>NC_136072.1:204026232-205226232 GCF_964261635.1 Lissotriton helveticus
GGAGGTATTTAATGTTCATGCAAAAACAGCTGATTTTTGACAAAAGAGATAACACCCCCCATTACGTCATGCTTCAGAAAGATGAAAAATGGTCCGTTTTCAAATGTTTTATTTTTGAACGTCAGTTCACATTAGTAGGTGGATCATCAGTTTTAGAGCTAAAATTTGCATGTTTAAAGTGATTTTCTTGCTTTCAGGGGCCCTAAACACAACATTTGTTGAATGGTTAAAAGTGCATGAAAATGGCCAATTTACTCTGGGGTCTCAAAAAGTGTTTCTTCACCCCGGGAAGTGAATTAAATACCATTTGGAAGCATTTAATGTTCAAGCAAAAACGGCTGATTTTTGACAAAAGAGAAAACACCCCCCATTACGTCATGCTACAGAAAGGTGAAAAATGGTCAGTTTTCAAATGTTTTATTTTTGAACGTCAGTTCACATTTGTAGGTGGATCATCAGTTTTAGAGCTAAAGTTAGCATGTTTAAAGTGATTTTCATGCTTCCAGGGGCCCGGGAAGTGAATTAAAAACCATTTGGAGGCATTTAATATTCATGCAAAAACAGCTGATTTTTGACAAAAGAGATAACACCCCCCCATTACGTCACGCTTCACAAAGGTGAAAAATGGTCCGTTTTCAAATGTTTTATATTTGAACGTCAGTTCACATTTGTAGGTGGATCATCAGTTTTAGAGCTAAAATTAGCATGTTTAAAGTGATTTTCATGCTTCCAGGGGCCCTAAACACAACATTTGTGGAATGGTTAAAAGTGCATAAAAATGGCCAATTTACTCACTCTGGGGACTCAAAAAGTGTTTCTTCACCCAGGGAAGTGATTTAAAAACCATTTGGAGGCATTTAATGTTCATGCAAAAACAGCTGATTTTTGACAAAAGAGATAACACCCCCCATTACGTCATGCTTCAGAAAGGTGAAAAATTGTCCGTTTTCAAATGTTTTATTTTTGAACGTCAGTTCACATTTGTAGGTGGATCATCAGTTTTAGAGCTAAAATTAGCATGTTTAATGTGATTTTCATGCTTCAAGGGGCCCGGGAAGTGAATTAAAAACCATTTGGAGGCATTTAATGTTCATGCAAAAACAGCGGATTTTTTACAAGAGATAACACCCCCCCATTACGTCATGCTTCAGAAAGGTGAAAAATGGTCCGTTTTCAAATGTTTTATTTTTGAATGTCAGTTCACATTTGTAGGTAGATCATCAGTTTTAGAGCTAAAATTAGCATGTTTAAAGTGATTTTCATGCTTCCAAGGGCCCGGGAAGTAAATTAAAAACCATTTGGAGGCATTTAATGTTCATGCAAAAACAGCTGATTTTTGACAAAAGAGATAACACCCCCCCATTACGTCATGCTTCAGAAAGGTGAAAAATGGTCCGTTTTCAAATGTTTTATTTTTGAACTTCAGTTCACATTTGTAGGTGAATCATCAGTTTTAGAGCTAAAATTAGCATGTTTAAAGTGATTTTCATGCTTCCAGGGGCCCTAAATACAACATTTTTGGAAAGGTTAAAAGTGCATGAAAATGGCCAATTTACTCACTCTGAGGTCTCAAAAAGCATTTCTTCACCCCGGGAAGTGAATTAAATACCATTTGGAGGCATTTAATGTTCAAGCAAAGACGGCTGATTTTTGACAAAAGAGATAACACCCCCCCATTACTTCATGCTTCACAAAGGTGAAAAATGGTCCGTTTTCAAATGTTTTATTTTTGAACGTCAGTTCACATTTGTAGGTGGATCATCAGTTTTAGAGCTAAAATTAGCATGTTTAATGTGATTTTCATGCTTCAAGGGGCCCGGGAAGTGAATTAAAAACCATTTGGAGGCATTTAATGTTCATGCAAAAACAGCTGATTTTTGACAAAAGAGATAACACCCCCCATTACGTCATGCTTCAGAAAGGTGAAAAATGGTCAGTTTTCAAATGTTTTATTTTTGAACGTCAGTTCACATTTGTAGGTGGATCATCAGTTTTAGAGCTAAAATTAGCATGTTTAAAGTGATTTTCTAGCTTTCAGGGGCCCTAAACACAACATTTGTTGAATGGTTAAAAGTGCATGAAAATGGCCAATTTACTCACTCTGGGGTCTCAAAAAGTGTTTCTTCACCCCGGGAAGTGAATTAAATACCATTTGGAAGCATTTAATGTTCAAGCAAAATTGGCTGATTTTTGACAAAAGAGAAAACACCCCCCCATTTCGTCATGCTTCAGAAAGGTGAAAAATGGTCCGTTTTCAAATGTTTTATTTTTGAACATCAGTTCACATTTGTAGGTGGATCATCAGTTTTAGAGCTAAAATTAGCATGTTTAATGTGATTTTCATGCTTCAAGGGGCCCGGGAAGTGAATTAAAAACCATTTGGAGGCATTTAATGTTCATGCAAAAACAGCGGATTTTTTACAAGAGATAACACCCCCCCCATTACGTCATGCTTCAGAAAGGTGAAAAATGGTCCGTTTTCAAATGTTTTATTTTTGAACGTCAGTTCACATTTGTAGGTAGATCATCAGTTTTAGATCTAAAATTAGCATGTTTAAAGTGATTTTCATGCTTCCAAGGGCCCGGGAAGTGAATTAAAAACCATTTGGAGGCATTTAATGTTCATGCAAAAACAGCTGATTTTTGACAAAAGAGATAACACCCCCCCATTACGTCATGCTTCAGAAAGGTGAAAAATGGTCCGTTTTCAAATGTTTTATTTTTGAACGTCAGTTCACATTTGTAGGTGGATCATCAGTTTTAGAGCTAAAATTAGCATGTTTAATGTGATTTTCATGCTTCAAGGGGCCCGGGAAGTGAATTAAAAACCATTTGGAGGCATTTAATGTTCATGCAAAAACAGCGGATTTTTTACAAGAGATAACACCCCCCCATTACGTCATGCTTCAGAAAGGTGAAAAATGGTCCGTTTTCAAATGTTTTATTTTTGAATGTCAGTTCACATTTGTAGGTAGATCATCAGTTTTAGAGCTAAAATTAGCATGTTTAAAGTGATTTTCATGCTTCCAAGGGCCCGGGAAGTAAATTAAAAACCATTTGGAGGCATTTAATGTTCATGCAAAAACAGCTGATTTTTGACAAAAGAGATAACACCCCCCCATTACGTCATGCTTCAGAAAGGTGAAAAATGGTCCGTTTTCAAATGTTTTATTTTTGAACTTCAGTTCACATTTGTAGGTGAATGTTGGAACTGGCCCTTTTTGCAGGGTCATCCCCAAACTTTTTGCTTCTTCCTCCCTTATTTTTCCTGACCCGTGGCTGTTGGCAATAGGACTCTGCGCACTTTACCACTGCTGATCAGTGCTAAAGTGCATATGCTCTCTGTGTAAATTGTTATTCTGATTGAATATACATGTTTGGCATATTTGTATCACCATGAAGTCCCTAGTAAAGTGCACTGGGTGTGCCAGGGCTGGTGATGACAAATGCTACTAGTGGGCCTGCAGCACTGATTGTGCCACCCACAGGAGTAGCTCTAAAATGGTGTCTCAGGCCTGCCACTGCAGTGCCTATGGGCAGTTTAGAACTGCCATGTCCTCCTGGTCAGTGTCCACACTGACCAGGCCTAACCCTTCCCTTTTCGTGCACATCAGCCACCCCTATGGAAGGCCCAAGGTACCCCCCTGGGCAGGGTGCAGTGTATGTGAAAGGTAGAGCATGTACTAGTGCAGGTGACATGCTCTGGTAGTGAATGGCAGCCATTTTCGTTTTTCACTACTGTAAGGCTATCTTGCTCCATAGGTTAACATGGGGGATGCTGGCTACAGTGGTTAACAGCATTTCTTCCCATAGGAACAAGATAGGACTTAAGTATCTAGTATCCCTGAACTCAGAATTTAATAACACATCTTTTAGGAAAGGTTGTTTTTAAATCCTGTGTTTGAGAACAGCACTTTTAGAAAGTTGCTGTTCTCTTGTCTGAACCTTCTGTGTGCCTGGGCCTGTTTGTGTATTGACTGTCTGGTTTGAGAGTGACAGGGGCTGGGGAATTCCCCAGGAGGGAATTCCCCTGGATGAGTCAGCACTAGGCTGAATGACTGCATTTGCAACTGGAGTGGTGGGAGGAGTTAGCACCTGGGCTGAATAGGGCTGTGCCTGCCTTCCACAATGCTGGCTCCACCCCCCTGCTGGGCGGCTGAGGACCCTGCCCCTCACTCTGAAAGGAAAGATGCAGCCACCAAAACAAAGTGCTCAGGATCCACCCAGAACTGGTTCAGACCGGGCACAGGGCCCACATGCACCAAGAGAACAAAGACTTTAGGGGTATAAGTACAGGACCCCTGACAACAGAAAATTAGATCATCCTGGAAATCAAGAAGGAACCTCTGCCAAGGAGAAAGCTGAAACTGAAGAAGGAAGATTGTCCTGCTGTTGCTCTGCTGGACTGACCTGTTGCTTTGCTGCCAAGGAGAGGGGAAGGACTTTGCTGTGAGCTGTGTCCCCTGTCTTGAAAGGAATCTCCAAGGGCCTGAGAAGAGCTGGCTCCCTGTTTTGAAGTCCCAGGAACAAAAGGACTTCACCCCCAGCTTCCCTGAACTCTGCTGAGTGAGTTCTGTCCCTCCTAGAGCGCTTGATCCAGTTGTGGGGCCTCTGGAGGTTGGACCTGTGCTGGGAAGCTTGAGACTAAAGCTTGAGAGACTTTTGAAATTGAAAAGTGTCGCATCGCTCGCTTGCGGAGCGCATCCCCGACAGTGCGAGAAGTTTCCCGCCGCTACGGAGGTCGAGATCGTCGCAGCGCCTGACGCCGCTGCCAGAGACGTCGCATCCTCCGTTTGCGGGACGCACCAGACCGGTGCGGGAGAATCGAACATCGCTGCGAGTATTGTCGCAGAGCCTGTCGTCGCTGGGTGAGAACGCCGCACCGCTTGCTTGCGGACCGCATCACGTCGCTGCGAGTGTCGTCGCAGAATCATCGCATCGAGGAGCTGCGAGAGAAAGGATCACCGCTGGACCGCGCATCGTCGCCCCGGAGATCGTCGCAGCACCTACGAGATCGTCGCATCGTGCCTTTGCGAGAACAGACTTCCTACGGAACCTACGCACCGGAATCCATACAAGTGGCCTTCCTCCCCATACAGACCGGATTCGTCGCAACACGCCCGCTGCTGCAGCGGGGCTGTCGCATCGCCTCCCCAGGGTCTCAGGAGCAACGCATCGCTTGTTTTCCACCGCACCAGCTTCTGCTTTTGGAACTTTGTTGCAACTAAAGGTACTGTGAGTAAACGTGACGCAACTGTGAACTTTTCACGCAACTGTGGTTTATTTTTACCGCAACTTGAAGAACTTTAACGCAACCATAAGATCTCTTTGAAACCATATTCTTGAACCGTGTATGTTGGATTTTTATCGTTTTGGTCTTGTGTAGTTTTAGAATAAATACCTTTATTTTTCTAAACTGTTGTGGAATCAGTTTGTGGTGTTTTCACTGTGTTACTGTGAGTGTTGGTACAAATACTTTACGCATTGCCTCTGATTAGCCTAGACTGCTCAGGCCAAGCTACCTAGAGGGCGAGCAGGGGTTATCTCAGAGAGTTATCTCCTTGTCCTGACTAGAAGCAAGGGTCCCTATTTGGACAGTGGTACCTACCTCTGCCAACTAGAGACCCCCAGATCTAACATTGGTGGTCAGGCGGTGGGATTTGAACTTGTATTTGTACTTGACCCACAGTAATTGGTGTACATCACTAGTGAGTGCAGACCACTACGCCACCGCATACTACTGTTTTTTTGGTTGGTTCTATTTTTTGATCATAACCCTGAAAGAATCCAAGCATCATGTCTCAGAATGGTAAACCAGCAAGTGATATTGCAGAACTGGAGTTTGATATTGAAATGTTAAGTGATTACAAAGTAGGTCAACTCAGGCAGTTCTGCAGGAACTTTGGATGCCCCATGAAGCGCTGCTCCAAGAAGGAAGAGCTACAGGAGGCCTTAAGGGCCTGGTGGGAGACCAAAGAGGCTGGGGAGACAGATGATGCAGAAGTGGATGAGGATGCACAAAGGAATGGTTTCAGGCCACAGGATCTGCCTGTGTCCAGAGCAGCCTCAAGGGCTGGCAGCAACCATTCAGCTGAAAGTTTTTCCCCAGAGGAGTTGGAGGAAAACCAAAGGGCTAGAGATCATAAGTTAGAAATGTTGAGGCTTGAAATGGAGCTGAAGCAATTGGAAATGGAGAAAGAGAGAGAAAGGGCGGCGGAGGAGAGCAAAAATGCCCGTGCCCTGGAAGAATTGAAATTGACCTTGGCCCATGAATTAAGAATGAGGAAGCTTGAGTTGGAGCTCCAGAAGCGTGAGGCCATGAGGGTCTCAGCTGAAGAAGTAACATGGGTAGCTCAAGAGGTGAGCTTTGCTGAGTTGGAGGTGGAGTCCAGCTCAGATGGTGGCAGCATGTTTATGATATCTAGTGCTGAGAGAAAAGTACAAACACCCAGAGATGTGGCGCCTGACTTGAGGGAGGGGGTCGACATACACCAGGGGGTTCAGGTTTATGATGTAGTTCCAGTGGAGTGCAGTGTCCCTGAAGTAGATTGGGGGACTGGCACAGGGGACCATATTCCTAGTGGTGGGAGGGACACTCTACTGACTCTAGATGAGAGGTACAGGGAGAGGGGTTCCCCCATGGTAGAAACCTTGGTGTGTGTGTGTGAGGACCAGCCAGAAGAGTGTGGGTTGTGTGACAGAGACAGTCAGATACTGTCTTGCCAGTCTCAGGAGAGTGGTGTGGGGTACTTGTGTGAGGCACTGGAGGGTGAGGCAAAGGGTAGCTTGGTTAACAAATGTGGGGGGCTGTGTGATTCATTTGTTGGAGAGCATATTTTAAGTTCCTGTTTTCCAGAGCTATGCCAACACCCGGTGGAGTGTGAGTTCTCTGATCCCAGAGAGCTTGCGTTGGAGGCAGACCTCTTGGTGGATTCCAGAGAGTCTGAGGAGGCATTGGGGAGTGATCCCAAAAGGAGTGGCTTAGATATCTTCCAGACCTGTGAGGTGGAAGAGGTTCAGTGTAGCCCAGTTAGGTCCCAGTGTAGTGGGAGGGGTGTAGGGGCTCATGTCCGGTCTCAGTGGAGAAGGAGTGAGTGTGGGACGGTGTGTCTCACGGTGCCCGAAACCCAGTCTCAGGGCCTGGAGGGTTCGTTAAGGGAACACCAGGTTGGGGACGTATACTGTACTTGTAGGCCATTTGAGGAGGATCTCCTAGTGTCTGGGGAACGGGGAGTGCCTGTAACCAGGCCTCCATCAGTTCTGGTGTCTGGCAGTGCCGCTCCATTTGGGAGGGTACCGAAGTCCAGACTGAGGGGTGAGAGGGGGAAGGAGTCCCCAGTGGGAGAACCAGTGGGTCAGGGACCAGTCGGAAGGGCTGAGTCCCCAGTGAGTGACCATGGTGACCTCACTTCTGTCCTGGGGGATCTTCCTGCGCTGTCAGGTGGACAGGGGTCGGGAGATCTGCGCCAGGCAGACTGTCACAGGACACATGAGTTGTGTGTCACCCTCAAGGGGGTACTATGTGAGTCCCCAGAAGTGCTGGTGTGCCAGGCAAGTGTTCCACTGCAGGGGTTAGTCCCTGGGTGGGGAAGCCAGGTTCAGGTGTTGTCTGACCTGGAGGCTTGGGAGCCTAGGTTTGAGGGCCAGGCCCGGGGTATCCCCCCTGACCTGGAATACCAGTTGCAGGATAGCACCCCTGAACTGGTGGATGAATGGTGCGGGACACCTGCCACAGGTGCCCTGGCTATTCTAGAAGGGGGTACCGCTCCAGGTGGGAGGGTACAGAGCCCCAAGGAAGAGGAGGACCGGGTGTGGAGAAGCCCACCTCAGCCTCCTGTCCAGCCGCCGGATACAGGTCCGGGACTGGTGGGTCAGTGCCAGGATGTTAGACCTGACTTGACAAGAGAGGGAGTGGACAAAGGGTGCCAAGCACCTGGGGCTACTGCCCCCCACCGTCTGATGCCACAGGGGTTTGAGAGCCATGAGAGGCATGAGGCCTGGATCTCATCCCTGATCACTGTTGGTGGTCACTGTGGCTGGCTGTCTGTCTGTTGGGACACACCTGTGAGGAAATTAAGGTTAGGTGCTGCACAGGTGGTGTCCACAGGTGAGGAGAAGGATTCCACATGGATTGGCATGGTGGACCCTGAGAGTATGGATAGAGTGATTGAACTGGATAGAGTGATTGAACTGGGTTTAGGATGGCGTAGAACAGGACTGCCCTGCTGTGTGGGCCAGTTTCCATGTTCTATCGCCTCAAGCAGGGGATCCCATCGAGGTATCGTTTGGTCTACCCTGGCTTTAGGCTGGAAGGGGGTTGTGTTGGAACTGGCCCTTTTTGCAGGGTCATCCCCAAACTTTTTGCTTCTTCCTCCCTTATTTTTCCTGACCCGTGGCTGTTGGCAATAGGACTCTGCGCACTTTACCACTGCTGATCAGTGCTAAAGTGCATATGCTCTCTGTGTAAATTGTTATTCTGATTGAATATACATGTTTGGCATATTTGTATCACCATGAAGTCCCTAGTAAAGTGCACTGGGTGTGCCAGGGCTGGTGATGACAAATGCTACTAGTGGGCCTGCAGCACTGATTGTGCCACCCACAGGAGTAGCTCTAAAATGGTGTCTCAGGCCTGCCACTGCAGTGCCTATGGGCAGTTTAGAACTGCCATGTCCTCCTGGTCAGTGTCCACACTGACCAGGCCTAACCCTTCCCTTTTCGTGCACATCAGCCACCCCTATGGAAGGCCCAAGGTACCCCCCTGGGCAGGGTGCAGTGTATGTGAAAGGTAGAGCATGTACTAGTGCAGGTGACATGCTCTGGTAGTGAATGGCAGCCATTTTCGTTTTTCACTACTGTAAGGCTATCTTGCTCCATAGGTTAACATGGGGGATGCTGGCTACAGTGGTTAACAGCATTTCTTCCCATAGGAACAAGATAGGACTTAAGTATCTAGTATCCCTGAACTCAGAATTTAATAACACATCTTTTAGGAAAGGTTGTTTTTAAATCCTGTGTTTGAGAACAGCACTTTTAGAAAGTTGCTGTTCTCTTGTCTGAACCTTCTGTGTGCCTGGGCCTGTTTGTGTATTGACTGTCTGGTTTGAGAGTGACAGGGGCTGGGGAATTCCCCAGGAGGGAATTCCCCTGGATGAGTCAGCACTAGGCTGAATGACTGCATTTGCAACTGGAGTGGTGGGAGGAGTTAGCACCTGGGCTGAATAGGGCTGTGCCTGCCTTCCACAATGCTGGCTCCACCCCCCTGCTGGGCGGCTGAGGACCCTGCCCCTCACTCTGAAAGGAAAGATGCAGCCACCAAAACAAAGTGCTCAGGATCCACCCAGAACTGGTTCAGACCGGGCACAGGGCCCACATGCACCAAGAGAACAAAGACTTTAGGGGTATAAGTACAGGACCCCTGACAACAGAAAATTAGATCATCCTGGAAATCAAGAAGGAACCTCTGCCAAGGAGAAAGCTGAAACTGAAGAAGGAAGATTGTCCTGCTGTTGCTCTGCTGGACTGACCTGTTGCTTTGCTGCCAAGGAGAGGGGAAGGACTTTGCTGTGAGCTGTGTCCCCTGTCTTGAAAGGAATCTCCAAGGGCCTGAGAAGAGCTGGCTCCCTGTTTTGAAGTCCCAGGAACAAAAGGACTTCACCCCCAGCTTCCCTGAACTCTGCTGAGTGAGTTCTGTCCCTCCTAGAGCGCTTGATCCAGTTGTGGGGCCTCTGGAGGTTGGACCTGTGCTGGGAAGCTTGAGACTAAAGCTTGAGAGACTTTTGAAATTGAAAAGTGTCGCATCGCTCGCTTGCGGAGCGCATCCCCGACAGTGCGAGAAGTTTCCCGCCGCTACGGAGGTCGAGATCGTCGCAGCGCCTGACGCCGCTGCCAGAGACGTCGCATCCTCCGTTTGCGGGACGCACCAGACCGGTGCGGGAGAATCGAACATCGCTGCGAGTATTGTCGCAGAGCCTGTCGTCGCTGGGTGAGAACGCCGCACCGCTTGCTTGCGGACCGCATCACGTCGCTGCGAGTGTCGTCGCAGAATCATCGCATCGAGGAGCTGCGAGAGAAAGGATCACCGCTGGACCGCGCATCGTCGCCCCGGAGATCGTCGCAGCACCTACGAGATCGTCGCATCGTGCCTTTGCGAGAACAGACTTCCTACGGAACCTACGCACCGGAATCCATACAAGTGGCCTTCCTCCCCATACAGACCGGATTCGTCGCAACACGCCCGCTGCTGCAGCGGGGCTGTCGCATCGCCTCCCCAGGGTCTCAGGAGCAACGCATCGCTTGTTTTCCACCGCACCAGCTTCTGCTTTTGGAACTTTGTTGCAACTAAAGGTACTGTGAGTAAACGTGACGCAACTGTGAACTTTTCACGCAACTGTGGTTTATTTTTACCGCAACTTGAAGAACTTTAACGCAACCATAAGATCTCTTTGAAACCATATTCTTGAACCGTGTATGTTGGATTTTTATCGTTTTGGTCTTGTGTAGTTTTAGAATAAATACCTTTATTTTTCTAAACTGTTGTGGAATCAGTTTGTGGTGTTTTCACTGTGTTACTGTGAGTGTTGGTACAAATACTTTACGCATTGCCTCTGATTAGCCTAGACTGCTCAGGCCAAGCTACCTAGAGGGCGAGCAGGGGTTATCTCAGAGAGTTATCTCCTTGTCCTGACTAGAAGCAAGGGTCCCTATTTGGACAGTGGTACCTACCTCTGCCAACTAGAGACCCCCAGATCTAACAGTGAATCATCAGTTTTAGAGCTAAAATTAGCATGTTTAAAGTGATTTTCATGCTTCCAGGGGCCCTAAATACAACATTTTTGGAAAGGTTAAAAGTGCATGAAAATGGCCAATTTACTCACTCTGAGGTCTCAAAAAGCATTTCTTCACCCCGGGAAGTGAATTAAATACCATTTGGAGGCATTTAATGTTCAAGCAAAGACGGCTGATTTTTGACAATAGAGATAACACCCCCCCATTATGTCATGCTTCAGAAAGGTGAAAAAATGGTCCGTTTTCAAATGTTTTATTTTTGAACGTCAGTTCACATTTGTAGGTAGATCATCAGTTTTAGAGCTAAAGTTAGCATGTTTAAAGTGATTTTCATGCTTCCAGGGGCCCGGGAAGTGAATTAAAAACCATTTGGAGGCATTTAATGTTCATGCAAAAACAGCTGATTTTTGACAAAAGAGATAACACCCCCCCATTACGTCATGCTTCACAAAGGTGAAAAATGGTCCGTTTTCAAATGTTTTATTTTTGAACGTCAGTTCACATTTGTAGGTGGATCATCAGTTTTAGAGCTAAAATTTGCATGTTTAATGTGATTTTCATGCTTCAAGGGGCCCGGGAAGTGAATTAAAAACCATTTGGAGGCATTTAATGTTCATGCAAAAACAGCTGATTTTTGACAAAAGAGATAACACCCCCCATTACGTCATGCTTCAGAAAGGTGAAAAATGGTCAGTTTTCAAATGTTTTATTTTTGAACGTCAGTTCACATTTGTAGGTGGATCATCAGTTTTAGAGCTAAAATTAGCATGTTTAAAGTGATTTTCTAGCTTTCAGGGGCCCTAAACACAACATTTGTTGAATGGTTAAAAGTGCATGAAAATGGCCAATTTACTCACTCTGGGGTCTCAAAAAGTGTTTCTTCACCCCGGGAAGTGAATTAAATACCATTTGGAAGCATTTAATGTTCAAGCAAAATTGGCTGATTTTTGACAAAAGAGAAAACACCCCCCCATTTCGTCATGCTTCAGAAAGGTGAAAAATGGTCCGTTTTCAAATGTTTTATTTTTGAACATCAGTTCACATTTGTAGGTGGATCATCAGTTTTAGAGCTAAAATTAGCATGTTTAATGTGATTTTCATGCTTCAAGGGGCCCGGGAAGTGAATTAAAAACCATTTGGAGGCATTTAATGTTCATGCAAAAACAGCGGATTTTTTACAAGAGATAACACCCCCCCCATTACGTCATGCTTCAGAAAGGTGAAAAATGGTCCGTTTTCAAATGTTTTATTTTTGAACGTCAGTTCACATTTGTAGGTAGATCATCAGTTTTAGAGCTAAAATTAGCATGTTTAAAGTGATTTTCATGCTTCCAAGGGCCCGGGAAGTGAATTAAAAACCATTTGGAGGCATTTAATGTTCATGCAAAAACAGCTGATTTTTGACAAAAGAGATAACACCCCCCATTACGTCATGCTTCACAAAGGTGAAAAATGGTCCGTTTTCAAATGTTTTATTTTTGAACGTCAGTTCACATTTGTAGGTGGATCATCAGTTTTAGAGCTAAAATTAGCATGTTTAAAGTGATTTTCATGCTTCCGAGGGCCCTAAACACAACATTTGTGGAATGGTTAAAAGTGCATAAAAATGGCCAATTTACTCACTCTGGGGACTCAAAAAGTGTTTCTTCACCCCGGGAAGTGATTTAAATACCATTTGGAGGCATTTAATGTTCATGCAAAAACAGCTGATTTTTGACAAAAGAGATAACACCCCCCCATTACGTCATGCTTCAGAAAGGTGAAAAAAATGGTCCGTTTTCAAATGTTTTATTTTTGAACGTCAGTTCACATTTGTAGGTAGATCATTAGTTTTAGAGCTAAAATTAGCATGTTTAAAGTGATTTTCATGCTTCCAGGGGCCCTAAACACACCATTTTTGGAATGGTTAAAAGTGCATGAAAATGGGCAATTTACTCACTCTGAGGTCTCAAAAAGCATTTCTTCACCCCGGGAAGTGAATTAAATACCATTTGGAGGCATTTAATGTTCATGCAAAAACAGCTGATTTTTGACAAAAGAGATAACACCCCCCCCATTACGTCATGCTTCAGAAAGGTGAAAAATGGTCCGTTTTCAAATGTTTTATTTTTGAACGTCAGTTTACATTTGTAGGTAGATCATCAGTGTTAGAGCTAAAATTAGCATGTTTAAAGTGATTTTCATGCTTCCAGGGGCCCGGGAAGTCAATTAAAAACCATTTGGAGGCATTTAATGTTCATGCAAAAACGGCTGATTTTTGACAAAAGAGATAACACCCCCCCATTACGTCATGCTTCAGAAAGGTGAAAAATGGTCCGTTTTCAAATGTTTTATTTTTGAACGTCAGTTTACATTTGTAGGTAGATCATCAGTTTTAGAGCTAAAATTAGCATGTTTAAAGTGGTTTTCATGCTTCCGGGGGCCTGGGAAGTGAATTAAAAACCATTTGGAGGTATTTAATGTTCATGCAAAAACAGCTGATTTTTTACAAAAGAGATAACACCCCCCATTACGTCATGCTTCAGAAAGATGAAAAATGGTCCGTTTTCAAATGTTTTATTTTTGAACGTCAGTTCACATTAGTAGGTGGATCATCAGTTTTAGAGCTAAAATTTGCATGTTTAAAGTGATTTTCATGCTTTCAGGGGCCCTAAACACAACATTTGTTGAATGGTTAAAAGTGCATGAAAATGGCCAATTTACTCACTCTGGGGTCTCAAAAAGTGTTTCTTCACCCCGGGAAGTGAATTAAATACCATTTGGAAGCATTTAATGTTCAAGCAAAAATGGCTGATTTTTGACAAAAGAGAAAACACCCCCCCATTACGTCATGCTTCAGAAAGGAGAAAAATGGTCCGTTTTCAAATGTTTTATTTTTGAACGTCAGTTCACATTTGTAGGTAGATCATCAGTTTTAGAGCCAAAGTTAGCATGTTTAAAGTGATTTTCATGCTTCCAGGGGCCCGGGAAGTGAATTAAAAACCATTTGGAGGTATTTAATGTTCATGCAAAAACAGCTGATTTTTGACAAAAGAGATAACACCCCCCATTACGTCATGCTTCAGAAAGATGAAAAATGGTCCGTTTTCAAATGTTTTATTTTTGAACGTCAGTTCACATTAGTAGGTGGATCATCAGTTTTAGAGCTAAAATTAGCATGTTAAAGTGATTTTCATGCTTCCGAGGGCCCTAAACACAACATTTGTGGAATGGTTAAAAGTGCATAAAAATGGCCAATTTACTCACTCTGGGGACTCAAAAAGTGTTTCTTCACCCCGGGAAGTGATTTAAATACCATTTGGAGGCATTTAATGTTCATGCAAAAACAGCTGATTTTTGACAAAAGAGATAACACCCCCCCATTACGTCATGCTTCAGAAAGGTGAAAAAAATGGTCCGTTTTCAAATGTTTTATTTTTGAACGTCAGTTCACATTTGTAGGTAGATCATCAGTTTTAGAGCTAAAATTAGCATGTTTAAAGTGATTTTCATGCTTCTAAGGGCCCTTGAAGTGAATTAAAAACCATTTGGAGGCATTTAATGTTCATGCAAAAACAGCTGATTTTTTACAAAAGAGATAACACCCCCCCATTACGTCATGCTTCAGAAAGGTGAAAAATGGTCCGTTTTTGAAATGTTTTATTTTTGAACGTCAGTTTACATTTGTAGGTAGATCATCAGTTTTAGAGCAAAAATTAGCATGTTTAAAGTGGTTTTCATGCTTCCGGGGGCCTGGGAAGTGAATTAAAAACCATTTGGAGGTATTTAATGTTCATGCAAAAACAGCTGATTTTTGACAAAAGAGATAACACCCCCCATTACGTCATGCTTCAGAAAGATGAAAAATGGTCCGTTTTCAAATGTTTTATTTTTGAACGTCAGTTCACATTAGTAGGTGGATCATCAGTTTTAGAGCTAAAATTTGCATGTTTAAAGTGATTTTCTTGCTTTCAGGGGCCCTAAACACAACATTTGTTGAATGGTTAAAAGTGCATGAAAATGGCCAATTTACTCTGGGGTCTCAAAAAGTGTTTCTTCACCCCGGGAAGTGAATTAAATACCATTTGGAAGCATTTAATGTTCAAGCAAAAACGGCTGATTTTTGACAAAAGAGAAAACACCCCCTATTACGTCATGCTACAGAAAGGTGAAAAATGGTCAGTTTTCAAATGTTTTATTTTTGAACGTCAGTTCACATTTGTAGGTGGATCATCAGTTTTAGAGCTAAAGTTAGCATGTTTAAAGTGATTTTCATGCTTCCAGGGGCCCGGGAAGTGAATTAAAAACCATTTGGAGGCATTTAATATTCATGCAAAAACAGCTGATTTTTGACAAAAGAGATAACACCCCCCCATTACGTCACGCTTCACAAAGGTGAAAAATGGTCCGTTTTCAAATGTTTTATATTTGAACGTCAGTTCACATTTGTAGGTGGATCATCAGTTTTAGAGCTAAAATTAGCATGTTTAAAGTGATTTTCATGCTTCCAGGGGCCCTAAACACAACATTTGTGGAATGGTTAAAAGTGCATAAAAATGGCCAATTTACTCACTCTGGGGACTCAAAAAGTGTTTCTTCACCCAGGGAAGTGATTTAAAAACCATTTGGAGGCATTTAATGTTCATGCAAAAACAGCTGATTTTTGACAAAAGAGATAACACCCCCCATTACGTCATGCTTCAGAAAGGTGAAAAATGGTCCGTTTTCAAATGTTTTATTTTTGAACGTCAGTTCACATTTGTAGGTGGATCATCAGTTTTAGAGCTAAAATTAGCATGTTTAATGTGATTTTCATGCTTCAAGGGGCCCGGGAAGTGAATTAAAAACCATTTGGAGGCATTTAATGTTCATGCAAAAACAGCGGATTTTTTACAAGAGATAACACCCCCCCATTACGTCATGCTTCAGAAAGGTGAAAAATGGTCCGTTTTCAAATGTTTTATTTTTGAATGTCAGTTCACATTTGTAGGTAGATCATCAGTTTTAGAGCTAAAATTAGCATGTTTAAAGTGATTTTCATGCTTCCAAGGGCCCGGGAAGTAAATTAAAAACCATTTGGAGGCATTTAATGTTCATGCAAAAACAGCTGATTTTTGACAAAAGAGATAACACCCCCCCATTACGTCATGCTTCAGAAAGGTGAAAAATGGTCCGTTTTCAAATGTTTTATTTTTGAACTTCAGTTCACATTTGTAGGTGAATCATCAGTTTTAGAGCTAAAATTAGCATGTTTAAAGTGATTTTCATGCTTCCAGGGGCCCTAAATACAACATTTTTGGAAAGGTTAAAAGTGCATGAAAATGGCCAATTTACTCACTCTGAGGTCTCAAAAAGCATTTCTTCACCCCGGGAAGTGAATTAAATACCATTTGGAGGCATTTAATGTTCAAGCAAAGACGGCTGATTTTTGACAAAAGAGATAACACCCCCCCATTACGTCATGCTTCACAAAGGTGAAAAATGGTCCGTTTTCAAATGTTTTATTTTTGAACGTCAGTTCACATTTGTAGGTGGATCATCAGTTTTAGAGCTAAAATTAGCATGTTTAATGTGATTTTCATGCTTCAAGGGGCCCGGGAAGTGAATTAAAAACCATTTGGAGGCATTTAATGTTCATGCAAAAACAGCTGATTTTTGACAAAAGAGATAACACCCCCCATTACGTCATGCTTCAGAAAGGTGAAAAATGGTCAGTTTTCAAATGTTTTATTTTTGAACGTCAGTTCACATTTGTAGGTGGATCATCAGTTTTAGAGCTAAAATTAGCATGTTTAAAGTGATTTTCTAGCTTTCAGGGGCCCTAACACAACATTTGTTGAATGGTTAAAAGTGCATGAAAATGGCCAATTTACTCACTCTGGGGTCTCAAAAAGTGTTTCTTCACCCCGGGAAGTGAATTAAATACCATTTGGAAGCATTTAATGTTCAAGCAAAATTGGCTGATTTTTGACAAAAGAGATAACACCCCCCCATTACGTCATGCTTCAGAAAGGTGAAAAATGGTCCGTTTTCAAATGTTTTATTTTTGAACGTCAGTTCACATTTGTAGGTGGATCATCAGTTTTAGAGCTAAAATTAGCATGTTAAAGTGATTTTCATGCTTCCGAGGGCCCTAAACACAACATTTGTGGAATGGTTAAAAGTGCATAAAAATGGCCAATTTACTCACTCTGGGGACTCAAAAAGTGTTTCTTCACCCCGGGAAGTGATTTAAATACCATTTGGAGGCATTTAATGTTCATGCAAAAACAGCTGATTTTTGACAAAAGAGATAACACCCCCCCATTACGTCATGCTTCAGAAAGGTGAAAAAAATGGTCCGTTTTCAAATGTTTTATTTTTGAACGTCAGTTCACATTTGTAGGTAGATCATCAGTTTTAGAGCTAAAATTAGCATGTTTAAAGTGATTTTCATGCTTCCAAGGGCCCTTGAAGTGAATTAAAAACCATTTGGAGGCATTTAATGTTCATGCAAAAACAGCTGAATTTTTTACAAAAGAGATAACACCCCCCCATTACGTCATGCTTCAGAAAGGTGAAAAATGGTCCGTTTTCAAATGTTTTATTTTTGAACTTCAGTTCACATTTGTAGGTGGATCATCAGTTTTAGAGCTAAAATTAGCATGTTTAAAGTGATTTTCATGCTTCCAGGGGCCCTAAACACAACATTTTTGGAATGGTTAAAAGTGCATGAAAATGGCCAATTTACTCACTCTGAGGTCTCAAAAAGCATTTCTTCACCCCGGGAAGTGAATTAAATACCATTTGGAGGCATTTAATGTTCATGCAAAAACAGCTGATTTTTGACAAAAGAGATAACACCCCCCCCATTACGTCATGCTTCAGAAAGGTGAAAAATGGTCCGTTTTCAAATGTTTTATTTTTGAACGTCAGTTTACATTTGTAGGTAGATCATCAGTGTTAGAGCTAAAATTAGCATGTTTAAAGTGATTTTCATGCTTCCAGGGGCCCGGGAAGTCAATTAAAAACCATTTGGAGGCATTTAATGTTCATGCAAAAACGGCTGATTTTTGACAAAAGAGATAACACCCCCCCATTACGTCATGCTTCAGAAAGGTGAAAAATAGTCCGTTTTCAAATGTTTTATTTTTGAACGTCAGTTTACATTTGTAGGTAGATCATCAGTTTTAGAGCAAAAATTAGCATGTTTAAAGAGGTTTTCATGCTTCCGGGGGCCTGGGAAGTGAATTAAAAACCATTTGGAGGTATTTAATGTTCATGCAAAAACAGCTGATTTTTGACAAAAGAGATAACACCCCCCATTACGTCATGCTTCAGAAAGATGAAAAATGGTCCGTTTTCAAATGTTTTATTTTTGAACGTCAGTTCACATTAGTAGGTGGATCATCAGTTTTAGAGCTAAAATTTGCATGTTTAAAGTGATTTTCTTGCTTTCAGGGGCCCTAAACACAACATTTGTTGAATGGTTAAAAGTGCATGAAAATGGCCAATTTACTCACTCTGGGGTCTCAAAAAGTGTTTCTTCACCCCGGGAAGTGAATTAAATACCATTTGGAAGCATTTAATGTTCAAGCAAAAACGGCTGATTTTTGACAAAAGAGAAAACACCCCCATTACGTCATGCTACAGAAAGGTGAAAAATGGTCAGTTTTCAAATGTTTTATTTTTGAACGTCAGTTCACATTTGTAGGTGGATCATCAGTTTTAGAGCTAAAGTTAGCATGTTTAAAGTGATTTTCATGCTTCCAGGGGCCCGGGAAGTGAATTAAAAACCATTTGGAGGCATTTAATGTTCATGCAAAAACAGCTGATTTTTGACAAAAGAGATAACACCCCCCCCATTACGTCACGCTTCACAAAGGTGAAAAATGGTCAGTTTTCAAATGTTTTATATTTGAACGTCAGTTCACATTTGTAGGTGGATCATCAGTTTTAGAGCTAAAATTAGCATGTTTAAAGTGATTTTCATGCTTCCAGGGGCCCTAAACACAACATTTGTGGAATGGTTAAAAGTGCATAAAAATGGCCAATTTACTCACTCTGGGGACTCAAAAAGTGTTTCTTCACCCAGGGAAGTGATTTAAAAACCATTTGGAGGCATTTAATGTTCATGCAAAAACAGCTGATTTTTGACAAAAGAGATAACACCCCCCCATTACGTCATGCTTCAGAAAGGTGAAAAATGGTCCGTTTTCAAATGTTTTATTTTTGAATGTCAGTTCACATTTGTAGGTAGATCATCAGTTTTAGAGCTAAAATTAGCATGTTTAAAGTGATTTTCATGCTTCCAAGGGCCCGGGAAGTAAATTAAAAACCATTTGGAGGCATTTAATGTTCATGCAAAAACAGCAGATTTTTGACAAAAGAGATAACACCCCCCCATTACGTCATGCTTCAGAAAGGTGAAAAATGGTCCGTTTTCAAATGTTTTATTTTTGAACTTCAGTTCACATTTGTAGGTGAATCATCAGTTTTAGAGCTAAAATTAGCATGTTTAAAGTGATTTTCATGCTTCCAGGGGCCCTAAATACAACATTTTTGGAAAGGTTAAAAGTGCATGAAAATGGCCAATTTACTCACTCTGAGGTCTCAAAAAGCATTTCTTCACCCCGGGAAGTGAATTAAATACCATTTGGAGGCATTTAATGTTCAAGCAAAGACGGCTGATTTTTGACAATAGAGATAACACCCCCCCATTATGTCATGCTTCAGAAAGGTGAAAAAATGGTCCGTTTTCAAATGTTTTATTTTTGAACGTCAGTTCACATTTGTAGGTAGATCATCAGTTTTAGAGCTAAAGTTAGCATGTTTAAAGTGATTTTCATGCTTCCAGGGGCCCGGGAAGTGAATTAAAAACCATTTGGAGGCATTTAATGTTCATGCAAAAACAGCTGATTTTTGACAAAAGAGATAACACCCCCCATTACGTCATGCTTCAGAAAGGTGAAAAATGGTCAGTTTTCAAATGTTTAATTTTTGAACGTCAGTTCACATTTGTAGGTGGATCATCAGTTTTAGAGCTAAAATTAGCATGTTTAAAGTGATTTTCTTGCTTTCAGGGGCCCTAAACACAACATTTGTTGAATGGTTAAAAGTGCATGAAAATGGCCAATTTACTCACTCTGGGGTCTCAAAAAGTGTTTCTTCACCCCGGGAAGTGAATTAAATACCATTTGGAAGCATTTAATGTTCAAGCAAAAACGGCTGATTTTTGACAAAAGAGAAAACACCCCCCCCATTACGTCATGCTTCAGAAAGGAGAAAAATGGTCCGTTTTCAAATGTTTTATTTTTGAACGTCAGTTCACATTTGTACGTAGATCATCAGTTTTAGAGCTAAAGTTAGCATGTTTAAAGTGATTTTCATGCTTCCAGGGTCCCGGGAAGTGAATTAAAAACCATTTGGAGGCATTTAATGTTCATGCAAAAACAGCTGATTTTTGACAAAAGAGATAACACCCCCCCATTACGTCATGCTTCACAAAGGTGAAAAATGGTCCGTTTTCAAATGTTTTATATTTGAACGTCAGTTCACATTTGTAGGTGGATCATCAGTTTTAGAGCTAAAATTAGCATGTTTACAGTGATTTTCATGCTTCCAGGGGCCCTAAACACAACATTTGTGGAATGGTTAAAAGTGCATAAAAATTGCCAATTTACTCACTCTGGGGACTCAAAAAGTTTTTCCTCACCCCGGGAAGTGATTTAAAAACCATTTGGAGGCATTTAATGTTCATGCAAAAACAGCTGATTTTTGACAAAAGAGATAACACCCCCCCATTACGTCATGCTTCAGAAAGGTGAAAAATGGTCCGTTTTCAAATGTTTTATTTTTGAACGTCAGTTCACATTTGTAGGTGGATCATCAGTTTTAGAGCTAAAATTAGCATGTTTAATGTGATTTTCATGCTTCAAGGGGCCCGGGAAGTGAATTAAAAACCATTTGGAGGCATTTAATGTTCATGCAAAAACAGCAGATTTTTTACAAGAGATAACACCCCCCCCATTACGTCATGCTTCAGAAAGGTGAAAAATGGTCCGTTTTCAAATGTTTTATTTTTGAACGTCAGTTCACATTTGTAGGTAGATCATCAGTTTTAGAGCTACAATTAGCATGTTTAAAGTGATTTTCATGCTTCCAAGGGCCCGGGAAGTGAATTAAAAACCATTTGGAGGCATTTAATGTTCATGCAAAAACAGCTGATTTTTGACAAAAGAGATAACACCCCCCCATTACGTCATGCTTCAGAAAGGTGAAAAATGGTCCGTTTTCAAATGTTTTATTTTTGAACTTCAGTTCACATTTGTAGGTGGATCATCAGTTTTAGAGCTAAAATTAGCATGTTTAAAGTGATTTTCATGCTTCCAGGGGCCCTAAACACCACATTTTTGGAATGGTTAAAAGTGCATGAAAATGGCCAATTTACTCACTCTGAGGTTTCAAAAAGCATTTCTTCACCCCGGGAAGTGAATTAAATACCATTTGGAGGCATTTAATGTTCAAGCAAAGACGGCTGATTTTTGACAATAGAGATAACACCCCCCCCATTATGTCATGCTTCAGAAAGGTGAAAAATGGTCCGTTTTCAAATGTTTTATTTTTGAACGTCAGTTCACATTTGTAGGTAGATCATCAGTTTTAGAGCTAAAGTTAGCATGTTTAAAGTGATTTTCATGCTTCCAGGGGCCCAGGAAGTGAATTAAAAACCATTTGGAGGCATTTAATGTTCATGCAAAAACAGCTGATTTTTGACAAAAGAGATAACACCCCCCCATTACGTCATGCTTCACAAAGGTGAAAAATGGTCCGTTTTCAAATGTTTTATTTTTGAACGTCAGTTCACATTTGTAGGTGGATCATCAGTTTTAGAGCTAAAATTAGCATGTTTAATGTGATTTTCATGCTTCAAGGGGCCCGGGAAGTGAATTAAAAAACATTTGGAGGCATTTAATGTTCATGCAAAAACAGCTGATTTTTGACAAAAGAGATAACACCCCCCATTACGTCATGCTTCAGAAAGGTGAAAAATGGTCAGTTTTCAAATGTTTTATTTTTGAACGTCAGTTCACATTTGTAGGTGGATCATCAGTTTTAGAGCTAAAATTAGCATGTTTAAAGTGATTTTCTTGCTTTCAGGGGCCCTAAACACAACATTTGTTGAATGGTTAAAAGTGCATGAAAATGGCCAATTTACTCACTCTGGGGTCTCAAAAAGTGTTTCTTCACCCCGGGAAGTGAATTAAATACCATTTGGAAGCATTTAATGTTCAAGCAAAATTGACTGATTTTTGACAAAAGAGAAAACACCCCCCCATTACGTCATGCTTCAGAAAGGTGAAAAATGGTCAGTTTTCAAATGTTTTATTTTTGAACGTCAGTTCACATTTGTAGGTGGATCATCAGTTTTAGAGCTAATATTAGCATGTTTAATGTGATTTTCATGCTTCAAGGGGCCCGGGAAGTGAATTAAAAACCATTTGGAGGCATTTAATGTTCATGCAAAAACAGCGGATTTTTTACAAGAGATAACACCCCCCCCCCATTACGTCATGCTTCAGAAAGGTGAAAAATGGTCCGTTTTCAAATGTTTTATTTTTGAACGTCAGTTCACATTTGTAGGTAGATCATCAGTTTTAGAGCTAAAATTAGCATGTTTAAAGTGATTTTCATGCTTCCAAGGGCCCGGGAAGTGAATTAAAAACCATTTGGAGGCATTTAATGTTCATGCAAAAACAGCTGATTTTTGACAAAAGAGATAACACCCCCCCATTACGTCATGCTTCACAAAGGTGAAAAATGGTCCGTTTTCAAATGTTTTATTTTTGAACGTCAGTTCACATTTGTAGGTGGATCATCAGTTTTAGAGCTAAAATTAGCATGTTTAAAGTGATTTTCATGCTTCCGAGGGCCCTAAACACAACATTTGTGGAATGGTTAAAAGTGCATAAAAATGGCCAATTTACTCACTCTGGGGACTCAAAAAGTGTTTCTTCACCCCGGGAAGTGATTTAAATACCATTTGGAGGCATTTAATGTTCATGCAAAAACAGCTGATTTTTGACAAAAGAGATAACACCCCCCCATTACATCATGCTTCAGAAAGGTGAAAAAAATGGTCCGTTTTTAAATGTTTTATTTTTGAACGTCAGTTCACATTTGTAGGTAGATCATCAGTTTTAGAGCTAAAATTAGCATGTTTAAAGTGATTTTCATGCTTCCAAGGGCCCTTGAAGTGAATTAAAAACCATTTGGAGGCATTTAATGTTCATGCAAAAACAGCTGATTTTTTACAAAAGAGATAACACCCCCCCATTACGTCATGCTTCAGAAAGGTGAAAAATGGTCCGTTTTCAAATGTTTTATTTTTGAACTTCAGTTCACATTTGTAGGTGGATCATCAGTTTTAGAGCTAAAATTAGCATGTTTAAAGTGATTTTCATGCTTCCAGGGGCCCTAAACACAACATTTTTGGAATGGTTAAAAGTGCATGAAAATGGCCAATTTACTCACTCTGAGGTCTCAAAAAGCATTTCTTCACCCCGGGAAGTGAATTAAATACCATTTGGAGGCATTTAATGTTCATGCAAAAACAGCTGATTTTTGACAAAAGAGATAACACCCCCCCATTACGTCATGCTTCAGAAAGGTGAAAAATGGTCAGTTTTCAAATGTTTTATTTTTGAACGTCAGTTTACATTTGTAGGTAGATCATCAGTGTTAGAGCTAAAATTAGCATGTTTAAAGTGATTTTCATGCTTCCAGGGCCCCGGGAAGTCAATTAAAAACCATTTGGAGGCATTTAATGTTCATGCAAAAACGGCTGATTTTTGACAAAAGAGATAACACCCCCCCATTACGTCATGCTTCAGAAAGGTGAAAAATGGTCCGTTTTCAAATGTTTTATTTTTGAACGTCAGTTTACATTTGTAGGTAGATCATCAGTTTTAGAGCTAAAATTAGCATGTTTAAAGTGGTTTTCATGCTTCCGGGGGCCTGGGAAGTGAATTAAAAACCATTTGGAGGTATTTAATGTTCATGCAAAAACAAGTGATTTTTGACAAAAGAGATAACACCCCCCATTACGTCATGCTTCAGAAAGATGAAAAATGGTCCGTTTTCAAATGTTTTATTTTTGAACGTCAGTTCACATTAGTAGGTGGATCATCAGTTTTAGAGCTAAAATTTGCATGTTTAAAGTGATTTTCTTGCTTTCAGGGGCCCTAAACACAACATTTGTTGAATGGTTAAAAGTGCATGAAAATGGCCAATTTACTCACTCTGGGGTCTCAAAAAGTGTTTCTTCACCCCGGGAAGTGAATTAAATACCATTTGGAAGCATTTAATGTTCAAGCAAAAATGGCTGATTTTTGACAAAAGAGAAAACACCCCCCCATTACGTCATGTTTCAGAAAGGAGAAAAATGGTCCATTTTCAAATGTTTTATTTTTGAACGTCAGTTCACATATGTAGGTAGATCATCAGTTTTAGAGCTAAAGTTAGCATGTTTAAAGTGATTTTCATGCTTCCAGGGGCCCGGGAAGTGAATTAAAAACCATTTGGAGGCATTTAATGTTCATGCAAAAACAGCTGATTTTTGACAAAAGAGATAACACCCCCCCATTACGTCATGCTTCACAAAGGTGAAAAATGGTCTGTTTTCAAATGTTTTATATTTGAACGTCAGTTCACATTTGTAGGTGGATCATCAGTTTTAGAGCTAAAATTAGCATGTTTAAAGTGATTTTCATGCTTCCAGGGGCCCTAAACACAACATTTGTGGAATGGTTAAAAGTGCATAAAAATGGCCAATTTACTCACTCTGGGGACTCAAAAAGTGTTTCTTCACCCCGGGAAGTGATTTAAAAACCATTTGGAGGCATTTAATGTTCATGCAAAAACAGCGGATTTTTTACAAGAGATAACACCCCCCCCCATTACGTCATGCTTCAGAAAGGTGAAAAATGGTCCGTTTTCAAATGTTTTATTTTTGAACGTCAGTTCACATTTGTAGGTAGATCATCAGTTTTAGAGCTAAAATTAGCATGTTTAAAGTGATTTTCATGCTTCCAAGGGCCCGGGAAGTGAATTAAAAACCATTTGGAGGCATTTAATGTTCATGCAAAAACAGCTGATTTTTGACAAAAGAGATAACACCCCCCAATTACGTCATGCTTCACAAAGGTGAAAAATGGTCCGTTTTCAAATGTTTTATTTTTGAACGTCAGTTCACATTTGTAGGTGGATCATCAGTTTTAGAGCTAAAATTAGCATGTTTAAAGTGATTTTCATGCTTCCGAGGGCCCTAAACACAACATTTGTGGAATGGTTAAAAGTGCATAAAAATGGCCAATTTACTCACTCTGGGGACTCAAAAAGTGTTTCTTCACCCCGGGAAGTGATTTAAATACCATTTGGAGGCATTTAATGTTCATGCAAAAACAGCTGATTTTTGACAAAATAGATAACACCCCCCCATTACGTCATGCTTCAGAAAGGTGAAAAAAATGGTCCGTTTTCAAATGTTTTATTTTTGAACGTCAGTTCACATTTGTAGGTAGATCATCAGTTTTAGAGCTAAAATTAGCATGTTTAAAGTGATTTTCATGCTTCCAAGGGCCCTTGAAGTGAATTAAAAACCATTTGGAGGCATTTAATGTTCATGCAAAAACAGCTGATTTTTTACAAAAGAGATAACACCCCCCCATTACGTCATGCTTCAGAAAGGTGAAAAATGGTCCGTTTTCAAATGTTTTATTTTTGAACTTCAGTTCACATTTGTAGGTGGATCATCAGTTTTAGAGCTAAAATTAGCATGTTTAAAGTGATTTTCATGCTTCCAGGGGCCCTAAACACAACATGTTTGGAATGGTTAAAAGTGCATGAAAATGGCCAATTTACTCACTCTGAGGTCTCAAAAAGCATTTCTTCACCCCGGGAAGTGAATTAAATACCATTTGGAGGCATTTAATGTTCATGCAAAAACAGCTGATTTTTGACAAAAGAGATAACACCCCCCCATTACGTCATGCTTCAGAAAGGTGAAAAATGGTCAGTTTTCAAATGTTTTATTTTTGAACGTCAGTTTACATTTGTAGGTAGATCATCAGTGTTAGAGCTAAAATTAGCATGTTTAAAGTGATTTTCATGCTTCCAGGGCCCCGGGAAGTCAATTAAAAACCATTTGGAGGCATTTAATGTTCATGCAAAAACGGCTGATTTTTGACAAAAGAGATAACACCCCCCCATTACGTCATGCTTCAGAAAGGTGAAAAATGGTCCGTTTTCAAATGTTTTATTTTTGAACGTCAGTTTACATTTGTAGGTAGATCATCAGTTTTAGAGCTAAAATTAGCATGTTTAAAGTGGTTTTCATGCTTCCGGGGGCCTGGGAAGTGAATTAAAAACCATTTGGAGGTATTTAATGTTCATGCAAAAACAAGTGATTTTTGACAAAAGAGATAACACCCCCCATTACGTCATGCTTCAGAAAGATGAAAAATGGTCCGTTTTCAAATGTTTTATTTTTGAACGTCAGTTCACATTAGTAGGTGGATCATCAGTTTTAGAGCTAAAATTTGCATGTTTAAAGTGATTTTCTTGCTTTCAGGGGCCCTAAACACAACATTTGTTGAATGGTTAAAAGTGCATGAAAATGGCCAATTTACTCACTCTGGGGTCTCAAAAAGTGTTTCTTCACCCCGGGAAGTGAATTAAATACCATTTGGAAGCATTTAATGTTCAAGCAAAAATGGCTGATTTTTGACAAAAGAGAAAACACCCCCCCATTACGTCATGTTTCAGAAAGGAGAAAAATGGTCCATTTTCAAATGTTTTATTTTTGAACGTCAGTTCACATATGTAGGTAGATCATCAGTGTTAGAGCTAAAATTAGCATGTTTAAAGTGATTTTCATGCTTCCAGGGCCCCGGGAAGTCAATTAAAAACCATTTGGAGGCATTTAATGTTCATGCAAAAACAGCTGATTTTTGACAAAAGAGATAACACCCCCCCATTACGTCATGCTTCAGAAAGGTGAAAAATGGTCCGTTTTCAAATGTTTTATTTTTGAACGTCAGTTTACATTTGTAGGTAGATCATCAGTTTTAGAGCTAAAATTAGCATGTTTAAAGTGGTTTTCATGCTTCCGGGGGCCTGGGAAGTGAATTAAAAACCATTTGGAGGTATTTAATGTTCATGCAAAAACAAGTGATTTTTGACAAAAGAGATAACACCCCCCATTACGTCATGCTTCAGAAAGATGAAAAATGGTCCGTTTTCAAATGTTTTATTTTTGAACGTCAGTTCACATTAGTAGGTGGATCATCAGTTTTAGAGCTAAAATTTGCATGTTTAAAGTGATTTTCTTGCTTTCAGGGGCCCTAAACACAACATTTGTTGAATGGTTAAAAGTGCATGAAAATGGCCAATTTACTCACTCTGGGGTCTCAAAAAGTGTTTCTTCACCCCGGGAAGTGAATTAAATACCATTTGGAAGCATTTAATGTTCAAGCAAAAATGGCTGATTTTTGACAAAAGAGAAAACACCCCCCCATTACGTCATGTTTCAGAAAGGAGAAAAATGGTCCATTTTCAAATGTTTTATTTTTGAACGTCAGTTCACATATGTAGGTAGATCATCAGTTTTAGAGCTAAAGTTAGCATGTTTAAAGTGATTTTCATGCTTCCAGGGGCCCGGGAAGTGAATTAAAAACCATTTGGAGGCATTTAATGTTCATGCAAAAACAGCTGATTTTTGACAAAAGAGATAACACCCCCCCATTACGTCATGCTTCACAAAGGTGAAAAATGGTCTGTTTTCAAATGTTTTATATTTGAACGTCAGTTCACATTTGTAGGTGGATCATCAGTTTTAGAGCTAAAATTAGCATGTTTAAAGTGATTTTCATGCTTCCAGGGGCCCTAAACACAACATTTGTGGAATGGTTAAAAGTGCATAAAAATGGCCAATTTACTCACTCTGGGGACTCAAAAAGTGTTTCTTCACCCCGGGAAGTGATTTAAAAACCATTTGGAGGCATTTAATGTTCATGCAAAAACAGCGGATTTTTTACAAAAAATAACACCCCCCCCCCCATTACGTCATGCTTCAGAAAGGTGGAAAATGGTCCGTTTTCAAATGTTTTATTTTTGAACGTCAGTTCACATTTGTAGGTAGATCATCAGTTTTAGAGCTAAAATTAGCATGTTTAAAGTGATTTTCATGCTTCCAAGGGCCCGGGAAGTGAATTAAAAACCATTTGGAGGCATTTAATGTTCATGCAAAAACAGCTGATTTTTGACAAAAGAGATAACACCCCCCAATTACGTCATGCTTCACAAAGGTGAAAAATGGTCCGTTTTCAAATGTTTTATTTTTGAACGTCAGTTCACATTTGTAGGTGGATCATCAGTTTTAGAGCTAAAATTAGCATGTTTAAAGTGATTTTCATGCTTCCGAGGGCCCTAAACACAACATTTGTGGAATGGTTAAAAGTGCATAAAAATGGCCAATTTACTCACTCTGGGGACTCAAAAAGTGTTTCTTCACCCCGGGAAGTGATTTAAATACCATTTGGAGGCATTTAATGTTCATGCAAAAACAGCTGATTTTTGACAAAATAGATAACACCCCCCCATTACGTCATGCTTCAGAAAGGTGAAAAAAATGGTCCGTTTTCAAATGTTTTATTTTTGAACGTCAGTTCACATTTGTAGGTAGATCATCAGTTTTAGAGCTAAAATTAGCATGTTTAAAGTGATTTTCATGCTTCCAAGGGCCCTTGAAGTGAATTAAAAACCATTTGGAGGCATTTAATGTTCATGCAAAAACAGCTGATTTTTTACAAAAGAGATAACACCCCCCCATTACGTCATGCTTCAGAAAGGTGAAAAATGGTCCGTTTTCAAATGTTTTATTTTTGAACTTCAGTTCACATTTGTAGGTGGATCATCAGTTTTAGAGCTAAAATTAGCATGTTTAAAGTGATTTTCATGCTTCCAGGGGCCCTAAACACAATATGTTTGGAATGGTTAAAAGTGCATGAAAATGGCCAATTTACTCACTCTGAGGTCTCAAAAAGCATTTCTTCACCCCGGGAAGTGAATTAAATACCATTTGGAGGCATTTAATGTTCATGCAAAAACAGCTGATTTTTGACAAAAGAGATAACACCCCCCCCATTACATCATGTTTCAGAAAGGAGAAAAATGGTCCATTTTCAAATGTTTTATTTTTGAACGTCAGTTTACATTTGTAGGTAGATCATCAGTGTTAGAGCTAAAATTAGCATGTTTAAAGTGATTTTCATGCTTCCAGGGGCCCGGGAAGTCAATTAAAAACCATTTGGAGGCATTTAATGTTCATGCAAAAACGGCTGATTTTTGACAAAAGAGATAACACCCCCCCATTACGTCATGCTTCAGAAAGGTGAAAAATGGTCCGTTTTCAAATGTTTTACTTTTTGAACGTCAGTTTATATTTGTAGGTAGATCATCAGTTTTAGAGCAAAAATTAGCATGTTTAAAGTGGTTTTCATGCTTCCGGGGGCCTGGGAAGTGAATTAAAAACCATTTGGAGGTATTTAATGTTCATGCAAAAACAGCTGATTTTTGACAAAAGAGATAACACCCCCCATTACGTCATGCTTCAGAAAGATGAAAAATGGTCCGTTTTCAAATGTTTTATTTTTGAACGTCAGTTCACATTAGTAGGTGGATCATCAGTTTTAGAGCTAAAATTTGCATGTTTAAAGTGATTTTCTTGCTTTCAGGGGCCCTAAACACAACATTTGTTGAATGGTTAAAAGTGCATGAAAATGGCCAATTTACTCACTCTGGGGTCTCAAAAAGTGTTTCTTCACCCCGGGAAGTGAATTAAATACCATTTGGAAGCATTTAATGTTCAAGCAAAAACGGCTGATTTTTGACAAAAGAGAAAACACCCCCCATTACGTCATGCTACAGAAAGGTGAAAAATGGTCAGTTTTCAAATGTTTTATTTTTGAACGTCAGTTCACATTTGTAGGTGGATCATCAGTTTTAGAGCTAAAGTTAGCATGTTTAAAGTGATTTTCATGCTTCCAGGGGCCCGGGAAGTGAATTAAAAACCATTTGGAGGCATTTAATGTTCATGCAAAAACAGCTGATTTTTGACAAAAGAGATAACACCCCCCCATTACGTCACGCTTCACAAAGGTGAAAAATGGTCCGTTTTCAAATGTTTTATATTTGAACGTCAGTTCACATTTGTAGGTGGATCATCAGTTTTAGAGCTAAAATTTGCATGTTTAAAGTGATTTTCTTGCTTTCAGGGGCCCTAAACACAACATTTGTTGAATGGTTAAAAGTGCATGAAAATGGCCAATTTACTCACTCTGGGGTCTCAAAAAGTGTTTCTTCACCCCGGGAAGTGAATTAAATACCATTTGGAAGCATTTAATGTTCAAGCAAAAATGGCTGATTTTTGACAAAAGAGAAAACACCCCCCCATTACGTCATGTTTCAGAAAGGAGAAAAATGGTCCATTTTCAAATGTTTTATTTTTGAACGTCAGTTCACATATGTAGGTAGATCATCAGTTTTAGAGCTAAAGTTAGCATGTTTAAAGTGATTTTCATGCTTCCAGGGGCCCGGGAAGTGAATTAAAAACCATTTGGAGGCATTTAATGTTCATGCAAAAACAGCTGATTTTTGACAAAAGAGATAACACCCCCCCATTACGTCATGCTTCACAAAGGTGAAAAATGGTCTGTTTTCAAATGTTTTATATTTGAACGTCAGTTCACATTTGTAGGTGGATCATCAGTTTTAGAGCTAAAATTAGCATGTTTAAAGTGATTTTCATGCTTCCAGGGGCCCTAAACACAACATTTGTGGAATGGTTAAAAGTGCATAAAAACGGCCAATTTACTCACTCTGGGGACTCAAAAAGTGTTTCTTCACCCCGGGAAGTGATTTAAGAACAATTTGGAGGCATTTAATGTTCATGCAAAAACAGCGGATTTTTTACAAGAGATAACACCCCCCCCCATTACGTCATGCTTCAGAAAGGTGAAAAATGGTCCGTTTTCAAATGTTTTATTTTTGAACGTCAGTTCACATTTGTAGGTAGATCATCAGTTTTAGAGCTAAAATTAGCATGTTTAAAGTGATTTTCATGCTTCCAAGGGCCCGGGAAGTGAATTAAAAACCATTTGGAGGCATTTAATGTTCATGCAAAAACAGCAGATTTTTGACAAAAGAGATAACACCCCCCAATTACGTCATGCTTCACAAAGGTGAAAAATGGTCCGTTTTCAAATGTTTGATTTTTGAACGTCAGTTCACATTTGTAGGTGGATCATCAGTTTTAGAGCTAAAATTAGCATGTTTAAAGTGATTTTCATGCTTCCGAGGGCCCTAAACACAACATTTGTGGAATGGTTAAAAGTGCATAAAAATGGCCAATTTACTCACTCTGGGGACTCAAAAAGTGTTTCTTCACCCCGGGAAGTGATTTAAATACCATTTGGAGGCATTTAATGTTCATGCAAAAACAGCTGATTTTTGACAAAATAGATAACACCCCCCCATTACGTCATGCTTCAGAAAGGTGAAAAAAATGGTCCGTTTTCAAATGTTTTATTTTTGAACGTCAGTTCACATTTGTAGGTAGATCATCAGTTTTAGAGCTAAAATTAGCATGTTTAAAGTGATTTTCATGCTTCCAAGGGCCCTTGAAGTGAATTAAAAACCATTTGGAGGCATTTAATGTTCATGCAAAAACAGCTGATTTTTTACAAAAGAGATAACACCCCCCCATTACGTCATGCTTCAGAAAGGTGAAAAATGGTCCGTTTTCAAATGTTTTATTTTTGAACTTCAGTTCACATTTGTAGGTGGATCATCAGTTTTAGAGCTAAAATTAGCATGTTTAAAGTGATTTTCATGCTTCCAGGGGCCCTAAACACAACATTTTTGGAATGGTTAAAAGTGCATGAAAATGGCCAATTTACTCACTCTGAGGTCTCAAAAAGAATTTCTTCACCCCGGGAAGTGAATTAAATACCATTTGGAGGCATTTAATGTTCATGCAAAAACAGCTGATTTTTGACAAAAGAGATAACACCCCCCCCATTACATCATGCTTCAGAAAGGTGAAAAATGGTCCGTTTTCAAATGTTTTATTTTTGAACGTCAGTTTACATTTGTAGGTAGATCATCAGTGTTAGAGCTAAAATTAGCATGTTTAAAGTGATTTTCATGCTTCCAGGGGCCCGGGAAGTCAATTAAAAACCATTTGGAGGTATTTAATGTTCATGCAAAAACAAGTGATTTTTGACAAAAGAGATAACACCCCCCATTACGTCATGCTTCAGAAAGATGAAAAATGGTCCGTTTTCAAATGTTTTATTTTTGAACGTCAGTTCACATTAGTAGGTGGATCATCAGTTTTAGAGCTAAAATTTGCATGTTTAAAGTGATTTTCTTGCTTTCAGGGGCCCTAAACACAACATTTGTTGAATGGTTAAAAGTGCATGAAAATGGCCAATTTACTCACTCTGGGGTCTCAAAAAGTGTTTCTTCACCCCGGGAAGTGAATTAAATACCATTTGGAAGCATTTAATGTTCAAGCAAAAATGGCTGATTTTTGACAAAAGAGAAAACACCCCCCCATTACGTCATGTTTCAGAAAGGAGAAAAATGGTCCATTTTCAAATGTTTTATTTTTGAACGTCAGTTCACATATGTAGGTAGATCATCAGTGTTAGAGCTAAAATTAGCATGTTTAAAGTGATTTTCATGCTTCCAGGGCCCCGGGAAGTCAATTAAAAACCATTTGGAGGCATTTAATGTTCATGCAAAAACAGCTGATTTTTGACAAAAGAGATAACACCCCCCCATTACGTCATGCTTCAGAAAGGTGAAAAATGGTCCGTTTTCAAATGTTTTATTTTTGAACGTCAGTTTACATTTGTAGGTAGATCATCAGTTTTAGAGCTAAAATTAGCATGTTTAAAGTGGTTTTCATGCTTCCGGGGGCCTGGGAAGTGAATTAAAAACCATTTGGAGGTATTTAATGTTCATGCAAAAACAAGTGATTTTTGACAAAAGAGATAACACCCCCCATTACGTCATGCTTCAGAAAGATGAAAAATGGTCCGTTTTCAAATGTTTTATTTTTGAACGTCAGTTCACATTAGTAGGTGGATCATCAGTTTTAGAGCTAAAATTTGCATGTTTAAAGTGATTTTCTTGCTTTCAGGGGCCCTAAACACAACATTTGTTGAATGGTTAAAAGTGCATGAAAATGGCCAATTTACTCACTCTGGGGTCTCAAAAAGTGTTTCTTCACCCCGGGAAGTGAATTAAATACCATTTGGAAGCATTTAATGTTCAAGCAAAAATGGCTGATTTTTGACAAAAGAGAAAACACCCCCCCATTACGTCATGTTTCAGAAAGGAGAAAAATGGTCCATTTTCAAATGTTTTATTTTTGAACGTCAGTTCACATATGTAGGTAGATCATCAGTTTTAGAGCTAAAGTTAGCATGTTTAAAGTGATTTTCATGCTTCCAGGGGCCCGGGAAGTGAATTAAAAACCATTTGGAGGCATTTAATGTTCATGCAAAAACAGCTGATTTTTGACAAAAGAGATAACACCCCCCCATTACGTCATGCTTCACAAAGGTGAAAAATGGTCTGTTTTCAAATGTTTTATATTTGAACGTCAGTTCACATTTGTAGGTGGATCATCAGTTTTAGAGCTAAAATTAGCATGTTTAAAGTGATTTTCATGCTTCCAGGGGCCCTAAACACAACATTTGTGGAATGGTTAAAAGTGCATAAAAATGGCCAATTTACTCACTCTGGGGACTCAAAAAGTGTTTCTTCACCCCGGGAAGTGATTTAAAAACCATTTGGAGGCATTTAATGTTCATGCAAAAACAGCGGATTTTTTACAAAAAATAACACCCCCCCCCCATTACGTCATGCTTCAGAAAGGTGAAAAATGGTCCGTTTTCAAATGTTTTATTTTTGAACGTCAGTTCACATTTGTAGGTAGATCATCAGTTTTAGAGCTAAAATTAGCATGTTTAAAGTGATTTTCATGCTTCCAAGGGCCCGGGAAGTGAATTAAAAACCATTTGGAGGCATTTAATGTTCATGCAAAAACAGCTGATTTTTGACAAAAGAGATAACACCCCCCAATTACGTCATGCTTCACAAAGGTGAAAAATGGTCCGTTTTCAAATGTTTTATTTTTGAACGTCAGTTCACATTTGTAGGTGGATCATCAGTTTTAGAGCTAAAATTAGCATGTTTAAAGTGATTTTCATGCTTCCGAGGGCCCTAAACACAACATTTGTGGAATGGTTAAAAGTGCATAAAAATGGCCAATTTACTCACTCTGGGGACTCAAAAAGTGTTTCTTCACCCCGGGAAGTGATTTAAATACCATTTGGAGGCATTTAATGTTCATGCAAAAACAGCTGATTTTTGACAAAATAGATAACACCCCCCCATTACGTCATGCTTCAGAAAGGTGAAAAAAATGGTCCGTTTTCAAATGTTTTATTTTTGAACGTCAGTTCACATTTGTAGGTAGATCATCAGTTTTAGAGCTAAAATTAGCATGTTTAAAGTGATTTTCATGCTTCCAAGGGCCCTTGAAGTGAATTAAAAACCATTTGGAGGCATTTAATGTTCATGCAAAAACAGCTGATTTTTTACAAAAGAGATAACACCCCCCCATTACGTCATGCTTCAGAAAGGTGAAAAATGGTCCGTTTTCAAATGTTTTATTTTTGAACTTCAGTTCACATTTGTAGGTGGATCATCAGTTTTAGAGCTAAAATTAGCATGTTTAAAGTGATTTTCATGCTTCCAGGGGCCCTAAACACAATATGTTTGGAATGGTTAAAAGTGCATGAAAATGGCCAATTTACTCACTCTGAGGTCTCAAAAAGCATTTCTTCACCCCGGGAAGTGAATTAAATACCATTTGGAGGCATTTAATGTTCATGCAAAAACAGCTGATTTTTGACAAAAGAGATAACACCCCCCCCATTACATCATGTTTCAGAAAGGAGAAAAATGGTCCATTTTCAAATGTTTTATTTTTGAACGTCAGTTTACATTTGTAGGTAGATCATCAGTGTTAGAGCTAAAATTAGCATGTTTAAAGTGATTTTCATGCTTCCAGGGGCCCGGGAAGTCAATTAAAAACCATTTGGAGGCATTTAATGTTCATGCAAAAACGGCTGATTTTTGACAAAAGAGATAACACCCCCCCATTACGTCATGCTTCAGAAAGGTGAAAAATGGTCCGTTTTCAAATGTTTTACTTTTTGAACGTCAGTTTATATTTGTAGGTAGATCATCAGTTTTAGAGCAAAAATTAGCATGTTTAAAGTGGTTTTCATGCTTCCGGGGGCCTGGGAAGTGAATTAAAAACCATTTGGAGGTATTTAATGTTCATGCAAAAACAGCTGATTTTTGACAAAAGAGATAACACCCCCCATTACGTCATGCTTCAGAAAGATGAAAAATGGTCCGTTTTCAAATGTTTTATTTTTGAACGTCAGTTCACATTAGTAGGTGGATCATCAGTTTTAGAGCTAAAATTTGCATGTTTAAAGTGATTTTCTTGCTTTCAGGGGCCCTAAACACAACATTTGTTGAATGGTTAAAAGTGCATGAAAATGGCCAATTTACTCACTCTGGGGTCTCAAAAAGTGTTTCTTCACCCCGGGAAGTGAATTAAATACCATTTGGAAGCATTTAATGTTCAAGCAAAAACGGCTGATTTTTGACAAAAGAGAAAACACCCCCCATTACGTCATGCTACAGAAAGGTGAAAAATGGTCAGTTTTCAAATGTTTTATTTTTGAACGTCAGTTCACATTTGTAGGTGGATCATCAGTTTTAGAGCTAAAGTTAGCATGTTTAAAGTGATTTTCATGCTTCCAGGGGCCCGGGAAGTGAATTAAAAACCATTTGGAGGCATTTAATGTTCATGCAAAAACAGCTGATTTTTGACAAAAGAGATAACACCCCCCCATTACGTCACGCTTCACAAAGGTGAAAAATGGTCCGTTTTCAAATGTTTTATATTTGAACGTCAGTTCACATTTGTAGGTGGATCATCAGTTTTAGAGCTAAAATTTGCATGTTTAAAGTGATTTTCTTGCTTTCAGGGGCCCTAAACACAACATTTGTTGAATGGTTAAAAGTGCATGAAAATGGCCAATTTACTCACTCTGGGGTCTCAAAAAGTGTTTCTTCACCCCGGGAAGTGAATTAAATACCATTTGGAAGCATTTAATGTTCAAGCAAAAATGGCTGATTTTTGACAAAAGAGAAAACACCCCCCCATTACGTCATGTTTCAGAAAGGAGAAAAATGGTCCATTTTCAAATGTTTTATTTTTGAACGTCAGTTCACATATGTAGGTAGATCATCAGTTTTAGAGCTAAAGTTAGCATGTTTAAAGTGATTTTCATGCTTCCAGGGGCCCGGGAAGTGAATTAAAAACCATTTGGAGGCATTTAATGTTCATGCAAAAACAGCTGATTTTTGACAAAAGAGATAACACCCCCCCATTACGTCATGCTTCACAAAGGTGAAAAATGGTCTGTTTTCAAATGTTTTATATTTGAACGTCAGTTCACATTTGTAGGTGGATCATCAGTTTTAGAGCTAAAATTAGCATGTTTAAAGTGATTTTCATGCTTCCAGGGGCCCTAAACACAACATTTGTGGAATGGTTAAAAGTGCATAAAAACGGCCAATTTACTCACTCTGGGGACTCAAAAAGTGTTTCTTCACCCCGGGAAGTGATTTAAGAACAATTTGGAGGCATTTAATGTTCATGCAAAAACAGCGGATTTTTTACAAGAGATAACACCCCCCCCCCATTACGTCATGCTTCAGAAAGGTGAAAAATGGTCCGTTTTCAAATGTTTTATTTTTGAACGTCAGTTCACATTTGTAGGTAGATCATCAGTTTTAGAGCTAAAATTAGCATGTTTAAAGTGATTTTCATGCTTCCAAGGGCCCGGGAAGTGAATTAAAAACCATTTGGAGGCATTTAATGTTCATGCAAAAACAGCAGATTTTTGACAAAAGAGATAACACCCCCCAATTACGTCATGCTTCACAAAGGTGAAAAATGGTCCGTTTTCAAATGTTTGATTTTTGAACGTCAGTTCACATTTGTAGGTGGATCATCAGTTTTAGAGCTAAAATTAGCATGTTTAAAGTGATTTTCATGCTTCCGAGGGCCCTAAACACAACATTTGTGGAATGGTTAAAAGTGCATAAAAATGGCCAATTTACTCACTCTGGGGACTCAAAAAGTGTTTCTTCACCCCGGGAAGTGATTTAAATACCATTTGGAGGCATTTAATGTTCATGCAAAAACAGCTGATTTTTGACAAAATAGATAACACCCCCCCATTACGTCATGCTTCAGAAAGGTGAAAAAAATGGTCCGTTTTCAAATGTTTTATTTTTGAACGTCAGTTCACATTTGTAGGTAGATCATCAGTTTTAGAGCTAAAATTAGCATGTTTAAAGTGATTTTCATGCTTCCAAGGGCCCTTGAAGTGAATTAAAAACCATTTGGAGGCATTTAATGTTCATGCAAAAACAGCTGATTTTTTACAAAAGAGATAACACCCCCCCATTACGTCATGCTTCAGAAAGGTGAAAAATGGTCCGTTTTCAAATGTTTTATTTTTGAACTTCAGTTCACATTTGTAGGTGGATCATCAGTTTTAGAGCTAAAATTAGCATGTTTAAAGTGATTTTCATGCTTCCAGGGGCCCTAAACACAACATTTTTGGAATGGTTAAAAGTGCATGAAAATGGCCAATTTACTCACTCTGAGGTCTCAAAAAGAATTTCTTCACCCCGGGAAGTGAATTAAATACCATTTGGAGGCATTTAATGTTCATGCAAAAACAGCTGATTTTTGACAAAAGAGATAACACCCCCCCCATTACATCATGCTTCAGAAAGGTGAAAAATGGTCCGTTTTCAAATGTTTTATTTTTGAACGTCAGTTTACATTTGTAGGTAGATCATCAGTGTTAGAGCTAAAATTAGCATGTTTAAAGTGATTTTCATGCTTCCAGGGGCCCGGGAAGTCAATTAAAAACCATTTGGAGGCATTTAATGTTCATGCAAAAACGGCTGATTTTTGACAAAAGAGATAACACCCCCCCATTACGTCATGCTTCAGAAGGGTGAAAAATGGTCCGTTTTCAAATGTTTTACTTTTTGAACGTCAGTTTACATTTGTAGGTAGATCATCAGTTTTAGAGCAAAAATTAGCATGTTTAAAGTGGTTTTCATGCTTCCGGGGGCCTGGGAAGTGAATTAAAAACCATTTGGAGGTATTTAATGTTCATGCAAAAACAGCTGATTTTTGACAAAAGAGATAACACCCCCCATTACGTCATGCTTCAGAAAGATGAAAAATGGTCCGTTTTCAAATGTTTTATTTTTGAACGTCAGTTCACATTAGTAGGTGGATCATCAGTTTTAGAGCTAAAATTTGCATGTTTAAAGTGATTTTCTTGCTTTCAGGGGCCCTAAACACAACATTTGTTGAATGGTTAAAAGTGCATGAAAATGGCCAATTTACTCACTCTGGGGTCTCAAAAAGTGTTTCTTCACCCCGGGAAGTGAATTAAATACCATTTGGAAGCATTTAATGTTCAAGCAAAAACGGCTGATTTTTGACAAAAGAGAAAACACCCCCCATTACGTCATGCTACAGAAAGGTGAAAAATGGTCAGTTTTGAAATGTTTTATTTTTGAACGTCAGTTCACATTTGTAGGTGGATCATCAGTTTTAGAGCTAAAGTTAGCATGTTTAAAGTGATTTTCATGCTTCCAGGGGCCCGGGAAGTGAATTAAAAACCATTTGGAGGCATTTAATGTTCATGCAAAAACAGCTGATTTTTGACAAAAGAGATAACACCCCCCCATTACGTCACGCTTCACAAAGGTGAAAAATGGTCCGTTTTCAAATGTTTTATATTTGAACGTCAGTTCACATTTGTAGGTGGATCATCAGTTTTAGAGCTAAAATTAGCATGTTTAAAGTGATTTTCATGCTTCCAGGGGCCCTAAACACAACATTTGTGGAATGGTTAAAAGTGCATAAAAATGGCCAATTTACTCACTCTGGGGACTCAAAAAGTGTTTCTTCACCCAGGGAAGTGATTTAAAAACCATTTGGAGGCATTTAATGTTCATGCAAAAACAGCTGATTTTTGACAAAAGAGATAACACCCCCCCATTACGTCATGCTTCAGAAAGGTGAAAAATGGTCCGTTTTCAAATGTTTTATTTTTGAACGTCAGTTCACATTTGTAGGTGGATCATCAGTTTTAGAGCTAAAATTAGCATGTTTAATGTGATTTTCATGCTTCAAGGGGCCCGGGAAGTGAATTAAAAACCATTTGGAGGCATTTAATGTTTATGCAAAAACAGCGGATTTTTTACAAGAGATAACACCCCCCCATTACGTCATGCTTCAGAAAGGTGAAAAATGGTCCGTTTTCAAATGTTTTATTTTTGAATGTCATTTCACATTTGTAGGTAGATCATCAGTTTTAGAGCTAAAATTAGCATGTTTAAAGTGATTTTCATGCTTCCAAGGGCCCGGGAAGTAAATTAAAAACCATTTGGAGGCATTTAATGTTCATGCAAAAACAGCTGATTTTTGACAAAAGAGATAACACCCCCCCATTACGTCATGCTTCAGAAAGGTGAAAAATGGTCCGTTTTCAAATGTTTTATTTTTGAACTTCAGTTCACATTTGTAGGTGAATCATCAGTTTTAGAGCTAAAATTAGCATGTTTAAAGTGATTTTCATGCTTCCAGGGGCCCTAAATACAACATTTTTGGAAAGGTTAAAAGTGCATGAAAATGGCCAATTTACTCACTCTGAGGTCTCAAAAAGCATTTCTTCACCCCGGGAAGTGAATTAAATACCATTTGGAGGCATTTAATGTTCAAGCAAAGACGGCTGATTTTTGACAATAGAGATAACACCCCCCCCATTATGTCATGCTTCAGAAAGGTTAAAAAAATGGTCCGTTTTCAAATGTTTTATTTTTGAACGTCAGTTCACATTTGTAGGTAGATCATCAGTTTTAGAGCTAAAGTTAGCATGTTTAAAGTGATTTTCATGCTTCCAGGGGCCCGGGAAGTGAATTAAAAACCATTTGGAGGCATTTAATGTTCATGCAAAAACAGCTGATTTTTGACAAAAGAGATAACACCCCCCCATTACGTCATGCTTCACAAAGGTGAAAAATGGTCCGTTTTCAAATGTTTTATTTTTGAACGTCAGTTCACATTTGTAGGTGGATCATCAGTTTTAGAGCTAAAATTAGCATGTTTAATGTGATTTTCATGCTTCAAGGGGCCCGGGAAGTGAATTAAAAACCATTTGGAGGCATTTAATGTTCATGCAAAAACAGCTGATTTTTGACAAAAGAGATAACACCCCCCATTACGTCATGCTTCAGAAAGGTGAAAAATGGTCAGTTTTCAAATGTTTTATTTTTGAACGTCAGTTCACATTTGTAGGTGGATCATCAGTTTTAGAGCTAAAATTAGCATGTTTAAAGTGATTTTCTAGCTTTCAGGGGCCCTAAACACAACATTTATTGAATGGTTAAAAGTGCATGAAAATGGCCAATTTACTCACTCTGGGGTCTCAAAAAGTGTTTCTTCACCCCGGGAAGTGAATTAAATACCATTTGGAAGCATTTAATGTTCAAGCAAAATTGGCTGATTTTTGACAAAAGAGAAAACACCCCCCCATTTCGTCATGCTTCAGAAAGGTGAAAAATGGTCCGTTTTCAAATGTTTTATTTTTGAACATCAGTTCACATTTGTAGGTGGATCATCAGTTTTAGAGCTAAAATTAGCATGTTTAATGTGATTTTCATGCTTCAAGGGGCCCGGGAAGTGAATTAAAAACCATTTGGAGGCATTTAATGTTCATGCAAAAACAGCGGATTTTTTACAAGAGATAACACCCCCCCCATTACGTCATGCTTCAGAAAGGTGAAAAATGGTCCGTTTTCAAATGTTTTATTTTTGAACGTCAGTTCACATTTGTAGGTAGATCATCAGTTTTAGAGCTAAAATTAGCATGTTTAAAGTGATTTTCATGCTTCCAAGGGCCCGGGAAGTGAATTAAAAACCATTTGGAGGCATTTAATGTTCATGCAAAAACAGCTGATTTTTGACAAAAGAGATAACACCCCCCCCATTACGTCATGCTTCACAAAGGTGAAAAATGGTCCGTTTTCAAATGTTTTATTTTTGAACGTCAGTTCACATTTGTAGGTGGATCATCAGTTTTACAGCTAAAATTAGCATGTTTAAAGTGATTTTCATGCTTCCGAGGGCCCTAAACACAACATTTGTGGAATGGTTAAAAGTGCATAAAAATGGCCAATTTACTCACTCTGGGGACTCAAAAAGTGTTTCTTCACCCCGGGAAGTGATTTAAATACCATTTGGAGGCATTTAATGATCATGCAAACACAGCTGATTTTTGACAAAAGAGATAACACCCCCCCATTACGTCATGCTTCAGAAAGGTGAAAAAAATGGTCCGTTTTCAAATGTTTTATTTTTGAACGTCAGTTCACATTTGTAGGTAGATCATCAGTTTTAGAGCTAAAATTAGCATGTTTAAAGTGATTTTCATGCTTCCAGGGGCCCTAAACACAACATTTTTGGAATGGTTAAAAGTGCATGAAAATGGGCAATTTACTCACTCTGAGGTCTCAAAAAGCATTTCTTCACCCCGGGAAGTGAATTAAATACCATTTGGAGGCATTTAATGTTCATGCAAAAACAGCTGATTTTTGACAAAAGAGATAACACCCCCCCCATTACGTCATGCTTCAGAAAGGTGAAAAATGGTCCGTTTTCAAATGTTTTATTTTTGAACGTCAGTTTACATTTGTAGGTAGATCATCAGTGTTAGAGCTAAAATTAGCATGTTTAAAGTGATTTTCATGCTTCCAGGGGCCCGGGAAGTCAATTAAAAACCATTTGGAGGCATTTAATGTTCATGCAAAAACGGCTGATTTTTGACAAAAGAGATAACACCCCCCCATTACGTCATGCTTCAGAAAGGTGAAAAATGGTCCGTTTTCAAATGTTTTATTTTTGAACGTCAGTTTACATTTGTAGGTAGATCATCAGTTTTAGAGCTAAAATTAGCATGTTTAAAGTGGTTTTCATGCTTCCGGGGGCCTGGGAAGTGAATTAAAAACCATTTGGAGGTATTTAATGTTCATGCAAAAACAGCTGATTTTTTACAAAAGAGATAACACCCCCCATTACGTCATGCTTCAGAAAGATGAAAAATGGTCCGTTTTCAAATGTTTTATTTTTGGACGTCAGTTCACATTAGTAGGTGGATCATCAGTTTTAGAGCTAAAATTTGCATGTTTAAAGTGATTTTCATGCTTTCAGGGGCCCTAAACACAACATTTGTTGAATGGTTAAAAGTGCATGAAAATGGCCAATTTACTCACTCTGGGGTCTCAAAAAGTGTTTCTTCACCCCGGGAAGTGAATTAAATACCATTTGGAAGCATTTAATGTTCAAGCAAAAACGGCTGATTTTTGACAAAAGAGAAAACACCCCCCCATTACGTCATGCTTCAGAAAGGAGAAAAATGGTCCGTTTTCAAATGTTTTATTTTTGAACGTCAGTTCACATTTGTAGGTAGATCATCAGTTTTAGAGCCAAAGTTAGCATGTTTAAAGTGATTTTCATGCTTCCAGGGGCCCGGGAAGTGAATTAAAAACCATTTGGAGGCATTTAATGTTCATGCAAAAACAGCTGATTTTTGACAAAAGAGATAACACCCCCCCATTACGTCATGCTTCACAAAGGTGAAAAATGGTCCGTTTTCAAATGTTTTATATTTGAACGTCAGTTCACATTTGTAGGTGGATCATCAGTTTTAGAGCTAAAATTAGCATGTTTAAAGTGATTTTCATGCTTCCAGGGGCCCTAAACACAACATTTGTGGAATGGTTAAAAGTGCATAAAAATGGCCAATTTACTCACTCTGGGGACTCAAAAAGTGTTTCTTCACCCCGGGAAGTGATTTAAAAACCATTTGGAGGCATTTAATGTTCATGCAAAAACGGCTGATTTTTGACAAAAGAGAAAACACCCCCCCATTACGTCATGCTTCAGAAAGGTGAAAAATGGTCCGTTTTCAAATGTTTTATTTTTGAACGTCAGTTCACATTTGTAGGTGGATCATCAGTTTTAGAGCTAAAATTAGCATGTTTAATGTGATTTTCATGCTTCAAGGGGCCCGGGAAGTGAATTAAAAACCATTTGGAGGCATTTAATGTTCATGCAAAAACAGCTGATTTTTGACAAAAGAGATAACACCCCCCCCATTACGTCATGCTTCACAAAGGTGAAAAATGGTCCGTTTTCAAATGTTTTATTTTTGAGCGTCAGTTCACATTTGTAGGTGGATCATCAGTTTTAGAGCTAAAATTAGCATGTTTAAAGTGATTTTCATGCTTCCGAGGGCCCTAAACACAACATTTGTGGAATGGTTAAAAGTGCATAAAAATGGCCAATTTACTCACTCTGGGGACTCAAAAAGTGTTTCTTCACCCCGGGAAGTGATTTAAAAACCATTTGGAGGCATTTAATGTTCATGCAAAAACGGCTGATTTTTGACAAAAGAGAAAACACCCCCCCATTACGTCATGCTTCAGAAAGGTGAAAAATGGTCCGTTTTCAAATGTTTTATTTTTGAACGTCAGTTCACATTTGTAGGTGGATCATCAGTTTTAGAGCTAAAATTAGCATGTTTAATGTGATTTTCATGCTTCAAGGGGCCCGGGAAGTGAATTAAAAACCATTTGGAGGCATTTAATGTTCATGCAAAAACAGCGGATTTTTTACAAGAGATAACACCCCCCCCCCATTACGTCATGCTTCAGAAAGGTGAAAAATGGTCCGTTTTCAAATGTTTTATTTTTGAACGTCAGTTCACATTTGTAGGTAGATCATCAGTTGTAGAGCTAAAATTAGCATGTTTAAAGTGATTTTCATGCTTCCAAGGGCCCAGGAAGTGAATTAAAAACCATTTGGAGGCATTTAATGTTCATGCAAAAACAGCTGATTTTTGACAAAAGAGATAACACCCCCCCATTACGTCATGCTTCACAAAGGTGAAAAATGGTCCGTTTTCAAATGTTTTATTTTTGAACGTCAGTTCACATTTGTAGGTGGATCATCAGTTTTAGAGCTAAAATTAGCATGTTAAAGTGATTTTCATGCTTCCGAGGGCCCTAAACACAACATTTGTGGAATGGTTAAAAGTGCATAAAAATGGCCAATTTACTCACTCTGGGGACTCAAAAAGTGTTTCTTCACCCCGGGAAGTGATTTAAATACCATTTGGAGGCATTTAATGTTCATGCAAAAACAGCTGATTTTTGACAAAAGAGATAACACCCCCCCATTACGTCATGCTTCAGAAAGGTGAAAAAAATGGTCCGTTTTCAAATGTTTTATTTTTGAACGTCAGTTCACATTTGTAGGTAGATCATCAGTTGTAGAGCTAAAATTAGCATGTTTAAAGTGATTTTCATGCTTCCAAGGGCCCGGGAAGTGAATTAAAAACCATTTGGAGGCATTTAATGTTCATGCAAAAACAGCTGATTTTTGACAAAAGAGATAACACCCCCCCATTACGTCATGCTTCACAAAGGTGAAAAATGGTCCGTTTTCAAATGTTTTATTTTTGAACGTCAGTTCACATTTGTAGGTGGATCATCAGTTTTAGAGCTAAAATTAGCATGTTAAAGTGATTTTCATGCTTCCGAGGGCCCTAAACACAACATTTGTGGAATGGTTAAAAGTGCATAAAAATGGCCAATTTACTCACTCTGGGGACTCAAAAAGGGTTTCTTCACCCCGGGAAGTGATTTAAATACCATTTGGAGGCATTTAATGTTCATGCAAAAACAGCTGATTTTTGACAAAAGAGATAACACCCCCCCCATTACGTCATGCTTCAGAAAGGTGAAAAAAATGGTCCGTTTTCAAATGTTTTATTTTTGAACGTCAGTTCACATTTGTAGGTAGATCATCAGTTTTAGAGCTAAAATTAGCATGTTTAAAGTGATTTTCATGCTTCCAAGGGCCCTTGAAGTGAATTAAAAACCATTTGGAGGCATTTAATGTTCATGCAAAAACAGCTGATTTTTTACAAAAGAGATAACACCCCCCCATTACGTCATGCTTCAGAAAGGTGAAAAATGGTCCGTTTTCAAATGTTTTATTTTTGAACTTCAGTTCACATTTGTAGGTGGATCATCAGTTTTAGAGCTAAAATTAGCATGTTTAAAGTGATTTTCATGCTTCCAGGGGCCCTAAACACAACATTTTTGGAATGGTTAAAAGTGCATGAAAATGGCCAATTTACTCACTCTGAGGTCTCAAAAAGCATTTCTTCACCCCGGGAAGTGAATTAAATACCATTTGGAGGCATTTAATGTTCATGCAAAAACAGCTGATTTTTGACAAAAGAGATAACACCCCCCCCCATTACGTCATGCTTCAGAAAGGTGAAAAATGGTCCGTTTTCAAATGTTTTATTTTTGAACGTCAGTTTACATTTGTAGGTAGATCATCAGTGTTAGAGCTAAAATTAGCATGTTTAAAGTGATTTTCATGCTTCCAGGGGCCCGGGAAGTCAATTAAAAACCATTTGGAGGCATTTAATGTTCATGCAAAAACGGCTGATTTTTGACAAAAGAGATAACACCCCCCCATTACGTCATGCTTCAGAAAGGTGAAAAATGGTCCGTTTTCAAATGTTTTATTTTTGAACGTCAGTTTACATTTGTAGGTAGATCATCAGTTTTAGAGCAAAAATTAGCATGTTTAAAGTGGTTTTCATGCTTCCGGGGGCCTGGGAAGTGAATTAAAAACCATTTGGAGGTATTTAATGTTCATGCAAAAACAGCTGATTTTTGACAAAAGAGATAACACCCCCCATTACGTCATGCTTCAGAAAGATGAAAAATGGTCCGTTTTCAAATGTTTTATTTTTGAACGTCAGTTCACATTAGTAGGTGGATCATCAGTTTTAGAGCTAAAATTAGCATGTTTAAAGTGATTTTCATGCTTCCAGGGGCCCTAAACACAACATTTGTGGAATGGTTAAAAGTGCATAAAAATGGCCAATTTACTCACTCTGGGGACTCAAAAAGTGTTTCTTCACCCAGGGAAGTGATTTAAAAACCATTTGGAGGCATTTAATGTTCATGCAAAAACAGCTGATTTTTGACAAAAGAGATAACACCCCCCCATTACGTCATGCTTCAGAAAGGTGAAAAATGGTCCGTTTTCAAATGTTTTATTTTTGAACGTCAGTTCACATTTGTAGGTGGATCATCAGTTTTAGAGCTAAAATTAGCATGTTTAATGTGATTTTCATGCTTCAAGGGGCCCGGGAAGTGAATTAAAAACCATTTGGAGGCATTTAATGTTCATGCAAAAACAGCGGATTTTTTACAAGAGATAACACCCCCCCATTACGTCATGCTTCAGAAAGGTGAAAAATGGTCCGTTTTCAAATGTTTTATTTTTGAATGTCAGTTCACATTTGTAGGTAGATCATCAGTTTTAGAGCTAAAATTAGCATGTTTAAAGTGATTTTCATGCTTCCAAGGGCCCGGGAAGTAAATTAAAAACCATTTGGAGGCATTTAATGTTCATGCAAAAACAGCTGATTTTTGACAAAAGAGATAACACCCCCCCATTACGTCATGCTTCAGAAAGGTGAAAAATGGTCCGTTTTCAAATGTTTTATTTTTGAACTTCAGTTCACATTTGTAGGTGAATCATCAGTTTTAGAGCTAAAATTAGCATGTTTAAAGTGATTTTCATGCTTCCAGGGGCCCTAAATACAACATTTTTGGAAAGGTTAAAAGTGCATGAAAATGGCCAATTTACTCACTCTGAGGTCTCAAAAAGCATTTCTTCACCCCGGGAAGTGAATTAAATACCATTTGGAGGCATTTAATGTTCAAGCAAAGACGGCTGATTTTTGACAATAGAGATAACACCCCCCCATTATGTCATGCTTCAGAAAGGTGAAAAAATGGTCCGTTTTCAAATGTTTTATTTTTGAACGTCAGTTCTCATTTGTAGGTAGATCATCAGTTTTAGAGCTAAAGTTAGCATGTTTAAAGTGATTTTCATGCTTCCAGGGGCCCGGGAAGTGAATTAAAAACCATTTGGAGGCATTTAATGTTCATGCAAAAACAGCTGATTTTTGACAAAAGAGATAACACCCCCCATTACGTCATGCTTCAAAAAGGTGAAAAATGGTCAGTTTTCAAATGTTTAATTTTTGAATGTCAGTTCACATTTGTAGGTGGATCATCAGTTTTAGAGCTAAAATTAGCATGTTTAAAGTGATTTTCTTGCTTTCAGGGGCCCTAAACACAACATTTGTTGAATGGTTAAAAGTGCATGAAAATGGCCAATTTACTCACTCTGGGGTCTCAAAAAGTGTTTCTTCACCCCGGGAAGTGAATTAAATACCATTTGGAAGCATTTAATGTTCAAGCAAAAACGGCTGATTTTTGACAAAAGAGAAAACACCCCCCCCCCATTACGTCATGCTTCAGAAAGGAGAAAAATGGTCCGTTTTCAAATGTTTTATTTTTGAACGTCAGTTCACATTTGTACGTAGATCATCAGTTTTAGAGCTAAAGTTAGCATGTTTAAAGTGATTTTCATGCTTCCAGGGGCCCGGGAAGTGAATTAAAAACCATTTGGAGGCATTTAATGTTCATGCAAAAACAGCTGATTTTTGACAAAAGAGATAACACCCCCCCATTACGTCATGCTTCACAAAGGTGAAAAATGGTCCGTTTTCAAATGTTTTATATTTGAACGTCAGTTCACATTTGTAGGTGGATCATCAGTTTTAGAGCTAAAATTAGCATGTTTACAGTGATTTTCATGCTTCCAGGGGCCCTAAACACAACATTTGTGGAATGGTTAAAAGTGCATAAAAATGGCCAATTTACTCACTCTGGGGACTCAAAAAGTTTTTCTTCACCCCGGGAAGTGATTTAAAAACCATTTGGAGGCATTTAATGTTCATGCAAAAACAGCTGATTTTTGACAAAAGAGATAACACCCCCCCCATTACGTCATGCTTCAGAAAGTTGAAAAATGGTCCGTTTTCAAATGTTTTATTTTTGAACGTCAGTTCACATTTGTAGGTGGATCATCAGTTTTAGAGCTAAAATTAGCATGTTTAATGTGATTTTCATGCTTCAAGGGGCCCGGGAAGTGAATTAAAAACCATTTGGAGGCATTTAATGTTCATGCAAAAACAGCAGATTTTTTACAAGAGATAACACCCCCCCATTACGTCATGCTTCAGAAAGGTGAAAAATGGTCCGTTTTCAAATGTTTTATTTTTGAACGTCAGTTCACATTTGTAGGTAGATCATCAGTTTTAGAGCTAAAATTAGCATGTTTAAAGTGATTTTCATGCTTCCAAGGGCCCGGGAAGTGAATTAAAAACCATTTGGAGGCATTTAATGTTCATGCAAAAACAGCTGATTTTTGACAAAAGAGATAACACCCCCCCATTACGTCATGCTTCAGAAAGGTGAAAAATGGTCCGTTTTCAAATGTTTTATTTTTGAACTTCAGTTCACATTTGTAGGTGGATCATCAGTTTTAGAGCTAAAATTAGCATGTTTAAAGGAATTTTCATGCTTCCAGGGGCCCTAAACACAACATTTTTGGAATGGTTAAAAGTGCATGAAAATGGCCAATTTACTCACTCTGAGGTTTCAAAAAGCATTTCTTCACCCCGGGAAGTGAATTAAATACCATTTGGAGGCATTTAATGTTCAAGCAAAGACGGCTGATTTTTGACAATAGAGATAACACCCCCCCCATTATGTCATGCTTCAGAAAGGTGAAAAATGGTCCGTTTTCAAATGTTTTATTTTTGAACGTCAGTTCACATTTGTAGGTAGATCATCAGTTTTAGAGCTAAAGTTAGCATGTTTAAAGTGATTTTCATGCTTCCAGGGGCCCGGGAAGTGAATTAAAAACCATTTGGAGGCATTTAATGTTCATGCAAAAACAGCTGATTTTTGACAAAAGAGATAACACCCCCCCATTACGTCATGCTTCACAAAGGTGAAAAATGGTCCGTTTTCAAATGTTTTATTTTTGAACGTTAGTTCACATTTGTAGGTGGATCATCAGTTTTAGAGCTGAAATTAGCATGTTTAATGTGATTTTCATGCTTCAAGGGAACCGGGAAGTGAATTAAAAAACATTTGGAGGCATTTAATGTTCATGCAAAAACAGCTGATTTTTGACAAAAGAGATAACACCCCCCATTACGTCATGCTTCAGAAAGGTGAAAAATGGTCAGTTTTCAAATGTTTTATTTTTGAACGTCAGTTCACATTTGTAGGTGGATCATCAGTTTTAGAGCTAAAATTAGCATGTTTAAAGTGATTTTCTTGCTTTCAGGGGCCCTAAACACAACATTTGTTGAATGGTTAAAAGTGCATGAAAATGGCCAATTTACTCACTCTGGGGTCTCAAAAAGTGTTTCTTCACCCCGGGAAGTGAATTAAATACCATTTGGAAGCATTTAATGTTCAAGCAAAATTGACTGATTTTTGACAAAAGAGAAAACACCCCCCCATTACGTCATGCTTCAGAAAGGTGAAAAATGGTCCGTTTTCAAATGTTTTATTTTTGAACGTCAGTTCACATTTGTAGGTGGATCATCAGTTTTAGAGCTAATATTAGCATGTTTAATGTGATTTTCATGCTTCAAGGGGCCCGGGAAGTGAATTAAAAACCATTTGGAGGCATTTAATGTTCATGCAAAAACAGCGGATTTTTTACAAGAGATAACACCCCCCCCCATTACGTCATGCTTCAGAAAGGTGAAAAATGGTCCGTTTTCAAATGTTTTATTTTTGAACGTCAGTTCACATTTGTAGGTAGATCATCAGTTTTAGAGCTAAAATTAGCATGTTTAAAGTGATTTTCATGCTTCCGAGGGCCCTAAACACAACATTTGTGGAATGGTTAAAAGTGCATAAAAATGGCCAATTTACTCACTCTGGGGACTCAAAAAGTGTTTCTTCACCCCGGGAAGTGATTTAAATACCATTTGGAGGCATTTAACGTTCATGCAAAAACAGCTGATTTTTGACAAAAGAGATAACACCCCCCATTACATCATGCTTCAGAAAGGTGAAAAAAATGGTCCGTTTTTAAATGTTTTATTTTTGAACGTCAGTTCACATTTGTAGGTAGATCATCAGTTTTAGAGCTAAAATTTGCATGTTTAAAGTGATTTTCATGCTTCCAAGGGCCCTTGAAGTGAATTAAAAACCATTTGGAGGCATTTAATGTTCATGCAAAAACAGCTGATTTTTTACAAAAGAGATAACACCCCCCCATTACGTCATGCTTCAGAAAGGTGAAAAATGGTCCGTTTTCAAATGTTTTATTTTTGAACTTCAGTTCACATTTGTAGGTGGATCATCAGTTTTAGAGCTAAAATTAGCATGTTTAAAGTGATTTTCATGCTTCCAGGGGCCCTAAACACAACATTTTTGGAATGGTTAAAAGTGCATGAAAATGGCCAATTTACTCACTCTGAGGTCTCAAAAAGCATTTCTTCACCCCGGGAAGTGAATTAAATACCATTTGGAGGCATTTAATGTTCATGCAAAAACAGCTGATTTTTGACAAAAGAGATAACACCCCCCCATTACGTCATGCTTCAGAAAGGTGAAAAATGGTCAGTTTTCAAATGTTTTATTTTTGAACGTCAGTTTACATTTGTAGGTAGATCATCAGTGTTAGAGCTAAAATTAGCATGTTTAAAGTGATTTTCATGCTTCCAGGGCCCCGGGAAGTCAATTAAAAACCATTTGGAGGCATTTAATGTTCATGCAAAAACGGCTGATTTTTGACAAAAGAGATAACACCCCCCCATTACGTCATGCTTCAGAAAGGTGAAAAATGGTCCGTTTTCAAATGTTTTATTTTTGAACGTCAGTTTACATTTGTAGGTAGATCATCAGTTTTAGAGCTAAAATTAGCATGTTTAAAGTGGTTTTCATGCTTCCGGGGGCCTGGGAAGTGAATTAAAAACCATTTGGAGGTATTTAATGTTCATGCAAAAACAAGTGATTTTTGACAAAAGAGATAACACCCCCCATTACGTCATGCTTCAGAAAGATGAAAAATGGTCCGTTTTCAAATGTTTTATTTTTGAACGTCAGTTCACATTAGTAGGTGGATCATCAGTTTTAGAGCTAAAATTTGCATGTTTAAAGTGATTTTCTTGCTTTCAGGGGCCCTAAACACAACATTTGTTGAATGGTTAAAAGTGCATGAAAATGGCCAATTTACTCACTCTGGGGTCTCAAAAAGTGTTTCTTCACCCCGGGAAGTGAATTAAATACCATTTGGAAGCATTTAATGTTCAAGCAAAAATGGCTGATTTTTGACAAAAGAGAAAACACCCCCCCATTACGTCATGTTTCAGAAAGGAGAAAAATGGTCCATTTTCAAATGTTTTATTTTTGAACGTCAGTTCACATATGTAGGTAGATCATCAGTTTTAGAGCTAAAGTTAGCATGTTTAAAGTGATTTTCATGCTTCCAGGGGCCCGGGAAGTGAATTAAAAACCATTTGGAGGCATTTAATGTTCATGCAAAAACAGCTGATTTTTGACAACAGAGATAACACCCCCCCCATTACGTCATGCTTCACAAAGGTGAAAAATGGTCTGTTTTCAAATGTTTTATATTTGAACGTCAGTTCACATTTGTAGGTGGATCATCAGTTTTAGAGCTAAAATTAGCATGTTTAAAGTGATTTTCATGCTTCCAGGGGCCCTAAACACAACATTTGTGGAATGGTTAAAAGTGCATAAAAATGGCCAATTTACTCACTCTGGGGACTCAAAAAGTGTTTCTTCACCCCGGGAAGTGATTTAAAAACCATTTGGAGGCATTTAATGTTCATGCAAAAACAGCAGATTTTTTAAAAGAGATAACACCCCCCCCCATTACGTCATGCTTCAGAAAGGTGAAAAATGGTCAGTTTTCAAATGTTTTATTTTTGAACGTCAGTTCACATTTGTAGGTAGATCATCAGTTTTAGAGCTAAAATTAGCATGTTTAAAGTGATTTTCATGCTTCCAAGGGCCCGGGAAGTGAATTAAAAACCATTTGGAGGCATTTAATGTTCATGCAAAAACAGCTGATTTTTGACAAAAGAGATAACACCCCCCAATTACGTCATGCTTCACAAAGGTGAAAAATGGTCCGTTTTCAAATGTTTTATTTTTGAACGTCAGTTCACATTTGTAGGTGGATCATCAGTTTTAGAGCTAAAATTAGCATGTTTAAAGTGATTTTCATGCTTCCGAGGGCCCTAAACACAACATTTGTGGAATGGTTAAAAGTGCATAAAAATGGCCAATTTACTCACTCTGGGGACTCAAAAAGTGTTTCTTCACCCAGGGAAGTGATTTAAATACCATTTGGAGGCATTTAATGTTCATGCAAAAACAGCTGATTTTTGACAAAATAGATAACACCCCCCCATTACGTCATGCTTCAGAAAGGTGAAAAAAATGGTCCGTTTTCAAATGTTTTATTTTTGAACGTCAGTTCACATTTGTAGGTAGATCATCAGTTTTAGAGCTAAAGTTAGCATGTTTAAAGTGATTTTCATGCTTCCAGGGGCCCGGGAAGTGAATTAAAAACCATTTGGAGGCATTTCATGTTCATGCAAAAACAGCTGATTTTTGACAAAAGAGATAACACCCCCCCATTACGTCATGCTTCAGAAAGGTGAAAAATGGTCAGTTTTCAAATGTTTTATTTTTGAACGTCAGTTCACATTTGTAGGTGGATCATCAGTTTTAGAGCTAAAATTAGCATGTTTAATGTGATTTTCATGCTTCAAGGGGCCCGGGAAGTGAATTAAAAACCATTTGGAGGCATTTAATGTTCATGCAAAAACAGCTGATTTTTGACAAAAGAGATAACACCCCCCATTACGTCATGCTTCAGAAAAGTGAAAAATGGTCAGTTTTCAAATGTTTTATTTTTGAACGTCAGTTCACATTTGTAGGTGGATCATCAGTTTTAGAGCTAAAATTAGCATGTTTAAAGTGATTTTCATGCTTCCAGGGGCCCTAAACACAACATTTGTGGAATGGTTAAAAGTGCATAAAAATGGCCAATTTACTCACTCTGGGGACTCAAAAAGTGTTTCTTCACCCCGGGAAGTGATTTAAAAACCATTTGGAGGCATTTAATGTTCATGCAAAAACAGCTGATTTTTGACAAAAGAGATAATACCCCCCCATTACGTCATGCTTCAGAAAGGTGAAAAATGGTCAGTTTTCAAATGTTTTATTTTTGAACGTCAGTTCACATTTGTAGGTGGATCATCAGTTTTAGAGCTAAAATTAGCATGTTTAATGTGATTTTCATGCTTCAAGGGGCCCGGGAAGTGAATTAAAAACCATTTGGAGGCATTTAATGTTCATGCAAAAACAGGTGATTTTTGACAAAAGAGATAACACCCCCCATTACGTCATGCTTCAGAAAAGTGAAAAATGGTCAGTTTTCAAATGTTTTATTTTTGAACGTCAGTTCACATTTGTAGGTGGATCATCAGTTTTAGAGCTAAAATTAGCATGTTTAAAGTGATTTTCTTGCTTTCAGGGGCCCTAAACACAACATTTGTTGAATGGTTAAACGTGCATGAAAATGGCCAATTTACTCACTCTGGGGTCTCAAAAAGTGTTTCTTCACCCCGGGAAGTGAATTAAATACCATTTGGAAGCATTTAATGTTCAAGCAAAAACGGCTGATTTTTGACAAAAGAGAAAACACCCCCCCATTACGTCATGCTTCAGAAAGGAGAAAAATGGTCCGTTTTCAAATGTTTTATTTTTGAACGTCAGTTCACATTTGTAGGTGGATCATCAGTTTTAGAGCTAAAACTAGCATGTTTAATGTGATTTTCATGCTTCAAGGGGCCCGGGAAGTGAATTAAAGACCATTTGGAGGCATTTAATGTTCATGCAAAAACAGCGGATTTTTTACAAGAGATAACACCCCCCATTACGTCATGCTTCAGAAAGGTGAAAAATGGTCCGCTTTCAAATGTTTTATTTTTGAACGTCAGTTCACATTTGTAGGTAGATCATCAGTTTTAGAGCTAAAATTAGCATGTTTAAAGTGATTTTCATGCTTCCAAGGGCCCGGGAAGTGAATTAAAAACCATTTGGAGGCATTTAATGTTCATGCAAAAACAGCTGATTTTTGACAAAAGAGATAACACCCCCCATTACGTCATGCTTCAGAAAGGTGAAAAATGGTCCGTTTTCAAATAATTTATTTTTGAACTTCAGTTCACATTTGTAGGTGGATCATCAGTTTTAGAGCTAAAATTAGCATGTTTAATGTGATTTTCATGCTTCAAGGGGCCCGGGAAGTGAATTAAAAACCATTTGGAGGCATTTAATGTTCATGCAAAACAGCGGATTTTTTACAAGAGATAACACCCCCCCATTACGTCATGCTTCAGAAAGGTGAAAAATGGTCCGTTTTCAAATGTTTTATTTTTGAACGTCAGTTCACATTTGTAGGTGGATCATCAGTTTTAGAGCTAAAATTAGCATGTTTAATGTGATTTTCATGCTTCAAAGGGCCCGGGAAGTGAATTAAAAACCATTTGGAGGCATTTAATGTTCATGCAAAAAAGGCGGATTTTTTACAAGAGATAACACCCCCCCATTACGTCATGCTTCAGAAAGGTGAAAAATGGTCCGTTTTCAAATGTTTTATTTTTGAACGTCAGTTCACATTTGTAGGTAGATCATCAGTTTTAGAGCTAAAATTAGCATGTTTAAAGTGATTTTCATGCTTCCAAGGGCCCGGGAAGTGAATTAAAAACCATTTGGAGGCATTTAATGTTCATGCAAAAACAGCTGATTTTTGACAAAAGAGATAACACCCCCCATTACGTCATGCTTCAGAAAGGTGAAAAATGGTCCGTTTTCAAATGTTTTATTTTTGAACTTTAGTTCACATTTGTAGGTAGATCATCAGTTTTAGAGCTAAAGTTAGCATGTTTAAAGTGATTTTAATGCTTCCAGGGGCCCGGGAAGTCAATTAAAAACCATTTGGAGGCATTTAATGTTCATGCAAAAACGGCTGATTTTTGACAAAAGAGATAACACCCCCCCATTACGTCATGCTTCAGAAAGGTGAAAAATGGTCCGTTTTCAAATGTTTTATTTTTCAACGTCAGTTTACATTTGTAGGTAGATCATCAGTTTTAGAGCAAAAATTAGCATGTTTAAAGTGGTTTTCATGCTTCCGGGGGCCTGGGAAGTGAATTAAAAACCATTTGGAGGTATTTAATGTTCATGCAAAAACATCTGATTTTTGACAAAAGAGATAACACCCCCCATTACGTCATGCTTCAGAAAGATGAAAAATGGTCAGTTTTCAAATGTTTTATTTTTGAACGTCAGTTCACATTTGTAGGTGGATCATCAGTTTTAGAGCTAAAATTAGCATGTTTAAAGTGATTTTCTTGCTTTCAGGGGCCCTAAACACAACATTTGCTGAATGGTTAAAAGTGCATGAAAATGGCCAATTTACTCACTCTGGGGTCTCAAAAAGTGTTTCTTCACCCCGGGAAGTGAATTAAATACCATTTGGAAGCATTTAATGTTCAAGCAAAAACGGCTGATTTTTGACAAAAGAGAAAACACCCCCCCATTACGTCATGCTTCAGAAAGGTGAAAAATGGTCCGTTTTCAAATGTTTTATTTTTGAACTTCAGTTCACATTTTTAGGTGGATCATCAGTTTTAGAGCTAAAATTAGCATGTTTAAAGTGATTTTCATGCTTCCAGGGGCCCTAAACACAACATTTTTGGAATGGTTAAAAGTGCATGAAAATGGCCAATTTACTCACTCTGAGGTCTCAAAAAGCATTTCTTCACCCCGGGAAGTGAATTAAATACCATTTGGAGGCATTTAATGTTCATGCAAAAACGGCTGATTTTTGACAAAAGAGAAAACACCCCCCCATTACGTCATGCTTCAGAAAGGTGAAAAATGGTCCGTTTTCAAATGTTTTATTTTTGAATGTCAGTTCACATTTGTAGGTAGATCATCAGTTTTAGAGCTAAAATTAGCATGTTTAAAGTGATTTTCATGCTTCCAAGGGCCCGGGAAGTGAATTAAAAACCATTTGGAGGCATTTAATGTTCATGCAAAAACAGCTGATTTTTGACAAAAGAGATAACACCCCCCCATTACGTCATGCTTCAGAAAGGTGAAAAATGGTCCGTTTTCAAATGTTTTATTTTTGAACTTTAGTTCACATTTGTAGGTAGATCATCAGTGTTAGAGCTAAAATTAGCATGTTTAAAGTGATTTTCATGCTTCCAGGGGCCCGGGAAGTCAAATAAAAACCATTTGGAGGCATTTAATGTTCATGCAAAAACGGCTGATTTTTGACAAAAGAAATAACACCCCCCCATTACGTCATGCTTCAGAAAGGTGAAAAATGGTCCGTTTTCAAATGTTTTATTTTTGAACGTCAGTTTACATTTGTAGGTAGATCATCAGTTTTAGAGCTAAAATTAGCATGTTTAAAGTGGTTTTCATGCTTCCGGGGGCCTGGGAAGTGAATTAAAAACCATTTGGAGGTATTTAATGTTCATGCAAAAACAGCTGATTTTTGACAAAAGAGATAACACCCCCCATTACGTCATGCTTCAGAAAGATGAAAAATGGTCCGTTTTCAAATGTTTTATTTTTGAACGTCAGTTCACATTAGTAGGAGGATCATCAGTTTTAGAGCTAAAATGTGCATGTTTAAAGTGATTTTCTTGCTTTCAGGGGCCCTAAACACAACATTTGTTGAATGGTTAAAAGTGCATGAAAATGGCCAATTTACTCACTCTGGGGTCTCAAAAAGTGTTTCTTCACCCCGGGAAGTGAATTAAATACCATTTGGAAGCATTTAATGTTCAAGCAAAAACGGCTGATTTTTGACAAAAGAGAAAACACCCCCCCATTACGTCATGCTTCAGAAAGGAGAAAAATGGTCCGTTTTCAAATGTTTTATTTTTGAACGTCAGTTCACATTTGTAGGTAGATCATCAGTTTTAGAGCTAAAGTTAGCATGTTTAAAGTGATTTTCATGCTTCCAGGGGCCTGGGAAGTGAATTAAAACCCATTTGGAGGCATTTAATGTTCATGCAAAAACAGCTGATTTTTGACAAAAGAGATAACACCCCCCCATTACGTCATGCTTCACAAAGGTGAAAAATGGTCCGTTTTCAAATGTTTTATATTTGAACATCAGTTCACATTTGTAGGTGGATCATCAGTTTTAGAGCTAAAGTTAGCATGTTTAAAGTGATTTTAATGCTTCCAGGGGCCCGGGAAGTGAATTAAAAACCATTTGGAGGCATTTAATGTTCATGCAAAAACAGCTGATTTTTGACAAAAGAGATAACACCCCCCCATTACGTCATGCTTCAGAAAGGTGAAAAATGGTCCGTTTTCAAATGTTTTATTTTTGAACTTTAGTTCACATTTGTAGGTAGATCATCAGTGTTAGAGCTAAAATTAGCATGTTTAAAGTGATTTTCATGCTTCCAGGGGCCCGGGAAGTCAAATAAAAACCATTTGGAGGCATTTAATGTTCATGCAAAAACGGCTGATTTTTGACAAAAGAAATAACACCCCCCCATTACGTCATGCTTCAGAAAGGTGAAAAATGGTCCGTTTTCAAATGTTTTATTTTTGAACGTCAGTTTACATTTGTAGGTAGATCATCAGTTTTAGAGCTAAAATTAGCATGTTTAAAGTGGTTTTCATGCTTCCGGGGGCCTGGGAAGTGAATTAAAAACCATTTGGAGGTATTTAATGTTCATGCAAAAACAGCTGATTTTTGACAAAAGAGATAACACCCCCCATTACGTCATGCTTCAGAAAGATGAAAAATGGTCCGTTTTCAAATGTTTTATTTTTGAACGTCAGTTCACATTAGTAGGAGGATCATCAGTTTTAGAGCTAAAATGTGCATGTTTAAAGTGATTTTCTTGCTTTCAGGGGCCCTAAACACAACATTTGTTGAATGGTTAAAAGTGCATGAAAATGGCCAATTTACTCACTCTGGGGTCTCAAAAAGTGTTTCTTCACCCCGGGAAGTGAATTAAATACCATTTGGAAGCATTTAATGTTCAAGCAAAAACGGCTGATTTTTGACAAAAGAGAAAACACCCCCCCATTACGTCATGCTTCAGAAAGGAGAAAAATGGTCCGTTTTCAAATGTTTTATTTTTGAACGTCAGTTCACATTTGTAGGTAGATCATCAGTTTTAGAGCTAAAGTTAGCATGTTTAAAGTGATTTTCATGCTTCCAGGGGCCTGGGAAGTGAATTAAAACCCATTTGGAGGCATTTAATGTTCATGCAAAAACAGCTGATTTTTGACAAAAGAGATAACACCCCCCCATTACGTCATGCTTCACAAAGGTGAAAAATGGTCCGTTTTCAAATGTTTTATATTTGAACATCAGTTCACATTTGTAGGTGGATCATCAGTTTTAGAGCTAAAGTTAGCATGTTTAAAGTGATTTTAATGCTTCCAGGGGCCCGGGAAGTCAATTAAAAACCATTTGGAGGCATTTAATGTTCATGCAAAAACGGCTGATTTTTGACAAAAGAGATAACACCCCCCCATTACGTCATGCTTCAGAAAGGTGAAAAATGGTCCGTTTTCAAATGTTTTATTTTTGAACGTCAGTTTACATTTGTAGGTAGATCATCAGTTTTAGAGCTAAAATTAGCATGTTTAATGTGATTTTCATGCTTCAAGGGGCCCGGGAAATGAATTAAAAACCATTTGGAGGCATTTAATGTTCATGCAAAAACAGCTGATTTTTGACAAAAGAGATAACACCCCCCATTACGTCATGCTTCAGAAAAGTGAAAAATGGTCAGTTTTCAAATGTTTTATTTTTGAACGTCAGTTCACATTTGTAGGTGGATCATCAGTTTTAGAGCTAAAATTAGCATGTTTAAAGTGATTTTCTTGCTTTCAGGGGCCCTAAACACAACATTTGTTGAATGGTTAAAAGTGCATGAAAATGGCCAATTTACTCACTCTGGGGTCTCAAAAAGTGTTTCTTCACCCCGGGAAGTGAATTAAATACCATTTGGAAGCATTTAATGTTCAAGCAAAAACGGCTGATTTTTGACAAAAGAGAAAACACCCCCCCATTACGTCATGCTTCAGAAAGGTGAAAAATGGTCCGCTTTCAAATGTTTTATTTTTGAACGTCAGTTCACATTTGTAGGTAGATCATCAGTTTTAGAGCTAAAATTAGCATGTTTAAAGTGATTTTCATGCTTCCAAGGGCCCGGGAAGTGAATTAAAAACCATTTGGAGGCATTTAATGTTCATGCAAAACAGCGGATTTTTTACAAGAGATAACACCCCCCCATTACGTCATGCTTCAGAAAGGTGAAAAATGGTCCGTTTTCAAATGTTTTATTTTTGAACGTCAGTTCACATTTGTAGGTGGATCATCAGTTTTAGAGCTAAAATTAGCATGTTTAATGTGATTTTCATGCTTCAAGGGGCCCGGGAAGTGAATTAAAAACCATTTGGAGGCATTTAATGTTCATGCAAAAAAGGCGGATTTTTTACAAGAGATAACACCCCCCCATTACGTCATGCTTCAGAAAGGTGAAAAATGATCCGTTTTCAAATGTTTTATTTTTGAACGTCAGTTCACATTTGTAGGTAGATCATCAGTTTTAGAGCTAAAATTAGCATGTTTAAAGTGATTTTCATGCTTCCAAGGGCCCGGGAAGTGAATTAAAAACCATTTGGAGGCATTTAATGTTCATGCAAAAACAGCTGATTTTTGACAAAAGAGATAACACCCCCGATTACGTCATGCTTCAGAAAGGTGAAAAATGGTCCGTTTTCAAATGTTTTATTTTTGAACTTTAGTTCACATTTGTAGGTAGATCATCAGTTTTAGAGCTAAAGTTAGCATGTTTAAAGTGATTTTAATGCTTCCAGGGGCCCGGGAAGTCAATTAAAAACCATTTGGAGGTATTTAATGTTCATGCAAAAACAGCTGATTTTTGACAAAAGAGATAACACCCCCCATTACGTCATGCTTCAGAAAGATGAAAAATGGTCCGTTTTCAAATGTTTTATTTTTGAACGTCAGTTCACATTAGTAGGTGGATCATCAGTTTTAGAGCTAAAATTTGCATGTTTAAAGTGATTTTCTTGCTTTTAGGGGCCCTAAACACAACATTTGTTGAATGGTTAAAAGTGCATGAAAATGGCCAATTTACTCACTCTGGGGTCTCAAAAAGTGTTTCTTCACCCCGGGAAGTGAATTAAATACCATTTGGAAGCATTTAATGTTCAAGCAAAAACGGCTGATTTTTGACAAAAGAGAAAACACCCCCCATTACGTCATGCTTCAGAAAGGTGAAAAATGGTCAGTTTTCAAATGTTTTATTTTTGAACGTCAGTTCACATTTGTAGGTGGATCATCAGTTTTAGAGCTAAAATTAGCATGTTTAAAGTGATTTTCTTGCTTTCAGGGGCCCTAAACACAACATTTGTTGAATGGTTAAAAGTGCATGAAAATGGTCAATTTACTCACTCTGGGGTCTCAAAAAGTGTTTCTTCACCCCGGGAAGTGAATTAAATACCATTTGGAAGCATTTAATGTTCAAGCAAAAACGGCTGATTTTTGACAAAAGAGAAAACACCCCCCCATTACGTCATGCTTCAGAAAGGAGAAAAATGGTCCGTTTTCAAATGTTTTATTTTTGAACGTCAGTTCACATTTGTAGGTAGATCATCAGTTTTAGAGCTAAAGTTAGCATGTTTAAAGTGATTTTCATGCTTCCAGGGCCCCGGGAAGTGAATTAAAAACCATTTGGAGGCATTTAATGTTCATGCAAAAACAGCTGATTTTTGACAAAAGAGATAACACCCCCCCATTACGTCACGCTTTACAAAGGTGAAAAATGGTCCGTTTTCAAATGTTTTATATTTGAACGTCAGTTCACATTTGTAGGTGGATCATCAGTTTTAGAGCTAAAATTAGCATGTTTAAAGTGATTTTCATGCTTCCAGGGGCCCTAAACACAACATTTGTGGAATGGTTAAAAGTGCATAAAAATGGCCAATTTACTCACTCTGGGGACTCAAAAAGTGTTTCTTCACCCCGGGAAGTGATTTAAAAACCATTTGGAGGCATTTAATGTTCATGCAAAAACAGCTGATTTTTGACAAAAGAGATAACACCCCCCCATTACGTCATGCTTCAGAAAGGTGAAAAATGGTCCGTTTTCAAATGTTTTATTTTTGAACGTCAGTTCACATTTGTAGGTGGATCATCAGTTTTAGAGCTAAAATTAGCATGTTTAATGTGATTTTCATGCTTCAAGGGGCCCGGGAAGTGAATTAAAAACCATTTGGAAGCATCTAATGTTCATGCAAAAACAGCGGATTTTTTACAAGAGATAACACCCCCCCATTACGTCATGCTTCAGAAAGGTGAAAAATGGTCCGTTTTCAAATGTTTTATTTTTGAACGTCAGTTCACATTTGTAGGTAGATCATCAGTTTTAGAGCTAAAATTAGCATGTTTAAAGTGATTTTCATGCTTCCAAGGGCCCGGGAAGTGAATTAAAAACCATTTGGAGGCATTTAATGTTCATGCAAAAACAGCTGATTTTTGACAAAAGAGATAACACCCCCCCATTACGTCATGCTTCAGAAAGGTGAAAAATGGTCCGTTTTCAAATGTTTTATTTTTGAACTTCAGTTCACATTTGTAGGTGAATCATCAGTTTTAGAGCTAAAATTAGCATGTTTAAAGTGATTTTCATGCTTCCAGGGGCCCTAAATACAACATTTTTGGAAAGGTTAAAAGTGCATGAAAATGGCCAATTTACTCACTCTGAAGTCTCAAAAAGCATTTCTTCACCCCGGGAAGTGAATTAAATACCATTTGGAGGCATTTAATGTTCAAGCAAAGACGGCTGATTTTTGACAATAGAGATAACACCCCCCCATTATGTCATGCTTCAGAAAGGTGAAAAAATGGTCCGTTTTCAAATGTTTTATTTTTGAACGTCAGTTCACATTTGTAGGTAGATCATCAGTTTTAGAGCTAAAGTTAGCATGTTTAAAGTGATTTTCATGCTTCCAGGGGCCTGGGAAGTGAATTAAAACCCATTTGGAGGCATTTAATGTTCATGCAAAAACAGCTGATTTTTGACAAAAGAGATAACACCCCCCATTACGTCATGCTTCAGAAAGGTGAAAAATGGTCAGTTTTCAAATGTTTAATTTTTGAACGTCAGTTCACATTTGTAGGTGGATCATCAGTTTTAGAGCTAAAATTAGCATGTTTAAAGTGATTTTCTTGCTTTTAGGGGCCCTAAACACAACATTTGTTGAATGGTTAAAAGTGCATGAAAATGGCCAATTTACTCACTCTGGGGTCTCAAAAAGTGTTTCTTCACCCCGGGAAGTGAATTAAATACCATTTGGAAGCATTTAATGTTCAAGCAAAAACGGCTGATTTTTGACAAAAGAGAAAACACCCCCCCCCATTACGTCATGCTTCAGAAAGGAGAAAAATGGTCCATTTTCAAATGTTTTATTTTTGAACGTCAGTTCACATTTGTACGTAGATCATCAGTTTTAGAGCTAAAGTTAGCATGTTTAAAGTGATTTTCATGCTTCCAGGGGCCCGGGAAGTGAATTAAAAACCATTTGGAGGCATTTAATGTTCATGCAAAAACAGCTGATTTTTGACAAAAGAGATAACACCCCCCCATTACGTCATGCTTCAGAAAGGTGAAAAATGGTCCGTTTTCAAATGTTTTATTTTTGAACTTCAGTTCACATTTGTAGGTGGATCATCAGTTTTAGAGCTAAAATTAGCATGTTTAATGTGATTTTCATGCTTCAAGGGGCCCGGGAAGTGAATTAAAAACCATTTGGAGGCATTTAATGTTCATGCAAAACAGCGGATTTTTTACAAGAGATAACACCCCCCCATTACGTCATGCTTCAGAAAGGTGAAAAATGGTCCGTTTTCAAATGTTTTATTTTTGAACGTCAGTTCACATTTGTAGGTGGATCATCAGTTTTAGAGCTAAAATTAGCATGTTTAATGTGATTTTCATGCTTCAAGGGGCCCGGGAAGTGAATTAAAAACCATTTGGAGGCATTTAATGTTCATGCAAAAAAGGCGGATTTTTTACAAGAGATAACACCCCCCCATTACGTCATGCTTCAGAAAGGTGAAAAATGGTCCGTTTTCAAATGTTTTATTTTTGAACGTCAGTTCACATTTGTAGGTAGATCATCAGTTTTAGAGCTAAAATTAGCATGTTTAAAGTGATTTTCATGCTTCCAAGGGCCCGGGAAGTGAATTAAAAACCATTTGGAGGCATTTAATGTTCATGCAAAAACAGCTGATTTTTCACAAAAGAGATAACACCCCCCGATTACGTCATGCTTCAGAAAGGTGAAAAATGGTCCGTTTTCAAATGTTTTATTTTTGAACTTTAGTTCACATTTGTAGGTAGATCATCAGTTTTAGAGCTAAAGTTAGCATGTTTAAAGTGATTTTAATGCTTCCAGGGGCCCGGGAAGTCAATTAAAAACCATTTGGAGGCATTTAATGTTCATGCAAAAACGGCTGATTTTTGACAAAAGAGATAACACCCCCCCATTACGTCATGCTTCAGAAAGGTGAAAAATGGTCCGTTTTCAAATGTTTTATTTTTGAACGTCAGTTTACATTTGTAGGTAGATCATCAGTTTTAGAGCAAAAATTAGCATGTTTAAAGTGGTTTTCATGCTTCCGGGGGCCTGGGAAGTGAATTAAAAACCATTTGGAGGTATTTAATGTTCATGCAAAAACAGCTGATTTTTGACAAAAGAGATAACACCCCCTATTACGTCATGCTTCAGAAAGATGAAAAATGGTCCGTTTTCAAATGTTTTATTTTTGAACGTCAGTTCACATTAGTAGGTGGATCATCAGTTTTAGAGCTAAAATTTGCATGTTTAAAGTGATTTTCTTGCTTTCAGGGGCCCTAAACACAACATTTGTTGAATGGTTAAAAGTGCATGAAAATGGCCAATTTACTCACTCTGGGGTCTCAAAAAGTGTTTCTTCACCCCGGGAAGTGAATTAAATACCATTTGGAAGCATTTAATGTTCAAGCAAAAACGGCTGATTTTTGACAAAAGAGAAAACACCCCCCATTACGTCATGCTTCAGAAAGGTGAAAAATGGTCAGTTTTCAAATGTTTTATTTTTGAACGTCAGTTCACATTTGTAGGTGGATCATCAGTTTTAGAGCTAAAATTAGCATGTTTAAAGTGATTTTCTTGCTTTCAGGGGCCCTAAACACAACATTTGTTGAATGGTTAAAAGTGCATGAAAATGGCCAATTTACTCACTCTGGGGTCTCAAAAAGTGTTTCTTCACCCCGGGAAGTGAATTAAATACCATTTGGAAGCATTTAATGTTCAAGCAAAAACGGCTGATTTTTGACAAAAGAGAAAACACCCCCCCATTACGTCATGCTTCAGAAAGGAGAAAAATGGTCCGTTTTCAAATGTTTTATTTTTGAACGTCAGTTCACATTTGTAGGTAGATCATCAGTTTTAGAGCTAAAGTTAGCATGTTTAAAGTGATTTTCATGCTTCCAGGGCCCCGGGAAGTGAATTAAAAACCATTTGGAGGCATTTAATGTTCATGCAAAAACAGCTGATTTTTGACAAAAGAGATAACACCCCCCCATTACGTCACGCTTCACAAAGGTGAAAAATGGTCCGTTTTCAAATGTTTTATTTTTGAACGTCAGTTCACATTTGTAGGTGGATCATCAGTTTTAGAGCTAAAATTAGCATGTTTAATGTGATTTTCATGCTTCAAGGGGCCCGGGAAGTGAATTAAAAACCATTTGGAGGCATTTAATGTTCATGCAAAAACAGCTGATTTTTGACAAAAGAGATAACACCCCCCCCATTACGTCACGCTTCACAAAGGTGAAAAATGGTCCATTTTCAAATGTTTTATATTTGAACGTCAGTTCACATTTGTAGGTGGATCATCAGTTTTAGAGCTAAAATTAGCATGTTTAAAGTGATTTTCATGCTTCCAGGGGCCCTAAACACAACATTTGTGGAATGGTTAAAAGTGCATAAAAATGGCCAATTTACTCACTCTGGGGACTCAAAAAGTGTTTCTTCACCCCGGGAAGTGATTTAAAAACCATTTGGAGGCATTTAATGTTCATGCAAAAACAGCTGATTTTTGACAAAAGAGATAACACCCCCCCATTACGTCATGCTTCAGAAAGGTGAAAAATGGTCCGTTTTCAAATGTTTTATTTTTGAACGTCAGTTCACATTTGTAGGTGGATCATCAGTTTTAGAGCTAAAATTAGCATGTTTAATGTGATTTTCATGCTTCAAGGGGCCCGGGAAGTGAATTAAAAACCATTTGGAAGCATCTAATGTTCATGCAAAAACAGCGGATTTTTTACAAGAGATAACACCCCCCCCATTACGTCATGCTTCAGAAAGGTGAAAAATGGTCCGTTTTCAAATGTTTTATTTTTGAACGTCAGTTCACATTTGTAGGTAGATCATCAGTTTTAGAGCTAAAATTAGCATGTTTAAAGTGATTTTCATGCTTCCAAGGGCCCGGGAAGTGAATTTAAAACCATTTGGAGGCATTTAATGTTCATGCAAAAACAGCTGATTTTTGACAAAAGAGATAACACCCCCCCATTACGTCATGCTTCAGAAAGGTGAAAAATGGTCCGTTTTCAAATGTTTTATTTTTGAACTTCAGTTCACATTTGTAGGTGAATCATCAGTTTTAGAGCTAAAATTAGCATGTTTAAAGTGATTTTCATGCTTCCAGGGGCCCTAAATACAACATTTTTGGAAAGGTTAAAAGTGCATGAAAATGGCCAATTTACTCACTCTGAGGTCTCAAAAAGCATTTCTTCACCCCGGGAAGTGAATTAAATACCATTTGGAGGCATTTAATGTTCAAGCAAAGACGGCTGATTTTTGACAATAGAGATAACACCCCCCCATTATGTCATGCTTCAGAAAGGTGAAAAAATGGTCCGTTTTCAAATGTTTTATTTTTGAACGTCAGTTCACATTTGTAGGTAGATCATCAGTTTTAGAGCTAAAGTTAGCATGTTTAAAGTGATTTTCATGCTTCCAGGGGCCTGGGAAGTGAATTAAAACCCATTTGGAGGCATTTAATGTTCATGCAAAAACAGCTGATTTTTGACAAAAGAGATAACACCCCCCATTACGTCATGCTTCAGAAAGGTGAAAAATGGTCAGTTTTCAAATGTTTAATTTTTGAACGTCAGTTCACATTTGTAGGTGGATCATCAGTTTTAGAGCTAAAATTAGCATGTTTAAAGTGATTTTCTTGCTTTCAGGGGCCCTAAACACAACATTTGTTGAATGGTTAAAAGTGCATGAAAATGGCCAATTTACTCACTCTGGGGTCTCAAAAAGTGTTTCTTCACCCCGGGAAGTGAATTAAATACCATTTGGAAGCATTTAATGTTCAAGCAAAAACGGCTGATTTTTGACAAAAGAGAAAACACCCCCCCCATTACGTCATGCTTCAGAAAGGAGAAAAATGGTCCGTTTTCAAATGTTTTATTTTTGAACGTCAGTTCACATTTGTACGTAGATCATCAGTTTTAGAGCTAAAGTTAGCATGTTTAAAGTGATTTTCATGCTTCCAGGGGCCCGGGAAGTGAATTAAAAACCATTTGGAGGCATTTAATGTTCATGCAAAAACAGCTGATTTTTGACAAAAGAGATAACACCCCCCCATTACGTCATGCTTCACAAAGGTGAAAAATGGTCCGTTTTCAAATGTTTTATATTTGAACGTCAGTTCACATTTGTAGGTGGATCATCAGTTTTAGAGCTAAAATTAGCATGTTTACAGTGATTTTCATGCTTCCATGGACCCTAAACACAACATTTGTGGAATGGTTAAAAGTGCATAAAAATGGCCAATTTACTCACTCTGGGGACTCAAAAAGTGTTTCTTCACCCCGGGAAGTGATTTAAAAACCATTTGGAGGCATTTAATGTTCATGCAAAAACAGCTGATTTTTGACAAAAGAGATAACACCCCCCCATTACGTCATGCTTCAGAAAGGTGAAAAATGGTCCGTTTTCAAATGTTTTATTTTTGAACGTCAGTTCACATTTGTAGGTGGATCATCAGTTTTAGAGCTAAAATTAGCATGTTTAAAGTGATTTTCATGCTTCCAAGGGCCCGGGAAGTGAATTAAAAACCATTTGGAGGCATTTAATGTTCATGCAAAAACAGCTGATTTTTGACAAAAGAGATAACACCCCCCCCATTACGTCATGCTTCAGAAAGGTGAAAAATGGTCCGTTTTCAAATGTTTTATTTTTGAACTTCAGTTCACATTTGTAGGTGGATCATCAGTTTTAGAGCTAAAATTAGCATGTTTAAAGTGATTTTCATGCTTCCAGGGGCCCTAAACACAACATTTTTGGAATGGTTAAAAGTGCATGAAAATGGCCAATTTACTCACTCTGAGGTTTCAAAAAGCATTTCTTCACCCCGGGAAGTGAATTAAATACCATTTGGAGGCATTTAATGTTCAAGCAAAGACGGCTGATTTTTGACAATAGAGATAACACCCCCCCCCATTATGTCATGCTTCAGAAAGGTGGAAAATGGTCCGTTTTCAAATGTTTTATTTTTGAACGTCAGTTCACATTTGTAGGTGGATCATCAGTTTTAGAGCTAAAATTAGCATGTTTAATGTGATTTTCATGCTTCAAGGGGCCCGGGAAGTGAATTAAAAACCATTTGGAGGCATTTAATGTTCATGCAAAAACAGCTGATTTTTGACAAAAGAGATAACACCCCCCATTACGTCATGCTTCAGAAAGGTGAAAAATGGTCAGTTTTCAAATGTTTTATTTTTGAACGTCAGTTCACATTTGTAGGTGGATCATCAGTTTTAGAGCTAAAATTAGCATGTTTAAAGTGATTTTCTTGCTTTCAGGGGCCCTAAACACAACATTTGTTGAATGGTTAAAAGTGCATGAAAATGGCCAATTTACTCACTCTGGGGTCTCAAAAAGTGTTTCTTCACCCCGGGAAGTGAATTAAATACCATTTGGAAGCATTTAATGTTCAAGCAAAATTGGCTGATTTTTGACAAAAGAGAAAACACCCCCCCATTACGTCATGCTTCAGAAAGGTGAAAAATGGTCCGTTTTCAAATGTTTTATTTTTGAACGTCAGTTCACATTTGTAGGTGGATCATCAGTTTTAGAGCTAAAATTAGCATGTTTAATGTGATTTTCATGCTTCAAGGGGCCCGGGAAGTGAATTAAAAACCATTTGGAGGCATTTAATGTTCATGCAAAAACAGCGGATTTTTTACAAGAGATAACACCCCCCCATTACGTCATGCTTCAGAAAGGTGAAAAATTGTCCGTTTTCAAATGTTTTATTTTTGAACGTCAGTTCACATTTGTAGGTAGATCATCAGTTTTAGAGCTAAAATTAGCATGTTTAAAGTGATTTTCATGCTTCCAAGGGCCCGGGAAGTGAATTAAAAACCATTTGGAGGCATTTAATGTTCATGCAAAAACAGCTGATTTTTGACAAAAGAGATAACACCCCCCCATTACGTCATGCTTCACAAAGTTGAAAAATGGTCCGTTTTCAAATGTTTTATTTTTGAACGTCAGTTCACATTTGTAGGTGGATCATCAGTTTTAGAGCTAAAATTAGCATGTTTAAAGTGATTTTCATGCTTCCGAGGGCCCTAAACACAACATTTGTTGAATGGTTAAAAGTGCATGAAAATGGCCAATTTACTCACTCTGGGGTCTCAAAAAGTGTTTCTTCACCCCGGGAAGTGAATTAAATACCATTTGGAAGCATTTAATGTTCAAGCAAAATTGGCTGATTTTTGACAAAAGAGAAAACACCCCCCCATTACGTCATGCTTCAGAAAGGTGAAAAATGGTCCGTTTTCAAATGTTTTATTTTTGAACGTCAGTTCACATTTGTAGGTGGATCATCAGTTTTAGAGCTAAAATTAGCATGTTTAATGTGATTTTCATGCTTCAAGGGGCCCGGGAAGTGAATTAAAAACCATTTGGAGGCATTTAATGTTCATGCAAAAACAGCGGATTTTTTACAAGAGATAACACCCCCCCATTACGTCATGCTTCAGAAAGGTGAAAAATTGTCCGTTTTCAAATGTTTTATTTTTGAACGTCAGTTCACATTTGTAGGTAGATCATCAGTTTTAGAGCTAAAATTAGCATGTTTAAAGTGATTTTCATGCTTCCAAGGGCCCGGGAAGTGATTTAAATACCATTTGGAGGCATTTAATGTTCATGCAAAAACAGCTGATTTTTGACAAAAGAGATAACACCCCCCCCCCATTACGTCATGCTTCAGAAAGGTGAAAAAAATGGTCCGTTTTCAAATGTTTTATTTTTGAACGTCAGTTCACATTTGTAGGTAGATCATCAGTTTTAGAGCTAAAATTAGCATGTTTAAATTGATTTTCATGCTTCCAAGGGCCCTTGAAGTGAATTAAAAACCATTTGGAGGCATTTAATGTTCATGCAAAAACAGCTGATTTTTTACAAAAGAGATAACACCCCCCCATTACGTCATGCTTCAGAAAGGTGAAAAATGGTCCGTTTTCAAATGTTTTATTTTTGAACTTCAGTTCACATTTGTAGGTGGATCATCAGTTTTAGAGCTAAAATTAGCATGTTTAAAGTGATTTTCATGCTTCCAGGGGCCCTAAACACAACATTTTTGGAATGGTTAAAAGTGCATGAAAATGGCCAATTTACTCACTCTGAGGTCGCAAAAAGCATTTCTTCACCCCGGGAAGTGAATTAAATACCATTTGGAGGCATTTAATGTTCATGCAAAAACAGCTGATTTTTGACAAAAGAGATAACACCCCCCCATTACGTCATGCTTCAGAAAGGTGAAAAATGGTCAGTTTTCAAATGTTTTATTTTTGAACGTCAGTTTACATTTGTAGGTAGATCATCAATGTTAGAGCTAAAATTAGCATGTTTAAAGTGATTTTCATGCTTCCAGGGGCCCGGGAAGTCAATTAAAAACCATTTGGAGGCATTTAATGTTCATGCAAAAACGGCTGATTTTTGACAAAAGAGATAACACCCCCCCATTACGTCATGCTTCAGAAAGGTGAAAAATGGTCCGTTTTCAAATGTTTTATTTTTGAACGTCAGTTTACATTTGTAGGTAGATCATCAGTTTTAGAGCTAAAATTAGCATGTTTAAAGTGGTTTTCATGCTTCCGGGGGCCTGGGAAGTGAATTAAAAACCATTTGGAGGTATTTAATGTTCATGCAAAAACAAGTGTTTTTTGACAAAAGAGATAACACCCCCCATTACGTCATGCTTCAGAAAGATGAAAAATGGTCCGTTTTCAAATGTTTTATTTTTGAACGTCAGTTCACATTAGTAGGTGGATCATCAGTTTTAGAGCTAAAATTTGCATGTTTAAAGTGATTTTCTTGCTTTCAGGGGCCCTAAACACAACATTTGTTGAATGGTTAAAAGTGCATGAAAATGGCCAATTTACTCACTCTGGGGTCTCAAAAAGTGTTTCTTCACCCCGGGAAGTGAATTAAATACCATTTGGAAGCATTTAATGTTCAAGCAAAAACGGCTGATTTTTGACAAAAGAGAAAACACCCCCCCCATTACGTCATGCTTCAGAAAGGAGAAAAATGGTCCGTTTTCAAATGTTTTATTTTTGAACGTCAGTTCACATTTGTAGGTAGATCATCAGTTTTAGAGCTAAAGTTAGCATGTTTAAAGTGATTTTCATGCTTCCAGGGGCCCGGGAAGTGAATTAAAAACCATTTGGAGGCATTTAATGTTCATGCAAAAACAGCTGATTTTTGACAAAAGAGATAACACCCCCCCATTACGTCATGCTTCACAAAGGTGAAAAATGGTCTGTTTTCAAATGTTTTATATTTGAACGTCAGTTCACATTTGTAGGTGGATCATCAGTTTTAGAGCTAAAATTAGCATGTTTAAAGTGATTTTCATGCTTCCAGGGGCCCTAAACACAACATTTGTGGAATGGTTAAAAGTGCATAAAAATGGCCAATTTACTCACTCTGGGGACTCAAAAAGTGTTTCTTCACCCCGGGAAGTGATTTAAAAACCATTTGGAGGCATTTAATGTTCATGCAAAAACAGCGGATTTTTTACAAGAGATAACACCCCCCCCATTACGTCATGCTTCAGAAAGGTGAAAAATGGTCCGTTTTCAAATGTTTTATTTTTGAACGTCAGTTCACATTTGTAGGTGGATCATCAGTTTTAGAGCTAAAATTAGCATGTTTAAAGTGATTTTCATGCTTCCGAGGGCCCTAAACACAACATTTGTGGAATGGTTAAAAGTGCATAAAAATGGCCAATTTACTCACTCTGGGGACTCAAAAAGTGTTTCTTCACCCCGGGAAGTGATTTAAATACCATTTGGAGGCATTTAATGTTCATGCAAAAACAGCTGATTTTTGACAAAATAGATAACACCCCCCCATTACGTCATGCTTCAGAAAGGTGAAAAAAATGGTCCGTTTTCAAATGTTTTATTTTTGAACGTCAGTTCACATTTGTAGGTAGATCATCAGTTTTAGAGCTAAAATTAGCATGTTTAAAGTGATTTTCATGCTTCCAAGGGCCCTTGAAGTGAATTAAAAACCATTTGGAGGCATTTAATGTTCATGCAAAAACAGCTGATTTTTTACAAAAGAGATAACACCCCCCCATTACGTCATGCTTCAGAAAGGTGAAAAATGGTCCGTTTTCAAATGTTTTATTTTTGAACTTCAGTTCACATTTGTAGGTGGATCATCAGTTTTAGAGCTAAAATTAGCATGTTTAAAGTGATTTTCATGCTTCCAGGGGCCCTAAACACAACATTTTTGGAATGGTTAAAAGTGCATGAAAATGGCCAATTTACTCACTCTGAGGTCTCAAAAAGCATTTCTTCACCCCGGGAAGTGAATTAAATACCATTTGGAGGCATTTAATGTTCATGCAAAAACAGCTGATTTTTGACAAAAGAGATAACACCCCCCCCCATTACGTCATGCTTCAGAAAGGTGAAAAATGGTCCGTTTTCAAATGTTTTATTTTTGAACGTCAGTTTACATTTGTAGGTAGATCATCAGTGTTAGAGCTAAAATTAGCATGTTTAAAGTGATTTTCATGCTTCCAGGGGCCGGGGAAGTCAATTAAAAACCATTTGGAGGCATTTAATGTTCATGCAAAAACGGCTGATTTTTGACAAAAGAAATAACACCCCCCCATTACGTCATGCTTCAGAAAGGTGAAAAATGGTCAGTTTTCAAATGTTTTATTTTTGAACGTCAGTTTACATTTGTAGATAGATCATCAGTTTTAGAGCTAAAATTAGCATGCTTAAAGTGGTTTTCATGCTTCCGGGGGCCTGGGAAGTGAATTAAAAACCATTTGGAGGTATTTAATGTTCATGCAAAAACAGCTGATTTTTGACAAAAGAGATAACACCCCCCATTACGTCATGCTTCAGAAAGATGAAAAATGGTCCGTTTTCAATTGTTTTATTTTTGAACGTCAGTTCACATTAGTAGGTGGATCATCAGTTTTAGAGCTAAAATTTGCATGTTTAAAGTGATTTTCTTGCTTTCAGGGGCCCTAAACACAACATTTGTTGAATGGTTAAAAGTGCATGAAAATGGCCAATTTACTAACTCTGGGGTCTCAAAAAGTGTTTCTTCACCCCGGGAAGTGAATTAAATACCATTTGGAAGCATTTAATGTTCAAGCAAAAACGGCTGATTTTTGACAAAAGAGAAAACACCCCCCCATTACGTCATGCTTCAGAAAGGAGAAAAATGGTCCGTTTTCAAATGTTTTATTTTTGAACGTCAGTTCACATTTGTAGGTAGATCATCAGTTTTAGAGCTAAAGTTAGCATGTTTAAAGTGATTTTCATGCTTCCAGGGGCCCGGGAAGTGAATTAAAAACCATTTGGAGGCATTTAATGTTCATGCAAAAACAGCTGATTTTTGACAAAAGAGATAACACCCCCCCATTACGTCATGCTTCACAAAGGTGAAAAATGGTCCGTTTTCAAATGTTTTATATTTGAACGTCAGTTCACATTTGTAGGTGGATCATCAGTTTTAGAGCTAAAATTAGCATGTTTACAGTGATTTTCATGCTTCCAGGGGCCCTAAACACAACATTTGTGGAATGGTTAAAAGTGCATAAAAATGGCCAATTTACTCACTCTGGGGACTCAAAAAGTGTTTCTTCACCCCGGGAAGTGATTTAAAAACCATTTGGAGGCATTTAATGTTCATGCAAAAACAGCTGATTTTTGACAAAAGAGATAACACCCCCCCATTACGTCATGCTTCAGAAAGGTGAAAAATGGTCCGTTTTCAAATGTTTTATTTTTGAACGTCAGTTCACATTTGTAGGTGGATCATCAGTTTTAGAGCTAAAATTAGCATGTTTAAAGTGATTTTCTTGCTTTCAGGGGCCCTAAACACAACATTTGTTGAATGGTTAAAAGTGCATGAAAATGGCCAATTTACTCACTCTGGGGTCTCAAAAAGTGTTTCTTCACCCCGGGAAGTGAATTAAATACCATTTGGAAGCATTTAATGTTCAAGCAAAATTGGCTGATTTTTGACAAAAGAGAAAACACCCCCCCATTACGTCATGCTTCAGAAAGGTGAAAAATGGTCCGTTTTCAAATGTTTTATTTTTGAACGTCAGTTCACATTTGTAGGTGGATCATCAGTTTTAGAGCTAAAATTAGCATGTTTAATGTGATTTTCATGCTTCAAGGGGCCCGGGAAGTGAATTAAAAACCATTTGGAGGCATTTAATGTTCATGCAAAAACAGCTGATTTTTGACAAAAGAGATAACACCCCCCCCATTACGTCACGCTTCACAAAGGTGAAAAATGGTCCGTTTTCAAATGTTTTATATTTGAACGTCAGTTCACATTTGTAGGTGGATCATCAGTTTTAGAGCTAAAATTAGCATGTTTAAAGTGATTTTCATGCTTCCAGGGGCCCTAAACACAACATTTGTGGAATGGTTAAAAGTGCATAAAAATGGCCAATTTACTCACTCTGGGGACTCAAAAAGTGTTTCTTCACCCCGGGAAGTGATTTAAAAACCATTTGGAGGCATTTAATGTTCATGCAAAAACAGCTGATTTTTGACAAAAGAGATAACACCCCCCCATTACGTCATGCTTCAGAAAGGTGAAAAATGGTCCGTTTTCAAATGTTTTATTTTTGAACGTCAGTTCACATTTGTAGGTGGATCATCAGTTTTAGAGCTAAAATTAGCATGTTTAATGTGATTTTCATGCTTCAAGGGGCCCGGGAAGTGAATTAAAAACCATTTGGAAGCATCTAATGTTCATGCAAAAACAGCGGATTTTTTACAAGAGATAACACCCCCCCCATTACGTCATGCTTCAGAAAGGTGAAAAATGGTCCGTTTTCAAATGTTTTATTTTTGAACGTCAGTTCACATTTGTAGGTAGTTCATCAGTTTTAGAGCTAAAATTAGCATGTTTAAAGTGATTTTCATGCTTCCAAGGGCCCGGGAAGTGAATTAAAAACCATTTGGAGGCATTTAATGTTCATGCAAAAACAGCTGATTTTTGACAAAAGAGATAACACCCCCCCATTACGTCATGCTTCAGAAAGGTGAAAAATGGTCCGTTTTCAAATGTTTTATTTTTGAACTTCAGTTCATATTTGTAGGTGAATCATCAGTTTTAGAGCTAAAATTAGCATGTTTAAAGTGATTTTCATGCTTCCAGGGGCCCTAAATACAACATTTTTGGAAAGGTTAAAAGTGCATGAAAATGGCCAATTTACTCACTCTGAGGTCTCAAAAAGCATTTCTTCACCCCGGGAAGTGAATTAAATACCATTTGGAGGCATTTAATGTTCAAGCAAAGACGGCTGATTTTTGACAATAGAGATAACACCCCCCCATTATGTCATGCTTCAGAAAGGTGAAAAAATGGTCCGTTTTCAAATGTTTTATTTTTGAACGTCAGTTCACATTTGTAGGTAGATCATCAGTTTTAGAGCTAAAGTTAGCATGTTTAAAGTGATTTTCATGCTTCCAGGGGCCTGGGAAGTGAATTAAAACCCATTTGGAGGCATTTAATGTTCATGCAAAAACAGCTGATTTTTGACAAAAGAGATAACACCCCCCATTACGTCATGCTTCAGAAAGGTGAAAAATGGTCAGTTTTCAAATGTTTAATTTTTGAACGTCAGTTCACATTTGTAGGTGGATCATCAGTTTTAGAGCTAAAATTAGCATGTTTAAAGTGATTTTCTTGCTTTCAGGGGCCCTAAACACAACATTTGTTGAATGGTTAAAAGTGCATGAAAATGGCCAATTTACTCACTCCGGGGTCTCAAAAAGTGTTTCTTCACCCCGGGAAGTGAATTAAATACCATTTGGAAGCATTTAATGTTCAAGCAAAAACGGCTGATTTTTGACAAAAGAGAAAACACCCCCCCCATTACGTCATGCTTCAGAAAGGAGAAAAATGGTCCGTTTTCAAATGTTTTATTTTTGAACGTCAGTTCACATTTGTACGTAGATCATCAGTTTTAGAGCTAAAGTTAGCATGTTTAAAGTGATTTTCATGCTTCCAGGGGCCCGGGAAGTGAATTAAAAACCATTTGGAGGCATTTAATGTTCATGCAAAAACAGCTGATTTTTGACAAAAGAGATAACACCCCCCCATTACGTCATGCTTCACAAAGGTGAAAAATGGTCCGTTTTCAAATGTTTTATATTTGAACGTCAGTTCACATTTGTAGGTGGATCATCAGTTTTAGAGCTAAAATTAGCATGTTTACAGTGATTTTCATGCTTCCAGGGGCCCTAAACACAACATTTGTGGAATGGTTAAAAGTGCATAAAAATGGCCAATTTACTCACTCTGGGGACTCAAAAAGTGTTTCTTCACCCCGGGAAGTGATTTAAAAACCATTTGGAGGCATTTAATGTTCATGCAAAAACAGCTGATTTTTGACAAAAGAGATAACACCCCCCCATTACGTCATGCTTCAGAAAGGTGAAAAATGGTCCGTTTTCAAATGTTTTATTTTTGAACGTCAGTTCACATTTGTAGGTGGATCATCAGTTTTAGAGCTAAAATTAGCATGTTTAAAGTGATTTTCTTGCTTTCAGGGGCCCTAAACACAACATTTGTTGAATGGTTAAAAGTGCATGAAAATGGCCAATTTACTCACTCTGGGGTCTCAAAAAGTTTTTCTTCACCCCGGGAAGTGAATTAAATACCATTTGGAAGCATTTAATGTTCAAGCAAAATTGGCTGATTTTTGACAAAAGAGAAAACACCCCCCCATTACGTCATGCTTCAGAAAGGTGAAAAATGGTCCGTTTTCAAATGTTTTATTTTTGAACGTCAGTTCACATTTGTAGGTGGATCATCAGTTTTAGAGCTAAAATTAGCATGTTTAATGTGATTTTCATGCTTCAAGGGGCCCGGGAAGTGAATTAAAAACCATTTGGAGGCATTTAATGTTCATGCAAAAACAGCTGATTTTTGACAAAAGAGATAACACCCCCCCATTACGTCACGCTTCACAAAGGTGAAAAATGGTCCGTTTTCAAATGTTTTATATTTGAACGTCAGTTCACATTTGTAGGTGGATCATCAGTTTTAGAGCTAAAATTAGCATGTTTAAAGTGATTTTCATGCTTCCAGGGGCCCTAAACACAACATTTGTGGAATGGTTAAAAGTGCATAAAAATGGCCAATTTACTCACTCTGGGGACTCAAAAAGTGTTTCTTCACCCCGGGAAGTGATTTAAAAACCATTTGGAGGCATTTAATGTTCATGCAAAAACAGCTGATTTTTGACAAAAGAGATAACACCCCCCCATTACGTCATGCTTCAGAAAGGTGAAAAATGGTCCGTTTTCAAATGTTTTATTTTTGAACGTCAGTTCACATTTGTAGGTGGATCATCAGTTTTAGAGCTAAAATTAGCATGTTTAATGTGATTTTCATGCTTCAAGGGGCCCGGGAAGTGAATTAAAAACCATTTGGAAGCATCTAATGTTCATGCAAAAACAGCGGATTTTTTACAAGAGATAACACCCCCCCCATTACGTCATGCTTCAGAAAGGTGAAAAATGGTCCGTTTTCAAATGTTTTATTTTTGAACGTCAGTTCACATTTGTAGGTAGTTCATCAGTTTTAGAGCTAAAATTAGCATGTTTAAAGTGATTTTCATGCTTCCAAGGGCCCGGGAAGTGAATTAAAAACCATTTGGAGGCATTTAATGTTCATGCAAAAACAGCTGATTTTTGACAAAAGAGATAACACCCCCCCATTACGTCATGCTTCAGAAAGGTGAAAAATGGTCCGTTTTCAAATGTTTTATTTTTGAACTTCAGTTCATATTTGTAGGTGAATCATCAGTTTTAGAGCTAAAATTAGCATGTTTAAAGTGATTTTCATGCTTCCAGGGGCCCTAAATACAACATTTTTGGAAAGGTTAAAAGTGCATGAAAATGGCCAATTTACTCACTTTGAGGTCTCAAAAAGCATTTCTTCACCCCGGGAAGTGAATTAAATACCATTTGGAGGCATTTAATGTTCAAGCAAAGACGGCTGATTTTTGACAATAGAGATAACACCCCCCCATTATGTCATGCTTCAGAAAGGTGAAAAAATGGTCCGTTTTCAAATGTTTTATTTTTGAACGTCAGTTCACATTTGTAGGTAGATCATCAGTTTTAGAGCTAAAGTTAGCATGTTTAAAGTGATTTTCATGCTTCCAGGGGCCTGGGAAGTGAATTAAAACCCATTTGGAGGCATTTAATGTTCATGCAAAAACAGCTGATTTTTGACAAAAGAGATAACACCCCCCATTACGTCATGCTTCAGAAAGGTGAAAAATGGTCAGTTTTCAAATGTTTAATTTTTGAACGTCAGTTCACATTTGTAGGTGGATCATCAGTTTTAGAGCTAAAATTAGCATGTTTAAAGTGATTTTCTTGCTTTCAGGGGCCCTAAACACAACATTTGTTGAATGGTTAAAAGTGCATGAAAATGGCCAATTTACTCACTCTGGGGTCTCAAAAAGTGTTTCTTCACCCCGGGAAGTGAATTAAATACCATTTGGAAGCATTTAATGTTCAAGCAAAAACGGCTGATTTTTGACAAAAGAGAAAACACCCCCCCCCATTACGTCATGCTTCAGAAAGGAGAAAAATGGTCCGTTTTCAAATGTTTTATTTTTGAACGTCAGTTCACATTTGTACGTAGATCATCAGTTTTAGAGCTAAAGTTAGCATGTTTAAAGTGATTTTCAAGCTTCCAGGGGCCCGGGAAGTGAATTAAAAACCATTTGGAGGCATTTAATGTTCATGCAAAAACAGCTGATTTTTGACAAAAGAGATAACACCCCCCATTACGTCATGCTTCACAAAGGTGAAAAATGGTCCGTTTTCAAATGTTTTATATTTGAACGTCAGTTCACATTTGTAGGTGGATCATCAGTTTTAGAGCTAAAATTAGCATGTTTACAGTGATTTTCATGCTTCCAGGGGCCCTAAACACAACATTTGTGGAATGGTTAAAAGTGCATAAAAATGGCCAATTTACTCACTCTGGGGACTCAAAAAGTGTTTCTTCACCCCGGGAAGTGATTTAAAAACCATTTGGAGGCATTTAATGTTCATGCAAAAACAGCTGATTTTTGACAAAAGAGATAACACCCCCCCATTACGTCATGCTTCAGAAAGGTGAAAAATGGTCCGTTTTCAAATGTTTTATTTTTGAACGTCAGTTCACATTTGTAGGTGGATCATCAGTTTTAGAGCTAAAATTAGCATGTTTAAAGTGATTTTCATGCTTCCAAGGGCCCGGGAAGTGAATTAAAAACCATTTGGAGGCATTTAATGTTCATGCAAAAACTTCGGATTTTTTACAAGAGATAACACCCCCCCATTACGTCATGCTTCAGAAAGGTGAAAAATTGTCCGTTTTCAAATGTTTTATTTTTGAATGTCAGTTCACATTTGTAGGTAGATCATCAGTTTTAGAGCTAAAATTAGCATGTTTAAAGTGATTTTCATGCTTCCAAGGGCCCGGGAAGTGAATTAAAAACCATTTGGAGGCATTTAATGTTCATGCAAAAACAGCTGATTTTTGACAAAAGAGATAACACCCCCCCATTACGTCATGCTTCACAAAGTTGAAAAATGGTCCGTTTTCAAATGTTTTATTTTTGAACGTCAGTTCACATTTGTAGGTGGATCATCAGTTTTAGAGCTAAAATTAGCATGTTTAAAGTGATTTTCATGCTTCCGAGGGCCCTAAACACAACATTTGTGGAATGGTTAAAAGTGCATAAAAATGGCCAATTTACTCACTCTGGGGACTCAAAAAGTGTTTCTTCACCCCGGGAAGTGATTTAAATACCATTTGGAGGCATTTAATGTTCATGCAAAAACAGCTGATTTTTGACAAAAGAGATAACACCCCCCCATTACGTCATGCTTCAGAAAGGTGAAAAATGGTCCGTTTTCAAATGTTTTATTTTTGAACGTCAGTTCACATTTGTAGGTGGATCATCAGTTTTAGAGCTAAAATTAGCATGTTTAAAGTGATTTTCTTGCTTTCAGGGGCCCTAAACACAACATTTGTTGAATGGTTAAAAGTGCATGAAAATGGCCAATTTACTCACTCTGGGGTCTCAAAAAGTTTTTCTTCACCCCGGGAAGTGAATTAAATACCATTTGGAAGCATTTAATATTCAAGCAAAATTGGCTGATTTTTGACAAAAGAGATAACACCCCCACATTACGTCATGCTTCAGAAAGGAGAAAAATGGTCCGTTATCAAATGTTTTATTTTTGAACGTCAGTTCACATTTGTACGTAGATCATCAGTTTTAGAGCTAAAGTTAGCATGTTTAAAGTGATTTTCATGCTTCCAGGGGCCCGGGAAGTGAATTAAAAACCATTTGGAGGCATTTAATGTTCATGCAAAAACAGCTGATTTTTGACAAAAGAGATAACACCCCCCCATTACGTCATGCTTCACAAAGGTGAAAAATGGTCCGTTTTCAAATGTTTTATATTTGAACGTCAGTTCACATTTGTAGGTGGATCATCAGTTTTAGAGCTAAAATTAGCATGTTTACAGTGATTTTCATGCTTCCAGGGGCCCTAAACACAACATTTGTGGAATGGTTAAAAGTGCATAAAAATGGCCAATTTACTCACTCTGGGGACTCAAAAAGTGTTTCTTCACCCCGGGAAGTGATTTAAAAACCATTTGGAGGCATTTAATGTTCATGCAAAAACAGCTGATTTTTGACAAAAGAGATAACACCCCCCCATTACGTCATGCTTCAGAAAGGTGAAAAATGGTCCGTTTTCAAATGTTTTATTTTTGAACGTCAGTTCACATTTGTAGGTGGATCATCAGTTTTAGAGCTAAAATTAGCATGTTTAAAGTGATTTTCTTGCTTTCAGGGGCCCTAAACACAACATTTGTTGAATGGTTAAAAGTGCATGAAAATGGCCAATTTACTCACTCTGGGGTCTCAAAAAGTTTTTCTTCACCCCGGGAAGTGAATTAAATACCATTTGGAAGCATTTAATGTTCAAGCAAAATTGGCTGATTTTTGACAAAAGAGAAAACACCCCCCCATTACGTCATGCTTCAGAAAGGTGAAAAATGGTCCGTTTTCAAATGTTTTATTTTTGAACGTCAGTTCACATTTGTAGGTGGATCATCAGTTTTAGAGCTAAAATTAGCATGTTTAATGTGATTTTCATGCTTCAAGGGGCCCGGGAAGTGAATTAAAAACCATTTGGAGGCATTTAATGTTCATGCAAAAACAGCTGATTTTTGACAAAAGAGATAACACCCCCCCATTACGTCACGCTTCACAAAGGTGAAAAATGGTCCGTTTTCAAATGTTTTATATTTGAACGTCAGTTCACATTTGTAGGTGGATCATCAGTTTTAGAGCTAAAATTAGCATGTTTAAAGTGATTTTCATGCTTCCAGGGGCCCTAAACATAACATTTGTGGAATGGTTAAAAGTGCATAAAAATGGCCAATTTACTCACTCTGGGGACTCAAAAAGTGTTTCTTCACCCCGGGAAGTGATTTAAAAACCATTTGGAGGCATTTAATGTTCATGCAAAAACAGCTGATTTTTGACAAAAGAGATAACACCCCCCCATTACGTCATGCTTCAGAAAGGTGAAAAATGGTCCGTTTTCAAATGTTTTATTTTTGAACGTCAGTTCACATTTGTAGGTGGATCATCAGTTTTAGAGCTAAAATTAGCATGTTTAATGTGATTTTCATGCTTCAAGGGGCCCGGGAAGTGAATTAAAAACCATTTGGAAGCATCTAATGTTCATGCAAAAACAGCGGATTTTTTACAAGAGATAACACCCCCCCCATTACGTCATGCTTCAGAAAGGTGAAAAATGGTCCGTTTTCAAATGTTTTATTTTTGAACGTCAGTTCACATTTGTAGGTAGTTCATCAGTTTTAGAGCTAAAATTAGCATGTTTAAAGTGATTTTCATGCTTCCAAGGGCCCGGGAAGTGAATTAAAAACCATTTGGAGGCATTTAATGTTCATGCAAAAACAGCTGATTTTTGACAAAAGAGATAACACCCCCCCCATTACGTCATGCTTCAGAAAGGTGAAAAATGGTCCGTTTTCAAATGTTTTATTTTTGAACTTCAGTTCATATTTGTAGGTGAATCATCAGTTTTAGAGCTAAAATTAGCATGTTTAAAGTGATTTTCATGCTTCCAGGGGCCCTAAATACAACATTTTTGGAAAGGTTAAAAGTGCATGAAAATGGCCAATTTACTCACTCTGAGGTCTCAAAAAGCATTTCTTCACCCCGGGAAGTGAATTAAATACCATTTGGAGGCATTTAATGTTCAAGCAAAGACGGCTGATTTTTGACAATAGAGATAACACCCCCCCATTATGTCATGCTTCAGAAAGGTGAAAAAATGGTCCGTTTTCAAATGTTTTATTTTTGAACGTCAGTTCACATTTGTAGGTAGATCATCAGTTTTAGAGCTAAAGTTAGCATGTTTAAAGTGATTTTCATGCTTCCAGGGGCCTGGGAAGTGAATTAAAACCCATTTGGAGGCATTTAATGTTCATGCAAAAACAGCTGATTTTTGACAAAAGAGATAACACCCCCCATTACGTCATGCTTCAGAAAGGTGAAAAATGGTCAGTTTTCAAATGTTTAATTTTTGAACGTCAGTTCACATTTGTAGGTGGATCATCAGTTTTAGAGCTAAAATTAGCATGTTTAAAGTGATTTTCATGCTTCCGAGGGCCCTAAACACAACATTTGTTGAATGGTTAAAAGTGCATGAAAATGGCCAATTTACTCACTCTGGGGTCTCAAAAAGTGTTTCTTCACCCCGGGAAGTGAATTAAATACCATTTGGAAGCATTTAATGTTCAAGCAAAATTGGCTGATTTTTGACAAAAGAGAAAACACCCCCCCATTACGTCATGCTTCAGAAAGGTGAAAAATGGTCCGTTTTCAAATGTTTTATTTTTGAACGTCAGTTCACATTTGTAGGTGGATCATCAGTTTTAGAGCTAAAATTAGCATGTTTAATGTGATTTTCATGCTTCAAGGGGCCCGGGAAGTGAATTAAAAACCATTTGGAGGCATTTAATGTTCATGCAAAAACAGCGGATTTTTTACAAGAGATAACACCCCCCCATTACGTCATGCTTCAGAAAGGTGAAAAATTGTCCGTTTTCAAATGTTTTATTTTTGAACGTCAGTTCACATTTGTAGGTAGATCATCAGTTTTAGAGCTAAAATTAGCATGTTTAAAGTGATTTTCATGCTTCCAAGGGCCCGGGAAGTGATTTAAATACCATTTGGAGGCATTTAATGTTCATGCAAAAACAGCTGATTTTTGACAAAAGAGATAACACCCCCCCCCCATTACGTCATGCTTCAGAAAGGTGAAAAAAATGGTCCGTTTTCAAATGTTTTATTTTTGAACGTCAGTTCACATTTGTAGGTAGATCATCAGTTTTAGAGCTAAAATTAGCATGTTTAAATTGATTTTCATGCTTCCAAGGGCCCTTGAAGTGAATTAAAAACCATTTGGAGGCATTTAATGTTCATGCAAAAACAGCTGATTTTTTACAAAAGAGATAACACCCCCCCATTACGTCATGCTTCAGAAAGGTGAAAAATGGTCCGTTTTCAAATGTTTTATTTTTGAACTTCAGTTCACATTTGTAGGTGGATCATCAGTTTTAGAGCTAAAATTAGCATGTTTAAAGTGATTTTCATGCTTCCAGGGGCCCTAAACACAACATTTTTGGAATGGTTAAAAGTGCATGAAAATGGCCAATTTACTCACTCTGAGGTCGCAAAAAGCATTTCTTCACCCCGGGAAGTGAATTAAATACCATTTGGAGGCATTTAATGTTCATGCAAAAACAGCTGATTTTTGACAAAAGAGATAACACCCCCCCATTACGTCATGCTTCAGAAAGGTGAAAAATGGTCAGTTTTCAAATGTTTTATTTTTGAACGTCAGTTTACATTTGTAGGTAGATCATCAATGTTAGAGCTAAAATTAGCATGTTTAAAGTGATTTTCATGCTTCCAGGGGCCCGGGAAGTCAATTAAAAACCATTTGGAGGCATTTAATGTTCATGCAAAAACGGCTGATTTTTGACAAAAGAGATAACACCCCCCCATTACGTCATGCTTCAGAAAGGTGAAAAATGGTCCGTTTTCAAATGTTTTATTTTTGAACGTCAGTTTACATTTGTAGGTAGATCATCAGTTTTAGAGCTAAAATTAGCATGTTTAAAGTGGTTTTCATGCTTCCGGGGGCCTGGGAAGTGAATTAAAAACCATTTGGAGGTATTTAATGTTCATGCAAAAACAAGTGTTTTTTGACAAAAGAGATAACACCCCCCATTACGTCATGCTTCAGAAAGATGAAAAATGGTCCGTTTTCAAATGTTTTATTTTTGAACGTCAGTTCACATTAGTAGGTGGATCATCAGTTTTAGAGCTAAAATTTGCATGTTTAAAGTGATTTTCTTGCTTTCAGGGGCCCTAAACACAACATTTGTTGAATGGTTAAAAGTGCATGAAAATGGCCAATTTACTCACTCTGGGGTCTCAAAAAGTGTTTCTTCACCCCGGGAAGTGAATTAAATACCATTTGGAAGCATTTAATGTTCAAGCAAAAACGGCTGATTTTTGACAAAAGAGAAAACACCCCCCCCATTACGTCATGCTTCAGAAAGGAGAAAAATGGTCCGTTTTCAAATGTTTTATTTTTGAACGTCAGTTCACATTTGTAGGTAGATCATCAGTTTTAGAGCTAAAGTTAGCATGTTTAAAGTGATTTTCATGCTTCCAGGGGCCCGGGAAGTGAATTAAAAACCATTTGGAGGCATTTAATGTTCATGCAAAAACAGCTGATTTTTGACAAAAGAGATAACACCCCCCCATTACGTCATGCTTCACAAAGGTGAAAAATGGTCTGTTTTCAAATGTTTTATATTTGAACGTCAGTTCACATTTGTAGGTGGATCATCAGTTTTAGAGCTAAAATTAGCATGTTTAAAGTGATTTTCATGCTTCCAGGGGCCCTAAACACAACATTTGTGGAATGGTTAAAAGTGCATAAAAATGGCCAATTTACTCACTCTGGGGACTCAAAAAGTGTTTCTTCACCCCGGGAAGTGATTTAAAAACCATTTGGAGGCATTTAATGTTCATGCAAAAACAGCGGATTTTTTACAAGAGATAACACCCCCCCCATTACGTCATGCTTCAGAAAGGTGAAAAATGGTCCGTTTTCAAATGTTTTATTTTTGAACGTCAGTTCACATTTGTAGGTGGATCATCAGTTTTAGAGCTAAAATTAGCATGTTTAAAGTGATTTTCATGCTTCCGAGGGCCCTAAACACAACATTTGTGGAATGGTTAAAAGTGCATAAAAATGGCCAATTTACTCACTCTGGGGACTCAAAAAGTGTTTCTTCACCCCGGGAAGTGATTTAAATACCATTTGGAGGCATTTAATGTTCATGCAAAAACAGCTGATTTTTGACAAAATAGATAACACCCCCCCATTACGTCATGCTTCAGAAAGGTGAAAAAAATGGTCCGTTTTCAAATGTTTTATTTTTGAACGTCAGTTCACATTTGTAGGTAGATCATCAGTTTTAGAGCTAAAATTAGCATGTTTAAAGTGATTTTCATGCTTCCAAGGGCCCTTGAAGTGAATTAAAAACCATTTGGAGGCATTTAATGTTCATGCAAAAACAGCTGATTTTTTACAAAAGAGATAACACCCCCCCATTACGTCATGCTTCAGAAAGGTGAAAAATGGTCCGTTTTCAAATGTTTTATTTTTGAACTTCAGTTCACATTTGTAGGTGGATCATCAGTTTTAGAGCTAAAATTAGCATGTTTAAAGTGATTTTCATGCTTCCAGGGGCCCTAAACACAACATTTTTGGAATGGTTAAAAGTGCATGAAAATGGCCAATTTACTCACTCTGAGGTCTCAAAAAGCATTTCTTCACCCCGGGAAGTGAATTAAATACCATTTGGAGGCATTTAATGTTCATGCAAAAACAGCTGATTTTTGACAAAAGAGATAACACCCCCCCCCATTACGTCATGCTTCAGAAAGGTGAAAAATGGTCCGTTTTCAAATGTTTTATTTTTGAACGTCAGTTTACATTTGTAGGTAGATCATCAGTGTTAGAGCTAAAATTAGCATGTTTAAAGTGATTTTCATGCTTCCAGGGGCCGGGGAAGTCAATTAAAAACCATTTGGAGGCATTTAATGTTCATGCAAAAACGGCTGATTTTTGACAAAAGAAATAACACCCCCCCATTACGTCATGCTTCAGAAAGGTGAAAAATGGTCAGTTTTCAAATGTTTTATTTTTGAACGTCAGTTTACATTTGTAGATAGATCATCAGTTTTAGAGCTAAAATTAGCATGCTTAAAGTGGTTTTCATGCTTCCGGGGGCCTGGGAAGTGAATTAAAAACCATTTGGAGGTATTTAATGTTCATGCAAAAACAGCTGATTTTTGACAAAAGAGATAACACCCCCCATTACGTCATGCTTCAGAAAGATGAAAAATGGTCCGTTTTCAATTGTTTTATTTTTGAACGTCAGTTCACATTAGTAGGTGGATCATCAGTTTTAGAGCTAAAATTTGCATGTTTAAAGTGATTTTCTTGCTTTCAGGGGCCCTAAACACAACATTTGTTGAATGGTTAAAAGTGCATGAAAATGGCCAATTTACTAACTCTGGGGTCTCAAAAAGTGTTTCTTCACCCCGGGAAGTGAATTAAATACCATTTGGAAGCATTTAATGTTCAAGCAAAAACGGCTGATTTTTGACAAAAGAGAAAACACCCCCCCATTACGTCATGCTTCAGAAAGGAGAAAAATGGTCCGTTTTCAAATGTTTTATTTTTGAACGTCAGTTCACATTTGTAGGTAGATCATCAGTTTTAGAGCTAAAGTTAGCATGTTTAAAGTGATTTTCATGCTTCCAGGGGCCCGGGAAGTGAATTAAAAACCATTTGGAGGCATTTAATGTTCATGCAAAAACAGCTGATTTTTGACAAAAGAGATAACACCCCCCCATTACGTCATGCTTCACAAAGGTGAAAAATGGTCCGTTTTCAAATGTTTTATATTTGAACGTCAGTTCACATTTGTAGGTGGATCATCAGTTTTAGAGCTAAAATTAGCATGTTTACAGTGATTTTCATGCTTCCAGGGGCCCTAAACACAACATTTGTGGAATGGTTAAAAGTGCATAAAAATGGCCAATTTACTCACTCTGGGGACTCAAAAAGTGTTTCTTCACCCCGGGAAGTGATTTAAAAACCATTTGGAGGCATTTAATGTTCATGCAAAAACAGCTGATTTTTGACAAAAGAGATAACACCCCCCCATTACGTCATGCTTCAGAAAGGTGAAAAATGGTCCGTTTTCAAATGTTTTATTTTTGAACGTCAGTTCACATTTGTAGGTGGATCATCAGTTTTAGAGCTAAAATTAGCATGTTTAAAGTGATTTTCTTGCTTTCAGGGGCCCTAAACACAACATTTGTTGAATGGTTAAAAGTGCATGAAAATGGCCAATTTACTCACTCTGGGGTCTCAAAAAGTGTTTCTTCACCCCGGGAAGTGAATTAAATACCATTTGGAAGCATTTAATGTTCAAGCAAAATTGGCTGATTTTTGACAAAAGAGAAAACACCCCCCCATTACGTCATGCTTCAGAAAGGTGAAAAATGGTCCGTTTTCAAATGTTTTATTTTTGAACGTCAGTTCACATTTGTAGGTGGATCATCAGTTTTAGAGCTAAAATTAGCATGTTTAATGTGATTTTCATGCTTCAAGGGGCCCGGGAAGTGAATTAAAAACCATTTGGAGGCATTTAATGTTCATGCAAAAACAGCTGATTTTTGACAAAAGAGATAACACCCCCCCCATTACGTCACGCTTCACAAAGGTGAAAAATGGTCCGTTTTCAAATGTTTTATATTTGAACGTCAGTTCACATTTGTAGGTGGATCATCAGTTTTAGAGCTAAAATTAGCATGTTTAAAGTGATTTTCATGCTTCCAGGGGCCCTAAACACAACATTTGTGGAATGGTTAAAAGTGCATAAAAATGGCCAATTTACTCACTCTGGGGACTCAAAAAGTGTTTCTTCACCCCGGGAAGTGATTTAAAAACCATTTGGAGGCATTTAATGTTCATGCAAAAACAGCTGATTTTTGACAAAAGAGATAACACCCCCCCATTACGTCATGCTTCAGAAAGGTGAAAAATGGTCCGTTTTCAAATGTTTTATTTTTGAACGTCAGTTCACATTTGTAGGTGGATCATCAGTTTTAGAGCTAAAATTAGCATGTTTAATGTGATTTTCATGCTTCAAGGGGCCCGGGAAGTGAATTAAAAACCATTTGGAAGCATCTAATGTTCATGCAAAAACAGCGGATTTTTTACAAGAGATAACACCCCCCCCATTACGTCATGCTTCAGAAAGGTGAAAAATGGTCCGTTTTCAAATGTTTTATTTTTGAACGTCAGTTCACATTTGTAGGTAGTTCATCAGTTTTAGAGCTAAAATTAGCATGTTTAAAGTGATTTTCATGCTTCCAAGGGCCCGGGAAGTGAATTAAAAACCATTTGGAGGCATTTAATGTTCATGCAAAAACAGCTGATTTTTGACAAAAGAGATAACACCCCCCCATTACGTCATGCTTCAGAAAGGTGAAAAATGGTCCGTTTTCAAATGTTTTATTTTTGAACTTCAGTTCATATTTGTAGGTGAATCATCAGTTTTAGAGCTAAAATTAGCATGTTTAAAGTGATTTTCATGCTTCCAGGGGCCCTAAATACAACATTTTTGGAAAGGTTAAAAGTGCATGAAAATGGCCAATTTACTCACTCTGAGGTCTCAAAAAGCATTTCTTCACCCCGGGAAGTGAATTAAATACCATTTGGAGGCATTTAATGTTCAAGCAAAGACGGCTGATTTTTGACAATAGAGATAACACCCCCCCATTATGTCATGCTTCAGAAAGGTGAAAAAATGGTCCGTTTTCAAATGTTTTATTTTTGAACGTCAGTTCACATTTGTAGGTAGATCATCAGTTTTAGAGCTAAAGTTAGCATGTTTAAAGTGATTTTCATGCTTCCAGGGGCCTGGGAAGTGAATTAAAACCCATTTGGAGGCATTTAATGTTCATGCAAAAACAGCTGATTTTTGACAAAAGAGATAACACCCCCCATTACGTCATGCTTCAGAAAGGTGAAAAATGGTCAGTTTTCAAATGTTTAATTTTTGAACGTCAGTTCACATTTGTAGGTGGATCATCAGTTTTAGAGCTAAAATTAGCATGTTTAAAGTGATTTTCTTGCTTTCAGGGGCCCTAAACACAACATTTGTTGAATGGTTAAAAGTGCATGAAAATGGCCAATTTACTCACTCCGGGGTCTCAAAAAGTGTTTCTTCACCCCGGGAAGTGAATTAAATACCATTTGGAAGCATTTAATGTTCAAGCAAAAACGGCTGATTTTTGACAAAAGAGAAAACACCCCCCCCATTACGTCATGCTTCAGAAAGGAGAAAAATGGTCCGTTTTCAAATGTTTTATTTTTGAACGTCAGTTCACATTTGTACGTAGATCATCAGTTTTAGAGCTAAAGTTAGCATGTTTAAAGTGATTTTCATGCTTCCAGGGGCCCGGGAAGTGAATTAAAAACCATTTGGAGGCATTTAATGTTCATGCAAAAACAGCTGATTTTTGACAAAAGAGATAACACCCCCCCATTACGTCATGCTTCACAAAGGTGAAAAATGGTCCGTTTTCAAATGTTTTATATTTGAACGTCAGTTCACATTTGTAGGTGGATCATCAGTTTTAGAGCTAAAATTAGCATGTTTACAGTGATTTTCATGCTTCCAGGGGCCCTAAACACAACATTTGTGGAATGGTTAAAAGTGCATAAAAATGGCCAATTTACTCACTCTGGGGACTCAAAAAGTGTTTCTTCACCCCGGGAAGTGATTTAAAAACCATTTGGAGGCATTTAATGTTCATGCAAAAACAGCTGATTTTTGACAAAAGAGATAACACCCCCCCATTACGTCATGCTTCAGAAAGGTGAAAAATGGTCCGTTTTCAAATGTTTTATTTTTGAACGTCAGTTCACATTTGTAGGTGGATCATCAGTTTTAGAGCTAAAATTAGCATGTTTAAAGTGATTTTCTTGCTTTCAGGGGCCCTAAACACAACATTTGTTGAATGGTTAAAAGTGCATGAAAATGGCCAATTTACTCACTCTGGGGTCTCAAAAAGTTTTTCTTCACCCCGGGAAGTGAATTAAATACCATTTGGAAGCATTTAATGTTCAAGCAAAATTGGCTGATTTTTGACAAAAGAGAAAACACCCCCCCATTACGTCATGCTTCAGAAAGGTGAAAAATGGTCCGTTTTCAAATGTTTTATTTTTGAACGTCAGTTCACATTTGTAGGTGGATCATCAGTTTTAGAGCTAAAATTAGCATGTTTAATGTGATTTTCATGCTTCAAGGGGCCCGGGAAGTGAATTAAAAACCATTTGGAGGCATTTAATGTTCATGCAAAAACAGCTGATTTTTGACAAAAGAGATAACACCCCCCCATTACGTCACGCTTCACAAAGGTGAAAAATGGTCCGTTTTCAAATGTTTTATATTTGAACGTCAGTTCACATTTGTAGGTGGATCATCAGTTTTAGAGCTAAAATTAGCATGTTTAAAGTGATTTTCATGCTTCCAGGGGCCCTAAACACAACATTTGTGGAATGGTTAAAAGTGCATAAAAATGGCCAATTTACTCACTCTGGGGACTCAAAAAGTGTTTCTTCACCCCGGGAAGTGATTTAAAAACCATTTGGAGGCATTTAATGTTCATGCAAAAACAGCTGATTTTTGACAAAAGAGATAACACCCCCCCATTACGTCATGCTTCAGAAAGGTGAAAAATGGTCCGTTTTCAAATGTTTTATTTTTGAACGTCAGTTCACATTTGTAGGTGGATCATCAGTTTTAGAGCTAAAATTAGCATGTTTAATGTGATTTTCATGCTTCAAGGGGCCCGGGAAGTGAATTAAAAACCATTTGGAAGCATCTAATGTTCATGCAAAAACAGCGGATTTTTTACAAGAGATAACACCCCCCCCATTACGTCATGCTTCAGAAAGGTGAAAAATGGTCCGTTTTCAAATGTTTTATTTTTGAACGTCAGTTCACATTTGTAGGTAGTTCATCAGTTTTAGAGCTAAAATTAGCATGTTTAAAGTGATTTTCATGCTTCCAAGGGCCCGGGAAGTGAATTAAAAACCATTTGGAGGCATTTAATGTTCATGCAAAAACAGCTGATTTTTGACAAAAGAGATAACACCCCCCCATTACGTCATGCTTCAGAAAGGTGAAAAATGGTCCGTTTTCAAATGTTTTATTTTTGAACTTCAGTTCATATTTGTAGGTGAATCATCAGTTTTAGAGCTAAAATTAGCATGTTTAAAGTGATTTTCATGCTTCCAGGGGCCCTAAATACAACATTTTTGGAAAGGTTAAAAGTGCATGAAAATGGCCAATTTACTCACTTTGAGGTCTCAAAAAGCATTTCTTCACCCCGGGAAGTGAATTAAATACCATTTGGAGGCATTTAATGTTCAAGCAAAGACGGCTGATTTTTGACAATAGAGATAACACCCCCCCATTATGTCATGCTTCAGAAAGGTGAAAAAATGGTCCGTTTTCAAATGTTTTATTTTTGAACGTCAGTTCACATTTGTAGGTAGATCATCAGTTTTAGAGCTAAAGTTAGCATGTTTAAAGTGATTTTCATGCTTCCAGGGGCCTGGGAAGTGAATTAAAACCCATTTGGAGGCATTTAATGTTCATGCAAAAACAGCTGATTTTTGACAAAAGAGATAACACCCCCCATTACGTCATGCTTCAGAAAGGTGAAAAATGGTCAGTTTTCAAATGTTTAATTTTTGAACGTCAGTTCACATTTGTAGGTGGATCATCAGTTTTAGAGCTAAAATTAGCATGTTTAAAGTGATTTTCTTGCTTTCAGGGGCCCTAAACACAACATTTGTTGAATGGTTAAAAGTGCATGAAAATGGCCAATTTACTCACTCTGGGGTCTCAAAAAGTGTTTCTTCACCCCGGGAAGTGAATTAAATACCATTTGGAAGCATTTAATGTTCAAGCAAAAACGGCTGATTTTTGACAAAAGAGAAAACACCCCCCCCCATTACGTCATGCTTCAGAAAGGAGAAAAATGGTCCGTTTTCAAATGTTTTATTTTTGAACGTCAGTTCACATTTGTACGTAGATCATCAGTTTTAGAGCTAAAGTTAGCATGTTTAAAGTGATTTTCAAGCTTCCAGGGGCCCGGGAAGTGAATTAAAAACCATTTGGAGGCATTTAATGTTCATGCAAAAACAGCTGATTTTTGACAAAAGAGATAACACCCCCCATTACGTCATGCTTCACAAAGGTGAAAAATGGTCCGTTTTCAAATGTTTTATATTTGAACGTCAGTTCACATTTGTAGGTGGATCATCAGTTTTAGAGCTAAAATTAGCATGTTTACAGTGATTTTCATGCTTCCAGGGGCCCTAAACACAACATTTGTGGAATGGTTAAAAGTGCATAAAAATGGCCAATTTACTCACTCTGGGGACTCAAAAAGTGTTTCTTCACCCCGGGAAGTGATTTAAAAACCATTTGGAGGCATTTAATGTTCATGCAAAAACAGCTGATTTTTGACAAAAGAGATAACACCCCCCCATTACGTCATGCTTCAGAAAGGTGAAAAATGGTCCGTTTTCAAATGTTTTATTTTTGAACGTCAGTTCACATTTGTAGGTGGATCATCAGTTTTAGAGCTAAAATTAGCATGTTTAAAGTGATTTTCATGCTTCCAAGGGCCCGGGAAGTGAATTAAAAACCATTTGGAGGCATTTAATGTTCATGCAAAAACTTCGGATTTTTTACAAGAGATAACACCCCCCCATTACGTCATGCTTCAGAAAGGTGAAAAATTGTCCGTTTTCAAATGTTTTATTTTTGAATGTCAGTTCACATTTGTAGGTAGATCATCAGTTTTAGAGCTAAAATTAGCATGTTTAAAGTGATTTTCATGCTTCCAAGGGCCCGGGAAGTGAATTAAAAACCATTTGGAGGCATTTAATGTTCATGCAAAAACAGCTGATTTTTGACAAAAGAGATAACACCCCCCCATTACGTCATGCTTCACAAAGTTGAAAAATGGTCCGTTTTCAAATGTTTTATTTTTGAACGTCAGTTCACATTTGTAGGTGGATCATCAGTTTTAGAGCTAAAATTAGCATGTTTAAAGTGATTTTCATGCTTCCGAGGGCCCTAAACACAACATTTGTGGAATGGTTAAAAGTGCATAAAAATGGCCAATTTACTCACTCTGGGGACTCAAAAAGTGTTTCTTCACCCCGGGAAGTGATTTAAATACCATTTGGAGGCATTTAATGTTCATGCAAAAACAGCTGATTTTTGACAAAAGAGATAACACCCCCCCATTACGTCATGCTTCAGAAAGGTGAAAAATGGTCCGTTTTCAAATGTTTTATTTTTGAACGTCAGTTCACATTTGTAGGTGGATCATCAGTTTTAGAGCTAAAATTAGCATGTTTAAAGTGATTTTCTTGCTTTCAGGGGCCCTAAACACAACATTTGTTGAATGGTTAAAAGTGCATGAAAATGGCCAATTTACTCACTCTGGGGTCTCAAAAAGTTTTTCTTCACCCCGGGAAGTGAATTAAATACCATTTGGAAGCATTTAATATTCAAGCAAAATTGGCTGATTTTTGACAAAAGAGATAACACCCCCACATTACGTCATGCTTCAGAAAGGAGAAAAATGGTCCGTTATCAAATGTTTTATTTTTGAACGTCAGTTCACATTTGTACGTAGATCATCAGTTTTAGAGCTAAAGTTAGCATGTTTAAAGTGATTTTCATGCTTCCAGGGGCCCGGGAAGTGAATTAAAAACCATTTGGAGGCATTTAATGTTCATGCAAAAACAGCTGATTTTTGACAAAAGAGATAACACCCCCCCATTACGTCATGCTTCACAAAGGTGAAAAATGGTCCGTTTTCAAATGTTTTATATTTGAACGTCAGTTCACATTTGTAGGTGGATCATCAGTTTTAGAGCTAAAATTAGCATGTTTACAGTGATTTTCATGCTTCCAGGGGCCCTAAACACAACATTTGTGGAATGGTTAAAAGTGCATAAAAATGGCCAATTTACTCACTCTGGGGACTCAAAAAGTGTTTCTTCACCCCGGGAAGTGATTTAAAAACCATTTGGAGGCATTTAATGTTCATGCAAAAACAGCTGATTTTTGACAAAAGAGATAACACCCCCCCATTACGTCATGCTTCAGAAAGGTGAAAAATGGTCCGTTTTCAAATGTTTTATTTTTGAACGTCAGTTCACATTTGTAGGTGGATCATCAGTTTTAGAGCTAAAATTAGCATGTTTAAAGTGATTTTCTTGCTTTCAGGGGCCCTAAACACAACATTTGTTGAATGGTTAAAAGTGCATGAAAATGGCCAATTTACTCACTCTGGGGTCTCAAAAAGTTTTTCTTCACCCCGGGAAGTGAATTAAATACCATTTGGAAGCATTTAATGTTCAAGCAAAATTGGCTGATTTTTGACAAAAGAGAAAACACCCCCCCATTACGTCATGCTTCAGAAAGGTGAAAAATGGTCCGTTTTCAAATGTTTTATTTTTGAACGTCAGTTCACATTTGTAGGTGGATCATCAGTTTTAGAGCTAAAATTAGCATGTTTAATGTGATTTTCATGCTTCAAGGGGCCCGGGAAGTGAATTAAAAACCATTTGGAGGCATTTAATGTTCATGCAAAAACAGCTGATTTTTGACAAAAGAGATAACACCCCCCCATTACGTCACGCTTCACAAAGGTGAAAAATGGTCCGTTTTCAAATGTTTTATATTTGAACGTCAGTTCACATTTGTAGGTGGATCATCAGTTTTAGAGCTAAAATTAGCATGTTTAAAGTGATTTTCATGCTTCCAGGGGCCCTAAACATAACATTTGTGGAATGGTTAAAAGTGCATAAAAATGGCCAATTTACTCACTCTGGGGACTCAAAAAGTGTTTCTTCACCCCGGGAAGTGATTTAAAAACCATTTGGAGGCATTTAATGTTCATGCAAAAACAGCTGATTTTTGACAAAAGAGATAACACCCCCCCATTACGTCATGCTTCAGAAAGGTGAAAAATGGTCCGTTTTCAAATGTTTTATTTTTGAACGTCAGTTCACATTTGTAGGTGGATCATCAGTTTTAGAGCTAAAATTAGCATGTTTAATGTGATTTTCATGCTTCAAGGGGCCCGGGAAGTGAATTAAAAACCATTTGGAAGCATCTAATGTTCATGCAAAAACAGCGGATTTTTTACAAGAGATAACACCCCCCCCATTACGTCATGCTTCAGAAAGGTGAAAAATGGTCCGTTTTCAAATGTTTTATTTTTGAACGTCAGTTCACATTTGTAGGTAGTTCATCAGTTTTAGAGCTAAAATTAGCATGTTTAAAGTGATTTTCATGCTTCCAAGGGCCCGGGAAGTGAATTAAAAACCATTTGGAGGCATTTAATGTTCATGCAAAAACAGCTGATTTTTGACAAAAGAGATAACACCCCCCCCATTACGTCATGCTTCAGAAAGGTGAAAAATGGTCCGTTTTCAAATGTTTTATTTTTGAACTTCAGTTCATATTTGTAGGTGAATCATCAGTTTTAGAGCTAAAATTAGCATGTTTAAAGTGATTTTCATGCTTCCAGGGGCCCTAAATACAACATTTTTGGAAAGGTTAAAAGTGCATGAAAATGGCCAATTTACTCACTCTGAGGTCTCAAAAAGCATTTCTTCACCCCGGGAAGTGAATTAAATACCATTTGGAGGCATTTAATGTTCAAGCAAAGACGGCTGATTTTTGACAATAGAGATAACACCCCCCCATTATGTCATGCTTCAGAAAGGTGAAAAAATGGTCCGTTTTCAAATGTTTTATTTTTGAACGTCAGTTCACATTTGTAGGTAGATCATCAGTTTTAGAGCTAAAGTTAGCATGTTTAAAGTGATTTTCATGCTTCCAGGGGCCTGGGAAGTGAATTAAAACCCATTTGGAGGCATTTAATGTTCATGCAAAAACAGCTGATTTTTGACAAAAGAGATAACACCCCCCATTACGTCATGCTTCAGAAAGGTGAAAAATGGTCAGTTTTCAAATGTTTAATTTTTGAACGTCAGTTCACATTTGTAGGTGGATCATCAGTTTTAGAGCTAAAATTAGCATGTTTAAAGTGATTTTCTTGCTTTCAGGGGCCCTAAACACAACATTTGTTGAATGGTTAAAAGTGCATGAAAATGGCCAATTTACTCACTCTGGGGTCTCAAAAAGTGTTTCTTCACCCCGGGAAGTGAATTAAATACCATTTGGAAGCATTTAATGTTCAAGCAAAAACGGCTGATTTTTGACAAAAGAGAAAACACCCCCCCCCATTACGTCATGCTTCAGAAAGGAGAAAAATGGTCCGTTTTCAAATGTTTTATTTTTGAACGTCAGTTCACATTTGTACGTAGATCATCAGTTTTAGAGCTAAAGTTAGCATGTTTAAAGTGATTTTCATGCTTCCAGGGGCCCGGGAAGTGAATTAAAAACCATTTGGAGGCATTTAATGTTCATGCAAAAACAGCAGATTTTTGACAAAAGAGATAACACCCCCCCATTACGTCATGCTTCACAAAGGTGGAAAATGGTCCGTTTTCAAATGTTTTATATTTGAACGTCAGTTCACATTTGTAGGTGGATCATCAGTTTTAGAGCTAAAATTAGCATGTTTACAGTGATTTTCATGCTTCCAGGGGCCCTAAACACAACATTTGTGGAATGGTTAAAAGTGCATAAAAATGGCCAATTTACTCACTCTGGGGACTCAAAAAGTGTTTCTTCACCCCGGGAAGTGATTTAAAAACCATTTGGAGGCATTTAATGTTCATGCAAAAACAGCTGATTTTTGACAAAAGAGATAACACCCCCCCATTACGTCATGCTTCAGAAAGGTGAAAAATGGTCCGTTTTCAAATGTTTTATTTTTGAACGTCAGTTCACATTTGTAGGTGGATCATCAGTTTTAGAGCTAAAATTAGCATGTTTAAAGTGATTTTCATGCTTCCAAGGGCCCGGGAAGTGAATTAAAAACCATTTGGAGGCATTTAATGTTCATGCAAAAACTTCGGATTTTTTACAAGAGATAACACCCCCCCATTACGTCATGCTTCAGAAAGGTGAAAAATTGTCCGTTTTCAAATGTTTTATTTTTGAATGTCAGTTCACATTTGTAGGTAGATCATCAGTTTTAGAGCTAAAATTAGCATGTTTAAAGTGATTTTCATGCTTCCAAGGGCCCGGGAAGTGAATTAAAAACCATTTGGAGGCATTTAATGTTCATGCAAAAACAGCTGATTTTTGACAAAAGAGATAACACCCCCCCATTACGTCATGCTTCACAAAGTTGAAAAATGGTCCGTTTTCAAATGTTTTATTTTTGAACGTCAGTTCACATTTGTAGGTGGATCATCAGTTTTAGAGCTAAAATTAGCATGTTTAAAGTGATTTTCATGCTTCCGAGGGCCCTAAACACAACATTTGTGGAATGGTTAAAAGTGCATAAAAATGGCCAATTTACTCACTCTGGGGACTCAAAAAGTGTTTCTTCACCCCGGGAAGTGATTTAAATACCATTTGGAGGCATTTAATGTTCATGCAAAAACAGCTGATTTTTGACAAAAGAGATAACACCCCCCCATTACGTCATGCTTCAGAAAGGTGAAAAAAATGGTCCGTTTTCAAATGTTTTATTTTTGAACGTCAGTTCACATTTGTAGGTAGATCATCAGTTTTAGAGCTAAAATTAGCATGTTTAAAGTGATTTTCATGCTTCCAAGGGCCCTTGAAGTGAATTAAAAACCATTTGGAGGCATTTAATGTTCATGCAAAAACAGCTGATTTTTTACAAAAGAGATAACACCCCCCCATTACGTCATGCTTCAGAAAGGTGAAAAATGGTCCGTTTTCAAATGTTTTATTTTTGAACTTCAGTTCACATTTGTAGGTGGATCATCAGTTTTAGAGCTAAAATTAGCATGTTTAAAGTGATTTTCATGCTTCCAGGGGCCCTAAACACAACATTTTTGGAATGGTTAAAAGTGCATGAAAATGGCCAATTTACTCACTCTGAGGTCGCAAAAAGCATTTCTTCACCCCGGGAAGTGAATTAAATACCATTTGGAGGCATTTAATGTTCATGCAAAAACAGCTGATTTTTGACAAAAGAGATAACACCCCCCCATTACGTCATGCTTCAGAAAGGTGAAAAATGGTCAGTTTTCAAATGTTTTATTTTTGAACGTCAGTTTACATTTGTAGGTAGATCATCAATGTTAGAGCTAAAATTAGCATGTTTAAAGTGATTTTCATGCTTCCAGGGGCCCGGGAAGTCAATTAAAAACCATTTGGAGGCATTTAATGTTCATGCAAAAACGGCTGATTTTTGACAAAAGAGATAACACCCCCCATTACGTCATGCTTCAGAAAGGTGAAAAATGGTCCGTTTTCAAATGTTTTATTTTTGAACGTCAGTTTACATTTGTAGGTAGATCATCAGTTTTAGAGCTAAAATGAGCATGTTTAAAGTGGTTTTCATGCTTCCGGGGGCCTGGGAAGTGAATTAAAAACCATTTGGAGGTATTTAATGTTCATGCAAAAACAAGTGATTTTTGACAAAAGAGATAACACCCCCCATTACGTCATGCTTCAGAAAGATGAAAAATGGTCCGTTTTCAAATGTTTTATTTTTGAACGTCAGTTCACATTAGTAGGTGGATCATCAGTTTTAGAGCTAAAATTTGCATGTTTAAAGTGATTTTCTTGCTTTCAGGGGCCCTAAACACAACATTTGTAGAATGGTTAAAAGTGCATGAAAATGGCCAATTTACTAACTCTGGGGTCTCAAAAAGTGTTTCTTCACCCCGGGAAGTGAATTAAATACCATTTGGAAGCATTTAATGTTCAAGCAAAAACGGCTGATTTTTGACAAAAGAGAAAACACCCCCCCATTACGTCATGCTTCAGAAAGGAGAAAAATGGTCCGTTTTCAAATGTTTTATTTTTGAACGTCAGTTCACATTTGTAGGTAGATCATCAGTTTTAGAGCTAAAGTTAGCATGTTTAAAGTGATTTTCATGCTTCCAGGGGCCCGGGCAGTGAATTAAAAACCATTTGGAGGCATTTAATGTTCATGCAAAAACAGCTGATTTTTGACAAAAGAGATAACACCCCCCCATTACGTCATGCTTCACAAAGGTGAAAAATGGTCCGTTTTCAAATGTTTTATATTTGAACGTCAGTTCACATTTGTAGGTGGATCATCAGTTTTAGAGCTAAAATTAGCATGTTTACAGTGATTTTCATGCTTCCAGGGGCCCTAAACACAACATTTGTGGAATGGTTAAAAGTGCATAAAAATGGCCAATTTACTCACTCTGGGGACTCAAAAAGTGTTTCTTCACCCCGGGAAGTGATTTAAAAACCATTTGGAGGCATTTAATGTTCATGCAAAAACAGCTGATTTTTGACAAAAGAGATAACACCCCCCCATTACGTCATGCTTCAGAAAGGTGAAAAATGGTCCGTTTTCAAATGTTTTATTTTTGAACGTCAGTTCACATTTGTAGATGGATCATCAGTTTTAGAGCTAAAATTAGCATGTTTAAAGTGATTTTCATGCTTCCAAGGGCCCGGGAAGTGAATTAAAAACCATTTGGAGGCATTTAATGTTCATGCAAAAACAGCTGATTTTTGACAAAAGAGATAACACCCCCCCCCAATTACGTCATGCTTCAGAAAGGTGAAAAATGGTCCGTTTTCAAATGTTTTATTTTTGAACTTCAGTTCACATTTGTAGGTGGATCATCAGTTTTAGAGCTAAAATTAGCATGTTTAAAGTGATTTTCATGCTTCCAGGGGCCCTAAACACAACATTTTTGGAATGGTTAAAAGTGCATGAAAATGGCCAATTTACTCACTCTGAGGTCGCAAAAAGCATTTCTTCACCCCGGGAAGTGAATTAAATACCATTTGGAGGCATTTAATGTTCATGCAAAAACAGCTGATTTTTGACAAAAGAGATAACACCCCCCCATTACGTCATGCTTCAGAAAGGTGAAAAATGGTCAGTTTTCAAATGTTTTATTTTTGAACGTCAGTTTACATTTGTAGGTAGATCATCAATGTTAGAGCTAAAATTAGCATGTTTAAAGTGATTTTCATGCTTCCAGGGGCCCGGGAAGTCAATTAAAAACCATTTGGAGGCATTTAATGTTCATGCAAAAACGGCTGATTTTTGACAAAAGAGATAACACCCCCCCATTACGTCATGCTTCAGAAAGGTGAAAAATGGTCCGTTTTCAAATGTTTTATTTTTGAACGTCAGTTTACATTTGTAGGTAGATCATCAGTTTTAGAGCTAAAATTGGCATGTTTAAAGTGGTTTTCATGCTTCCGGGGGCCTGGGAAGTGAATTAAAAACCATTTGGAGGTATTTAATGTTCATGCAAAAACAAGTGATTTTTGACAAAAGAGATAACACCCCCCATTACGTCATGCTTCAGAAAGATGAAAAATGGTCCGTTTTCAAATGTTTTATTTTTGAACGTCAGTTCACATTAGTAGGTGGATCATCAGTTTTAGAGCTAAAATTTGCATGTTTAAAGTGATTTTCTTGCTTTCAGGGGCCCTAAACACAACATTTGTTGAATGGTTAAAAGTGCATGAAAATGGCCAATTTACTAACTCTGGGGTCTCAAAAAGTGTTTCTTCACCCCGGGAAGTGAATTAAATACCATTTGGAAGCATTTAATGTTCAAGCAAAAACGGCTGATTTTTGACAAAAGAGAAAACACCCCCCCATTACGTCATGCTTCAGAAAGGAGAAAAATGGTCCGTTTTCAAATGTTTTATTTTTGAACGTCAGTTCACATTTGTAGGTAGATCATCAGTTTTAGAGCTAAAGTTAGCATGTTTAAAGTGATTTTCATGCTTCCAGGGGCCCGGGCAGTGAATTAAAAACCATTTGGAGGCATTTAATGTTCATGCAAAAACAGCTGATTTTTGACAAAAGAGATAACACCCCCCCATTACGTCATGCTTCACAAAGGTGAAAAATGGTCCGTTTTCAAATGTTTTATATTTGAACGTCAGTTCACATTTGTAGGTGGATCATCAGTTTTAGAGCTAAAATTAGCATGTTTACAGTGATTTTCATGCTTCCAGGGGCCCTAAACACAACATTTGTGGAATGGTTAAAAGTGCATAAAAATGGCCAATTTACTCACTCTGGGGACTCAAAAAGTGTTTCTTCACCCCGGGAAGTGATTTAAAAACCATTTGGAGGCATTTAATGTTCATGCAAAAACAGCTGATTTTTGACAAAAGAGATAACACCCCCCCATTACGTCATGCTTCAGAAAGGTGAAAAATGGTCCGTTTTCAAATGTTTTATTTTTGAACGTCAGTTCACATTTGTAGATGGATCATCAGTTTTAGAGCTAAAATTAGCATGTTTAAAGTGATTTTCATGCTTCCAAGGGCCCGGGAAGTGAATTAAAAACCATTTGGAGGCATTTAATGTTCATGCAAAAACAGCTGATTTTTGACAAAAGAGATAACACCCCCCCCAATTACGTCATGCTTCAGAAAGGTGAAAAATGGTCCGTTTTCAAATGTTTTATTTTTGAACTTCAGTTCACATTTGTAGGTGGATCATCAGTTTTAGAGCTAAAATTAGCATGTTTAAAGTGATTTTCATGCTTCCAGGGGCCCTAAACACAACATTTTTGGAATGGTTAAAAGTGCATGAAAATGGCCAATTTACTCACTCTGAGGTTTCAAAAAGCATTTCTTCACCCCGGGAAGTGAATTAAATACCATTTGGAGGCATTTAATGTTCAAGCAAAGACGGCTGATTTTTGACAATAGAGATAAAACCCCCCCCCATTATGTCATGCTTCAGAAAGGTGAAAAATGGTCCGTTTTCAAATGTTTTATTTTTGAACGTCAGTTAACATTTGTAGGTAGATCATCAGTTTTAGAGCTAAAGTTAGCATGTTTAAAGTGATTTTCATGCTTCCAGGGGCCCGGGAAGTGAATTAAAAACCATTTGGAGGCATTTAATGTTCATGTAAAAACAGCTGATTTTTGACAAAAGAGATAACACCCCCCCATTACGTCATGCTTCACAAAGGTGAAAAATGGTCCGTTTTCAAATGTTTTATTTTTGAACGTCAGTTCACATTTGTAGGTGGATCATCAGTTTTAGAGCTAAAATTAGCATGTTTAATGTGATTTTCATGCTTCAAGGGGCCCGGGAAGTGAATTAAAAACCATTTGGAGGCATTTAATGTTCATGCAAAAACAGCTGATTTTTGACAAAAGAGATAACACCCCCCATTACGTCATGCTTCAGAAAGGTGAAAAATGGTCAGTTTTCAAATGTTTTATTTTTGAACGTCAGTTCACATTTGTAGGTGGATCATCAGTTTTAGAGCTAAAATTAGCATGTTTAAAGTGATTTTCTTGCTGTCAGGGGCCCTAAACACAACATTTGTTGAATGGTTAAAAGTGCATGAAAATGGCCAATTTACTCACTCTGGGGTCTCAAAAAGTGTTTCTTCACCCCGGGAAGTGAATTAAATACCATTTGGAAGCATTTAATGTTCAAGCAAAATTGGCTGATTTTTGACAAAAGAGAAAACACCCCCCCATTACGTCATGCTTCAGAAAGGTGAAAAATGGTCCGTTTTCAAATGTTTTATTTTTGAACGTCAGTTCACATTTGTAGGTGGATCATCAGTTTTAGAGCTAAAATTAGCATGTTTAATGTGATTTTCATGCTTCAAGGGGCCCGGGAAGTGAATTAAAAACCATTTGGAGGCATTTAATGTTCATGCAAAAACAGCGGATTTTTTACAAGAGATAACTCCCCCCCATTACGTCATGCTTCAGAAAGGTGAAAAATTGTCCGTTTTCAAATGTTTTATTTTTGAACGTCAGTTCACATTTGTAGGTAGATCATCAGTTTTAGAGCTAAAATTAGCATGTTTAAAGTGATTTTCATGCTTCCAAGGGCCCGGGAAGTGAATTAAAAACCATTTGGAGGCATTTAATGTTCATGCAAAAACAGCTGATTTTTGACAAAAGAGATAACACCCCCCCATTACGTCATGCTTCACAAAGTTGAAAAATGGTCCGTTTTCAAATGTTTTATTTTTGAACGTCAGTTCACATTTGTAGGTGGATCATCAGTTTTAGAGCTAAAATTAGCATGTTTAAAGTGATTTTCATGCTTCCGAGGGCCCTAAACACAACATTTGTGGAATGGTTAAAAGTGCATAAAAATGGCCAATTTACTCACTCTGGGGACTCAAAAAGTGTTTCTTCACCCCGGGAAGTGATTTAAATACCATTTGGAGGCATTTAATGTTCATGCAAAAACAGCTGATTTTTGACAAAAGAGATAACACCCCCCCCCATTACGTCATGCTTCAGAAAGGTGAAAAAAATGGTCCGTTTTCAAATGTTTTATTTTTGAACGTCAGTTCACATTTTTAGGTAGATCATCAGTTTTAGAGCTAAAATTAGCATGTTTAAAGTGATTTTCATGCTTCCAAGGGCCCTTGAAGTGAATTAAAAACCATTTGGAGGCATTTAATGTTCATGCAAAAACAGCTGATTTTTTACAAAAGAGATAACACCCCCCATTACGTCATGCTTCAGAAAGGTGAAAAATGGTCCGTTTTCAAATGTTTTATTTTTGAACTTCAGTTCACATTTGTAGGTGGATCATCAGTTTTAGAGCTAAAATTAGCATGTTTAAAGTGATTTTCATGCTTCCAGGGGCCCTAAACACAACATTTTTGGAATGGTTAAAAGTGCATGAAAATGGCCAATTTACTCACTCTGAGGTCTCAAAAAGCATTTCTTCACCCCGGGAAGTGAATTAAATACCATTTGGAGGCATTTAATGTTCATGCAAAAACAGCTGATTTTTGACAAAAGAGATAACACCCCCCCATTACGTCATGCTTCAGAAAGGTGAAAAATGGTCAGTTTTCAAATGTTTTATTTTTGAACGTCAGTTTACATTTGTAGGTAGATCATCAGTGTTAGAGCTAAAATTAGCATGTTTAAAGTGATTTTCATGCTTCCAGGGGCCCGGGAAGTCAATTAAAAACCATTTGGAGGCATTTAATGTTCATGCAAAAACGGCTGATTTTTGACAAAAGAGATAACACCCCCCCATTACGTCATGCTTCAGAAAGGTGAAAAATGGTCCGTTTTCAAATGTTTTATTTTTGAACGTCAGTTTACATTTGTAGGTAGATCATCAGTTTTAGAGCTAAAATTAGCATGTTTAAAGTGGTTTTCATGCTTCCGGGGGCCTGGGAAGTGAATTAAAAACCATTTGGAGGTATTTAATGTTCATGCAAAAACAAGTGATTTTTGACAAAAGAGATAACACCCCCCATTACGTCATGCTTCAGAAAGATGAAAAATGGTCCGTTTTCAAATGTTTTATTTTTGAACGTCAGTTCACATTAGTAGGTGGATCATCAGTTTTAGAGCTAAAATTTGCATGTTTAAAGTGATTTTCTTGCTTTCAGGGGCCCTAAACACAACATTTGTTGAATGGTTAAAAGTGCATGAAAATGGCCAATTTACTCACTCTGGGGTCTCAAAAAGTGTTTCTTCACCCCGGGAAGTGAATTAAATACCATTTGGAAGCATTTAATGTTCAAGCAAAAACGGCTGATTTTTGACAAAAGAGAAAACACCCCCCCATTACGTCATGCTTCAGAAAGGAGAAAAATGGTCCGTTTTCAAATGTTTTATTTTTGAACGTCAGTTCACATTTGTAGGTAGATCATCAGTTTTAGAGCTAAAGTTAGCATGTTTAAAGTGATTTTCATGCTTCCAGGGTCCCGGGAAGTGAATTAAAAACCATTTGGAGGCATTTAATGTTCATGCAAAAACAGCTGATTTTTGACAAAAGAGATAACACCCCCCCCATTACGTCATGCTTCAGAAAGGTGAAAAATGGTCCGTTTTCAAATGTTTTATTTTTGAACGTCAGTTCACATTTGTAGGGGGATCATCAGTTTTAGAGCTAAAATTAGCATGTTTAAAGTGATTTTCATGCTTCCGAGGGCCCTAAACACAACATTTGTGGAATGGTTAAAAGTGCATAAAAATGGCCAATTTACTCACTCTGGGGACTCAAAAAGTGTTTCTTCACCCCGGGAAGTGATTTAAATACCATTTGGAGGCATTTAATGTTCATGCAAAAACAGCTGATTTTTGACAAAATAGATAACACCCCCCCATTACGTCATGCTTCAGAAAGGTGAAAAAAATGGTCCATTTTCAAATGTTTTATTTTTGAACGTCAGTTCACATTTGTAGGTAGATCATCAGTTTTAGAGCTAAAATTAGCATGTTTAAAGTGATTTTCATGCTTCCAAGGGCCCTTGAAGTGAATTAAAAACCATTTGGAGGCATTTAATGTTCATGCAAAAACAGCTGATTTTTTACAAAAGAGATAACACCCCCCCATTACGTCATGCTTCAGAAAGGTGAAAAATGGTCCGTTTTCAAATGTTTTATTTTTGAACTTCAGTTCACATTTGTAGGTGGATCATCAGTTTTAGAGCTAAAATTAGCATGTTTAAAGTGATTTTCATGCTTCCAGGGGCCCTAAACACAACATTTTTGGAATGGTTAAAAGTGCATGAAAATGGCCAATTTACTCACTCTGAGGTCTCAAAAAGCATTTCTTCACCCCGGGAAGTGAATTAAATACCATTTGGAGGCATTTAATGTTCATGCAAAAACAGCTGATTTTTGACAAAAGAGATAACACCCCCCCCATTACGTCATGCTTCAGAAAGGTGAAAAATGGTCCGTTTTCAAATGTTTTATTTTTGAACGTCAGTTTACATTTGTAGGTAGATCATCAGTGTTAGAGCTAAAATTAGCATGTTTAAAGTGATTTTCATGCTTCCAGGGGCCCGGGAAGTCAATTAAAAACCATTTGGAGGCATTTAATGTTCATGCAAAAACGAATGATTTTTGACAAAAGAAATAACACCCCCCATTACGTCATGCTTCAGAAAGGTGAAAAATGGTCAGTTTTCAAATGTTTTATTTTTGAACGTCAGTTTACATTTGTAGGTAGATCATCAGTTTTAGAGCTAAAATTAGCATGTTTAAAGTGGTTTTCATGCTTCCGGGGGCCTGGGAAGTGAATTAAAAACCATTTGGAGGTATTTAATGTTCATGCAAAAACAGCTGATTTTTGACAAAAGAGATAACACCCCCCATTACGTCATGCTTCAGAAAGATGAAAAATGGTCCGTTTTCAATTGTTTTATTTTTGAACGTCAGTTCACATTAGTAGGTGGATCATCAGTTTTAGAGCTAAAATTTGCATGTTTAAAGTGATTTTCTTGCTTTCAGGGGCCCTAAACACAACATTTGTTGAATGGTTAAAAGTGCATGAAAATGGCCAATTTACTCACTCTGGGGTCTCAAAAAGTGTTTCTTCACCCCGGGAAGTGAATTAAATACCATTTGGAAGCATTTAATGTTCAAGCAAAAACGGCTGATTTTTGACAAAAGAGAAAACACCCCCCCATTACGTCATGCTTCAGAAAGGAGAAAAATGGTCCGTTTTCAAATGTTTTATTTTTGAACGTCAGTTCACATTTGTAGGTAGATCATCAGTTTTAGAGCTAAAGTTAGCATGTTTAAAGTGATTTTCATGCTTCCAGGGGCCCGGGAAGTGAATTAAAAACCATTTGGAGGCATTTAATGTTCATGCAAAAACAGCTGATTTTTGACAAAAGAGATAACACCCCCCCATTACGTCATGCTTCACAAAGGTGAAAAATGGTCCGTTTTCAAATGTTTTATATTTGAACGTCAGTTCACATTTGTAGGTGGATCATCAGTTTTAGAGCTAAAATTAGCATGTTTAAAGTGATTTTCATGCTTCCAGGGGCCCTAAACACAACATTTGTGGAATGGTTAAAAGTGCATAAAAATGGCCAATTTACTCACTCTGGGGACTCAAAAAGTGTTTCTTCACCCCGGGAAGTGATTTAAAAACCATTTGGAGGCATTTAATGTTCATGCAAAAACAGCTGATTTTTGACAAAAGAGATAACACCCCCCATTACGTCATGCTTCAGAAAGGTGAAAAATGGTCAGTTTTCAAATGTTTTATTTTTGAACGTCAGTTCACATTTGTAGGTGGATCATCAGTTTTAGAGCTAAAATTAGCATGTTTAATGTGATTTTCATGCTTCAAGGGGCCCGGGAAGTGAATTAAAAACCATTTGGAGGCATTTAATGTTCATGCAAAAACAGCGGATTTTTTACAAGAGATAACACCCCCCATTACGTCATGCTTCAGAAAGGTGAAAAATGGTCCGTTTTCAAATGTTTTATTTTTGAACGTCAGTTCACATTTGTAGGTAGATCATCAGTTTTAGAGCTAAAATTAGCATGTTTAAAGTGATTTTCATGCTTCCAAGGGCCCGGGAAGTGAATTAAAAACCATTTGGAGGCATTTAATGTTCATGCAAAAACAGCTGATTTTTGACAAAAGAGATAACACCCCCCCATTACGTCATGCTTTAGAAAGGTGAAAAATGGTCCGTTTTCAAATGTTTTATTTTTGAACTTCAGTTCACATTTGTAGGTGGATCATCAGTTTTAGAGCTAAAATTAGCATGTTTAATGTGATTTTCATGCTTCAAGGGGCCCGGGAAGTGAATTAAAAACCATTTGGAGGCATTTAATGTTCATGCAAAACAGCGGATTTTTTACAAGAGATAACACCCCCCCATTACGTCATGCTTCAGAAAGGTGAAAAATGGTCCGTTTTCAAATGTTTTATTTTTGAACGTCAGTTCACATTTGTTGGTGGATCATCAGTTTTAGAGCTAAAATTAGCATGTTTAATGTGATTTTCATGCTTCAAGGGGCCCGGGAAGTGAATTAAAAACCATTTGGAGGCATTTAATGTTCATGCAAAAACAGCTGATTTTTGACAAAAGAGATAACACCCCCCCATTACGTCATGCTTCACAAAGGTGAAAAATGGTCTGTTTTCAAATGTTTTATATTTGAACGTCAGTTCACATTTGTAGGTGGATCATCAGTTTTAGAGCTAAAATTAGCATGTTTAAAGTGATTTTCATGCTTCCAGGGGCCCTAAACACAACATTTGTGGAATGGTTAAAAGTGCATAAAAATGGCCAATTTACTCACTCTGGGGACTCAAAAAGTGTTTCTTCACCCCGGGAAGTGATTTAAAAACCATTTGGAGGCATTTAATGTTCATGCAAAAACAGCGGATTTTTTACAAGAGATAACACCCCCCCATTACGTCATGCTTCAGAAAGGTGAAAAATGGTCCGTTTTCAAATGTTTTATTTTTGAACGTCAGTTCACATTTGTAGGTGGATCATCAGTTTTAGAGCTAAAATTAGCATGTTTAAAGTGATTTTCATGCTTCCGAGGGCCCTAAACACAACATTTGTGGAATAGTTAAAAGTGCATAAAAATGGCCAATTTACTCACTCTGGGGACTCAAAAAGTGTTTCTTCACCCCGGGAAGTGATTTAAATACCATTTGGAGGCATTTAATGTTCATGCAAAAACAGCTGATTTTTGACAAAATAGATAACACCCCCCCATTACGTCATGCTTCAGAAAGGTGAAAAAAATGGTCCGTTTTCAAATGTTTTATTTTTGAACGTCAGTTCACATTTGTAGGTAGATCATCAGTTTTAGAGCTAAAATTAGCATGTTTAAAGTGATTTTCATGCTTCCAAGGGCCCTTGAAGTGAATTAAAAACCATTTGGAGGCATTTAATGTTCATGCAAAAACAGCAGATTTTTTACAAAAGAGATAACACGCCCCCATTACGTCATGCTTCAGAAAGGTGAAAAATGGTCCGTTTTCAAATGTTTTATTTTTGAACTTCAGTTCACATTTGTAGGTGGATCATCAGTTTTAGAGCTAAAATTAGCATGTTTAAAGTGATTTTCATGCTTCCAGGGGCCCTAAACACAACATTTTTGGAATGGTTAAAAGTGCATGAAAATGGCCAATTTACTCACTCTGAGGTCTCAAAAAGCATTTCTTCACCCCGGGAAGTGAATTAAATACCATTTGGAGGCATTTAATGTTCATGCAAAAACAGCTGATTTTTGACAAAAGAGATAACACCCCCCCATTACGTCATGCTTCAGAAAGGTGAAAAATGGTCCGTTTTCAAATGTTTTATTTTTGAACGTCAGTTCACATTTGTAGATGGATCATCAGTTTTAGAGCTAAAATTAGCATGTTTAAAGTGATTTTCATGCTTCCAAGGGCCCGGGAAGTGAATTAAAAACCATTTGGAGGCATTTAATGTTCATGCAAAAACAGCTGATTTTTGACAAAAGAGATAACACCCCCCCCAATTACGTCATGCTTCAGAAAGGTGAAAAATGGTCCGTTTTCAAATGTTTTATTTTTGAACTTCAGTTCACATTTGTAGGTGGATCATCAGTTTTAGAGCTAAAATTAGCATGTTTAAAGTGATTTTCATGCTTCCAGGGGCCCTAAACACAACATTTTTGGAATGGTTAAAAGTGCATGAAAATGGCCAATTTACTCACTCTGAGGTTTCAAAAAGCATTTCTTCACCCCGGGAAGTGAATTAAATACCATTTGGAGGCATTTAATGTTCAAGCAAAGACGGCTGATTTTTGACAATAGAGATAAAACCCCCCCCCATTATGTCATGCTTCAGAAAGGTGAAAAATGGTCCGTTTTCAAATGTTTTATTTTTGAACGTCAGTTAACATTTGTAGGTAGATCATCAGTTTTAGAGCTAAAGTTAGCATGTTTAAAGTGATTTTCATGCTTCCAGGGGCCCGGGAAGTGAATTAAAAACCATTTGGAGGCATTTAATGTTCATGTAAAAACAGCTGATTTTTGACAAAAGAGATAACACCCCCCCATTACGTCATGCTTCACAAAGGTGAAAAATGGTCCGTTTTCAAATGTTTTATTTTTGAACGTCAGTTCACATTTGTAGGTGGATCATCAGTTTTAGAGCTAAAATTAGCATGTTTAATGTGATTTTCATGCTTCAAGGGGCCCGGGAAGTGAATTAAAAACCATTTGGAGGCATTTAATGTTCATGCAAAAACAGCTGATTTTTGACAAAAGAGATAACACCCCCCATTACGTCATGCTTCAGAAAGGTGAAAAATGGTCAGTTTTCAAATGTTTTATTTTTGAACGTCAGTTCACATTTGTAGGTGGATCATCAGTTTTAGAGCTAAAATTAGCATGTTTAAAGTGATTTTCTTGCTGTCAGGGGCCCTAAACACAACATTTGTTGAATGGTTAAAAGTGCATGAAAATGGCCAATTTACTCACTCTGGGGTCTCAAAAAGTGTTTCTTCACCCCGGGAAGTGAATTAAATACCATTTGGAAGCATTTAATGTTCAAGCAAAATTGGCTGATTTTTGACAAAAGAGAAAACACCCCCCCATTACGTCATGCTTCAGAAAGGTGAAAAATGGTCCGTTTTCAAATGTTTTATTTTTGAACGTCAGTTCACATTTGTAGGTGGATCATCAGTTTTAGAGCTAAAATTAGCATGTTTAATGTGATTTTCATGCTTCAAGGGGCCCGGGAAGTGAATTAAAAACCATTTGGAGGCATTTAATGTTCATGCAAAAACAGCGGATTTTTTACAAGAGATAACTCCCCCCCATTACGTCATGCTTCAGAAAGGTGAAAAATTGTCCGTTTTCAAATGTTTTATTTTTGAACGTCAGTTCACATTTGTAGGTAGATCATCAGTTTTAGAGCTAAAATTAGCATGTTTAAAGTGATTTTCATGCTTCCAAGGGCCCGGGAAGTGAATTAAAAACCATTTGGAGGCATTTAATGTTCATGCAAAAACAGCTGATTTTTGACAAAAGAGATAACACCCCCCCATTACGTCATGCTTCACAAAGTTGAAAAATGGTCCGTTTTCAAATGTTTTATTTTTGAACGTCAGTTCACATTTGTAGGTGGATCATCAGTTTTAGAGCTAAAATTAGCATGTTTAAAGTGATTTTCATGCTTCCGAGGGCCCTAAACACAACATTTGTGGAATGGTTAAAAGTGCATAAAAATGGCCAATTTACTCACTCTGGGGACTCAAAAAGTGTTTCTTCACCCCGGGAAGTGATTTAAATACCATTTGGAGGCATTTAATGTTCATGCAAAAACAGCTGATTTTTGACAAAAGAGATAACACCCCCCCCCATTACGTCATGCTTCAGAAAGGTGAAAAAAATGGTCCGTTTTCAAATGTTTTATTTTTGAACGTCAGTTCACATTTTTAGGTAGATCATCAGTTTTAGAGCTAAAATTAGCATGTTTAAAGTGATTTTCATGCTTCCAAGGGCCCTTGAAGTGAATTAAAAACCATTTGGAGGCATTTAATGTTCATGCAAAAACAGCTGATTTTTTACAAAAGAGATAACACCCCCCATTACGTCATGCTTCAGAAAGGTGAAAAATGGTCCGTTTTCAAATGTTTTATTTTTGAACTTCAGTTCACATTTGTAGGTGGATCATCAGTTTTAGAGCTAAAATTAGCATGTTTAAAGTGATTTTCATGCTTCCAGGGGCCCTAAACACAACATTTTTGGAATGGTTAAAAGTGCATGAAAATGGCCAATTTACTCACTCTGAGGTCTCAAAAAGCATTTCTTCACCCCGGGAAGTGAATTAAATACCATTTGGAGGCATTTAATGTTCATGCAAAAACAGCTGATTTTTGACAAAAGAGATAACACCCCCCCATTACGTCATGCTTCAGAAAGGTGAAAAATGGTCAGTTTTCAAATGTTTTATTTTTGAACGTCAGTTTACATTTGTAGGTAGATCATCAGTGTTAGAGCTAAAATTAGCATGTTTAAAGTGATTTTCATGCTTCCAGGGGCCCGGGAAGTCAATTAAAAACCATTTGGAGGCATTTAATGTTCATGCAAAAACGGCTGATTTTTGACAAAAGAGATAACACCCCCCCATTACGTCATGCTTCAGAAAGGTGAAAAATGGTCCGTTTTCAAATGTTTTATTTTTGAACGTCAGTTTACATTTGTAGGTAGATCATCAGTTTTAGAGCTAAAATTAGCATGTTTAAAGTGGTTTTCATGCTTCCGGGGGCCTGGGAAGTGAATTAAAAACCATTTGGAGGTATTTAATGTTCATGCAAAAACAAGTGATTTTTGACAAAAGAGATAACACCCCCCATTACGTCATGCTTCAGAAAGATGAAAAATGGTCCGTTTTCAAATGTTTTATTTTTGAACGTCAGTTCACATTAGTAGGTGGATCATCAGTTTTAGAGCTAAAATTTGCATGTTTAAAGTGATTTTCTTGCTTTCAGGGGCCCTAAACACAACATTTGTTGAATGGTTAAAAGTGCATGAAAATGGCCAATTTACTCACTCTGGGGTCTCAAAAAGTGTTTCTTCACCCCGGGAAGTGAATTAAATACCATTTGGAAGCATTTAATGTTCAAGCAAAAACGGCTGATTTTTGACAAAAGAGAAAACACCCCCCCATTACGTCATGCTTCAGAAAGGAGAAAAATGGTCCGTTTTCAAATGTTTTATTTTTGAACGTCAGTTCACATTTGTAGGTAGATCATCAGTTTTAGAGCTAAAGTTAGCATGTTTAAAGTGATTTTCATGCTTCCAGGGTCCCGGGAAGTGAATTAAAAACCATTTGGAGGCATTTAATGTTCATGCAAAAACAGCTGATTTTTGACAAAAGAGATAACACCCCCCCCATTACGTCATGCTTCAGAAAGGTGAAAAATGGTCCGTTTTCAAATGTTTTATTTTTGAACGTCAGTTCACATTTGTAGGGGGATCATCAGTTTTAGAGCTAAAATTAGCATGTTTAAAGTGATTTTCATGCTTCCGAGGGCCCTAAACACAACATTTGTGGAATGGTTAAAAGTGCATAAAAATGGCCAATTTACTCACTCTGGGGACTCAAAAAGTGTTTCTTCACCCCGGGAAGTGATTTAAATACCATTTGGAGGCATTTAATGTTCATGCAAAAACAGCTGATTTTTGACAAAATAGATAACACCCCCCCATTACGTCATGCTTCAGAAAGGTGAAAAAAATGGTCCATTTTCAAATGTTTTATTTTTGAACGTCAGTTCACATTTGTAGGTAGATCATCAGTTTTAGAGCTAAAATTAGCATGTTTAAAGTGATTTTCATGCTTCCAAGGGCCCTTGAAGTGAATTAAAAACCATTTGGAGGCATTTAATGTTCATGCAAAAACAGCTGATTTTTTACAAAAGAGATAACACCCCCCCATTACGTCATGCTTCAGAAAGGTGAAAAATGGTCCGTTTTCAAATGTTTTATTTTTGAACTTCAGTTCACATTTGTAGGTGGATCATCAGTTTTAGAGCTAAAATTAGCATGTTTAAAGTGATTTTCATGCTTCCAGGGGCCCTAAACACAACATTTTTGGAATGGTTAAAAGTGCATGAAAATGGCCAATTTACTCACTCTGAGGTCTCAAAAAGCATTTCTTCACCCCGGGAAGTGAATTAAATACCATTTGGAGGCATTTAATGTTCATGCAAAAACAGCTGATTTTTGACAAAAGAGATAACACCCCCCCCATTACGTCATGCTTCAGAAAGGTGAAAAATGGTCCGTTTTCAAATGTTTTATTTTTGAACGTCAGTTTACATTTGTAGGTAGATCATCAGTGTTAGAGCTAAAATTAGCATGTTTAAAGTGATTTTCATGCTTCCAGGGGCCCGGGAAGTCAATTAAAAACCATTTGGAGGCATTTAATGTTCATGCAAAAACGAATGATTTTTGACAAAAGAAATAACACCCCCCATTACGTCATGCTTCAGAAAGGTGAAAAATGGTCAGTTTTCAAATGTTTTATTTTTGAACGTCAGTTTACATTTGTAGGTAGATCATCAGTTTTAGAGCTAAAATTAGCATGTTTAAAGTGGTTTTCATGCTTCCGGGGGCCTGGGAAGTGAATTAAAAACCATTTGGAGGTATTTAATGTTCATGCAAAAACAGCTGATTTTTGACAAAAGAGATAACACCCCCCATTACGTCATGCTTCAGAAAGATGAAAAATGGTCCGTTTTCAATTGTTTTATTTTTGAACGTCAGTTCACATTAGTAGGTGGATCATCAGTTTTAGAGCTAAAATTTGCATGTTTAAAGTGATTTTCTTGCTTTCAGGGGCCCTAAACACAACATTTGTTGAATGGTTAAAAGTGCATGAAAATGGCCAATTTACTCACTCTGGGGTCTCAAAAAGTGTTTCTTCACCCCGGGAAGTGAATTAAATACCATTTGGAAGCATTTAATGTTCAAGCAAAAACGGCTGATTTTTGACAAAAGAGAAAACACCCCCCCATTACGTCATGCTTCAGAAAGGAGAAAAATGGTCCGTTTTCAAATGTTTTATTTTTGAACGTCAGTTCACATTTGTAGGTAGATCATCAGTTTTAGAGCTAAAGTTAGCATGTTTAAAGTGATTTTCATGCTTCCAGGGGCCCGGGAAGTGAATTAAAAACCATTTGGAGGCATTTAATGTTCATGCAAAAACAGCTGATTTTTGACAAAAGAGATAACACCCCCCCATTACGTCATGCTTCACAAAGGTGAAAAATGGTCCGTTTTCAAATGTTTTATATTTGAACGTCAGTTCACATTTGTAGGTGGATCATCAGTTTTAGAGCTAAAATTAGCATGTTTAAAGTGATTTTCATGCTTCCAGGGGCCCTAAACACAACATTTGTGGAATGGTTAAAAGTGCATAAAAATGGCCAATTTACTCACTCTGGGGACTCAAAAAGTGTTTCTTCACCCCGGGAAGTGATTTAAAAACCATTTGGAGGCATTTAATGTTCATGCAAAAACAGCTGATTTTTGACAAAAGAGATAACACCCCCCATTACGTCATGCTTCAGAAAGGTGAAAAATGGTCAGTTTTCAAATGTTTTATTTTTGAACGTCAGTTCACATTTGTAGGTGGATCATCAGTTTTAGAGCTAAAATTAGCATGTTTAATGTGATTTTCATGCTTCAAGGGGCCCGGGAAGTGAATTAAAAACCATTTGGAGGCATTTAATGTTCATGCAAAAACAGCGGATTTTTTACAAGAGATAACACCCCCCATTACGTCATGCTTCAGAAAGGTGAAAAATGGTCCGTTTTCAAATGTTTTATTTTTGAACGTCAGTTCACATTTGTAGGTAGATCATCAGTTTTAGAGCTAAAATTAGCATGTTTAAAGTGATTTTCATGCTTCCAAGGGCCCGGGAAGTGAATTAAAAACCATTTGGAGGCATTTAATGTTCATGCAAAAACAGCTGATTTTTGACAAAAGAGATAACACCCCCCCATTACGTCATGCTTTAGAAAGGTGAAAAATGGTCCGTTTTCAAATGTTTTATTTTTGAACTTCAGTTCACATTTGTAGGTGGATCATCAGTTTTAGAGCTAAAATTAGCATGTTTAATGTGATTTTCATGCTTCAAGGGGCCCGGGAAGTGAATTAAAAACCATTTGGAGGCATTTAATGTTCATGCAAAACAGCGGATTTTTTACAAGAGATAACACCCCCCCATTACGTCATGCTTCAGAAAGGTGAAAAATGGTCCGTTTTCAAATGTTTTATTTTTGAACGTCAGTTCACATTTGTTGGTGGATCATCAGTTTTAGAGCTAAAATTAGCATGTTTAATGTGATTTTCATGCTTCAAGGGGCCCGGGAAGTGAATTAAAAACCATTTGGAGGCATTTAATGTTCATGCAAAAACAGCTGATTTTTGACAAAAGAGATAACACCCCCCCATTACGTCATGCTTCACAAAGGTGAAAAATGGTCTGTTTTCAAATGTTTTATATTTGAACGTCAGTTCACATTTGTAGGTGGATCATCAGTTTTAGAGCTAAAATTAGCATGTTTAAAGTGATTTTCATGCTTCCAGGGGCCCTAAACACAACATTTGTGGAATGGTTAAAAGTGCATAAAAATGGCCAATTTACTCACTCTGGGGACTCAAAAAGTGTTTCTTCACCCCGGGAAGTGATTTAAAAACCATTTGGAGGCATTTAATGTTCATGCAAAAACAGCGGATTTTTTACAAGAGATAACACCCCCCCATTACGTCATGCTTCAGAAAGGTGAAAAATGGTCCGTTTTCAAATGTTTTATTTTTGAACGTCAGTTCACATTTGTAGGTGGATCATCAGTTTTAGAGCTAAAATTAGCATGTTTAAAGTGATTTTCATGCTTCCGAGGGCCCTAAACACAACATTTGTGGAATAGTTAAAAGTGCATAAAAATGGCCAATTTACTCACTCTGGGGACTCAAAAAGTGTTTCTTCACCCCGGGAAGTGATTTAAATACCATTTGGAGGCATTTAATGTTCATGCAAAAACAGCTGATTTTTGACAAAATAGATAACACCCCCCCATTACGTCATGCTTCAGAAAGGTGAAAAAAATGGTCCGTTTTCAAATGTTTTATTTTTGAACGTCAGTTCACATTTGTAGGTAGATCATCAGTTTTAGAGCTAAAATTAGCATGTTTAAAGTGATTTTCATGCTTCCAAGGGCCCTTGAAGTGAATTAAAAACCATTTGGAGGCATTTAATGTTCATGCAAAAACAGCAGATTTTTTACAAAAGAGATAACACGCCCCCATTACGTCATGCTTCAGAAAGGTGAAAAATGGTCCGTTTTCAAATGTTTTATTTTTGAACTTCAGTTCACATTTGTAGGTGGATCATCAGTTTTAGAGCTAAAATTAGCATGTTTAAAGTGATTTTCATGCTTCCAGGGGCCCTAAACACAACATTTTTGGAATGGTTAAAAGTGCATGAAAATGGCCAATTTACTCACTCTGAGGTCTCAAAAAGCATTTCTTCACCCCGGGAAGTGAATTAAATACCATTTGGAGGCATTTAATGTTCATGCAAAAACAGCTGATTTTTGACAAAAGAGATAACACCCCCCCATTACGTCATGCTTCAGAAAGGTGAAAAATGGTCCGTTTTCAAATGTTTTATTTTTGAACGTCAGTTTACATTTGTAGGTAGATCATCAGTGTTAGAGCTAAAATTAGCATGTTTAAAGTGATTTTCATGCTTCCAGGGGCCCGGGAAGTCAATTAAAAACCATTTGGAGGCATTTAATGTTCATGCAAAAATGGCTGATTTTTGACAAAAGAAATAACACCCCCCCATTACGTCATGCTTCAGAAAGGTGAAAAATGGTCAGTTTTCAAATGTTTTATTTTTGAACGTCAGTTTACATTTGTAGGTAGATCATCAGTTTTAGAGCTAAAATTAGCATGTTTAAAGTGGTTTTCATACTTCCGGGGGCCTGGGAAGTGAATTAAAAACCATTTGGAGGTATTTAATGTTCATGCAAAAACAGCTGATTTTTGACAAAAGAGATAACACCCCCCATTACGTCATGCTTCAGAAAGATGAAAAATGGTCCGTTTTCAATTGTTTTATTTTTGAACGTCAGTTCACATTAGTAGGTGGATCATCAGTTTTAGAGCTAAAATTTGCATGTTTAAAGTGATTTTCTTGCTTTCAGGGGCCCTAAACACAACATTTGTTGAATGGTTAAAAGTGCATGAAAATGGCCAATTTACTCACTCTGGGGTCTCAAAAAGTGTTTCTTCACCCCGGGAAGTGAATTAAATACCATTTGGAAGCATTTAATGTTCAAGCAAAAACGGCTGATTTTTGACAAAAGAGAAAACACCCCCCCATTACGTCATGCTTCAGAAAGGAGAAAAATGGTCCGTTTTCAAATGTTTTATTTTTGAACGTCAGTTCACATTTGTAGGTAGATCATCAGTTTTAGAGCTAAAGTTAGCATGTTTAAAGTGATTTTCATGCTTCCAGGGGCCCGGGAAGTGAATTAAAAACCATTTGGAGGCATTTAATGTTCATGCAAAAACAGCTGATTTTTGACAAAAGAGATAACACCCCCCCATTACGTCATGCTTCACAAAGGTGAAAAATGGTCCGTTTTCAAATGTTTTATATTTGAACGTCAGTTCACATTTGTAGGTGGATCATCAGTTTTAGAGCTAAAATTAGCATGTTTACAGTGATTTTCATGCTTCCAGGGGCCCTAAACACAACATTTGTGGAATGGTTAAAAGTGCATAAAAATGGCCAATTTACTCACTCTGGGGACTCAAAAAGTGTTTCTTCACCCCGGGAAGTGATTTAAAAACCATTTGGAGGCATTTAATGTTCATGCAAAAACAGCTGATTTTTGACAAAAGAGATAACACCCCCCCCATTACGTCATGCTTCAGAAAGGTGAAAAATGGTCCGTTTTCAAATGTTTTATTTTTGAACGTCAGTTCACATTTGTAGGTGGATCATCAGTTTTAGAGCTAAAATTAGCATGTTTAAAGTGATTTTCATGCTTCCAAGGGCCCGGGAAGTGAATTAAAAACCATTTGGAGGCATTTAATGTTCATGCAAAAACAGCTGATTTTTGACAAAAGAGATAACACCCCCCCATTACGTCATGCTTCAGAAAGGTGAAAAAAATGGTCCGTTTTCAAATGTTTTATTTTTGAACTTCAGTTCACATTTGTAGGTGGATCATCAGTTTTAGAGCTAAAATTAGCATGTTTAAAGTGATTTTCATGCTTCCAGGGGCCCTAAACACAACATTTTTGGAATGGTTAAAAGTGCATGAAAATGGCCAATTTACTCACTCTGAGGTTTCAAAAAGCATTTCTTCACCCCGGGAAGTGAATTAAATACCATTTGGAGGCATTTAATGTTCAAGCAAAGACGGCTGATTTTTGACAATAGAGATAACACCCCCCCCATTACGTCATGCTTCACAAAGGTGAAAAATGGTCCGTTTTCAAATGTTTTATTTTTGAACGTCAGTTCACATTTGTAGGTGAATCATCAGTTTTAGAGCTAAAATTAGCATGTTTAATGTGATTTTCATGCTTCAAGGGGCCCGGGAAGTGAATTAAAAACCATTTGGAGGCATTTAATGTTCATGCAAAAACAGCTGATTTTTGACAAAAGAGATAACACCCCCCATTACGTCATGCTTCAGAAAGGTGAAAAATGGTCAGTTTTCAAATGTTTTATTTTTGAACGTCAGTTCACATTTGTAGGTGGATCATCAGTTTTAGAGCTAAAATTAGCATGTTTAAAGTGATTTTCTTGCTTTCAGGGGCCCTAAACACAACATTTGTTGAATGGTTAAAAGTGCATGAAAATGGCCAATTTACTCACTCTGGGGTCTCAAAAAGTGTTTCTTCACCCCGGGAAGTGAATTAAATACCATTTGGAAGCATTTAATGTTCAAGCAAAATTGGCTGATTTTTGACAAAAGAGAAAACACCCCCCCATTACGTCATGCTTCAGAAAGGTGAAAAATGGTCCGTTTTCAAATGTTTTATTTTTGAACGTCAGTTCACATTTGTAGGTGGATCATCAGTTTTAGAGCTAAAATTAGCATGTTTAATGTGATTTTCATGCTTCAAGGGGCCCGGGAAGTTAATTAAAAACCATTTGGAGGCATTTAATGTTCATGCAAAAACAGCGGATTTTTTACAAGAGATAACACCCCCCCATTACGTCATGCTTCAGAAAGGTGAAAAATTGTCCGTTTTCAAATGTTTTATTTTTGAACGTCAGTTCACATTTGTAGGTAGATCATCAGTTTTAGAGCTAAAATTAGCATGTTTAAAGTGATTTTCATGCTTCCAAGGGCCCGGGAAGTGAATTAAAAACCATTTGGAGGCATTTAATGTTCATGCAAAAACAGCTGATTTTTGACAAAAGAGATAACACCCCCCCATTACGTCATGCTTCACAAAGTTGAAAAATGGTCCGTTTTCAAATGTTTTATTTTTGAACGTCAGTTCACATTTGTAGGTGGATCATCAGTTTTAGAGCTAAAATTAGCATGTTTAAAGTGATTTTCATGCTTCCGAGGGCCCTAAACACAACATTTGTGGAATGGTTAAAAGTGCATAAAAATGGCCAATTTACTCACTCTGGGGACTCAAAAAGTGTTTCTTCACCCCGGGAAGTGATTTAAATACCATTTGGAGGCATTTAATGTTCATGCAAAAACAGCTGATTTTTGACAAAAGAGATAACACCCCCCCCCATTACGTCATGCTTCAGAAAGGTGAAAAAAATGGTCCGTTTTCAAATGTTTTATTTTTGAACGTCAGTTCACATTTGTAGGTAGATCATCAGTTTTAGAGCTAAAATTAGCATGTTTAAAGTGATTTTCATGCTTCCAAGGGCCCTTGAAGTGAATTAAAAACCATTTGGAGGCATTTAATGTTCATGCAAAAACAGCTGATTTTTTACAAAAGAGATAACACCCCCCCATTACGTCATGCTTCAGAAAGGTGAAAAATGGTCCGTTTTCAAATGTTTTATTTTTGAACTTCAGTTCACATTTGTAGGTGGATCATCAGTTTTAGAGCTAAAATTAGCATGTTTAAAGTGATTTTCATGCTTCCAGGGGCCCTAAACACAACATTTTTGGAATGGTTAAAAGTGCATGAAAATGGCCAATTTACTCACTCTGAGGTCTCAAAAAGCATTTCTTCACCCCGGGAAGTGAATTAAATACCATTTGGAGGCATTTAATGTTCATGCAAAAACAGCTGATTTTTGACAAAAGAGATAACACCCCCCCATTACGTCATGCTTCAGAAAGGTGAAAAATGGTCAGTTTTCAAATGTTTTATTTTTGAACGTCAGTTTACATTTGTAGGTAGATCATCAGTGTTAGAGCTAAAATTAGCATGTTTAAAGTGATTTTCATGCTTCCAGGGGCCCGGGAAGTCAATTAAAAACCATTTGGAGGCATTTAATGTTCATGCAAAAACGGCTGATTTTTGACAAAAGAGATAACACCCCCCCATTACGTCATGCTTCAGAAAGGTGAAAAATGGTCCGTTTTCAAATGTTTTATTTTTGAACGTCAGTTTACATTTGTAGGTAGATCATCAGTTTTAGAGCTAAAATTAGCATGTTTAAAGTGGTTTTCATGCTTCCGGGGGCCTGGGAAGTGAATTAAAAACCATTTGGAGGTATTTAATGTTCATGCAAAAACAAGTGATTTTTGACAAAAGAGATAACACCCCCCATTACGTCATGCTTCAGAAAGATGAAAAATGGTCCGTTTTCAAATGTTTTATTTTTGAACGTCAGTTCACATTAGTAGGTGGATCATCAGTTTTAGAGCTAAAATTTGCATGTTTAAAGTGATTTTCTTGCTTTCAGGGGCCCTAAACACAACATTTGTTGAATGGTTAAAAGTGCATGAAAATGGCCAATTTACTCACTCTGGGGTCTCAAAAAGTGTTTCTTCACCCCGGGAAGTGAATTAAATACCATTTGGAAGCATTTAATGTTCAAGCAAAAACGGCTGATTTTTGACAAAAGAGAAAACACCCCCCCATTACGTCATGCTTCAGAAAGGAGAAAAATGGTCCGTTTTCAAATGTTTTATTTTTGAACGTCAGTTCACATTTGTAGGTAGATCATCAGTTTTAGAGCTAAAGTTAGCATGTTTAAAGTGATTTTCATGCTTCCAGGGGCCCGGGAAGTGAATTAAAAACCATTTGGAGGCATTTAATGTTCATGCAAAAACAGCTGATTTTTGACAAAAGAGATAACACCCCCCGATTACGTCATGCTTCACAAAGGTGAAAAATGGTCTGTTTTCAAATGTTTTATATTTGAACGTCAGTTCACATTTGTAGGTGGATCATCAGTTTTAGAGCTAAAATTAGCATGTTTAAAGTGATTTTCATGCTTCCAGGGGCCCTAAACACAACATTTGTGGAATGGTTAAAAGTGCATAAAAATGGCCAATTTACTCACTCTGGGGACTCAAAAAGTGTTTCTTCACCCCGGGAAGTGATTTAAAAACCATTTGGAGGCATTTAATGTTCATGCAAAAACAGCGGATTTTTTACAAGAGATAACACCCCCCCCATTATGTCATGCTTCAGAAAGGTGAAAAATGGTCCGTTTTCAAATGTTTTATTTTTGAACGTCAGTTCACATTTGTAGGTGGATCATCAGTTTTAGAGCTAAAATTAGCATGTTTAAAGTGATTTTCATGCTTCCGAGGGCCCTAAACACAACATTTGTGGAATGGTTAAAAGTGCATAAAAATGGCCAATTTACTCACTCTGGGGACTCAAAAAGTGTTTCTTCACCCCGGGAAGTGATTTAAATACCATTTGGAGGCATTTAATGTTCATGCAAAAACAGCTGATTTTTGACAAAATAGATAACACCCCCCCATTACGTCATGCTTCAGAAAGGTGAAAAAAATGGTCCATTTTCAAATGTTTTATTTTTGAACGTCAGTTCACATTTGTAGGTAGATCATCAGTTTTAGAGCTAAAATTAGCATGTTTAAAGTGATTTTCATGCTTCCAAGGGCCCTTGAAGTGAATTAAAAACCATTTGGAGGCATTTAATGTTCATGCAAAAACAGCTGATTTTTTACAAAAGAGATAACACCCCCCCATTACGTAATGCTTCAGAAAGGTGAAAAATGGTCCGTTTTCAAATGTTTTATTTTTGAACTTCAGTTCACATTTGTAGGTGGATCATCAGTTTTAGAGCTAAAATTAGCATGTTTAAAGTGATTTTCATGCTTCCAGGGGCCCTAAACACAACATTTTTGGAATGGTTAAAAATGCATGAAAATGGCCAATTTACTCACTCTGAGGTCTCAAAAAGCATTTCTTCACCCCGGGAAGTGAATTAAATACCATTTGGAGGCATTTAATGTTCATGCAAAAACAGCTGATTTTTGACAAAAGAGATAACACCCCCCCATTACGTCATGCTTCAGAAAGGTGAAAAATGGTCCGTTTTCAAATGTTTTATTTTTGAACGTCAGTTTACATTTGTAGGTAGATCATCAGTGTTAGAGCTAAAATTAGCATGTTTAAAGTGATTTTCATGCTTCCAGGGGCCCGGGAAGTCAATTAAAAACCATTTGGAGGCATTTAATGTTCATGCAAAACCGGATGATTTTTGACAAAAGAAATAACACCCCCCCATTACGTCATGCTTCAGAAAGGTGAAAAATGGTCAGTTTTCAAATGTTTTATTTTTGAACGTCAGTTTACATTTGTAGGTAGATCATCAGTTTTAGAGCTAAAATTAGCATGTTTAAAGTGGTTTTCATGCTTCCGGGGCCTGGGAAGTGAATTAAAAACCATTTGGAGGTATTTAATGTTCATGCAAAAACAGCTGATTTTTGACAAAAGAGATAACACCCCCCATTACGTCATGCTTCAGAAAGATGAAAAATGGTCCGTTTTCAATTGTTTTATTTTTGAACGTCAGTTCACATTAGTAGGTGGATCATCAGTTTTAGAGCTAAAATTTGCATGTTTAAAGTGATTTTCTTGCTTTCAGGGGCCCTAAACACAACATTTGTTGAATGGTTAAAAGTGCATGAAAATGGCCAATTTACTCACTCTGGGGTCTCAAAAAGTGTTTCTTCACCCCGGGAAGTGAATTAAATACCATTTGGAAGCATTTAATGTTCAAGCAAAAACGGCTGATTTTTGACAAAAGAGAAAACACCCCCCCATTACGTCATGCTTCAGAAAGGAGAAAAATGGTCCGTTTTCAAATGTTTTATTTTTGAACGTCAGTTCACATTTGTAGGTAGATCATCAGTTTTAGAGCTAAAGTTAGCATGTTTAAAGTGATTTTCATGCTTCCAGGGGCCCGGGAAGTGAATTAAAAACCATTTGGAGGCATTTAATGTTCATGCAAAAACAGCTGATTTTTGACAAAAGAGATAACACCCCCCCCATTACGTCATGCTTCACAAAGGTGAAAAATGGTCCGTTTTCAAATGTTTTATATTTGAACGTCAGTTCACATTTGTAGGTGGATCATCAGTTTTAGAGCTAAAATTAGCATGTTTAAAGTGATTTTCATGCTTCCAGGGGCCCTAAACACAACATTTGTGGAATGGTTAAAAGTGCATAAAAATGGCCAATTTACTCACTCTGGGGACTCAAAAAGTGTTTCTTCACCCCGGGAAGTGATTTAAAAACCATTTGGAGGCATTTAATGTTCATGCAAAAACAGCTGATTTTTGACAAAAGAGATAACACCCCCCATTACGTCATGCTTCAGAAAGGTGAAAAATGGTCAGTTTTCAAATGTTTTATTTTTGAACGTCAGTTCACATTTGTAGGTGGATCATCAGTTTTAGAGCTAAAATGAGCATGTTTAATGTGATTTTCATGCTTCAAGGGGCCCGGGAAGTGAATTAAAAACCATTTGGAGGCATTTAATGTTCATGCAAAAACAGCGGATTTTTTACAAGAGATAACACCCCCCATTACGTCATGCTTCAGAAAGGTGAAAAATGGTCCGTTTTCAAATGTTTTATTTTTGAACGTCAGTTCACATTTGTAGGTAGATCATCAGTTTTAGAGCTAAAATTAGCATGTTTAAAGTGATTTTCATGCTTCCAAGGGCCCGGGAAGTGAATTAAAAACCATTTGGAGGCATTTAATGTTCATGCAAAAACAGCTGATTTTTGACAAAAGAGATAACACCCCCCCATTACGTCATGCTTCAGAAAGGTGAAAAATGGTCCGTTTTCAAATGTTTTATTTTTGAACTTCAGTTCACATTTGTAGGTGGATCATCAGTTTTAGAGCTAAAATTAGCATGTTTAATGTGATTTTCATGCTTCAAGGGGCCCGGGAAGTGAATTAAAAACCATTTGGAGGCATTTAATGTTCATGCAAAACAGCGGATTTTTTACAAGAGATAACACCCCCCCATTACGTCATGCTTCAGAAAGGTGAAAAATGGTCCGTTTTCAAATGTTTTATTTTTGAACGTCAGTTCACATTTGTTGGTGCATCATCAGTTATAGAGCTAAAATTAGCATGTTTAATGTGATTTTCATGCTTCAAGGGGCCCGGGAAGTGAATTAAAAACCATTTGGAGGCATTTAATGTTCATGCAAAAACAGCTGATTTTTGACAAAAGAGATAACACCCCCCCATTACGTCATGCTTCACAAAGGTGAAAAATGGTCTGTTTTCAAATGTTTTATATTTGAACGTCAGTTCACATTTGTAGGTGGATCATCAGTTTTAGAGCTAAAATTAGCATGTTTAAAGTGATTTTCATGCTTCCGAGGGCCCTAAACACAACATTTGTGGAATGGTTAAAAGTGCATAAAAATGGCCAATTTACTCACTCTGGGGACTCAAAAAGTGTTTCTTCACCCCGGGAAGTGATTTAAAAACCATTTGGAGGCATTTAATGTTCATGCAAAAACAGCGGATTTTTTACAAGAGATAACACCCCCCCATTACGTCATGCTTCAGAAAGGTGAAAAATGGTCCGTTTTCAAATGTTTTATTTTTGAACGTCAGTTCACATTTGTAGGTGGATCATCAGTTTTAGAGCTAAAATTAGCATGTTTAAAGTGATTTTCATGCTTCCGAGGGCCCTAAACACAACATTTGTGGAATGGTTAAAAGTGCATAAAAATGGCCAATTTACTCACTCTGGGGACTCAAAAAGTGTTTCTTCACCCCGGGAAGTGATTTAAATACCATTTGGAGGCATTTAATGTTCATGCAAAAACAGCTGATTTTTGACAAAATAGATAACACCCCCCCATTACGTCATGCTTCAGAAAGGTGAAAAAAATGGTCCGTTTTCAAATGTTTTATTTTTGAACGTCAGTTCACATTTGTAGGTAGATCATCCGTTTTAGAGCTAAAATTAGCATGTTTAAAGTGATTTTCATGCTTCCAAGGCCCTTGAAGTGAATTAAAAACCATTTGGAGGCATTTAATGTTCATGCAAAAACAGCTGATTTTTTACAAAAGAGATAACACCCCCCCATTACGTCATGCTTCAGAAAGGTGAAAAATGGTCCGTTTTCAAATGTTTTATTTTTGAACTTCAGTTCACATTTGTAGGTGGATCATCAGTTTTAGAGCTAAAATTAGCATGTTTAAAGTGATTTTCATGCTTCCAGGGGCCCTAAACACAACATTTTTGGAATGGTTAAAAGTGCATGAAAATGGCGAATTTACTCACTCTGAGGTCTCAAAAAGCATTTCTTCACCCCGGGAAGTGAATTAAATACCATTTGGAGGCATTTAATGTTCATGCAAAAACAGCTGATTTTTGACAAAAGAGATAACACCCCCCCCATTACGTCATGCTTCAGAAAGGTGAAAAATGGTCCGTTTTCAAATGTTTTATTTTTGAACGTCAGTTTACATTTGTAGGTAGATCATCAGTTTTAGAGCTAAAATTAGCATGTTTAAAGTGGTTTTCATGCTTCCGGGGGCCTGGGAAGTGAATTAAAAACCATTTGGAGGTATTTAATGTTCATGCAAAAACAAGTGATTTTTGACAAAAGAGATAACACCCCCCATTACGTCATGCTTCAGAAAGATGAAAAATGGTCCGTTTTCAAATGTTTTATTTTTGAACGTCAGTTCACATTAGTAGGTGGATCATCAGTTTTAGAGCTAAAATTTGCATGTTTAAAGTGATTTTCTTGCTTTCAGGGGCCCTAAACACAACATTTGTTGAATGGTTAAAAGTGCATGAAAATGGCCAATTTACTCACTCTGGGGTCTCAAAAAGTGTTTCTTCACCCCGGGAAGTGAATTAAATACCATTTGGAAGCATTTAATGTTCAAGCAAAAACGGCTGATTTTTGACAAAAGAGAAAACACCCCCCCATTACGTCATGCTTCAGAAAGGAGAAAAATGGTCCGTTTTCAAATGTTTTATTTTTGAACGTCAGTTCACATTTGTAGGTAGATCATCAGTTTTAGAGCTAAAATTAGCATGTTTAAAGTGATTTTCATGCTTCCAAGGGCCCTTGAAGTGAATTAAAAACCATTTGGAGGCATTTAATGTTCATGCAAAAACAGCTGATTTTTTACAAAAGAGATAACACCCCCCCATTACGTCATGCTTCAGAAAGGTGAAAAATGGTCCGTTTTCAAATGTTTTATTTTTGAACGTCAGTTCACATTTGTAGGTAGATCATCAGTTTTAGAGCTAAAATTAGCATGTTTAAAGTGATTTTCATGCTTCCAAGGGCCCTTGAAGTGAATTAAAAACCATTTGGAGGCATTTAATGTTCATGCAAAAACAGCTGATTTTTTACAAAAGAGATAACACCCCCCCATTACGTCATGCTTCAGAAAGGTGAAAAATGGTCCGTTTTCAAATGTTTTATTTTTGAACTTCAGTTCACATTTGTAGGTGGATCATCAGTTTTAGAGCTAAAATTAGCATGTTTAAAGTGATTTTCATGCTTCCAGGGGCCCTAAACACAACATTTTTGGAATGGTTAAAAGTGCATGAAAATGGCCAATTTACTCACTCTGAGGTCTCAAAAAGCATTTCTTCACCCCGGGAAGTGAATTAAATACCATTTGGAGGCATTTAATGTTCATGCAAAAACAGCTGATTTTTGACAAAAGAGATAACACCCCCCCCATTACGTCATGCTTCAGAAAGGTGAAAAATGGTCCGTTTTCAAATGTTTTATTTTTGAACGTCAGTTTACATTTGTAGGTAGATCATCAGTGTTAGAGCTAAAATTAGCATGTTTAAAGTGATTTTCATGCTTCCAGGGGCCCGGGAAGTCAATTAAAAACCATTTGGAGGCATTTAATGTTCATGCAAAAACGAATGATTTTTGACAAAAGAAATAACACCCCCCCATTACGTCATGCTTCAGAAAGGTGAAAAATGGTCAGTTTTCAAATGTTTTATTTTTGAACGTCAGTTTACATTTGTAGGTAGATCATCAGTTTTAGAGCTAAAATTAGCATGTTTAAAGTGGTTTTCATGCTTCCGGGGGCCTGGGAAGTGAATTAAAAACCATTTGGAGGTATTTAATGTTCATGCAAAAACAGCTGATTTTTGACAAAAGAGATAACACCCCCCATTACGTCATGCTTCAGAAAGATGAAAAATGGTCCGTTTTCAATTGTTTTATTTTTGAACGTCAGTTCACATTAGTAGGTGGATCATCAGTTTTAGAGCTAAAATTTGCATGTTTAAAGTGATTTTCTTGCTTTCAGGGGCCCTAAACACAACATTTGTTGAATGGTTAAAAGTGCATGAAAATGGCCAATTTACTCACTCTGGGGTCTCAAAAAGTGTTTCTTCACCCCGGGAAGTGAATTAAATACCATTTGGAAGCATTTAATGTTCAAGCAAAAACGGCTGATTTTTGACAAAAGAGAAAACACCCCCCCATTACGTCATGCTTCAGAAAGGAGAAAAATGGTCCGTTTTCAAATGTTTTATTTTTGAACGTCAGTTCACATTTGTAGGTAGATCATCAGTTTTAGAGCTAAAGTTAGCATGTTTAAAGTGATTTTCATGCTTCAGGGGCCCGGGAAGTGAATTAAAAACCATTTGGAGGCATTTAATGTTCATGCAAAAACAGCTGATTTTTGACAAAAGAGATAACACCCCCCCATTACGTCATGCTTCACAAAGGTGAAAAATGGTCCGTTTTCAAATGTTTTATATTTGAACGTCAGTTCACATTTGTAGGTGGATCATCAGTTTTAGAGCTAAAATTAGCATGTTTAAAGTGATTTTCATGCTTCCAGGGGCCCTAAACACAACATTTGTGGAATGGTTAAAAGTGCATAAAAATGGCCAATTTACTCACTCTGGGGACTCAAAAAGTGTTTCTTCACCCCGGGAAGTGATTTAAAAACCATTTGGAGGCATTTAATGTTCATGCAAAAACAGCTGATTTTTGACAAAAGAGATAACACCCCCCATTACGTCATGCTTCAGAAAGGTGAAAAATGGTCAGTTTTCAAATGTTTTATTTTTGAACGTCAGTTCACATTTGTAGGTGGATCATCAGTTTTAGAGCTAAAATTAGCATGTTTAATGTGATTTTCATGCTTCAAGGGGCCCGGGAAGTGAATTAAAAACCATTTGGAGGCATTTAATGTTCATGCAAAAACAGCGGATTTTTTACAAGAGATAACACCCCCCATTACGTCATGCTTCAGAAAGGTGAAAAATGGTCCGTTTTCAAATGTTTTATTTTTGAACGTCAGTTCACATTTGTAGGTAGATCATCAGTTTTAGAGCTAAAATTAGCATGTTTAAAGTGATTTTCATGCTTCCAAGGGCCCGGGAAGTGAATTAAAAACCATTTGGAGGCATTTAATGTTCATGCAAAAACAGCTGATTTTTGACAAAAGAGATAACACCCCCCCATTACGTCATGCTTCAGAAAGGTGAAAAATGGTCCGTTTTCAAATGTTTTATTTTTGAACTTCAGTTCACATTTGTAGGTGGATCATCAGTTTTAGAGCTAAAATTAGCATGTTTAATGTGATTTTCATGCTTCAAGGGGCCCGGGAAGTGAATTAAAAACCATTTGGAGGCATTTAATGTTCATGCAAAACAGCGGAATTTTTTACAAGAGATAACACCCCCCCATTACGTCATGCTTCAGAAAGGTGAAAAATGGTCCGTTTTCAAATGTTTTATTTTTGAACGTCAGTTCACATTTGTTGGTGGATCATCAGTTTTAGAGCTAAAATTAGCATGTTTAATGTGATTTTCATGCTTCAAGGGGCCCGGGAAGTGAATTAAAAACCATTTGGAGGCATTTAATGTTCATGCAAAAACAGCTGATTTTTGACAAAAGAGATAACACCTCCCCATTACGTCATGCTTCACAAAGGTGAAAAATGGTCTGTTTTCAAATGTTTTATATTTGAACGTCAGTTCACATTTGTAGGTGGATCATCAGTTTTAGAGCTAAAATTAGCATGTTTAAAGTGATTTTCATGCTTCCAGGGGCCCTAAACACAACATTTGTGGAATGGTTAAAAGTGCATAAAAATGGCCAATTTACTCACTCTGGGGACTCAAAAAGTGTTTCTTCACCCCGGGAAGTGATTTAAAAACCATTTGGAGGCATTTAATGTTCATGCAAAAACAGCGGATTTTTTACAAGAGATAACACCCCCCCATTACGTCATGCTTCAGAAAGGTGAAAAATGGTCCGTTTTCAAATGTTTTATTTTTGAACGTCAGTTCACATTTGTAGGTGGATCATCAGTTTTAGAGCTAAAATTAGCATGTTTAAAGTGATTTTCATGCTTCCGAGGGCCCTAAACACAACATTTGTGGAATAGTTAAAAGTGCATAAAAATGGCCAATTTACTCACTCTGGGGACTCAAAAAGTGTTTCTTCACCCCGGGAAGTGATTTAAATACCATTTGGAGGCATTTAATGTTCATGCAAAAACAGCTGATTTTTGACAAAATAGATAACACCCCCCCATTACGTCATGCTTCAGAAAGGTGAAAAAAATGGTCCGTTTTCAAATGTTTTATTTTTGAACGTCAGTTCACATTTGTAGGTAGATCATCAGTTTTAGAGCTAAAATTAGCATGTTTAAAGTGATTTTCATGCTTCCAAGGGCCCTTGAAGTGAATTAAAAACCATTTGGAGGCATTTAATGTTCATGCAAAAACAGCAGATTTTTTACAAAAGAGATAACACGCCCCCATTACGTCATGCTTCAGAAAGGTGAAAAATGGTCCGTTTTCAAATGTTTTATTTTTGAACTTCAGTTCACATTTGTAGGTGGATCATCAGTTTTAGAGCTAAAATTAGCATGTTTAAAGTGATTTTCATGCTTCCAGGGGCCCTAAACACAACATTTTTGGAATGGTTAAAAGTGCATGAAAATGGCCAATTTACTCACTCTGAGGTCTCAAAAAGCATTTCTTCACCCCGGGAAGTGAATTAAATACCATTTGGAGGCATTTAATGTTCATGCAAAAACAGCTGATTTTTGACAAAAGAGATAACACCCCCCCCATTACGTCATGCTTCAGAAAGGTGAAAAATGGTCCGTTTTCAAATGTTTTATTTTTGAACGTCAGTTTACATTTGTAGGTAGATCATCAGTGTTAGAGCTAAAATTAGCATGTTTAAAGTGATTTTCATGCTTCCAGGGGCCCGGGAAGTCAATTAAAAACCATTTGGAGGCATTTAATGTTCATGCAAAAATGGCTGATTTTTGACAAAAGAAATAACACCCCCCCATTACGTCATGCTTCAGAAAGGTGAAAAATGGTCAGTTTTCAAATGTTTTATTTTTGAACGTCAGTTTACATTTGTAGGTAGATCATCAGTTTTAGAGCTAAAATTAGCATGTTTAAAGTGGTTTTCATACTTCCGGGGGCCTGGGAAGTGAATTAAAAACCATTTGGAGGTATTTAATGTTCATGCAAAAACAGCTGATTTTTGACAAAAGAGATAACACCCCCCATTACGTCATGCTTCAGAAAGATGAAAAATGGTCCGTTTTCAATTGTTTTATTTTTGAACGTCAGTTCACATTAGTAGGTGGATCATCAGTTTTAGAGCTAAAATTTGCATGTTTAAAGTGATTTTCTTGCTTTCAGGGGCCCTAAACACAACATTTGTTGAATGGTTAAAAGTGCATGAAAATGGCCAATTTACTCACTCTGGGGTCTCAAAAAGTGTTTCTTCACCCCGGGAAGTGAATTAAATACCATTTGGAAGCATTTAATGTTCAAGCAAAAACGGCTGATTTTTGACAAAAGAGAAAACACCCCCCCATTACGTCATGCTTCAGAAAGGAGAAAAATGGTCCGTTTTCAAATGTTTTATTTTTGAACGTCAGTTCACATTTGTAGGTAGATCATCAGTTTTAGAGCTAAAGTTAGCATGTTTAAAGTGATTTTCATGCTTCCAGGGGCCCGGGAAGTGAATTAAAAACCATTTGGAGGCATTTAATGTTCATGCAAAAACAGCTGATTTTTGACAAAAGAGATAACACCCCCCCATTACGTCATGCTTCACAAAGGTGAAAAATGGTCCGTTTTCAAATGTTTTATATTTGAACGTCAGTTCACATTTGTAGGTGGATCATCAGTTTTAGAGCTAAAATTAGCATGTTTACAGTGATTTTCATGCTTCCAGGGGCCCTAAACACAACATTTGTGGAATGGTTAAAAGTGCATAAAAATGGCCAATTTACTCACTCTGGGGACTCAAAAAGTGTTTCTTCACCCCGGGAAGTGATTTAAAAACCATTTGGAGGCATTTAATGTTCATGCAAAAACAGCTGATTTTTGACAAAAGAGATAACACCCCCCCCATTACGTCATGCTTCAGAAAGGTGAAAAATGGTCCGTTTTCAAATGTTTTATTTTTGAACGTCAGTTCACATTTGTAGGTGGATCATCAGTTTTAGAGCTAAAATTAGCATGTTTAAAGTGATTTTCATGCTTCCAAGGGCCCGGGAAGTGAATTAAAAACCATTTGGAGGCATTTAATGTTCATGCAAAAACAGCTGATTTTTGACAAAAGAGATAACACCCCCCATTACGTCATGCTTCAGAAAGGTGAAAAATGGTCCGTTTTCAAATGTTTTATTTTTGAACTTCAGTTCACATTTGTAGGTGGATCATCAGTTTTAGAGCTAAAATTAGCATGTTTAAAGTGATTTTCATGCTTCCAGGGGCCCTAAACACAACATTTTTGGAATGGTTAAAAGTGCATGAAAATGGCCAATTTACTCACTCTGAGGTTTCAAAAAGCATTTCTTCACCCCGGGAAGTGAATTAAATACCATTTGGAGGCATTTAATGTTCAAGCAAAGACGGCTGATTTTTGACAATAGAGATAACACCCCCCCCATTACGTCATGCTTCACAAAGGTGAAAAATGGTCCGTTTTCAAATGTTTTATTTTTGAACGTCAGTTCACATTTGTAGGTGAATCATCAGTTTTAGAGCTAAAATTAGCATGTTTAATGTGATTTTCATGCTTCAAGGGGCCCGGGAAGTGAATTAAAAACCATTTGGAGGCATTTAATGTTCATGCAAAAACAGCTGATTTTTGACAAAAGAGATAACACCCCCCATTACGTCATGCTTCAGAAAGGTGAAAAATGGTCAGTTTTCAAATGTTTTATTTTTGAACGTCAGTTCACATTTGTAGGTGGATCATCAGTTTTAGAGCTAAAATTAGCATGTTTAAAGTGATTTTCTTGCTTTCAGGGGCCCTAAACACAACATTTGTTGAATGGTTAAAAGTGCTTGAAAATGGCCAATTTACTCACTCTGGGGTCTCAAAAAGTGTTTCTTCACCCCGGGAAGTGAATTAAATACCATTTGGAAGCATTTAATGTTCAAGCAAAATTGGCTGATTTTTGACAAAAGAGAAAACACCCCCCCATTACGTCATGCTTCAGAAAGGTGAAAAATGGTCCGTTTTCAAATGTTTTATTTTTGAACGTCAGTTCACATTTGTAGGTGGATCATCAGTTTTAGAGCTAAAATTAGCATGTTTAATGTGATTTTCATGCTTCAAGGGGCCCGGGAAGTGAATTAAAAACCATTTGGAGGCATTTAATGTTCATGCAAAAACAGCGGATTTTTTACAAGAGATAACACCCCCCCATTACGTCATGCTTCAGAAAGGTGAAAAATTGTCCGTTTTCAAATGTTTTATTTTTGAACGTCAGTTCACATTTGTAGGTAGATCATCAGTTTTAGAGCTAAAATTAGCATGTTTAAAGTGATTTTCATGCTTCCAAGGGCCCGGGAAGTGAATTAAAAACCATTTGGAGGCATTTAATGTTCATGCAAAAACAGCTGATTTTTGACAAAAGAGATAACACCCCCCCATTACGTCATCCTTCACAAAGTTGAAAAATGGTCCGTTTTCAAATGTTTTATTTTTGAACGTCAGTTCACATTTGTAGGTGGATCATCAGCTTTAGAGCTAAAATTAGCATGTTTAAAGTGATTTTCATGCTTCCGAGGGCCCTAAACACAACATTTGTGGAATGGTTAAAAGTGCATAAAAATGGCCAATTTACTCACTCTGGGGACTCAAAAAGTGTTTCTTCACCCCGGGAAGTGATTTAAATACCATTTGGAGGCATTTAATGTTCATGCAAAAACAGCTGATTTTTGACAAAAGAGATAACACCCCCCCCATTACGTCATGCTTCAGAAAGGTGAAAAAAATGGTCCGTTTTCAAATGTTTTATTTTTGAACGTCAGTTCACATTTGTAGGTAGATCATCAGTTTTAGAGCTAAAATTAGCATGTTTAAAGTGATTTTCATGCTTCCAAGGGCCCTTGAAGTGAATTAAAAACCATTTGGAGGCATTTAATGTTCATGCAAAAACAGCTGATTTTTTACAAAAGAGATAACACCCCCCCATTACGTCATGCTTCAGAAAGGTGAAAAATGGTCCGTTTTCAAATGTTTTATTTTTGAACTTCAGTTCACATTTGTAGGTGGATCATCAGTTTTAGAGCTAAAATTAGCATGTTTAAAGTGATTTTCATGCTTCCAGGGGCCCTAAACACAACATTTTTGGAATGGTTAAAAGTGCATGAAAATGGCCAATTTACTCACTCTGAGGTCTCAAAAAGCATTTCTTCACCCCGGGAAGTGAATTAAATACCATTTGGAGGCATTTAATGTTCATGCAAAAACAGCTGATTTTTGACAAAAGAGATAACACCCCCCCATTACGTCATGCTTCAGAAAGGTGAAAAATGGTCAGTTTTCAAATGTTTTATTTTTGAACGTCAGTTTACATTTGTAGGTAGATCATCAGTGTTAGAGCTAAAATTAGCATGTTTAAAGTGATTTTCATGCTTCCAGGGGCCCGGGAAGTCAATTAAAAACCATTTGGAGGCATTTAATGTTCATGCAAAAACGGCTGATTTTTGACAAAAGAGATAACACCCCCCCATTACGTCATGCTTCAGAAAGGTGAAAAATGGTCCGTTTTCAAATGTTTTATTTTTGAACGTCAGTTTACATTTGTAGGTAGATCATCAGTTTTAGAGCTAAAATTAGCATGTTTAAAGTGGTTTTCATGCTTCCGGGGGCCTGGGAAGTGAATTAAAAACCATTTGGAGGTATTTAATGTTCATGCAAAAACAAGTGATTTTTGACAAAAGAGATAACACCCCCCATTACGTCATGCTTCAGAAAGATGAAAAATGGTCCGTTTTCAAATGTTTTATTTTTGAACGTCAGTTCACATTAGTAGGTGGATCATCAGTTTTAGAGCTAAAATTTGCATGTTTAAAGTGATTTTCTTGCTTTCAGGGGCCCTAAACACAACATTTGTTGAATGGTTAAAAGTGCATGAAAATGGCCAATTTACTCACTCTGGGGTCTCAAAAAGTGTTTCTTCACCCCGGGAAGTGAATTAAATACCATTTGGAAGCATTTAATGTTCAAGCAAAAACGGCTGATTTTTGACAAAAGAGAAAACACCCCCCCATTACGTCATGCTTCAGAAAGGAGAAAAATGGTCCGTTTTCAAATGTTTTATTTTTGAACGTCAGTTCACATTTGTAGGTAGATCATCAGTTTTAGAGCTAAAGTTAGCATGTTTAAAGTGATTTTCATGCTTCCAGGGGCCCGGGAAGTGAATTAAAAACCATTTGGAGGCATTTAATGTTCATGCAAAAACAGCTGATTTTTGACAAAAGAGATAACACCCCCCGATTACGTCATGCTTCACAAAGGTGAAAAATGGTCTGTTTTCAAATGTTTTATATTTGAACGTCAGTTCACATTTGTAGGTGGATCATCAGTTTTAGAGCTAAAATTAGCATGTTTAAAGTGATTTTCATGCTTCCAGGGGCCCTAAACACAACATTTGTGGAATGGTTAAAAGTGCATAAAAATGGCCAATTTACTCACTCTGGGGACTCAAAAAGTGTTTCTTCACCCCGGGAAGTGATTTAAAAACCATTTGGAGGCATTTAATGTTCATGCAAAAACAGCGGATTTTTTACAAGAGATAACACCCCCCCCATTACGTCATGCTTCAGAAAGGTGAAAAATGGTCCGTTTTCAAATGTTTTATTTTTGAACGTCAGTTCACATTTGTAGGTGGATCATCAGTTTTAGAGCTAAAATTAGCATGTTTAAAGTGATTTTCATGCTTCCGAGGGCCCTAAACACAACATTTGTGGAATGGTTAAAAGTGCATAAAAATGGCCAATTTACTCACTCTGGGGACTCAAAAAGTGTTTCTTCACCCCGGGAAGTGATTTAAATACCATTTGGAGGCATTTAATGTTCATGCAAAAACAGCTGATTTTTGACAAAATAGATAACACCCCCCCATTACGTCATGCTTCAGAAAGGTGAAAAAAATGGTCCGTTTTCAAATGTTTTATTTTTGAACGTCAGTTCACATTTGTAGGTAGATCATCAGTTTTAGAGCTAAAATTAGCATGTTTAAAGTGATTTTCATGCTTCCAAGGGCCCTTGAAGTGAATTAAAAACCATTTGGAGGCATTTAATGTTCATGCAAAAACAGCTGATTTTTTACAAAAGAGATAACACCCCCCCATTACGTAATGCTTCAGAAAGGTGAAAAATGGTCCGTTTTCAAATGTTTTATTTTTGAACTTCAGTTTACATTTGTAGGTAGATCATCAGTGTTAGAGCTAAAATTAGCATGTTTAAAGTGATTTTCATGCTTCCAAGGGCCCGGGAAGTGAATTAAAAACCATTTGGAGGCATTTAATGTTCATGCAAAAACAGCTGATTTTTGACAAAAGAGATAACACCCCCCCATTACGTCATGCTTCAGAAAGGTGAAAAATGGTCCGTTTTCAAATGTTTTATTTTTGAACTTCAGTTCACATTTGTAGGTGGATCATCAGTTTTAGAGCTAAAATTAGCATGTTTAATGTGATTTTCATGCTTCAAGGGGCCCGGGAAGTGAATTAAAAACCATTTGGAGGCATTTAATGTTCATGCAAAACAGCGGATTTTTTACAAGAGATAACACCCCCCCATTACGTCATGCTTCAGAAAGGTGAAAAATGGTCCGTTTTCAAATGTTTTATTTTTGAACGTCAGTTCACATTTGTTGGTGGATCATCAGTTTTAGAGCTAAAATTAGCATGTTTAATGTGATTTTCATGCTTCAAGGGGCCCGGGAAGTGAATTAAAAACCATTTGGAGGCATTTAATGTTCATGCAAAAACAGCTGATTTTTGACAAAAGAGATAACACCCCCCCATTACGTCATGCTTCACAAAGGTGAAAAATGGTCTGTTTTCAAATGTTTTATATTTGAACGTCAGTTCACATTTGTAGGTGGATCATCAGTTTTAGAGCTAAAATTAGCATGTTTAAAGTGATTTTCATGCTTCCAGGGGCCCTAAACACAACATTTGTGGAATGGTTAAAAGTGCATAAAAATGGCCAATTTACTCACTCTGGGGACTCAAAAAGTGTTTCTTCACCCCGGGAAGTGATTTAAAAACCATTTGGAGGCATTTAATGTTCATGCAAAAACAGCGGATTTTTTACAAGAGATAACACCCCCCCATTACGTCATGCTTCAGAAAGGTGAAAAATGGTCCGTTTTCAAATGTTTTATTTTTGAACGTCAGTTCACATTTGTAGGTGGATCATCAGTTTTAGAGCTAAAATTAGCATGTTTAAAGTGATTTTCATGCTTCCGAGGGCCCTAAACACAACATTTGTGGAATAGTTAAAAGTGCATAAAAATGGCCAATTTACTCACTCTGGGGACTCAAAAAGTGTTTCTTCACCCCGGGAAGTGATTTAAATACCATTTGGAGGCATTTAATGTTCATGCAAAAACAGCTGATTTTTGACAAAATAGATAACACCCCCCCATTACGTCATGCTTCAGAAAGGTGAAAAAAATGGTCCGTTTTCAAATGTTTTATTTTTGAACGTCAGTTCACATTTGTAGGTAGATCATCAGTTTTAGAGCTAAAATTAGCATGTTTAAAGTGATTTTCATGCTTCCAAGGGCCCTTGAAGTGAATTAAAAACCATTTGGAGGCATTTAATGTTCATGCAAAAACAGCAGATTTTTTACAAAAGAGATAACACGCCCCCATTACGTCATGCTTCAGAAAGGTGAAAAATGGTCCGTTTTCAAATGTTTTATTTTTGAACTTCAGTTCACATTTGTAGGTGGATCATCAGTTTTAGAGCTAAAATTAGCATGTTTAAAGTGATTTTCATGCTTCCAGGGGCCCTAAACACAACATTTTTGGAATGGTTAAAAGTGCATGAAAATGGCCAATTTACTCACTCTGAGGTCTCAAAAAGCATTTCTTCACCCCGGGAAGTGAATTAAATACCATTTGGAGGCATTTAATGTTCATGCAAAAACAGCTGATTTTTGACAAAAGAGATAACACCCCCCCCATTACGTCATGCTTCAGAAAGGTGAAAAATGGTCCGTTTTCAAATGTTTTATTTTTGAACGTCAGTTTACATTTGTAGGTAGATCATCAGTGTTAGAGCTAAAATTAGCATGTTTAAAGTGATTTTCATGCTTCCAGGGGCCCGGGAAGTCAATTAAAAACCATTTGGAGGCATTTAATGTTCATGCAAAAATGGCTGATTTTTGACAAAAGAAATAACACCCCCCCATTACGTCATGCTTCAGAAAGGTGAAAAATGGTCAGTTTTCAAATGTTTTATTTTTGAACGTCAGTTTACATTTGTAGGTAGATCATCAGTTTTAGAGCTAAAATTAGCATGTTTAAAGTGGTTTTCATACTTCCGGGGGCCTGGGAAGTGAATTAAAAACCATTTGGAGGTATTTAATGTTCATGCAAAAACAGCTGATTTTTGACAAAAGAGATAACACCCCCCATTACGTCATGCTTCAGAAAGATGAAAAATGGTCCGTTTTCAATTGTTTTATTTTTGAACGTCAGTTCACATTAGTAGGTGGATCATCAGTTTTAGAGCTAAAATTTGCATGTTTAAAGTGATTTTCTTGCTTTCAGGGGCCCTAAACACAACATTTGTTGAATGGTTAAAAGTGCATGAAAATGGCCAATTTACTCACTCTGGGGTCTCAAAAAGTGTTTCTTCACCCCGGGAAGTGAATTAAATACCATTTGGAAGCATTTAATGTTCAAGCAAAAACGGCTGATTTTTGACAAAAGAGAAAACACCCCCCCATTACGTCATGCTTCAGAAAGGAGAAAAATGGTCCGTTTTCAAATGTTTTATTTTTGAACGTCAGTTCACATTTGTAGGTAGATCATCAGTTTTAGAGCTAAAGTTAGCATGTTTAAAGTGATTTTCATGCTTCCAGGGGCCCGGGAAGTGAATTAAAAACCATTTGGAGGCATTTAATGTTCATGCAAAAACAGCTGATTTTTGACAAAAGAGATAACACCCCCCCATTACGTCATGCTTCACAAAGGTGAAAAATGGTCCGTTTTCAAATGTTTTATATTTGAACGTCAGTTCACATTTGTAGGTGGATCATCAGTTTTAGAGCTAAAATTAGCATGTTTACAGTGATTTTCATGCTTCCAGGGGCCCTAAACACAACATTTGTGGAATGGTTAAAAGTGCATAAAAATGGCCAATTTACTCACTCTGGGGACTCAAAAAGTGTTTCTTCACCCCGGGAAGTGATTTAAAAACCATTTGGAGGCATTTAATGTTCATGCAAAAACAGCTGATTTTTGACAAAAGAGATAACACCCCCCCCATTACGTCATGCTTCAGAAAGGTGAAAAATGGTCCGTTTTCAAATGTTTTATTTTTGAACGTCAGTTCACATTTGTAGGTGGATCATCAGTTTTAGAGCTAAAATTAGCATGTTTAAAGTGATTTTCATGCTTCCAAGGGCCCGGGAAGTGAATTAAAAACCATTTGGAGGCATTTAATGTTCATGCAAAAACAGCTGATTTTTGACAAAAGAGATAACACCCCCCCATTACGTCATGCTTCAGAAAGGTGAAAAATGGTCCGTTTTCAAATGTTTTATTTTTGAACTTCAGTTCACATTTGTAGGTGGATCATCAGTTTTAGAGCTAAAATTAGCATGTTTAAAGTGATTTTCATGCTTCCAGGGGCCCTAAACACAACATTTTTGGAATGGTTAAAAGTGCATGAAAATGGCCAATTTACTCACTCTGAGGTTTCAAAAAGCATTTCTTCACCCCGGGAAGTGAATTAAATACCATTTGGAGGCATTTAATGTTCAAGCAAAGACGGCTGATTTTTGACAATAGAGATAACACCCCCCCCATTACGTCATGCTTCACAAAGGTGAAAAATGGTCCGTTTTCAAATGTTTTATTTTTGAACGTCAGTTCACATTTGTAGGTGAATCATCAGTTTTAGAGCTAAAATTAGCATGTTTAATGTGATTTTCATGCTTCAAGGGGCCCGGGAAGTGAATTAAAAACCATTTGGAGGCATTTAATGTTCATGCAAAAACAGCTGATTTTTGACAAAAGAGATAACACCCCCCATTACGTCATGCTTCAGAAAGGTGAAAAATGGTCAGTTTTCAAATGTTTTATTTTTGAACGTCAGTTCACATTTGTAGGTGGATCATCAGTTTTAGAGCTAAAATTAGCATGTTTAAAGTGATTTTCTTGCTTTCAGGGGCCCTAAACACAACATTTGTTGAATGGTTAAAAGTGCATGAAAATGGCCAATTTACTCACTCTGGGGTCTCAAAAAGTGTTTCTTCACCCCGGGAAGTGAATTAAATACCATTTGGAAGCATTTAATGTTCAAGCAAAATTGGCTGATTTTTGACAAAAGAGAAAACACCCCCCCATTACGTCATGCTTCAGAAAGGTGAAAAATGGTCCGTTTTCAAATGTTTTATTTTTGAACGTCAGTTCACATTTGTAGGTGGATCATCAGTTTTAGAGCTAAAATTAGCATGTTTAATGTGATTTTCATGCTTCAAGGGGCCCGGGAAGTGAATTAAAAACCATTTGGAGGCATTTAATGTTCATGCAAAAACAGCGGATTTTTTACAAGAGATAACACCCCCCCATTACGTCATGCTTCAGAAAGGTGAAAAATTGTCCGTTTTCAAATGTTTTATTTTTGAACGTCAGTTCACATTTGTAGGTAGATCATCAGTTTTAGAGCTAAAATTAGCATGTTTAAAGTGATTTTCATGCTTCCAAGGGCCCGGGAAGTGAATTAAAAACCATTTGGAGGCATTTAATGTTCATGCAAAAACAGCTGATTTTTGACAAAAGAGATAACACCCCCCCATTACGTCATGCTTCACAAAGTTGAAAAATGGTCCGTTTTCAAATGTTTTATTTTTGAACGTCAGTTCACATTTGTAGGTGGATCATCAGTTTTAGAGCTAAAATTAGCATGTTTAAAGTGATTTTCATGCTTCCGAGGGCCCTAAACACAACATTTGTGGAATGGTTAAAAGTGCATAAAAATGGCCAATTTACTCACTCTGGGGACTCAAAAAGTGTTTCTTCACCCCGGGAAGTGATTTAAATACCATTTGGAGGCATTTAATGTTCATGCAAAAACAGCTGATTTTTGACAAAAGAGATAACACCCCCCCCATTACGTCATGCTTCAGAAAGGTGAAAAAAATGGTCCGTTTTCAAATGTTTTATTTTTGAACGTCAGTTCACATTTGTAGGTAGATCATCAGTTTTAGAGCTAAAATTAGCATGTTTAAAGTGATTTTCATGCTTCCAAGGGCCCTTGAAGTGAATTAAAAACCATTTGGAGGCATTTAATGTTCATGCAAAAACAGCTGATTTTTTACAAAAGAGATAACACCCCCCCATTACGTCATGCTTCAGAAAGGTGAAAAATGGTCCGTTTTCAAATGTTTTATTTTTGAACTTCAGTTCACATTTGTAGGTGGATCATCAGTTTTAGAGCTAAAATTAGCATGTTTAAAGTGATTTTCATGCTTCCAGGGGCCCTAAACACAACATTTTTGGAATGGTTAAAAGTGCATGAAAATGGCCAATTTACTCACTCTGAGGTCTCAAAAAGCATTTCTTCACCCCGGGAAGTGAATTAAATACCATTTGGAGGCATTTAATGTTCATGCAAAAACAGCTGATTTTTGACAAAAGAGATAACACCCCCCCATTACGTCATGCTTCAGAAAGGTGAAAAATGGTCAGTTTTCAAATGTTTTATTTTTGAACGTCAGTTTACATTTGTAGGTAGATCATCAGTGTTAGAGCTAAAATTAGCATGTTTAAAGTGATTTTCATGCTTCCAGGGGCCCGGGAAGTCAATTAAAAACCATTTGGAGGCATTTAATGTTCATGCAAAAACGGCTGATTTTTGACAAAAGAGATAACACCCCCCCATTACGTCATGCTTCAGAAAGGTGAAAAATGGTCCGTTTTCAAATGTTTTATTTTTGAACGTCAGTTTACATTTGTAGGTAGATCATCAGTTTTAGAGCTAAAATTAGCATGTTTAAAGTGGTTTTCATGCTTCCGGGGGCCTGGGAAGTGAATTAAAAACCATTTGGAGGTATTTAATGTTCATGCAAAAACAAGTGAATTTTTGACAAAAGAGATAACACCCCCCATTACGTCATGCTTCAGAAAGATGAAAAATGGTCCGTTTTCAAATGTTTTATTTTTGAACGTCAGTTCACATTAGTAGGTGGATCATCAGTTTTAGAGCTAAAATTTGCATGTTTAAAGTGATTTTCTTGCTTTCAGGGGCCCTAAACACAACATTTGTTGAATGGTTAAAAGTGCATGAAAATGGCCAATTTACTCACTCTGGGGTCTCAAAAAGTGTTTCTTCACCCCGGGAAGTGAATTAAATACCATTTGGAAGCATTTAATGTTCAAGCAAAAACGGCTGATTTTTGACAAAAGAGAAAACACCCCCCCATTACGTCATGCTTCAGAAAGGAGAAAAATGGTCCGTTTTCAAATGTTTTATTTTTGAACGTCAGTTCACATTTGTAGGTAGATCATCAGTTTTAGAGCTAAAGTTAGCATGTTTAAAGTGATTTTCATGCTTCCAGGGGCCCGGGAAGTGAATTAAAAACCATTTGGAGGCATTTAATGTTCATGCAAAAACAGCTGATTTTTGACAAAAGAGATAACACCCCCCGATTACGTCATGCTTCACAAAGGTGAAAAATGGTCTGTTTTCAAATGTTTTATATTTGAACGTCAGTTCACATTTGTAGGTGGATCATCAGTTTTAGAGCTAAAATTAGCATGTTTAAAGTGATTTTCATGCTTCCAGGGGCCCTAAACACAACATTTGTGGAATGGTTAAAAGTGCATAAAAATGGCCAATTTACTCACTCTGGGGACTCAAAAAGTGTTTCTTCACCCCGGGAAGTGATTTAAAAACCATTTGGAGGCATTTAATGTTCATGCAAAAACAGCGGATTTTTTACAAGAGATAACACCCCCCCCATTACGTCATGCTTCAGAAAGGTGAAAAATGGTCCGTTTTCAAATGTTTTATTTTTGAACGTCAGTTCACATTTGTAGGTGGATCATCAGTTTTAGAGCTAAAATTAGCATGTTTAAAGTGATTTTCATGCTTCCGAGGGCCCTAAACACAACATTTGTGGAATGGTTAAAAGTGCATAAAAATGGCCAATTTACTCACTCTGGGGACTCAAAAAGTGTTTCTTCACCCCGGGAAGTGATTTAAATACCATTTGGAGGCATTTAATGTTCATGCAAAAACAGCTGATTTTTGACAAAATAGATAACACCCCCCCATTACGTCATGCTTCAGAAAGGTGAAAAAAATGGTCCGTTTTCAAATGTTTTATTTTTGAACGTCAGTTCACATTTGTAGGTAGATCATCAGTTTTAGAGCTAAAATTAGCATGTTTAAAGTGATTTTCATGCTTCCAAGGGCCCTTGAAGTGAATTAAAAACCATTTGGAGGCATTTAATGTTCATGCAAAAACAGCTGATTTTTTACAAAAGAGATAACACCCCCCCATTACGTAATGCTTCAGAAAGGTGAAAAATGGTCCGTTTTCAAATGTTTTATTTTTGAACTTCAGTTTACATTTGTAGGTAGATCATCAGTGTTAGAGCTAAAATTAGCATGTTTAAAGTGATTTTCATGCTTCCAGGGGCCCGGGAAGTCAATTAAAAACCATTTGGAGGCATTTAATGTTCATGCAAAACCGGATGATTTTTGACAAAAGAAATAACACCCCCCCATTACGTCATGCTTCAGAAAGGTGAAAAATGGTCAGTTTTCAAATGTTTTATTTTTGAACGTCAGTTTACATTTGTAGGTAGATCATCAGTTTTAGAGCTAAAATTAGCATGTTTAAAGTGGTTTTCATGCTTCCGGGGGCCTGGGAAGTGAATTAAAAACCATTTGGAGGCATTTAATGTTCATGCAAAAACAGCTGATTTTTGACAAAAGAGATAACACCCCCCCATTACGTCATGCTTCAGAAAGGTGAAAAATGGTCCGTTTTCAAATGTTTTATTTTTGAACGTCAGTTTACATTTGTAGGTAGATCATCAGTGTTAGAGCTAAAATTAGCATGTTTAAAGTGATTTTCATGCTTCCAGGGGCCCGGGAAGTCAATTAAAAACCATTTGGAGGCATTTAATGTTCATGCAAAACCGGATGATTTTTGACAAAAGAAATAACACCCCCCCATTACGTCATGCTTCAGAAAGGTGAAAAATGGTCAGTTTTCAAATGTTTTATTTTTGAACGTCAGTTTACATTTGTAGGTAGATCATCAGTTTTAGAGCTAAAATTTGCATGTTTAAAGTGATTTTCTTGCTTTCAGGGGCCCTAAACACAACATTTGTTGAATGGTTAAAAGTGCATGAAAATGGCCAATTTACTCACTCTGGGGTCTCAAAAAGTGTTTCTTCACCCCGGGAAGTGAATTAAATACCATTTGGAAGCATTTAATGTTCAAGCAAAAACGGCTGATTTTTGACAAAAGAGAAAACACCCCCCCATTACGTCATGCTTCAGAAAGGAGAAAAATGGTCCGTTTTCAAATGTTTTATTTTTGAACGTCAGTTCACATTTGTAGGTAGATCATCAGTTTTAGAGCTAAAGTTAGCATGTTTAAAGTGATTTTCATGCTTCCAGGGGCCCGGGAAGTGAATTAAAAACCATTTGGAGGCATTTAATGTTCATGCAAAAACAGCTGATTTTTGACAAAAGAGATAACACCCCCCCCATTACGTCATGCTTCACAAAGGTGAAAAATGGTCCGTTTTCAAATGTTTTATATTTGAACGTCAGTTCACATTTGTAGGTGGATCATCAGTTTTAGAGCTAAAATTAGCATGTTTAAAGTGATTTTCATGCTTCCAGGGGCCCTAAACACAACATTTGTGGAATGGTTAAAAGTGCATAAAAATGGCCAATTTACTCACTCTGGGGACTCAAAAAGTGTTTCTTCACCCCGGGAAGTGATTTAAAAACCATTTGGAGGCATTTAATGTTCATGCAAAAACAGCTGATTTTTGACAAAAGAGATAACACCCCCCATTACGTCATGCTTCAGAAAGGTGAAAAATGGTCAGTTTTCAAATGTTTTATTTTTGAACGTCAGTTCACATTTGTAGGTGGATCATCAGTTTTAGAGCTAAAATGAGCATGTTTAATGTGATTTTCATGCTTCAAGGGGCCCGGGAAGTGAATTAAAAACCATTTGGAGGCATTTAATGTTTATGCAAAAACAGCGGATTTTTTACAAGAGATAACACCCCCCATTACGTCATGCTTCAGAAAGGTGAAAAATGGTCCGTTTTCAAATGTTTTATTTTTGAACGTCAGTTCACATTTGTAGGTAGATCATCAGTTTTAGAGCTAAAATTAGCATGTTTAAAGTGATTTTCATGCTTCCAAGGGCCCGGGAAGTGAATTAAAAACCATTTGGAGGCATTTAATGTTCATGCAAAAACAGCTGATTTTTGACAAAAGAGATAACACCCCCCCATTACGTCATGCTTCAGAAAGGTGAAAAATGGTCCGTTTTCAAATGTTTTATTTTTGAACTTCAGTTCACATTTGTAGGTGGATCATCAGTTTTAGAGCTAAAATTAGCATGTTTAATGTGATTTTCATGCTTCAAGGGGCCCGGGAAGTGAATTAAAAACCATTTGGAGGCATTTAATGTTCATGCAAAACAGCGGATTTTTTACAAGAGATAACACCCCCCCATTACGTCATGCTTCAGAAAGGTGAAAAATGGTCCGTTTTCAAATGTTTTATTTTTGAACGTCAGTTCACATTTGTTGGTGCATCATCAGTTATAGAGCTAAAATTAGCATGTTTAATGTGATTTTCATGCTTCAAGGGGCCCGGGAAGTGAATTAAAAACCATTTGGAGGCATTTAATGTTCATGCAAAAACAGCTGATTTTTGACAAAAGAGATAACACCCCCCATTACGTCATGCTTCACAAAGGTGAAAAATGGTCTGTTTTCAAATGTTTTATATTTGAACGTCAGTTCACATTTGTAGGTGGATCATCAGTTTTAGAGCTAAAATTAGCATGTTTAAAGTGATTTTCATGCTTCCAGGGGCCCTAAACACAACATTTGTGGAATGGTTAAAAGTGCATAAAAATGGCCAATTTACTCACTCTGGGGATTCAAAAAGTGTTTCTTCACCCCGGGAAGTGATTTAAAAACCATTTGGAGGCATTTAATGTTCATGCAAAAACAGCGGATTTTTGACAACATAGATAACACCCCCCCATTACGTCATGCTTCAGAAAGGTGAAAAAAATGGTCCGTTTTCAAATGTTTTATTTTTGAACGTCAGTTCACATTTGTAGGTAGATCATCCGTTTTAGAGCTAAAATTAGCATGTTTAAAGTGATTTTCATGCTTCCAAGGCCCTTGAAGTGAATTAAAAACCATTTGGAGGCATTTAATGTTCATGCAAAAACAGCTGATTTTTTACAAAAGAGATAACACCCCCCCATTACGTCATGCTTCAGAAAGGTGAAAAATGGTCCGTTTTCAAATGTTTTATTTTTGAACTTCAGTTCACATTTGTAGGTGGATCATCAGTTTTAGAGCTAAAATTAGCATGTTTAAAGTGATTTTCATGCTTCCAGGGGCCCTAAACACAACATTTTTGGAATGGTTAAAAGTGCATGAAAATGGCGAATTTACTCACTCTGAGGTCTCAAAAAGCATTTCTTCACCCCGGGAAGTGAATTAAATACCATTTGGAGGCATTTAATGTTCATGCAAAAACAGCTGATTTTTGACAAAAGAGATAACACCCCCCCCATTACGTCATGCTTCAGAAAGGTGAAAAATGGTCCGTTTTCAAATGTTTTATTTTTGAACGTCAGTTTACATTTGTAGGTAGATCATCAGTGTTAGAGCTAAAATTAGCATGTTTAAAGTGATTTTCATGCTTCCAGGGGCCCGGGAAGTCAATTAAAAACCATTTGGAGGCATTTAATGTTCATGCAAAAACGGCTGATTTTTGACAAAAGAAATAACACCCCCCCATTACGTCATGCTTCAGAAAGGTGAAAAATGGTCAGTTTTCAAATGTTTTATTTTTGAACGTCAGTTTACATTTGTAGGTAGATCATCAGTTTTAGAGCTAAAATTAGCATGTTTAAAGTGGTTTTCATGCTTCCGGGGGCCTGGGAAGTGAATTAAAAACCATTTGGAGGTATTTAATGTTCATGCAAAAACAGCGGATTTTTTACAAGAGATAACACCCCCCATTACGTCATGCTTCAGAAAGGTGAAAAATGGTCCGTTTTCAAATGTTTTATTTTTGAACGTCAGTTCACATTTGTTGGTGCATCATCAGTTATAGAGCTAAAATTAGCATGTTTAATGTGATTTTCATGCTTCAAGGGGCCCGGGAAGTGAATTAAAAACCATTTGGAGGCATTTAATGTTCATGCAAAAACAGCTGATTTTTGACAAAAGAGATAACACCCCCCCATTACGTCATGCTTCACAAAGGTGAAAAATGGTCTGTTTTCAAATGTTTTATATTTGAACGTCAGTTCACATTTGTAGGTGGATCATCAGTTTTAGAGCTAAAATTAGCATGTTTAAAGTGATTTTCATGCTTCCAGGGGCCCTAAACACAACATTTGTGGAATGGTTAAAAGTGCATAAAAATGGCCAATTTACTCACTCTGGGGACTCAAAAAGTGTTTCTTCACCCCGGGAAGTGATTTAAAAACCATTTGGAGGCATTTAATGTTCATGCAAAAACAGCGGATTTTTTACAAGAGATAACACCCCCCCATTACGTCATGCTTCAGAAAGGTGAAAAATGGTCCGTTTTCAAATGTTTTATTTTTGAACGTCAGTTCACATTTGTAGGTGGATCATCAGTTTTAGAGCTAAAATTAGCATGTTTAAAGTGATTTTCATGCTTCCGAGGGCCCTAAACACAACATTTGTGGAATGGTTAAAAGTGCATAAAAATGGCCAATTTACTCACTCTGGGGACTCAAAAAGTGTTTCTTCACCCCGGGAAGTGATTTAAATACCATTTGGAGGCATTTAATGTTCATGCAAAAACAGCTGATTTTTGACAAAATAGATAACACCCCCCCATTACGTCATGCTTCAGAAAGGTGAAAAAAATGGTCCGTTTTCAAATGTTTTATTTTTGAACGTCAGTTCACATTTGTAGGTAGATCATCAGTTTTAGAGCTAAAATTAGCATGTTTAAAGTGATTTTCATGCTTCCAAGGGCCCTTGAAGTGAATTAAAAACCATTTGGAGGCATTTAATGTTCATGCAAAAACAGCTGATTTTTTACAAAAGAGATAACACCCCCCCCCCCATTACGTCATGCTTCAGAAAGGTGAAAAATGGTCCGTTTTCAAATGTTTTATTTTTGAACGTCAGTTTACATTTGTAGGTAGATCATCAGTGTTAGAGCTAAAATTAGCATGTTTAAAGTGATTTTCATGCTTCCAGGGGCCCGGGAAGTCAATTAAAAACCATTTGGAGGCATTTAATGTTCATGCAAAAACGGCTGATTTTTGACAAAAGAAATAACACCCCCCCATTACGTCATGCTTCAGAAAGGTGAAAAATGGCCAGTTTTCAAATGTTTTATTTTTGAACGTCAGTTTACATTTGTAGGTAGATCATCAGTTTTAGAGCTAAAATTAGCATGTTTAAAGTGGTTTTCATGCTTCTGGGGGCCTGGGAAGTGAATTAAAAACCATTTGGAGGTATTTAATGTTCATGCAAAAACAGCTGATTTTTGACAAAAGAGATAACACCCCCCATTACGTCATGCTTCAGAAAGATGAAAAATGGTCCGTTTTCAATTGTTTTATTTTTGAACGTCAGTTCACATTTGTAGGTGGATCATCAGTTTTAGAGCTAAAATTAGCATGTTTAAAGTGATTTTCATGCTTCCAGGGGCCCTAAACACAACATTTGTTGAATGGTTAAAAGTGCATGAAAATGGCCAATTTACTCACTCTGGGGTCTCAAAAAGTGTTTCTTCACCCCGGGAAGTGAATTAAATACCATTTGGAAGCATTTAATGTTCAAGCAAAAACGGCTGATTTTTGACAAAAGAGAAAACACCCCCCCATTACGTCATGCTTCAGAAAGGAGAAAAATGGTCCGTTTTCAAATGTTTTATTTTTGAACGTCAGTTCACATTTGTAGGTAGATCATCAGTTTTAGAGCTAAAGTTAGCATGTTTAAAGTGATTTTCATGCTTCCAGGGGCCCGGGAAGTGAATTAAAAACCATTTGGAGGCATTTAATGTTCATGCAAAAACAGCTGATTTTTGACAAAAGAGATAACACCCCCCCATTACGTCATGCTTCACAAAGGTGAAAAATGGTCCGTTTTCAAATGTTTTATATTTGAACGTCAGTTCACATTTGTAGGTGGATCATCAGTTTTAGAGCTAAAATTAGCATGTTTAAAGTGATTTTCATGCTTCCAGGGGCCCTAAACACAACATTTGTGGAATGGTTAAAAGTGCATGAAAATGGCCAATTTACTCACTCTGAGGTTTCAAAAAGCATTTCTTCACCCCGGGAAGTGAATTAAATACCATTTGGAGGCATTTAATGTTCAAGCAAAGACGGCTGATTTTTGACAATAGAGATAACACCCCCCCCATTATGTCATGCTTCAGAAAGGTGAAAAATGGTCCGTTTTCATATGTTTTATTTTTGAACGTCAGTTCACATTTGTAGGTAGATCATCAGTTTTAGAGCTAAAGTTAGCATGTTTAAAGTGATTTTCATGCTTCCAGGGGCCCGGGAAGTGAATTAAAAACCATTTGGAGGCATTTAATGTTCATGTAAAAACAGCTGATTTTTGACAAAAGAGATAACACCCCCCCATTACGTCATGCTTCACAAAGGTGAAAAATGGTCCGTTTTCAAATGTTTTATTTTTGAACGTCAGTTCACATTTGTAGGTGGATCATCAGTTTTAGAGCTAAAATTAGCATGTTTAATGTGATTTTCATGCTTCAAGGGGCCCGGGAAGTGAATTAAAAACCATTTGGAGGCATTTAATGTTCATGCAAAAACAGCTGATTTTTGACAAAAGAGATAACACCCCCATTACGTCATGCTTCAGAAAGGTGAAAAATGGTCAGTTTTCAAATGTTTTATTTTTGAACGTCAGTTCACATTTGTAGGTGGATCATCAGTTTTAGAGCTAAAATTAGCATGTTTAAAGTGATTTTCTTGCTTTCAGGGGCCCTAAACACAACATTTGTTGAATGGTTAAAAGTGCATGAAAATGGCCAATTTACTCACTCTGGGGTCTCAAAAAGTGTTTCTTCACCCCGGGAAGTGAATTAAATACCATTTGGAAGCATTTAATGTTCAAGCAAAATTGGCTGATTTTTGACAAAAGAGAAAACACCCCCCCATTACGTCATGCTTCAGAAAGGTGAAAAATGGTCCGTTTTCAAATGTTTTATTTTTGAACGTCAGTTCACATTTGTAGGTAGATCATCAGTTTTAGAGCTAAAATTAGCATGTTTAAAGTGATTTTCATGCTTCCAAGGGCCCGGGAAGTGAATTAAAAACCATTTGGAGGCATTTAATGTTCATGCAAAAACAGCTGATTTTTGACAAAAGAGATAACACCCCCCCATTACGTCATGCTTCACAAAGTCGAAAAATGGTCCGTTTTCAAATGTTTTATTTTTGAACGTCAGTTCACATTTGTAGGTGGATCATCAGTTTTAGAGCTAAAATTAGCATGTTTAAAGTGATTTTCATGCTTCCGAGGGCCCTAAACACAACATTTGTGGAATGGTTAAAAGTGCATAAAAATGGCCAATTTACTCACTCTGGGGACTCAAAAAGTGTTTCTTCACCCCGGGAAGTGATTTAAATACCATTTGGAGGCATTTAATGTTCATGCAAAAACAGCTGATTTTTGACAAAAGAGATAACACCCCCCCCCATTACGTCATGCTTCAGAAAGGTGAAAAAAATGGTCCGTTTTCAAATGTTTTATTTTTGAACGTCAGTTCACATTTGTAGGTAGATCATCAGTTTTAGAGCTAAAATTAGCATGTTTAAAGTGATTTTCATGCTTCCAAGGGCCCTTGAAGTGAATTAAAAACCATTTGGAGGCATTTAATGTTCATGCAAAAACAGCTGATTTTTAACAAAAGAGATAACACCCCCCCATTACGTCATGCTTCAGAAAGGTGAAAAATGGTCCGTTTTCAAATGTTTTATTTTTGAACTTCAGTTCACATTTGTAGGTGGATCATCAGTTTTAGAGCTAAAATTAGCATGTTTAAAGTGATTTTCATGCTTCCAGGGGCCCTAAACACAACATTTTTGGAATGGTTAAAAGTGCATGAAAATGGCCAATTTACTCACTCTGAGGTCTCAAAAAGCATTTCTTCACCCCGGGAAGTGAATTAAATACCATTTGGAGGCATTTAATGTTCATGCAAAAACAGCTGATTTTTGACAAAAGAGATAACACCCCCCCATTACGTCATGCTTCAGAAAGGTGAAAAATGGTCAGTTTTCAAATGTTTTATTTTTGAACGTCAGTTTACATTTGTAGGTAGATCATCAGTGTTAGAGCTAAAATTAGCATGTTTAAAGTGATTTTCATGCTTCCAGGGGCCCGGGAAGTCAATTAAAAACCATTTGGAGGCATTTAATGTTCATGCAAAAACGGCTGATTTTTGACAAAAGAGATAACACCCCCCCATTACGTCATGCTTCAGAAAGGTGAAAAATGGTCCGTTTTCAAATGTTTTATTTTTGAACGTCAGTTTACATTTGTAGGTAGATCATCAGTTTTAGAGCTAAAATTAGCATGTTTAAAGTGGTTTTCATGCTTCCGGGGGCCTGGGAAGTGAATTAAAAACCATTTGGAGGTATTTAATGTTCATGCAAAAACAAGTGATTTTTGACAAAAGAGATAACACCCCCCATTACGTCATGCTTCAGAAAGATGAAAAATGGTCCGTTTTCAAATGTTTTATTTTTGAACGTCAGTTCACATTAGTAGGTGGATCATCAGTTTTAGAGCTAAAATTTGCATGTTTAAAGTGATTTTCTTGCTTTCAGGGGCCCTAAACACAACATTTGTTGAATGGTTAAAAGTGCATGAAAATGGCCAATTTACTCACTCTGGGGTCTCAAAAAGTGTTTCTTCACCCCGGGAAGTGAATTAAATACCATTTGGAAGCATTTAATGTTCAAGCAAAAACGGCTGATTTTTGACAAAAGAGAAAACACCCCCCCATTACGTCATGCTTCAGAAAGGAGAAAAATGGTCCGTTTTCAAATGTTTTATTTTTGAACGTCAGTTCACATTTGTAGGTAGATCATCAGTTTTAGAGCTAAAGTTAGCATGTTTAAAGTGATTTTCATGCTTCCAGGGGCCCGGGAAGTGAATTAAAAACCATTTGGAGGCATTTAATGTTCATGCAAAAACAGCTGATTTTTGACAAAAGAGATAACACCCCCCGATTACGTCATGCTTCACAAAGGTGAAAAATGGTCTGTTTTCAAATGTTTTATATTTGAACGTCAGTTCACATTTGTAGGTGGATCATCAGTTTTAGAGCTAAAATTAGCATGTTTAAAGTGATTTTCATGCTTCCAGGGGCCCTAAACACAACATTTGTGGAATGGTTAAAAGTGCATAAAAATGGCCAATTTACTCACTCTGGGGACTCAAAAAGTGTTTCTTCACCCCGGGAAGTGATTTAAAAACCATTTGGAGGCATTTAATGTTCATGCAAAAACAGCGGATTTTTTACAAGAGATAACACCCCCCCCATTACGTCATGCTTCAGAAAGGTGAAAAATGGTCCGTTTTCAAATGTTTTATTTTTGAACGTCAGTTCACATTTGTAGGTGGATCATCAGTTTTAGAGCTAAAATTAGCATGTTTAAAGTGATTTTCATGCTTCCGAGGGCCCTAAACACAACATTTGTGGAATGGTTAAAAGTGCATAAAAATGGCCAATTTACTCACTCTGGGGACTCAAAAAGTGTTTCTTCACCCCGGGAAGTGATTTAAATACCATTTGGAGGCATTTAATGTTCATGCAAAAACAGCTGATTTTTGACAAAATAGATAACACCCCCCCATTACGTCATGCTTCAGAAAGGTGAAAAAAATGTCCGTTTTCAAATGTTTTATTTTTGAACGTCAGTTCACATTTGTAGGTAGATCATCAGTTTTAGAGCTAAAATTAGCATGTTTAAAGTGATTTTCATGCTTCCAAGGGCCCTTGAAGTGAATTAAAAACCATTTGGAGGCATTTAATGTTCATGCAAAAACAGCTGATTTTTTACAAAAGAGATAACACCCCCCCATTACGTCATGCTTCAGAAAGGTGAAAAATGGTCCGTTTTCAAATGTTTTATTTTTGAACTTCAGTTCACATTTGTAGGTGGATCATCAGTTTTAGAGCTAAAATTAGCATGTTTAAAGTGATTTTCATGCTTCCAGGGGCCCTAAACACAACATTTTTGGAATGGTTAAAAATGCATGAAAATGGCCAATTTACTCACTCTGAGGTCTCAAAAAGCATTTCTTCACCCCGGGAAGTGAATTAAATACCATTTGGAGGCATTTAATGTTCATGCAAAAACAGCTGATTTTTGACAAAAGAGATAACACCCCCCCATTACGTCATGCTTCAGAAAGGTGAAAAATGGTCCGTTTTCAAATGTTTTATTTTTGAACGTCAGTTTACATTTGTAGGTAGATCATCAGTGTTAGAGCTAAAATTAGCATGTTTAAAGTGATTTTCATGCTTCCAGGGGCCCGGGAAGTCAATTAAAAACCATTTGGAGGCATTTAATGTTCATGCAAAACCGGATGATTTTTGACAAAAGAAATAACACCCCCCCATTACGTCATGCTTCAGAAAGGTGAAAAATGGTCAGTTTTCAAATGTTTTATTTTTGAACGTCAGTTTACATTTGTAGGTAGATCATCAGTTTTAGAGCTAAAATTAGCATGTTTAAAGTGGTTTTCATGCTTCCGGGGGCCTGGGAAGTGAATTAAAAACCATTTGGAGGTATTTAATGTTCATGCAAAAACAGCTGATTTTTGACAAAAGAGATAACACCCCCCATTACGTCATGCTTCAGAAAGATGAAAAATGGTCCGTTTTCAATTGTTTTATTTTTGAACGTCAGTTCACATTAGTAGGTGGATCATCAGTTTTAGAGCTAAAATTTGCATGTTTAAAGTGATTTTCTTGCTTTCAGGGGCCCTAAACACAACATTTGTTGAATGGTTAAAAGTGCATGAAAATGGCCAATTTACTCACTCTGGGGTCTCAAAAAGTGTTTCTTCACCCCGGGAAGTGAATTAAATACCATTTGGAAGCATTTAATGTTCAAGCAAAAACGGCTGATTTTTGACAAAAGAGAAAACACCCCCCCCCCATTACGTCATGCTTCAGAAAGGAGAAAAATGGTCCGTTTTCAAATGTTTTTTTTTTTAACGTCAGTTCACATTTGTAGGTAGATCATCAGTTTTAGAGCTAAAGTTAGCATGTTTAAAGTGATTTTCATGCTTCCAGGGGCCCGGGAAGTGAATTAAAAACCATTTGGAGGCATTTAATGTTCATGCAAAAACAGCTGATTTTTGACAAAAGAGATAACACCCCCCCATTACGTCATGCTTCACAAAGGTGAAAAATGGTCCGTTTTCAAATGTTTTATATTTGAACGTCAGTTCACATTTGTAGGTGGATCATCAGTTTTAGAGCTAAAATGAGCATGTTTAATGTGATTTTCATGCTTCAAGGGGCCCGGGAAGTGAATTAAAAACCATTTGGAGGCATTTAATGTTCATGCAAAAACAGCTGATTTTTTACAAGAGATAACACCCCCCATTACGTCATGCTTCAGAAAGGTGAAAAATGGTCCGTTTTCAAATGTTTTATTTTTGAACGTCAGTTCACATTTGTAGGTAGATCATCAGTTTTAGAGCTAAAATTAGCATGTTTAAAGTGATTTTCATGCTTCCAAGGGCCCGGGAAGTGAATTAAAAACCATTTGGAGGCATTTAATGTTCATGCAAAAACAGCTGATTTTTGACAAAAGAGATAACACCCCCCCATTACGTCATGCTTCAGAAAGGTGAAAAATGGTCCGTTTTCAAATGTTTTATTTTTGAACTTCAGTTCACATTTGTAGGTGGATCATCAGTTTTAGAGCTAAAATTAGCATGTTTAATGTGATTTTCATGCTTCAAGGGGCCCGGGAAGTGAATTAAAAACCATTTGGAGGCATTTAATGTTCATGCAAAACAGCGGATTTTTTACAAGAGATAACACCCCCCCATTACGTCATGCTTCAGAAAGGTGAAAAATGGTCCGTTTTCAAATGTTTTATTTTTGAACGTCAGTTCACATTTGTTGGTGCATCATCAGTTATAGAGCTAAAATTAGCATGTTTAATGTGATTTTCATGCTTCAAGGGGCCCGGGAAGTGAATTAAAAACCATTTGGAGGCATTTAATGTTCATGCAAAAACAGCTGATTTTTGACAAAAGAGATAACACCCCCCATTACGTCATGCTTCACAAAGGTGAAAAATGGTCTGTTTTCAAATGTTTTATATTTGAACGTCAGTTCACATTTGTAGGTGGATCATCAGTTTTAGAGCTAAAATTAGCATGTTTAAAGAGATTTTCATGCTTCCAGGGGCCCTAAACACAACATTTGTGGAATGGTTAAAAGTGCATAAAAATGGCCAATTTACTCACTCTGGGGACTCAAAAAGTGTTTCTTCACCCCGGGAAGTGATTTAAAAACCATTTGGAGGCATTTAATGTTCATGCAAAAACAGCGGATTTTTTACAAGAGATAACACCCCCCCATTACGTCATGCTTCAGAAAGGTGAAAAATGGTCCGTTTTCAAATGTTTTATTTTTGAACGTCAGTTCACATTTGTAGGTGGATCATCAGTTTTAGAGCTAAAATTAGCATGTTTAAAGTGATTTTCATGCTTCCGAGGGCCCTAAACACAACATTTGTGGAATGGTTAAAAGTGCATAAAAATGGCCAATTTACTCACTCTGGGGACTCAAAAAGTGTTTCTTCACCCCGGGAAGTGATTTAAATACCATTTGGAGGCATTTAATGTTCATGCAAAAACAGCTGATTTTTGACAAAATAGATAACACCCCCCCATTACGTCATGCTTCAGAAAGGTGAAAAAAATGGTCCGTTTTCAAATGTTTTATTTTTGAACGTCAGTTCACATTTGTAGGTAGATCATCAGTTTTAGAGCTAAAATTAGCATGTTTAAAGTGATTTTCATGCTTCCAAGGGCCCTTGAAGTGAATTAAAAACCATTTGGAGGCATTTAATGTTCATGCAAAAACAGCTGATTTTTTACAAAAGAGATAACACCCCCCCATTACGTCATGCTTCAGAAAGGTGAAAAATGGTCCGTTTTCAAATGTTTTATTTTTGAACTTCAGTTCACATTTGTAGGTGGATCATCAGTTTTAGAGCTAAAATTAGCATGTTTAAAGTGATTTTCATGCTTCCAGGGGCCCTAAACACAACATTTTTGGAATGGTTAAAAGTGCATGAAAATGGCCAATTTACTCACTCTGAGGTCTCAAAAAGCATTTCTTCACCCCGGGAAGTGAATTAAATACCATTTGGAGGCATTTAATGTTCATGCAAAAACAGCTGATTTTTGACAAAAGAGATAACACCCCCCCATTACGTCATGCTTCAGAAAGGTGAAAAATGGTCCGTTTTCAAATGTTTTATTTTTGAACGTCAGTTTACATTTGTAGGTAGATCATCAGTGTTAGAGCTAAAATTAGCATGTTTAAAGTGATTTTCATGCTTCCAGGGGCCCGGGAAGTCAATTAAAAACCATTTGGAGGCATTTAATGTTCATGCAAAAACGGCTGATTTTTGACAAAAGAAATAACACCCCCCCATTACGTCATGCTTCAGAAAGGTGAAAAATGGTCAGTTTTCAAATGTTTTATTTTTGAACGTCAGTTTACATTTGTAGGTAGATCATCAGTTTTAGAGCTAAAATTAGCATGTTTAAAGTGGTTTTCATGCTTCCGGGGGCCTGGGAAGTGAATTAAAAACCATTTGGAGGTATTTAATGTTCATGCAAAAACAGCTGATTTTTGACAAAAGAGATAACACCCCCCATTACGTCATGCTTCACAAAGGTGAAAAATGGTCCGTTTTCAAATGTTTTATATTTGAACGTCAGTTCACATTTGTAGGTGGATCATCAGTTTTAGAGCTAAAATTAGCATGTTTAAAGTGATTTTCATGCTTCCAGGGGCCCTAAACACAACATTTGTGGAATGGTTAAAAGTGCATAAAAATGGCCAATTTACTCATTCTGGGGACTCAAAAAGTGTTTCTTCACCCCGGGAAGTGATTTAAAAACCATTTGGAGGCATTTAATGTTCATGCAAAAACAGCTGATTTTTGACAAAAGAGATAACACCCCCCATTACGTCATGCTTCAGAAAGGTGAAAAATGGTCAGTTTTCAAATGTTTTATTTTTGAACGTCAGTTCACATTTGTAGGTGGATCATCAGTTTTAGAGCTAAAATTAGCATGTTTAATGTGATTTTCATGCTTCAAGGGGCCCGGGAAGTGAATTAAAAACCATTTGGAGGCATTTAATGTTCATGCAAAAACAGCGGATTTTTTACAAGAGATAACACCCCCCATTACGTCATGCTTCAGAAAGGTGAAAAATGGTCCGTTTTCAAATGTTTTATTTTTGAACGTCAGTTCACATTTGTTGGTGCATCATCAGTTATAGAGCTAAAATTAGCATGTTTAATGTGATTTTCATGCTTCAAGGGGCCCGGGAAGTGAATTAAAAACCATTTGGAGGCATTTAATGTTCATGCAAAAACAGCTGATTTTTGACAAAAGAGATAACACCCCCCCATTACGTCATGCTTCACAAAGGTGAAAAATGGTCTGTTTTCAAATGTTTTATATTTGAACGTCAGTTCACATTTGTAGGTGGATCATCAGTTTTAGAGCTAAAATTAGCATGTTTAAAGTGATTTTCATGCTTCCAGGGGCCCTAAACACAACATTTGTGGAATGGTTAAAAGTGCATAAAAATGGCCAATTTACTCACTCTGGGGACTCAAAAAGTGTTTCTTCACCCCGGGAAGTGATTTAAAAACCATTTGGAGGCATTTAATGTTCATGCAAAAACAGCGGATTTTTTACAAGAGATAACACCCCCCCCATTACGTCATGCTTCAGAAAGGTGAAAAATGGTCCGTTTTCAAATGTTTTATTTTTGAACGTCAGTTCACATTTGTAGGTGGATCATCAGTTTTAGAGCTAAAATTAGCATGTTTAAAGTGATTTTCATGCTTCCGAGGGCCCTAAACACAACATTTGTGGAATGGTTAAAAGTGCATAAAAATGGCCAATTTACTCACTCTGGGGACTCAAAAAGTGTTTCTTCACCCCGGGAAGTGATTTAAATACCATTTGGAGGCATTTAATGTTCATGCAAAAACAGCTGATTTTTGACAAAATAGATAACACCCCCCCATTACGTCATGCTTCAGAAAGGTGAAAAAAATGGTCCGTTTTCAAATGTTTTATTTTTGAACGTCAGTTCACATTTGTAGGTAGATCATCAGTTTTAGAGCTAAAATTAGCATGTTTAAAGTGATTTTCATGCTTCCAAGGGCCCTTGAAGTGAATTAAAAACCATTTGGAGGCATTTAATGTTCATGCAAAAACAGCTGATTTTTTACAAAAGAGATAACACCCCCCCATTACGTCATGCTTCAGAAAGGTGAAAAATGGTCCGTTTTCAAATGTTTTATTTTTGAACTTCAGTTCACATTTGTAGGTGGATCATCAGTTTTAAAGCTAAAATTAGCACGTTTAAAGTGATTTTCATGCTTCCAGGGGCCCTAAACACAACATTTTTGGAATGGTTAAAAGTGCATGAAAATGGCCAATTTACTCACTCTGAGGTCTCAAAAAGCATTTCTTCACCCCGGGAAGTGAATTAAATACCATTTGGAGGCATTTAATGTTCATGCAAAAACAGCTGATTTTTGACAAAAGAGATAACACCCCCCCCCATTACGTCATGCTTCAGAAAGGTGAAAAATGGTCAGTTTTCAAATGTTTTATTTTTGAACGTCAGTTTACATTTGTAGGTAGATCATCAGTTTTAGAGCTAAAATTAGCATGTTTAAAGTGGTTTTCATGCTTCCGGGGGCCTGGGAAGTGAATTAAAAACCATTTGGAGGTATTTAATGTTCATGCAAAAACAGCTGATTTTTGACAAAAGAGATAACACCCCCCATTACGTCATGCTTCAGAAAGATGAAAAATGGTCCGTTTTCAATTGTTTTATTTTTGAACGTCAGTTCACATTAGTAGGTGGATCATCAGTTTTAGAGCTAAAATTTGCATGTTTAAAGTGATTTTCTTGCTTTCAGGGGCCCTAAACACAACATTTGTTGAATGGTTAAAAGTGCATGAAAATGGCCAATTTACTCACTCTGGGGTCTCAAAAAGTGTTTCTTCACCCCGGGAAGTGAATTAAATACCATTTGGAAGCATTTAATGTTCAAGCAAAAACGGCTGATTTTTGACAAAAGAGAAAACACCCCCCCATTACGTCATGCTTCAGAAAGGAGAAAAATGGTCCGTTTTCAAATGTTTTATTTTTGAACGTCAGTTCACATTTGTAGGTGGATCATCAGTTTTAGAGCTAAAATTAGCATGTTGAAAGTGATTTTCATGCTTCCAGGGGCCCTAAACACAACATTTGTGGAATGGTTAAAAGTGCATAAAAATGGCCAATTTACTCACTCTGGGGACTCAAAAAGTGTTTCTTCACCCCGGGAAGTGATTTAAAAACCATTTGGAGGCATTTAATGTTCATGCAAAAACAGCTGATTTTTGACAAAAGAGATAACACCCCCCATTACGTCATGCTTCAGAAAGGTGAAAAATGGTCAGTTTTCAAATGTTTTATTTTTGAACGTCAGTTCACATTTGTAGGTGGATCATCAGTTTTAGAGCTAAAATTAGCATGTTTAATGTGATTTTCATGCTTCAAGGGGCCCGGGAAGTGAATTAAAAACCATTTGGAGGCATTTAATGTTCATGCAAAAACAGCGGATTTTTTACAAGAGATAACACCCCCCATTACGTCATGCTTCAGAAAGGTGAAAAATGGTCCGTTTTCAAATGTTTTATTTTTGAACGTCAGTTCACATTTGTAGGTAGATCATCAGTTTTAGAGCTAAAATTAGCATGTTTAAAGTGATTTTCATGCTTCCAAGGGCCCGGGAAGTGAATTAAAAACCATTTGGAGGCATTTAATGTTCATGCAAAAACAGCTGATTTTTGACAAAAGAGATAACACCCCCCCATTACGTCATGCTTCAGAAAGGTGAAAAATGGTCCGTTTTCAAATGTTTTATTTTTGAACTTCAGTTCACATTTGTAGGTGGATCATCAGTTTTAGAGCTAAAATTAGCATGTTTAATGTGATTTTCATGCTTCAAGGGGCCCGGGAAGTGAATTAAAAACCATTTGGAGGCATTTAATGTTCATGCAAAACAGCGGATTTTTTACAAGAGATAACACCCCCCCATTACGTCATGCTTCAGAAAGGTGAAAAATGGTCCGTTTTCAAATGTTTTATTTTTGAACGTCAGTTCACATTTGTTGGTGGATCATCAGTTTTAGAGCTAAAATTAGCATGTTTAATGTGATTTTCATGCTTCAAGGGGCCCGGGAAGTGAATTAAAAACCATTTGGAGGCATTTAATGTTCATGCAAAAAAGGCGGATTTTTTACAAGAGATAACACCCCCCCATTACGTCATGCTTCAGAAAGGTGAAAAATGGTCCGTTTTCAAATGTTTTATTTTTGAACGTCAGTTCACATTTGTAGGTAGATCATCAGTTTTAGAGCTAAAATTAGCATGTTTAAAGTGATTTTCATGCTTCCAAGGGCCCGGGAAGTGAATTAAAAACCATTTGGAGGCATTTAATGTTCATGCAAAAACAGCTGATTTTTGACAAAAGAGATAACACCCCCCCATTACGTCATGCTTCAGAAAGGTGAAAAATGGTCCGTTTTCAAATGTTTTATTTTTGAACTTCAGTTCACATTTGTAGGTAGATCATCAGTTTTAGAGCTAAAGTTAGCATGTTTAAAGTGATTTTCATGCTTCCAGGGGCCAGGGAAGTGAATTAAAAACCATTTGGAGGCATTTAATGTTCATGCAAAAACAGCTGATTTTTGACAAAAGAGATAACACCCCCCATTACGTCATGCTTCAGAAAGGTGAAAAATGGTCCGTTTTCAAATGTTTTATTTTTGAACTTCAGTTCACATTTGTAGGTGGATCATCAGTTTTAGAGCTAAAATTAGCATGTTTAAAGTGATTTTCATGCTTCCAGGGGCCCTAAACACAACATTTTTGGAATGGTTAAAAGTGCATGAAAATGGCCAATTTACTCACTCTGAGGTCTCAAAAAGCATTTCTTCACCCCGGGAAGTGAATTAAATACCATTTGGAGGCATTTAATGTTCAAGCAAAGACGGCTGATTTTTGACAATAGAGATAACACCCCCCCCCCATTATGTCATGCTTCAGAAAGGTGAAAAATGGTCCGTTTTCAAAAGTTTTATTTTTGAACGTCAGTTCACATTTGTAGGTAGATCATCAGTTTTAGAGCTAAAGTTAGCATGTTTAAAGTGATTTTCATGCTTCCAGGGGCCCGGGAAGTGAATTAAAAACCATTTGGAGGCATTTAATGTTCATGCAAAAACAGCTGATTTTTGAAAAAAGAGATAACACCCCCCCCATTACGTCATGCTTCACAAAGGTGAAAAATGGTCCGTTTTCAAATGTTTTATTTTTGAACGTCAGTTCACATTTGTAGGTGGATCATCAGTTTTAGAGCTAAAATTAGCATGTTTAAAGTGATTTTCTTGCTTTCAGGGGCCCTAAACACAACATTTGTTGAATGGTTAAAAGTGCATGAAAATGGCCAATTTACTCACTCTGGGGTCTCAAAAAGTGTTTCTTCACCCCGGGAAGTGAATTAAATACCATTTGGAAGCATTTAATGTTCAAGCAAAATTGGCTGATTTTTGACAAAAGAGAAAACCCCCCCCCCATTACGTCATGCTTCAGAAAGGTGAAAAATGGTCCGTTTTCAAATGTTTTATTTTTGAACGTCAGTTCACATTTGTAGGTGGATCATCAGTTTTAGAGCTAAAATTAGCATGTTTAATGTGATTTTCATGCTTCAAGGGGCCCGGGAAGTGAATTAAAAACCATTTGGAGGCATTTAATGTTCATGCAAAAACAGCGGATTTTTTACAAGAGATAACACCCACCCCATTACGTCATGCTTCAGAAAGGTGAAAAACGGTCCGTTTTCAAATGTTTTATTTTTGAACGTCAGTTCACATTTGTAGGTAGATCATCAGTTTTAGAGCTAAAATTAGCATGTTTAAAGTGATTTTCATGCTTCCAAGGGCCCGGGAAGTGAATTAAAAACCATTTGGAGGCATTTAATGTTCATGCAAAAACAGCAGATTTTTAAAAAAAAAGAGATAACACCCCCCCATTACGTCATGCTTCACAAAGGTGAAAAATGGTCCGTTTTCAAATGTTTTATTTTTGAACGTCAGTTCACATTTGTAGGTGGATCATCAGTTTTAGAGCTAAAATTAGCATGTTTAAAGTGATTTTCATGCTTCCGAGGGCCCTAAACACAACATTTGTGGAATGGTTAAAAGTGCATAAAAATGGCCAATTTACTCACTCTGGGGACTCAAAAAGTGTTTCTTCACCCCGGGAAGTGATTTAAATACCATTTGGAGGCATTTAATGTTCATGCAAAAACAGCTGATTTTTGACAAAAGAGATAACACCCCCCCATTACGTCATGCTTCAGAAAGGTGAAAAAAAGGTCCGTTTTCAAATGTTTTATTTTTGAACGTCAGTTCACATTTGTAGGTAGATCATCAGTTTTAGAGCTAAAATTAGCATGTTTAAAGTGATTTTCATGCTTCCAAGGGCCCTTGAAGTGAATTAAAAACCATTTGGAGGCATTTAATGTTCATGCAAAAACAGCTGATTTTTTACAAAAGAGATAACACCCCCCCATTACGTCATGCTTCAGAAAGGTGAAAAATGGTCCGTTTTCAAATGTTTTATTTTTGAACTTCAGTTCACATTTGTAGGTGGATCATCAGTTTTAGAGCTAAAATTAGCATGTTTAAAGTGATTTTCATGCTTCCAGGGGCCCTAAACACAACATTTTTGGAATGGTTAAAAGTGCATGAAAATGGCCAATTTACTCACTCTGAGGTCTCAAAAAGCATTTCTTCACCCCGGGAAGTGAATTAAATACCATTTGGAGGCATTTAATGTTCATGCAAAAACAGCGGATTTTTGACAAAAGAGATAACACCCCCCCCCCATTACGTCATGCTTCAGAAAGGTGAAAAATGGTCCGTTTTCAAATGTTTTATTTTTGAACGTCAGTTTACATTTGTAGGTAGATCATCAGTGTTAGAGCTAAAATTAGCATGTTTAAAGTGATTTTCATGCTTCCAAGGGCCCCGGGAAGTCAATTAAATACCATTTGGAGGCATTTAATGTTCATGCAAAAACAGCTGATTTTTGACAAAAGAGATAACACCCCCCCCCCATTACGTCATGCTTCAGAAAGGTGAAAAATGGTCAGTTTTCAAATGTTTTATTTTTGAACGTCAGTTTACATTTGTAGGTAGATCATCAGTGTTAGAGCTAAAATTAGCATGTTTAAAGTGATTTTCATGCTTCCAGGGGCCCGGGAAGTCAATTAAAAACCATTTGGAGGCATTTAATGTTCATGCAAAAACGGCTGATTTTTGACAAAAGAGATAACACCCCCCCCATTACGTCATGCTTCAGAAAGGTGAAAAATGGTCCGTTTTCAAATGTTTTATTTTTGAATGTCAGTTTACATTTGTAGGTAGATCATCAGTTTTAGAGCTAAAATTAGCATGTTTAAAGTGGTTTTCATGCTTCCGGGGGCCTCGGAAGTGAATTAAAAACCATTTGGAGGTATTTAATGTTCATGCAAAAACAGCTGATTTTTGACAAAAGAGATAACACCCCCCATTACGCCATGCTTCAGAAAGATGAAAAATGGTCCGTTTTCAAATGTTTTATTTTTGAACGTCAGTTCACATTAGTAGGTGGATCATCAGTTTTAGAGCTAAAATTTGCATGTTTAAAGTGATTTTCTTGCTTTCAGGGGCCCTAAACACAACATTTGTTGAATGGTTAAAAGTGCATAAAAATGGCCAATTTACTCACTCTGGGGACTCAAAAAGTGTTTCTTCACCCCGGGAAGTGATTTAAAAACCATTTGGAGGCATTTAATGTTCATGCAAAAACGGCTGATTTTTGACAAAAGAGAAAACACCCCCCCATTACGTCATGCTTCAGAAAGGTGAAAAATGGTCCGTTTTCAAATGTTTTATTTTTGAACGTCAGTTCACATTTGTAGGTGGATCATCAGTTTTAGAGCTAAAATTAGCATGTTTAAAGTGATTTTCATGCTTCCGAGGGCCCTAAACACAACATTTGTGGAATGGTTAAAAGTGCATAAAAATGGCCAATTTACTCACTCTGGGGACTCAAAAAGTGTTTCTTCACCCCGGTAAGTGATTTAAATACCATTTGGAGGCATTTAATGTTCATGCAAAAACAGCTGATTTTTGACAAAAGAGATAACACCCCCCCATTACGTCATGCTTCAGAAAGGTGAAAAAAATGGTCCGTTTTCAAATGTTTTATTTTTGAACGTCAGTTCACATTTGTAGGTAGATCATCAGTTTTAGAGCTAAAATTAGCATGTTTAAAGTGATTTTCATGCTTCCAAGGGCCCTTGAAGTGAATTAAAAACCATTTGGAGGCATTTAATGTTCATGCAAAAACAGCTGATTTTTTACAAAAGAGATAACACCCCCCCATTACGTCATGCTTCAGAAAGGTGAAAAATGGTCCGTTTTCAAATGTTTTATTTTTGAACTTCAGTTCACATTTGTAGGTGGATCATCAGTTTTAGAGCTAAAATTAGCATGTTTAAAGTGATTTTCATGCTTCCAGGGGCCCTAAACACAACATTTTTGGAATGGTTAAAAGTGCATGAAAATGGCCAATTTACTCACTCTGAGGTCTCAAAAAGCATTTCTTCACCCCGGGAAGTGAATTAAATACCATTTGGAGGCATTTAATGTTCATGCAAAAACAGCGGATTTTTGACAAAAGAGATAACACCCCCCCCCATTACGTCATGCTTCAGAAAGGTGAAAAATGGTCCGTTTTCAAATGTTTTATTTTTGAACGTCAGTTTACATTTGTAGGTAGATCATCAGTGTTAGAGCTAAAATTAGCATGTTTAAAGTGATTTTCATGCTTCCAAGGGCCCCGGGAAGTGAATTAAATACCATTTGGAGGCATTTAATGTTCATGCAAAAACAGCTGATTTTTGACAAAAGAGATAACACCCCCCCCCCATTACGTCATGCTTCAGAAAGGTGAAAAATGGTCAGTTTTCAAATGTTTTATTTTTGAACGTCAGTTTACATTTGTAGGTAGATCATCAGTGTTAGAGCTAAAATTAGCATGTTTAAAGTGATTTTCATGCTTCCAGGGGCCCGGGAAGTCAATTAAAAACCATTTGGAGGCATTTAATGTTCATGCAAAAACGGCTGATTTTTGACAAAAGAGATAACACCCCCCCCATTACGTCATGCTTCAGAAAGGTGAAAAATGGTCCGTTTTCAAATGTTTTATTTTTGAATGTCAGTTTACATTTGTAGGTAGATCATCAGTTTTAGAGCTAAAATTAGCATGTTTAAAGTGGTTTTCATGCTTCCGGGGGCCTCGGAAGTGAATTAAAAACCATTTGGAGGTATTTAATGTTCATGCAAAAACAGCTGATTTTTGACAAAAGAGATAACACCCCCCATTACGCCATGCTTCAGAAAGATGAAAAATGGTCCGTTTTCAAATGTTTTATTTTTGAACGTCAGTTCACATTAGTAGGTGGATCATCAGTTTTAGAGCTAAAATTTGCATGTTTAAAGTGATTTTCTTGCTTTCAGGGGCCCTAAACACAACATTTGTTGAATGGTTAAAAGTGCATAAAAATGGCCAATTTATTCACTCTGGGGACTCAAAAAGTGTTTCTTCACCCCGGGAAGTGATTTAAAAACCATTTGGAGGCATTTAATGTTCATGCAAAAACGGCTGATTTTTGACAAAAGAGAAAACACCCCCCCATTACGTCATGCTTCAGAAAGGTGAAAAATGGTCCGTTTTCAAATGTTTTATTTTTGAACGTCAGTTCACATTTGTAGGTGGATCATCAGTTTTAGAGCTAAAATTAGCATGTTTAATGTGATTTTCATGCTTCAAGGGGCCCGGGAAGTGAATTAAAAACCATTTGGAGGCATTTAATGTTCATGCAAAAACAGCGGATTTTTTACAAGAGATAACACCCCCCCATTACGTCATGCTTCAGAAAGGTGAAAAAAATGGTCCGTTTTCAAATGTTTTATTTTTGAACGTCAGTTCACATTTGTAGGTAGATCATCAGTTTTAGAGCTAAAATTAGCATGTTTAAAGTGATTTTCATGCTTCCAAGGGCCCGGGAAGTGAATTAAAAACCATTTGGAGGCATTTAATGTTCATGCAAAAACAGCTGATTTTTAAAAAAAAAGAGATAACACCCCCCCATTACGTCATGCTTCACAAAGGTGAAAAATGGTCCGTTTTCAAATGTTTTATTTTTGAACGTCAGTTCACATTTGTAGGTGGATCATCAGTTTTAGAGCTAAAATTAGCATGTTTAAAGTGATTTTCATGCTTCCGAGGGCCCTAAACACAACATTTGTGGAATGGTTAAAAGTGCATAAAAATGGCCAATTTACTCACTCTGGGGACTCAAAAAGTGTTTCTTCACCCCGGGAAGTGATTTAAATACCATTTGGAGGCATTTAATGTTCATGCAAAAACAGCTGATTTTTGACAAAAGAGATAACACCCCCCCATTACGTCATGCTTCAGAAAGGTGAAAAAAATGGTCCGTTTTCAAATGTTTTATTTTTGAACGTCAGTTCACATTTGTAGGTAGATCATCAGTTTTAGAGCTAAAATTAGCATGTTTAAAGTGATTTTCATGCTTCCAAGGGCCCTTGAAGTGAATTAAAAACCATTTGGAGGCATTTAATGTTCATGCAAAAACAGCTGATTTTTTACAAAAGAGATAACACCCCCCCATTACGTCATGCTTCAGAAAGGTGAAAAATGGTCCGTTTTCAAATGTTTTATTTTTGAACTTCAGTTCACATTTGTAGGTGGATCATCAGTTTTAGAGCTAAAATTAGCATGTTTAAAGTGATTTTCATGCTTCCAGGGGCCCTAAACACAACATTTTTGGAATGGTTAAAAGTGCATGAAAATGGCCAATTTACTCACTCTGAGGTCTCAAAAAGCATTTCTTCACCCCGGGAAGTGAATTAAATACCATTTGGAGGCATTTAATGTTCATGCAAAAACAGCGGATTTTTGACAAAAGAGATAACACCCCCCCCATTACGTCATGCTTCAGAAAGGTGAAAAATGGTCCGTTTTCAAATGTTTTATTTTTGAACGTCAGTTTACATTTGTAGGTAGATCATCAGTGTTAGAGCTAAAATTAGCATGTTTAAAGTGATTTTCATGCTTCCAAGGGCCCCGGGAAGTGAATTAAATACCATTTGGAGGCATTTAATGTTCATGCAAAAACAGCTGATTTTTGACAAAAGAGATAACACCCCCCCCATTACGTCATGCTTCAGAAAGGTGAAAAATGGTCCGTTTTCAAATGTTTTATTTTTGAACGTCAGTTTACATTTGTAGGTAGATCATCAGTGTTAGAGCTAAAATTAGCATGTTTAAAGTGATTTTCATGCTTCCAGGGGCCCGGGAAGTCAATTAAAAACCATTTGGAGGCATTTAATGTTCATGCAAAAACGGCTGATTTTTGACAAAAGAGATAACACCCCCCCCATTACGTCATGCTTCAGAAAGGTGAAAAATGGTCCGTTTTCAAATGTTTTATTTTTGAATGTCAGTTTACATTTGTAGGTAGATCATCAGTTTTAGAGCTAAAATTAGCATGTTTAAAGTGGTTTTCATGCTTCCGGGGGCCTCGGAAGTGAATTAAAAACCATTTGGAGGTATTTAATGTTCATGCAAAAACAGCTGATTTTTGACAAAAGAGATAACACCCCCCATTACGCCATGCTTCAGAAAGATGAAAAATGGTCCGTTTTCAAATGTTTTATTTTTGAACGTCAGTTCACATTAGTAGGTGGATCATCAGTTTTAGAGCTAAAATTTGCATGTTTAAAGTGATTTTCTTGCTTTCAGGGGCCCTAAACACAACATTTGTTGAATGGTTAAAAGTGCATAAAAATGGCCAATTTACTCACTCTGGGGACTCAAAAAGTGTTTCTTCACCCCGGGAAGTGATTTAAAAACCATTTGGAGGCATTTAATGTTCATGCAAAAACGGCTGATTTTTGACAAAAGAGAAAACACCCCCCCATTACGTCATGCTTCAGAAAGGTGAAAAATGGTCCGTTTTCAAATGTTTTATTTTTGAACGTCAGTTCACATTTGTAGGTGGATCATCAGTTTTAGAGCTAAAATTAGCATGTTTAAAGTGATTTTCATGCTTCCGAGGGCCCTAAACACAACATTTGTGGAATGGTTAAAAGTGCATAAAAATGGCCAATTTACTCACTCTGGGGACTCAAAAAGTGTTTCTTCACCCCGGGAAGTGATTTAAATACCATTTGGAGGCATTTAATGTTCATGCAAAAACAGCTGATTTTTGACAAAAGAGATAACACCCCCCCATTACGTCATGCTTCAGAAAGGTGAAAAAAATGGTCCGTTTTCAAATGTTTTATTTTTGAACGTCAGTTCACATTTGTAGGTAGATCATCAGTTTTAGAGCTAAAATTAGCATGTTTAAAGTGATTTTCATGCTTCCAAGGGCCCTTGAAGTGAATTAAAAACCATTTGGAGGCATTTAATGTTCATGCAAAAACAGCTGATTTTTTACAAAAGAGATAACACCCCCCCCATTACGTCATGCTTCAGAAAGGTGAAAATTGGTCCGTTTTCAAATGTTTTATTTTTGAACTTCAGTTCACATTTGTAGGTGGATCATCAGTTTTAGAGCTAAAATTAGCATGTTTAAAGTGATTTTCATGCTTCCAGGGGCCCTAAACACAACATTTTTGGAATGGTTAAAAGTGCATGAAAATGGCCAATTTACTCACTCTGAGGTCTCAAAAAGCATTTCTTCACCCCGGGAAGTGAATTAAATACCATTTGGAGGCATTTAATGTTCATGCAAAAACAGCGGATTTTTGACAAAAGAGATAACACCCCCCCCCCATTACGTCATGCTTCAGAAAGGTGAAAAATGGTCCGTTTTCAAATGTTTTATTTTTGAACGTCAGTTTACATTTGTAGGTAGATCATCAGTGTTAGAGCTAAAATTAGCATGTTTAAAGTGATTTTCATGCTTCCAAGGGCCCCGGGAAGTGAATTAAATACCATTTGGAGGCATTTAATGTTCATGCAAAAACAGCTGATTTTTGACAAAAGAGATAACACCCCCCCCCATTACGTCATGCTTCAGAAAGGTGAAAAATGGTCAGTTTTCAAATGTTTTATTTTTGAACGTCAGTTTACATTTGTAGGTAGATCATCAGTGTTAGAGCTAAAATTAGCATGTTTAAAGTGATTTTCATGCTTCCAGGGGCCCGGGAAGTCAATTAAAAACCATTTGGAGGCATTTAATGTTCATGCAAAAACGGCTGATTTTTGACAAAATAGATAACACCCCCCCCATTACGTCATGCTTCAGAAAGATGAAAAATGGTCCGTTTTCAAATGTTTTATTTTTGAATGTCAGTTTACATTTGTAGGTAGATCATCAGTTTTAGAGCTAAAATTAGCATGTTTAAAGTGGTTTTCATGCTTCCGGGGGCCTCGGAAGTGAATTAAAAACCATTTGGAGGTATTTAATGTTCATGCAAAAACAGCTGATTTTTGACAAAAGAGATAACACCCCCCATTACGCCATGCTTCAGAAAGATGAAAAATGGTCCGTTTTCAAATGTTTTATTTTTGAACGTCAGTTCACATTAGTAGGTGGATCATCAGTTTTAGAGCTAAAATTTGCATGTTTAAAGTGATTTTCTTGCTTTCAGGGGCCCTAAACACAACATTTGTTGAATGGTTAAAAGTGCATAAAAATGGCCAATTTACTCACTCTGGGGACTCAAAAAGTGTTTCTTCACCCCGGGAAGTGATTTAAAAACCATTTGGAGGCATTTAATGTTCATGCAAAAACGGCTGATTTTTGACAAAAGAGAAAACACCCCCCCATTACGTCATGCTTCAGAAAGGTGAAAAATGGTCCGTTTTCAAATGTTTTATTTTTGAACGTCAGTTCACATTTGTAGGTGGATCATCAGTTTTAGAGCTAAAATTAGCATGTTTAATGTGATTTTCATGCTTCAAGGGGCCCGGGAAGTGAATTAAAAACCATTTGGAGGCATTTAATGTTCATGCAAAAACAGCGGATTTTTTACAAGAGATAACACCCCCCCCATTACGTCATGCTTCAGAAAGGTGAAAAATGGTCCGTTTTCAAATGTTTTATTTTTGAACGTCAGTTCACATTTGTAGGTAGATCATCAGTTTTAGAGCTAAAATTAGCATGTTTAAAGTGATTTTCATGCTTCCAAGGGCCCGGGAAGTGAATTAAAAACCATTTGGAGGCATTTAATGTTCATGCAAAAACAGCTGATTTTTGACAAAAGAGATAACACCCCCCCATTACGTCATGCTTCACAAAGGTGAAAAATGGTCCGTTTTCAAATGTTTTATTTTTGAACGTCAGTTCACATTTGTAGGTGGATCATCAGTTTTAGAGCTAAAAATAGCATGTTTAAAGTGATTTTCATGCTTCCGAGGGCCCTAAACACAACATTTGTGGAATGGTTAAAAGTGCATAAAAATGGCCAATTTACTCACTCTGGGGACTCAAAAAGTGTTTCTTCACCCCGGGAAGTGATTTAAATACCATTTGGAGGCATTGAATGTTCATGCAAAAACAGCTGATTTTTGACAAAAGAGATAACACCCCCCCATTACGTCATGCTTCAGAAAGGTGAAAAAAATGGTCCGTTTTCAAATGTTTTATTTTTGAACGTCAGTTCACATTTGTAGGTAGATCATCAGTTTTAGAGCTAAAATTAGCATGTTTAAAGTGATTTTCATGCTTCCAGGGGCCCGGGAAGTCAATTAAAAACCATTTGGAGGCATTTAATGTTCATGCAAAAACGGCTGATTTTTGACAAAAGAGATAACACCCCCCCATTACGTCATGCTTCAGAAAGGAGAAAAATGGTCCGTTTTCAAATGTTTTATTTTTGAACGTCAGTTCACATTTGTAGGTAGATCATCAGTTTTAGAGCTAAAGTTAGCATGTTTAAAGTGATTTTCATGCTTCCAGGGGCCCGGGAAGTGAATTAAAAACCATTTGGAGGCATTTAATGTTCATGCAAAAACAGTTGAGTTTTTGACAAAAGAGATAACACCCCCCCATTACGTCATGCTTCAGAAAGGTGAAAAATGGTCCGTTTTCAAATGTTTTATTTTTGAACTTCAGTTCACATTTGTAGGTGGATCATCAGTTTTAGAGCTAAAATTAGCATGTTTAAAGTGATTTTCATGCTTCCAGGGGCCCTAAACACAACATTTTTGGAATGGTTAAAAGTGCATGAAAATGGCCAATTTACTCACTCTGAGGTCTCAAAAAGCATTTCTTCACCCCGGGAAGTGAATTAAATACCATTTGGAGGCATTTAATGTTCATGCAAAAACAGCTGATTTTTGACAAAAGAGATAACACCCCCCCCATTACGTCATGCTTCAGAAAGGTGAAAAATGGTCCGTTTTCAAATGTTTTATTTTTGAACGTCAGTTTACATTTGTAGGTAGATCATCAGTGTTAGAGCTAAAATTAGCATGTTTAAAGTGATTTTCATGCTTCCAGGGGCCCGGGAAGTCAATTAAAAACCATTTGGAGGCATTTAATGTTCATGCAAAAACGGCTGATTTTTGACAAAAGAAATAACACCCCCCCATTACGTCATGCTTCAGAAAGGTGAAAAATGGTCAGTTTTCAAATGTTTTATTTTTGAACGTCAGTTTACATTTGTAGGTAGATCATCAGTTTTAGAGCTAAAATTAGCATGTTTAAAGTGGTTTTCATGCTTCCGGGGGCCTGGGAAGTGAATTAAAAACCATTTGGAGGTATTTAATGTTCATGCAAAAACAGCTGATTTTTGACAAAAGAGATAACACCCCCCATTACGTCATGCTTCACAAAGGTGAAAAATGGTCCGTTTTCAAATGTTTTATATTTGAACGTCAGTTCACATTTGTAGGTGGATCATCAGTTTTAGAGCTAAAATTAGCATGTTTAAAGTGATTTTCATGCTTCCAGGGGCCCTAAACACAACATTTGTGGAATGGTGAAAAGTGCATAAAAATGGCCAATTTACTCACTCTGGGGACTCAAAAAGTGTTTCTTCACCCCGGGAAGTGATTTAAAAACCATTTGGAGGCATTTAATGTTCATGCAAAAACAGCTGATTTTTGACAAAAGAGATAACACCCCCCATTACGTCATGCTTCAGAAAGGTGAAAAATGGTCAGTTTTCAAATGTTTTATTTTTGAACGTCAGTTCACATTTGTAGGTGGATCATCAGTTTTAGAGCTAAAATTAGCATGTTTAATGTGATTTTCATGCTTCAAGGGGCCCGGGAAGTGAATTAAAAACCATTTGGAGGCATTTAATGTTCATGCAAAAACAGCGGATTTTTTACAAGAGATAACACCCCCCATTACGTCATGCTTCAGAAAGGTGAAAAATGGTCCGTTTTCAAATGTTTTATTTTTGAACGTCAGTTCACATTTTGTAGTGTAGCTCCTATTTTCCCAATAGGCTCTGCGCATTGGAATAGTGCCTACAGCAGTAAAGGCCTAGGCCAGACGTTAACTAGGTCTACTACTGTCGATACTAGACTTAATTTTTGGGTTTGCCAGCTAAGCTCAGAGTTCGCTAGAAACTTTCTCGAATGTTCAAGGAAGGATTAACTCCCCTGATTAGACAAGAAGGGATTTAGTTTCTGACAACCATAGAACATGACAACTTTGCTCTCCCCTAATCAAGAGTCAATCTCGAGAGTCGTGTGAGCACAAGGCAATTATTTTACTCAGTCAGTACGTGCATTCTTAGTCTCATCAGAATGTAGAGAAAAGGAAGAGATGGGCGTGTTCAATAAAAGATGTTATTTATTGATCAGTCTCTTTTCTCGTACAAGAGAAATGGATCGATATTATTGCAATACTTATAGTTAAGTAAAGTGCATACATTAGAAGCAACAGTATAAAATAATACTGTAAAAACATTGATATGGTTTCTGAGCCATATGATGTTTAAAATGAATAAAATATATTTACATACACATATACATTTGACTAAACGTACTCAACTGGTGTTTCTAAATACGCCTACCCCGTGTACCTGACCTAAGTCTAATGCGTGGGCGGGAATAGAAAGTTACAGTTTAGTTTAAGTTTGTTTTTGCCAAGTGAATAACTAAAGAATTCTCTAGGAGGGGTTATTCAGTTCTGTACCTGGAATTTAGGATGGATGAGGAATGGTATCTCTTTCTCTGCTCTCGATATTCCAGGCTGCCTGCGAGGGCTGCCCAGAAGCGCCGGTGCTGGGTCTCTCGGCTTGAGATAGCAGCGCGTCTCTCAGCGCGTCAGGAAGGCGGGGCTGCTGGCTGCGGGGTCTGCTTCTGCTCTCGGCTTCGGCAAGTATGGCTGCTCCGTCTTGTCACCACGCGTGTGTTTGCATAGGGCAAGGTCGGCAATATTTATACCTTAAAGGTGCCGGGATTGACGTAAGGATGGACATAGGTACGTCAATAAAGATGTCATACGACTTGCTCGTTAGCACATTCTTTACTAAAGTTCTCTGTGAAATCAAAACAATGGCCGCACGGATTATCCAGGTTGTCATAGGTTTGATTTGTTATGAGAACGTCGTATGCCTTATCAGGGGCTGGAGGAATATCGCTTGTCTAATTAGATCTCAAGCGTTATGACCTAATCAGATAACACGTTCCTGTGCCGTAGTGTGACTGCGTCAGATAACGGTATCTGCATCATGGGGAATTTCTTGCCTCATGGGCTGACTGTTAGTTAACTAGCTAGTAAGTTTAACCAGAATAGGGTCAGGAATAGGGGGATCGAATCAGAACCTATAGAAATACACGACACCCACTCCACGCTAACTATGGTCATATCTACTAATCTATGCATAGTATAACATAGTACAACATACTATAGAGTATAGTGTATACCTTACCACCCCAAAATACACAAAATGCATTTCGAAATTTTCAAATATACTGAAAAATTGCAGTCATATATATTGTATGCACTTAAGCTATGAATTAAATGCAAAAGTAAACACGCATTGTTATGCATTATTGCTTGTTGGTATATGAGAAATACACATGAAATGGCTCTTAATATGGCTATACAGAAAAAAGTCGAAACCATTTCATCACATAAAATCTATTGCGAACATACCAGCGGGCAGCTAAAGTCTATAAAGTCTATAAAGTATCTAAAATAGAAATCTTAGTTCTCTAGGAATAGTCTCTTACTTTAAGCAGAAAATCAGTGTCCCGGGAAAAAATATATAGAAAAATATTTTAGGGGCTTGCTGAAAAAAGTTGCTGTCCGTGAACTGGATTGTAATTGTTCATGTGACTTTATTTTTAAAGTTGAAGGCCGAATTCAGGGAACGCCGTGTGCGAGTTAACTCAAAAGTCTCTATTTCTGTTCCGGAGAGAACATCATATCATTCAGGCTTTCGAAAAAACTGTCAACAGCTTCATGGGAAAGTTCCTCTAAGTCGGAAATAGGGGTAACCATGCATTCATGCGCATGATTGTCTCCATTGACATTCTGATTTGCATTGCTGACAGAAGGTCGTACCTGTTCGATGCTGCTTTCATCTTGAACTTCACTACTCTTCAATCGCAGTGGTGAAGATTCCAGGAATGCCGTCATCAGAATTGGCAGCCTTTGAGGGCAGCACAGTGCGTGAACCTTGGTAGGAACCAACAGTGTATCTGCATCCACTGGCGCATCCGATTGTAGCGTCAGACAGGTGTCTAACACGCATTCTTCTCCGCATAGCAGACACCTTAGTACAGGTAAAACACACCTTTGCCACATTGGTCGAAATGATAGAAACCAAGTCATGTTTAGGTCTCTAAGCCGGGATAGTCCCAGGATTTTTGATATCCGGTCCCGGTATCCAATGGCTAGGATCGTATCTTCCATTGTCGTGAGATTTTGTTCTGTGACATGGGTTGCCATAACGAAAAATAAGGACTAGGAATAGGATTCCTGCAATTAGTCCTAGGATCAGGGGAAGTCCGCCAAAAATCGAATGGACGAAGTCTGGAAAAATACCCAGTATGGCTTTGAATGGTGTTAATGCCATCGAAAATACTGTCTTAAATACCTTTGAGACCCCTGTGGTATCAGAAATATTTAAGATTTCGCTCAGGATTTCCGCGAAATATACGGGGGAATCAGTTGATAATAATGTATGTATCTCTGCAGTCGTCCTTGCGACTTGTAGATCATACGTTTCTTTAGATGACGTGAGCCTTGTAGGCGTCTGAAGAAGCACTGTTTTCATTCTGCTTAAAGTGTCTATTCGAATAGAAGTAATCTTCAATCCGGGCCATACCCTTGCCTCCTTGTCTGGAAAGGAGCTGGGAAACAAAGAACGTCCACAGCACTTGACCTTCGCCGTCGTAGTGACGAGATAAGGAGTACCGGGCATAAGACTACAGCATCTGCGGTCTACAATAAGAATGTAACTCCCATTATAGAGTCTTTGAAAGAATGGTTCTATTTCAGTTGCAGGTGCGCCTTGCTGGTGACATGAATGGTTGTATGAATTCCCTTCACAGGCTCCGTGCAAACTAATTCCGTTACACAGAAGCGTGCCGCTTAGTGACATAACACAATTGTTGCCACTAAGAAACACTTTCTGTCCTTTATTACTGACACATGCATGTGAATAGGGCAGGTTCCATGTTGTTTTAAGGTACCCCTTTCCCAATTTCTCGTACATGCCAGCCTGTATATATTTTTGGCAGTATTGAAACCTGAAGGTTGAGATTGGAATATTTATGATTCCGTGGATTATCCATTCACTGACAGGTCGTTCTGACATTGTCAACGGTAATCTTTCTAGTTTTTCAATGCTCAAGATTGTATAATCAGCACCCTTCTGCGCCATACCGATCTGTCTATCAGTAAGGTTAAAGATTTGGAATAGTGACGTTGTGTTGATTAAACGCCAAGGCACATAGCCTGAACGCAGATTTTGTAACGTCCAGCCAAGCTGTACAATAGAACGCAATTGTGACTGACCATGTTGTAATAACAGTAAGTCTTGCGATAATATATCGATTGCTGACGACACAATGCTGTCCAATGAAAAAATTCTGGAGGACAGAGTCATTAACCCATTGTCCACTACAGAAAGTGATTTTTCCAAATTAATACGGTCAATTTCCCGTATTCTTTCTGCTGTCTCAATTTGAGTAACCTTCCAGGCCTCATTGTATGCTGCATATACAGAGGCTGCTATGAAACGCTTATGACGCTGTTTGCGTGGTCCCAGTATGAAATCACGCAAGTCAGCACCATCAGTAAGTAAAGTTAGGTGTTGCTTAATTTCAGGCAGTGTGGAAGTTTGTAGCCATTGAAGGCATAATTTGCCCACACTGTAGGTTGTTGTTATTATCCCTGGGTGATGTCTTTGGGGATATCTAGGGTCTGGCCTGGTCATTTTGAAACCCTGTGTTTTATTCAGGAATATATCTTGACAGTTATTTGTATCTGTGGGCCAGATCAACCATTGTTTCCAATCAGGATGTGTTCTGTTTTGGTTAAGTATATGGTTTATGTCTATTTCTTCATCTGTTTCAGAGTTATTGCTAAACATTGTTGGCTTTGGAATAGACAGGTTATTTAAATCTTTGATTTTGGCTAAGCCAAGACAGGTGGTTTGTTGAACGGTGTCATTTAAAAATATCATTTGTTCTGGGATCATGCAGGCTCTAAACAAAGCTTCTAAACCCTGTACTTGCCATTCTTTTGTACCCCAAACACTTTTCAAATCAACATGTTTGTCCCAATAATCAAATCCAAAAGTATTCATTTTTTCAAAGAAAGAATCTGAATATATCAATTTTGTGTTGGTTATCATGGTTTTCATCCCTGTCTTGTTTGACAATTTGTAATAAAATGTTTCAGCATTAGTTATGTTAAAACCTGAAAAATATGAATATTTGCCATATACGGTTCTAGAGCTCCCTTTTGGAGGTGTAGCACAATGTTCCCATTGATTAAAATTTAAAACATTTCTAGGTTGTGCAGATTTATGCAAGAAATGGTTACCATAATGGTTATAGCAGTACATGCTGTCATAATTTGTAGAACCCTGCAAATAATCATGTTTTGTAAATTTAGCAGACATTACTAAGTCAGACATCATATTGTTTATACTTTCAAAGTCCCAATCATCAGCAAAAGAGTTTGGTTTTGCAAAATCACTCAAGGAGATCTTGATTTGGTGTGGATATTTCAGGATCTCGACCGGACCATAAATTTCATAGTCAGTGTTGTCCCAGGCTACCCCACCAGGTATTGGAATTGCTGTGAAGTTGGCTGAAGAAAGTTCTGAAGAAAGTTCTCGTTTCTTGACGTGTGAAGATGTGTGTGGTTTGAGGACCAAGTTGATGTTCTGACTTGCTGTGTCCATTTTAGCATATTTTCCCTCAATGAAGCGTCCCAAAGTAAATACCATGATGAGCCAAAGTATGAGGATAAATGCACCAAAACCCACCCAAAATGCAATCCATGGAGAAACTAGATATGTTTCTTTCAGTTGTTTTAAAAGTTCCTTCGCTTTGTCTTTAAAGGATTTTGATGATGGCTGTGTCTTTTGTTCGCTGAAGCCTTCAGAGGAATCATCGAAGTTGATGAAGTAACCGGATGCAGTTCTGTCAATTGTTCCAATTGGTTCAGGATTTTTGTTTCTTGCATTTTCACTTGGTACTTCTGTATAGATTGGTGTGTCTCTGCTAAATGTCTTTATTTGGGTTTTCAGAGGTCTAAGTTCTATTGCATTGTTGCATAGTCCTTGTTGTTCTTCCGTAGGCGTTTCGAATGTGATGAGCCTCTTTGATAGGACCTCTGTACTGGTAGCAAACCTTGGTGTTCTGCTACTTATTGGGAGTCCACTTGGCCTACTGTTTGTTATCGGCCACATGTTGTGGTTTTACCAGGTCGATGGATACAACTCGGTTCTCCTTTTTTCCAGCAAGTGGCGGTAGTACAACTGATCTTGTCCCGTTGACAGACAATACAGGAACTGCTTTTCTGTAAGAAGGCCCAAATTCCTTCTTTACCGCGATCTTCTCCCTGACTAGATCCCCGACTTTTGGAATCCAGACAGGTCTTGCTGGGACAGGTGGTGATTCTTCAGTGGTCGTTGGCTGTTGTTTCAACTGTATGTTGCTCAGGTCTTTTCTTGTTTTGTTTAAGTCCTGCAAAATAGCCAAACGGTCTTTGACATCAAAGCTTTTTTCTGTTACCACTGAAGTCTGACTATCAAGGTCAGAGATCAACATCCTAGTTCCGAATAATAATTCGTACGGACTGAATCCCTTCAGAGAATTTCTTGGCAAGTTATTAAGACTACGTTGGACACTTATTAGATGTTTGACCCACCCAGCTCCCGAACCTAATATCCTTTCTATTATAGATTGCTTTCTGACTTGGTTTTTTCTTTACACCATCCCATACCCTCAGGAAGGAAGTGAGAAGATTCCCGCTGGGCTGTGCTCATTTGGCCATTCTTTCCCCCCCCAGGCTGGATTGCCTGAGTGAAAACAATGGTCGAACGTAGCATGCTCTTAGCGTATATGCCATTTAGACTCGCAAATCTTGTATAACAGTCCGGACGTCAGCCGAGTGCTGTGGATCTACATTATAAGTGGGAACTAGCCTGTATATGTTAATCGCAAGCCATTCTTTTTAGTGGTGATGTTATCTGCCTTGATACGACGAGGTATTAAACTGCTTCTCTCCCCACTGCGATCTCTGTTGCAGTTTGGGCAGTTTTTTACAAACATGGTGTAGTGCAGGCTCATGCCTGGCCACCAGTACCGTGATTGTAATTCCTCCAGAGAATCTTTTAATTTAAGGTGTCTGAGACCCTCGCCCATGTGTGCGTCTGCGATTAACAAGTTTCTCCTGTCCATGTTTGGAATCACTCTATCCCCCACTCCAGGGATTCGAGCAAAAGGAATGGAGTTTGCATCTATGATGTATGTGTAATTGAGTGGATAGTTGATCGGTAACGCCGAGCAGTCGCCTTTTGATGACGTTTTTACTGCCAGCAATGTTTCGCCGTCAATGTATTTTAATGTACGCTTTTTCCGATCTACGGGAGCCGGTTTACTGGCTGCCGCTGCGGCTGTTTCAGCCAATGAATTCCCTACAACGTGAACGCCATCACGCTGGTGACTCAGTGAGTGTGTCACGTGAGTCTTTGGTAGTTCTTTTTTCAAAAGAGCTACCTGTTCCCAGAGCAGTCTCTGCTTTATTGGTGCATCCGTGTCATCTTTGTAATCGTTCTGAATCCAGGTCTGCAAATCCTTGTTATATGCTTTGACGCAGAAATATGAATCTGACACTATAAGTGTCGGGAATTCGCGATCCGCATTATCTAGCGCCATTTTCAAAGCTAATATTTCAGTTTGTAGTTCTGAATTAGTTTCTACTGAGTGTGTTTTTGTTAATAGAGGTCTTAGTTTACCTCCGTGCCACACTTCTTTTGTAATCTCACATGTGGGATTGTATGCATGTTCTCCCCAAACGGAGGGTTGAGCATGTCCGTCTGTATAGATTACACAGGCGTAATGTCGTAGAGGCAGAATGTCGATTGGCAGAGGATACGTTTTTTCATATTTTATATTTTTTAATTCTTCTAGTTCTTAAAAGACTGTTAACCAGGCAATACTTGATAATTCATATCCTCCGTACTGGATTTTCAGATGGGCAATTCTGGACTTTTTGAAGTTGAATTTGTAACCCTCTGCAGCGAAACCAAGTATTATGGTGTTCACTCTTTTCAAGTGAGTTTCCAAGTCATCATCTGTTAAGTAAATGTCATCGACATAAGATAATGCTTCATCATCATATAGTTGTAGTAATTCTGTTACTCTCGCTGAGAATACCCCCGGGCTGTTCTTGTACCCCTGGGCTAACCGACAGAATTGTTTTTGAGTGCCATTTACTGAGAATGCAGTTAAATATCTGCTCTCTGGTGCTATGTTTTGACAAAAGAAACCGTTGGAGATGTCCAAGGTTGTTTTGTATTTTTTGCGCACTATGTTATTCATTAGTGCAGCACTGTGTGAGTTTTGCACTGCAAAAGTTTTGCAACATGTGTTAAGGTGTCGGTAATCCAAAACTAGACGGTACGAATTGTCTGGTTTGGAGACCGGAAATAAAGGATTGTTCATTTGTGAGGTGCAAGTTTCAATCACCCCTTGGTATTCTAGCTGATCTAGTATTTCATTTACTTGTTTTTTAGCTTCTTGCTTAATTGGGTACTGCCTTTGTGCAGTAGGTTGTGATTTTAACTGGACTTTGTGAGGAGGAGAATCCTCATCCCATCCTACATGATTTTTATATAAAGCAGGTGCTAAGGCCACTGCCCACTTTCTAGCAAGTGTATATTTTTTATGAATCGGTATTTGATTCGAGAAGGCAGGCATAATTACTTCTTCGCCATGAGGGCACTCCCTGACAAACTCTGGTGGCCAGTCTTTTTCAGCTAGAAGGATGTCATAGCCCTTGGATAGGTTATCCCAAAATAGTCCCCTTATTTTCCTAGTCTTATCTCCCTCTATACGTAATGTTATCTCGTATATTTTGTGGGGCTTGCTAACTCTGGTATCTGCAGTTTCCACTTGAAGGTATTCATTCGTGTCCACTGTCTCCAGATGATTCATAAGGACTTTGCGAGCTATGCTCACCTCTGCTGCGCTGTCTAGCATTGTCTGAGCCCATTCTCCGTTTTTCAGTTGTGTCCTCAGTATTCTCGGCATTGTTAACTACCTTGATACTGGCTACCTTCTTTTTTGGAAATTGTGATTTCTTTTTCAGTTGAGCAGGTTCCTTGTCTTTGGACTTGGCGTGCTCTTCTGATCGTCCTCTTCTTTCCGATTTCTGCGAGGAATTCTGAAAAGATTGAGAGGGACGTGTATCAATGTCTTGATATCTATCAGGTTTTTTAATATTATCCCTATTTCTAAGGTTATATCTATTCCCAGAGGGTTCACTCTGAGGTGACCTTTGTCTCGGGTTTGGAGATTTCTCTCTTCGCCTAGGAGACCTTCCTCTGGACTGGAATTTCTTTTCTTTAGGATTGGATTGTTTATTTCCATCCCAGTTCTTTTTTGGTGAATTATTATTAAAAAATATTTTTTCTGGACTTGTAATCAGTTGCGGTTTTACTGGTATTCCACCTAGACTATCTCTGCCTAGTTCTTCATAGGATTTTTCTATGATTCTGGCAATTTCAGCTGGTTGGTCTGCTATATCTGTCTCTTTTAACCTCTGGCGGATCGCCACGTTTGCTGCTTCACCCTTTATGTTGGCTAGTAATATAGCCGAGACCTGCTTGAAGTCTTTTAGTAATTTCATACCAAGAGTTAAAGCTGGTTCTGGACCGTATTCATCTTGAATTTGTTTTAGCACATCTGGTATCACCGAAATGGATGGGACACCGTGCGTTTTTGTATAGATGGAAGCAAAGACTGTACCCCAAGTGTCACAGTCCTCAATGTGTGGTGCGATTCCCATTGGGAGACATATAGTCAGAATCCTGTGTTTTTCTAATGGGGTGGTGTCAGGAAACACCGCCTCTATTTGGGTAATTTTCTGTGCCAACCAGAATGGTATCTGTTCCCGTTTAGCTGGAACTTTACCTAGGCAGGATTGGATGTTCTGTGGTGTAATTTTATTTGTGTTCCCCTGGTGAGGGGTCAGCTGTGGAAGTTTAATCGCTGGCTGAATTGTTGAAGTCCGCATTACATACTGAACTAATTGTCTGTGAATTTTTAGTAGTTGTTTTAGCTGTATTAACAGCTCTGCTGCAGGCATTCTTTCGATGTCTGGATGTGGTGTGTATCCGGCTAGGACCGGCCACGTTGCTCCTGGTCTTCCTAAAGGACCGAGCCTTGTAATGTGATTGTTATGTATTAGGGCGCCATCAAATAAGAGCAAATGCTCTTGGAATTTGAGTGGTACTTCCACCTCCTCGAAAGGAGTGTACTCATTAGGAGGTTCCTCTACTTTGTAATAGTGGAAGTACTTTGTTACAGCATTTGCTGCTGGAAAATTTATCCATGTATAGTATACCTCTGTCTGCCGATATTCGTGTGCCTCGATTACGAATATGACTGTGCCACCTCTAGGTGTCAGTCCATTTTCTATAAGTTTTAGAGTTATAGCTCTCCTTTTGGCGACCTGGATGAGTATTATATCCGGGTCTGCATCGAGTGCTGTAGTATCAGCTGCTGCTATTTCAGTAGCTAATCTAATTGCCTCTCTTTCTTCATCACTCTCTGTCATTTTACCGACAGGAGGCTTATGTCTTTTGTTTGCAGATCAGGTTTCTTTATGGAACAAAGATTAGGTGCACAATATTTTGGAACTGTTTTATCCTTCAACGTTGACTAGACCAAGAACCATACATAGGAGTTCCCTCCTGCGAGGTTTTGGAGGATATTATAACCTTTCACCCACTCCAGACGTCTTTGGAGTATTTAGGAAAAGGGGTCTGAGTGAGAAAGCACGACTGAGTTACTCTAAATGTCTTACGTTAGTTTTATCGCCCTTTCCAAACGCGTTGGGCGCCATGTAGTGTAGCTCCTATTTTCCCAATAGGCTCTGCGCATTGGAATAGTGCCTACAGCAGTAAAGGCCTAGGCCAGACGTTAACTAGGTCTACTACTGTCGATACTAGACTTAATTTTTGGGTTTGCCAGCTAAGCTCAGAGTTCGCTATAAACTTTCTCGAATGTTCAAGGAAGGATTAACTCCCCTGATTAGACAAGAAGGGATTTAGTTTCTGACAACCATAGAACATGACAACTTTGCTCTCCCCTAATCAAGAGTCAATCTCGAGAGTCGTGTGAGCACAAGGCAATTATTTTACTCAGTCAGTACGTGCATTCTTAGTCTCATCAGAATGTAGAGAAAAGGAAGAGACGGGCGTGTTCAATAAAAGATGTTATTTATTGATCAGTCTCTTTTCTCGTACAAGAGAAATGGATCGATATTATTGTAATACTTATAGTTAAGTAAAGTGCATACATTAGAAGCAATAGTATAAAATAATACTGTAAAAACATTGATATGGTTTCTGAGCCATATGATGTTTAAAATGAATAAAATATATTTACATACACATATACATTTGACTAAACGTACTCAACTGGTGTTTCTAAATACGCCTACCCCGTGTACCTGACCTAAGTCTAATGCGTGGGCGGGAATAGAAAGTTACAGTTTAGTTTAAGTTTGTTTTTGCCAAGTGAATAACTAAAGAATTCTCTAGGAGGGGTTATTCAGTTCTGTACCTGGAATTTAGGATGGATGAGGAATGGTATCTCTTTCTCTGCTCTCGATATTCCAGGCTGCCTGCGAGGGCTGCCCAGAAGCGCCGGTGCTGGGTCTCTCGGCTTGAGATAGCAGCGCGTCTCTCAGCGCGTCAGGAAGGCGGGGCTGCTGGCTGCGGGGTCTGCTTCTGCTCTCGGCTTCGGCAAGTATGGCTGCTCCGTCTTGTCACCACGCGTGTGTTTGCATAGGGCAAGGTCGGCAATATTTATACCTTAAAGGTGCCGGGATTGACGTAAGGATGGACATAGGTACGTCAATAAAGATGTCATACGACTTGCTCGTTAGCACATTCTTTACTAAAGTTCTCTGTGAAATCAAAACAATGGCCGCACGGATTATCCAGGTTGTCATAGGTTTGATTTGTTATGAGAACGTCGTATGCCTTATCAGGGGCTGGAGGAATATCGCTTGTCTAATTAGATCTCAAGCGTTATGACCTAATCAGATAACATGTTCCTGTGCCGTAGTGTGACTGCGTCAGATAACGGTATCTGCATCATGGGGAATTTCTTGCCTCATGGGCTGACTGTTAGTTAACTAGCTAGTAAGTTTAACCAGAATAGGGTCAGGAATAGGGGGATCGAATCAGAACCTATAGAAATACACGACAATTTGTTGGTGCATCATCAGTTATAGAGCTAAAATTAGCATGTTTAGTGTGATTTTCATGCTTCAAGGGGCCCGGGAAGTGAATTAAAAACCATTTGGAGGCATTTAATGTTCATGCAAAAACAGCTGATTTTTGACAAAAGAGATAACACCCCCCCATTACGTCATGCTTCACAAAGGTGAAAAATGGTCTGTTTTCAAATGTTTTATATTTGAAAGTCAGTTCACATTTGTAGGTGGATCATCAGTTTTAGAGCTAAAATTAGCATGTTTAAAGTGATTTTCATGCTTCCAGGGGCCCTAAACACAACATTTGTGGAATGGTTAAAAGTGCATAAAAATGGCCAATTTACTCACTCTGGGGACTCAAAAAGTGTTTCTTCACCCCGGGAAGTGATTTAAAAACCATTTGGAGGCATTTAATGTTCATGCAAAAACAGCGGATTTTTTACAAGAGATAACACCCCCCCATTACGTCATGCTTCAGAAAGGTGAAAAATGGTCCGTTTTCAAATGTTTTATTTTTGAACGTCAGTTCACATTTGTAGGTGGATCATCAGTTTTAGAGCTAAAATTAGCATGTTTAAAGTGATTTTCATGCTTCCGAGGGCCCTAAACACAACATTTGTGGAATGGTTAAAAGTGCATAAAAATGGCCAATTTACTCACTCTGGGGACTCAAAAAGTGTTTCTTCACCCCGGGAAGTGATTTAAATACCATTTGGAGGCATTTAATGTTCATGCAAAAACAGCTGATTTTTGACAAAATAGATAACACCCCCCCATTACGTCATGCTTCAGAAAGGTGAAAAAAATGGTCCGTTTTCAAATGTTTTATTTTTGAACGTCAGTTCACATTTGTAGGTAGATCATCAGTTTTAGAGCTAAAATTAGCATGTTTAAAGTGATTTTCATGCTTCCAAGGGCCCTTGAAGTGAATTAAAAACCATTTGGAGGCATTTAATGTTCATGCAAAAACAGCTGATTTTTTACAAAAGAGATAACACCCCCCCATTACGTCATGCTTCAGAAAGGTGAAAAATGGTCCGTTTTCAAATGTTTTATTTTTGAACTTCAGTTCACATTTGTAGGTGGATCATCAGTTTTAGAGCTAAAATTAGCATGTTTAAAGTGATTTTCATGCTTCCAGGGGCCCTAAACACAACATTTTTGGAATGGTTAAAAGTGCATGAAAATGGCCAATTTACTCACTCTGAGGTCTCAAAAAGCATTTCTTCACCCCGGGAAGTGAATTAAATACCATTTGGAGGCATTTAATGTTCATGCAAAAACAGCTGATTTTTGACAAAAGAGATAACACCCCCCCCCCATTACGTCATGCTTCAGAAAGGTGAAAAATGGTCCGTTTTCAAATGTTTTATTTTTGAACGTCAGTTTACATTTGTAGGTAGATCATCAGTGTTAGAGCTAAAATTAGCATGTTTAAAGTGATTTTCATGCTTCCAGGGGCCCGGGAAGTCAATTAAAAACCATTTGGAGGCATTTAATGTTCATGCAAAAACGGCTGATTTTTGACAAAAGAAATAACACCCCCCCATTACGTCATGCTTCAGAAAGGTGAAAAATGGTCAGTTTTCAAATGTTTTATTTTTGAACGTCAGTTTACATTTGTAGGTAGATCATCAGTTTTAGAGCTAAAATTAGCATGTTTAAAGTGGTTTTCATGCTTCCGGGGGCCTGGGAAGTGAATTAAAAACCATTTGGAGGTATTTAATGTTCATGCAAAAACAGCTGATTTTTGACAAAAGAGATAACACCCCCCATTACGTCATGCTTCAGAAAGATGAAAAATGGTCCGTTTTCAATTGTTTTATTTTTGAACGTCAGTTCACATTAGTAGGTGGATCATCAGTTTTAGAGCTAAAATTTGCATGTTTAAAGTGATTTTCTTGCTTTTAGGGGCCCTAAACACAACATTTGTTGAATGGTTAAAAGTGCATGAAAATGGCCAATTTACTCACTCTGGGGTCTCAAAAAGTGTTTCTTCACCCCGGGAAGTCAATTAAATACCATTTGGAAGCATTTAATGTTCAAGCAAAAACGGCTGATTTTTGACAAAAGAGAAAACACCCCCCCATTACGTCATGCTTCAGAAAGGAGAAAAATGGTCCGTTTTCAAATGTTTTATTTTTGAACGTCAGTTCACATTTGTAGGTAGATCATCAGTTTTAGAGCTAAAGTTAGCATGTTTAAAGTGATTTTCATGCTTCCAGGGGCCCGGGAAGTGAATTAAAAACCATTTGGAGGCATTTAATGTTCATGCAAAAACAGCTGATTTTTGACAAAAGAGATAACACCCCCCCATTACGTCATGCTTCACAAAGGTGAAAAATGGTCCGTTTTCAAATGTTTTATATTTGAACGTCAGTTCACATTTGTAGGTGGATCATCAGTTTTAGAGCTAAAATTAGCATGTTGAAAGTGATTTTCATGCTTCCAGGGGCCCTAAACACAACATTTGTGGAATGGTTAAAAGTGCATAAAAATGGCCAATTTACTCACTCTGGGGACTCAAAAAGTGTTTCTTCACCCCGGGAAGTGATTTAAAAACCATTTGGAGGCATTTAATGTTCATGCAAAAACAGCTGATTTTTGACAAAAGAGATAACACCCCCCATTACGTCATGCTTCAGAAAGGTGAAAAATGGTCAGTTTTCAAATGTTTTATTTTTGAACGTCAGTTCACATTTGTAGGTAGATCATCAATTTTAGAGCTAAAATTAGCATGTTTAAAGTGATTTTCATGCTTCCAAGGGCCCGGGAAGTGAATTAAAAACCATTTGGAGGCATTTAATGTTCATGCAAAAACAGCTGATTTTTGACAAAAGAGATAACACCCCCCCATTACGTCATGCTTCAGAAAGGTGAAAAATGGTCCGTTTTCAAATGTTTTATTTTTGAACTTCAGTTCACATTTGTAGGTGGATCATCAGTTTTAGAGCTAAAATTAGCATGTTTAATGTGATTTTCATGCTTCAAGGGGCCCGGGAAGTGAATTAAAAACCATTTGGAGGCATTTAATGTTCATGCAAAACAGCGGATTTTTTACAAGAGATAACACCCCCCCATTACGTCATGCTTCAGAAAGGTGAAAAATGGTCCGTTTTCAAATGTTTTATTTTTGAACGTCAGTTCACATTTGTTGGTGGATCATCAGTTTTAGAGCTAAAATTAGCATGTTTAATGTGATTTTCATGCTTCAAGGGGCCCGGGAAGTGAATTAAAAACCATTTGGAGGCATTTAATGTTCATGCAAAAAAGGCGGATTTTTTACAAGAGATAACACCCCCCCATTACGTCATGCTTCAGAAAGGTGAAAAATGGTCCGTTTTCAAATGTTTTATTTTTGAACGTCAGTTCACATTTGTAGGTAGATCATCAGTTTTAGAGCTAAAATTAGCATGTTTAAAGTGATTTTCATGCTTCCAAGGGCCCGGGAAGTGAATTAAAAACCATTTGGAGGCATTTAATGTTCATGCAAAAACAGCTGATTTTTGACAAAAGAGATAACACCCCCCCATTACGTCATGCTTCAGAAAGGTGAAAAATGGTCCGTTTTCAAATGTTTTATTTTTGAACTTCAGTTCACATTTGTAGGTAGATCATCAGTTTTAGAGCTAAAGTTAGCATGTTTAAAGTGATTTTCATGCTTCCAGGGGCCAGGGAAGTGAATTAAAAACCATTTGGAGGCATTTAATGTTCATGCAAAACCAGCTGATTTTTGACAAAAGAGATAACACCCCCCATTACGTCATGCTTCAGAAAGGTGAAAAATGGTCCGTTTTCAAATGTTTTATTTTTGAACTTCAGTTCACATTTGTAGGTGGATCATCAGTTTTAGAGCTAAAATTAGCATGTTTAAAGTGATTTTCATGCTTCCAGGGGCCCTAAACACAACATTTTTGGAATGGTTAAAAGTGCATGAAAATGGCCAATTTACTCACTCTGAGGTCTCAAAAAGCATTTCTTCACCCCGGGAAGTGAATTAAATACCATTTGGAGGCATTTAATGTTCAAGCAAAGACGGCTGATTTTTGACAATAGAGATAACACCCCCCCCCATTATGTCATGCTTCAGAAAGGTGAAAAATGGTCCGTTTTCAAAAGTTTTATTTTTGAACGTCAGTTCACATTTGTAGGTAGATCATCAGTTTTAGAGCTAAAGTTAGCATGTTTAAAGTGATTTTCATGCTTCCAGGGGCCCGGGAAGTGAATTAAAAACCATTTGGAGGCATTTAATGTTCATGCAAAAACAGCTGATTTTTGAAAAAAGAGATAACACCCCCCCATTACGTCATGCTTCAGAAAGGTGAAAAATGGTCCGTTTTCAAATGTTTTATTTTTGAACGTCAGTTCACATTTGTATGTAGATCATCAGTTTTAGAGCTAAAATTAGCATGTTTAAAGTGATTTTCATGCTTCCAGGGACCCGGGAAGTGAATTAAAAACCATTTGGGGGCATTTAATGTTCATGCAAAAACAGCTGATTTTTGACAAAAGAGATAACACCCCCCCCCCCCCATTACGTCATGCTTCAGAAAGGTGAAAAATGGTCCGTTTTCAAATGTTTTATATTTGAACGTCAGTTTACATTTGAAGGTAGATCATCAGTGTTAGAGCTAAAATTAGCATGTTAAAAGTGATTTTCATGCTTCCAGGGGCCCGGGAAGTCAATTAAAAACCATTTGGAGGCATTTAATGTTCATGAAAAAACGGCTGATTTTTGACAAAAGAGATAACACCCCCCCATTACGTCATGCTTCAGAAAGGTGAAAAATGGTCCGTTTTCAAATGTTTTATTTTTGAACGTCAGTTTACATTTGTAGTGTAGTGTAGTTCCTATCTTCCCAATAGGCTCTGTGCATTGGAATAATTCCTACAGCAGTAAAGGCCTAGGCCAGACGTTAACTAGGTCTACTACTGTCGATACTAGACTTAAGTTTTGGGTTTGCCAGCGTAGCTCAGAGTTCGCTAGAAACTTTCTCGAATGTTCAGGAAAGAATTAACTCCCCTGATTAGACAAGAAGGGATTTAGTTTCTGACAACCATAGAACATGACAACTTTGCTCTCCCCTAATCAAGAGTGTATCTCCAGAGTCGTGTGAGCACAAGGCAATTATTTTACTCAGTCAGTACGTGCATTCTTAGTCTCATCAGATTGCAGAGAAAAGGAAGAGACGGGCGTGTTCAATAAAAAGGTGTTATTTATTGATCAGTCTCTTTTCTCGTACAAGAGAAATGGATCGATATTATTGCAATACTTATAGTTAAGTAAAGTGCATACATTAAAAGCAATAGTATAAAGTAATACTGTAAAAACATTGATATGGTTTCTGAGCCATATGATGTTTAAAATGATTAAAATATATTTACGTACACATATACATTTGACTAAACGTACTCAACTGGTGTTTCTAAATACGCCTACCCCGTGTACCTGACCTAAGTCTAATGCGTGGGCGGGAATAGAAAGTTACAGTTTAAGTTAAGTTTGTTTTTGCCAAGTGAATAACTAAAGAATTCTCTGTGATGGGTTATTCAGTTCTGTACCTGGAAGTTAGGATGAATGAGGAATGGTATCTCTTTCTCTGCTCTCGATATTCCAGGCTGCCTGCGAGGGCTGCCCAGAAACGCCGGTGCTGGATTCTCAGCAGGAGAAAGCAGCGCGTCTCTCAGTGCGTCAGGAAGGCGGGGCTGCTGCCAGCGGGGTCTGCTCTGCTTCTGGGCTTCGGCAAGTATGGCTGCTCCGTCTCGTCACCACGCGTGTGTTTGCATAGGGCAAGATCGGCAATATTTATACCTTAAAGGTGCCGAGATTGACGTAAGGATGGACATAGATACGTCAATAAAGATGTCATACGACTTGCTCGTTAGCACATTCTTTTACTGAAGTTCTCTGTGAAATCAAAACAATGGCCGCACGGATTTTCCAGGTTGTCATAGGTTTGATTTGTTATGAGAACGTCGTATGCCTTATCAGGGGCTGGAGGAATGTCGCTTGTCTAATTAGATCTCAAGCGTTATGACCTAATCAGATAACACGTTCCTGTGCCGTAGTGTGACTGCGTCAGATAACGGTATCTGCATCATGGGGGCTTTTCTTGCCTCATGGGCTGACTGTTAGTTAACTTGATAGTTAGTTTAACCAGAATAGGGTCAGGAATAGGGGGATCGATTCAGAACCTATAGGAATACATGACACCCACTCCATGCTAACTATGGTCATATTTACTAATCTATGCATAGTATAACATAGTACAACATACTATAGAGTATAGTGTATACCTCACCACCCCAAAATACATAAATGCATTTTGAAATTTTCAAATATACTGAAAAATTGCAGTCATATATATTGTATGCACTTAAGCTATGAATTAAACGCTAAAGTAAATACGCATTTGTAGACATTATTGCTTATTTGGTATATGAGAAATACACATGAAATGGCTCTTAATATGGCTATACAGAAAGAAAGTTCGAGACCATTTCATCACATAATAAAATATTTGTGAACATACCATCGGGCAACTAAAGTTTATAAAGTATCTAAAAATAGAAATCTTAGTTCTCTAGGAATAGTTTCTTACTTTAAGCAGAAGATAAGTGTCCCGAAAATTTTGTAAAAAATAATTTGGGGCTGCTAAAAAATTGCTGTCCGTGAACTGGTGGGAAAAATTGTTCATGTGACTTTATTTTTAAAGTTGAAGGCCGAATTCAGGGAACGCCGTGTGCGAGCTTGCTCAAAAGTCTCTATTTCTGTTCTGGAGAGAACATCATATCATTAAGGCTTTCGAAAAAACTGTCAACAGCTTCATGGGAAAGTTCCACTAAGTCGGAAATAGCTGTAACCATGCATTCGTGCGCATGATTGTCTCCATTGACATTCTGATTCGCATTGCTGACAGAAGGTCGTACCTGATCAATGCTGCTTTCATCTTGAACTTCACTACTCTTCAATCGTAGTGGTGAAGATTCCACGAATGCCGTCATCAGGATTGGCAGCCTTTGAGGGCAGCACAAAGCGTGAACCTTGGTAGGAACCAACAATGTATCTGCATCCACTGGCGCATCCGATTGTAGCGTCAGACAGGTGTCTAACACGCATTCTTCTCCGCATAGCAGACATCTCAATACAGGTAAAACACATCTTTGCCACATTGGTCGAAATGATAGAAACCAAGTCTTGTTCAGGTCTCTAAGCCGGGAGAGTCCCAGGATTTTTGATATCCGGTCCCGGTATCCAATGGCTAGGATTGTTTCTTCCATTGTCGCGAGAGTTTGATCTGTGACATGGGTTGCCATAACGAAAAATAAGGACTAAGAATAGGATTCCTGCAATTAGTCCCAGGATCAGGGGAAGTCCGCCAAAAATCGAATGGACGAAATCTGGAAAAATACCCAGTATGGCTTTGAATGGTGTTAATGCCATCGAAAATACTGTCTTAAATACCTTTGAGACCCCAGTGGTATCAGAAATATTTAAGATTTCGCTCAGGATTTCCGCGAAATGTACGGGGGAATTAGTTGATAATAATGTATGTATCTCTGCAGTCGTCCTTGCGACTTGTAGATCATACGTTTCTTTTGATGACGAGAGCCTTGTAGGCGTCTGAAGAAGCACTGTTTTCATTCTGCTTAAAGTATCTATTCGAAAAGAAGTAATTTTCAAATTGGGCCATGCCCTTGCCTCCCTGTCTGGAAAGGAGCGGGGTAACAAAGAACGTCCACAGCACTTGACCTTCGCAGTCGTAGTGACTAGATAAGGAGTCCCGGGCATAAGACTACAACATTTGCGGTCTACAAGAAGAATGTAACTCCCATTATAGAGTCTTTGAAAGAATGGTTCTATTTCAGTTGCAGGTGCGCCTTGCTGGTGACATGAAAGGTTGTATGAATTCCCTTCACAGGCTCCATGCAAACTAATTCCGTTACACAGAAGCGTGCCGCTTAGTGACATGGCACAATTGTTGCCACTAAGAAACACTTTCTGTCCTTTATTACTGACACATGCATGTGAATAGGGCAGGTTCCAAGTTGTTTTAAGGTACCCCTTCCCCAATTTCTCGTACATGCCAGCCTGTATATATTTTTGGCAGTATTGAAACCTGAAGGTTGAGATTGGAATATTTATGATTCCTTGGATTATCCATTCACTGACAGGTCATTCTGACATTGTCATTGGTAATCTTTCTAGTTTTTCAATGCTCAAGATTGTATAATCAGCACCCTTTTGCGCCATACCGATTTGTCTATCAGTAAGGTTAAAGATTTGGAATAGTGACGTTGTGTTGATTAAACGCCAAGGCACATAGCCTGAACGCATATTTTGTAACGTCCAGCCAAGGGACGTGTATCAATGTCTTGATATCTATCAGGTTTTTTAATATTATCCCTATTTCTAAGGTTATATCTTTTCCCAGAGGGGTCACTCTGGGGTGACCTGTGTCTCTGATTCGGAGATTTCTCCCTTCGCCTAGGAGACCTTCCTCGGGACTGGAATTTCTTTTCTTTTGGATTGGATTGTTTGTTTCCATCCCAGTTCTTTTTTGGTGAATTATTATTAAAAAATATTTTTTCTGGACTTTCAGTCAGTTGCGGTTTTACTGGTATTCCACCTAAACTATCTCTACCTAGTTCTTCATAGGATTTTTCTATGATTCTGGCAATTTCAGCTGGTTGGTCTGCTATATCTGTCTCTTTTAACCTCTGGCGGATCGCCACGTTTGCTGCTTCACCTTTTATATTGGCTAATAATATAGCCGAGACCTGCTTGAAGTCTTTCAGTAATTTCATACCAAGAGTTAAAGCTGGTTCTGGACCGTATTCATCTTGAATTTGTTTTAGCACATCTGGTATTACCGAAATGGATGGAACACTGTGCGTTTTTGTGTAGATTGAAGCAAAGACTGTACCCCAAGTGTCACAGTCCTCTATGTGTGGTGCGATTCCCATTGGGAGACATATAGTCAGAATCCTGTGTTTTTCTAGCGGGGTGGTGTCAGGAAACACCGCCTCTATTTGGGTGATTTTCTGTGCCAACCAGAATGGTATCTGTTCCCGTTTAGCCGGAACTTTACCTAGGCAGGATTGGATGTTCTGTGGTGTGATTTTATTTGTGTTCCCCTGGTGAGGGGTCAGCTGTGGAAGTTTAATCGCTGGCTGAATTGTTGAAGTCCGCATTACATACTGGACTAATTGTCTATGAATTTTTAGTAATTGTTTTAGCTGTATTAACAGCTCTCCTGTAGACATTCCTTCGATGTCTGGGTGTGGTGTGTATCCGGCTAAGACCGGCCACTTTGCTCCTGGTCTACCTAAAGGACCGAGCCTGGTGATGTGATTATTATGTATTAGGGCGCCATCAAATAAGAGCAAATGCTCTTGGAATTTGAGTGGTACTTCCACCTCCTTGAAAGGAGTGTAAATGTCGGGTGGAACCTCTATTTTGTAATAGTGGAAGTACTTTGTTACAGCATTTGCTGCTGGAAAATGTATCCATGTATAGTATACCTCTGTCTGCCGATATTCGTGTGCCTCAATTACGAATATGACTGTGCCACCTCTAGGTGTCAGTCCATTTTCTATAAGTTTTAAGGTTATAGATTTCCTTTTGGCGACCGGGATGAGTATTATATCCCCGTCCGCATCTAGTGCTGCAGTATCAGCTGCTAATATTTCAGCTGCTAATCTAACTGCCTCTCTTTCTTCATCACTGTCTCCCATTTTACCGACAGGATGGTATTATGTTTGTTTGCAGATCAGGTTTCTTAAGGAACAAAGATTAGATGCACAATATTTTGGAACTGTTTATCCTTCAACGTTGACTATACCAAGAACCTTACATAGGAGTTCCCTCCTGCGAGGTTTTGGAGGATATTACCTTTCACCCACTCCAGACGTCTTTGGAGTATTTGGGAAAAGGGGTCTGAGTGAGAAAGCACGACTGAGTTACTCTAAATGTCTTACGTTAGTTTTATCGCCCTTTCCAAACGCGTTGGGCGCCATGTAGTGTAGTTCCTATCTTCCCAATAGGCTCTGCGCATTGGAATAATACCTACAGCAGTAAAGGCCTAGGCCAGACGTTAACTAGGTCTACTACTGTCGATACTAGACTTAAGTTTTGGGTTTGCCAGCATAGCTCAGAGTTCGCTAGAAACTTTCTCGAATGTTCAGGAAAGAATTAACTCCCCTGATTAGACAAGAAGGGATTTAGTTTCTGACAACCATAGAACATGACAACTTTGCTCTCCCCTAATCAAGAGTGTATCTCCAGAGTCGTGTGAGCACAAGGCAATTATTTTACTCAGTCAGTACGTGCATTCTTAGTCTCATCAGATTGCAGAGAAAAGGAAGAGACGGGCGTGTTCAATAAAAAGGTGTTATTTATTGATCAGTCCTTTTCTCGTACAAGAGAAATGGATCGATATTATTGCAATACTTATAGTTAAGTAAAGTGCATACATTAAAAGCAATAGTATAAAGTAATACTGTAAAAACATTGATATGGTTTCTGAGCCATATGATGTTTAAAATGATTAAAATATATTTACATACACATATACATTTGACTAAACGTACTCAACTGGTGTTTCTAAATACGCCTACCCCGTGTACCTGACCTAAGTCTAATGCGTGGGCGGGAATAGAAAGTTACAGTTTAAGTTAAGTTTGTTTTTGCCAAGTGAATAACTAAAGAATTCTCTGTGAGGGGTTATTCAGTTCTGTACCTGGAAGTTAGGATGAATGAGGAATGGTATCTCTTTCTCTGCTCTCGATATTCCAGGCTGCCTGCGAGGGCTGCCCAGAAACGCCGGTGCTGGATTCTCGGCAGGAGAAAGCAGCGCGTCTCTCAGCGCATCAGGAAGGCGGGGCTGCTGCCAGCGGGGTCTGCTCTGCTTCTGGGCTTCGGCAAGTATGGCTGCTCCGTCTCGTCACCACGCGTGTGTTTGCATAGGGCAAGATCGGCAATATTTATACCTTAAAGGTGCCGAGATTGACGTAAGGATGGACATAGATACGTCAATAAAGATGTCATACGACTTGCTCGTTAGCACATTCTTTTACTGAAGTTCTCTGTGAAATCAAAACAATGGCCGCACGGATTTTCCAGGTTGTCATAGGTTTGATTTGTTATGAGAACGTCGTATGCCTTATCAGGGGCTGGAGGAATGTCGCTTGTCTAATTAGATCTCAAGCGTTATGACCTAATCAGATAACACGTTCCTGTGCCGTTGTGTGACTGCGTCAGATAACGGTATCTGCATCATGGGGGCTTTTCTTGCCTCATGGGCTGACTGTTAGTTAACTTGATAGTTAGTTTAACCAGAATAGGGTCAGGAATAGGGGGATCGATTCAGAACCTATAGGAATACATGACAGTAGGTAGATCATCAGTTTTAGAGCTAAAATTAGCATGTTTAAAGTGGTTTTCATGCTTCCGGGGGCCTGGGAAGTGAATTAAAAACCATTTGTAGGTATTTAATGTTCATGCAAAAACAGCTGATTTTTGACAAAAGAGATAACACCCCCCCATTACGTCATGCTTCAGAAAGGTGAAAAATGGTCCGTTTTCAAATGTTTTATTTTTGAACTTCAGTTCACATTTGTAGGTAGATCATCAGTTTTAGAGCTAAAATTAGCATGTTTAAAGTGATTTTCATGCTTCCAGGGGCCCGGGAAGTGAATTAAAAACCATTTGGAGGCATTTAATGATCATGCAAAATCAGCTGATTTTTGACAAAAGAGATAACACCCCCCCATTACGTCATGCTTCACAAAGGTGAAAAATGGTCAGTTTTCAATTGTTTTATTTTTGAACGTCAGTTCACATTTGTAGGTGGATCATCAGTTTTAGAGCTAAAATTAGCATGTTTAATGTGATTTTCATGCTTCAAGGGGCCCGGGAAGTGAATTAAAAACCATTTGGAGGCATTTAATGTTCATGCAAAAACAGCTGATTTTTTACAAGAGATAACACCCCCCATTACGTCATGCTTCAGAAAGGTGAAAAATGGTCCGTTTTCAAATGTTTTATTTTTGAACGTCAGTTCACATTTGTAGGTGGATCATCAGTTTTAGAGCTAAAATTAGCATGTTTAATGTGATTTTCATGCTTCAAGGGGCCCGGGAAGTGAATTAAAAACCATTTGGAGGCATTTAATGTTCATGCAAAAACAGCCGATTTTTTACAAGAGATAACACCCCCCCATTACGTCATGCTTCAGAAAGGTGAAAAATGGTCCGTTTTCAAATGTTTTATTTTTGAACGTCAGTTCACATTTGTAGGTAGATCATCAGTTTTAGAGCTAAAATTAGCATGTTTAAAGTGATTTTCATGCTTCCAAGGGCCCGGGAAGGAATTTAAAACAATTTGGAGGCATTTAATGTTCATGCAAAAACAGCTGATTTTTGACAAAAGAGATAACACCCCCCCATTACGTCATGCTTCAGAAAGGTGAAAAATGGTCCGTTTTCAAATGTTTTATTTTTGAACTTCAGTTCACATTTGTAGGTAGATCATCAGTTTTAGAGCTAAAATTAGCATGTTTAAAGTGATTTTCATGCTTCCAGGGGCCCGGGAAGTGAATTAAAAACCATTTGGAGGCATTTAATGTTCATGCAAAAACAGCTGATTTTTGACAAAAGAGATAACACCCCCCCATTACGTCATGCTTCAGAAAGGTGAAAAATGGTCCGGTTTCAAATGTTTTATTTTTGAACGTCAGTTCACATTTGTAGGTAGATCATCAGTTTTAGAGCTAAAATTTGCATGTTTAAAGTGATTTTCATGCTTCCAAGGGCCCGGGAAGTGAATTAAAAACCATTTGGAGGCATTTAATGTTAATGCAAAAACAGCTGATTTTTGACAAAAGAGATAACACCCCCCATTACGTCATGCTTCAGAAAGGTGAAAAATGGTCAGTTTTCAAATGTTTTATTTTTGAACGTCAGTTCACATTTGTAGGTGGATCATCAGTTTTAGAGCTAAAATTATCATGTTTAATTTGATTTTCATGCTTCCAGGGGCCCGGGTAGTAAATTAAAAACCATTTGGAGGCATTTAATGTTCATGCAAAAACAGCTGATTTTTGACAAAAGAGATAACACCCCCATTACGTCATGCTTCAGAAAGGTAAAAAATGGTCCGTTTTCAAATGTTTTATTTTTGAACTTCAATTCACATTTGTAGGTGGATCATCAGTTTTAGAGCTAAAATTAGCATGTTTAAAGTGATTTTCATGCTTCCAGGGGCCCGGGAAGTGAATTAAAAACCATTTGGAGGCATTTAATGTTCATGCAAAAACAGCTGATATTTGACAAAAGAGATAACACCCCCCCATTACGTCATGCTTCAGAAAGGTGAAAAATGGTCCGTTTTCAAATGTTTTATTTTTGAACGTCAGTTCACATTTGTATGTAGATCATCAGTTTTAGAGCTAAAATTAGCATGTTTAAAGTGATTTTCATGCTTCCAGGGACCCGGGAAGTGAATTAAAAACCATTTGGGGGCATTTAATGTTCATGCAAAAACAGCTGATTTTTGACAAAAGAGATAACACCCCCCCCCCCATTACGTCATGCTTCAGAAAGGTGAAAAATGGTCCGTTTTCAAATGTTTTATTTTTGAACGTCAGTTTACATTTGAAGGTAGATCATCAGTGTTAGAGCTAAAATTAGCATGTTAAAAGTGATTTTCATGCTTCCAGGGGCCCGGGAAGTCAATTAAAAACCATTTGGAGGCATTTAATGTTCATGCAAAAACGGCTGATTTTTGACAAAAGAGATAACACCCCCCCATTACGTCATGCTTCAGAAAGGTGAAAAATGGTCCATTTTCAAATGTTTTATTTTTGAACGTCAGTTTACATTTGTAGTGTAGTGTAGTTCCTATCTTCCCAATAGGCTCTGCGCATTGGAATAATACCTACAGCAGTAAAGGCCTAGGCCAGACGTTAACTAGGTCTACTACTGTCGATACTAGACTTAAGTTTTGGGTTTGCCAGCGTAGCTCAGAGTTCGCTAGAAACTTTCTCGAATGTTCAGGAAAGAATTAACTCCCCTGATTAGACAAGAAGGGATTTAGTTTCTGACAACCATAGAACATGACAACTTTGCTCTCCCCTAATCAAGAGTGTATCTCCAGAGTCGTGTGAGCACAAGGCAATTATTTTACTCAGTCAGTACGTGCATTCTTAGTCTCATCAGATTGCAGAGAAAAGGAAGAGACGGGCGTGTTCAATAAAAAGGTGTTATTTATTGATCAGTCTCTTTTCTCGTACAAGAGAAATGGATCGATATTATTGCAATACTTATAGTTAAGTAAAGTGCATACATTAAAAGCAATAGTATAAAGTAATACTGTAAAAACATTGATATGGTTTCTGAGCCATATGATGTTTAAAATGATTAAAATATATTTACGTACACATATACATTTGACTAAACGTACTCAACTGGTGTTTCTAAATACGCCTACCCCGTGTACCTGACCTAAGTCTAATGCGTGGGCGGGAATAGAAAGTTACAGTTTAAGTTAAGTTTGTTTTTGCCAAGTGAATAACTAAAGAATTCTCTGTGATGGGTTATTCAGTTCTGTACCTGGAAGTTAGGATGAATGAGGAATGGTATCTCTTTCTCTGCTCTCGATATTCCAGGCTGCCTGCGAGGGCTGCCCAGAAACGCCGGTGCTGGATTCTCGGCAGGAGAAAGCAGCGCGTCTCTCAGTGCGTCAGGAAGGCGGGGCTGCTGCCAGCGGGGTCTGCTCTGCTTCTGGGCTTCGGCAAGTATGGCTGCTCCGTCTCGTCACCACGCGTGTGTTTGCATAGGGCAAGATCGGCAATATTTATACCTTAAAGGTGCCGAGATTGACGTAAGGATGGACATAGATACGTCAATAAAGATGTCATACGACTTGCTCGTTAGCACATTCTTTTACTGAAGTTCTCTGTGAAATCAAAACAATGGCCGCACGGATTTTCCAGGTTGTCATAGGTTTGATTTGTTATGAGAACGTCGTATGCCTTATCAGGGGCTGGAGGAATGTCGCTTGTCTAATTAGATCTCAAGCGTTATGACCTAATCAGATAACACGTTCCTGTGCCGTAGTGTGACTGCGTCAGATAACGGTATCTGCATCATGGGGGCTTTTCTTGCCTCATGGGCTGACTGTTAGTTAACTTGATAGTTAGTTTAACCAGAATAGGGTCAGGAATAGGGGGATCGATTCAGAACCTATAGGAATACATGACACCCACTCCACGCTAACTATGGTCATATTTACTAATCTATGCATAGTATAACATAGTACAACATACTATAGAGTATAGTGTATACCTCACCACCCCAAAATACATAAATGCATTTTGAAATTTTCAAATATACTGAAAAATTGCAGTCATATATATTGTATGCACTTAAGCTATGAATTAAACGCTAAAGTAAATACCCATTTGTAGACATTATTGCTTATTTGGTATATGAGAAATACACATGAAATGGCTCTTAATATGGCTATACAGAAAGAAAGTTCGAGACCATTTCATCACATAATAAAATATTTGTGAACATACCATCGGGCAACTAAAGTTTATAAAGTATCTAAAAATAGAAATCTTAGTTCTCTAGGAATAGTTTCTTACTTTAAGCAGAAGATAAGTGTCCCGAAAATTTTGTAAAAAATAATTTGGGGCTGCTAAAAAATTGCTGTCCGTGAACTGGTGGGAAAAATTGTTCATGTGACTTTATTTTTAAAGTTGAAGGCCGAATTCAGGGAACGCCGTGTGCGAGCTTGCTCAAAAGTCTCTATTTCTGTTCTGGAGAGAACATCATATCATTAAGGCTTTCGAAAAAACTGTCAACAGCTTCATGGGAAAGTTCCACTAAGTCGGAAATAGCTTTAACCATGCATTCGTGCGCATGATTGTCTCCATTGACATTCTGATTCGCATTGCTGACAGAAGGTCGTACCTGATCAATGCTGCTTTCATCTTGAACTTCACTACTCTTCAATCGTAGTGGTGAAGATTCCACGAATGCCGTCATCAGGATTGGCAGCCTTTGAGGGCAGCACAAAGCGTGAACCTTGGTAGGAACCAACAATGTATCTGCATCCACTGGCGCATCCGATTGTAGCGTCAGACAGGTGTCTAACACGCATTCTTCTCCGCATAGCAGACATCTCAATACAGGTAAAACACATCTTTGCCACATTGGTCGAAATGATAGAAACCAAGTCATGTTCAGGTCTCTAAGCCGGGAGAGTCCCAGGATTTTTGATATCCGGTCCCGGTATCCAATGGCTAGGATTGTTTCTTCCATTGTCGCGAGAGTTTGATCTGTGACATGGGTTGCCATAACGAAAAATAAGGACTAAGAATAGGATTCCTGCAATTAGTCCCAGGATCAGGGGAAGTCCGCCAAAAATCGAATGGACGAAATCTGGAAAAATACCCAGTATGGCTTTGAATGGTGTTAATGCCATCGAAAATACTGTCTTAAATACCTTTGAGACCCCAGTGGTATCAGAAATATTTAAGATTTCGCTCAGGATTTCCGCGAAATGTACGGGGGAATTAGTTGATAATAATGTATGTATCTCTGCAGTCGTCCTTGCGACTTGTAGATCATACGTTTCTTTTGATGACGAGAGCCTTGTAGGCGTCTGAAGAAGCACTGTTTTCATTCTGCTTAAAGTATCTATTCGAAAAGAAGTAATTTTCAAATTGGGCCATGCCCTTGCCTCCCTGTCTGGAAAGGAGCTGGGTAACAAAGAACGTCCACAGCACTTGACCTTCGCAGTCGTAGTGACTAGATAAGGAGTCCCGGGCATAAGACTACAACATTTGCGGTCTACAATAAGAATGTAACTCCCATTATAGAGTCTTTGAAAGAATGGTTCTATTTCAGTTGCAGGTGCGCCTTGCTGGTGACATGAAAGGTTGTATGAATTCCCTTCACAGGCTCCATGCAAACTAATTCCGTTACACAGAAGCGTGCCGCTTAGTGACATGGCACAATTGTTGCCACTAAGAAACACTTTCTGTCCTTTATTACTGACACATGCATGTGAATAGGGCAGGTTCCAAGTTGTTTTAAGGTACCCCTTCCCCAATTTCTCGTACATGCCAGCCTGTATATATTTTTGGCAGTATTGAAACCTGAAGGTTGAGATTGGAATATTTATGATTCCGTGGATTATCCATTCACTGACAGGTCGTTCTGACATTGTCATTGGTAATCTTTCTAGTTTTTCAATGCTCAAGATTGTATAATCAGCACCCTTTTGCGCCATACCGATTTGTCTATCAGTAAGGTTAAAGATTTGGAATAGTGACGTTGTGTTGATTAAACGCCAAGGCACATAGCCTGAACGCAGATTTTGTAACGTCCAGCCAAGGGACGTGTATCAATGTCTTGATATCTATCAGGTTTTTTAATATTATCCCTATTTCTAAGGTTATATCTTTTCCCAGAGGGGTCACTCTGGGGTGACCTGTGTCTCTGGTTCGGAGATTTCTCCCTTCGCCTAGGAGACCTTCCTCGGGACTGGAATTTCTTTTCTTTTGGATTGGATTGTTTGTTTCCATCCCAGTTCTTTTTTGGTGAATTATTATTAAAAAATATTTTTTCTGGACTTTCAGTCAGTTGCGGTTTTACTGGTATTCCACCTAAACTATCTCTACCTAGTTCTTCATAGGATTTTTCTATGATTCTGGCAATTTCAGCTGGTTGGTCTGCTATATCTGTCTCTTTTAACCTCTGGCGGATCGCCACGTTTGCTGCTTCACCTTTTATATTGGCTAATAATATAGCCGAGACCTGCTTGAAGTCTTTCAGTAATTTCATACCAAGAGTTAAAGCTGGTTCTGGACCGTATTCATTTTGAATTTGTTTTAGCACATCTGGTATTACCGAAATGGATGGGACACTGTGCGTTTTTGTGTAGATTGAAGCAAAGACTGTACCCCAAGTGTCACAGTCCTCTATGTGTGGTGCGATTCCCATTGGGAGACATATAGTCAGAATCCTGTGTTTTTCTAGCGGGGTGGTGTCAGGAAACACCGCCTCTATTTGGGTGATTTTCTGTGCCAACCAGAATGGTATCTGTTCCCGTTTAGCCGGAACTTTACCTAGGCAGGATTGGATGTTCTGTGGTGTGATTTTATTTGTGTTCCCCTGGTGAGGGGTCAGCTGTGGAAGTTTAATCGCTGGCTGAATTGTTGAAGTCCGCATTACATACTGGACTAATTGTCTATGAATTTTTAGTAATTGTTTTAGCTGTATTAACAGCTCTCCTGTAGACATTCCTTCGATGTCTGGGTGTGGTGTGTATCCGGCTAAGACCGGCCACTTTGCTCCTGGTCTACCTAAAGGACCGAGCCTGGTGATGTGATTATTATGTATTAGGGCGCCATCAAATAAGAGCAAATGCTCTTGGAATTTGAGTGGTACTTCCACCTCCTTGAAAGGAGTGTAAATGTCGGGTGGAACCTCTATTTTGTAATAGTGGAAGTACTTTGTTACAGCATTTGCTGCTGGAAAATGTATCCATGTATAGTATACCTCTGTCTGCCGATATTCGTGTGCCTCAATTACGAATATGACTGTGCCACCTCTAGGTGTCAGTCCATTTTCTATAAGTTTTAAGGTTATAGATTTCCTTTTGGCGACCGGGATGAGTATTATATCCCCGTCCGCATCTAGTGCTGCAGTATCAGCTGCTACTATTTCAGCTGCTAATCTAACTGCCTCTCTTTCTTCATCACTGTCTCCCATTTTACCGACAGGATGGTATTATGTTTGTTTGCAGATCAGGTTTCTTAAGGAACAAAGATTAGATGCACAATATTTTGGAACTGTTTATCCTTCAACGTTGACTATACCAAGAACCTTACATAGGAGTTCCCTCCTGCGAGGTTTTGGAGGATATTACCTTTCACCCACTCCAGACGTCTTTGGAGTATTTGGGAAAAGGGGTCTGAGTGAGAAAGCACGACTGAGTTACTCTAAATGTCTTACGTTAGTTTTATCGCCCTTTCCAAACGCGTTGGGCGCCATGTAGTGTAGTTCCTATCTTCCCAATAGGCTCTGCGCATTGGAATAATACCTACAGCAGTAAAGGCCTAGGCCAGACGTTAACTAGGTCTACTACTGTCGATACTAGACTTAAGTTTTGGGTTTGCCAGCATAGCTCAGAGTTCGCTAGAAACTTTCTCGAATGTTCAGGAAAGAATTAACTCCCCTGATTAGACAAGAAGGGATTTAGTTTCTGACAACCATAGAACATGACAACTTTGCTCTCCCCTAATCAAGAGTGTATCTCCAGAGTCGTGTGAGCACAAGGCAATTATTTTACTCAGTCAGTACGTGCATTCTTAGTCTCATCAGATTGCAGAGAAAAGGAAGAGACGGGCGTGTTCAATAAAAAGGTGTTATTTATTGATCAGTCTCTTTTCTCGTACAAGAGAAATGGATCGATATTATTGCAATACTTATAGTTAGGTAAAGTGCATACATTAAAAGCAATAGTATAAAGTAATACTGTAAAAACATTGATATGGTTTCTGAGCCATATGATGTTTAAAATGATTAAAATATATTTACATACACATATACATTTGACTAAACGTACTCAACTGGTGTTTCTAAATACGCCTACCCCGTGTACCTGACCTAAGTCTAATGCGTGGGCGGGAATAGAAAGTTACAGTTTAAGTTAAGTTTGTTTTTGCCAAGTGAATAACTAAAGAATTCTCTGTGAGGGGTTATTCAGTTCTGTACCTGGAAGTTAGGATGAATGAGGAATGGTATCTCTTTCTCTGCTCTCGATATTCCAGGCTGCCTGCGAGGGCTGCCCAGAAACGCCGGTGCTGGATTCTCGGCAGGAGAAAGCAGCGCGTCTCTCAGCGCATCAGGAAGGCGGGGCTGCTGCCAGCGGGGTCTGCTCTGCTTCTGGGCTTCGGCAAGTATGGCTGCTCCGTCTCGTCACCACGCGTGTGTTTGCATAGGGCAAGATCGGCAATATTTATACCTTAAAGGTGCCGAGATTGACGTAAGGATGGACATAGATACGTCAATAAAGATGTCATACGACTTGCTCGTTAGCACATTCTTTTACTGAAGTTCTCTGTGAAATCAAAACAATGGCCGCACGGATTTTCCAGGTTGTCATAGGTTTGATTTGTTATGAGAACGTCGTATGCCTTATCAGGGGCTGGAGGAATGTCGCTTGTCTAATTAGATCTCAAGCGTTATGACCTAATCAGATAACACGTTCCTGTGCCGTAGTGTGACTGCGTCAGATAACGGTATCTGCATCATGGGGGCTTTTCTTGCCTCATGGGCTGACTGTTAGTTAACTTGATAGTTAGTTTAACCAGAATAGGGTCAGGAATAGGGGGATCGATTCAGAACCTATAGGAATACATGACAGTAGGTAGATCATCAGTTTTAGAGCTAAAATGAGCATGTTTAAAGTGGTTTTCATGCTTCCGGGGGCCTGGGAAGTGAATTAAAAACCATTTGTAGGTATTTAATGTTCATGCAAAAACAGCTGATTTTTGACAAAAGAGATAACACGCCCCATTACGTCATGCTTCAGAAAGATGAAAAATGGTCCGTTTTCAAATGTTTTATTTTTGAACGTCAGTTCACATTTGTAGGTGGATCATCAGTTTTAGAGCTAAAATTAGCATGTTTAAAGTGATTTTCATGCTTCCAGGGGCCCTAAACACAACATTTGTGGAATGGTTAAAAGTGCATGAAAATGGCCAATTTACTCACTCTGAGGTCTCAAAAAGTGTTTCTTCACCCCGGGAAGTGAATTAAATACCATTTGGAGGCATTTAATGTTCATGCAAAAACAGCTGATTTTTGACAAAAGAGATAACACCCCCCATTACGTCATGCTTCAGAAAGGTGAAAAATGGTCAGTTTTCAAATGTTTTATTTTTGAACGTCAGTTCACATTTGTAGGTGGATCATCAGTTTTAGAGCTAAAATTAGCATGTTTAAAGTGATTTTCTTGCTTTCAGGGGCCCTAAACACAACATTTGTTGAATGGTTAAAAGTGCATGAAAATGGCCAATTTACTCACTCTGGGGTCTCAAAAAGTGTTTCTTCACCTCGGGAAGTGAATTAAATACCATTTGGAAGCATTTAATGTTCAAGCAAAAACGGCTGATTTTTGACAAAAGAGAAAACACCCCCCATTACGTCATGCTTCAGAAAGGAGAAAAATGGTCCGTTTTCAAATGTTTTATTTTTGAACGTCAGTTCACATTTGTAGGTAGATCATCAGTTTTAGAGCTAAAGTTAGCATGTTTAAAGTGATTTTCATGCTTCCAGGGGCCCGGGAAGTGAATTAAAAACCATTTGGAGGCCTTTAATGTTCATGCAAAAACAGCAGATTTTTGACAAAAGAGATAACACCCCCCCATTACGTCATGCTTCACAAAGGTGAAAAATGGTCCGTTTTCAAATGTTTTATTTTTAAACGTCAGTTCACATTTGTAGGTGGATCATCAGTTTTAGAGCTAAAATTATCATGTTTAATTTGATTTTCATGCTTCCAGGGGCCCGGGTAGTGAATTAAAAACCATTTGGAGGCATTTAATGTTAATGCAAAAACAGCTGAATTTTGACAAAAGAGATAACACCCCCCATTACGTCATGCTTCAGAAAGGTGAAAAATGGTCAGTTTTCAAATGTTTTATTTTTGAACGTCAGTTCACATTTGTAGGTGGATCATCAGTTTTAGAGCTAAAATTATCATGTTTAATTTGATTTTCATGCTTCCAGGGGCCCGGGTAGTGAATTAAAAACCATTTGGAGGCATTTAATGTTCATGCAAAAACAGCTGATTTTTGACAAAAGAGATAACACCCCCATTACGTCATGCTTCAGAAAGGTAAAAAATGGTCCGTTTTCAAATGTTTTATTTTTGAACTTCAATTCACATTTGTAGGTGGATCATCAGTTTTAGAGCTAAAATTAGCATGTTTAAAGTGATTTTCATGCTTCCAGGGGCCCGGGAAGTGAATTAAAAACCATTTGGAGGCATTTAATGTTCATGCAAAAACAGCTGATATTTGACAAAAGAGATAACACCCCCCCATTACGTCATGCTTCAGAAAGGTGAAAAATGGTCCGTTTTCAAATGTTTTATTTTTGAACGTCAGTTCACATTTGTATGTAGATCATCAGTTTTAGAGCTAAAATTAGCATGTTTAAAGTGATTTTCATGCTTCCAGGGACCCGGGAAGTGAATTAAAAACCATTTGGGGGCATTTAATGTTCATGCAAAAACAGCTGATTTTTGACAAAAGAGATAACACCCCCCCATTACGTCATGCTTCAGAAAGGTGAAAAATGGTCCGTTTTCAAATGTTTTATTTTTGAACGTCAGTTTACATTTGAAGGTAGATCATCAGTGTTAGAGCTAAAATTAGCATGTTAAAAGTGATTTTCATGCTTCCAGGGGCCCGGGAAGTCAATTAAAAACCATTTGGAGGCATTTAATGTTTATGCAAAAACGGCTGATTTTTGACAAAAGAGATAACACCCCCCCATTACGTCATGCTTCAGAAAGGTGAAAAATGGTCCGTTTTCAAATGTTTTATTTTTGACCGTCAGTTTACATTTGTAGGTAGATCATCAGTTTTAGAGCTAAAATTAGCATGTTTAAAGTGGTTTTCATGCTTCCGGGGGCCTGGGAAGTGAATTAAAAACCATTTGTAGGTATTTAATGTTCATGCAAAAACAGCTGATTTTTGACAAAAGAGATAACACCCCCCATTACGTCATGCTTCAGAAAGGTGAAAAATGGTCAGTTTTCAAATGTTTTATTTTTGAACGTCAGTTCACATTTGTAGGTGGATCATCAGTTTTAGAGCTACAATTAGCATGTTTAAAGTGATTTTCTTGCTTTCAGGGGCCCTAAACACAACATTTGTTGAATGGTTAAAAGTGCATGAAAATGGCCAATTTACTCACTCTGGGGTCTCAAAAAGTGTTTCTTCACCTCGGGAAGTGAATTAAATACCATTTGGAAGCATTTAATGTTCAAGCAAAAACGGCTGATTTTTGACAAAAGAGAAAACACCCCCCCATTACGTCATGCTTCAGAAAGGAGAAAAATGGTCCGTTTTCAAATGTTTTATTTTTGAACGTCAGTTCACATTTGTAGGTAGATCATCAGTTTTAGAGCTAAAGTTAGCATGTTTAAAGTCATTTTCATGCTTCCAGAGGCCCGGGAAGTGAATTAAAAACCATTTGGAGGCCTTTAATGTTCATGCAAAAACAGCTGATTTTTGACAAAAGAGATAACACCCCCCCATTACGTCATGCTTCACAAAGGTGAAAAATGGTCCGTTTTCAAATGTTTTATATTTGAACGTCAGTTCACATTTGTAGGTGGATCATCAGTTTTAGAGCTAAAATTAGCATGTTTAATGTGATTTTCATGCTTCAAGGGGCCCGGGAAGTGAATTAAAAACCATTTGGAGGCATTTAATGTTCATGCAAAAACAGCGGATTTTTTACAAGAGATAACACCCCCCCATTACGTCATGCTTCAGAAAGGTGAAAAATGGTCCGTTTTCAAATGTTTTATTTTTGAACGTCAGTTCACATTTGTAGGTAGATCATCAGTTTTAGAGCTAAAATTAGCATGTTTAAAGTGATTTTCATGCTTCCAAGGGCCCGGGAAGTGAATTAAAAACCATTTGGAGGCATTTAATGTTCATGGAAAAACAGCTGATTTTTGACAAAAGAGATAACACCCCCCCATTACGTCATGCTCAGAAAGGTGAAAAATGGTCCGTTTTCAAATGTTTTATTTTTGAACTTCAGTTCACATTTGTAGGTAGATCATCAGTTTTCGAGCTAAAATTAGCATGTTTAAAGTGATGTTCATGCTTCCAGGGGCCCGGGAAGTGAATTAAAAACCATTTGGAGGCATTTAATGTTCATGCAAAAACAGCTGATTTTTGACAAAAGAGATAACACCCCCACATTACGTCATGCTTCACAAAGGTGAAAAATGGTCCGTTTTCAAATGTTTTATTTTTGAACGTCAGTTCACATTTGTAGGTGGATCATCAGTTTTAGATCTAAAATTAGCATGTTTTAAGTGATTTTCATGCTTCCGAGGGCCCTAAACACAACATTTGTGGAATGGTTAAAAGTGCATAAAAATGGCCAATTTACTCACTCTGGGGACTCAAAAAGTGTTTCTTCACCCCGGGAAGTGATTTAAATACCATTTGGAGGCATTTAATGTTCATGCAAAAACAGCTGATTTTTGACAAAAGAGATAACACCCCCCATTACGTCATGCTTCAGAAAGGTGAAAAATGGTCCGTTTTCAAATGTTTTATTTTTGAACTTCAATTCACATTTGTAGGTGGATCATCAGTTTTAGAGCTAAAATTAGCATGTTTAAAGTGATTTTCATGCTTCCAGGGGCCCGGGAAGTGAATTAAAAACCATTTGGAGGCATTTAATGTTCATGCAAAAACAGCTGATATTTGACAAAAGAGATAACACCCCCCCATTACGTTATGCTTCAGAAAGGTGAAAAATGGTCCGTTTTCAAATGTTTTATTTTTGAACGTCAGTTCACATTTGTATGTAGATCATCAGTTTTAGAGCTAAAATTAGCATGTTTAAAGTGATTTTCATGCTTCCAGGGACCCGGGAAGTGAATTAAAAACAATTTGGGGGCATTTAATGTTCATGCAAAAACAGCTGATTTTTGACAAAAGAGATAACACCCCCCCCCCCCCCCCATTACGTCATGCTTCAGAAAGGTGAAAAATGGTCCGTTTTCAAATGTTTTATTTTTGAACGTCAGTTTACATTTGAAGGTAGATCATCAGTGTTAGAGCTAAAATTAGCATGTTTAAAGTGATTTTCATGCTTCCAGGGGCCCGGGAAGTCAATTAAAAACCATTTGGAGGCATTTAATGTTCATGCAAAAACGGCTGATTTTTGACAAAAGAGATAACACCCCCCCATTACGTCATGCTTCAGAAAGGTGAAAAATGGTCAGTTTTCAAATGTTTTATTTTTGAACGTCAGTTTACATTTGTAGGTAGATCATCAGTTTTAGAGCTAAAATTAGCATGTTTAAAGTGGTTTTCATGCTTCCGGGGGCCTGGGAAGTGAATTAAAAACCATTTGCAGGTATTTAATGTTCATGCAAAAACAGCTGATTTTTGACAAAAGAGATAACACCCCCCATTACGTCATGCTTCAGAAAGGTGAAAAATGGTCCGTTTTCAAATGTTTTATTTTTGAACCTCAGTTCACATTTGTAGGTGGATCATCAGTTTTAGAGCTAAAATTAGCATGTTTAAAGTGATTTTCATGCTTCCAGGGGCCCTAAACACAACATTTTTGGAATGGTTAAAAGTGCATGAAAATGGCCAATTTACTCACTCTGAGGTCTCAAAAAGCATTTCTTCACCCCGGGAAGTGAATTAAATACCATTTGGAGGCATTTAATGTTCAAGCAAAGACGGCTGATTTTTTACAATAGAGATAACCCCCCCATTATGTCATGCTTCAGAAAGGTGAAAAATGGTCAGTTTTCAAATGTTTTATTTTTGAACGTCAGTTCACATTTGTAGGTAGATCATCAGTTTTAGAGCTAAAATGAGCATGTTTAAAGTGGTTTTCATGCTTCCGGGGGCCTGGGAAGTGAATTAAAAACCATTTGGAGGTATTTAATGTTCATGCAAAAACAGCTGATTTTTGACAAAAGAGATAACACCCCCCCATTACGTCATGCTTCACAAAGGTGAAAAATGGTCCGTTTTCAAATGTTTTATTTTTAAACGTCAGTTCACATTTGTAGGTGGATCATCAGTTTTAGAGCTAAAATTAGCATGTTTAAAGTGATTTTCATGCTTCCAGGGGCCCTAAACACAACATTTTTGGAATGGTTAAAAGTGCATGAAAATGGCCAATTTACTCACTCTGAGGTCTCAAAAAGCATTTCTTCACCCCGGGAAGTGAATTAAATACCATTTGGAGGCATTTAATGTTCAAGCACAGACGGCTGATTTTTGACAATAGAGAAAACACCCCCCCATTATGTCATGCTTCAGAAAGGTGAAAAATGGTCCGTTTTCAAATGTTTTATTTTTGAACGTCAGTTCACATTTGTAGGTAGATCATCAGTTTTAGAGCTAAAATTAGCATGTTTAAAGTGGTTTTCATGCTTCCGGGGGCCTGGGAAGTGAATTAAAAACCATTTGGAGGTATTTAATGTTCATGCAAAAACAGCTGATTTTTGACAAAAGAGATAACACCCCCCATTACGTCATGCTTCAGAAAGATGAAAAATGGTCCATTTTCAAATGTTTTATTTTTGAACGTCAGTTCACATTTGTAGGTGGATCATCAGTTTTAGAGCTAAAATTAGCATGTTTAAAGTGATTTTCATGCTTCCAGGGGCCCTAAACACAAAATTTGTGGAATGGTTAAAAGTGCATGAAAATGGCCAATTTACTCACTCTGAGGTCTCAAAAAGTGTTTCTTCACCCCGGGAAGTGAATTAAATACCATTTGGAGGCATTTAATGTTCAAGCAAAAACAGCTTATTTTTGACAAAAGAGATAACACCCCCCCATTATGTCATGCTTCAGAAAGGTGAAAAATGGTCCGTTTTCAAATGTTTTATTTTTGAACGTCAGTTCACATTTGTAGGTAGATCATCAGTTTTAGAGCTAAAATTAGCATGTTTAAAGTGATTTTCATGCTTCCAGGGGCCCGGGAAGTGAATTAAAAACCATTTGGAGGCATTTAATGTTCATGCAAAAACAGCTGATTTTTGACAAAAGAGATAACACCCCCCATTACGTCATGCTTCAGAAAGGTGAAAAATGGTCCGTTTTCAAATGTTTTATTTTTGAACGTCAGTTTACATTTGAAGGTAGATCATCAGTGTTAGAGCTAAAATTAGCATGTTTAAAGTGATTTTCATGCTTCCAGGGGCCCGGGAAGTCAATTAAAAACCATTTGGAGGCATTTAATGTTCATGCAAAAACAGCTGATTTTTGACAAAAGAGATAACACCCCCCATTACGTCATGCTTCAGAAAGGTGAAAAATGGTCCGTTTTCAAATGTTTTATTTTTGAACCTCAGTTCACATTTGTAGGTGGATCATCAGTTTTAGAGCTAAAATTAGCATGTTTAAAGTGATTTTCATGCTTCCAGGGGCCCTAAACACAACATTTTTGGAATGGTTAAAAGTGCATGAAAATGGCCAATTTACTCACTCTGAGGTCTCAAAAAGCATTTTTTCACCCCGGGAAGTGAATTAAATACCATTTGGAGGCATTTAATGTTCAAGCAAAGACGGCTGATTTTTGACAATAGAGATAACCCCCCCATTATGTCATGCTTCAGAAAGGTGAAAAATGGTCAGTTTTCAAATGTTTTATTTTTGAATGTCAGTTCACATTTGTAGGTAGATCATCAGTTTTAGAGCTAAAATGAGCATGTTTAAAGTGGTTTTCATGCTTCCGGGGGCCTGGGAAGTGAATTAAAAACCATTTGGAGGTATTTAATGTTCATGCAAAAACAGCTGATTTTTGACAAAAGAGATAACACCCCCCCCATTACGTCATGCTTCACAAAGGTGAAAAATGGTCCGTTTTCAAATGTTTTATTTTTAAACGTCAGTTCACATTTGTAGGTGGATCATCAGTTTTAGAGCTAAAATTAGCATGTTTAAAGTGATTTTCATGCTTCCAGGGGCCCTAAACACAACATTTTTGGAATGGTTAAAAGTGCATGAAAATGGCCAATTTACTCACTCTGAGGTCTCAAAAAGCATTTCTTCACCCCGGGAAGTGAATTAAATACCATTTGGAGGCATTTAATGTTCAAGCACAGACGGCTGATTTTTGACAATAGAGAAAACACCCCCCCATTATGTCATGCTTCAGAAAGGTGAAAAATGGTCCGTTTTCAAATGTTTTATTTTTGAACGTCAGTTCACATTTGTAGGTAGATCATCAGTTTTAGAGCTAAAATTAGCATGTTTAAAGTGGTTTTCATGCTTCCGGGGGCCTGGGAAGTGAATTAAAAACCATTTGGAGGTATTTAATGTTCATGCAAAAACAGCTGATTTTTGACAAAAGAGATAACACCCCCCATTACGTCATGCTTCAGAAAGATGAAAAATGGTCCATTTTCAAATGTTTTATTTTTGAACGTCAGTTCACATTTGTAGGTGGATCATCAGTTTTAGAGCTAAAATTAGCATGTTTAAAGTGATTTTCATGCTTCCAGGGGCCCTAAACACAAAATTTGTGGAATGGTTAAAAGTGCATGAAAATGGCCAATTTACTCACTCTGAGGTCTCAAAAAGTGTTTCTTCACCCCGGGAAGTGAATTAAATACCATTTGGAGGCATTTAATGTTCAAGCAAAAACAGCTGATTTTTGACAAAAGAGATAACACCCCCCCATTATGTCATGCTTCAGAAAGGTGAAAAATGGTCCGTTTTCAAATGTTTTATTTTTGAACGTCAGTTCACATTTGTAGGTAGATCATCAGTTTTAGAGCTAAAATTAGCATGTTTAAAGTGATTTTCATGCTTCCAGGGGCCCGGGAAGTGAATTAAAAACCATTTGGAGGCATTTAATGTTCATGCAAAAACAGCTGATTTTTGACAAAAGAGATAACACCCCCCATTACGTCATGCTTCAGAAAGGTGAAAAATGGTCAGTTTTCAAATGTTTTATTTTTGAACGTCAGTTCACATTTGTAGGTGGATCATCAGTTTTAGAGCTAAAATTAGCATGTTTAAAGTGATTTTCTTGCTTTCAGGGGCCCTAAACACAACATTTGTTGAATGGTTAAAAGTGCATGAAAATGGCCAATTTACTCACTCTGGGGTCTCAAAAAGTGTTTCTTCACCCCGGGTAGTGAATTAAATACCATTTGGAAGCATTTAATGTTCAAGCAAAAACGGCTGATTTTTGACAAAAGAGAAAACACCCCCCCCCCATTACGTCATGCTTCAGAAAGGAGAAAAATGGTCAGTTTTCAAATGTTTTATTTTTGAACGTCAGTTCACATTTGTAGGTGGATCATCAGTTTTAGAGCTAAAATTAGCATGTTTAAAGTGATTTTCATGCTTCCAGGGGCCCTAAACACAACATTTGTGGAATGGTTAAAAGTGCATAAAAATGGCCAATTTACTCACTCTGGGGACTCAAAAAGTATTTCTTCACCCCGGGAAGTGATTTAAAAACCATTTAGAGGCATTTAATGTTCATGGAAAAACAGCTGATTTTTGACAAAAGAGATAACACCCCCCCATTACGTCATGCTTCAGAAAGGTGAAAAATGGTCCGTTTTCAAATGTTTTATTTTTGAACGTCAGTTCACATTTGTAGGTGGATCATCAGTTTTAGAGCTAAAATGAGCATGTTTAATGTGATTTTCATGCTTCAAGGGGCCCGGGAAGTGAATTAAAAACCATTTGGAGGCATTTAATGTTCATGCAAAAACAGCGGATTTTTTACAAGAGATAACACCCCACCATTACGTCATGCTTCAGAAAGGTGAAAAATGGTCCATTTTCAAATGTTTTATTTTTGAACGTCAGTTCACATTTGTAGGTAGATCATCAGTTTTAGAGCTAAAATTAGCATGTTTAAAGTGATTTTCATGCTTCCAAGGGTCCCGGGAAGTGAATTAAAAACCATTTGGAGGCATTTAATGTTCATGCAAAAACAGCTGATTTTTGACAAAAGAGATAACACCCCCCCAGTATGTCATGCTTCAGAAAGGTGAAAAATGGTCCGTTTTCAAATGTTTTATTTTTGAACGTCAGTTCACATTTGTAGGTAGATCATCAGTTTTAGAGCTAAAGTTAGCATGTTTAAAGTGATTTTCATGCTTCCAGGGGCCCGGGAAGTGAATTAAAAACCATTTGGAGGCATTTAATGTTCATGCAAAAACAGATGATTTTTGACAAAAGAGATAACACCCCCCCATTACGTCATGCTTCAGAAAGGTGAAAAATGGTCAGTTTTCAAATGTTTTATTTTTGAACGTCAGTTCACATTTGTAGGTGGGTTATCAGTTTTAGAGCTAAAATTAGCATGTTTAAAGTGATTTTCATGCTTCCAGGGGCCCTAAACACAACATTTGTGGAATGGTTAAAAGTGCATGAAAATGGCCAATTTACTCACTCTGGGGTCTCAAAAAGTGTTTCTTCACCCCGGGAAGTGAATTAAATACCATTTGGAGGCATTTAATGTTCAAGCAAAAACAGCTGATTTTTGACAAAAGAGATAACACCCCCCATTACGTCATGCTTCAGAAAGGTGAAAAATGGTCCGTTTTCAAATGTTTTATTTTTGAACGTCAGTTCACATTTTTAGGTGGATCATCAGTTTTAGAGCTAAAATTAGCATGTTTAAAGTGATTCTCATGCTTCCAGGGACCCGGGAAGTGAATTAAAAACCATTTGGGGGCATTTAATGTTCATGCAAAAACAGCTGATTTTTGACAAAAGAGATAACACCCCCCCATTACGTCATGCTTCACAAAGGTGAAAAATGGTCCGTTTTCAAATGTTTTATTTTTAAACGTCAGTTCACATTTGTAGGTGGATCATCAGTTTTAGAGCTAAAATTAGCATGTTTAAAGTGATTTTCATGCTTCCAGGGGCCCGGGAAGTCAATTAAAAACCATTTGGAGGCATTTAATGTTCATGCAAAAACGGCTGATTTTTGACAAAAGAGATAACACCCCCCCATTACGTCATGCTTCAGAAAGGTGAAAAATGGTCAGTTTTCAAATGTTTTATTTTTGAACGTCAGTTTACATTTGTAGGTAGATCATCAGTTTTAGAGCTAAAATTAGCATGTTTAAAGTGGTTTTCATGCTTCCGGGGGCCTGGGAAGTGAATTAAAAACCATTTGAAGGTATTTAATGTTCATGCAAAAACAGCTGATTTTTGACAAAAGAGATAACACCCCCCCATTACGTCATGCTTCAGAAAGATGAAAAATGGTCCGTTTTCAAATGTTTTATTTTTGAACGTCAGTTCACATTTGTAGGTGGATCATCAGTTTTAGAGCTAAAATTAGCATGTTTAAAGTGATTTTCTTGCTTTCAGGGGCCCTAAACACAACATTTGTTGAATGGTTAAAAGTGCATGAAAATGGCCAATTTACTCACTCTGGGGTCTCAAAAAGTGTTTCTGCACCCCGTCTTCCACTCCTTCCCTTCCGGGCAAAAATGTTTTCCTCTATATTATATGCATATAGAGTGTTTGCCAGCCAGCATTGCATATTCGGAGGGTTTTTATCAAGCCATGCCCTGGCTATTGTTAGTCTATAGACAGCCATTACTACAAAAAGGAATTCAGCATATTCGGCATATTGTGTCTGCACATCGTCGCTCACCCCTAACATAATCAAGGCTGGCGTAAGTGTTATCGCAATATCCAATGAATTCGCCAAAAACCCCTCAATTTCCCTAATCAAAGTTCTTAGCTGTGGGCATGAAGCAAAGATGTGTACACTATCTGCTTCCAATTCATTACATCTGGGACAATTGATTCCTTGATTCCCGCCCCATTTAGCAATCTTTGCCGGCGTAAAGTACAAAGAGTACAATGTTTTGTAATGCTGCGATTGCAGCGGGGCAGCACATAATATCGTTGATCCAAATTTCAATGAGTCATAAAAGTATCTTGAATCAATACCCAATTTATCTTCCCATTTTTTACTAAATTTATCTAAATCATCCTGCTTGTCTTTCACCAATGCTGCATAAAGAGATTTAATGGTACAATCTCCTGACAGTTTTATTTTCTCCAATATATCAACTTTATTAAAGCCTGCCGAACCCCCGACTTTGTTGTTGAGGAAACTTCTAACCTGTAGGTATTTGAAAAATCCCCTATTATCTAGCCCATATTTTCCTCGCAGCTCTGAAAATTGCATAAAGCCATCTCGTGCATACAAGTCTCCAATTTGTGTAACCCCCTTTAGTGCCCACTCTGCCATAATATAGTCTCCGAAAATTTTCCTTTGGTAGTGACCTATTGTTATTTAATAAAACATATCTGTTGTATCTCCCAAGTTTTACCCTCTTCAAAAATGCATTCCATGTCGTAACGGCTGCCTTAACAGTTTTAAACTTAGTCCTCTTGAAGTAACTGTAATCAATACACTTTAAAAAACAGTTCTCTGCATTTACCCCAAGGGTTACAGCATACACATCTGTAGACATTTTCTGGATTCTATCGTCGTCAGGGTTTCCACCAATAAGACCTTGAATATATTGCAGCACACAGGCCATATAATATAAACGAAAATCTGGTGCCCCCCACCCCCCATTTTCTCTAGGGAGTGTCATGTACCTATAAGCTCTCCGGGTTTTACCTTGGGCCCAAATAAACCTATTACATATAGCCTCTATGCAATTAAACCAACTGGCTTCAATCAACAATGGTACAGCCCTAAATACATACAAAAACTTTGGTAAAATCAGCATTTTGATGATATTTGTACAGCCAACTAGCGACAGGTGCAGATTGTTCATTCTATCTAGATCTTTTTTCATTTGAGTTATCAAGGGATCCATATTATTCTCCACAATTTTACTTATCTCTGCCGTCATTTGTACCCCTAAATAAGTTGCCGTATTTGTCACTCTTCCATCATTACACCTTACCCACTGGTTTTTAACTATCTGCGTCTTAGTTGTATTCAGCTTATACCCAGAAAACTTGCCAAACCTCTCAGCCTCCGATTCAATTACCCTAATGGCGGCTACTGGTTCTGGAGTCAAAATAGCAATGTCATCCGCATAAGCTAGTGATTTAAGTCTACACCCGTTTATTACTAATGGCAATATTTGCTGATTCATTTCCAATTTGCGAATATAAGGGTCAAGGTACAAAGCGAACAGTAAAGGAGAAGAGGGACAACCCTGTCTTGTGCCTCTCTGGATGTTAACTGCGTCTGTGTAGCCTCTACTGACTCTTATCTTAGCCGTCGGGGCTATATATAGCGTTTGCATAGCCTTTATAAAACCTGGTCCTATGCCGTGCCACCTTAAAGCTTCCCACAAATATCCCCATGAGACCCTGTCAAAGGCCTTTTCAGCGTCAAGAAACACCGCTGCCATTGGATCTCTTGACAAAAGAGATAACACCCCCCCATTACGTCATGCTTCAGAAAGATGAAAAATGGTCCGTTTTCAAATGTTTTATATTTGAACGTCAGTTCACATTTGTAGGTGGATCATCAGTTTTAGAGCTAAAATTAGCATGTTTAAAGTGATTTTCTTGCTTTCAGGGGCCCTAAACACAACATTTGTTGAATGGTTAAAAGTGCATGAAAATGGCCAATTTACTCACTCTGGGGTCTCAAAAAGTGTTTCTTCACCCCGGGAAGTGAATTAAATACCATTTGGAGGCATTTAATGTTCAAGCAAAAACGGCTGATTTTTGACAAAAGAGATAACACCCCCCCATTACGTCATGCTTCAGAAAGGTGAAAAATGGTCCGTTTTCAAATGTTTTATTTTTGAACGTCAGTTCACATTTGTAGGTAGATCATCAGTTTTAGAGCTAAAGTTAGCATGTTTAAAGTGATTTTCATGCTTCCAGGGGCCCGGGAAGTGAATTAAAAACCATTTGGAGGCATTTAATGTTCATGCAAAAACAGCTGATTTTTGACAAAAGAGATAACACCCCCCCATTACGTCATGCTTCACAAAGGTGAAAAATGGTCAGTTTTCAAATGTTTTATTTTTAAACGTCAGTTCACATTTGTAGGTGGATCATCAGTTTTAGAGCTGCCCTAAACAAAACATTTGTGGAATGGTTAAAAGTGCTTAAAAATGGCCAATTTACTCACTCTGGGGACTCAAAAAGTGTTTCTTCACCCCGGGAAGTGAATTAAATATCATTTGGAGGCATTTAATGTTCATGCAAAAACAGCTGATTTTTGACAAAAGAGATAACACCCCCCCATTACGTCATGCTTCAGAAAGGTGAAAAATGGTCCGTTTTCAAATGTTTTATTTTTGAACGTCAGTTCACATTTTTAGGTGGATCATCAGTTTTAGAGCCAAAATTAGCATGTTTAAAGTGATTTTCATGCTTCAAGGGGCACGGGAAGTGAATTAAAAACCATTTGGAGGCATTTATTGTTCATGCAAAAACAGCTGATTTTTGACAAAAGAGATAACACCCCCCCATTACGTCATGCTTCAGAAAGGTGAAAAATGGTCCGTTTTCAAATGTTTTATTTTTGAACGTCAGTTCACATTTGTAGGTAGATCATCAGTTTTCGAGCTAAAATTAGCATGTTTAAAGTGATTTTCATGCTTCCAGGGGCCCTAAACACAACATTTGTGGAATGGTTAAAAGTGCATGAAAATGGCCAATTTACTCACTCTGGGGTCTCAAAAAGTGTTTCTGCACCCCGGGAAGTGAATTAAATACCATTTGGAGGCATTTAATGTTCAAGCAAAAACGGCTGATTTTTTACAAAAGAGATAACCCCCCCCATTACGTCATGCTTCAGAAAGGTGAAAAATGGTCCGTTTTCAAATGTTTTATTTTTGAACGTCAGTTCACATTTGTAGGTAGATCATCAGTTTTAGAGCTAAAATTAGCATGTTTAAAGTGATTCTCATGCTTCCAGGGGCCCGGGAAAAGAATTAAAAACGATTTGGAGGCATTTAATGTTCATGCAAAAACAGCTGATTTTTGACAAAAGAGATAACACCCCCCCATTACGTCATGCTTCACAAAGGTGAAAAATGGTCCGTTTTCAAATGTTTTATTTTTAAACGTCAGTTCACATTTGTAGGTGGATCATCAGTTTTAGAGCTAAAATTAGCATGTTTAAAGTGATTTTCATGCTTCCAGGGGCCCTAAACACAACATTTTTGGAATGGTTAAAAGTGCATGAAAATGGCCAATTTACTCACTCTGAGGTCTCAAAAAGCATTTCTTCACCCCGGGAAGTGAATTAAATACCATTTGGAGGCATTTAATGTTCAAGCACAGACGGCTGATTTTTGACAATAGAGATAACACCCCCCCATTATGTCATGCTTCAGAAAGGTGAAAAATGGTCCGTTTTCAAATGTTTTATTTTTGAACGTCAGTTCACATTTGTAGGTAGATCATCAGTTTTAGAGCTAAAATTAGCACGTTTAAAGTGATTTTCATGCTTCCAGGGGCCCGGGAAGTGAATTAAAAACCATTTGGAGGCATTTAATGTTCATGCAAAAACAGCTGATTTTTGACAAAAGAGATAACACCCCCTCATTACGTCATGCTTCAGAAAGGTGAAAAATGGTCCGTTTTCAAATGTTTTATTTTTGAACGTCAGTTCACATTTGTAGGTAGATCATCAGTTTTAGAGCTAAAATTAGCATGTTTAAAGTGATTTTCATGCTTCCAGGGGCCCTAAACACAACATTTGTGGAATGGTTAAAAGTGCATGAAAATGGCCAATTTACTTACTCTGGGGTCTCAGAAAGTGTTTCTTCACCCCGGGAAGTGAATTAAGTACCATTTGGAGGCATTTAATGTTCAAACAAAAACGGCTGATTTTTGACAAAAGAGATAACACCCCCCCATTACGTCATGCTTCAGAAAGGTGAAAAATGGTCCGTTTTCAAATGTTTTATTTTTGAACGTCAGTTCACATTTGTAGGTGGATCATCAGTTTTAGAGCTAAAATTATCATGTTTAATTTGATTTTCATGCTTCCAGGGGCCCGGGTAGTGAATTAAAAACCATTTGGAGGCATTTAATGTTCATGCAAAAACAGCTGATTTTTGACAAAAGAGATAACACCCCCATTACGTCATGCTTCAGAAAGGTAAAAAATGGTCCGTTTTCAAATGTTTTATTTTTGAACTTCAATTCACATTTGTAGGTGGATCATCAGTTTTAGAGCTAAAATTAGCATGTTTAAAGTGATTTTCATGCTTCCAGGGGCCCGGGAAGTGAAGTAAAAACCATTTGGAGGCATTTAATGTTCATGCAAAAACAGCTGATATTTGACAAAAGAGATAACACCCCCCCATTAAGTCATGCTTCAGAAAGGTGAAAAATGGTCCGTTTTCAAATGTTTTATTTTTGAACGTCAGTTCACATTTGTATGTAGATCATCAGTTTTAGAGCTAAAATTAGCATGTTTAAAGTGATTTTCATGCTTCCAGGGACCCGGGAAGTGAATTAAAAACCATTTGGGGGCATTTAATGTTCATGCAAAAACAGCTGATTTTTGACAAAAGAGATAACACCCCCCATTACGTCATGCTTCAGAAAGGTGAAAAATGGTCAGTTTTCAAATGTTTTATTTTTGAACGTCAGTTTACATTTGTAGGTAGATCATCAGTTTTAGAGCTAAAATTAGCATGTTTAAAGTGGTTTTCATGCTTCCCGGGGCCCTAAACACAACATTTGTGGAATGGTTAAAAGTGCATGAAAATCGCCAATTTACTCACTCTGGGGTCTCAGAAAGTGTTTCTTCACCCCGGGAAGTGAATTAAGTACCATTTGGAGGCATTTAATGTTCAAACAAAAACTGCAGATTTTTGACAAAAGAGATAACACCCCCCCATTACGTCATGCTTCAGAAAGGTGAAAAATGGTCCGTTTTCAAATGTTTTATTTTTGAACGTCAGTTCACATTTGTAGGTGGATCATCAGTTTTAGAGCTAAAATTATCATGTTTAATTTGATTTTCATGCTTCCAGGGGCCCGGGTAGTGAATTAAAAACCATTTGGAGGCATTTAATGTTCATGCAAAAACAGCTGATTTTTGACAAAAGAGATAACACCCCCCCATTACGTCATGCTTCAGAAAGGTAAAAAATGGTCCGTTTTCAAATGTTTTATTTTTGAACTTCAATTCACATTTGTAGGTGGATCATCAGTTTTAGAGCTAAAATTAGCATGTTTAAAGTGATTTTCATGCTTCCAGGGGCCCGGGAAGTGAATTAAAAACCATTTGGAGGCATTTAATGTTCATGCAAAAACAGCTGATATTTGACAAAAGAGATAACACCCCCCCATTAAGTCATGCTTCAGAAAGGTGAAAAATGGTCAGTTTTCAAATGTTTTATTTTTGAACGTCAGTTCACATTTGTATGTAGATCATCAGTTTTAGAGCTAAAATTAGCATGTTTAAAGTGATTTTCATGCTTCCAGGGACCCGGGAAGTGAATTAAAAACCATTTGGAGGCATTTAATGTTCATGCAAAAACAGCTGATATTTGACAAAAGAGATAACACCCCCCCATTAAGTCATGCTTCAGAAAGGTGAAAAATGGTCCGTTTTCAAATGTTTTATTTTTGAACGTCAGTTCACATTTGTATGTAGATCATCAGTTTTAGAGCTAAAATTAGCATGTTTAAAGTGATTTTCATGCTTCCAGGGACCCGGGAAGTGAATTAAAAACCATTTGGGGGCATTTAATGTTCATGCAAAAACAGCTGATTTTTGACAAAAGAGATAACACCCCCCCATTACGTCATGCTTCAGAAAGGTGAAAAATGGTCCGTTTTCAAATGTTTTATTTTTGAACGTCAGTTTACATTTGTAGGTAGATCATCAGTGTTAGAGCTAAAATTAGCATGTTTAAAGTGATTTTCATGCTTCCAGGGGCCCGGGAAGTCAATTAAAAACCATTTGGAGGCATTTAATGTTCATGCAAAAACGGCTGATTTTTGACAAAAGAGATAACACCCCCCCATTACGTCATGCTTCAGAAAGGTGAAAAATGGTCAGTTTTCAAATGTTTTATTTTTGAACGTCAGTTTACATTTGTAGGTAGATCATCAGTTTTAGAGCTAAAATTAGCATGTTTAAAGTGGTTTTCATGCTTCCGGGGGCCTGGGAAGTGAATTAAAAACCATTTGAAGGTATTTAATGTTCATGCAAAAACAGCTGATTTTTGACAAAAGAGATAACACCCCCCCATTACGTCATGCTTCAGAAAGATGAAAAATGGTCCGTTTTCAAATGTTTTATTTTTGAACGTCAGTTCACATTTGTAGGTGGATCATCAGTTTTAGAGCTAAAATTAGCATGTTTAAAGTGATTTTCATGCTTCCAGGGGCCCTAAACACAACATTTGTGGAATGGTTAAAAGTGCATGAAAATGGCCAATTTACTCACTCTGAGGTCTCAAAAAGTGTTTCTTCACCCCGGGAAGTGAATTAAATACCATTTGGAGGCATTTAATGTTCAAGCAAAAACAGCTGATTTTTGACAAAAGAGATAACACCCCCCCATTATGTCATGCTTCAGAAAGGTAAAAAATGGTCCGTTTTCAAATGTTTTATTTTTGAACGTCAGTTCACATTTGTAGGTAGATCATCAGTTTTAGAGCTAAAATTAGCATGTTTAAAGTGATTTTCATGCTTCCAGGGGCCCGGGAAGTAAATTAAAAACCATTTGGAGGCATTTAATGTTCATGCAAAAACAGCTGATTTTTGACAAAAGAGATAACACCCCCCATTACGTCATGCTTCAGAAAGGTGAAAAATGGTCAGTTTTCAAATGTTTTATTTTTGAACGTCAGTTCACATTTGTAGGTGGATCATCAGTTTTAGAGCTAAAATTAGCATGTTTAAAGTGATTTTCTTGCTTTCAGGGGCCCTAAACACATCATTTGTTGAATGGTTAAAAGTGCATGAAAATGGCCAATTTACTCACTCTGGGGTCTCAAAAAGTGTTTCTTCACCCCGGGTAGTGAATTAAATACCATTTGGAAGCATTTAATGTTCAAGCAAAAACGGCTGATTTTTGACAAAAGAGAAAACACCCCCCCCCCCCATTACGTCATGCTTCAGAAAGGAGAAAAATGGTCCGTTTTCAAATGTTTTATTTTTGAACGTCAGTTCACATTTGTAGGTAGATCATCAGTTTTAGAGCTAAAATTAGCATGTTTAAAGTGATTTTCATGCTTCCAGGGACCCGGGAAGTGAATTAAAAACCATTTGGGGGCATTTAATGTTCATGCAAAAACGGCTGATTTTTGACAAAAGAGATAACACCCCCCCATTACGTCATGCTTCAGAAAGGTGAAAAATGGTCAGTTTTCAAATGTTTTATTTTTGAACGTCAGTTTACATTTGTAGGTAGATCATCAGTTTTAGAGCTAAAATTAGCATGTTTAAAGTGGTTTTCATGCTTCCGGGGGCCTGGGAAGTGAATTAAAAACCATTTGAAGGTATTTAATGTTCATGCAAAAACAGCTGATTTTTGACAAAAGAGATAACACCCCCCCATTACGTCATGCTTCAGAAAGATGAAAAATGGTCCGTTTTCAAATGTTTTATTTTTGAACGTCAGTTCACATTTGTAGGTGGATCATCAGTTTTAGAGCTAAAATTAGCATGTTTAAAGTGATTTTCATGCTTCCAGGGGCCCTAAACACAACATTTGTGGAATGGTTAAAAGTGCATGAAAATGGCCAATTTACTCACTCTGAGGTCTCAAAAAGTGTTTCTTCACCCCGGGAAGTGAATTAAATACCATTTGGAGGCATTTAATGTTCAAGCAAAAACAGCTGATTTTTGACAAAAGAGATAACACCCCCCCATTATGTCATGCTTCAGAAAGGTAAAAAATGGTCCGTTTTCAAATGTTTTATTTTTGAACGTCAGTTCACATTTGTAGGTAGATCATCAGTTTTAGAGCTAAAATTAGCATGTTTAAAGTGATTTTCATGCTTCCAGGGGCCCGGGAAGTAAATTAAAAACCATTTGGAGGCATTTAATGTTCATGCAAAAACAGCTGATTTTTGACAAAAGAGATAACACCCCCCATTACGTCATGCTTCAGAAAGGTGAAAAATGGTCAGTTTTCAAATGTTTTATTTTTGAACGTCAGTTCACATTTGTAGGTGGATCATCAGTTTTAGAGCTAAAATTAGCATGTTTAAAGTGATTTTCTTGCTTTCAGGGGCCCTAAACACATCATTTGTTGAATGGTTAAAAGTGCATGAAAATGGCCAATTTACTCACTCTGGGGTCTCAAAAAGTGTTTCTTCACCCCGGGTAGTGAATTAAATACCATTTGGAAGCATTTAATGTTCAAGCAAAAACGGCTGATTTTTGACAAAAGAGAAAACACCCCCCCCCCATTACGTCATGCTTCAGAAAGGAGAAAAATGGTCCGTTTTCAAATGTTTTATTTTTGAACGTCAGTTCACATTTGTAGGTAGATCATCAGTTTTAGAGCTAAAGTTAGCATGTTTAAAGTGATTTTCATGCTTCCAGGGGCCCGGGAAGTGAATTAAAAACCATTTGGAGGCATTTAATGTTCATGCAAAAACAGCTGATTTTTGACAAAAGAGATAACACCCCCCCCATTACGTCATGCTTCAGAAAGGTGAAAAATGGTCCGTTTTCAAATGTTTTATTTTTGAACGTCAGTTCACATTTGTAGGTGGATCATCAGTTTTAGAGCTAAAATTAGCATGTTTAATGTGATTTTCATGCTTCAAGGGGCCCGGGAAGTGAATTAAAAACCATTTGGAGGCATTTAATGTTCATGCAAAAACAGCGGATTTTTTACAAGAGATAACACCCCCCCATTACGTCATGCTTCAGAAAGGTGAAAAATGGTCCGTTTTCAAATGTTTTATTTTTGAACGTCAGTTCACATTTGTAGGTAGATCATCAGTTTTAGAGCTAAAGTTAGCATGTTTAAAGTGATTTTCATGCTTCCAGGGGCCCGGGAAGTGAATTAAAAACCATTTGGAGGCATTTAATGTTCATGCAAAAACAGCTGATTTTTGACAAAAGAGATAACACCCCCCCCATTACGTCATGCTTCACAAAGGTGAAAAATGGTCCGTTTTCAAATGTTTTATTTTTAAACGTCAGTTCACATTTGTAGGTGGATCATCAGTTTTAGAGCTAAAATTAGCATGTTTAAAGTGATTTTCATGCTTCCAGGGGCCCTAAACACAACATTTTTGGAATGGTTAAAAGTGCATGAAAATGGCCAATTTACTCACTCTGAGGTCTCAAAAAGCATTTCTTCACCCCGGGAAGTGAATTAAATACCATTTGGAGGCATTTAATGTTCAAGCACAGACAGCTGATTTTTGACAATAGAGATAACACCCCCCCATTATGTCATGCTTCAGAAAGGTGAAAAATGGTCCGTTTTCAAATGTTTTATTTTTGAACGTCAGTTCACATTTGTAGGTAGATCATCAGTTTTAGAGCTAAAATTAGCACGTTTAAAGTGATTTTCATGCTTCCAGGGGCCCGGGAAGTGAATTAAAAACCATTTGGAGGCATTTAATGTTCATGCAAAAACAGCTGATTTTTGACAAAAGAGATAACACCCCCTCATTACGTCATGCTTCAGAAAGGTGAAAAATGGTCCATTTTCAAATGTTTTATTTTTGAACGTCAGTTCACATTTGTAGGTAGATCATCAGTTTTAGAGCTAAAATTAGCATGTTTAAAGTGATTTTCATGCTTCCAGGGGCCCTAAACACAACATTTTTGGAATGGTTAAAAGTGCATGAAAATGGCCAATTTACTCACTCTGAGGTCTCAAAAAGCATTTCTTCACCCCGGGAAGTGAATTAAATACCATTTGGAGGCATTTAATGTTCAAGCACAGACGGCTGATTTTTGACAATAGAGATAACACCCCCCCATTATGTCATGCTTCAGAAAGGTGAAAAATGGTCCGTTTTCAAATGTTTTATTTTTGAACGTCAGTTCACATTTGTAGGTAGATCATCAGTTTTAGAGCTAAAATTAGCACGTTTAAAGTGATTTTCATGCTTCCAGGGGCCCGGGAAGTGAATTAAAAACCATTTGGAGGCATTTAATGTTCATGCAAAAACAGCTGATTTTTGACAAAAGAGATAACACCCCCTCATTACGTCATGCTTCAGAAAGGTGAAAAATGGTCCGTTTTCAAATGTTTTATTTTTGAACGTCAGTTCACATTTGTAGGTAGATCATCAGTTTTAGAGCTAAAATTAGCATGTTTAAAGTGATTTTCATGCTTCCAGGGGCCCTAAACACAACATTTGTGGAATGGTTAAAAGTGCATGAAAATGGCCAATTTACTTACTCTGGGGTCTCAGAAAGTGTTTCTTCACCCCGGGAAGTGAATTAAGTACCATTTGGAGGCATTTAATGTTCAAACAAAAACGGCTGATTTTTGACAAAAGAGATAACACCCCCCCATTACGTCATGCTTCAGAAAGGTGAAAAATGGTCCGTTTTCAAATGTTTTATTTTTGAACGTCAGTTCACATTTGTAGGTGGATCATCAGTTTTAGAGCTAAAATTATCATGTTTAATTTGATTTTCATGCTTCCAGGGGCCCGGGTAGTGAATTAAAAACCATTTGGAGGCATTTAATGTTCATGCAAAAACAGCTGATTTTTGACAAAAGAGATAACACCCCCATTACGTCATGCTTCAGAAAGGTAAAAAATGGTCCGTTTTCAAATGTTTTATTTTTGAACTTCAATTCACATTTGTAGGTGGATCATCAGTTTTAGAGCTAAAATTAGCATGTTTAAAGTGATTTTCATGCTTCCAGGGGCCCGGGAAGTGAAGTAAAAACCATTTGGAGGCATTTAATGTTCATGCAAAAACAGCTGATATTTGACAAAAGAGATAACACCCCCCCATTAAGTCATGCTTCAGAAAGGTGAAAAATGGTCCGTTTTCAAATGTTTTATTTTTGAACGTCAGTTCACATTTGTATGTAGATCATCAGTTTTAGAGCTAAAATTAGCATGTTTAAAGTGATTTTCATGCTTCCAGGGACCGGGGAAGGGAATTAAAAACCATTTGGGGGCATTTAATGTTCATGCAAAAACAGCTGATTTTTGACAAAAGAGATAACACCCCCCATTACGTCATGCTTCAGAAAGGTGAAAAATGGTCCGTTTTCAAATGTTTTATTTTTGAACGTCAGTTTACATTTGTAGGTAGATCATCAGTGTTAGAGCTAAAATTAGCATGTTTAAAGTGATTTTCATGCTTCCAGGGGCCCGGGAAGTCAATTAAAAACCATTTGGAGGCATTTAATGTTCATGAAAAACGGCTGATTTTTGACAAAAGAGATAACACCCCCCCATTACGTCATGCTTCAGAAAGGTGAAAAATGGTCAGTTTTCAAATGTTTTATTTTTGAACGTCAGTTTACATTTGTAGGTAGATCATCAGTTTTAGAGCTAAAATTAGCATGTTTAAAGTGGTTTTCATGCTTCCCGGGGCCCTAAACACAACATTTGTGGAATGGTTAAAAGTGCATGAAAATCGCCAATTTACTCACTCTGGGGTCTCAGAAAGTGTTTCTTCACCCCGGGAAGTGAATTAAGTACCATTTGGAGGCATTTAATGTTCAAACAAAAACGGCAGATTTTTGACAAAAGAGATAACACCCCCCCATTACGTCATGCTTCAGAAAGGTGAAAAATGGTCCGTTTTCAAATGTTTTATTTTTGAACGTCAGTTCACATTTGTAGGTGGATCATCAGTTTTAGAGCTAAAATTATCATGTTTAATTTGATTTTCATGCTTCCAGGGGCCCGGGTAGTGAATTAAAAACCATTTGGAGGCATTTAATGTTCATGCAAAAACAGCTGATTTTTGACAAAAGAGATAACACCCCCCCATTACGTCATGCTTCAGAAAGGTAAAAAATGGTCCGTTTTCAAATGTTTTATTTTTGAACTTCAATTCACATTTGTAGGTGGATCATCAGTTTTAGAGCTAAAATTAGCATGTTTAAAGTGATTTTCATGCTTCCAGGGGCCCGGGAAGTGAATTAAAAACCATTTGGAGGCATTTAATGTTCATGCAAAAACAGCTGATATTTGACAAAAGAGATAACACCCCCCCATTAAGTCATGCTTCAGAAAGGTGAAAAATGGTCAGTTTTCAAATGTTTTATTTTTGAACGTCAGTTCACATTTGTATGTAGATCATCAGTTTTAGAGCTAAAATTAGCATGTTTAAAGTGATTTTCATGCTTCCAGGGACCCGGGAAGTGAATTAAAAACCATTTGGAGGCATTTAATGTTCATGCAAAAACAGCTGATATTTGACAAAAGAGATAACACCCCCCCATTAAGTCATGCTTCAGAAAGGTGAAAAATGGTCCGTTTTCAAATGTTTTATTTTTGAACGTCAGTTCACATTTGTATGTAGATCATCAGTTTTAGAGCTAAAATTAGCATGTTTAAAGTGATTTTCATGCTTCCAGGGACCCGGGAAGTGAATTAAAAACCATTTGGGGGCATTTAATGTTCATGCAAAAACAGCTGATTTTTGACAAAAGAGATAACACCCCCCCATTACGTCATGCTTCAGAAAGGTGAAAAATGGTCCGTTTTCAAATGTTTTATTTTTGAACGTCAGTTTACATTTGTAGGTAGATCATCAGTGTTAGAGCTAAAATTAGCATGTTTAAAGTGATTTTCATGCTTCCAGGGGCCCGGGAAGTCAATTAAAAACCATTTGGAGGCATTTAATGTTCATGCAAAAACGGCTGATTTTTGACAAAAGAGATAACACCCCCCCATTACGTCATGCTTCAGAAAGGTGAAAAATGGTCAGTTTTCAAATGTTTTATTTTTGAACGTCAGTTTACATTTGTAGGTAGATCATCAGTTTTAGAGCTAAAATTAGCATGTTTAAAGTGGTTTTCATGCTTCCGGGGGCCTGGGAAGTGAATTAAAAACCATTTGAAGGTATTTAATGTTCATGCAAAAACAGCTGATTTTTGACAAAAGAGATAACACCCCCCCATTACGTCATGCTTCGGAAAGATGAAAAATGGTCCGTTTTCAAATGTTTTATTTTTGAACGTCAGTTCACATTTGTAGGTGGATCATCAGTTTTAGAGCTAAAATTAGCATGTTTAAAGTGATTTTCATGCTTCCAGGGGCCCTAAACACAACATTTGTGGAATGGTTAAAAGTGCATGAAAATGGCCAATTTACTCACTCTGAGGTCTCAAAAAGTGTTTCTTCACCCCGGGAAGTGAATTAAATACCATTTGGAGGCATTTAATGTTCAAGCAAAAACAGCTGATTTTTGACAAAAGAGATAACACCCCCCCATTATGTCATGCTTCAGAAAGGTAAAAAATGGTCCGTTTTCAAATGTTTTATTTTTGAACGTCAGTTCACATTTGTAGGTAGATCATCAGTTTTAGAGCTAAAATTAGCATGTTTAAAGTGATTTTCATGCTTCCAGGGGCCCGGGAAGTAAATTAAAAACCATTTGGAGGCATTTAATGTTCATGCAAAAACAGCTGATTTTTGACAAAAGAGATAACACCCCCCATTACGTCATGCTTCAGAAAGGTGAAAAATGGTCAGTTTTCAAATGTTTTATTTTTGAACGTCAGTTCACATTTGTAGGTGGATCATCAGTTTTAGAGCTAAAATTAGCATGTTTAAAGTGATTTTCTTGCTTTCAGGGGCCCTAAACACATCATTTGTTGAATGGTTAAAAGTGCATGAAAATGGCCAATTTACTCACTCTGGGGTCTCAAAAAGTGTTTCTTCACCCCGGGTAGTGAATTAAATACCATTTGGAAGCATTTAATGTTCAAGCAAAAACGGCTGATTTTTGACAAAAGAGAAAACACCCCCCCCCATTACGTCATGCTTCAGAAAGGAGAAAAATGGTCCGTTTTCAAATGTTTTATTTTTGAACGTCAGTTCACATTTGTAGGTAGATCATCAGTTTTAGAGCTAAAGTTAGCATGTTTAAAGTGATTTTCATGCTTCCAGGGGCCCGGGAAGTGAATTAAAAACCATTTGGAGGCATTTAATGTTCATGCAAAAACAGCTGATTTTTGACAAAAGAGATAACACCCCCCCATTACGTCATGCTTCACAAAGGTGAAAAATGGTCCGTTTTCAAATGTTTTATATTTGAACGTCAGTTCACATTTGTAGGTGGATCATCAGTTTTAGAGCTAAAATTAGCATGTTTAAAGTGATTTTCATGCTTCCTGGGGCCCTAAACACAACATTTGTGGAATGGTTAAAAGTGCATAAAAATGGCCAATTTACTCACTCTGGGGACTCAAAAAGTGTTTCTTCACCCCGGGAAGTGATTTAAAAACCATTTGGAGGCATTTAATGTTCATGCAAAAACAGCTGATTTTTGACAAAAGAGATAACACCCCCCCATTACGTCATGCTTCAGAAAGGTGAAAAATGGTCCGTTTTCAAATGTTTTATTTTTGAACGTCAGTTCACATTTGTAGGTGGATCATCAGTTTTAGAGCTAAAATTAGCATGTTTAATGTGATTTTCATGCTTCAAGGGGCCCGGGAAGTGAATTAAAAACCATTTGGAGGCATTTAATGTTCATGCAAAAACAGCGGATTTTTTACAAGAGATAACACCCCCCCATTACGTCATGCTTCAGAAAGGTGAAAAATGGTCCGTTTTCAAATGTTTTATTTTTGAACGTCAGTTCACATTTGTAGGTAGATCATCAGTTTTAGAGCTAAAGTTAGCATGTTTAAAGTGATTTTCATGCTTCCAGGGGCCCGGGAAGTGAATTAAAAACCATTTGGAGGCATTTAATGTTCAAGCAAAGACGGCTGATTTTTGACAATAGAGATAACACCCCCCCCATTATGTCATGCTTCAGAAAGGTGAAAAATGGTCCGTTTTCAAATGTTTTATTTTTGAACATCAGTTCACATTTGTAGGTAGATCATCAGTTTTAGAGCTAAAGTTAGCATGTTTAAAGTGATTTTCATGCTTCCAGGGGCCCGGGAAGTGAATTAAAAACCATTTGGAGGCATTTAATGTTCATGCAAAAACAGCTGATTTTTGACAAAAGAGATAACACCCCCCCATTACGTCATGCTTCAGAAAGGTGAAAAATGGTCAGTTTTCAAATGTTTTATTTTTGAACGTCAGTTCACATTTGTAGGTGGGTTATCAGTTTTAGAGCTAAAATTAGCATGTTTAAAGTGATTTTCATGCTTCCAGGGGCCCTAAACACAACATTTGTGGAATGGTTAAAAGTGCATGAAAATGGCCAATTTACTCACTCTGGGGTCTCAAAAAGTGTTTCTTCACCCCGGGAAGTGAATTAAATACCATTTGGAGGCATTTAATGTTCAAGCAAAAACGGCTGATTTTTGACAAAAGAGATAACACCCCCCCATTACGTCATGCTTCAGAAAGGTGAAAAATGGTCCGTTTTAAAATGTTTTATTTTTGAACGTCAGTTCACATTTGTAGGTAGATCATCAGTTTTAGAGCTAAAGTTAGCATGTTTAAAGTGATTTTCATGCTTCCAGGGGCCCGGGAAGTGAATTAAAAACCATTTGGAGGCATTTAATGGTCATGCAAAAACAGCTGATTTTTGACAAAAGAGATAACACCCCCCCCATTACGTCATGCTTCACAAAGGTGAAAAATGGTCCGTTTTCAAATGTTTTATTTTTAAACGTCAGTTCACATTTGTAGGTGGATCATCAGTTTTAGAGCTGCCCTAAACACAACATTTGTGGAATGGTTAAAAGTGCTTAAAAATGGCCAATTTACTCACTCTGGGGACTCAAAAAGTGTTTCTTCACCCCGGGAAGTGAATTAAATATCATTTGGAGGCATTTAATGTTCATGCAAAAACAGCTGATTTTTGACAAAAGAGATAACACCCCCCCATTACGTCATGCTTCAGAAAGGTGAAAAATGGTCCGTTTTCAAATGTTTTATTTTTGAACGTCAGTTCACATTTTTAGGTGGATCATCAGTTTTAGAGCCAAAATTAGCATGTTTAAAGTGATTTTCATGCTTCAAGGGGCACGGGAAGTGAATTAAAAACCATTTGGAGGCATTTATTGTTCATGCAAAAACAGCTGATTTTTGACAAAAGAGATAACACCCCCCCATTACGTCATGCTTCAGAAAGGTGAAAAATGGTCCGTTTTCAAATGTTTTATTTTTGAACGTCAGTTCACATTTGTAGGTAGATCATCAGTTTTCGAGCTAAAATTAGCATGTTTAAAGTGATTTTCATGCTTCCAGGGGCCCTAAACACAACATTTGTGGAATGGTTAAAAGTGCATGAAAATGGCCAATTTACTCACTCTAGGGTCTCAAAAAGTGTTTCTTCACCCCGGTAAGTGAATTAAATACCATTTGGAGGCATTTAATGTTCAAGCAAAAACGGCTGATTTTTGACAAAAGAGATAACACCCCCCCATTACGTCATGCTTCAGAAAGGTGAAAAATGGTCCGTTTTCAAATGTTTTATTTTTGAACGTCAGTTCACATTTGTAGGTAGATCATCAGTTTTAGAGCTAAAATGAGCATGTTTAAAGTGATTCTCATGCTTCCAGGGGCCCGGGAAAAGAATTAAAAACAATTTGGAGGCATTTAATGTTCATGCAAAAACAGCTGATTTTTGACAAAAGAGATAACACCCCCCCCATTACGTCATGCTTCACAAAGGTGAAAAATGGTCCGTTTTCAAATGTTTTATTTTTAAACGTCAGTTCACATTTGTAGGTGGATCATCAGTTTTAGAGCTAAAATTAGCATGTTTAAAGTGATTTTCATGCTTCCAGGGGCCCTAAACACAACATTTTTGGAATGGTTAAAAGTGCATGAAAATGGCCAATTTACTCACTCTGAGGTCTCAAAAAGCATTTCTTCACCCCGGGAAGTGAATTAAATACCATTTGGAGGCATTTAATGTTCAAGCACAGACGGCTGATTTTTGACAATAGAGATAACACCCCCCCATTATGTCATGCTTCAGAAAGGTGAAAAATGGTCCGTTTTCAAATGTTTTATTTTTGAACGTCAGTTCACATTTGTAGGTAGATCATCAGTTTTAGAGCTAAAATTAGCACGTTTAAAGTGATTTTCATGCTTCCAGGGGCCCGGGAAGTGAATTAAAAACCATTTGGAGGCATTTAATGTTCATGCAAAAACAGCTGATTTTTGACAAAAGAGATAACACCCCCTCATTACGTCATGCTTCAGAAAGGTGAAAAATGGTCCATTTTCAAATGTTTTATTTTTGAACGTCAGTTCACATTTGTAGGTAGATCATCAGTTTTAGAGCTAAAATTAGCATGTTTAAAGTGATTTTCATGCTTCCAGGGGCCCTAAACACAACATTTGTGGAATGGTTAAAAGTGCATGAAAATGGCCAATTTACTCACTCTGGGGTCTCAGAAAGTGTTTCTTCACCCCGGGAAGTGAATTAAGTACCATTTGGAGGCATTTAATGTTCAAACAAAAACGGCTGATTTTTGACAAAAGAGATAACACCCCCCCATTACGTCATGCTTCAGAAAGGTGAAAAATGGTCCGTTTTCAATTGTTTTATTTTTGAACGTCAGTTCACATTTGTAGGTGGATCATCAGTTTTAGAGCTAAAATTATCATGTTTAATTTGATTTTCATGCTTCCAGGGGCCTGGGTAGTGAATTAAAAACCATTTGGAGGCATTTAATGTTCATGCAAAAACAGCTGATTTTTGACAAAAGAGATAACACCCACATTACGTCATGCTTCAGAAAGGTAAAAAATGGTCCGTTTTCAAATGTTTTATTTTTGAACTTCAATTCACATTTGTAGGTGGATCATCAGTTTTAGAGCTAAAATTAGCATGTTTAAAGTGATTTTCATGCTTCCAGGGGCCCGGGAAGTGAAGTAAAAACCATTTGGAGGCATTTAATGTTCATGCAAAAACAGCTGATATTTGACAAAAGAGATAACACCCCCCCATTAAGTCATGCTTCAGAAAGGTGAAAAATGGTCCGTTTTCAAATGTTTTATTTTTGAACGTCAGTTCACATTTGTAGGTGGATCATCAGTTTTAGAGCTAAAATTAGCATGTTTAATGTGATTTTCATGCTTCAAGGGGCCCGGGAAGTGAATTAAAAACCATTTGGAGGCATTTAATGTTCATGCAAAAACAGCGGGTTTTTTACAAGAGATAACACCCCCCCATCACGTCATGCTTCAGAAAGGTGAAAAATGGTCCGTTTTCAAATGTTTTATTTTTGAACGTCAGTTCACATTTGTATGTAGATCATCAGTTTTAGAGCTAAAATTAGCATGTTTAAAGTGATTTTCATACTTCCAGGGACCCGGGAAGTGAATTAAAAACCATTTGGGGGCATTTAATGTTCATGCAAAAACAGCTGATTTTTGACAAAAGAGATAACACCCCCCCATTACGTCATGCTTCAGAAAGGTGAAAAATGGTCCGTTTTCAAATGTTTTATTTTTGAACGTCAGTTCACATTTGTATGTAGATCATCAGTTTTAGAGCTAAAATTAGCATGTTTAAAGTGATTTTCATGCTTCCAGGGACCCGGGAAGTGAATTAAAAACCATTTGGGGGCATTTAATGTTCATGCAAAAACAGCTGATTTTTGACAAAAGATATAACACCCCCCCATTAAGTCATGCTTCAGAAAGGTGAAAAATGGTCCGTTTTCAAATGTTTTATTTTTGAACGTCAGTTCACATTTGTAGGTGGATCATCAGTTTTAGAGCTAAAATTAGCATGTTTAATGTGATTTTCATGCTTCAAGGGGCCCGGGAAGTGAATTAAAAACCATTTGGAGGCATTTAATGTTCATGCAAAAACAGCGGGTTTTTTACAAGAGATAACACCCCCCCATCACGTCATGCTTCAGAAAGGTGAAAAATGGTCCGTTTTCAAATGTTTTATTTTTGAACGTCAGTTCACATTTGTATGTAGATCATCAGTTTTAGAGCTAAAATTAACATGTTTAAAGTGATTTTCATGCTTCCAGGGACCCGGGAAGTGAATTAAAAACCATTTGGGGGCATTTAATGTTCATGCAAAAACAGCTGATTTTTGACAAAAGAGATAACACCCCCCCATTACGTCATGCTTCAGAAAGGTGAAAAATGGTCCGTTTTCAAATGTTTTATTTTTGAACGTCAGTTTACATTTGTAGGTAGATCATCAGTGTTAGAGCTAAAATTAGCATGTTTAAAGTGATTTTCATGCTTCCAGGGGCCCGGGAAGTCAATTAAAAACCATTTGGAGGCATTTAATGTTCATGAAAAACGGCTGATTTTTGACAAAAGAGATAACACCCCCCCATTACGTCATGCTTCAGAAAGGTGAAAAATGGTCAGTTTTCAAATGTTTTATTTTTGAACGTCAGTTTACATTTGTAGGTAGATCATCAGTTTTAGAGCTAAAATTAGCATGTTTAAAGTGGTTTTCATGCTTCCCGGGGCCCTAAACACAACATTTGTGGAATGGTTAAAAGTGCATGAAAATCGCCAATTTACTCACTCTGGGGTCTCAGAAAGTGTTTCTTCACCCCGGGAAGTGAATTAAGTACCATTTGGAGGCATTTAATGTTCAAACAAAAACGGCAGATTTTTGACAAAAGAGATAACACCCCCCCATTACGTCATGCTTCAGAAAGGTGAAAAATGGTCCGTTTTCAAATGTTTTATTTTTGAACGTCAGTTCACATTTGTAGGTGGATCATCAGTTTTAGAGCTAAAATTATCATGTTTAATTTGATTTTCATGCTTCCAGGGGCCCGGGTAGTGAATTAAAAACCATTTGGAGGCATTTAATGTTCATGCAAAAACAGCTGATTTTTGACAAAAGAGATAACACCCCCCCATTACGTCATGCTTCAGAAAGGTAAAAAATGGTCCGTTTTCAAATGTTTTATTTTTGAACTTCAATTCACATTTGTAGGTGGATCATCAGTTTTAGAGCTAAAATTAGCATGTTTAAAGTGATTTTCATGCTTCCAGGGGCCCGGGAAGTGAATTAAAAACCATTTGGAGGCATTTAATGTTCATGCAAAAACAGCTGATATTTGACAAAAGAGATAACACCCCCCCATTAAGTCATGCTTCAGAAAGGTGAAAAATGGTCAGTTTTCAAATGTTTTATTTTTGAACGTCAGTTCACATTTGTATGTAGATCATCAGTTTTAGAGCTAAAATTAGCATGTTTAAAGTGATTTTCATGCTTCCAGGGACCCGGGAAGTGAATTAAAAACCATTTGGAGGCATTTAATGTTCATGCAAAAACAGCTGATATTTGACAAAAGAGATAACACCCCCCCATTAAGTCATGCTTCAGAAAGGTGAAAAATGGTCCGTTTTCAAATGTTTTATTTTTGAACGTCAGTTCACATTTGTATGTAGATCATCAGTTTTAGAGCTAAAATTAGCATGTTTAAAGTGATTTTCATGCTTCCAGGGACCCGGGAAGTGAATTAAAAACCATTTGGGGGCATTTAATGTTCATGCAAAAACAGCTGATTTTTGACAAAAGAGATAACACCCCCCCATTACGTCATGCTTCAGAAAGGTGAAAAATGGTCCGTTTTCAAATGTTTTATTTTTGAACGTCAGTTTACATTTGTAGGTAGATCATCAGTGTTAGAGCTAAAATTAGCATGTTTAAAGTGATTTTCATGCTTCCAGGGGCCCGGGAAGTCAATTAAAAACCATTTGGAGGCATTTAATGTTCATGCAAAAACGGCTGATTTTTGACAAAAGAGATAACACCCCCCCATTACGTCATGCTTCAGAAAGGTGAAAAATGGTCAGTTTTCAAATGTTTTATTTTTGAACGTCAGTTTACATTTGTAGGTAGATCATCAGTTTTAGAGCTAAAATTAGCATGTTTAAAGTGGTTTTCATGCTTCCGGGGGCCTGGGAAGTGAATTAAAAACCATTTGAAGGTATTTAATGTTCATGCAAAAACAGCTGATTTTTGACAAAAGAGATAACACCCCCCCATTACGTCATGCTTCGGAAAGATGAAAAATGGTCCGTTTTCAAATGTTTTATTTTTGAACGTCAGTTCACATTTGTAGGTGGATCATCAGTTTTAGAGCTAAAATTAGCATGTTTAAAGTGATTTTCATGCTTCCAGGGGCCCTAAACACAACATTTGTGGAATGGTTAAAAGTGCATGAAAATGGCCAATTTACTCACTCTGAGGTCTCAAAAAGTGTTTCTTCACCCCGGGAAGTGAATTAAATACCATTTGGAGGCATTTAATGTTCAAGCAAAAACAGCTGATTTTTGACAAAAGAGATAACACCCCCCCATTATGTCATGCTTCAGAAAGGTAAAAAATGGTCCGTTTTCAAATGTTTTATTTTTGAACGTCAGTTCACATTTGTAGGTAGATCATCAGTTTTAGAGCTAAAATTAGCATGTTTAAAGTGATTTTCATGCTTCCAGGGGCCCGGGAAGTAAATTAAAAACCATTTGGAGGCATTTAATGTTCATGCAAAAACAGCTGATTTTTGACAAAAGAGATAACACCCCCCATTACGTCATGCTTCAGAAAGGTGAAAAATGGTCAGTTTTCAAATGTTTTATTTTTGAACGTCAGTTCACATTTGTAGGTGGATCATCAGTTTTAGAGCTAAAATTAGCATGTTTAAAGTGATTTTCTTGCTTTCAGGGGCCCTAAACACATCATTTGTTGAATGGTTAAAAGTGCATGAAAATGGCCAATTTACTCACTCTGGGGTCTCAAAAAGTGTTTCTTCACCCCGGGTAGTGAATTAAATACCATTTGGAAGCATTTAATGTTCAAGCAAAAACGGCTGATTTTTGACAAAAGAGAAAACACCCCCCCCCATTACGTCATGCTTCAGAAAGGAGAAAAATGGTCCGTTTTCAAATGTTTTATTTTTGAACGTCAGTTCACATTTGTAGGTAGATCATCAGTTTTAGAGCTAAAGTTAGCATGTTTAAAGTGATTTTCATGCTTCCAGGGGCCCGGGAAGTGAATTAAAAACCATTTGGAGGCATTTAATGTTCATGCAAAAACAGCTGATTTTTGACAAAAGAGATAACACCCCCCCATTACGTCATGCTTCACAAAGGTGAAAAATGGTCCGTTTTCAAATGTTTTATATTTGAACGTCAGTTCACATTTGTAGGTGGATCATCAGTTTTAGAGCTAAAATTAGCATGTTTAAAGTGATTTTCATGCTTCCTGGGGCCCTAAACACAACATTTGTGGAATGGTTAAAAGTGCATAAAAATGGCCAATTTACTCACTCTGGGGACTCAAAAAGTGTTTCTTCACCCCGGGAAGTGATTTAAAAACCATTTGGAGGCATTTAATGTTCATGCAAAAACAGCTGATTTTTGACAAAAGAGATAACACCCCCCCATTACGTCATGCTTCAGAAAGGTGAAAAATGGTCCGTTTTCAAATGTTTTATTTTTGAACGTCAGTTCACATTTGTAGGTGGATCATCAGTTTTAGAGCTAAAATTAGCATGTTTAATGTGATTTTCATGCTTCAAGGGGCCCGGGAAGTGAATTAAAAACCATTTGGAGGCATTTAATGTTCATGCAAAAACAGCGGATTTTTTACAAGAGATAACACCCCCCCATTACGTCATGCTTCAGAAAGGTGAAAAATGGTCCGTTTTCAAATGTTTTATTTTTGAACGTCAGTTCACATTTGTAGGTAGATCATCAGTTTTAGAGCTAAAGTTAGCATGTTTAAAGTGATTTTCATGCTTCCAGGGGCCCGGGAAGTGAATTAAAAACCATTTGGAGGCATTTAATGTTCAAGCAAAGACGGCTGATTTTTGACAATAGAGATAACACCCCCCCCATTATGTCATGCTTCAGAAAGGTGAAAAATGGTCCGTTTTCAAATGTTTTATTTTTGAACATCAGTTCACATTTGTAGGTAGATCATCAGTTTTAGAGCTAAAGTTAGCATGTTTAAAGTGATTTTCATGCTTCCAGGGGCCCGGGAAGTGAATTAAAAACCATTTGGAGGCATTTAATGTTCATGCAAAAACAGCTGATTTTTGACAAAAGAGATAACACCCCCCCATTACGTCATGCTTCAGAAAGGTGAAAAATGGTCAGTTTTCAAATGTTTTATTTTTGAACGTCAGTTCACATTTGTAGGTGGGTTATCAGTTTTAGAGCTAAAATTAGCATGTTTAAAGTGATTTTCATGCTTCCAGGGGCCCTAAACACAACATTTGTGGAATGGTTAAAAGTGCATGAAAATGGCCAATTTACTCACTCTGGGGTCTCAAAAAGTGTTTCTTCACCCCGGGAAGTGAATTAAATACCATTTGGAGGCATTTAATGTTCAAGCAAAAACGGCTGATTTTTGACAAAAGAGATAACACCCCCCCATTACGTCATGCTTCAGAAAGGTGAAAAATGGTCCGTTTTAAAATGTTTTATTTTTGAACGTCAGTTCACATTTGTAGGTAGATCATCAGTTTTAGAGCTAAAGTTAGCATGTTTAAAGTGATTTTCATGCTTCCAGGGGCCCGGGAAGTGAATTAAAAACCATTTGGAGGCATTTAATGGTCATGCAAAAACAGCTGATTTTTGACAAAAGAGATAACACCCCCCCCATTACGTCATGCTTCACAAAGGTGAAAAATGGTCCGTTTTCAAATGTTTTATTTTTAAACGTCAGTTCACATTTGTAGGTGGATCATCAGTTTTAGAGCTGCCCTAAACACAACATTTGTGGAATGGTTAAAAGTGCTTAAAAATGGCCAATTTACTCACTCTGGGGACTCAAAAAGTGTTTCTTCACCCCGGGAAGTGAATTAAATATCATTTGGAGGCATTTAATGTTCATGCAAAAACAGCTGATTTTTGACAAAAGAGATAACACCCCCCCATTACGTCATGCTTCAGAAAGGTGAAAAATGGTCCGTTTTCAAATGTTTTATTTTTGAACGTCAGTTCACATTTTTAGGTGGATCATCAGTTTTAGAGCCAAAATTAGCATGTTTAAAGTGATTTTCATGCTTCAAGGGGCACGGGAAGTGAATTAAAAACCATTTGGAGGCATTTATTGTTCATGCAAAAACAGCTGATTTTTGACAAAAGAGATAACACCCCCCCATTACGTCATGCTTCAGAAAGGTGAAAAATGGTCCGTTTTCAAATGTTTTATTTTTGAACGTCAGTTCACATTTGTAGGTAGATCATCAGTTTTCGAGCTAAAATTAGCATGTTTAAAGTGATTTTCATGCTTCCAGGGGCCCTAAACACAACATTTGTGGAATGGTTAAAAGTGCATGAAAATGGCCAATTTACTCACTCTAGGGTCTCAAAAAGTGTTTCTTCACCCCGGTAAGTGAATTAAATACCATTTGGAGGCATTTAATGTTCAAGCAAAAACGGCTGATTTTTGACAAAAGAGATAACACCCCCCCATTACGTCATGCTTCAGAAAGGTGAAAAATGGTCCGTTTTCAAATGTTTTATTTTTGAACGTCAGTTCACATTTGTAGGTAGATCATCAGTTTTAGAGCTAAAATGAGCATGTTTAAAGTGATTCTCATGCTTCCAGGGGCCCGGGAAAAGAATTAAAAACAATTTGGAGGCATTTAATGTTCATGCAAAAACAGCTGATTTTTGACAAAAGAGATAACACCCCCCCCATTACGTCATGCTTCACAAAGGTGAAAAATGGTCCGTTTTCAAATGTTTTATTTTTAAACGTCAGTTCACATTTGTAGGTGGATCATCAGTTTTAGAGCTAAAATTAGCATGTTTAAAGTGATTTTCATGCTTCCAGGGGCCCTAAACACAACATTTTTGGAATGGTTAAAAGTGCATGAAAATGGCCAATTTACTCACTCTGAGGTCTCAAAAAGCATTTCTTCACCCCGGGAAGTGAATTAAATACCATTTGGAGGCATTTAATGTTCAAGCACAGACGGCTGATTTTTGACAATAGAGATAACACCCCCCCATTATGTCATGCTTCAGAAAGGTGAAAAATGGTCCGTTTTCAAATGTTTTATTTTTGAACGTCAGTTCACATTTGTAGGTAGATCATCAGTTTTAGAGCTAAAATTAGCACGTTTAAAGTGATTTTCATGCTTCCAGGGGCCCGGGAAGTGAATTAAAAACCATTTGGAGGCATTTAATGTTCATGCAAAAACAGCTGATTTTTGACAAAAGAGATAACACCCCCTCATTACGTCATGCTTCAGAAAGGTGAAAAATGGTCCATTTTCAAATGTTTTATTTTTGAACGTCAGTTCACATTTGTAGGTAGATCATCAGTTTTAGAGCTAAAATTAGCATGTTTAAAGTGATTTTCATGCTTCCAGGGGCCCTAAACACAACATTTGTGGAATGGTTAAATGTGCATGAAAATGGCCAATTTACTCACTCTGGGGTCTCAGAAAGTGTTTCTTCACCCCGGGAAGTGAATTAAGTACCATTTGGAGGCATTTAATGTTCAAACAAAAATGGCTGATTTTTGACAAAAGAGATAACACCCCCCCATTACGTCATGCTTCAGAAAGGTGAAAAATGGTCCGTTTTCAATTGTTTTATTTTTGAACGTCAGTTCACATTTGTAGGTGGATCATCAGTTTTAGAGCTAAAATTATCATGTTTAATTTGATTTTCATGCTTCCAGGGGCCTGGGTAGTGAATTAAAAACCATTTGGAGGCATTTAATGTTCATGCAAAAACAGCTGATTTTTGACAAAAGAGATAACACCCACATTACGTCATGCTTCAGAAAGGTAAAAAATGGTCCGTTTTCAAATGTTTTATTTTTGAACTTCAATTCACATTTGTAGGTGGATCATCAGTTTTAGAGCTAAAATTAGCATGTTTAAAGTGATTTTCATGCTTCCAGGGGCCCGGGAAGTGAAGTAAAAACCATTTGGAGGCATTTAATGTTCATGCAAAAACAGCTGATATTTGACAAAAGAGATAACACCCCCCCATTAAGTCATGCTTCAGAAAGGTGAAAAATGGTCCGTTTTCAAATGTTTTATTTTTGAACGTCAGTTCACATTTGTAGGTGGATCATCAGTTTTAGAGCTAAAATTAGCATGTTTAATGTGATTTTCATGCTTCAAGGGGCCCGGGAAGTGAATTAAAAACCATTTGGAGGCATTTAATGTTCATGCAAAAACAGCGGGTTTTTTACAAGAGATAACACCCCCCCATCACGTCATGCTTCAGAAAGGTGAAAAATGGTCCGTTTTCAAATGTTTTATTTTTGAACGTCAGTTCACATTTGTATGTAGATCATCAGTTTTAGAGCTAAAATTAGCATGTTTAAAGTGATTTTCATACTTCCAGGGACCCGGGAAGTGAATTAAAAACCATTTGGGGGCATTTAATGTTCATGCAAAAACAGCTGATTTTTGACAAAAGAGATAACACCCCCCCATTACGTCATGCTTCAGAAAGGTGAAAAATGGTCCGTTTTCAAATGTTTTATTTTTGAACGTCAGTTCACATTTGTATGTAGATCATCAGTTTTAGAGCTAAAATTAGCATGTTTAAAGTGATTTTCATGCTTCCAGGGACCCGGGAAGTGAATTAAAAACCATTTGGGGGCATTTAATGTTCATGCAAAAACAGCTGATTTTTGACAAAAGATATAACACCCCCCCATTAAGTCATGCTTCAGAAAGGTGAAAAATGGTCCGTTTTCAAATGTTTTATTTTTGAACGTCAGTTCACATTTGTAGGTGGATCATCAGTTTTAGAGCTAAAATTAGCATGTTTAATGTGATTTTCATGCTTCAAGGGGCCCGGGAAGTGAATTAAAAACCATTTGGAGGCATTTAATGTTCATGCAAAAACAGCGGGTTTTTTACAAGAGATAACACCCCCCCATCACGTCATGCTTCAGAAAGGTGAAAAATGGTCCGTTTTCAAATGTTTTATTTTTGAACGTCAGTTCACATTTGTATGTAGATCATCAGTTTTAGAGCTAAAATTAACATGTTTAAAGTGATTTTCATGCTTCCAGGGACCCGGGAAGTGAATTAAAAACCATTTGGGGGCATTTAATGTTCATGCAAAAACAGCTGATTTTTGACAAAAGAGATAACACCCCCCCATTACGTCATGCTTCAGAAAGGTGAAAAATGGTCCGTTTTCAAATGTTTTATTTTTGAACGTCAGTTCACATTTGTATGTAGATCATCAGTTTTAGAGCTAAAATTAGCATGTTTAAAGTGATTTTCATGCTTCCAGGGACCCGGGAAGTGAATTAAAAACCATTTGGGGGCATTTAATGTTCATGCAAAAACAGCTGATTTTTGACAAAAGAGATAACACCCCCCCCATTACGTCATGCTTCAGAAAGGTGAAAAATGGTCCGTTTTCAAATGTTTTATTTTTGAACGTCAGTTTACATTTGTAGGTAGATCATCAGTGTTAGAGCTAAAATTAGCATGTTTAAAGTGATTTTCATGCTTCCAGGGGCCCGGGAAGTCAATTAAAAACCATTTGGAGGCATTTAATGTTCATGCAAAAACGGCTGATTTTTGACAAAAGAGATAACACCCCCCCATTACGTCATGCTTCAGAAAGGTGAAAAATGGTCAGTTTTCAAATGTTTTATTTTTGAACGTCAGTTTACATTTGTAGGTAGATCATCAGTTTTAGAGCTAAAATTAGCATGTTTAAAGTGGTTTTCATGCTTCCGGGGGCCTGGGAAGTGAATTAAAAACCATTTGAAGGTATTTAATGTTCATGCAAAAACAGCTGATTTTTGACAAAAGAGATAACACCCCCCCATTACGTCATGCTTCAGAAAGATGAAAAATGGTCCGTTTTCAAATGTTTTATTTTTGAACGTCAGTTCACATTTGTAGGTGGATCATCAGTTTTAGAGCTAAAATTAGCATGTTTAAAGTGATTTTCATGCTTCCAGGGTCCCTAAACACAACATTTGTGGAATGGTTAAAAGTGCATGAAAATGGCCAATTTACTCACTCTAAGGTCTCAAAAAGTGTTTCTTCACCCCGGGAAGTGAATTAAATACCATTTGGAGGCATTTAATGTTCAAGCAAAAACAGCTGATTTTTGACAAAAGAGATAACACCCCCCCATTATGTCATGCTTCAGAAAGGTGAAAAATGGTCAGTTTTCAAATGTTTTATTTTTGAACGTCAGTTCACATTTGTAGGTAGATCATCAGTGTTAGAGCTAAAATTAGCATGTTTAAAGTGATTTTCATGCTTCCAGGGGCCCGGGAAGTCAATTAAAAACCATTTGGAGGCATTTAATGTTCATGCAAAAACGGCTGATTTTTGACAAAAGAGATAACACCCCCCCATTACGTCATGCTTCAGAAAGGTGAAAAATGGTCAGTTTTCAAATGTTTTATTTTTGAACGTCAGTTTACATTTGTAGGTAGATCATCAGTTTTAGAGCTAAAATTAGCATGTTTAAAGTGGTTTTCATGCTTCCGGGGGCCTGGGAAGTGAATTAAAAACCATTTGAAGGTATTTAATGTTCATGCAAAAACAGCTGATTTTTGACAAAAGAGATAACACCCCCCCCATTACGTCATGCTTCAGAAAGATGAAAAATGGTCCGTTTTCAAATGTTTTATTTTTGAACGTCAGTTCACATTTGTAGGTAGATCATCAGTGTTAGAGCTAAAATTAGCATGTTTAAAGTGATTTTCATGCTTCCAGGGGCCCGGGAAGTCAATTAAAAACCATTTGAAGGTATTTAATGTTCATGCAAAAACAGCTGATTTTTGACAAAAGAGATAACACCCCCCCATTAAGTCATGCTTCAGAAAGATGAAAAATGGTCCGTTTTCAAATGTTTTATTTTTGATCGTCAGTTCACATTTGTATGTAGATCATCAGTTTTAGAGCTAAAATTAGCATGTTTAAAGTGATTTTCATGCTTCCAGGGACCCGGGAAGTGAATTAAAAACCATTTGGGGGCATTTAATGTTCATGCAAAAACAGCTGATTTTTGACAAAAGAGATAACACCCCCCCCATTACGTCATGCTTCAGAAAGGTGAAAAATGGTCCGTTTTCAAATGTTTTATTTTTGAACGTCAGTTTACATTTGTAGGTAGATCATCAGTGTTAGAGCTAAAATTAGCATGTTTAAAGTGATTTTCATGCTTCCAGGGGCCCGGGAAGTCAATTAAAAACCATTTGGAGGCATTTAATGTTCATGCAAAAACGGCTGATTTTTGACAAAAGAGATAACACCCCCCCATTACGTCATGCTTCAGAAAGGTGAAAAATGGTCAGTTTTCAAATGTTTTATTTTTGAACGTCAGTTTACATTTGTAGGTAGATCATCAGTTTTAGAGCTAAAATTAGCATGTTTAAAGTGGTTTTCATGCTTCCGGGGGCCTGGGAAGTGAATTAAAAACCATTTGAAGGTATTTAATGTTCATGCAAAAACAGCTGATTTTTGACAAAAGAGATAACACCCCCCCATTACGTCATGCTTCAGAAAGATGAAAAATGGTCCGTTTTCAAATGTTTTATTTTTGAACGTCAGTTTACATTTGTAGGTAGATCATCAGTTTTAGAGCTAAAATTAGCATGTTTAAAGTGATTTTCTTGCTTTCAGGGGCCCTAAACACAACATTTGCTGAATGGTTAAAAGTGCATGAAAATGGCCAATTTACTCACTCTGGGGTCTCAAAAAGTGTTTCTTCACCCCGGGTAGTGAATTAAATACCATTTGGAAGCATTTAATGTTCAAGCAAAAACGGCTGATTTTTGACAAAAGAGAAAACACCCCCCCCCCCATTACGTCATGCTTCAGAAAGGAGAAAAATGGTCCGTTTTCAAATGTTTTATTTTTGAACGTCAGTTCACATTTGTAGGTAGATCATCAGTTTTAGAGCTAAAGTTAGCATGTTTAAAGTGATTTTCATGCTTCCAGGGGCCCGGGAAGTGAATTAAAAACCATTTGGAGGCATTTAATGTTCATGCAAAAACAGCTGATTTTTGACAAAAGAGATAACACCCCCCCATTACGTCATGCTTCACAAAGGTGAAAAATGGTCCGTTTTCAAATGTTTTATATTTGAACGTCAGTTCACATTTGTAGGTGGATCATCAGTTTTAGAGCTAAAATTAGCATGTTTAAAGTGATTTTCATGCTTCCAGGGGCCCTAAACACAACATTTGTGGAATGGTTAAAAGTGCATAAAAATGGCCGATTTACTCACTCTGGGGACTCAAAAAGTGTTTCTTCACCCCGGGAAGTGATTTAAAAACCATTTGGAGGCATTTAATGTTCATGCAAAAACAGCTGATTTTTGACAAAAGAGATAACACCCCCCCATTACGTCATGCTTCAGAAAGGTGAAAAATGGTCCGTTTTCAAATGTTTTATTTTTGAACGTCAGTTCACATTTGTAGGTGGATCATCAGTTTTAGAGCTAAAATTAGCATGTTTAATGTGATTTTCATGCTTCAAGGGGCCCGGGAAGTGAATTAAAAACCATTTGGAGGCATTTAATGTTCATGCAAAAACAGCGGATTTTTTACAAGAGATAACACCCCCCCATTATGTCATGCTTCAGAAAGGTGAAAAATGGTCCGTTTTCAAATGTTTTATTTTTGAACGTCAGTTCACATTTGTAGGTATATCATCAGTTTTAGAGCTAAAGTTAGCATTTTTAAAGTGATTTTCATGCTTTCAGGGGCCCGGGAAGTGAATTAAAAACCATTTGGAGGCATTTAATGTTCAAGCAAAGACGGCTGATTTTTGACAATAGAGATAACACCCCCCCCCATTATGTCATGCTTCAGAAAGGTGAAAAATGGTCCGTTTTCAAATGTTTTATTTTTGAACGTCAGTTCACATTTGTAGGTAGATCATCAGTTTTAGAGCTAAAGTTAGCATGTTTAAAGTGATTTTCATGCTTCCAGGGGCCCGGGAAGTGAATTAAAAACCATTTGGAGGCATTTAATGTTCATGCAAAAACAGCTGATTTTTGACAAAAGAGATAACACCCCCATTACGTCATGCTTCAGAATGGTGAAAAATGGTCAGTTTTCAAATCTTTTATTTTTGAACGTCAGTTCACATTTGTAGGTGGGTTATCAGTTTTAGAGCTAAAATTAGCATGTTTAAAGTGATTTTCATGCTTCCAGGGGCCCTAAACACAACATTTGTGGAATGGTTAAAAGTGCATGAAAATGGCCAATTTACTCACTCTGGGGTCTCAAAAAGTGTTTCTTCACCCCGGGAAGTGAATTAAATACCATTTGGAGGCATTTAATGTTCAAGCAAAAACGGCAGATTTTTGACAAAAGAGATAACACCCCCCCATTACGTCATGCTTCAGAAAGGTGAAAAATGGTCAGTTTTCAAATGTTTTATTTTTGAACGTCAGTTCACATTTGTAGGTAGATCATCAGTTTTAGAGCTAAAGTTAGCATGTTTAAAGTGATTTTCATGCTTCCAGGGGCCCGGGAAGTGAATTAAAAACCATTTGGAGGCATTTAATGTTCATGCAAAAACAGCTGATTTTTGACAAAAGAGATAACACCCCCCATTACGTCATGCTTCACAAAGGTGAAAAATGGTCCGTTTTCAAATGTTTTATTTTTAAACGTCAGTTCACATTTGTAGGTGGATCATCAGTTTTAGAGCTGCCCTAAACACAACATTTGTGGAATGGTTAAAAGTGCTTAAAAATGGCCAATTTACTCACTCTGGGGACTCAAAAAGTGTTTCTTCACCCCGGGAAGTGAATTAAATATCATTTGGAGGCATTTAATGTTCATGCAAAAACAGCTGATTTTTGACAAAAGAGATAACACCCCCCCATTACGTCATGCTTCAGAAAGGTGAAAAATGGTCCGTTTTCAAATGTTTTATTTTTGAACGTCAGTTCCCATTTTTAGGTGGATCATCAGTTTTAGAGCTAAAATTAGCATGTTTAAAGTGATTTTCATGCTTCCAGGGGCCCTAAACACAACATTTTTGGAATGGTTAAAAGTGCATGAAAATGGCCAATTTACTCACTCTGAGGTCTCAAAAAGCATTTCTTCACACCGGGAAGTGAATTAAATACCATTTGGAGGCATTTAATGTTCAAGCACAGACGGCTGATTTTTGACAATAGAGATAACACCCCCCCCATTATGTCATGCTTCAGAAAGGTGAAAAATGGTCCGTTTTCAAATGTTTTATTTTTGAACGTCAGTTCACATTTGTAGGTAGATCATCAGTTTTAGAGCTAAAATTAGCACGTTTAAAGTGATTTTCATGCTTCCAGGGGCCCGGGAAGTGAATTAAAAACCATTTGGAGGCATTTAATGTTCATGCAAAAACAGCTGATTTTTGACAAAAGAGATAACACCCCCTCATTACGTCATGCTTCAGAAAGGTGAAAAATGGTCCGTTTTCAAATGTTTTATTTTTGAACGTCAGTTCACATTTGTAGGTAGATCATCAGTTTTAGAGCTAAAATTAGCATGTTTAAAGTGATTTTCATGCTTCCAGGGGCCCTAAACACAACATTTGTGGAATGGTTAAAAGTGCATGAAAATGGCCAATTTACTCACTCTGGGGTCTCAGAAAGTGTTTCTTCACCCCGGGAAGTGAATTAAGTACCATTTGGAGGCATTTAATGTTCAAACAAAAACGGCTGATTTTTGACAAAAGAGATAACACCCCCCCATTACGTCATGCTTCAGAAAGGTGAAAAATGGTCCGTTTTCAATTGTTTTATTTTTGAACGTCAGTTCACATTTGTAGGTGGATCGTCAGTTTTAGAGCTAAAATTATCATGTTTAATTTGATTTTCATGCTTCCAGGGGCCCGGGTAGTGAATTAAAAACCATTTGGAGGCATTTAATGTTCATGCAAAAACAGCTGATTTTTGACAAAAGAGATAACACCCCCCCATTGAGTCATGCTTCCGAAAGGTGAAAAATGGTCCGTTTTCAAATGTTTTATTTTTGAACGTCAGTTCACATTTGTATGTAGATCATCAGTTTTAGAGCTAAAATTAGCATGTTTAAAGTGATTTTCATGCTTCCAGGGACCCGGGAAGTGAATTAAAAACCATTTGGGGGCATTTAATGTTCATGCAAAAACAGCTGATTTTTGACAAAAGAGATAACACCCCCCATTACGTCATGCTTCAGAAAGGTGAAAAATGGTCCGTTTTCAAATGTTTTATTTTTGAACTTCAGTTTACATTTGTAGGTAGATCATCAGTGTTAGAGCTAAAATTAGCATGTTTAAAGTGATTTTCATGCTTCCAGGGGCCCGGGAAGTCAATTAAAAACCATTTGGAGGCATTTAATGTTCATGCAAAAACGGCTGATTTTTGACAAAAGAGATAACACCCCCCCATTACGTCATGCTTCAGAAAGGTGAAAAATGGTCAGTTTTCAAATGTTTTATTTTTGAACGTCAGTTTACATTTGTAGGTAGATCATCAGTTTTAGAGCTAAAATTAGCATGTTTAAAGTGATTTTCATGCTTCCAGGGGCCCGGGAAGTGAATTAAAAACCATTTGGAGGCATTTAATGTTCATGCAAAAACAGCTGATTTTTGACAAAAGAGATAACACCCCCCATTACGTCATGCTTCAGAATGGTGAAAAATGGTCAGTTTTCAAATCTTTTATTTTTGAACGTCAGTTCACATTTGTAGGTGGGTTATCAGTTTTAGAGCTAAAATTAGCATGTTTAAAGTGATTTTCATGCTTCCAGGGGCCCTAAACACAACATTTGTGGAATGGTTAAAAGTGCATGAAAATGGCCAATTTACTCACTCTGGGGTCTCAAAAAGTGTTTCTTCACCCCGGGAAGTGAATTAAATACCATTTGGAGGCATTTAATGTTCAAGCAAAAACGGCTGATTTTTGACAAAAGAGATAACACCCCCCCATTACGTCATGCTTCAGAAAGGTGAAAAATGGTCCGTTTTCAAATGTTTTATTTTTGAACGTCAGTTCACATTTGTAGGTAGATCATCAGTTTTAGAGCTAAAGTTAGCATGTTTAAAGTGATTTTCATGCTTCCAGGGGCCCGGGAAGTGAATTAAAAACCATTTGGAGGCATTTAATGTTCATGCAAAAACAGCTGATTTTTGACAAAAGAGATAACACCCCCCATTACGTCATGCTTCACAAAGGTGAAAAATGGTCCGTTTTCAAATGTTTTATTTTTAAACGTCAGTTCACATTTGTAGGTGGATCATCAGTTTTAGAGCTGCCCTAAACACAACATTTGTGGAATGGTTAAAAGTGCTTAAAAATGGCCAATTTACTCACTGTGGGGACTCAAAAAGTGTTTCTTCACCCCGGGAAGTGAATTAAATATCATTTGGAGGCATTTAATGTTCATGCAAAAACAGCTGATTTTTGACAAAAGAGATAACACCCCCCCATTACGTCATGCTTCAGAAAGGTGAAAAATGGTCCGTTTTCAAATGTTTTATTTTTGAACGTCAGTTCCCATTTTTAGGTGGATCATCAGTTTTAGAGCTAAAATTAGCATGTTTAAAGTGATTTTCATGCTTCCAGGGACCCTAAACACAACATTTTTGGAATGGTTAAAAGTGCATGAAAATGGCCAATTTACTCACTCTGAGGTCTCAAAAAGCATTTCTTCACACCGGGAAGTGAATTAAATACCATTTGGAGGCATTTAATGTTCAAGCACAGACGGCTGATTTTTGACAATAGAGATAACACCCCCCCCATTATGTCATGCTTCAGAAAGGTGAAAAATGGTCCATTTTCAAATGTTTTATTTTTGAACGTCAGTTCACATTTGTAGGTAGATCATCAGTTTTAGAGCTAAAATTAGCACGTTTAAAGTGATTTTCATGCTTCCAGGGGCCCGGGAAGTGAATTAAAAACCATTTGGAGGCATTTAATGTTCATGCAAAAACAGCTGATTTTTGACAAAAGAGATAACACCCCCTCATTACGTCATGCTTCAGAAAGGTGAAAAATGGTCCGTTTTCAAATGTTTTATTTTTGAACGTCAGTTCACATTTGTAGGTAGATCATCAGTTTTAGAGCTAAAATTAGCATGTTTAAAGTGATTTTCATGCTTCCAGGGGCCCTAAACACAACATTTGTGGAATGGTTAAAAGTGCATGAAAATGGCCAATTTACTCACTCTGGGGTCTCAGAAAGTGTTTCTTCACCCCGGGAAGTGAATTAAGTACCATTTGGAGGCATTTAATGTTCAAACAAAAACGGCTGATTTTTGACAAAAGAGATAACACCCCCCCATTACGTCATGCTTCAGAAAGGTGAAAAATGGTCCGTTTTCAATTGTTTTATTTTTGAACGTCAGTTCACATTTGTAGGTGGATCGTCAGTTTTAGAGCTAAAATTATCATGTTTAATTTGATTTTCATGCTTCCAGGGGCCCGGGTAGTGAATTAAAAACCATTTGGAGGCATTTAATGTTCATGCAAAAACAGCTGATTTTTGACAAAAGAGATAACACCCCCATTACGTCATGCTTCAGAAAGGTAAAAAATGGTCCGTTTTCAAATGTTTTATTTTTGAACTTCAATTCACATTTGTAGGTGGATCATCAGTTTTAGAGCTAAAATTAGCATGTTTAAAGTGATTTTCATGCTTCCAGGGGCCCGGGAAGTGAAGTAAAAACCATTTGGAGGCATTTAATGTTCATGCAAAAACAGCTGATATTTGACAAAAGAGATAACACCCCCCCATTAAGTCATGCTTCAGAAAGGTGAAAAATGGTCCGTTTTCAAATGTTTTATTTTTGAACTTCAGTTTACATTTGTAGGTAGATCATCAGTGTTAGAGCTAAAATTAGCATGTTTAAAGTGATTTTCATGCTTCCAGGGGCCCGGGAAGTCAATTAAAAACCATTTGGAGGCATTTAATGTTCATGCAAAAACGGCTGATTTTTGACAAAAGAGATAACACCCCCCCATTACGTCATGCTTCAGAAAGGTGAAAAATGGTCAGTTTTCAAATGTTTTATTTTTGAACGTCAGTTTACATTTGTAGGTAGATCATCAGTTTTAGAGCTAAAATTAGCATGTTTAAAGTGGTTTTCATGCTTCCCGGGGCCTGGGAAGTGAATTAAAAACCATTGGGAGGTATTTAATGTTCATGCAAAAACAGCTGATTTTTGACAAAAGAGATAACACCCCCCCATTACGTCATGCTTCAGAAAGATGAAAAATGGTCCGTTTTCAAATGTTTTATTTTTGAACGTCAGTTCACATTTGTAGGTGGATCATCAGTTTTAGAGCTAAAATTAGCATGTTTAAAGTGATTTTCATGCTTCCAGGGGCCCTAAACACAACATTTGTGGAATGGTTAAAAGTGCATGAAAATGGCCAATTTACTCACTCTGAGGTCTCAAAAAGTGTTTCTTCACCCCGGGAAGTGAATTAAATACCATTTGGAGGCATTTAATGTTCAAGCAAAAACAGCTGATTTTTGACAAAAGAGATAACACCCCCCCATTATGTCATGCTTCAGAAAGGTGAAAAATGGTCCGTTTTCAAATGTTTTATTTTTGAACGTCAGTTCACATTTGTAGGTAGATCATCAGTTTTAGAGCTAAAATTAGCATGTTTAAAGTGATTTTCATGCTTCCAGGGGCCCGGGAAGTGAATTAAAAACCATTTGGAGGCATTTAATGTTCATGCAAAAACAGCTGATTTTTGACAAAAGAGATAACACCCCCCATTACGTCATGCTTCAGAAAGGTGAAAAATTGTCAGTTTTCAAATGTTTTATTTTTGAACGTCAGTTCACATTTGTAGGTGGATCATCAGTTTTAGAGCTAAAATTAGCATGTTTAAAGTGATTTTCTTGCTTTCAGGGGCCCTAAACACAACATTTGTTGAATGGTTAAAAGTGCATGAAAATGGCCAATTTACTCACTCTGGGGTCTCAAAAAGTGTTTCTTCACCCCGGGTAGTGAATTAAATACCATTTGGAAGCATTTAATGTTCAAGCAAAAACGGCTGATTTTTGACAAAAGAGAAAACACCCCCCCCATTACGTCATGCTTCAAAAGGAGAAAAATGGTCCGTTTTCAAATGTTTTATTTTTGAACGTCAGTTCACATTTGTAGGTAGATCATCAGTTTTAGAGCTAAAGTTAGCATGTTTAAAGTGATTTTCATGCTTCCAGGGGCCCGGGAAGTGAATTAAAAACCATTTGGAGGCATTTAATGTTCATGCAAAAACAGCTGATTTTTGACAAAAGAGATAACACCCCCCCATTACGTCATGCTTCACAAAGGTGAAAAATGGTCCGTTTTCAAATGTTTTATATTTGAACGTCAGTTCACATTTGTAGGTGGATCATCAGTTTTAGAGCTAAAATTAGCATGTTTAAAGTGATTTTCATGCTTCCAGGGGCCCTAAACACAACATTTGTGGAATGGTTAAAAGTGCATAAAAATGGCCAATTTACTCACTCTGGGGACTCAAAAAGTGTTTCTTCACCCCGGGAAGTGATTTAAAAACCATTTGGAGGCATTTAATGTTCATGCAAAAACAGCTGATTTTTGACAAAAGCGATAACACCCCCCCATTACGTCATGCTTCAGAAAGGTGAAAAATGGTCCGTTTTCAAATGTTTTATTTTTGAACGTCAGTTCACATTTGTAGGTGGATCATCAGTTTTAGAGCTAAAATTAGCATTTTAATGTGATTTTCATGCTTCAAGGGGCCCGGGAAGTGAATTAAAAACCATTTGGAGGCATTTAATGTTCATGCAAAAACAGCGGGTTTTTTACAAGAGATAACACCCCCCCATCACGTCATGCTTCAGAAAGGTGAAAAATGGTCCGTTTTCAAATGTTTTATTTTTGAACGTCAGTTCACATTTGTAGGTAGATCATCAGTTTTCGAGCTAAAATTAGCATGTTTAAAGTGATTTTCATGCTTCCAGGGGCCCTAAACACAACATTTGTGGAATGGTTAAAAGTGCATGAAAATGGCCAATTTACTCACTCTGGGGTCTCAAAAAGTGTTTCTTCACCCCGGTAAGTGAATTAAATACCATTTGGAGGCATTTAATGTTCAAGCAAAAACGGCTGATTTTTGACAAAAGAGATAACACCCCCCCCCATTACGTCATGCTTCAGAAAGGTGAAAAATGGTCCGTTTTCAAATGTTTTATTTTTGAACGTCAGTTCACATTTGTAGGTAGATCATCAGTTTTAGAGCTAAAATTAGCATGTTTAAAGTGATTCTCATGCTTCCAGGGGCCCGGGAAAAGAATTAAAAACAATTTGGAGGCATTTAATGTTCATGCAAAAACAGCTGATTTTTGACAAAAGAGATAACACCCCCCCATTACGTCATGCTTCACAAAGGTGAAAAATGGTCCGTTTTCAAATGTTTTATTTTTAAACGTCAGTTCACATTTGTAGGTGGATCATCAGTTTTAGAGCTAAAATTAGCATGTTTAAAGTGATTTTCATGCTTCCAGGGGCCCTAAACACAACATTTTTGGAATGGTTAAAAGTGCATGAAAATGGCCAATTTACTCACTCTGAGGTCTCAAAAAGCATTTCTTCACCCCGGGAAGTGAATTAAATACCATTTGGAGGCATTTAATGTTCAAGCACAGACGGCTGATTTTTGACAATAGAGATAACACCCCCCCATTATGTCATGCTTCAGAAAGGTGAAAAATGGTCCGTTTTCAAATGTTTTATTTTTGAACGTCAGTTCACATTTGTAGGTAGATCATCAGTTTTAGAGCTAAAATTAGCACGTTTAAAGTGATTTTCATGCTTCCAGGGGCCCGGGAAGTGAATTAAAAACCATTTGGAGGCATTTAATGTTCATGCAAAAACAGCTGATTTTTGACAAAAGAGATAACACCCCCTCATTACGTCATGCTTCAGAAAGGTGAAAAATGGTCCATTTTCAAATGTTTTATTTTTGAACGTCAGTTCACATTTGTAGGTGGATCGTCAGTTTTAGAGCTAAAATTATCATGTTTAATTTGATTTTCATGCTTCCAGGGGCCCGGGTAGTAAATTAAAAACCATTTGGAGGCATTTAATGTTCATGCAAAAACAGCTGATTTTTGACAAAAGAGATAACACCCCCATTACGTCATGCTTCAGAAAGGTAAAAAATGGTCCGTTTTCAAATGTTTTATTTTTGAACTTCAATTCACATTTGTAGGTGGATCATCAGTTTTAGAGCTAAAATTAGCATGTTTAAAGTGATTTTCATGCTTCCAGGGGCCCGGGAAGTGAAGTAAAAACCATTTGGAGGCATTTAATGTTCATGCAAAAACAGCTGATATTTGACAAAAGAGATAACACCCCCCCATTAAGTCATGCTTCAGAAAGGTGAAAAATGGTCCGTTTTCAAATGTTTTATTTTTGAACGTCAGTTCACATTTGTATGTAGATCATCAGTTTTAGAGCTAAAATTAGCATGTTTAAAGTGATTTTCATGCTTCCAGGGACCCGGGAAGTGAATTAAAAACCATTTGGGGGCATTTAATGTTCATGCAAAAACAGCTGATTTTTGACAAAAGAGATAACACCCCCCATTACGTCATGCTTCAGAAAGGTGAAAAATGGTCCGTTTTCAAATGTTTTATTTTTGAACTTCAGTTTACATTTGTAGGTAGATCATCAGTGTTAGAGCTAAAATTAGCATGTTTAAAGTGATTTTCATGCTTCCAGGGGCCCGGGAAGTCAATTAAAAACCATTTGGAGGCATTTAATGTTCATGCAAAAACGGCTGATTTTTGACAAAAGAGATAACACCCCCCCATTACGTCATGCTTCAGAAAGGTGAAAAATGGTCAGTTTTCAAATGTTTTATTTTTGAACGTCAGTTTACATTTGTAGGTAGATCATCAGTTTTAGAGCTAAAATTAGCATGTTTAAAGTGGTTTTCATGCTTCCCGGGGCCTGGGAAGTGAATTAAAAACCATTTGGAGGTATTTAATGTTCATGCAAAAACAGCTGATTTTTGACAAAAGAGATAACACCCCCCCATTACGTCATGCTTCAGAAAGATGAAAAATGGTCCGTTTTCAAATGTTTTATTTTTGAACGTCAGTTCACATTTGTAGGTGGATCATCAGTTTTAGAGCTAAAATTAGCATGTTTAAAGTGATTTTCATGCTTCCAGGGGCCCTAAACACAACATTTGTGGAATGGTTAAAAGTGCATGAAAATGGCCAATTTACTCACTCTGAGGTCTCAAAAAGTGTTTCTTCACCCCGGGAAGTGAATTAAATACCATTTGGAGGCATTTAATGTTCAAGCAAAAACAGCTGATTTTTGACAAAAGAGATAACACCCCCCCATTATGTCATGCTTCAGAAAGGTGAAAAATGGTCCGTTTTCAAATGTTTTATTTTTGAACGTCAGTTCACATTTGTAGGTAGATCATCAGTTTTAGAGCTAAAATTAGCATGTTTAAAGTGATTTTCATGCTTCCAGGGGCCCGGGAAGTGAATTAAAAACCATTTGGAGGCATTTAATGTTCATGCAAAAACAGCTGATTTTTGACAAAAGAGATAACACCCCCCATTACGTCATGCTTCAGAAAGGTAAAAAATGGTCCGTTTTCAAATGTTTTATTTTTGAACTTCAATTCACATTTGTAGGTGGATCATCAGTTTTAGAGCTAAAATTAGCATGTTTAAAGTGATTTTCATGCTTCCAGGGGCCCGGGAAGTGAAGTAAAAACCATTTGGAGGCATTTAATGTTCATGCAAAAACAGCTGATATTTGACAAAAGAGATAACACCCCCCCATTAAGTCATGCTTCAGAAAGGTGAAAAATGGTCCGTTTTCAAATGTTTTATTTTTGAACGTCAGTTCACATTTGTATGTAGATCATCAGTTTTAGAGCTAAAATTAGCATGTTTAAAGTGATTTTCATGCTTCCAGGGACCCGGGAAGTGAATTAAAAACCATTTGGGGGCATTTAATGTTCATGCAAAAACAGCTGATTTTTGACAAAAGAGATAACACCCCCCATTACGTCATGCTTCAGAAAGGTGAAAAATGGTCCGTTTTCAAATGTTTTATTTTTGAACTTCAGTTTACATTTGTAGGTAGATCATCAGTGTTAGAGCTAAAATTAGCATGTTTAAAGTGATTTTCATGCTTCCAGGGGCCCGGGAAGTCAATTAAAAACCATTTGGAGGCATTTAATGTTCATGCAAAAACGGCTGATTTTTGACAAAAGAGATAACACCCCCCCATTACGTCATGCTTCAGAAAGGTGAAAAATGGTCAGTTTTCAAATGTTTTATTTTTGAACGTCAGTTTACATTTGTAGGTAGATCATCAGTTTTAGAGCTAAAATTAGCATGTTTAAAGTGGTTTTCATGCTTCCCGGGGCCTGGGAAGTGAATTAAAAACCATTTGGAGGTATTTAATGTTCATGCAAAAACAGCTGATTTTTGACAAAAGAGATAACACCCCCCCATTACGTCATGCTTCAGAAAGATGAAAAATGGTCCGTTTTCAAATGTTTTATTTTTGAACGTCAGTTCACATTTGTAGGTGGATCATCAGTTTTAGAGCTAAAATTAGCATGTTTAAAGTGATTTTCATGCTTCCAGGGGCCCTAAACACAACATTTGTGGAATGGTTAAAAGTGCATGAAAATGGCCAATTTACTCACTCTGAGGTCTCAAAAAGTGTTTCTTCACCCCGGGAAGTGAATTAAATACCATTTGGAGGCATTTAATGTTCAAGCAAAAACAGCTGATTTTTGACAAAAGAGATAACACCCCCCCATTATGTCATGCTTCAGAAAGGTGAAAAATGGTCCGTTTTCAAATGTTTTATTTTTGAACGTCAGTTCACATTTGTAGGTAGATCATCAGTTTTAGAGCTAAAATTAGCATGTTTAAAGTGATTTTCATGCTTCCAGGGGCCCGGGAAGTGAATTAAAAACCATTTGGAGGCATTTAATGTTCATGCAAAAACAGCTGATTTTTGACAAAAGAGATAACACCCCCCATTACGTCATGCTTCAGAAAGGTGAAAAATTGTCAGTTTTCAAATGTTTTATTTTTGAACGTCAGTTCACATTTGTAGGTGGATCATCAGTTTTAGAGCTAAAATTAGCATGTTTAAAGTGATTTTCTTGCTTTCAGGGGCCCTAAACACAACATTTGTTGAATGGTTAAAAGTGCATGAAAATGGCCAATTTACTCACTCTGGGGTCTCAAAAAGTGTTTCTTCACCCCGGGTAGTGAATTAAATACCATTTGGAAGCATTTAATGTTCAAGCAAAAACGGCTGATTTTTGACAAAAGAGAAAACACCCCCCCCATTACGTCATGCTTCAAAAGGAGAAAAATGGTCCGTTTTCAAATGTTTTATTTTTGAACGTCAGTTCACATTTGTAGGTAGATCATCAGTTTTAGAGCTAAAGTTAGCATGTTTAAAGTGATTTTCATGCTTCCAGGGGCCCGGGAAGTGAATTAAAAACCATTTGGAGGCATTTAATGTTCATGCAAAAACAGCTGATTTTTGACAAAAGAGATAACACCCCCCCATTACGTCATGCTTCACAAAGGTGAAAAATGGTCCGTTTTCAAATGTTTTATATTTGAACGTCAGTTCACATTTGTAGGTGGATCATCAGTTTTAGAGCTAAAATTAGCATGTTTAAAGTGATTTTCATGCTTCCAGGGGCCCTAAACACAACATTTGTGGAATGGTTAAAAGTGCATAAAAATGGCCAATTTACTCACTCTGGGGACTCAAAAAGTGTTTCTTCACCCCGGGAAGTGATTTAAAAACCATTTGGAGGCATTTAATGTTCATGCAAAAACAGCTGATTTTTGACAAAAGCGATAACACCCCCCCATTACGTCATGCTTCAGAAAGGTGAAAAATGGTCCGTTTTCAAATGTTTTATTTTTGAACGTCAGTTCACATTTGTAGGTGGATCATCAGTTTTAGAGCTAAAATTAGCATTTTAATGTGATTTTCATGCTTCAAGGGGCCCGGGAAGTGAATTAAAAACCATTTGGAGGCATTTAATGTTCATGCAAAAACAGCGGGTTTTTTACAAGAGATAACACCCCCCCATCACGTCATGCTTCAGAAAGGTGAAAAATGGTCCGTTTTCAAATGTTTTATTTTTGAACGTCAGTTCACATTTGTAGGTAGATCATCAGTTTTCGAGCTAAAATTAGCATGTTTAAAGTGATTTTCATGCTTCCAGGGGCCCTAAACACAACATTTGTGGAATGGTTAAAAGTGCATGAAAATGGCCAATTTACTCACTCTGGGGTCTCAAAAAGTGTTTCTTCACCCCGGTAAGTGAATTAAATACCATTTGGAGGCATTTAATGTTCAAGCAAAAACGGCTGATTTTTGACAAAAGAGATAACACCCCCCCCATTACGTCATGCTTCAGAAAGGTGAAAAATGGTCCGTTTTCAAATGTTTTATTTTTGAACGTCAGTTCACATTTGTAGGTAGATCATCAGTTTTAGAGCTAAAATTAGCATGTTTAAAGTGATTCTCATGCTTCCAGGGGCCCGGGAAAAGAATTAAAAACAATTTGGAGGCATTTAATGTTCATGCAAAAACAGCTGATTTTTGACAAAAGAGATAACACCCCCCCATTACGTCATGCTTCACAAAGGTGAAAAATGGTCCGTTTTCAAATGTTTTATTTTTAAACGTCAGTTCACATTTGTAGGTGGATCATCAGTTTTAGAGCTAAAATTAGCATGTTTAAAGTGATTTTCATGCTTCCAGGGGCCCTAAACACAACATTTTTGGAATGGTTAAAAGTGCATGAAAATGGCCAATTTACTCACTCTGAGGTCTCAAAAAGCATTTCTTCACCCCGGGAAGTGAATTAAATACCATTTGGAGGCATTTAATGTTCAAGCACAGACGGCTGATTTTTGACAATAGAGATAACACCCCCCCATTATGTCATGCTTCAGAAAGGTGAAAAATGGTCCGTTTTCAAATGTTTTATTTTTGAACGTCAGTTCACATTTGTAGGTAGATCATCAGTTTTAGAGCTAAAATTAGCACGTTTAAAGTGATTTTCATGCTTCCAGGGGCCCGGGAAGTGAATTAAAAACCATTTGGAGGCATTTAATGTTCATGCAAAAACAGCTGATTTTTGACAAAAGAGATAACACCCCCTCATTACGTCAGGCTTCAGAACGGTGAAAAATGGTCCATTTTCAAATGTTTTATTTTTGAACGTCAGTTCACATTTGTAGGTGGATCGTCAGTTTTAGAGCTAAAATTATCATGTTTAATTTGATTTTCATGCTTCCAGGGGCCCGGGTAGTAAATTAAAAACCATTTGGAGGCATTTAATGTTCATGCAAAAACAGCTGATTTTTGACAAAAGAGATAACACCCCCATTACGTCATGCTTCAGAAAGGTAAAAAATGGTCCGTTTTCAAATGTTTTATTTTTGAACTTCAATTCACATTTGTAGGTGGATCATCAGTTTTAGAGCTAAAATTAGCATGTTTAAAGTGATTTTCATGCTTCCAGGGGCCCGGGAAGTGAAGTAAAAACCATTTGGAGGCATTTAATGTTCATGCAAAAACAGCTGATATTTGACAAAAGAGATAACACCCCCCCATTAAGTCATGCTTCAGAAAGGTGAAAAATGGTCCGTTTTCAAATGTTTTATTTTTGAACGTCAGTTCACATTTGTATGTAGATCATCAGTTTTAGAGCTAAAATTAGCATGTTTAAAGTGATTTTCATGCTTCCAGGGACCCGGGAAGTGAATTAAAAACCATTTGGGGGCATTTAATGTTCATGCAAAAACAGCTGATTTTTGACAAAAGAGATAACACCCCCCATTACGTCATGCTTCAGAAAGGTGAAAAATGGTCCGTTTTCAAATGTTTTATTTTTGAACTTCAGTTTACATTTGTAGGTAGATCATCAGTGTTAGAGCTAAAATTAGCATGTTTAAAGTGATTTTCATGCTTCCAGGGGCCCGGGAAGTCAATTAAAAACCATTTGGAGGCATTTAATGTTCATGCAAAAACGGCTGATTTTTGACAAAAGAGATAACACCCCCCCATTACGTCATGCTTCAGAAAGGTGAAAAATGGTCAGTTTTCAAATGTTTTATTTTTGAACGTCAGTTTACATTTGTAGGTAGATCATCAGTTTTAGAGCTAAAATTAGCATGTTTAAAGTGGTTTTCATGCTTCCCGGGGCCTGGGAAGTGAATTAAAAACCATTTGGAGGTATTTAATGTTCATGCAAAAACAGCTGATTTTTGACAAAAGAGATAACACCCCCCCATTACGTCATGCTTCAGAAAGATGAAAAATGGTCCGTTTTCAAATGTTTTATTTTTGAACGTCAGTTCACATTTGTAGGTGGATCATCAGTTTTAGAGCTAAAATTAGCATGTTTAAAGTGATTTTCATGCTTCCAGGGGCCCTAAACACAACATTTGTGGAATGGTTAAAAGTGCATGAAAATGGCCAATTTACTCACTCTGAGGTCTCAAAAAGTGTTTCTTCACCCCGGGAAGTGAATTAAATACCATTTGGAGGCATTTAATGTTCAAGCAAAAACAGCTGATTTTTGACAAAAGAGATAACACCCCCCCATTATGTCATGCTTCAGAAAGGTGAAAAATGGTCCGTTTTCAAATGTTTTATTTTTGAACGTCAGTTCACATTTGTAGGTAGATCATCAGTTTTAGAGCTAAAATTAGCATGTTTAAAGTGATTTTCATGCTTCCAGGGGCCCGGGAAGTGAATTAAAAACCATTTGGAGGCATTTAATGTTCATGCAAAAACAGCTGATTTTTGACAAAAGAGATAACACCCCCCATTACGTCATGCTTCAGAAAGGTGAAAAATTGTCAGTTTTCAAATGTTTTATTTTTGAACGTCAGTTCACATTTGTAGGTGGATCATCAGTTTTAGAGCTAAAATTAGCATGTTTAAAGTGATTTTCTTGCTTTCAGGGGCCCTAAACACAACATTTGTTGAATGGTTAAAAGTGCATGAAAATGGCCAATTTACTCACTCTGGGGTCTCAAAAAGTGTTTCTTCACCCCGGGTAGTGAATTAAATACCATTTGGAAGCATTTAATGTTCAAGCAAAAACGGCTGATTTTTGACAAAAGAGAAAACACCCCCCCCATTACGTCATGCTTCAAAAGGAGAAAAATGGTCCGTTTTCAAATGTTTTATTTTTGAACGTCAGTTCACATTTGTAGGTAGATCATCAGTTTTAGAGCTAAAGTTAGCATGTTTAAAGTGATTTTCATGCTTCCAGGGGCCCGGGAAGTGAATTAAAAACCATTTGGAGGCATTTAATGTTCATGCAAAAACAGCTGATTTTTGACAAAAGAGATAACACCCCCCCATTACGTCATGCTTCACAAAGGTGAAAAATGGTCCGTTTTCAAATGTTTTATATTTGAACGTCAGTTCACATTTGTAGGTGGATCATCAGTTTTAGAGCTAAAATTAGCATGTTTAAAGTGATTTTCATGCTTCCAGGGGCCCTAAACACAACATTTGTGGAATGGTTAAAAGTGCATAAAAATGGCCAATTTACTCACTCTGGGGACTCAAAAAGTGTTTCTTCACCCCGGGAAGTGATTTAAAAACCATTTGGAGGCATTTAATGTTCATGCAAAAACAGCTGATTTTTGACAAAAGCGATAACACCCCCCCATTACGTCATGCTTCAGAAAGGTGAAAAATGGTCCGTTTTCAAATGTTTTATTTTTGAACGTCAGTTCACATTTGTAGGTGGATCATCAGTTTTAGAGCTAAAATTAGCATTTTAATGTGATTTTCATGCTTCAAGGGGCCCGGGAAGTGAATTAAAAACCATTTGGAGGCATTTAATGTTCATGCAAAAACAGCGGGTTTTTTACAAAAGAGATAACACCCCCCCATTACGTCATGCTTCAGAAAGGTGAAAAATGGTCCGTTTTCAAATGTTTTATTTTTGAACGTCAGTTCACATTTGTATGTAGATCATCAGTTTTAGAGCTAAAATTAGCATGTTTAAAGTGATTTTCATGCTTCCAGGGACCCGGGAAGTGAATTAAAAACCATTTGGGGGCATTTAATGTTCATGCAAAAACAGCTGATTTTTGACAAAAGAGATAACACCCCCCCATTAAGTCATGCTTCAGAAAGGTGAAAAATGGTCCGTTTTCAAATGTTTTATTTTTGAACGTCAGTTCACATTTGTAGGTGGATCATCAGTTTTAGAGCTAAAATTAGCATGTTTAATGTGATTTTCATGCTTCAAGGGGCCCGGGAAGTGAATTAAAAACCATTTGGAGGCATTTAATGTTCATGCAAAAACAGCGGGTTTTTTACAAGAGAGATAACACCCCCCCATTACGTCATGCTTCAGAAAGGTGAAAAATGGTCCGTTTTCAAATGTTTTATTTTTGAACGTCAGTTCACATTTGTATGTAGATCATCAGTTTTAGAGCTAAAATTAGCATGTTTAAAGTGATTTTCATGCTTCCAGGGACCCGGGAAGTGAATTAAAAACCATTTGGGGGCATTTAATGTTCATGCAAAAACAGCTGATTTTTGACAAAAGAGATAACACCCCCCCATTAAGTCATGCTTCAGAAAGGTGAAAAATGGTCCGTTTTCAAATGTTTTATTTTTGAACGTCAGTTCACATTTGTAGGTGGATCATCAGTTTTAGAGCTAAAATTAGCATGTTTAATGTGATTTTCATGCTTCAAGGGGCCCGGGAAGTGAATTAAAAACCATTTGGAGGCATTTAATGTTCATGCAAAAACAGCGGGTTTTTTACAAGAGATAACACCCCCCCATCACGTCATGCTTCAGAAAGGTGAAAAATGGTCCGTTTTCAAATGTTTTATTTTTGAACGTCAGTTCACATTTGTATGTAGATCATCAGTTTTAGAGCTAAAATTAGCATGTTTAAAGTGATTTTCATGCTTCCAGGGACCCGGGAAGTGAATTAAAAACCATTTGGGGGCATTTAATGTTCATGCAAAAACAGCTGATTTTTGACAAAAGAGATAACACCCCCCCATTACGTCATGCTTCAGAAAGGTGAAAAATGGTCCGTTTTCAAATGTTTTATTTTTGAACGTCAGTTCACATTTGTATGTAGATCATCAGTTTTAGAGCTAAAATTAGCATGTTTAAAGTGATTTTCATGCTTCCAGGGACCCGGGAAGTGAATTAAAAACCATTTGGGGGCATTTAATGTTCATGCAAAAACAGCTGATTTTTGACAAAAGAGATAACACCCCCCCCATTACGTCATGCTTCAGAAAGGTGAAAAATGGTCCGTTTTCAAATGTTTTATTTTTGAACGTCAGTTTACATTTGTAGGTAGATCATCAGTGTTAGAGCTAAAATTAGCATGTTTAAAGTGATTTTCATGCTTCCAGGGGCCCGGGAAGTCAATTAAAAACCATTTGGAGGCATTTAATGTTCATGCAAAAACGGCTGATTTTTGACAAAAGAGATAACACCCCCCCATTACGTCATGCTTCAGAAAGGTGAAAAATGGTCAGTTTTCAAATGTTTTATTTTTGAACGTCAGTTTACATTTGTAGGTAGATCATCAGTTTTAGAGCTAAAATTAGCATGTTTAAAGTGGTTTTCATGCTTCCGGGGGCCTGGGAAGTGAATTAAAAACCATTTGAAGGTATTTAATGTTCATGCAAAAACAGCTGATTTTTGACAAAAGAGATAACACCCCCCCATTACGTCATGCTTCAGAAAGATGAAAAATGGTCCGTTTTCAAATGTTTTATTTTTGAACGTCAGTTCACATTTGTAGGTGGATCATCAGTTTTAGAGCTAAAATTAGCATGTTTAAAGTGATTTTCATGCTTCCAGGGTCCCTAAACACAACATTTGTGGAATGGTTAAAAGTGCATGAAAATGGCCAATTTACTCACTCTAAGGTCTCAAAAAGTGTTTCTTCACCCCGGGAAGTGAATTAAATACCATTTGGAGGCATTTAATGTTCAAGCAAAAACAGCTGATTTTTGACAAAAGAGATAACACCCCCCCATTATGTCATGCTTCAGAAAGGTGAAAAATGGTCCGTTTTCAAATGTTTTATTTTTGAACGTCAGTTCACATTTGTAGGTAGATCATCAGTGTTAGAGCTAAAATTAGCATGTTTAAAGTGATTTTCATGCTTCCAGGGGCCCGGGAAGTCAATTAAAAACCATTTGGAGGCATTTAATGTTCATGCAAAAACGGCTGATTTTTGACAAAAGAGATAACACCCCCCCATTACGTCATGCTTCAGAAAGGTGAAAAATGGTCAGTTTTCAAATGTTTTATTTTTGAACGTCAGTTTACATTTGTAGGTAGATCATCAGTTTTAGAGCTAAAATTAGCATGTTTAAAGTGGTTTTCATGCTTCCGGGGGACTGGGAAGTGAATTAAAAACCATTTGAAGGTATTTAATGTTCATGCAAAAACAGCTGATTTTTGACAAAAGAGATAACACCCCCCCATTAAGTCATGCTTCAGAAAGATGAAAAATGGTCCGTTTTCAAATGTTTTATTTTTGAACGTCAGTTCACATTTGTATGTAGATCATCAGTTTTAGAGCTAAAATTAGCATGTTTAAAGTGATTTTCATGCTTCCAGGGACCCGGGAAGTGAATTAAAAACCATTTGGGGGCATTTAATGTTCATGCAAAAACAGCTGATTTTTGACAAAAGAGATAACACCCCCCCCATTACGTCATGCTTCAGAAAGGTGAAAAATGGTCCGTTTTCAAATGTTTTATTTTTGAACGTCAGTTTACATTTGTAGGTAGATCATCAGTGTTAGAGCTAAAATTAGCATGTTTAAAGTGATTTTCATGCTTCCAGGGGCCCGGGAAGTCAATTAAAAACCATTTGGAGGCATTTAATGTTCATGCAAAAACGGCTGATTTTTGACAAAAGAGATAACACCCCCCCATTACGTCATGCTTCAGAAAGGTGAAAAATGGTCAGTTTTCAAATGTTTTATTTTTGAACGTCAGTTTACATTTGTAGGTAGATCATCAGTTTTAGAGCTAAAATTAGCATGTTTAAAGTGGTTTTCATGCTTCCGGGGGCCTGGGAAGTGAATTAAAAACCATTTGAAGGTATTTAATGTTCATGCAAAAACAGCTGATTTTTGACAAAAGAGATAACACCCCCCCATTACGTCATGCTTCAGAAAGATGAAAAATGGTCCGTTTTCAAATGTTTTATTTTTGAACGTCAGTTTACATTTGTAGGTAGATCATCAGTGTTAGAGCTAAAATTAGCATGTTTAAAGTGATTTTCATGCTTCCAGGGGCCCGGGAAGTCAATTAAAAACCATTTGGAGGCATTTAATGTTCATGCAAAAACGGCTGATTTTTGACAAAAGAGATAACACCCCCCCATTACGTCATGCTTCAGAAAGGTGAAAAATTGTCAGTTTTCAAATGTTTTATTTTTGAACGTCAGTTTACATTTGTAGGTAGATCATCAGTTTTAGAGCTAAAATTAGCATGTTTAAAGTGGTTTTCATGCTTCCAGGGGCCCGGGAAGTGAATTAAAAACCATTTGGAGGCATTTAATGTTCATGCAAAAACAGCTGATTTTTGACAAAAGAGATAACACCCCCCATTACGTCATGCTTCAGAAAGGTGAAAAATGGTCAGTTTTCAAATGTTTTATTTTTGAACGTCAGTTCACATTTGTAGGTGGATCATCAGTTTTAGAGCTAAAATTAGCATGTTTAAAGTGATTTTCTTGCTTTCAGGGGCCCTAAACACAACATTTGCTGAATGGTTAAAAGTGCATGAAAATGGCCAATTTACTCACTCTGAGGTCTCATTCTCATGCTTCCAGGGGCCCGGGAAGTGAATTAAAAACCATTTGGAGGCATTTAATGTTCATGCAAAAACAGCTGATTTTTGACAAAAGAGATAACACCCCCCCATTACGTCATGCTTCACAAAGGTGAAAAATGGTCCGTTTTCAAATGTTTTATTTTTAAACGTCAGTTCACATTTGTAGGTGGATCATCAGTTTTAGAGCTAAAATTAGCATGTTTAAAGTGATTTTCATGCTTCCAGGGGCCCTAAACACAACATTTTTGGAATGGTTAAAAGTGCATGAAAATGGCCAATTTACTCACTCTGAGGTCTCAAAAAGCATTTCTTCACCCCGGGAAGTGAATTAAATACCATTTGGAGGCATTTAATGTTCAAGCACAGACGGCTGATTTTTGACAATAGAGATAACACCCCCCCATTATGTCATGCTTCAGAAAGGTGAAAAATGGTCCGTTTTCAAATGTTTTATTTTTGAACGTCAGTTCACATTTGTAGGTAGATCATCAGTTTTAGAGCTAAAATTAGCACGTTTAAAGTGATTTTCATGCTTCCAGGGGCCCGGGAAGTGAATTAAAAACCATTTGGAGGCATTTAATGTTCATGCAAAAACAGCTGATTTTTGACAAAAGAGATAACACCCCCTCATTACGTCATGCTTCAGAAAGGTGAAAAATGGTCCATTTTCAAATGTTTTATTTTTGAACGTCAGTTCACATTTGTAGGTGGATCGTCAGTTTTAGAGCTAAAATTATCATGTTTAATTTGATTTTCATGCTTCCAGGGGCCCGGGTAGTAAATTAAAAACCATTTGGAGGCATTTAATGTTCATGCAAAAACAGCTGATTTTTGACAAAAGAGATAACACCCCCATTACGTCATGCTTCAGAAAGGTAAAAAATGGTCCGTTTTCAAATGTTTTATTTTTGAACTTCAATTCACATTTGTAGGTGGATCATCAGTTTTAGAGCTAAAATTAGCATGTTTAAAGTGATTTTCATGCTTCCAGGGGCCCGGGAAGTGAAGTAAAAACCATTTGGAGGCATTTAATGTTCATGCAAAAACAGCTGATATTTGACAAAAGAGATAACACCCCCCCATTAAGTCATGCTTCAGAAAGGTGAAAAATGGTCCGTTTTCAAATGTTTTATTTTTGAACGTCAGTTCACATTTGTATGTAGATCATCAGTTTTAGAGCTAAAATTAGCATGTTTAAAGTGATTTTCATGCTTCCAGGGACCCGGGAAGTGAATTAAAAACCATTTGGGGGCATTTAATGTTCATGCAAAAACAGCTGATTTTTGACAAAAGAGATAACACCCCCCATTACGTCATGCTTCAGAAAGGTGAAAAATGGTCCGTTTTCAAATGTTTTATTTTTGAACTTCAGTTTACATTTGTAGGTAGATCATCAGTGTTAGAGCTAAAATTAGCATGTTTAAAGTGATTTTCATGCTTCCAGGGGCCCGGGAAGTCAATTAAAAACCATTTGGAGGCATTTAATGTTCATGCAAAAACGGCTGATTTTTGACAAAAGAGATAACACCCCCCCATTACGTCATGCTTCAGAAAGGTGAAAAATGGTCAGTTTTCAAATGTTTTATTTTTGAACGTCAGTTTACATTTGTAGGTAGATCATCAGTTTTAGAGCTAAAATTAGCATGTTTAAAGTGGTTTTCATGCTTCCCGGGGCCTGGGAAGTGAATTAAAAACCATTTGGAGGTATTTAATGTTCATGCAAAAACAGCTGATTTTTGACAAAAGAGATAACACCCCCCCATTACGTCATGCTTCAGAAAGATGAAAAATGGTCCGTTTTCAAATGTTTTATTTTTGAACGTCAGTTCACATTTGTAGGTGGATCATCAGTTTTAGAGCTAAAATTAGCATGTTTAAAGTGATTTTCATGCTTCCAGGGGCCCTAAACACAACATTTGTGGAATGGTTAAAAGTGCATGAAAATGGCCAATTTACTCACTCTGAGGTCTCAAAAAGTGTTTCTTCACCCCGGGAAGTGAATTAAATACCATTTGGAGGCATTTAATGTTCAAGCAAAAACAGCTGATTTTTGACAAAAGAGATAACACCCCCCCATTATGTCATGCTTCAGAAAGGTGAAAAATGGTCCGTTTTCAAATGTTTTATTTTTGAACGTCAGTTCACATTTGTAGGTAGATCATCAGTTTTAGAGCTAAAATTAGCATGTTTAAAGTGATTTTCATGCTTCCAGGGGCCCGGGAAGTGAATTAAAAACCATTTGGAGGCATTTAATGTTCATGCAAAAACAGCTGATTTTTGACAAAAGAGATAACACCCCCCATTACGTCATGCTTCAGAAAGGTGAAAAATTGTCAGTTTTCAAATGTTTTATTTTTGAACGTCAGTTCACATGTGTAGGTGGATCATCAGTTTTAGAGCTAAAATTAGCATGTTTAAAGTGATTTTCTTGCTTTCAGGGGCCCTAAACACAACATTTGTTGAATGGTTAAAAGTGCATGAAAATGGCCAATTTACTCACTCTGGGGTCTCAAAAAGTGTTTCTTCACCCCGGGTAGTGAATTAAATACCATTTGGAAGCATTTAATGTTCAAGCAAAAACGGCTGATTTTTGACAAAAGAGAAAACACCCCCCCCATTACGTCATGCTTCAAAAGGAGAAAAATGGTCCGTTTTCAAATGTTTTATTTTTGAACGTCAGTTCACATTTGTAGGTAGATCATCAGTTTTAGAGCTAAAGTTAGCATGTTTAAAGTGATTTTCATGCTTCCAGGGGCCCGGGAAGTGAATTAAAAACCATTTGGAGGCATTTAATGTTCATGCAAAAACAGCTGATTTTTGACAAAAGAGATAACACCCCCCCATTACGTCATGCTTCACAAAGGTGAAAAATGGTCCGTTTTCAAATGTTTTATATTTGAACGTCAGTTCACATTTGTAGGTGGATCATCAGTTTTAGAGCTAAAATTAGCATGTTTAAAGTGATTTTCATGCTTCCAGGGGCCCTAAACACAACATTTGTGGAATGGTTAAAAGTGCATAAAAATGGCCAATTTACTCACTCTGGGGACTCAAAAAGTGTTTCTTCACCCCGGGAAGTGATTTAAAAACCATTTGGAGGCATTTAATGTTCATGCAAAAACAGCTGATTTTTGACAAAAGCGATAACACCCCCCCATTACGTCATGCTTCAGAAAGGTGAAAAATGGTCCGTTTTCAAATGTTTTATTTTTGAACGTCAGTTCACATTTGTAGGTGGATCATCAGTTTTAGAGCTAAAATTAGCATTTTAATGTGATTTTCATGCTTCAAGGGGCCCGGGAAGTGAATTAAAAACCATTTGGAGGCATTTAATGTTCATGCAAAAACAGCGGGTTTTTTACAAAAGAGATAACACCCCCCATTACGTCATGCTTCAGAAAGGTGAAAAATGGTCCGTTTTCAAATGTTTTATTTTTGAACGTCAGTTCACATTTGTATGTAGATCATCAGTTTTAGAGCTAAAATTAGCATGTTTAAAGTGATTTTCATGCTTCCAGGGACCCGGGAAGTGAATTAAAAACCATTTGGGGGCATTTAATGTTCATGCAAAAACAGCTGATTTTTGACAAAAGAGATAACACCCCCCCATTAAGTCATGCTTCAGAAAGGTGAAAAATGGTCCGTTTTCAAATGTTTTATTTTTGAACGTCAGTTCACATTTGTAGGTGGATCATCAGTTTTAGAGCTAAAATTAGCATGTTTAATGTGATTTTCATGCTTCAAGGGGCCCGGGAAGTGAATTAAAAACCATTTGGAGGCATTTAATGTTCATGCAAAAACAGCGGGTTTTTTACAAGAGAGATAACACCCCCCCATTACGTCATGCTTCAGAAAGGTGAAAAATGGTCCGTTTTCAAATGTTTTATTTTTGAACGTCAGTTCACATTTGTATGTAGATCATCAGTTTTAGAGCTAAAATTAGCATGTTTAAAGTGATTTTCATGCTTCCAGGGACCCGGGAAGTGAATTAAAAACCATTTGGGGGCATTTAATGTTCATGCAAAAACAGCTGATTTTTGACAAAAGAGATAACACCCCCCCATTAAGTCATGCTTCAGAAAGGTGAAAAATGGTCCGTTTTCAAATGTTTTATTTTTGAACGTCAGTTCACATTTGTAGGTGGATCATCAGTTTTAGAGCTAAAATTAGCATGTTTAATGTGATTTTCATGCTTCAAGGGGCCCGGGAAGTGAATTAAAAACCATTTGGAGGCATTTAATGTTCATGCAAAAACAGCGGGTTTTTTACAAGAGATAACACCCCCCCATCACGTCATGCTTCAGAAAGGTGAAAAATGGTCCGTTTTCAAATGTTTTATTTTTGAACGTCAGTTCACATTTGTATGTAGATCATCAGTTTTAGAGCTAAAATTAGCATGTTTAAAGTGATTTTCATGCTTCCAGGGACCCGGGAAGTGAATTAAAAACCATTTGGGGGCATTTAATGTTCATGCAAAAACAGCTGATTTTTGACAAAAGAGATAACACCCCCCCATTACGTCATGCTTCAGAAAGGTGAAAAATGGTCCGTTTTCAAATGTTTTATTTTTGAACGTCAGTTCACATTTGTATGTAGATCATCAGTTTTAGAGCTAAAATTAGCATGTTTAAAGTGATTTTCATGCTTCCAGGGACCCGGGAAGTGAATTAAAAACCATTTGGGGGCATTTAATGTTCATGCAAAAACAGCTGATTTTTGACAAAAGAGATAACACCCCCCCCATTACGTCATGCTTCAGAAAGGTGAAAAATGGTCCGTTTTCAAATGTTTTATTTTTGAACGTCAGTTTACATTTGTAGGTAGATCATCAGTGTTAGAGCTAAAATTAGCATGTTTAAAGTGATTTTCATGCTTCCAGGGGCCCGGGAAGTCAATTAAAAACCATTTGGAGGCATTTAATGTTCATGCAAAAACGGCTGATTTTTGACAAAAGAGATAACACCCCCCCATTACGTCATGCTTCAGAAAGGTGAAAAATGGTCAGTTTTCAAATGTTTTATTTTTGAACATCAGTTTACATTTGTAGGTAGATCATCAGTTTTAGAGCTAAAATTAGCATGTTTAAAGTGGTTTTCATGCTTCCGGGGGCCTGGGAAGTGAATTAAAAACCATTTGAAGGTATTTAATGTTCATGCAAAAACAGCTGATTTTTGACAAAAGAGATAACACCCCCCCATTACGTCATGCTTCAGAAAGATGAAAAATGGTCCGTTTTCAAATGTTTTATTTTTGAACGTCAGTTCACATTTGTAGGTGGATCATCAGTTTTAGAGCTAAAATTAGCATGTTTAAAGTGATTTTCATGCTTCCAGGGTCCCTAAACACAACATTTGTGGAATGGTTAAAAGTGCATGAAAATGGCCAATTTACTCACTCTAAGGTCTCAAAAAGTGTTTCTTCACCCCGGGAAGTGAATTAAATACCATTTGGAGGCATTTAATGTTCAAGCAAAAACAGCTGATTTTTGACAAAAGAGATAACACCCCCCCATTATGTCATGCTTCAGAAAGGTGAAAAATGGTCCGTTTTCAAATGTTTTATTTTTGAACGTCAGTTCACATTTGTAGGTAGATCATCAGTGTTAGAGCTAAAATTAGCATGTTTAAAGTGATTTTCATGCTTCCAGGGGCCCGGGAAGTCAATTAAAAACCATTTGGAGGCATTTAATGTTCATGCAAAAACGGCTGATTTTTGACAAAAGAGATAACACCCCCCCATTACGTCATGCTTCAGAAAGGTGAAAAATGGTCAGTTTTCAAATGTTTTATTTTTGAACGTCAGTTTACATTTGTAGGTAGATCATCAGTTTTAGAGCTAAAATTAGCATGTTTAAAGTGGTTTTCATGCTTCCGGGGGCCTGGGAAGTGAATTAAAAACCATTTGAAGGTATTTAATGTTCATGCAAAAACAGCAGATTTTTGACAAAAGAGATAACACCCCCCCCATTACGTCATGCTTCAGAAAGATGAAAAATGGTCCGTTTTCAAATGTTTTATTTTTGAACATCAGTTCACATTTGTAGGTAGATCATCAGTGTTAGAGCTAAAATTAGCATGTTTAAAGTGATTTTCATGCTTCCAGGGGCCCGGGAAGTCAATTAAAAACCATTTGAAGGTATTTAATGTTCATGCAAAAACAGCTGATTTTTGACAAAAGAGATAACACCCCCCCATTAAGTCATGCTTCAGAAAGATGAAAAATGGTCCGTTTTCAAATGTTTTATTTTTGAACGTCAGTTCACATTTGTATGTAGATCATCAGTTTTAGAGCTAAAATTAGCATGTTTAAAGTGATTTTCATGCTTCCAGGGACCCGGGAAGTGAATTAAAAACCATTTGGGGGCATTTAATGTTCATGCAAAAACAGCTGATTTTTGACAAAAGAGATAACACCCCCCCCATTACGTCATGCTTCAGAAAGGTGAAAAATGGTCCGTTTTCAAATGTTTTATTTTTGAACGTCAGTTTACATTTGTAGGTAGATCATCAGTGTTAGAGCTAAAATTAGCATGTTTAAAGTGATTTTCATGCTTCCAGGGGCCCGGGAAGTCAATTAAAAACCATTTGGAGGCATTTAATGTTCATGCAAAAACGGCTGATTTTTGACAAAAGAGATAACACCCCCCCATTACGTCATGCTTCAGAAAGGTGAAAAATGGTCAGTTTTCAAATGTTTTATTTTTGAACGTCAGTTTACATTTGTAGGTAGATCATCAGTTTTAGAGCTAAAATTAGCATGTTTAAAGTGGTTTTCATGCTTCCGGGGGCCTGGGAAGTGAATTAAAAACCATTTGAAGGTATTTAATGTTCATGCAAAAACAGCTGATTTTTGACAAAAGAGATAACACCCCCCCATTACGTCATGCTTCAGAAAGATGAAAAATGGTCCGTTTTCAAATGTTTTATTTTTGAACGTCAGTTTACATTTGTAGGTAGATCATCAGTGTTAGAGCTAAAATTAGCATGTTTAAAGTGATTTTCATGCTTCCAGGGGCCCGGGAAGTCAATTAAAAACCATTTGGAGGCATTTAATGTTCATGCAAAAACGGCTGATTTTTGACAAAAGAGATAACACCCCCCCATTACGTCATGCTTCAGAAAGGTGAAAAATTGTCAGTTTTCAAATGTTTTATTTTTGAACGTCAGTTTACATTTGTAGGTAGATCATCAGTTTTAGAGCTAAAATTAGCATGTTTAAAGTGGTTTTCATGCTTCCAGGGGCCCGGGAAGTGAATTAAAAACCATTTGGAGGCATTTAATGTTCATGCAAAAACAGCTGATTTTTGACAAAAGAGATAACACCCCCCATTACGTCATGCTTCAGAAAGGTGAAAAATGGTCAGTTTTCAAATGTTTTATTTTTGAACGTCAGTTCACATTTGTAGGTGGATCATCAGTTTTAGAGCTAAAATTAGCATGTTTAAAGTGATTTTCTTGCTTTCAGGGGCCCTAAACACAACATTTGCTGAATGGTTAAAAGTGCATGAAAATGGCCAATTTACTCACTCTGGGGTCTCAAAAAGTGTTTCTTCACCCCGGGTAGTGAATTAAATACCATTTGGAAGCATTTAATGTTCAAGCAAAAACGGCTGATTTTTGACAAAAGAGAAAACACCCCCCCCCATTACGTCATGCTTCAGAAAGGAGAAAAATGGTCCGTTTTCAAATGTTTTATTTTTGAACGTCAGTTCACATTTGTAGGTAGATCATCAGTTTTAGAGCTAAAGTTAGCATGTTTAAAGTGATTTTCATGCTTCCAGGGGCCCGGGAAGTGAATTAAAAACCATTTGGAGGCATTTAATGTTCATGCAAAAACAGCTGATTTTTGACAAAAGAGATAACACCCCCCCATTACGTCATGCTTCACAAAGGTGAAAAATGGTCCGTTTTCAAATGTTTTATATTTGAACGTCAGTTCACATTTGTAGGTGGATCATCAGTTTTAGAGCTAAAATTAGCATGTTTAAAGTGATTTTCATGCTTCCAGGGGCCCTAAACACAACATTTGTGGAATGGTTAAAAGTGCATAAAAATGGCCGATTTACTCACTCTGGGGACTCAAAAAGTGTTTCTTCACCCCGGGAAGTGATTTAAAAACCATTTGGAGGCATTTAATGTTCATGCAAAAACAGCTGATTTTTGACAAAAGAGATAACACCCCCCCATTACGTCATGCTTCAGAAAGGTGAAAAATGGTCCGTTTTCAAATGTTTTATTTTTGAACGTCAGTTCACATTTGTAGGTGGATCATCAGTTTTAGAGCTAAAATTAGCATGTTTAATGTGATTTTCATGCTTCAAGGGGCCCGGGAAGTGAATTAAAAACCATTTGGAGGCATTTAATGTTCATGCAAAAACAGCGGATTTTTTACAAGAGATAACACCCCCCCATTATGTCATGCTTCAGAAAGGTGAAAAATGGTCCGTTTTCAAATGTTTTATTTTTGAACGTCAGTTCACATTTGTAGGTATATCATCAGTTTTAGAGCTAAAGTTAGCATTTTTAAAGTGATTTTCATGCTTTCAGGGGCCCGGGAAGTGAATTAAAAACCATTTGGAGGCATTTAATGTTCAAGCAAAGACGGCTGATTTTTGACAATAGAGATAACACCCCCCCCATTATGTCATGCTTCAGAAAGGTGAAAAATGGTCCGTTTTCAAATGTTTTATTTTTGAACGTCAGTTCACATTTGTAGGTAGATCATCAGTTTTAGAGCTAAAGTTAGCATGTTTAAAGTGATTTTCATGCTTCCAGGGGCCCGGGAAGTGAATTAAAAACCATTTGGAGGCATTTAATGTTCATGCAAAAACAGCTGATTTTTGACAAAAGAGATAACACCCCCCATTACGTCATGCTTCAGAATGGTGAAAAATGGTCAGTTTTCAAATCTTTTATTTTTGAACGTCAGTTCACATTTGTAGGTGGGTTATCAGTTTTAGAGCTAAAATTAGCATGTTTAAAGTGATTTTCATGCTTCCAGGGGCCCTAAACACAACATTTGTGGAATGGTTAAAAGTGCATGAAAATGGCCAATTTACTCACTCTGGGGTCTCAAAAAGTGTTTCTTCACCCCGGGAAGTGAATTAAATACCATTTGGAGGCATTTAATGTTCAAGCAAAAACGGCTGATTTTTGACAAAAGAGATAACACCCCCCCATTACGTCATGCTTCAGAAAGGTGAAAAATGGTCAGTTTTCAAATGTTTTATTTTTGAACGTCAGTTCACATTTGTAGGTAGATCATCAGTTTTAGAGCTAAAGTTAGCATGTTTAAAGTGATTTTCATGCTTCCAGGGGCCCGGGAAGTGAATTAAAAACCATTTGGAGGCATTTAATGTTCATGCAAAAACAGCTGATTTTTGACAAAAGAGATAACACCCCCCATTACGTCATGCTTCACAAAGGTGAAAAATGGTCCGTTTTCAAATGTTTTATTTTTAAACGTCAGTTCACATTTGTAGGTGGATCATCAGTTTTAGAGCTGCCCTAAACACAACATTTGTGGAATGGTTAAAAGTGCTTAAAAATGGCCAATTTACTCACTCTGGGGACTCAAAAAGTGTTTCTTCACCCCGGGAAGTGAATTAAATATCATTTGGAGGCATTTAATGTTCATGCAAAAACAGCTGATTTTTGACAAAAGAGATAACACCCCCCCATTACGTCATGCTTCAGAAAGGTGAAAAATGGTCCGTTTTCAAATGTTTTATTTTTGAACGTCAGTTCCCATTTTTAGGTGGATCATCAGTTTTAGAGCTAAAATTAGCATGTTTAAAGTGATTTTCATGCTTCCAGGGGCCCTAAACACAACATTTTTGGAATGGTTAAAAGTGCATGAAAATGGCCAATTTACTCACTCTGAGGTCTCAAAAAGCATTTCTTCACACCGGGAAGTGAATTAAATACCATTTGGAGGCATTTAATGTTCAAGCACAGACGGCTGATTTTTGACAATAGAGATAACACCCCCCCCATTATGTCATGCTTCAGAAAGGTGAAAAATGGTCCGTTTTCAAATGTTTTATTTTTGAACGTCAGTTCACATTTGTAGGTAGATCATCAGTTTTAGAGCTAAAATTAGCACGTTTAAAGTGATTTTCATGCTTCCAGGGGCCCGGGAAGTGAATTAAAAACCATTTGGAGGCATTTAATGTTCATGCAAAAACAGCTGATTTTTGACAAAAGAGATAACACCCCCTCATTACGTCATGCTTCAGAAAGGTGAAAAATGGTCCGTTTTCAAATGTTTTATTTTTGAACGTCAGTTCACATTTGTAGGTAGATCATCAGTTTTAGAGCTAAAATTAGCATGTTTAAAGTGATTTTCATGCTTCCAGGGGCCCTAAACACAACATTTGTGGAATGGTTAAAAGTGCATGAAAATGGCCAATTTACTCACTCTGGGGTCTCAGAAAGTGTTTCTTCACCCCGGGAAGTGAATTAAGTACCATTTGGAGGCATTTAATGTTCAAACAAAAACGGCTGATTTTTGACAAAAGAGATAACACCCCCCCATTACGTCATGCTTCAGAAAGGTGAAAAATGGTCCGTTTTCAATTGTTTTATTTTTGAACGTCAGTTCACATTTGTAGGTGGATCGTCAGTTTTAGAGCTAAAATTATCATGTTTAATTTGATTTTCATGCTTCCAGGGGCCCGGGTAGTGAATTAAAAACCATTTGGAGGCATTTAATGTTCATGCAAAAACAGCTGATTTTTGACAAAAGAGATAACACCCCCATTACGTCATGCTTCAGAAAGGTAAAAAATGGTCCGTTTTCAAATGTTTTATTTTTGAACTTCAATTCACATTTGTAGGTGGATCATCAGTTTTAGAGCTAAAATTAGCATGTTTAAAGTGATTTTCATGCTTCCAGGGGCCCGGGAAGTGAAGTAAAAACCATTTGGAGGCATTTAATGTTCATGCAAAAACAGCTGATATTTGACAAAAGAGATAACACCCCCCCATTGAGTCATGCTTCCGAAAGGTGAAAAATGGTCCGTTTTCAAATGTTTTATTTTTGAACGTCAGTTCACATTTGTATGTAGATCATCAGTTTTAGAGCTAAAATTAGCATGTTTAAAGTGATTTTCATGCTTCCAGGGACCCGGGAAGTGAATTAAAAACCATTTGGGGGCATTTAATGTTCATGCAAAAACAGCTGATTTTTGACAAAAGAGATAACACCCCCCATTACGTCATGCTTCAGAAAGGTGAAAAATGGTCCGTTTTCAAATGTTTTATTTTTGAACTTCAGTTTACATTTGTAGGTAGATCATCAGTGTTAGAGCTAAAATTAGCATGTTTAAAGTGATTTTCATGCTTCCAGGGGCCCGGGAAGTCAATTAAAAACCATTTGGAGGCATTTAATGTTCATGCAAAAACGGCTGATTTTTGACAAAAGAGATAACACCCCCCCATTACGTCATGCTTCAGAAAGGTGAAAAATGGTCAGTTTTCAAATGTTTTATTTTTGAACGTCAGTTTACATTTGTAGGTAGATCATCAGTTTTAGAGCTAAAATTAGCATGTTTAAAGTGATTTTCATGCTTCCAGGGGCCCGGGAAGTGAATTAAAAACCATTTGGAGGCATTTAATGTTCATGCAAAAACAGCTGATTTTTGACAAAAGAGATAACACCCCCCATTACGTCATGCTTCAGAATGGTGAAAAATGGTCAGTTTTCAAATCTTTTATTTTTGAACGTCAGTTCACATTTGTAGGTGGGTTATCAGTTTTAGAGCTAAAATTAGCATGTTTAAAGTGATTTTCATGCTTCCAGGGGCCCTAAACACAACATTTGTGGAATGGTTAAAAGTGCATGAAAATGGCCAATTTACTCACTCTGGGGTCTCAAAAAGTGTTTCTTCACCCCGGGAAGTGAATTAAATACCATTTGGAGGCATTTAATGTTCAAGCAAAAACGGCTGATTTTTGACAAAAGAGATAACACCCCCCCATTACGTCATGCTTCAGAAAGGTGAAAAATGGTCCGTTTTCAAATGTTTTATTTTTGAACGTCAGTTCACATTTGTAGGTAGATCATCAGTTTTAGAGCTAAAGTTAGCATGTTTAAAGTGATTTTCATGCTTCCAGGGGCCCGGGAAGTGAATTAAAAACCATTTGGAGGCATTTAATGTTCATGCAAAAACAGCTGATTTTTGACAAAAGAGATAACACCCCCCATTACGTCATGCTTCACAAAGGTGAAAAATGGTCCGTTTTCAAATGTTTTATTTTTAAACGTCAGTTCACATTTGTAGGTGGATCGTCAGTTTTAGAGCTGCCCTAAACACAACATTTGTGGAATGGTTAAAAGTGCTTAAAAATGGCCAATTTACTCACTCTGGGGACTCAAAAAGTGTTTCTTCACCCCGGGAAGTGAATTAAATATCATTTGGAGGCATTTAATGTTCATGCAAAAACAGCTGATTTTTGACAAAAGAGATAACACCCCCCCATTACGTCATGCTTCAGAAAGGTGAAAAATGGTCCGTTTTCAAATGTTTTATTTTTGAACGTCAGTTCCCATTTTTAGGTGGATCATCAGTTTTAGAGCTAAAATTAGCATGTTTAAAGTGATTTTCATGCTTCCAGGGGCCCTAAACACAACATTTTTGGAATGGTTAAAAGTGCATGAAAATGGCCAATTTACTCACTCTGAGGTCTCAAAAAGCATTTCTTCACACCGGGAAGTGAATTAAATACCATTTGGAGGCATTTAATGTTCAAGCACAGACGGCTGATTTTTGACAATAGAGATAACACCCCCCCCATTATGTCATGCTTCAGAAAGGTGAAAAATGGTCCGTTTTCAAATGTTTTATTTTTGAACGTCAGTTCACATTTGTAGGTAGATCATCAGTTTTAGAGCTAAAATTAGCACGTTTAAAGTGATTTTCATGCTTCCAGGGGCCCGGGAAGTGAATTAAAAACCATTTGGAGGCATTTAATGTTCATGCAAAAACAGCTGATTTTTGACAAAAGAGATAACACCCCCTCATTACGTCATGCTTCAGAAAGGTGAAAAATGGTCCGTTTTCAAATGTTTTATTTTTGAACGTCAGTTCACATTTGTAGGTAGATCATCAGTTTTAGAGCTAAAATTAGCATGTTTAAAGTGATTTTCATGCTTCCAGGGGCCCTAAACACAACATTTGTGGAATGGTTAAAAGTGCATGAAAATGGCCAATTTACTCACTCTGGGGTCTCAGAAAGTGTTTCTTCACCCCGGGAAGTGAATTAAGTACCATTTGGAGGCATTTAATGTTCAAACAAAAACGGCTGATTTTTGACAAAAGAGATAACACCCCCCCATTACGTCATGCTTCAGAAAGGTGAAAAATGGTCCGTTTTCAATTGTTTTATTTTTGAACGTCAGTTCACATTTGTAGGTGGATCGTCAGTTTTAGAGCTAAAATTATCATGTTTAATTTGATTTTCATGCTTCCAGGGGCCCGGGTAGTGAATTAAAAACCATTTGGAGGCATTTAATGTTCATGCAAAAACAGCTGATTTTTGACAAAAGAGATAACACCCCCATTACGTCATGCTTCAGAAAGGTAAAAAATGGTCCGTTTTCAAATGTTTTATTTTTGAACTTCAATTCACATTTGTAGGTGGATCATCAGTTTTAGAGCTAAAATTAGCATGTTTAAAGTGATTTTCATGCTTCCAGGGGCCCGGGAAGTGAAGTAAAAACCATTTGGAGGCATTTAATGTTCATGCAAAAACAGCTGATATTTGACAAAAGAGATAACACCCCCCATTACGTCATGCTTCAGAAAGGTGAAAAATGGTCCGTTTTCAAATGTTTTATTTTTGAACTTCAGTTTACATTTGTAGGTAGATCATCAGTGTTAGAGCTAAAATTAGCATGTTTAAAGTGATTTTCATGCTTCCAGGGGCCCGGGAAGTCAATTAAAAACCATTTGGAGGCATTTAATGTTCATGCAAAACGGCTGATTTTTGACAAAAGAGATAACACCCCCCCATTACGTCATGCTTCAGAAAGGTGAAAAATGGTCAGTTTTCAAATGTTTTATTTTTGAACGTCAGTTCACATTTGTAGGTGGATCATCAGTTTTAGAGCTAAAATTAGCATGTTTAAAGTGATTTTCATGCTTCCAGGGGCCCTAAACACAACATTTGTGGAATGGTTAAAAGTGCATGAAAATGGCCAATTTACTCACTCTGAGGTCTCAAAAAGTGTTTCTTCACCCCGGGAAGTGAATTAAATACCATTTGGAGGCATTTAATGTTCAAGCAAAAACAGCTGATTTTTGACAAAAGAGATAACACCCCCCCATTATGTCATGCTTCAGAAAGGTGAAAAATGGTCCGTTTTCAAATGTTTTATTTTTGAACGTCAGTTCACATTTGTAGGTAGATCATCAGTTTTAGAGCTAAAATTAGCATGTTTAAAGTGATTTTCATGCTTCCAGGGGCCCGGGAAGTGAATTAAAAACCATTTGGAGGCATTTAATGTTCATGCAAAAACAGCTGATTTTTGACAAAAGAGATAACACCCCCCATTACGTCATGCTTCAGAAAGGTGAAAAATTGTCAGTTTTCAAATGTTTTATTTTTGAACGTCAGTTCACATTTGTAGGTGGATCATCAGTTTTAGAGCTAAAATTAGCATGTTTAAAGTGATTTTCTTGCTTTCAGGGGCCCTAAACACAACATTTGTTGAATGGTTAAAAGTGCATGAAAATGGCCAATTTACTCACTCTGGGGTCTCAAAAAGTGTTTCTTCACCCCGGGTAGTGAATTAAATACCATTTGGAAGCATTTAATGTTCAAGCAAAAACGGCTGATTTTTGACAAAAGAGAAAACACCCCCCCCATTACGTCATGCTTCAAAAGGAGAAAAATGGTCCGTTTTCAAATGTTTTATTTTTGATCGTCAGTTCACATTTGTAGGTAGATCATCAGTTTTAGAGCTAAAGTTAGCATGTTTAAAGTGATTTTCATGCTTCCAGGGGCCCGGGAAGTGAATTAAAAACCATTTGGAGGCATTTAATGTTCATGCAAAAACAGCTGATTTTTGACAAAAGAGATAACACCCCCCCATTACGTCATGCTTCACAAAGGTGAAAAATGGTCCGTTTTCAAATGTTTTATATTTGAACGTCAGTTCACATTTGTAGGTGGATCATCAGTTTTAGAGCTAAAATTAGCATGTTTAAAGTGATTTTCATGCTTCCAGGGGCCCTAAACACAACATTTGTGGAATGGTTAAAAGTGCATAAAAATGGCCAATTTACTCACTCTGGGGACTCAAAAAGTGTTTCTTCACCCCGGGAAGTGATTTAAAAACCATTTGGAGGCATTTAATGTTCATGCAAAAACAGCTGATTTTTGACAAAAGCGATAACACCCCCCCATTACGTCATGCTTCAGAAAGGTGAAAAATGGTCCGTTTTCAAATGTTTTATTTTTGAACGTCAGTTCACATTTGTAGGTGGATCATCAGTTTTAGAGCTAAAATTAGCATTTTAATGTGATTTTCATGCTTCAAGGGGCCCGGGAAGTGAATTAAAAACCATTTGGAGGCATTTAATGTTCATGCAAAAACAGCGGGTTTTTTACAAGAGATAACACCCCCCCATCACGTCATGCTTCAGAAAGGTGAAAAATGGTCCGTTTTCAAATGTTTTATTTTTGAACGTCAGTTCACATTTGTAGGTAGATCATCAGTTTTCGAGCTAAAATTAGCATGTTTAAAGTGATTTTCATGCTTCCAGGGGCCCTAAACACAACATTTGTGGAATGGTTAAAAGTGCATGAAAATGGCCAATTTACTCACTCTGGGGTCTCAAAAAGTGTTTCTTCACCCCGGTAAGTGAATTAAATACCATTTGGAGGCATTTAATGTTCAAGCAAAAACGGCTGATTTTTGACAAAAGAGATAACACCCCCCCCATTACGTCATGCTTCAGAAAGGTGAAAAATGGTCCGTTTTCAAATGTTTTATTTTTGAACGTCAGTTCACATTTGTAGGTAGATCATCAGTTTTAGAGCTAAAATTAGCATGTTTAAAGTGATTCTCATGCTTCCAGGGGCCCGGGAAAAGAATTAAAAACAATTTGGAGGCATTTAATGTTCATGCAAAAACAGCTGATTTTTGACAAAAGAGATAACACCCCCCCATTACGTCATGCTTCACAAAGGTGAAAAATGGTCCGTTTTCAAATGTTTTATTTTTAAACATCAGTTCACATTTGTAGGTGGATCATCAGTTTTAGAGCTAAAATTAGCATGTTTAAAGTGATTTTCATGCTTCCAGGGGCCCTAAACACAACATTTTTGGAATGGTTAAAAGTGCATGAAAATGGCCAATTTACTCACTCTGAGGTCTCAAAAAGCATTTCTTCACCCCGGGAAGTGAATTAAATACCATTTGGAGGCATTTAATGTTCAAGCACAGACGGCTGATTTTTGACAATAGAGATAACACCCCCCCATTATGTCATGCTTCAGAAAGGTGAAAAATGGTCCGTTTTCAAATGTTTTATTTTTGAACGTCAGTTCACATTTGTAGGTAGATCATCAGTTTTAGAGCTAAAATTAGCACGTTTAAAGTGATTTTCATGCTTCCAGGGGCCCGGGAAGTGAATTAAAAACCATTTGGAGGCATTTAATGTTCATGCAAAAACAGCTGATTTTTGACAAAAGAGATAACACCCCCTCATTACGTCATGCTTCAGAAAGGTGAAAAATGGTCCATTTTCAAATGTTTTATTTTTGAACGTCAGTTCACATTTGTAGGTGGATCGTCAGTTTTAGAGCTAAAATTATCATGTTTAATTTGATTTTCATGCTTCCAGGGGCCCGGGTAGTAAATTAAAAACCATTTGGAGGCATTTAATGTTCATGCAAAAACAGCTGATTTTTGACAAAAGAGATAACACCCCCATTACGTCATGCTTCAGAAAGGTAAAAAATGGTCCGTTTTCAAATGTTTTATTTTTGAACTTCAATTCACATTTGTAGGTGGATCATCAGTTTTAGAGCTAAAATTAGCATGTTTAAAGTGATTTTCATGCTTCCAGGGGCCCGGGAAGTGAAGTAAAAACCATTTGGAGGCATTTAATGTTCATGCAAAAACAGCTGATATTTGACAAAAGAGATAACACCCCCCCATTAAGTCATGCTTCAGAAAGGTGAAAAATGGTCCGTTTTCAAATGTTTTATTTTTGAACGTCAGTTCACATTTGTATGTAGATCATCAGTTTTAGAGCTAAAATTAGCATGTTTAAAGTGATTTTCATGCTTCCAGGGACCCGGGAAGTGAATTAAAAACCATTTGGGGGCATTTAATGTTCATGCAAAAACAGCTGATTTTTGACAAAAGAGATAACACCCCCCCATTACGTCATGCTTCAGAAAGGTGAAAAATGGTCCGTTTTCAAATGTTTTATTTTTGAACGTCAGTTTACATTTGTAGGTAGATCATCAGTGTTAGAGCTAAAATTAGCATGTTTAAAGTGATTTTCATGCTTCCAGGGGCCCGGGAAGTCAATTAAAAACCATTTGGAGGCATTTAATGTTCATGCAAAAACGGCTGATTTTTGACAAAAGAGATAACACCCCCCCATTACGTCATGCTTCAGAAAGGTGAAAAATGGTCCGTTTTCAAATGTTTTATTTTTGAACGTCAGTTCACATTTGTAGGTAGATCATCAGTTTTAGAGCTAAAATTAGCACGTTTAAAGTGATTTTCATGCTTCCAGGGGCCCGGGAAGTGAATTAAAAACCATTTGGAGGCATTTAATGTTCATGCAAAAACAGCTGATTTTTGACAAAAGAGATAACACCCCCTCATTACGTCATGCTTCAGAAAGGTGAAAAATGGTCCATTTTCAAATGTTTTATTTTTGAACGTCAGTTCACATTTGTAGGTAGATCATCAGTTTTAGAGCTAAAATTAGCATGTTTAAAGTGATTTTCATGCTTCCAGGGGCCCTAAACACAACATTTGTGGAATGGTTAAAAGTGCATGAAAATGGCCAATTTACTCACTCTGGGGTCTCAGAAAGTGTTTCTTCACCCCGGGAAGTGAATTAAGTACCATTTGGAGGCATTTAATGTTCAAACAAAAACGGCTGATTTTTGACAAAAGAGATAACACCCCCCCATTACGTCATGCTTCAGAAAGGTGAAAAATGGTCCGTTTTCAATTGTTTTATTTTTGAACGTCAGTTCACATTTGTAGGTGGATCATCAGTTTTAGAGCTAAAATTATCATGTTTAATTTGATTTTCATGCTTCCAGGGGCCTGGGTAGTGAATTAAAAACCATTTGGAGGCATTTAATGTTCATGCAAAAACAGCTGATTTTTGACAAAAGAGATAACACCCACATTACGTCATGCTTCAGAAAGGTAAAAAATGGTCCGTTTTCAAATGTTTTATTTTTGAACTTCAATTCACATTTGTAGGTGGATCATCAGTTTTAGAGCTAAAATTAGCATGTTTAAAGTGATTTTCATGCTTCCAGGGGCCCGGGAAGTGAAGTAAAAACCATTTGGAGGCATTTAATGTTCATGCAAAAACAGCTGATATTTGACAAAAGAGATTACACCCCCCCATTAAGTCATGCTTCAGAAAGATGAAAAATGGTCCGTTTTCAAATGTTTTATTTTTGAACTTCAGTTTACATTTGTAGGTAGATCATCAGTGTTAGAGCTAAAATTAGCATGTTTAAAGTGATTTTCATGCTTCCAGGGGCCCGGGAAGTCAATTAAAAACCATTTGGAGGCATTTAATGTTCATGCAAAAACGGCTGATTTTTGACAAAAGAGATAACACCCCCCCATTACGTCATGCTTCAGAAAGGTGAAAAATGGTCAGTTTTCAAATGTTTTATTTTTGAACGTCAGTTTACATTTGTAGGTAGATCATCAGTTTTAGAGCTAAAATTAGCATGTTTAAAGTGGTTTTCATGCTTCCCGGGGCCTGGGAAGTGAATTAAAAACCATTTGGAGGTATTTAATGTTCATGCAAAAACAGCTGATTTTTGACAAAAGAGATAACACCCCCCCATTACGTCATGCTTCAGAAAGATGAAAAATGGTCCGTTTTCAAATGTTTTATTTTTGAACGTCAGTTCACATTTGTAGGTGGATCATCAGTTTTAGAGCTAAAATTAGCATGTTTAAAGTGATTTTCTTGCTTTCAGGGGCCCTAAACACAACATTTGTTGAATGGTTAAAAGTGCATGAAAATGGCCAATTTACTCACTCTGGGGTCTCAAAAAGTGTTTCTTCACCCCGGGTAGTGAATTAAATACCATTTGGAAGCATTTAATGTTCAAGCAAAAACGGCTGATTTTTGACAAAAGAGAAAACACCCCCCCCATTACGTCATGCTTCAAAAGGAGAAAAATGGTCCGTTTTCAAATGTTTTATTTTTGAACGTCAGTTCACATTTGTAGGTAGATCATCAGTTTTAGAGCTAAAGTTAGCATGTTTAAAGTGATTTTCATGCTTCCAGGGGCCCGGGAAGTGAATTAAAAACCATTTGGAGGCATTTAATGTTCATGCAAAAACAGCTGATTTTTGACAAAAGAGATAACACCCCCCCATTACGTCATGCTTCACAAAGGTGAAAAATGGTCCGTTTTCAAATGTTTTATATTTGAACGTCAGTTCACATTTGTAGGTGGATCATCAGTTTTAGAGCTAAAATTAGCATGTTTAAAGTGATTTTCATGCTTCCAGGGGCCCTAAACACAACATTTGTGGAATGGTTAAAAGTGCATAAAAATGGCCAATTTACTCACTCTGGGGACTCAAAAAGTGTTTCTTCACCCCGGGAAGTGATTTAAAAACCATTTGGAGGCATTTAATGTTCATGCAAAAACAGCTGATTTTTGACAAAAGCGATAACACCCCCCCATTACGTCATGCTTCAGAAAGGTGAAAAATGGTCCGTTTTCAAATGTTTTATTTTTGAACGTCAGTTCACATTTGTAGGTAGATCATCAGTTTTCGAGCTAAAATTAGCATGTTTAAAGTGATTTTCATGCTTCCAGGGGCCCTAAACACAACATTTGTGGAATGGTTAAAAGTGCATGAAAATGGCCAATTTACTCACTCTGGGGTCTCAAAAAGTGTTTCTTCACCCCGGTAAGTGAATTAAATACCATTTGGAGGCATTTAATGTTCAAGCAAAAACGGCTGATTTTTGACAAAAGAGATAACACCCCCCCATTACGTCATGCTTCAGAAAGGTGAAAAATGGTCCGTTTTCAAATGTTTTATTTTTGAACGTCAGTTCACATTTGTAGGTAGATCATCAGTTTTAGAGCTAAAATTAGCATGTTTAAAGTGATTCTCATGCTTCCAGGGGCCCGGGAAAAGAATTAAAAACAATTTGGAGGCATTTAATGTTCATGCAAAAACAGCTGATTTTTGACAAAAGAGATAACACCCCCCCATTACGTCATGCTTCACAAAGGTGAAAAATGGTCCGTTTTCAAATGTTTTATTTTTAAACGTCAGTTCACATTTGTAGGTGGATCATCAGTTTTAGAGCTAAAATTAGCATGTTTAAAGTGATTTTCATGCTTCCAGGGGCCCTAAACACAACATTTTTGGAATGGTTAAAAGTGCATGAAAATGGCCAATTTACTCACTCTGAGGTCTCAAAAAGCATTTCTTCACCCCGGGAAGTGAATTAAATACCATTTGGAGGCATTTAATGTTCAAGCACAGACGGCTGATTTTTGACAATAGAGATAACACCCCCCCATTATGTCATGCTTCAGAAAGGTGAAAAATGGTCCGTTTTCAAATGTTTTATTTTTGAACGTCAGTTCACATTTGTAGGTAGATCATCAGTTTTAGAGCTAAAATTAGCACGTTTAAAGTGATTTTCATGCTTCCAGGGGCCCGGGAAGTGAATTAAAAACCATTTGGAGGCATTTAATGTTCATGCAAAAACAGCTGATTTTTGACAAAAGAGATAACACCCCCTCATTACGTCATGCTTCAGAAAGGTGAAAAATGGTCCATTTTCAAATGTTTTATTTTTGAACGTCAGTTCACATTTGTAGGTAGATCATCAGTTTTAGAGCTAAAATTAGCATGTTTAAAGTGATTTTCATGCTTCCAGGGGCCCTAAACACAACATTTGTGGAATGGTTAAAAGTGCATGAAAATGGCCAATTTACTCACTCTGGGGTCTCAGAAAGTGTTTCTTCACCCCGGGAAGTGAATTAAGTACCATTTGGAGGCATTTAATGTTCAAACAAAAACGGCTGATTTTTGACAAAAGAGATAACACCCCCCCATTACGTCATGCTTCAGAAAGGTGAAAAATGGTCCGTTTTCAATTGTTTTATTTTTGAACGTCAGTTCACATTTGTAGGTGGATCATCAGTTTTAGAGCTAAAATTATCATGTTTAATTTGATTTTCATGCTTCCAGGGGCCTGGGTAGTGAATTAAAAACCATTTGGAGGCATTTAATGTTCATGCAAAAACAGCTGATTTTTGACAAAAGAGATAACACCCACATTACGTCATGCTTCAGAAAGGTAAAAAATGGTCCGTTTTCAAATGTTTTATTTTTGAACTTCAATTCACATTTGTAGGTGGATCATCAGTTTTAGAGCTAAAATTAGCATGTTTAAAGTGATTTTCATGCTTCCAGGGGCCCGGGAAGTGAAGTAAAAACCATTTGGAGGCATTTAATGTTCATGCAAAAACAGCTGATATTTGACAAAAGAGATTACACCCCCCCATTAAGTCATGCTTCAGAAAGGTGAAAAATGGTCCGTTTTCAAATGTTTTATTTTTGAACGTCAGTTCACATTTGTAGGTGGATCATCAGTTTTAGAGCTAAAATTAGCATGTTTAATGTGATTTTCATGCTTCAAGGGGCCCGGGAAGTGAATTAAAAACCATTTGGAGGCATTTAATGTTCACGCAAAAACAGCGGGTTTTTTACAAGAGATAACACCCCCCCATCACGTCATGCTTCAGAAAGGTGAAAAATGGTCCGTTTTCAAATGTTTTATTTTTGAACGTCAGTTCACATTTGTATGTAGATCATCAGTTTTAGAGCTAAAATTAGCATGTTTAAAGTGATTTTCATGCTTCCAGGGACCCGGGAAGTGAATTAAAAACCATTTGGGGGCATTTAATGTTCATGCAAAAACAGCTGATTTTTGACAAAAGAGATAACACCCCCCCATTACGTCATGCTTCAGAAAGGTGAAAAATGGTCCGTTTTCAAATGTTTTATTTTTGAACGTCAGTTCACATTTGTATGTAGATCATCAGTTTTAGAGCTAAAATTAGCATGTTTAAAGTGATTTTCATGCTTCCAGGGACCCGGGAAGTGAATTAAAAACCATTTTGGGGCATTTAATGTTCATGCAAAAACAGCTGATTTTTGACAAAAGAGATAACACCCCCCCCATTACGTCATGCTTCAGAAAGGTGAAAAATGGTCCGTTTCAAATGTTTTATTTTTGAACGTCAGTTTACATTTGTAGGTAGATCATCAGTGTTAGAGCTAAAATTAGCATGTTTAAAGTGATTTTCATGCTTCCAGGGGCCCGGGAAGTCAATTAAAAACCATTTGGAGGCATTTAATGTTCATGCAAAAACGGCTGATTTTTGACAAAAGAGATAACACCCCCCCATTACGTCATGCTTCAGAAAGGTGAAAAATGGTCAGTTTTCAAATGTTTTATTTTTGAACGTCAGTTTACATTTGTAGGTAGATCATCAGTTTTAGAGCTAAAATTAGCATGTTTAAAGTGGTTTTCATGCTTCCGGGGGCCTGGGAAGTGAATTAAAAACCATTTGAAGGTATTTAATGTTCATGCAAAAACAGCTGATTTTTGACAAAAGAGATAACACCCCCCCATTACGTCATGCTTCAGAAAGATGAAAAATGGTCCGTTTTCAAATGTTTTATTTTTGAACGTCAGTTCACATTTGTAGGTGGATCATCAGTTTTAGAGCTAAAATTAGCATGTTTAAAGTGATTTTCATGCTTCCAGGGGCCCTAAACACAACATTTGTGGAATGGTTAAAAGTGCATGAAAATGGCCAATTTACTCACTCTAAGGTCTCAAAAAGTGTTTCTTCACCCCGGGAAGTGAATTAAATACCATTTGGAGGCATTTAATGTTCAAGCAAAAACAGCTGATTTTTGACAAAAGAGATAACACCCCCCCATTATGTCATGCTTCAGAAAGGTGAAAAATGGTCCGTTTTCAAATGTTTTATTTTTGAACGTCAGTTCACATTTGTAGGTAGATCATCAGTGTTAGAGCTAAAATTAGCATGTTTAAAGTGATTTTCATGCTTCCAGGGGCCCGGGAAGTCAATTAAAAACCATTTGGAGGCATTTAATGTTCATGCAAAAACGGCTGATTTTTGACAAAAGAGAAAACACCCCCCCATTACGTCATGCTTCAGAAAGGTGAAAAATGGTCAGTTTTCAAATGTTTTATTTTTGAACGTCAGTTTACATTTGTAGGTAGATCATCAGTTTTAGAGCTAAAATTAGCATGTTTAAAGTGGTTTTCATGCTTCCGGGGGCCTGGGAAGTGAATTAAAAACCATTTGAAGGTATTTAATGTTCATGCAAAAACAGCAGATTTTTGACAAAAGAGATAACACCCCCCCATTACGTCATGCTTCAGAAAGATGAAAAATGGTCCGTTTTCAAATGTTTTATTTTTGAACGTCAGTTCACATTTGTAGGTAGATCATCAGTGTTAGAGCTAAAATTAGCATGTTTAAAGTGATTTTCATGCTTCCAGGGGCCCGGGAAGTCAATTAAAAACCATTTGAAGGTATTTAATGTTCATGCAAAAACAGCTGATTTTTGACAAAAGAGATAACACCCCCCCATTAAGTCATGCTTCAGAAAGATGAAAAATGGTCCGTTTTCAAATGTTTTATTTTTGAACGTCAGTTCACATTTGTATGTAGATCATCAGTTTTAGAGCTAAAATTAGCATGTTTAAAGTGATTTTCATGCTTCCAGGGACCCGGGAAGTGAATTAAAAACCATTTGGGGGCATTTAATGTTCATGCAAAAACAGCTGATTTTTGACAAAAGAGATAACACCCCCCCATTACGTCATGCTTCAGAAAGGTGAAAAATGGTCCGTTTTCAAATGTTTTATTTTTGAACGTCAGTTTACATTTGTAGGTAGATCATCAGTGTTAGAGCTAAAATTAGCATGTTTAAAGTGATTTTCATGCTTCCAGGGGCCCGGGAAGTCAATTAAAAACCATTTGGAGGCATTTAATGTTCATGCAAAAACGGCTGATTTTTGACAAAAGAGATAACACCCCCCCATTACGTCATGCTTCAGAAAGGTGAAAAATGGTCAGTTTTCAAATGTTTTATTTTTGAACGTCAGTTTACATTTGTAGGTAGATCATCAGTTTTAGAGCTAAAATTAGCATGTTTAAAGTGGTTTTCATGCTTCCGGGGGCCTGGGAAGTGAATTAAAAACCATTTGAAGGTATTTAATGTTCATGCAAAAACAGCTGATTTTTGACAAAAGAGATAACACCCCCCCATTACGTCATGCTTCAGAAAGATGAAAAATGGTCCGTTTTCAAATGTTTTATTTTTGAACGTCAGTTCACATTTGTAGGTGGATCATCAGTTTTAGAGCTAAAATTAGCATGTTTAAAGTGATTTTCATGCTTCCAGGGGCCCTAAACACAACATTTGTGGAATGGTTAAAAGTGCATGAAAATGGCCAATTTACTCACTCTAAGGTCTCAAAAAGTGTTTCTTCACCCCGGGAAGTGAATTAAATACCATTTGGAGGCATTTAATGTTCAAGCAAAAACAGCTGATTTTTGACAAAAGAGATAACACCCCCCCATTATGTCATGCTTCAGAAAGGTGAAAAATGGTCCGTTTTCAAATGTTTTATTTTTGAACGTCAGTTCACATTTGTAGGTAGATCATCAGTTTTAGAGCTAAAATTAGCATGTTTAAAGTGGTTTTCATGCTTCCGGGGGCCTGGGAAGTGAATTAAAAACCATTTGAAGGTATTTAATGTTCATGCAAAAACAGCAGATTTTTGACAAAAGAGATAACACCCCCCCATTACGTCATGCTTCAGAAAGATGAAAAATGGTCCGTTTTCAAATGTTTTATTTTTGAACGTCAGTTCACATTTGTAGGTAGATCATCAGTGTTAGAGCTAAAATTAGCATGTTTAAAGTGATTTTCATGCTTCCAGGGGCCCGGGAAGTCAATTAAAAACCATTTGAAGGTATTTAATGTTCATGCAAAAACAGCTGATTTTTGACAAAAGAGATAACACCCCCCCATTAAGTCATGCTTCAGAAAGATGAAAAATGGTCCGTTTTCAAATGTTTTATTTTTGAACGTCAGTTCACATTTGTATGTAGATCATCAGTTTTAGAGCTAAAATTAGCATGTTTAAAGTGATTTTCATGCTTCCAGGGACCCGGGAATGAATTAAAAACCATTTGGGGGCATTTAATGTTCATGCAAAAACAGCTGATTTTTGACAAAAGAGATAACACCCCCCCCATTACGTCATGCTTCAGAAAGGTGAAAAATGGTCCGTTTTCAAATGTTTTATTTTTGAACGTCAGTTTACATTTGTAGGTAGATCATCAGTGTTAGAGCTAAAATTAGCATGTTTAAAGTGATTTTCATGCTTCCAGGGGCCCGGGAAGTCAATTAAAAACCATTTGGAGGCATTTAATGTTCATGCAAAAATGGCTGATTTTTGACAAAAGAGATAACACCCCCCCCATTACGTCATGCTTCAGAAAGGTGAAAAATGGTCAGTTTTCAAATGTTTTATTTTTGAACGTCAGTTCACATTTGTAGGTAGATCATCAGTTTTAGAGCTAAAATTAGCATGTTTAAAGTGGTTTTCATGCTTCCGGGGGCCTGGGAAGTGAATTAAAAACCATTTGAAGGTATTTAATGTTCATGCAAAAACAGCTGATTTTTGACAAAAGAGATAACACCCCCCCATTACGTCATGCTTCAGAAAGATGAAAAATGGTCCGTTTTCAAATGTTTTATTTTTGAACGTCAGTTTACATTTGTAGGTAGATCATCAGTGTTAGAGCTAAAATTAGCATGTTTAAAGTGATTTTCATGCTTCCAGGGGCCCGGGAAGTCAATTAAAAACCATTTGGAGGCATTTAATGTTCATGCAAAAACGGCTGATTTTTGACAAAAGAGATAACACCCCCCCATTATGTCATGCTTCAGAAAGGTGAAAAATGGTCAGTTTTCAAATGTTTTATTTTTAAACTTCAGTTTACATTTGTAGGTAGATCATCAGTGTTAGAGCTAAAATTAGCATGTTTAAAGTGATTTTCATGCTTCCAGGGGCCCGGGAAGTCAATTAAAAACCATTTGGAGGCATTTAATGTTCATGCAAAAACGGCTGATTTTTGACAAAAGAGATAACACCCCCCCCATTACGTCATGCTTCAGAAAGGTGAAAAATGGTCAGTTTTCAAATGTTTTATTTTTGAACGTCAGTTTACATTTGTAGGTGGATCATCAGTTTTAGAGCTAAAATTAGCATGTTTAAAGTGGTTTTCATGCTTCCCGGGGCCTGGGAAGTGAATTAAAAACCATTTGGAGGTATTTAATGTTCATGCAAAAACAGCTGATTTTTGACAAAAGAGATAACACCCCCCCATTACGTCATGCTTCAGAAAGATGAAAAATGGTCCGTTTTCAAATGTTTTATTTTTGAACGTCAGTTCACATTTGTAGGTGGATCATCAGTTTTAGAGCTAAAATTAGCATGTTTAAAGTGATTTTCATGCTTCCAGGGGCCCTAAACACAACATTTGTGGAATGGTTAAAAGTGCATGAAAATGGCCAATTTACTCACTCTGAGGTCTCAAAAAGTGTTTCTTCACCCCGGGAAGTGAATTAAATACCATTTGGAGGCATTTAATGTTCAAGCAAAAACAGCTGATTTTTGACAAAAGAGATAACACCCCCCCATTATGTCATGCTTCAGAAAGGTGAAAAATGGTCCGTTTTCAAATGTTTTATTTTTGAACGTCAGTTCACATTTGTAGGTAGATCATCAGTTTTAGAGCTAAAGTTAGCATGTTTAAAGTGATTTTCATGCTTCCAGGGGCCCGGGAAGTGAATTAAAAACCATTTGGAGGCATTTAATGTTCATGCAAAAACAGCTGATTTTTGACAAAAGAGATAACACCCCCCATTACGTCATGCTTCAGAAAGGTGAAAAATTGTCAGTTTTCAAATGTTTTATTTTTGAACGTCAGTTCACATTTGTAGGTGGATCATCAGTTTTAGAGCTAAAATTAGCATGTTTAAAGTGATTTTCTTGCTTTCAGGGGCCCTAAACACAACATTTGTTGAATGGTTAAAAGTGCATGAAAATGGCCAATTTACTCACTCTGGGGTCTCAAAAAGTGTTTCTTCACCCCGGGTAGTGAATTAAATACCATTTGGAAGCATTTAATGTTCAAGCAAAAACGGCTGATTTTTGACAAAAGAGAAAACACCCCCCCCATTACGTCATGCTTCAAAAGGAGAAAAATGGTCCGTTTTCAAATGTTTTATTTTTGAACGTCAGTTCACATTTGTAGGTAGATCATCAGTTTTAGAGCTAAAGTTAGCATGTTTAAAGTGATTTTCATGCTTCCAGGGGCCCGGGAAGTGAATTAAAAACCATTTGGAGGCATTTAATGTTCATGCAAAAACAGCTCATTTTTGACAAAAGAGATAACACCCCCCCATTACGTCATGCTTCACAAAGGTGAAAAATGGTCCGTTTTCAAATGTTTTATATTTGAACGTCAGTTCACATTTGTAGGTGGATCATCAGTTTTAGAGCTAAAATTAGCATGTTTAAAGTGATTTTCATGCTTCCAGGGGCCCTAAACACAACATTTGTGGAATGGTTAAAAGTGCATAAAAATGGCCAATTTACTCACTCTGGGGACTCAAAAAGTGTTTCTTCACCCCGGGAAGTGATTTAAAAACCATTTGGAGGCATTTAATGTTCATGCAAAAACAGCTGATTTTTGACAAAAGCGATAACACCCCACCATTACGTCATGCTTCAGAAAGGTGAAAAATGGTCCGTTTTCAAATGTTTTATTTTTGAACGTCAGTTCACATTTGTAGGTGGATCATCAGTTTTAGAGCTAAAATTAGCATTTTAATGTGATTTTCATGCTTCAAGGGGCCCGGGAAGTGAATTAAAAACCATTTGGAGGCATTTAATGTTCATGCAAAAACAGCGGGTTTTTTACAAGAGATAACACCCCCCCATCACGTCATGCTTCAGAAAGGTGAAAAATGGTCCGTTTTGAAATGTTTTATTTTTGAACGTCAGTTCACATTTGTAGGTAGATCATCAGTTTTAGAGCTAAAGTTAGCATGTTTAAAGTGATTTTCATGCTTCCAGGGGCCCGGGAAGTGAATTAAAAACCATTTGGAGGCATTTAATGTTCATGCAAAAACAGCTGATTTTTTACAAAAGAGATAACACCCCCTCATTACGTCATGCTTCACAAAGGTGAAAAATGGTCCGTTTTCAAATGTTTTATATTTGAACGTCAGTTCACATTTGTAGGTGGATCATCAGTTTTAGAGCTAAAATTAGCATGTTTAAAGTGATTTTCATGCTTCCAGGGGCCCTAAACACAACATTTGTGGAATGGTTAAAAGTGCATAAAAATGGCCAATTTACTCACTCTGGGGACTCAAAAAGTTATTCTTCACCCCGGGAAGTGATTTAAAAACCATTTGGAGGCATTTAATGTTCATGCAAAAACAGCTGATTTTTGACAAAAGAGATAACACCCCCCCATTACGTCATGCTTCAGAAAGGTGAAAAATGGTCCGTTTTCAAATGTTTTATTTTTGAACGTCAGTTCACATTTGTAGGTGGATCATCAGTGTTAGAGCTAAAATTAGCATGTTTAATGTGATTTTCATGCTTCAAGGGGCCCGGGAAGTGAATTAAAAACCATTTGGAGGCATTTAATGTTCATGCAAAAACAGCGGATTTTTTACAAGAGATAACACCCCCCATTACGTCATGCTTCAGAAAGGTGAAAAATGGTCCGTTTTCAAATGTTTTATTTTTGAACGTCAGTTCACATTTGTAGGTAGATCATCAGTTTTAGAGCTAAAATTAGCATGTTTAAAGTGATTTTCATGCTTCCAAGGGCCCGGGAAGTGAATTAAAAACCATTTGGAGGCATTTAATGTTCATGCAAAAACAGCTGATTTTTGACAAAAGAGATAACACCCCCCCATTACGTCATGCTTCAGAAAGGTGAAAAATGGTCAGTTTTCAAATGTTTTATTTTTGAACTTCAGTTCACATTTGTAGGTGGATCATCAGTTTTAGAGCTAAAATTAGCATGTTTAAAGTGATTTTCATGCTTCCAGGGGCCCTAAACACAACATTTTTGGAATGGTTAAAAGTGCATGAAAATGGCCAATTTACTCACTCTGAGGTCTCAAAAAGCATTTCTTCACCCCGGGAAGTGAATTAAATACCATTTGGAGGCATTTAATGTTCAAGCAAAGACTGCTGATTTTTGACAATAGAGATAACACCCCCCCCATTATGTCATGCTTCAGAAAGGTGAAAAATGTTCCGTTTTCAAATGTTTTATTTTTGAACGTCAGTTCACATTTGTAGGTAGATCATCAGTTTTAGAGCTAAAGTTAGCATGTTTAAAGTGATTTTCATGCTTCCAGGGGCCCGGGAAGTGAATTAAAAACCATTTGGAGGCATTTAATGTTCATGCAAAAACAGCTGATTTTTGACAAAAGAGATAACACCCCCCATTACGTCATGCTTCAGAAAGGTGAAAAATGGTCAGTTTTCAAATGTTTTATTTTTGAACGTCAGTTCACATTTGTAGGTGGGTTATCAGTTTTAGAGCTAAAATTAGCATGTTTAAAGTGATTTTCTTGCTTTCAGGGGCCCTAAACACAACATTTGTTGAATGGTTAAAAGTGCATGAAAATGGCCAATTTTCTCACTCTGGGGTCTCAAAAAGTGTTTCTTCACCCCGGGAAGTGAATTAAATACCATTTGGAAGCATTTAATGTTCAAGCAAAAACGGCTGATTTTTGACAAAAGAGAAAACACCCCCCCCATTACGTCATGCTAAAGAAAGGAGAAAAATGGTCCGTTTTCAAATGTTTTATTTTTGAACGTCAGTTCACATTTGTAGGTAGATCATCAGTTTTAGAGCTAAAGTTAGCATGTTTAAAGTGATTTTCATGCTTCCAGGGGCCCAGGAAGTAAATTAAAAACCATTTGGAGGCATTTAATGTTCATGCAAAAACAGCTGAGTTTTTTACAAAAGAGATAACACCCCCTCATTACGTCATGCTTCACAAAGGTGAAAAATGGTCCGTTTTCAAATGTTTTATATTTGAACGTCAGTTCACATTTGTAGGTGGATCATCAGTTTTAGAGCTAAAATTAGCATGTTTAATGTGATTTTCATGCTTCAAGGGGCCCGGGAAGTTAATTAAAAACCATTTGGAGGCATTTAATGTTCATGCAAAAACAGCGGATTTTTTACAAGAGATAACACCCCCCCCATTACGTCATGCTTCAGAAAGGTGAAAAATGGTCCGTTTTCAAATGTTTTATTTTTGAACGTCAGTTCACATTTGTAGGTAGATCATCAGTTTTAGAGCTAAAATTAGCATGTTTAAAGTGATTTTCATGCTTCCAAGGGCCCGGGAAGTGAATTAAAAACCATTTGGAGGCATTTAATGTTCATGCAAAAACAGCGGATTTTTGACAAAAGAGATAACACCCCCCCATTACGTCATGCTTCAGAAAGGTGAAAAATGGTCTGTTTTCAAATGTTTTATTTTTGAACTTCAGTTCACATTTGTAGGTGGATCATCAGTTTTAGAGCTAAAATTAGCATGTTTAAAGTGATTTTCATGCTTCCAGGGGCCCTAAACACAACATTTTTGGAATGGTTAAAAGTGCATGAAAATGGCCAATTTACTCACTCTGAGGTCTCAAAAAGTGTTTCTTCACCCCGGGAAGTGAATTAAATACCATTTGGAGGCATTTAATGTTCAAGCAAAAACAGCTGATTTTTGACAAAAGAGATAACACCCCCCCATTATGTCATGCTTCAGAAAGGTGAAAAATGGTCCGTTTTCAAATGTTTTATTTTTGAACGTCAGTTCACATTTGTAGGTAGATCATCAGTTTTAGAGCTAAAGTTAGCATGTTTAAAGTGATTTTCATGCTTCCAGGGGCCCGGGAAGTGAATTAAAAACCATTTGGAGGCATTTAATGTTCATGCAAAAACAGCTGATTTTTGACAAAAGAGATAACACCCCCCATTACGTCATGCTTCAGAAAGGTGAAAAATTGTCAGTTTTCAAATGTTTTATTTTTGAACGTCAGTTCACATTTGTAGGTGGATCATCAGTTTTAGAGCTAAAATTAGCATGTTTAAAGTGATTTTCTTGCTTTCAGGGGCCCTAAACACAACATTTGTTGAATGGTTAAAAGTGCATGAAAATGGCCAATTTACTCACTCTGGGGTCTCAAAAAGTGTTTCTTCACCCCGGGTAGTGAATTAAATACCATTTGGAAGCATTTAATGTTCAAGCAAAAACGGCTGATTTTTGACAAAAGAGAAAACACCCCCCCCATTACGTCATGCTTCAAAAGGAGAAAAATGGTCCGTTTTCAAATGTTTTATTTTTGAACGTCAGTTCACATTTGTAGGTAGATCATCAGTTTTAGAGCTAAAGTTAGCATGTTTAAAGTGATTTTCATGCTTCCAGGGGCCCGGGAAGTGAATTAAAAACCATTTGGAGGCATTTAATGTTCATGCAAAAACAGCTCATTTTTGACAAAAGAGATAACACCCCCCCATTACGTCATGCTTCACAAAGGTGAAAAATGGTCCGTTTTCAAATGTTTTATATTTGAACGTCAGTTCACATTTGTAGGTGGATCATCAGTTTTAGAGCTAAAATTAGCATGTTTAAAGTGATTTTCATGCTTCCAGGGGCCCTAAACACAACATTTGTGGAATGGTTAAAAGTGCATAAAAATGGCCAATTTACTCACTCTGGGGACTCAAAAAGTGTTTCTTCACCCCGGGAAGTGATTTAAAAACCATTTGGAGGCATTTAATGTTCATGCAAAAACAGCTGATTTTTGACAAAAGCGATAACACCCCCCCATTACGTCATGCTTCAGAAAGGTGAAAAATGGTCCGTTTTCAAATGTTTTATTTTTGAACATCAGTTCACATTTGTAGGTGGATCATCAGTTTTAGAGCTAAAATTTGCATTTTAATGTGATTTTCATGCTTCAAGGGGCCCGGGAAGTGAATTAAAAACCATTTGGAGGCATTTAATGTTCATGCAAAAACAGCGGGTTTTTTACAAGAGATAACACCCCCCCATCACGTCATGCTTCAGAAAGGTGAAAAATGGTCCGTTTTGAAATGTTTTATTTTTGAACGTCAGTTCACATTTGTAGGTAGATCATCAGTTTTAGAGCTAAAGTTAGCATGTTTAAAGTGATTTTCATGCTTCCAGGGGCCCGGGAAGTGAATTAAAAACCATTTGGAGGCATTTAATGTTCATGCAAAAACAGCTGATTTTTTACAAAAGAGATAACACCCCCTCATTACGTCATGCTTCACAAAGGTGAAAAATGGTCCGTTTTCAAATGTTTTATTTTTGAACTTCAGTTCACATTTGTAGGTGGATCATCAGTTTTAGAGCTAAAATTAGCATGTTTAAAGTGATTTTCATGCTTCCAGGGGCCCTAAACACAACATTTTTGGAATGGTTAAAAGTGCATGAAAATGGCCAATTTACTCACTCTGAGGTCTCAAAAAGCATTTCTTCACCCCGGGAAGTGAATTAAATACCATTTGGAGGCATTTAATGTTCAAGCAAAGACTGCTGATTTTTGACAATAGAGATAACACCCCCCCCATTATGTCATGCTTCAGAAAGGTGAAAAATGTTCCGTTTTCAAATGTTTTATTTTTGAACGTCAGTTCACATTTGTAGGTAGATCATCAGTTTTAGAGCTAAAGTTAGCATGTTTAAAGTGATTTTCATGCTTCCAGGGGCCCGGGAAGTGAATTAAAAACCATTTGGAGGCATTTAATGTTCATGCAAAAACAGCTGATTTTTGACAAAAGAGATAACACCCCCCATTACGTCATGCTTCAGAAAGGTGAAAAATGGTCAGTTTTCAAATGTTTTATTTTTGAACGTCAGTTCACATTTGTAGGTGGGTTATCAGTTTTAGAGCTAAAATTAGCATGTTTAAAGTGATTTTCTTGCTTTCAGGGGCCCTAAACACAACATTAGGAGAAAAATGGTCCGTTTTCAAATGTTTTATTTTTGAACGTCAGTTCACATTTGTAGGTAGATCATCAGTTTTAGAGCTAAAGTTAGCATGTTTAAAGTGATTTTCATGCTTCCAGGGGCCCAGGAAGTAAATTAAAAACCATTTGGAGGCATTTAATGTTCATGCAAAAACAGCTGATTTTTTACAAAAGAGATAACACCCCCTCATTACGTCATGCTTCACAAAGGTGAAAAATGGTCCGTTTTCAAATGTTTTATATTTGAACGTCAGTTCACATTTGTAGGTGGATCATCAGTTTTAGAGCTAAAATTAGCATGTTTACTGTGATTTTCATGCTTCAAGGGGCCCGGGAAGTTAATTAAAAACCATTTGGAGGCATTTAATGTTCATGCAAAAACAGCGGATTTTTTACAAGAGATAACACCCCCCCCATTACGTCATGCTTCAGAAAGGTGAAAAATGGTCCGTTTTCAAATGTTTTATTTTTGAACGTCAGTTCACATTTGTAGGTAGATCATCAGTTTTAGAGCTAAAATTAGCATGTTTAAAGTGATTTTCATGCTTCCAAGGGCCCGGGAAGTGAATTAAAAACCATTTGGAGGCATTTAATGTTCATGCAAAAACAGCGGATTTTTGACAAAAGAGATAACACCCCCCCATTACGTCATGCTTCAGAAAGGTGAAAAATGGTCCGTTTTCAAATGTTTTATTTTTGAACTTCAGTTCACATTTGTAGGTGGATCATCAGTTTTAGAGCTAAAATTAGCATGTTTAAAGTGATTTTCATGCTTCCAGGGGCCCTAAACACAACATTTTTGGAATGGTTAAAAGTGCATGAAAATGGCCAATTTACTCACTCTGAGGTCTCAAAAAGCATTTCTTCACCCCGGTAAGTGAATTAAATACCATTTGGAGGCATTTAATGTTCAAGCAAAGACGGCTGATTTTTGACAATAGAGATAACACCCCCCCATTATGTCATGCTTCAGAAAGGTGAAAAATGGTCCGTTTTCAAATGTTTTATTTTTGAACGTCAGTTCACATTTGTAGGTAGATCATCAGTTTTAGAGCTAAAGTTAGCATCTTTAAAGTGATTTTCATGCTTCCAGGGGCCCGGGAAGTGAATTAAAAACCATTTGGAGGCATTTAATGTTCATGCAAAAACAGCTGATTTTTGACAAAAGAGATAACACCCCCCCCCATTACGTCATGCTTCAGAAAGGTGAAAAATGGCCTGTTTTCAAATGTTTTATTTTTGAACGTCAGTTCACATTTGTAGGTAGATCATCAGTTTTAGAGCTAAAATTAGCATGTTTAAAGTGATTTTCATGCTTCCAGGGGCCCGGGAAGTGAATTAAAAACCATTTGGAGGCATTTAATGTTCATGCAAAAACAGCTGATTTTTGACAAAAGAGATAACACCCCCTCATTACGTCATGCTTCAGAAAGGTGAAAAATGGTCCGTTTTCAAATGTTTTATTTTTGAACGTCAGTTCACATTTGTAGGTGGATCATCAGTTTTAGAGCTAAAATTAGCATGTTTAAAGTGATTTTCATGCTTCCAGGGGCCCTAAACACAACATTTGTGGAATGGTTAAAAGTGCATGAAAATGGCCAATTTACTCACTCTGGGGTCTCAGAAAGTGTTTCTTCACCCCGAGAAGTGAATTAAGTACCATTTGGAGGCATTTAATGTTCAAACAAAAACGGCAGATTTTTGACAAAAGAGATAACACCCCCCCATTACGTCATGCTTCAGAAAGGTGAAAAATGGTCCGTTTTCAAATGTTTTATTTTTGAACGTCAGTTCACATTTGTAGGTGGATCATCAGTTTTAGAGCTAAAATTAGCATGTTTAATTTGATTTTCATGCTTCCATGGGCCCGGGTAGTGAATTAAAAACCATTTGGAGGCATTTAATGTTCATGCAAAAACAGCTGATTTTTGACAAAAGAGATAACACCCCCCATTACGTCATGCTTCAGAAAGGTGAAAAATGGTCCGTTTTCAAATGTTTTATTTTTGAACTTCAATTCACATTTGTAGGTGGATCATCAGCTTTAGAGCTAAAATTAGCATGTTTAAAGTGATTTTCATGCTTCCAGGGGCCCGGGAAGTGAATTAAAAACCATTTGGAGGCATTTAATGTTCATGCAAAAACAGCTGATTTTTGACAAAAGAGATAACACCCCCCATTACGTCATGCCTCAGAAAGGTGAAAAATGGTCCGTTTTCAAATGTTTTATTTTTGAACGTCAGTTCACATTTGTAGGTAGATCATCAGTTTTAGAGCTAAAATTAGCATGTTTAAAGTGATTTTCATGCTTCCAGGGGCCCGGGAAGTGAATTAAAAACCATTTGGAGGCATTTAATGTTCATGCAAAAACAGCTGATTTTTGACAAAAGAGATAACACCCCCCCATTACGTCATGCTTCAGAAAGGTGAAAAATGGTCCGTTTTCAAATGTTTTATTTTTGAACGTCAGTTCACATTTGTAGGTGGATCATCAGCTTTAGAGCTAAAATTAGCATGTTTAAAGTGATTTTCATGCTTCCAAGGGCCCGGGAAGTGAATTAAAAACCATTTGGAGGCATTTAATGTTCATGCAAAAACAGCTGATTTTTGACAAAAGAGATAACACCCCCCCATTACGTCATGCTTCAGAAAGGTGAAAAATGGTCCGTTTTCAAATGTTTTATTTTTGAACTTCAGTTCACATTTGTAGGTGGATCATCAGTTTTAGAGCTAAAATTAGCATGTTTAAAGTGATTTTCATGCTTCCAGGGGCCCTAAACACAACATTTGTGGAATGGTTAAAAGTGCATGAAAATGGCCAATTTACTCACTCTGGGGTCTCAGAAAGTGTTTCTTCACCCCGAGAAGTGAATTAAGTACCATTTGGAGGCATTTAATGTTCAAACAAAAACGGCTGATTTTTGACAAAAGAGATAACACCCCCCCATTACGTCATGCTTCAGAAAGGTGAAAAATGGTCCATTTTCAAATGTTTTATTTTTGAACGTCAGTTCACATTTGTAGGTGGATCATCAGTTTTAGAGCTAAAATTAGCATGTTTAATTTGATTTTCATGCTTCCAGGGGCCCGGGTAGTGAATTAAAAACCATTTGGAGGCATTTAATGTTCATGCAAAAACAGCTGATTTTTGACAAAAGAGATAACACCCCCCATTACGTCATGCTTCAGAAAGGTGAAAAATGGTCCGTTTTCAAATGTTTTATTTTTGAACTTCAATTCACATTTGTAGGTGGATCATCAGCTTTAGAGCTAAAATTAGCATGTTTAAAGTTATTTTCATGCTTCCAGGGGCCCGGGAAGTGAATTAAAAACCATTTGGAGGCATTTAATGTTCATGCAAAAACAGCTGATTTTTGACAAAAGAGATAACACCCCCCCATTACATCATGCTTCAGAAAGGTGAAAAATGGTCCGTTTTCAAATGTTTTATTTTTGAACGTCAGTTCACATTTGTAGGTAGATCATCAGTTTTAGAGCTAAAATTAGCATGTTTAAAGTGATTTTCATGCTTCCAAGGGCCCGGGAAGTGAATTAAAAACCATTTGGAGGCATTTAATGTTCATGCAAAAACAGCTGATTTTTGACAAAAGAGATAACACCCCCCCATTACGTCATGCTTCAGAAAGGTGAAAAATGGTCCGTTTTCAAATGTTTTATTTTTGAACTTCAGTTCACATTTGTAGGTGGATCATCAGTTTTAGAGCTAAAATTAGCATGTTTAAAGTGATTTTCATGCTTCCAGGGGCCCTAAACACAACATATGTGGAATGGTTAAAAGTGCATAAAAATGGCCAATTTACTCACTCTGGGGTCTCAAAAAGTGTTTCTTCACCCCAGGAAGTGAATTAAATACCATTTGGAGGCATTTAATGTTCAAGCAAAGACGGCTGATTTTTGACAATAGAGATAACACCCCCCCATTATGTCATGCTTCAAAAAGGTGAAAAATGGTCCGTTTTCAAATGTTTTATTTTTGAACGTCAGTTCACATTTGTAGGTAGATCATCAGTTTTAGAGCTAAAGTTAGCATGTTTAAAGTGATTTTCATGCTTCCAGGGGCCCGGGAAGTGAATTAAAAACCATTTGGAGGCATTTAATGTTCATGCAAAAACAGCTGATTTTTGACAAAAGAGATAACACCCCCCATTACGTCATGCTTCAGAAAGGTGAAAAATGGTCAGTGTTCAAATGTTTTATATTTGAACGTCAGTTCACATTTGTAGGTGGATCATCAGTTTTAGAGCTAAAATTAGCATGTTTAAAGTGATTTTCATGCTTCCAGGGGCCCTAAACACAACATTTGTGGAATGGTTAAAAGTGCATAAAAATGGCCAATTTACTCACTCTGGGGTCTCAAAAAGTGTTTCTTCACCCCGGAAAGTAAATTAAATACCATTTGGAAGCATTTAATGTTCAAGCAAAAACGGCTGATTTTTGACAAAAGAGAAAACACCCCCCCCCCCATTACGTCATGCTTCAGAAAGGAGAAAAATGGTCCGTTTTCAAATGTTTTATTTCTGAACGTCAGTTCACATTTGTAGGTAGATCATCAGTTTTAGAGCTAAAGTTAGCATGTTTAAAGTGATTTTCATGCTTCCAGGGGCCCGGGAAGTGAATTAAAAACCATTTGGAGGCATTTAATGTTCATGCAAAAACAGCTGATTTTTTACAAATGAGATAAAACCCCCCCCCCATTACGTCATGCTTCACAAAGGTGAAAAATGGTCCGTTTTCAAATGTTTTATATTTGAACGTCAGTTCACATTTGTAGGTGGATCATCAGTTTTAGAGCTAAAATTAGCATGTTTAAAGTGATTTTCATGCTTCCAGGGGCCCTAAACACAACATTTGTGGAATGGTTAAAAGTGCATTAAAATGGCCAATTTACTCACTCTGGGGACTCAAAAAGTGTTTCTTCACCCCGGGAAGTGATTTAAAAACCATTTGGAGGCATTTAATGTTCATGCAAAAACAGCTGATTTTTGACAAAAGAGATAACACCCCCCCATTACGTCATGCTTCAGAAAGGTGAAAAATGGTCAGTTTTCAAATGTTTTATTTTTGAACGTCAGTTCACATTTGTTGGTGGATCATCAGTTTTAGAGCTAAAATTTGCATGTTTAATGTGATTTTCATGCTTCAAGGGGCCCGGGAAGTGAATTAAAAACCATTTGGAGGCATTTAATGTTCATGCAAAAACAGCAGATTTTTTACAAGAGATAACACCCCCCCATTACGTCATGCTTCAGAAAGATGAAAAATGGTCCGTTTTCAAATGTTTTATTTTTGAACGTCAGTTCACATTTGTAGGTAGATCATCAGTTTTAGAGCTAAAATTAGCATGTTTAAAGTGATTTTCATGCTTCCAAGGGCCCGGGAAGTGAATTAAAAACCATTTGGAGGCATTTAATGTTCATGCAAAAACAGCTGATTTTTGACAAAAGAGATAACACCCCCCCATTACGTCATGCTTCAGAAAGGTGAAAAATGGTCCGTTTTCAAATGTTTTATTATTGAACTTCAGTTCACATTTGTAGGTGGATCATCAGTTTTAGAGCTAAAATTAGCATGTTTAAAGTGATTTTCATGCTTCCAGGGGCCCGGGAAGTGAATTAAAAACCATTTGGAGGCATTTAATGTTCATGCAAAAACAGCTGATTTTTGACAAAAGAGATAACACCCCCCATTACGTCATGCTTCAGAAAGGTGAAAAATGGTCAGTGTTCAAATGTTTTATATTTGAACGTCAGTTCACATTTGTAGGTGGATCATCAGTTTTAGAGCTAAAATTAGCATGTTTAAAGTGATTTTCATGCTTCCAGGGGCCCTAAACACAACATTTGTGGAATGGTTAAAAGTGCATTAAAATGGCCAATTTACTCACTCTGGGGACTCAAAAAGTGTTTCTTCACCCCGGGAAGTGATTTAAAAACCATTTGGAGGCATTTAATGTTCATGCAAAAACAGCTGATTTTTGACAAAAGAGATAACACCCCCCCATTACGTCATGCTTCAGAAAGGTGAAAAATGGTCAGTTTTCAAATGTTTTATTTTTGAACGTCAGTTCACATTTGTTGGTGGATCATCAGTTTTAGAGCTAAAATTTGCATGTTTAATGTGATTTTCATGCTTCAAGGGGCCCGGGAAGTGAATTAAAAACCATTTGGAGGCATTTAATGTTCATGCAAAAACAGCAGATTTTTTACAAGAGATAACACCCCCCCATTACGTCATGCTTCAGAAAGATGAAAAATGGTCCGTTTTCAAATGTTTTATTTTTGAACGTCAGTTCACATTTGTAGGTAGATCATCAGTTTTAGAGCTAAAATTAGCATGTTTAAAGTGATTTTCATGCTTCCAAGGGCCCGGGAAGTGAATTAAAAACCATTTGGAGGCATTTAATGTTCATGCAAAATCAGCTGATTTTTGACAAAAGAGATAACACCCCCCCATTACGTCATGCTTCAGAAAGGTGAAAAATGGTCCGTTTTCAAATGTTTTATTTTTGAACTTCAGTTCACATTTGTAGGTGGATCATCAGTTTTAGAGCTAAAATTAGCATGTTTAAAGTGATTTTCATGCTTCCAGGGGCCCGGGAAGTGAATTAAAAACCATTTGGAGGCATTTAATGTTCATGCAAAAACAGCTGATTTTTGACAAAAGAGATAACACCCCCCATTACGTCATGCTTCAGAAAGGTGAAAAATGGTCAGTGTTCAAATGTTTTATATTTGAACGTCAGTTCACATTTGTAGGTGGATCATCAGTTTTAGAGCTAAAATTAGCATGTTTAAAGTGATTTTCATGCTTCCAGGGGCCCTAAACACAACATTTGTGGAATGGTTAAAAGTGCATAAAAATGGCCAATTTACTCACTCTGGGGTCTCAAAAAGTGTTTCTTCACCCCGGGAAGTAAATTAAATACCATTTGGAAGCATTTAATGTTCAAGCAAAAACGGCTGATTTTTGACAAAAGAGAAAACACCCCCCCCCCATTACGTCATGCTTCAGAAACGAGAAAAATGGTCCGTTTTCAAATGTTTTATTTTTGAACGTCAGTTCACATTTGTAGGTAGATCATCAGTTTTAGAGCTAAAGTTAGCATGTTTAAAGTGATTTTCATGCTTCCAGGGGCCCGGGAAGTGAATTAAAAACCATTTGGAGGCATTTAATGTTCATGCAAAAACAGCAGATTTTTTACAAATGAGATAAAACCCCCCCATTACGTCATGCTTCACAAAGGTGAAAAATGGTCCGTTTTCAAATGTTTTATATTTGAACGTCAGTTCACATTTGTAGGTGGATCATCAGTTTTAGAGCTAAAATTAGCATGTTTAAAGTGATTTTCATGCTTCCAGGGGCCCTAAACACAACATTTGTGGAATGGTTAAAAGTGCATTAAAATGGCCAATTTACTCACTCTGGGGACTCAAAAAGTGTTTCTTCACCCCGGGAAGTGATTTAAAAACCATTTGGAGGCATTTAATGTTCATGTAAAAAACGCTGATTTTTGACAAAAGAGATAACACCCCCCCATTACGTCATGCTTCAGAAAGGTGAAAAATGGTCAGTTTTCAAATGTTTTATTTTTGAACGTCAGTTCACATTTGTAGGTGGATCATCAGTTTTAGAGCTAAAATGTGCATGTTTAATGTGATTTTCATGCTTCAAGGGGCCCGGGAAGTGAATTAAAAACCATTTGGAGGCATTTAATGTTCATGCAAAAACAGCAGATTTTTTACAAGAGATAACACCCCCCCCATTACGTCATGCTTCAGAAAGGTGAAAAATGGTCCGTTTTCAAATGTTTTATTTTTGAACGTCAGTTCACATTTGTAGGTAGATCATCAGTTTTAGAGCTAAAATTAGCATGTTTAAAGTGATTTTCATGCTTCCAAGGGCCCGGGAAGTGAATTAAAAACCATTTGGAGGCATTTAATGTTCATGCAAAAACAGCTGATTTTTGACAAAAGAGATAACACCCCCCCATTACGTCATGCTTCAGAAAGGTGAAAAATGGTCCGTTTTCAAATGTTTTATTTTTGAACTTCAGTTCACATTTGTAGGTGGATCATCAGTTTTAGAGCTAAAATTAGCATGTTTAAAGTGATTTTCATGCTTCCAGGGGCCCTAAACACAACATTTTTGGAATGGTTAAAAGTGCATGAAAATGGCCAATTTACTCACTCTGAGGTCTCAAAAAGCATTTCTTCACCCCGGGAAGTGAATTAAATACCATTTGGAGGCATTTAATGTTCAAGCAAAGACGGCTGATTTTTGACAATAGAGATAACACCCCCCCATTATGTCATGCTTCAGAAAGGTGAAAAATGGTCCGTTTTCAAATGTTTTATTTTTGAACGTCAGTTCACATTTGTAGGTGGATCATCAGTTTTAGAGCTAAAATTAGCATGTTTAAAGTGATTTTCATGCTTCCAGGGGCCCTAAACACAACATTTGTGGAATGGTTAAAAGTGCATGAAAATGGCCAATTTACTCACTCTGGGGTCTCAGAAAGTGTTTCTTCACCCCGAGAAGTGAATTAAGTACCATTTGGAGGCATTTAATGTTCAAACAAAAACGGCAGATTTTTGACAAAAGAGATAACACCCCCCCATTACGTCATGCTTCAGAAAGGTGAAAAATGGTCCGTTTTCAAATGTTTTATTTTTGAACGTCAGTTCACATTTGTAGGTGGATCATCAGTTTTAGAGCTAAAATTAGCATGTTTAATTTGATTTTCATGCTTCCATGGGCCCGGGTAGTGAATTAAAAACCATTTGGAGGCATTTAATGTTCATGCAAAAACAGCTGATTTTTGACAAAAGAGATAACACCCCCCATTACGTCATGCTTCAGAAAGGTGAAAAATGGTCCGTTTTCAAATGTTTTATTTTTGAACTTCAATTCACATTTGTAGGTGGATCATCAGCTTTAGAGCTAAAATTAGCATGTTTAAAGTGATTTTCATGCTTCCAGGGGCCCGGGAAGTGAATTAAAAACCATTTGGAGGCATTTAATGTTCATGCAAAAACAGCTGATTTTTGACAAAAGAGATAACACCCCCCCATTACGTCATGCCTCAGAGAGGTGAAAAATGGTCCGTTTTCAAATGTTTTATTTTTGAACGTCAGTTCACATTTGTAGGTAGATCATCAGTTTTAGAGCTAAAATTAGCATGTTTAAAGTGATTTTCATGCTTCCAGGGGCCCGGGAAGTGAATTAAAAACCATTTGGAGGCATTTAATGTTCATGCAAAAACAGCTGATTTTTGACAAAAGAGATAACACCCCCCCATTACGTCATGCTTCAGAAAGGTGAAAAATGGTCCGTTTTCAAATGTTTTATTTTTGAACGTCAGTTCACATTTGTAGGTGGATCATCAGCTTTAGAGCTAAAATTAGCATGTTTAAAGTGATTTTCATGCTTCCAAGGGCCCGGGAAGTGAATTAAAAACCATTTGGAGGCATTTAATGTTCATGCAAAAACAGCTGATTTTTGACAAAAGAGATAACACCCCCCCATTACGTCATGCTTCAGAAAGGTGAAAAATGGTCCGTTTTCAAATGTTTTATTTTTGAACTTCAGTTCACATTTGTAGGTGGATCATCAGTTTTAGAGCTAAAATTAGCATGTTTAAAGTGATTTTCATGCTTCCAGGGGCCCTAAACACAACATTTGTGGAATGGTTAAAAGTGCATGAAAATGGCCAATTTACTCACTCTGGGGTCTCAGAAAGTGTTTCTTCACCCCGAGAAGTGAATTAAGTACCATTTGGAGGCATTTAATGTTCAAACAAAAACGGCTGATTTTTGACAAAAGAGATAACACCCCCCCATTACGTCATGCTTCAGAAAGGTGAAAAATGGTCCGTTTTCAAATGTTTTATTTTTGAACGTCAGTTCACATTTGTAGGTGGATCATCAGTTTTAGAGCTAAAATTAGCATGTTTAATTTGATTTTCATGCTTCCAGGGGCCCGGGTAGTGAATTAAAAACCATTTGGAGGCATTTAATGTTCATGCAAAAACAGCTGATTTTTGACAAAAGAGATAACACCCCCCATTACGTCATGCTTCAGAAAGGTGAAAAATGGTCCGTTTTCAAATGTTTTATTTTTGAACTTCAATTCACATTTGTAGGTGGATCATCAGCTTTAGAGCTAAAATTAGCATGTTTAAAGTTATTTTCATGCTTCCAGGGGCCCGGGAAGTGAATTAAAAACCATTTGGAGGCATTTAATGTTCATGCAAAAACAGCTGATTTTTGACAAAAGAGATAACACCCCCCCATTACATCATGCTTCAGAAAGGTGAAAAATGGTCCGTTTTCAAATGTTTTATTTTTGAACGTCAGTTCACATTTGTAGGTAGATCATCAGTTTTAGAGCTAAAATTAGCATGTTTAAAGTGATTTTCATGCTTCCAAGGGCCCGGGAAGTGAATTAAAAACCATTTGGAGGCATTTAATGTTCATGCAAAAACAGCTGATTTTTGACAAAAGAGATAACACCCCCCCATTACGTCATGCTTCAGAAAGGTGAAAAATGGTCCGTTTTCAAATGTTTTATTTTTGAACTTCAGTTCACATTTGTAGGTGGATCATCAGTTTTAGAGCTAAAATTAGCATGTTTAAAGTGATTTTCATGCTTCCAGGGGCCCTAAACACAACATATGTGGAATGGTTAAAAGTGCATAAAAATGGCCAATTTACTCACTCTGGGGTCTCAAAAAGTGTTTCTTCACCCCAGGAAGTGAATTAAATACCATTTGGAGGCATTTAATGTTCAAGCAAAGACGGCTGATTTTTGACAATAGAGATAACACCCCCCCATTATGTCATGCTTCAAAAAGGTGAAAAATGGTCCGTTTTCAAATGTTTTATTTTTGAACGTCAGTTCACATTTGTAGGTAGATCATCAGTTTTAGAGCTAAAGTTAGCATGTTTAAAGTGATTTTCATGCTTCCAGGGGCCCGGGAAGTGAATTAAAAACCATTTGGAGGCATTTAATGTTCATGCAAAAACAGCTGATTTTTGACAAAAGAGATAACACCCCCCATTACGTCATGCTTCAGAAAGGTGAAAAATGGTCAGTGTTCAAATGTTTTATATTTGAACGTCAGTTCACATTTGTAGGTGGATCATCAGTTTTAGAGCTAAAATGAGCATGTTTAAAGTGATTTTCATGCTTCCAGGGGCCCTAAACACAACATTTGTGGAATGGTTAAAAGTGCATAAAAATGGCCAATTTACTCACTCTGAGGTCTCAAAAAGTGTTTCTTCACCCCGGAAAGTAAATTAAATACCATTTGGAAGCATTTAATGTTCAAGCAAAAACGGCTGATTTTTGACAAAAGAGAAAACACCCCCCCCCCCATTACGTCATGCTTCAGAAAGGAGAAAAATGGTCCGTTTTCAAATGTTTTATTTCTGAACGTCAGTTCACATTTGTAGGTAGATCATCAGTTTTAGAGCTAAAGTTAGCATGTTTAAAGTGATTTTCATGCTTCCAGGGGCCCGGGAAGTGAATTAAAAACCATTTGGAGGCATTTAATGTTCATGCAAAAACAGCTGATTTTTTACAAATGAGATAAAACCCCCCCCCATTACGTCATGCTTCACATAGGTGAAAAATGGTCCGTTTTCAAATGTTTTATATTTGAACGTCAGTTCACATTTGTAGGTGGATCATCAGTTTTAGAGCTAAAATTAGCATGTTTAAAGTGATTTTCATGCTTCCAGGGGCCCTAAACACAACATTTGTGGAATGGTTAAAAGTGCATTAAAATGGCCAATTTACTCACTCTGGGGACTCAAAAAGTGTTTCTTCACCCCGGGAAGTGATTTAAAAACCATTTGGAGGCATTTAATGTTCATGCAAAAACAGCTGATTTTTGACAAAAGAGATAACACCCCCCCATTACGTCATGCTTCAGAAAGGTGAAAAATGGTCAGTTTTCAAATGTTTTATTTTTGAACGTCAGTTCACATTTGTTGGTGGATCATCAGTTTTAGAGCTAAAATTTGCATGTTTAATGTGATTTTCATGCTTCAAGGGGCCCGGGAAGTGAATTAAAAACCATTTGGAGGCATTTAATGTTCATGCAAAAACAGCAGATTTTTTACAAGAGATAACACCCCCCCATTACGTCATGCTTCAGAAAGATGAAAAATGGTCCGTTTTCAAATGTTTTATTTTTGAACGTCAGTTCACATTTGTAGGTAGATCATCAGTTTTAGAGCTAAAATTAGCATGTTTAAAGTGATTTTCATGCTTCCAAGGGCCCGGGAAGTGAATTAAAAACCATTTGGAGGCATTTAATGTTCATGCAAAAACAGCTGATTTTTGACAAAAGAGATAACACCCCCCCATTACGTCATGCTTCAGAAAGGTGAAAAATGGTCCGTTTTCAAATGTTTTATTTTTGAACTTCAGTTCACATTTGTAGGTGGATCATCAGTTTTAGAGCTAAAATTAGCATGTTTAAAGTGATTTTCATGCTTCCAGGGGCCCGGGAAGTGAATTAAAAACCATTTGGAGGCATTTAATGTTCATGCAAAAACAGCTGATTTTTGACAAAAGAGATAACACCCCCCATTACGTCATGCTTCAGAAAGGTGAAAAATGGTCAGTGTTCAAATGTTTTATATTTGAACGTCAGTTCACATTTGTAGGTGGATCATCAGTTTTAGAGCTAAAATTAGCATGTTTAAAGTGATTTTCATGCTTCCAGGGGCCCTAAACACAACATTTGTGGAATGGTTAAAAGTGCATAAAAATGGCCAATTTACTCACTCTGGGGTCTCAAAAAGTGTTTCTTCACCCCGGGAAGTAAATTAAATACCGTTTGGAAGCATTTAATGTTCAAGCAAAAACGGCTGATTTTTGACAAAAGAGAAAACACCCCCCCCCCATTACGTCATGCTTCAGAAACGAGAAAAATGGTCCGTTTTCAAATGTTTTATTTTTGAACGTCAGTTCACATTTGTAGGTAGATCATCAGTTTTAGAGCTAAAGTTAGCATGTTTAAAGTGATTTTCATGCTTCCAGGGGCCCGGGAAGTGAATTAAAAACCATTTGGAGGCATTTAATGTTCATGCAAAAACAGCAGATTTTTTACAAATGAGATAAAACCCCCCCATTACGTCATGCTTCACAAAGGTGAAAAATGGTCCGTTTTCAAATGTTTTATATTTGAACGTCAGTTCACATTTGTAGGTGGATCATCAGTTTTAGAGCTAAAATTAGCATGTTTAAAGTGATTTTCATGCTTCCAGGGGCCCTAAACACAACATTTGTGGAATGGTTAAAAGTGCATTAAAATGGCCAATTTACTCACTCTGGGGACTCAAAAAGTGTTTCTTCACCCCGGGAAGTGATTTAAAAACCATTTGGAGGCATTTAATGTTCATGTAAAAACCGCAGATTTTTGACAAAAGAGATAACACCCCCCCATTACGTCATGCTTCAGAAAGGTGAAAAATGGTCAGTTTTCAAATGTTTTATTTTTGAACGTCAGTTCACATTTGTAGGTGGATCATCAGTTTTAGAGCTAAAATGTGCATGTTTAATGTGATTTTCATGCTTCAAGGGGCCCGGGAAGTGAATTAAAAACCATTTGGAGGCATTTAATGTTCATGCAAAAACAGCAGATTTTTTACAAGAGATAACACCCCCCCATTACGTCATGCTTCAGAAAGGTGAAAAATGGTCCGTTTTCAAATGTTTTATTTTTGAACGTCAGTTCACATTTGTAGGTAGATCATCAGTTTTAGAGCTAAAATTAGCATGTTTAAAGTGATTTTCATGCTTCCAAGGGCCCGGGAAGTGAATTAAAAACCATTTGGAGGCATTTAATGTTCATGCAAAAACAGCTGATTTTTGACAAAAGAGATAACACCCCCCCATTACGTCATGCTTCAGAAAGGTGAAAAATGGTCCGTTTTCAAATGTTTTATTTTTGAACTTCAGTTCACATTTGTAGGTGGATCATCAGTTTTAGAGCTAAAATTAGCATGTTTAAAGTGATTTTCATGCTTCCAGGGGCCCTAAACACAACATTTTTGGAATGGTTAAAAGTGCATGAAAATGGCCAATTTACTCACTCTGAGGTCTCAAAAAGCATTTCTTCACCCCGGGAAGTGAATTAAATACCATTTGGAGGCATTTAATGTTCAAGCAAAGACGGCTGATTTTTGACAATAGAGATAACACCCCCCCATTATGTCATGCTTCAGAAAGGTGAAAAATGGTCCGTTTTCAAATGTTTTATTTTTGAACGTCAGTTCACATTTGTAGGTAGATCATCAGTTTTAGAGCTAAAGTTAGCATGTTTAAAGTGATTTTCATGCTTCCAGGGGCCTGGGAAGTGAATTAAAAACCATTTGGAGGCATTTAATGTTCATGCAAAAACAGCTGATTTTTGACAAAAGAGATAACACCCCCCCATTACGTCATGCTTCACAAAGGTGAAAAAAGGTCCGTTTTCAAATGTTTTATTTTTGAACGTCAGTTCACATTTGTAGGTGGATCATCAGTTTTAGAGCTAAAATTAGCATGTTTAAAGTGATTTTCATGCTTCCAGGGGCCCTAAACACAACATTTTTGGAATGGTTAAAAGTGCATGAAAATGGCCAATTTACTCACTCTGAGGTCTCAAAAAGCATTTCTTCACCCCGGGAAGTGAATTAAATACCATTTGGAGGCATTTAATGTTCAAGCAATGACGGCTGATTTTTGACAATAGAGATAACACCCCCCCATATGTCATGCTTCAGAAAGGTGAAAAATGGTCCGTTTTCAAATGTTTTATTTTTGAACGTCAGTTCACATTTGTAGGTAGATCATCAGTTTTAGAGCTAAAATTAGCATGTTTAAAGTGATTTTCATGCTTCCAGGGGCCCGGGAAGTGAATTAAAAACCATTTGGAGGCATTTAATGTTCATGCAAATACAGCTGATTTTTGACAAAAGAGATAACACCCCCCCCATTACGTCATGCTTCAGAAAGGTGAAAAATGGTCCGTTTTCAAATGTTTTATTTTTGAACGTCAGTTCACATTTGTAGGTAGATCATCAGTTTTAGAGCTAAAATTAGCATGTTTAAAGTGATTTTCATGCTTCCAGGGGCCCGGGAAGTGAATTAAAAACCATTTGGAGGCATTTAATGTTCATGCAAAAACAGCTGATTTTTGACAAAAGAGATAACACCCCCTCATTACGTCATGCTTCAGAAAGGTGAAAAATGGTCCGTTTTCAAATGTTTTATTTTTGAACGTCAGTTCACATTTGTAGGTGGATCATCAGTTTTAGAGCTAAAATTTGCGTTGTTTAAAGTGATTTTCATGCTTCCAGGGGCCCTAAACACAACATTTGTGGAATGGTTAAAAGTGCATGAAAACGGCCAATTTACTCACTCTGAGGTCTCAAAAAGCATTTCTTCACCCCGGGAAGTGAATTAAATACCATTTGGAGGCATTTAATGTTCAAGCAAAGACGGCTGATTTTTGACAAAAGAGATAACACCCCCCCATTATGTCATGCTTCAGAAAGGTGAAAAATGGTCCGTTTTCAAATGTTTTATTTTTGAACGTCAGTTCACATTTGTAGGTAGATCATCAGTTTTAGAGCTAAAATTAGCGTGTTTAATTTGATTTTCATGCTTCCAGGGGCCCGGGTAGTGAATTAAAAACCATTTGGAGGCATTTAATGTTCATGCAAAAACAGCAGATTTTTGACAAAAGAGATAACACCCCCCATTACGTCATGCTTCAGAAAGGTGAAAAATGGTCCGTTTTCAAATGTTTTATTTTTGAACTTCAATTCACATTTGTAGGTGGATCATCAGCTTTAGAGCTAAAATTAGCATGTTTAAAGTGATTTTCATGCTTCCAGGGGCCCGGGAAGTGAATTAAAAACCATTTGGAGGCATTTAATGTTCATGCAAAAACAGCTGATTTTTGACAAAAGAGATAACACCCCCCCATTACGTCATGCTTCAGAAAGGTGAAAAATGGTCCGTTTTCAAATGTTTTATTTTTGAACGTCAGTTCACATTTGTAGGTAGATCATCAGTTTTAGAGCTAAAATTAGCATGTTTAAAGTGATTTTCATGCTTCCAGGGGCCCGGGAAGTGAATTAAAAACCATTTGGAGGCATTTAATGTTCATGCAAAAACAGCTGATTTTTGACAAAAGAGATAACACCCCCCCATTACGTCATGCTTCAGAAAGGTGAAAAATGGTCCGTTTTCAAATGTTTTATTTTTGAACGTCAGTTCACATTTGTAGGTGGATCATCAGTTTTAGAGCTAAAATTAGCATGTTTAAAGTGATTTTCATGCTTCCAAGGGCCCGGGAAGTGAATTAAAAACCATTTGGAGGCATTTAATGTTCATGCAAAAACAGCTGATTTTTGACAAAAGAGATAACACCCCCCCATTACGTCATGCTTCAGAAAGGTGAAAAATGGTCCGTTTTCAAATGTTTTATTTTTGAACTTCAGTTCACATTTGTAGGTGGATCATCACTTTTAGAGCTAAAATTAGCATGTTTAAAGTGATTTTCATGCTTCCAGGGGCCCTAAACACAACATTTTCGGAATGGTTCAAAGTGCATGAAAATGGCCAATTTACTCACTCTGAGGTCTCAAAAAGCATTTCTTCACCCCGGGAAGTGAATTAAATACCATTTGGAGGCATTTAATGTTCAAGCAAAGACGGCTGATTTTTGACAAAAGAGATAACACCCCCCCATTATGTCATGCTTCAGAAAGGTGAAAAATGGTCCGTTTTCAAATGTTTTATTTTTGAACGTCAGTTCACATTTGTAGGTAGATCATCAGTTTTAGAGCTAAAATTAGCATGTTTAAAGTGATTTTCATTCTTCCAGGGGCCCGGGAAGTGAATTAAAAACCATTTGGAGGCATTTAATGTTCATGCAAAAACAGCTGATTTTTTACAAAAGAGATAACACCCCCCCATTACGTCATGCTTCAGAAAGGTGAAAAATGGTCCGTTTTCAAATGTTTTATTTTTGAACGTCAGTTCACATTTGTAGGTAGATCATCAGTTTTAGAGCTAAAATTAGCATGTTTAAAGTGATTTTCATGCTTTCAGGGGCCCGGGAAGTGAATTAAAAACCATTTGGAGGCATTTAATGTTCATGCAAAAACAGCTGATTTTTGACAAAAGAGATAACACCCCCTCATTATGTCATGCTTCAGAAAGGTGAAAAATGGTCCATTTTCAAATGTTTTATTTTTGAACGTCAGTTCACATTTGTAGGTGGATCATCAGTTTTAGAGCTAAAATTAGCATGTTTAATGTGATTTTCATGCTTCAAGGGGCCCGGGAAGTGAATTAAAAACCATTTGGAGGCATTTGATGTTCATGCAAAAACAGCGGATTTTTTTCAAGAGATAACACCCCCCATTACGTCATGCTACAGAAAGGTGAAAAATGGTCCATTTTCAAATGTTTTATTTTTGAACGTCAGTTCACATTTGTAGGTAGATCATCAGTTTTAGAGCTAAAATTAGCATGTTTAAAGTGATTTTCATGCTTCCAAGGGCCCGGGAAGTGAATTAAAAACCATTTGGAGGCATTTAATGTTCATGCAAAAACAGCTGATTTTTGACAAAAGAGATAACACCCCCCATTACGTCATGCTTCAGAAAGGTGAAAAATGGTCCGTTTTCAAATGTTTTATTTTTGAACTTCAGTTCACATTTGTAGGTGGATCATCAGTTTTAGAGCTAAAATTAGCATGTTTAAAGTGATTTTCATGCTTCCAGGGGCCCTAAACACAACATTTTTGGAATGGTTAAAAGTGCATGAAAATGGCCAATTTACTCACTCTGAGGTCTCAAAAAGCATTTCTTCACCCCGGGAAGTGAATTAAATACCATTTGGAGGCATTTAATGTTCAAGCAAAGACGGCTGATTTTTGACAATAGAGATAACCCCCCCATTATGTCATGCTTCAGAAAGGTAAAAAATGGTCCGTTTTCAAATGTTTTATTTTTGAACGTCAGTTCACATTTGTAGGTAGATCATCAGTTTTAGAGCTAAAATTAGCACGTTTAAAGTGATTTTCATGCTTCCAGGGGCCCGGGAAGTGAATTAAAAACCATTTGGAGGCATTTAATGTTCATGCAAAAACAGCTGATTTTTGACAAAAGAGATAACACCCCCTCATTACGTCATGCTTCAGAAAGGTGAAAAATGGTCCGTTTTCAAATGTTTTATTTTTGACCGTCAGTTCACATTTGTAGGTAGATCATCAGTTTTAGAGCTAAAATTAGCATGTTTAAAGTAATTTTCATGCTTCCAGGGGCCCTAAACACAACATTTGTGGAATAGTTAAAAGTGCATGAAAATGGCCAATTTACTCACTCTGGGGTCTCAGAAAGTGTTTCTTCACCCCGGGAAGTGAATTAAGTACCATTTGGAGGCATTTAATGTTCAAACAAAAACGGCTGATTTTTGACAAAAGAGATAACACCCCCCCATTACGTCATGCTTCAGAAAGGTGAAAAATGGTCCGTTTTCAAATGTTTTATTTTTGAACGTCAGTTCACATTTGTAGGTGGATCATCAGTTTTAGAGCTAAAATTAGCATGTTTAATTTGATTTTCATGCTTCCAGGGGCCCGGGTAGTGAATTAAAAACCATTTGGAGGCATTTAATGTTCATGCAAAAACAGCTGATTTTTGACAAAAGAGATAACACCCCCATTACGTCATGCTTCAGAAAGGTAAAAAATGGTCCGTTTTCAAATGTTTTATTTTTGAACTTCAATTCACATTTGTAGGTGGATCATCAGTTTTAGAGCTAAAATTAGCATGTTTAAAGTGATTTTCATGCTTCCAGGGGCCCGGGAAGTGAATTAAAAACCATTTGGAGGCATTTAATGTTCATGCAAAAACAGCTGATATTTGACAAAAGAGATAACACCCCCCCATTAAGTCATGCTTCAGAAAGGTGAAAAATGGTCCGTTTTCAAATGTTTTATCTTTGAACGTCAGTTCACATTTGTATGTAGATCATCAGTTTTAGAGCTAAAATTAGCATGTTTAAAGTGATTTTCATGCTTCCAGGGACCCGGGAAGTGAATTAAAAACCATTTGGGGACATTTAATGTTCATGCAAAAACAGCTGATTTTTGACAAAAGAGATAACACCCCCCCCATTACGTCATGCTTCAGAAAGGTGAAAAATGGTCCGTTTTCAAATGTTTTATTTTTGAACGTCAGTTTACATTTGTAGGTAGATCATCAGTGTTAGAGCTAAAATTAGCATGTTTAAAGTGATTTTCATGCTTCCAGGGGCCCGGGAAATCAATTAAAAACCATTTGGAGGCATTTAATGTTCATGCAAAAACGGCTGATTTTTGACAAAAGAGATAACACCCCCCCATTACGTCATGCTTCAGAAAGGTGAAAAATGGTCCGTTTTCAAATGTTTTATTTTTGAACGTCAGTTTACATTTGTAGGTAGATCATCAGTGTTAGAGCTAAAATTAGCATGTTTAAAGTGATTTTCATGCTTCCAGGGGCCCGGGAAATCAATTAAAAACCATTTGGAGGCATTTAATGTTCATGCAAAAACAGCTGATTTTTTACAAAAGAGATAACACCCCCCCATTACGTCATGCTTCAGAAAGGTGAAAAATGGTCCGTTTCAAATGTTTTATTTTTGAACGTCAGTTCACATTTGTAGGTAGATCATCAGTTTTAGAGCTAAAATTAGCATGTTTAAAGTGATTTTCATGCTTTCAGGGGCCCGGGAAGTGAATTAAAAACCATTTAGAGGCATTTAATGTTCATGCAAAATCAGCTGATTTTTGACAAAAGAGATAACACCCCCTCATTATGTCATGCTTCAGAAAGGTGAAAAATGGTCCATTTTCAAATGTTTTATTTTTGAACGTCAGTTCACATTTGTAGGTGGATCATCAGTTTTAGAGCTAAAATTAGCATGTTTAATGTGATTTTCATGCTTCAAGGGGCCCGGGAAGTGAATTAAAAACCATTTGGAGGCATTTGATGTTCATGCAAAAACAGCGGATTTTTTTCAAGAGATAACACCCCCCATTACGTCATGCTACAGAAAGGTGAAAAATGGTCCATTTTCAAATGTTTTATTTTTGAACGTCAGTTCACATTTGTAGGTAGATCATCAGTTTTAGAGCTAAAATTAGCATGTTTAAAGTGATTTTCATGCTTCCAAGGGCCCGGGAAGTGAATTAAAAACCATTTGGAGGCATTTAATGTTCATGCAAAAACAGCTGATTTTTGACAAAAGAGATAACACCCCCCATTACGTCATGCTTCAGAAAGGTGAAAAATGGTCCGTTTTCAAATGTTTTATTTTTGAACTTCAGTTCACATTTGTAGGTGGATCATCAGTTTTAGAGCTAAAATTAGCATGTTTAAAGTGATTTTCATGCTTCCAGGGGCCCTAAACACAACATTTTTGGAATGGTTAAAAGTGCATGAAAATGGCCAATTTACTCACTCTGAGGTCTCAAAAAGCATTTCTTCACCCCGGGAAGTGAATTAAATACCATTTGGAGGCATTTAATGTTCAAGCAAAGACGGCTGATTTTTGACAATAGAGATAACCCCCCCATTATGTCATGCATCAGAAAGGTAAAAAATGGTCCGTTTTCAAATGTTTTATTTTTGAACGTCAGTTCACATTTGTAGGTAGATCATCAGTTTTAGAGCTAAAATTAGCACGTTTAAAGTGATTTTCATGCTTCCAGGGGCCCGGGAAGTGAATTAAAAACCATTTGGAGGCATTTAATGTTCATGCAAAAACAGCTGATTTTTGACAAAAGAGATAACACCCCCTCATTACGTCATGCTTCAGAAAGGTGAAAAATGGTCCGTTTTCAAATGTTTTATTTTTGACCGTCAGTTCACATTTGTAGGTAGATCATCAGTTTTAGAGCTAAAATTAGCATGTTTAAAGTAATTTTCATGCTTCCAGGGGCCCTAAACACAACATTTGTGGAATAGTTAAAAGTGCATGAAAATGGCCAATTTACTCACTCTGGGGTCTCAGAAAGTGTTTCTTCACCCCGGGAAGTGAATTAAGTACCATTTGGAGGCATTTAATGTTCAAACAAAAACGGCTGATTTTTGACATAAGAGATAACACCCCCCCATTACGTCATGCTTCAGAAAGGGGAAAAATGGTCCGTTTTCAAATGTTTTATTTTTGAACTTCAGTTCACATTTGTAGGTGGATCATCAGTTTTAGAGCTAAAATTAGCATGTTTAAAGTGATTTTCATGCTTCCAGGGGCCCTAAACACAACATTTTTGGAATGGTTAAAAGTGCATGAAAATGGCCAATTTACTCACTCTGAGGTCTCAAAAAGCATTTCTTCACCCCGGGAAGTGAATTAAATACCATTTGGAGGCATTTAATGTTCAAGCAAAGACGGCTGATTTTTGACAATAGAGATAACACCCCCCCATTATGTCATGCTTCAGAAAGGTGAAAAATGGTCCGTTTTCAAATGTTTTATTTTTGAACGTCAGTTCACATTTGTAGGTAGATCATCAGTTTTAGAGCTAAAGTTAGCATGTTTAAAGTGATTTTCATGCTTCCAGGGGCCTGGGAAGTGAATTAAAAACCATTTGGAGGCATTTAATGTTCATGCAAAAACAGCTGATTTTTGACAAAAGAGATAACACCCCCCCATTACGTCATGCTTCACAAAGGTGAAAAAAGGTCCGTTTTCAAATGTTTTATTTTTGAACGTCAGTTCACATTTGTAGGTGGATCATCAGTTTTAGAGCTAAAATTAGCATGTTTAAAGTGATTTTCATGCTTCCAGGGGCCCTAAACACAACATTTTTGGAATGGTTAAAAGTGCATGAAAATGGCCAATTTACTCACTCTGAGGTCTCAAAAAGCATTTCTTCACCCCGGGAAGTGAATTAAATACCATTTGGAGGCATTTAATGTTCAAGCAATGACGGCTGATTTTTGACAATAGAGATAACACCCCCCCATATGTCATGCTTCAGAAAGGTGAAAAATGGTCCGTTTTCAAATGTTTTATTTTTGAACGTCAGTTCACATTTGTAGGTAGATCATCAGTTTTAGAGCTAAAATTAGCATGTTTAAAGTGATTTTCATGCTTCCAGGGGCCCGGGAAGTGAATTAAAAACCATTTGGAGGCATTTAATGTTCATGCAAAAACAGCTGATTTTTGACAAAAGAGATAACACCCCCTCATTACGTCATGCTTCAGAAAGGTGAAAAATGGTCCGTTTTCAAATGTTTTATTTTTGAACGTCAGTTCACATTTGTAGGTGGATCATCAGTTTTAGAGCTAAAATTTGCGTTGTTTAAAGTGATTTTCATGCTTCCAGGGGCCCTAAACACAACATTTGTGGAATGGTTAAAAGTGCATGAAAACGGCCAATTTACTCACTCTGGGGTCTCAGAAAGTGTTTCTTCACCCCGAGAAGTGAATTAAGTACCATTTGGAGGCATTTAATGTTCAAACAAAAACGGCTGATTTTTGACAAAAGAGATAACACCCCCCCATTACGTCATGCTTCAGAAAGGTGAAAAATGGTCCGTTTTCAAATGTTTTATTTTTGAACGTCAGTTCACATTTGTAGGTGGATCATCAGTTTTAGAGCTAAAATTAGCGTGTTTAATTTGATTTTCATGCTTCCAGGGGCCCGGGTAGTGAATTAAAAACCATTTGGAGGCATTTAATGTTCATGCAAAAACAGCAGATTTTTGACAAAAGAGATAACACCCCCCATTACGTCATGCTTCAGAAAGGTGAAAAATGGTCCGTTTTCAAATGTTTTATTTTTGAACTTCAATTCACATTTGTAGGTGGATCATCAGCTTTAGAGCTAAAATTAGCATGTTTAAAGTGATTTTCATGCTTCCAGGGGCCCGGGAAGTGAATTAAAAACCATTTGGAGGCATTTAATGTTCATGCAAAAACAGCTGATTTTTGACAAAAGAGATAACACCCCCCCATTACGTCATGCTTCAGAAAGGTGAAAAATGGTCCGTTTTCAAATGTTTTATTTTTGAACGTCAGTTCACATTTGTAGGTAGATCATCAGTTTTAGAGCTAAAATTAGCATGTTTAAAGTGATTTTCATGCTTCCAGGGGCCCGGGAAGTGAATTAAAAACCATTTGGAGGCATTTAATGTTCATGCAAAAACAGCTGATTTTTGACAAAAGAGATAACACCCCCCCATTACGTCATGCTTCAGAAAGGTGAAAAATGGTCCGTTTTCAAATGTTTTATTTTTGAACGTCAGTTCACATTTGTAGGTGGATCATCAGTTTTAGAGCTAAAATTAGCATGTTTAAAGTGATTTTCATGCTTCCAAGGGCCCGGGAAGTGAATTAAAAACCATTTGGAGGCATTTAATGTTCATGCAAAAACAGCTGATTTTTGACAAAAGAGATAACACCCCCCCATTACGTCATGCTTCAGAAAGGTGAAAAATGGTCCGTTTTCAAATGTTTTATTTTTGAACTTCAGTTCACATTTGTAGGTGGATCATCACTTTTAGAGCTAAAATTAGCATGTTTAAAGTGATTTTCATGCTTCCAGGGGCCCTAAACACAACATTTTCGGAATGGTTCAAAGTGCATGAAAATGGCCAATTTACTCACTCTGAGGTCTCAAAAAGCATTTCTTCACCCCGGGAAGTGAATTAAATACCATTTGGAGGCATTTAATGTTCAAGCAAAGACGGCTGATTTTTGACAAAAGAGATAACACCCCCCCATTATGTCATGCTTCAGAAAGGTGAAAAATGGTCCGTTTTCAAATGTTTTATTTTTGAACGTCAGTTCACATTTGTAGGTAGATCATCAGTTTTAGAGCTAAAATTAGCGTGTTTAATTTGATTTTCATGCTTCCAGGGGCCCGGGTAGTGAATTAAAAACCATTTGGAGGCATTTAATGTTCATGCAAAAACAGCAGATTTTTGACAAAAGAGATAACACCCCCCATTACGTCATGCTTCAGAAAGGTGAAAAATGGTCCGTTTTCAAATGTTTTATTTTTGAACTTCAATTCACATTTGTAGGTGGATCATCAGCTTTAGAGCTAAAATTAGCATGTTTAAAGTGATTTTCATGCTTCCAGGGGCCCGGGAAGTGAATTAAAAACCATTTGGAGGCATTTAATGTTCATGCAAAAACAGCTGATTTTTGACAAAAGAGATAACACCCCCCCATTACGTCATGCTTCAGAAAGGTGAAAAATGGTCCGTTTTCAAATGTTTTATTTTTGAACGTCAGTTCACATTTGTAGGTAGATCATCAGTTTTAGAGCTAAAATTAGCATGTTTAAAGTGATTTTCATGCTTCCAGGGGCCCGGGAAGTGAATTAAAAACCATTTGGAGGCATTTAATGTTCATGCAAAAACAGCTGATTTTTGACAAAAGAGATAACACCCCCCCATTACGTCATGCTTCAGAAAGGTGAAAAATGGTCCGTTTTCAAATGTTTTATTTTTGAACGTCAGTTCACATTTGTAGGTGGATCATCAGTTTTAGAGCTAAAATTAGCATGTTTAAAGTGATTTTCATGCTTCCAAGGGCCCGGGAAGTGAATTAAAAACCATTTGGAGGCATTTAATGTTCATGCAAAAACAGCTGATTTTTGACAAAAGAGATAACACCCCCCCATTACGTCATGCTTCAGAAAGGTGAAAAATGGTCCGTTTTCAAATGTTTTATTTTTGAACTTCAGTTCACATTTGTAGGTGGATCATCACTTTTAGAGCTAAAATTAGCATGTTTAAAGTGGTTTTCATGCTTCCAGGGGCCCTAAACACAACATTTTCGGAATGGTTCAAAGTGCATGAAAATGGCCAATTTACTCACTCTGAGGTCTCAAAAAGCATTTCTTCACCCCGGGAAGTGAATTAAATACCATTTGGAGGCATTTAATGTTCAAGCAAAGACGGCTGATTTTTGACAATAGAGATAACACCCCCCCATTATGTCATGCTTCAGAAAGGTGAAAAATGGTCCGTTTTCAAATGTTTTATTTTTGAACGTCAGTTCACATTTGTAGGTAGATCATCAGTTTTAGAGCTAAAGTTAGCATGTTTAAAGTGATTTTCATGCTTCCAGGGGCCTGGGAAGTGAATTAAAAACCATTTGGAGGCATTTAATGTTCATGCAAAAACAGCTGATTTTTGACAAAAGAGATAACACCCCCCCATTACGTCATGCTTCACAAAGGTGAAAAAAGGTCCGTTTTCAAATGTTTTATTTTTGAACGTCAGTTCACATTTGTAGGTGGATCATCAGTTTTAGAGCTAAAATTAGCATGTTTAAAGTGATTTTCATGCTTCCAGGGGCCCTAAACACAACATTTTTGGAATGGTTAAAAGTGCATGAAAATGGCCAATTTACTCACTCTGAGGTCTCAAAAAGCATTTCTTCACCCCGGGAAGTGAATTAAATACCATTTGGAGGCATTTAATGTTCAAGCAATGACGGCTGATTTTTGACAATAGAGATAACACCCCCCCATATGTCATGCTTCAGAAAGGTGAAAAATGGTCCGTTTTCAAATGTTTTATTTTTGAACGTCAGTTCACATTTGTAGGTAGATCATCAGTTTTAGAGCTAAAATTAGCATGTTTAAAGTGATTTTCATGCTTCCAGGGGCCCGGGAAGTGAATTAAAAACCATTTGGAGGCATTTAATGTTCATGCAAATACAGCTGATTTTTGACAAAAGAGATAACACCCCCCCCATTACGTCATGCTTCAGAAAGGTGAAAAATGGTCCGTTTTCAAATGTTTTATTTTTGAACGTCAGTTCACATTTGTAGGTAGATCATCAGTTTTAGAGCTAAAATTAGCATGTTTAAAGTGATTTTCATGCTTCCAGGGGCCCGGGAAGTGAATTAAAAACCATTTGGAGGCATTTAATGTTCATGCAAAAACAGCTGATTTTTGACAAAAGAGATAACACCCCCTCATTACGTCATGCTTCAGAAAGGTGAAAAATGGTCCGTTTTCAAATGTTTTATTTTTGAACGTCAGTTCACATTTGTAGGTGGATCATCAGTTTTAGAGCTAAAATTTGCGTTGTTTAAAGTGATTTTCATGCTTCCAGGGGCCCTAAACACAACATTTGTGGAATGGTTAAAAGTGCATGAAAACGGCCAATTTACTCACTCTGGGGTCTCAGAAAGTGTTTCTTCACCCCGAGAAGTGAATTAAGTACCATTTGGAGGCATTTAATGTTCAAACAAAAACGGCTGATTTTTGACAAAAGAGATAACACCCCCCCATTACGTCATGCTTCAGAAAGGTGAAAAATGGTCCGTTTTCAAATGTTTTATTTTTGAACGTCAGTTCACATTTGTAGGTGGATCATCAGTTTTAGAGCTAAAATTAGCGTGTTTAATTTGATTTTCATGCTTCCAGGGGCCCGGGTAGTGAATTAAAAACCATTTGGAGGCATTTAATGTTCATGCAAAAACAGCAGATTTTTGACAAAAGAGATAACACCCCCCATTACGTCATGCTTCAGAAAGGTGAAAAATGGTCCGTTTTCAAATGTTTTATTTTTGAACTTCAATTCACATTTGTAGGTGGATCATCAGCTTTAGAGCTAAAATTAGCATGTTTAAAGTGATTTTCATGCTTCCAGGGGCCCGGGAAGTGAATTAAAAACCATTTGGAGGCATTTAATGTTCATGCAAAAACAGCTGATTTTTGACAAAAGAGATAACACCCCCCCATTACGTCATGCTTCAGAAAGGTGAAAAATGGTCCGTTTTCAAATGTTTTATTTTTGAACGTCAGTTCACATTTGTAGGTAGATCATCAGTTTTAGAGCTAAAATTAGCATGTTTAAAGTGATTTTCATGCTTCCAGGGGCCCGGGAAGTGAATTAAAAACCATTTGGAGGCATTTAATGTTCATGCAAAAACAGCTGATTTTTGACAAAAGAGATAACACCCCCCCATTACGTCATGCTTCAGAAAGGTGAAAAATGGTCCGTTTTCAAATGTTTTATTTTTGAACGTCAGTTCACATTTGTAGGTGGATCATCAGTTTTAGAGCTAAAATTAGCATGTTTAAAGTGATTTTCATGCTTCCAAGGGCCCGGGAAGTGAATTAAAAACCATTTGGAGGCATTTAATGTTCATGCAAAAACAGCTGATTTTTGACAAAAGAGATAACACCCCCCCATTACGTCATGCTTCAGAAAGGTGAAAAATGGTCCGTTTTCAAATGTTTTATTTTTGAACTTCAGTTCACATTTGTAGGTGGATCATCACTTTTAGAGCTAAAATTAGCATGTTTAAAGTGATTTTCATGCTTCCAGGGGCCCTAAACACAACATTTTCGGAATGGTTCAAAGTGCATGAAAATGGCCAATTTACTCACTCTGAGGTCTCAAAAAGCATTTCTTCACCCCGGGAAGTGAATTAAATACCATTTGGAGGCATTTAATGTTCAAGCAAAGACGGCTGATTTTTGACAAAAGAGATAACACCCCCCCATTATGTCATGCTTCAGAAAGGTGAAAAATGGTCCGTTTTCAAATGTTTTATTTTTGAACGTCAGTTCACATTTGTAGGTAGATCATCAGTTTTAGAGCTAAAATTAGCATGTTTAAAGTGATTTTCATTCTTCCAGGGGCCCGGGAAGTGAATTAAAAACCATTTGGAGGCATTTAATGTTCATGCAAAAACAGCTGATTTTTTACAAAAGAGATAACACCCCCCCATTACGTCATGCTTCAGAAAGGTGAAAAATGGTCCGTTTTCAAATGTTTTATTTTTGAACGTCAGTTCACATTTGTAGGTAGATCATCAGTTTTAGAGCTAAAATTAGCATGTTTAAAGTGATTTTCATGCTTTCAGGGGCCCGGGAAGTGAATTAAAAACCATTTGGAGGCATTTAATGTTCATGCAAAAACAGCTGATTTTTGACAAAAGAGATAACACCCCCTCATTATGTCATGCTTCAGAAAGGTGAAAAATGGTCCATTTTCAAATGTTTTATTTTTGAACGTCAGTTCACATTTGTAGGTGGATCATCAGTTTTAGAGCTAAAATTAGCATGTTTAATGTGATTTTCATGCTTCAAGGGGCCCGGGAAGTGAATTAAAAACCATTTGGAGGCATTTGATGTTCATGCAAAAACAGCGGATTTTTTTCAAGAGATAACACCCCCCATTACGTCATGCTACAGAAAGGTGAAAAATGGTCCATTTTCAAATGTTTTATTTTTGAACGTCAGTTCACATTTGTAGGTAGATCATCAGTTTTAGAGCTAAAATTAGCATGTTTAAAGTGATTTTCATGCTTCCAAGGGCCCGGGAAGTGAATTAAAAACCATTTGGAGGCATTTAATGTTCATGCAAAAACAGCTGATTTTTGACAAAAGAGATAACACCCCCCATTACGTCATGCTTCAGAAAGGTGAAAAATGGTCCGTTTTCAAATGTTTTATTTTTGAACTTCAGTTCACATTTGTAGGTGGATCATCAGTTTTAGAGCTAAAATTAGCATGTTTAAAGTGATTTTCATGCTTCCAGGGGCCCTAAACACAACATTTTTGGAATGGTTAAAAGTGCATGAAAATGGCCAATTTACTCACTCTGAGGTCTCAAAAAGCATTTCTTCACCCCGGGAAGTGAATTAAATACCATTTGGAGGCATTTAATGTTCAAGCAAAGACGGCTGATTTTTGACAATAGAGATAACCCCCCCATTATGTCATGCTTCAGAAAGGTAAAAAATGGTCCGTTTTCAAATGTTTTATTTTTGAACGTCAGTTCACATTTGTAGGTAGATCATCAGTTTTAGAGCTAAAATTAGCACGTTTAAAGTGATTTTCATGCTTCCAGGGGCCCGGGAAGTGAATTAAAAACCATTTGGAGGCATTTAATGTTCATGCAAAAACAGCTGATTTTTGACAAAAGAGATAACACCCCCTCATTACGTCATGCTTCAGAAAGGTGAAAAATGGTCCGTTTTCAAATGTTTTATTTTTGACCGTCAGTTCACATTTGTAGGTAGATCATCAGTTTTAGAGCTAAAATTAGCATGTTTAAAGTAATTTTCATGCTTCCAGGGGCCCTAAACACAACATTTGTGGAATAGTTAAAAGTGCATGAAAATGGCCAATTTACTCACTCTGGGGTCTCAGAAAGTGTTTCTTCACCCCGGGAAGTGAATTAAGTACCATTTGGAGGCATTTAATGTTCAAACAAAAACGGCTGATTTTTGACAAAAGAGATAACACCCCCCCATTACGTCATGCTTCAGAAAGGTGAAAAATGGTCCGTTTTCAAATGTTTTATTTTTGAACGTCAGTTCACATTTGTAGGTGGATCATCAGTTTTAGAGCTAAAATTAGCATGTTTAATTTGATTTTCATGCTTCCAGGGGCCCGGGTAGTGAATTAAAAACCATTTGGAGGCATTTAATGTTCATGCAAAAACAGCTGATTTTTGACAAAAGAGATAACACCCCCCCATTACGTCATGCTTCAGAAAGGTGAAAAATGGTCCGTTTTCAAATGTTTTATTTTTGAACGTCAGTTCACATTTGTAGGTGTATCATCAGTTTTAGAGCTAAAATTATCATGTTTAATTTGATTTTCATGCTTCCAGGGGCCCGGGTAGTGAATTAAAAACCATTTGGAGGCATTTAATGTTCATGCAAAAACAGCTGATTTTTGACAAAAGAGATAACACCCCCATTACGTCATGCTTCAGAAAGGTAAAAAATGGTCCGTTTTCAAATGTTTTATTTTTGAACTTCAATTCACATTTGTAGGTGGATCATCAGTTTTAGAGCTAAAATTAGCATGTTTAAAGTGATTTTCATGCTTCCAGGGGCCCGGGAAGTGAATTAAAAACCATTTGGAGGCATTTAATGTTCATGCAAAAACAGCTGATATTTGACAAAAGAGATAACACCCCCCCATTAAGTCATGCTTCAGAAAGGTGAAAAATGGTCCGTTTTCAAATGTTTTATCTTTGAACGTCAGTTCACATTTGTATGTAGATCATCAGTTTTAGAGCTAAAATTAGCATGTTTAAAGTGATTTTCATGCTTCCAGGGACCCGGGAAGTGAATTAAAAACCATTTGGGGACATTTAATGTTCATGCAAAAACAGCTGATTTTTGACAAAAGAGATAACACCCCCCCCATTACGTCATGCTTCAGAAAGGTGAAAAATGGTCCGTTTTCAAATGTTTTATTTTTGAACGTCAGTTTACATTTGTAGGTAGATCATCAGTGTTAGAGCTAAAATTAGCATGTTTAAAGTGATTTTCATGCTTCCAGGGGCCCGGGAAATCAATTAAAAACCATTTGGAGGCATTTAATGTTCATGCAAAAACGGCTGATTTTTGACAAAAGAGATAACACCCCCCCATTACGTCATGCTTCAGAAAGGTGAAAAATGGTCCGTTTTCAAATGTTTTATTTTTGAACGTCAGTTTACATTTGTAGGTAGATCATCAGTGTTAGAGCTAAAATTAGCATGTTTAAAGTGATTTTCATGCTTCCAGGGGCCCGGGAAATCAATTAAAAACCATTTGGAGGCATTTAATGTTCATGCAAAAACAGCTGATTTTTTACAAAAGAGATAACACCCCCCCATTACGTCATGCTTCAGAAAGGTGAAAAATGGTCCGTTTTCAAATGTTTTATTTTTGAACGTCAGTTCACATTTGTAGGTAGATCATCAGTTTTAGAGCTAAAATTAGCATGTTTAAAGTGATTTTCATGCTTTCAGGGGCCCGGGAAGTGAATTAAAAACCATTTAGAGGCATTTAATGTTCATGCAAAATCAGCTGATTTTTGACAAAAGAGATAACACCCCCTCATTATGTCATGCTTCAGAAAGGTGAAAAATGGTCCATTTTCAAATGTTTTATTTTTGAACGTCAGTTCACATTTGTAGGTGGATCATCAGTTTTAGAGCTAAAATTAGCATGTTTAATGTGATTTTCATGCTTCAAGGGGCCCGGGAAGTGAATTAAAAACCATTTGGAGGCATTTGATGTTCATGCAAAAACAGCGGATTTTTTTCAAGAGATAACACCCCCCATTACGTCATGCTACAGAAAGGTGAAAAATGGTCCATTTTCAAATGTTTTATTTTTGAACGTCAGTTCACATTTGTAGGTAGATCATCAGTTTTAGAGCTAAAATTAGCATGTTTAAAGTGATTTTCATGCTTCCAAGGGCCCGGGAAGTGAATTAAAAACCATTTGGAGGCATTTAATGTTCATGCAAAAACAGCTGATTTTTGACAAAAGAGATAACACCCCCCATTACGTCATGCTTCAGAAAGGTGAAAAATGGTCCGTTTTCAAATGTTTTATTTTTGAACTTCAGTTCACATTTGTAGGTGGATCATCAGTTTTAGAGCTAAAATTAGCATGTTTAAAGTGATTTTCATGCTTCCAGGGGCCCTAAACACAACATTTTTGGAATGGTTAAAAGTGCATGAAAATGGCCAATTTACTCACTCTGAGGTCTCAAAAAGCATTTCTTCACCCCGGGAAGTGAATTAAATACCATTTGGAGGCATTTAATGTTCAAGCAAAGACGGCTGATTTTTGACAATAGAGATAACCCCCCCATTATGTCATGCATCAGAAAGGTAAAAAATGGTCCGTTTTCAAATGTTTTATTTTTGAACGTCAGTTCACATTTGTAGGTAGATCATCAGTTTTAGAGCTAAAATTAGCACGTTTAAAGTGATTTTCATGCTTCCAGGGGCCCGGGAAGTGAATTAAAAACCATTTGGAGGCATTTAATGTTCATGCAAAAACAGCTGATTTTTGACAAAAGAGATAACACCCCCTCATTACGTCATGCTTCAGAAAGGTGAAAAATGGTCCGTTTTCAAATGTTTTATTTTTGACCGTCAGTTCACATTTGTAGGTAGATCATCAGTTTTAGAGCTAAAATTAGCATGTTTAAAGTAATTTTCATGCTTCCAGGGGCCCTAAACACAACATTTGTGGAATAGTTAAAAGTGCATGAAAATGGCCAATTTACTCACTCTGGGGTCTCAGAAAGTGTTTCTTCACCCCGGGAAGTGAATTAAGTACCATTTGGAGGCATTTAATGTTCAAACAAAAACGGCTGATTTTTGACATAAGAGATAACACCCCCCCATTACGTCATGCTTCAGAAAGGGGAAAAATGGTCCGTTTTCAAATGTTTTATTTTTGAACGTCAGTTCACATTTGTAGGTGGATCATCAGTTTTAGAGCTAAAATTAGCATGTTTAATTTGATTTTCATGCTTCCAGGGGCCCGGGTAGTGAATTAAAAACCATTTGGAGGCATTTAATGTTCATGCAAAAACAGCTGATTTTTGACAAAAGAGATAACACCCCCCCATTACGTCATGCTTCAGAAAGGTGAAAAATGGTCCGTTTTCAAATGTTTTATTTTTGAACGTCAGTTCACATTTGTAGGTGTATCATCAGTTTTAGAGCTAAAATTATCATGTTTAATTTGATTTTCATGCTTCCAGGGGCCCGGGTAGTGAATTAAAAACCATTTGGAGGCATTTAATGTTCATGCAAAAACAGCTGATTTTTGACAAAAGAGATAACACCCCCATTACGTCATGCTTCAGAAAGGTGAAAAATGGTCCGTTTTCAAATGTTTTATTTTTGAACGTCAGTTCACATTTGTAGGTGTATCATCAGTTTTAGAGCTAAAATTATCATGTTTAATTTGATTTTCATGCTTCCAGGGGCCCGGGTAGTGAATTAAAAACCATTTGGAGGCATTTAATGTTCATGCAAAAACAGCTGATTTTTGACAAAAGAGATAACACCCCCATTAAGTCATGCTTCAGAAAGGTGAAAAATGGTCCGTTTTCAAATGTTTTATCTTTGAACGTCAGTTCACATTTGTATGTAGATCATCAGTTTTAGAGCTAAAATTAGCATGTTTAAAGTGATTTTCATGCTTCCAGGGACCCGGGAAGTGAATTAAAAACCATTTGGGGGCATTTAATGTTCATGCAAAAACAGCTGATTTTTGACAAAAGAGATAACACCCCCCCCATTACGTCATGCTTCAGAAAGGTGAAAAATGGTCCGTTTTCAAATGTTTTATTTTTGAACGTCAGTTTACATTTGTAGGTAGATCATCAGTGTTAGAGCTAAAATTAGCATGTTTAAAGTGATTTTCATGCTTCCAGGGGCCCGGGAAATCAATTAAAAACCATTTGGAGGCATTTAATGTTCATGCAAAAACAGCTGATTTTTTACAAAAGAGATAACACCCCCCCATTACGTCATGCTTCAGAAAGGTGAAAAATGGTCTGTTTTCAAATGTTTTATTTTTGAACGTCAGTTCACATTTGTAGGTAGATCATCAGTTTTAGAGCTAAAATTAGCATGTTTAAAGTGATTTTCATGCTTTCAGGGGCCCGGTAAGTGAATTAAAAACCATTTAGAGGCATTTAATGTTCATGCAAAATCAGCTGATTTTTGACAAAAGAGATAACACCCCCTCATTATGTCATGCTTCAGAAAGGTGAAAAATGGTCCATTTTCAAATGTTTTATTTTTGAACGTCAGTTCACATTTGTAGGTGGATCATCAGTTTTAGAGCTAAAATTAGCATGTTTAATGTGATTTTCATGCTTCAAGGGGCCCGGGAAGTGAATTAAAAACCATTTGGAGGTATTTGATGTTCATGCAAAAACAGCGGATTTTTTTCAAGAGATAACACCCCCCATTACGTCATGCTACAGAAAGGTGAAAAATGGTCCATTTTCAAATGTTTTATTTTTGAACGTCAGTTCACATTTGTAGGTAGATCATCAGTTTTAGAATTAAAATTAGCATGTTTAAAGTGATTTTCATGCTTCCAAGGGCCCGGGAAGTGAATTAAAAACCATTTGGAGGCATTTAATGTTCATGCAAAAACAGCTGATTTTTGACAAAAGAGATAACACCCCCCATTACGTCATGCTTCAGAAAGGTGAAAAATGGTCCGTTTTCAAATGTTTTATTTTTGAACTTCAGTTCACATTTGTAGGTGGATCATCAGTTTTAGAGCTAAAATTAGCATGTTTAAAGTGATTTTCATGCTTCCAGGGGCCCTAAACACAACATTTTTGGAATGGTTAAAAGTGCATGAAAATGGCCAATTTACTCACTCTGAGGTCTCAAAAAGCATTTCTTCACCCCGGGAAGTGAATTAAATACCATTTGGAGGCATTTAATGTTCAAGCAAAGACGGCTGATTTTTGACAATAGAGATAACCCCCCCATTATGTCATGCTTCAGAAAGGTAAAAAATGGTCCGTTTTCAAATGTTTTATTTTTGAACGTCAGTTCACATTTGTAGGTAGATCATCAGTTTTAGAGCTAAAATTAGCACGTTTAAAGTGATTTTCATGCTTCCAGGGGCCCGGGAAGTGAATTAAAAACCATTTGGAGGCATTTAATGTTCATGCAAAAACAGCTGATTTTTGACAAAAGAGATAACACCCCCTCATTACGTCATGCTTCAGAAAGGTGAAAAATGGTCCGTTTTCAAATGTTTTATTTTTGACCGTCAGTTCACATTTGTAGGTAGATCATCAGTTTTAGAGCTAAAATTAGCATGTTTAAAGTAATTTTCATGCTTCCAGGGGCCCTAAACACAACATTTGTGGAATGGTTAAAAGTGCATGAAAATGGCCAATTTACTCACTCTGGGGTCTCAGAAAGTGTTTCTTCACCCCGGGAAGTGAATTAAGTACCATTTGGAGGCATTTAATGTTCAAACAAAAACGGCTGATTTTTGACAAAAGAGATAACACCCCCCCATTACGTCATGCTTCAGAAAGGGGAAAAATGGTCCGTTTTCAAATGTTTTATTTTTGAACGTCAGTTCACATTTGTAGGTGGATCATCAGTTTTAGAGCTAAAATTAGCATGTTTAATTTGATTTTCATGCTTCCAGGGGCCCGGGTAGTGAATTAAAAACCATTTGGAGGCATTTAATGTTCATGCAAAAACAGCTGATTTTTGACAAAAGAGATAACACCCCCCCATTACGTCATGCTTCAGAAAGGTGAAAAATGGTCCGTTTTCAAATGTTTTATTTTTGAACGTCAGTTCACATTTGTAGGTGTATCATCAGTTTTAGAGCTAAAATTATCATGTTTAATTTGATTTTCATGCTTCCAGGGGCCCGGGTAGTGAATTAAAAACCATTTGGAGGCATTTAATGTTCATGCAAAAACAGCTGATTTTTGACAAAAGAGATAACACCCCCATTACGTCATGCTTCAGAAAGGTAAAAAATGGTCCGTTTTCAAATGTTTTATTTTTGAACTTCAATTCACATTTGTAGGTGGATCATCAGTTTTAGAGCTAAAATTAGCATGTTTAAAGTGATTTTCATGCTTCCAGGGGCCCGGGAAGTGAATTAAAAACCATTTGGAGGCATTTAATGTTCATGCAAAAACGGCTGATATTTGACAAAAGAGATAACACCCCCCCATTAAGTCATGCTTCAGAAAGGTGAAAAATGGTCCGTTTTCAAATGTTTTATTTTTGAACGTCAGTTCACATTTGTATGTAGATCATCTGTTTTAGAGCTAAAATTAGCATGTTTAAAGTGATTTTCATGCTTCCAGGGACCCGGGAAGTGAATTAAAAACCATTTGGGGGCATTTAATGTTCATGCAAAAACAGCTGATTTTTGACAAAAGAGATAACACCCCCCCCCATTACGTCATGCTTCAGAAAGGTGAAAAATGGTCCGTTTTCAAATGTTTTATTTTTGAACGTCAGTTTACATTTGTAGGTAGATCATCAGTGTTAGAGCTAAAATTAGCATGTTTAAAGTGATTTTCATGCTTCCAGGGGCCCGGGAAATCAATTAAAAACCATTTGGAGGCATTTAATGTTCATGCAAAAACGGCTGATTTTTGACAAAAGAGATAACACCCCCCCATTACGTCATGCTTCAGAAAGGTGAAAAATGGTCCGTTTTCAAATGTTTTATTTTTGAACGTCAGTTTACATTTGTAGGTAGATCATCAGTTTTAGAGCTAAAATTAGCATGTTTAAAGTGGTTTTCATGCTTCCGGGGGCCTGGGATGTGAATTAAAAACCATTTGGAGGTATTTAATGTTCATGCAAAAACAGCTGATTTTTGACAAAAGAGATAACACCCCCCCCATTACGTCATGCTTCAGAAAGATGAAAAATGGTCAGTTTTCAAATGTTTTATTTTTGAACGTCAGTTCACATTTGTAGGTGGATCATCAGTTTTAGAGCTAAAATTAGCATGTTTAAAGTAATTTTCATGCTTCCAGGGGCCCTAAACACAACATTTGTGGAATAGTTAAAAGTGCATGAAAATGGCCAATTTACTCACTCTGGGGTCTCAGAAAGTGTTTCTTCACCCCGGGAAGTGAATTAAGTACCATTTGGAGGCATTTAATGTTCAAACAAAAACGGCTGATTTTTGACAAAAGAGATAACACCCCCCCATTACGTCATGCTTCAGAAAGGGGAAAAATGGTCCGTTTTCAAATGTTTTATTTTTGAACGTCAGTTCACATTTGTAGGTGGATCATCAGTTTTAGAGCTAAAATTAGCATGTTTAATTTGATTTTCATGCTTCCAGGGGCCCGGGTAGTGAATTAAAAACCATTTGGAGGCATTTAATGTTCATGCAAAAACAGCTGATTTTTGACAAAAGAGATAACACCCCCCCATTACGTCATGCTTCAGAAAGGTGAAAAATGGTCCGTTTTCAAATGTTTTATTTTTGAACGTCAGTTCACATTTGTAGGTGTATCATCAGTTTTAGAGCTAAAATTATCATGTTTAATTTGATTTTCATGCTTCCAGGGGCCCGGGTAGTGAATTAAAAACCATTTGGAGGCATTTAATGTTCATGCAAAAACAGCTGATTTTTGACAAAAGAGATAACACCCCCATTACGTCATGCTTCAGAAAGGTAAAAAATGGTCCGTTTTCAAATGTTTTCTTTTTGAACTTCAATTCACATTTGTAGGTGGATCATCAGTTTTAGAGCTAAAATTAGCATGTTTAAAGTGATTTTCATGCTTCCAGGGGCCCGGGAAGTGAATTAAAAACCATTTGGAGGCATTTAATGTTCATGCAAAAACGGCTGATATTTGACAAAAGAGATAACACCCCCCCATTAAGTCATGCTTCAGAAAGGTGAAAAATGGTCCGTTTTCAAATGTTTTATTTTTGAACGTCAGTTCACATTTGTATGTAGATCATCAGTTTTAGAGCTAAAATTAGCATGTTTAAAGTGATTTTCATGCTTCCAGGGACCCGGGAAGTGAATTAAAAACCATTTGGGGGCATTTAATGTTCATGCAAAAACAGCTGATTTTTGACAAAAGAGATAACACCCCCCCCCCCCATTACGTCATGCTTCAGAAAGGTGAAAAATGGTCCGTTTTCAAATGTTTTATTTTTGAACGTCAGTTTACATTTGTAGGTAGATCATCAGTGTTAGAGCTAAAATTAGCATGTTTAAAGTGATTTTCATGCTTCCAGGGGCCCGGGAAATCAATTAAAAACCATTTGGAGGCATTTAATGTTCATGCAAAAACGGCTGATTTTTGACAAAAGAGATAACACCCCCCCATTACGTCATGCTTCAGAAAGGTGAAAAATGGTCCGTTTTCAAATGTTTTATTTTTGAACGTCAGTTTACATTTGTAGGTAGATCATCAGTTTTAGAGCTAAAATTAGCATGTTTAAAGTGGTTTTCATGCTTCCGGGGGCCTGGGATGTGAATTAAAAACCATTTGGAGGTATTTAATGTTCATGCAAAAACAGCTGATTTTTGACAAAAGAGATAACACCCCCCCCATTACGTCATGCTTCAGAAAGATGAAAAATGGTCAGTTTTCAAATGTTTTATTTTTGAACGTCAGTTCACATTTGTAGGTGGATCATCAGTTTTAGAGCTAAAATTAGCATGTTTAAAGTAATTTTCATGGTTCCAGGGGCCCTAAACACAACATTTGTGGAATAGTTAAAAGTGCATGAAAATGGCCAATTTACTCACTCTGGGGTCTCAGAAAGTGTTTCTTCACCCCGGGAAGTGAATTAAGTACCATTTGGAGGCATTTAATGTTCAAACAAAAACGGCTGATTTTTGACAAAAGAGATAACACCCCCCCATTACGTCATGCTTCAGAACGGTGAAAAATGGTCCGTTTTCAAATGTTTTATTTTTGAACGTCAGTTCACATTTGTAGGTGGATCATCAGTTTTAGAGCTAAAATTAGCATGTTTAATTTGATTTTCATGCTTCCAGGGGCCCGGGTAGTGAATTAAAAACCATTTGGAGGCATTTAATGTTCATGCAAAAACAGCTGATTTTTGACAAAAGAGATAACACCCCCCCATTACGTCATGCTTCAGAAAGGTGAAAAATGGTCCGTTTTCAAATGTTTTATTTTTGAACGTCAGTTCACATTTGTAGGTGTATCATCAGTTTTAGAGCTAAAATTATCATGTTTAATTTGATTTTCATGCTTCCAGGGGCCCGGAAAGTGAATTAAAAACCATTTGGAGGCATTTAATGTTCATGCAAAAACAGCTGATTTTTGACAAAAGAGATAACACCCCCCCCATTACGTCATGCTTCAGAAAGGTGAAAAATGGTCCGTTTTCAAATGTTTTATTTTTGAACTTCAGTTCACATTTGTAGGTGGATCATCAGTTTTAGAGCTAAAATTAGCATGTTTAAAGTGATTTTCATGCTTCCAGGGGCCCTAAACACAACATTTTTGGAATGGTTAAAAGTGCATGAAAATGGCCAATTTACTCACTCTGAGGTCTCAAAAAGCATTTCTTCACCCCGGGAAGTGAATCAAATACCATTTGGAGGCATTTAATGTTCAAGCAAAGACGGCTGATTTTTGACAATAGAGATAACCCCCCCATTATGTCATGCTTCAGAAAGGTAAAAAATGGTCCGTTTTCAAATGTTTTATTTTTGAACGTCAGTTCACATTTGTAGGTAGATCATCAGTTTTAGAGCTAAAATTAGCACGTTTAAAGTGATTTTCATGCTTCCAGGGGCCCGGGAAGTGAATTAAAAACCATTTGGAGGCATTTAATGTTCATGCAAAAACAGCAGATTTTTGACAAAAGAGATAACACCCCCTCATTACGTCATGCTTCAGAAAGGTGAAAAATGGTCAGTTTTCAAATGTTTTATTTTTGAACGTCAGTTCACATTTGTAGGTAGATCATCAGTTTTAGAGCTAAAATTAGCATGTTTAAAGTAATTTTCATGCTTCCAGGGGCCCTAAACACAACATTTGTGGAATAGTTAAAAGTGCATGAAAATGGCCAATTTACTCACTCTGGGGTCTCAGAAAGTGTTTCTTCACCCCGGGAAGTGAATTAAGTACCATTTGGAGGCATTTAATGTTCAAACAAAAACGGCTGATTTTTGACAAAAGAGATAACACCCCCCCATTACGTCATGCTTCAGAAAGGTGAAAAATGGTCCGTTTTCAAATGTTTTATTTTTGAACGTCAGTTCACATTTGTAGGTGGATCATCAGTTTTAGAGCTAAAATTAGCATGTTTAATTTGATTTTCATGCTTCCAGGGGCCCGGGTAGTGAATTAAAAACCATTTGGAGGCATTTAATGTTCATGCAAAAACAGCTGATTTTTGACAAAAGAGATAACACCCCCCCATTACGTCATGCTTCAGAAAGGTGAAAAATGGTCCGTTTTCAAATGTTTTATTTTTGAACGTCAGTTCACATTTGTAGGTGTATCATCAGTTTTAGAGCTAAAATTATCATGTTTAATTTGATTTTCATGCTTCCAGGGGCCCGGGTAGTGAATTAAAAACCATTTGGAGGCATTTAATGTTCATGCAAAAACAGCTGATTTTTGACAAAAGAGATAACACCCCCATTACGTCATGCTTCAGAAAGGTAAAAAATGGTCCGTTTTCAAATGTTTTATTTTTGAACTTCAATTCACATTTGTAGGTGGATCATCAGTTTTAGAGCTAAAATTAGCATGTTTAAAGTGATTTTCATGCTTCCAGGGGCCCGGGAAGTGAATTAAAAACCATTTGGAGGCATTTAATGTTCATGCAAAAACGGCTGATATTTGACAAAAGAGATAACACCCCCCCATTAAGTCATGCTTCAGAAAGGTGAAAAATGGTCCGTTTTCAAATGTTTTATTTTTGAACGTCAGTTCACATTTGTATGTAGATCATCAGTTTTAGAGCTAAAATTAGCATGTTTAAAGTGATTTTCATGCTTCCAGGGACCCGGGAAGTGAATTAACAACCATTTGGGGGCATTTAATGTTCATGCAAAAACAGCTGATTTTTGACAAAAGAGATAACACCCCCCCCATTACGTCATGCTTCAGAAAGGTGAAAAATGGTCCGTTTTCAAATGTTTTATTTTTGAACGTCAGTTTACATTTGTAGGTAGATCATCAGTGTTAGAGCTAAAATTAGCATGTTTAAAGTGATTTTCATGCTTCCAGGGGCCCGGGAAATCAATTAAAAACCATTTGGAGGCATTTAATGTTCATGCAAAAACGGCTGATTTTTGACAAAAGAGATAACACCCCCCCATTACGTCATGCTTCAGAAAGGTGAAAAATGGTCCGTTTTCAAATGTTTTATTTTTGAACGTCAGTTTACATTTGTAGGTAGATCATCAGTTTTAGAGCTAAAATTAGCATGTTTAAAGTGGTTTTCATGCTTCCGGGGGCCTGGGATGTGAATTAAAAACCATTTGGAGGTATTTAATGTTCATGCAAAAACAGCTGATTTTTGACAAAAGAGATAACACCCCCCCCATTACGTCATGCTTCAGAAAGATGAAAAATGGTCAGTTTTCAAATGTTTTATTTTTGAACGTCAGTTCACATTTGTAGGTGGATCATCAGTTTTAGAGCTAAAATTAGCATGTTTAAAGTAATTTTCATGCTTCCAGGGGCCCTAAACACAACATTTGTGGAATAGTTAAAAGTGCATGAAAATGGCCAATTTACTCACTCTGGGGTCTCAGAAAGTGTTTCTTCACCCCGGGAAGTGAATTAAGTACCATTTGGAGGCATTTAATGTTCAAACAAAAACGGCTGATTTTTGACAAAAGAGATAACACCCCCCCATTACGTCATGCTTCAGAATGGTGAAAAATGGTCCGTTTTCAAATGTTTTATTTTTGAACGTCAGTTCACATTTGTAGGTGGATCATCAGTTTTAGAGCTAAAATTAGCATGTTTAATTTGGTTTTCATGCTTCCAGGGGCCCGGGTAGTGAATTAAAAACCATTTAGAGGCATTTAATGTTCATGCAAAAACAGCTGATTTTTGACAAAAGAGATAACACCCCCCCATTACGTCATGCTTCAGAAAGGTGAAAAATGGTCCGTTTTCAAATGTTTTATTTTTGAACGTCAGTTCACATTTGTAGGTGTATCATCAGTTTTAGAGCTAAAATTATCATGTTTAATTTGATTTTCATGCTTCCAGGGGCCCGGGTAGTGAATTAAAAACCATTTGGAGGCATTTAATGTTCATGCAAAAACAGCTGATTTTTGACAAAAGAGATAACACCCCCATTACGTCATGCTTCAGAAAGGTAAAAAATGGTCCGTTTTCAAATGTTTTATTTTTGAACTTCAATTCACATTTGTAGGTGGATCATCAGTTTTAGAGCTAAAATTAGCATGTTTAAAGTGATTTTCATGCTTCCAGGGGCCCGGGAAGTGAATTAAAAACCATTTGGAGGCATTTAATGTTCATGCAAAAACAGCTGATATTTAACAAAAGAGATAACACCCCCCCATTAAGTCATGCTTCAGAAAGGTGAAAAATGGTCCGTTTTCAAATGTTTTATTTTTGAACGTCAGTTCACATTTGTATCTAGATCATCAGTTTTAGAGCTAAAATTAGCATGTTTAAAGTGATTTTCATGCTTCCAGGGACCCGGGAAGTGAATTAAAAACCATTTGGGGGCATTTAATGTTCATGCAAAAACAGCAGATTTTTGACAAAAGAGATAACACCCCCCCCCATTACGTCATGCTTCAGAAAGGTGAAAAATGGTCCGTTTTCAAATGTTTTATTTTTGAACGTCAGTTCACATTTGTAGGTAGATCATCAGTGTTAGAGCTAAAATTAGCATGTTTAAAGTGATTTTCATGCTTCCAGGGGCCCGGGAAATCAATTAAAAACCATTTGGAGGCATTTAATGTTCATGCAAAAACGGCTGATTTTTGACAAAAGAGATAACACCCCCCCATTACGTCATGCTTCAGAAAGGTGAAAAATGGTCAGTTTTCAAATGTTTTATTTTTGAACGTCAGTTCACATTTGTAGGTGGATCATCAGTTTTAGAGCTAAAATTAGCATGTTTAAAGTGATTTTCATGCTTCCAGGGGCCCTAAACACAACATTTGTGGAATGGTTAAAAGTGCATGAAAATGGCCAATTTACTCACTCTGAGGTCTCAAAAAGTGTTTCTTCACCCCGGGAAGTGAATTAAATACCATTTGGAGGCATTTAATGTTCAAGCAAAAACAGCTGATTTTTGACAAAAGAGATAACACCCCCCCCATTATGTCATGCTTCAGAAAGGTGAAAAATGGTCCGTTTTCAAATATTTTATTTTTGAACGTCAGTTCACATTTGTAGGTAGATCATCAGTTTTAGAGCTAAAATTAGCATGTTTAAAGTGATTTTCATGCTTCCAGGGGCCCGGGAAGTGAATTAAAAACCATTTGGAGGCATTTAATGTTCATGCAAAAACAGCTGATTTTTGACAAAAGCGATAACACCCCCCATTACGTCATGCTTCAGAAAGGTGAAAAATGGTCAGTTTTCAAATGTTTTATTTTTGAACGTCAGTTCACATTTGTAGGTGGATCATCAGTTTTAGAGCTAAAATTAGCATGTTTAAAGTGATTTTCTTGCTTTCAGGGGCCCTAAACACAACATTTGTTGAATGGTTAAAAGTGCATGAAAATGGCCAATTTACTCACTCTGGGGTCTCAAAAAGTGTTTCTTCACCCCGGGTAGTGAATTAAATACCATTTGGAAGCATTTAATGTTCATGCAAAAACAGCTGATTTTTGACAAAAGAGATAACACCCCCCATTACGTCATGCTTCACAAAGGTGAAAAATGGTCTGTTTTCAAATGTTTTATATTTGAACGTCAGTTCACATTTGTAGGTGGATCATCAGTTTTAGAGCTAAAATTAGCATGTTTAAAGTGATTTTCATGCTTCCAGGGGCCCTAAACACAACATTTGTGGAATGGTTAAAAGTGCATAAAATGGGCCAATTTACTCACTCTGGGGACTCAAAAAGGGTTTCTTCACCCCGGGAAGTGATTTAAAAACCATTTGGAGGCATTTAATGTTCATGCAAAAACAGCTGATTTTTGACAAAAGAGATAACACCCCCCCCCATTACGTCATGCTTCAGAAAGGTGAAAAATGGTCCGTTTTCAAATGTTTTATTTTTGAACGTCAGTTCACATTTGTAGGTGGATCATCAGTTTTAGAGCTAAAATTAGCATGTTTAATGTGATTTTCATGCTTCAAGGGGCCCGGGAAGTGAATTAAAAACCATTTGGAGGCATTTAATGTTCATGCAAAAACAGCGGATTTTTTACAAGAGATAACAACCCCCATTACGTCATGCTTCAGAAAGGTGAAAAATGGTCCGTTTTCAAATGTTTTATTTTTGAACGTCAGTTCACATTTGTAGGTAGATCATCAGTTTTAGAGCTAAAATTAGCATGTTTAAAGTGATTTTCATGCTTCCAAGGGCCCGGGAAGTGAATTAAAAACCATTTGGAGGCATTTAATGTTCATGCAAAAACAGCTGATTTTTGACAAAAGAGATAACACCCCCCCATTACGTCATGCTTCAGAAAGGTGAAAAATTGTCCGTTTTCAAATGTTTTATTTTTGAACTTCAGTTCACATTTGTAGGTGGATCATCAGTTTTAGAGCTAAAATTAGCATGTTTAAAGTGATTTTCATGCTTCCAGGGGCCCTAAACACAACATTTTTGGAATGGTTAAAAGTGCATGAAAATGGCCAATTTACTCACTCTGAGGTCTCAAAAAGCATTTCTTCACCCCGGGAAGTGAATTAAATACCATTTGGAGGCATTTAATGTTCAAGCAAAGACGGCTGATTTTTGACAATAGAGATAACACCCCCCCATTATGTCATGCTTCAGAAAGGTGAAAAATGGTCCGTTTTCAAATGTTTTATTTTTGAACGTCAGTTCACATTTGTAGGTAGATCATCAGTTTTAGGGCTAAAGTTAGCATGTTTAAAGTGATATTCATGCTTCCAGGGGCCCGGGAAGTGAATTAAAAACCATTTGGAGGCATTTAATGTTCATGCAAAAACAGCTGATTTTTGACAAAAGAGATAACACCCCCATTACGTCATGCTTCACAAAGGTGAAAAATGGTCCGTTTTCAAATGTTTTATTTTTGAACGTCAGTTCACATTTGTAGGTGGATCATCAGTTTTAGAGCTAAAATTAGCATGTTTAAAGTGATTTTCATGCTTCCAGGGGCCCTAAACACAACATTTTTGGAATGGTTAAAAGTGCATGAAAATGGCCAATTTACTCACTCTGAGGTCTCAAAAAGCAGTTCTTCACCCCGGGAAGTGAATTAAATACCATTTGGAGGCATTTAATGTTCAAGCAATGACGGCTGATTTTTGACAATAGAGATAACACCCCCCCATTATGTCATGCTTCAGAAAGGTGAAAAATGGTCCGTTTTCAAATGTTTTATTTTTGAACGTCAGTTCACATTTGTAGGTAGATCATCAGTTTTAGAGCTAAAATTAGCATGTTTAAAGTGATTTTCATGCTTCCAGGGGCCCGGGAAGTGAATTAAAAACCATTTGGAGGCATTTAATGTTCATGCAAAAACAGCTGATTTTTTACAAAAGAGATAACACCCCCCCATTACGTCATGCTTCAAAAAGGTGAAAAATGGTCCGTTTTCAAATGTTTTATTTTTGAACGTCAGTTCACATTTGTAGGTAGATCATCAGTTTTAGAGCTAAAATTAGCATGTTTAAAGTGATTTTCATGCTTCCAGGGGCCCAGGAAGTGAATTAAAAACCATTTGGAGGCATTTAATGTTCATGCAAAAACAGCTGATTTTTGACAAAAGAGATAACACCCCCTCATTACGTCATGCTTCAGAAAGGTGAAAAATGGTCCGTTTTCAAATGTTTTATTTTTGAACGTCAGTTCACATTTGTAGGTGGATCATCAGTTTTAGAGCTAAAATTAGCATGTTTAAAGTGATTCTCATGCTTCCAGGGGCCCTAAACACAACATTTGTGGAATGGTTAAAAGTGCATGAAAATGGCCAATTTACTCACTCTGGGGTCTCAGAAAGTGTTTCTTCACCCCGGGAAGTGAATTAAGTACCATTTGGAGGCATTTAATGTTCAAACAAAAACGGCTGATTTTTGAGAAAAGAGATAACACCCCCCCATTACGTCATGCTTCAGAAAGGTGAAAAATGGTCCGTTTTCAAATGTTTTATTTTTGAACGTCAGTTCACATTTGTAGGTGGATCATCAGTTTTAGAGCTAAAATTAGCATGTTTAATTTGATTTTCATGCTTCCAGGGGCCCGGGTAGTGAATTAAAAACCATTTGGAGGCATTTAATGTTCATGCAAAAACATCTGATTTTTGACAAAAGAGATAACACCCCCCATTACGTCATGCTTCAGAAAGGTGAAAAATGGTCCGTTTTCAAATGTTTTATTTTTGAACTTCAATTCACATTTGTAGGTGGATCATCAGCTTTAGAGCTAAAATTAGCATGTTTAAAGTGATTTTCATGCTTCCAGGGGCCCGGGAAGTGAATTAAAAACCATTTGGAGGCATTTAATGTTCATGCAAAAACAGCTGATTTTTGACAAAAGAGATAACACCCCCCCATTACGTCATGCTTCAGAAAGGTGAAAAATGGTCCGTTTTCAAATGTTTTATTTTTGAACGTCAGTTCACATTTGTAGGTAGATCATCCGTTTTAGAGCTAAAATTAGCATGTTTAAAGTGATTTTCATGCTTCCAGGGGCCCGGGAAGTGAATTAAAAACCATTTGGAGGCATTTAATGTTCATGCAAAAACAGCTGATTTTTGACAAAAGAGATAACACCCCCCCATTACGTCATGCTTCAGAAAGGTGAAAAATGGTCCGTTTTCAAATGTTTTATTTTTGAACGTCAGTTCACATTTGTAGGTGGATCATCAGTTTTAGAGCTAAAATTAGCATGTTTAAAGTGATTTTCATGCTTCCAAGGGCCCGGGAAGTGAATTAAAAAACATTTGGAGGCATTTAATGTTCATGCAAAAACAGCTGATTTTTGACAAAAGAGATAACACCCCCCATTACGTCATGCTTCAGAAAGGTGAAAAATGGTCCGTTTTCAAATGTTTTATTTTTGAACTTCAGTTCACATTTGTAGGTGGATCATCAGTTTTAGAGCTAAAATTAGCATGTTTAAAGTGATTTTCATGCTTCCAGGGGCCCTAAACACAACATTTTCGGAATGGTTAAAAGTGCATGAAAATGGCCAATTTACTCACTCTGAGGTCTCAAAAAGCATTTCTTCACCCCGGGAAGTGAATTAAATACCATTTGGAGGCATTTAATGTTCAAGCAAAGACGGCTGATTTTTGACAAAAGAGATAACACCCCCCCATTATGTCATGCTTCAGAAAGGTGAAAAATGGTCCGTTTTCAAATGTTTTATTTTTGAACGTCAGTTCACATTTGTAGGTAGATCATCAGTTTAAGAGCTAAAATGAGCATGTTTAAAGTGATTTTCATGCTTCCAGGGGCCCGGGAAGTGAATTAAGAACCATTCGGAGGCATTTAATGTTCATGCAAAAACAGCTGATTTTTGACAAAAGAGATAACACCCCCTCATTATGTCATGCTTCAGAAAGGTGAAAAATGGTCCGTTTTCAAATGTTTTATTTTTGAACGTCAGTTCACATTTGTAGGTGGATCATCAGTTTTAGAGCTAAAATTAGCATGTTTAAAGTGATTTTCATGCTTCCAGGGGCCCTAAAGACAACATTTGTGGAATGGTTAATAGTGCATGAAAATGGCCAATGTACTCACTCTATGGTCTCAAAAAGTGTTTCTTCACCCAGGGAAGTGAATTAAATACCATTTGGAGGCATTTAATGTTCATGCAAAAACAGCTGATTTTTTACAAAAGAGATAACACCCCCCCATTACGTCATGCTTCAGAAAGGTGAAAAATGGTCCGTTTTCAAATGTTTTATTTTTGAACGTCAGTTCACATTTGTATGTAGATCATCAGTTTTAGAGCTAAAATTAGCATGTTTAAAGTGATTTTCATGCTTCCAGGGACCCGGGAAGTGAATTAAAAACCATTTGGGGGCATTTAATGTTCATGCAAAAACAGCTGATTTTTGACAAAAGAGATAACACCCCCCCCCCCATTACGTCATGCTTCAGAAAGGTGAAAAATGGTCCGTTTTCAAATGTTTTATTTTTGAACGTCAGTTTACATTTGTAGGTAGATCATCAGTGTTAGAGCTAAAATTAGCATGTTTAAAGTGATTTTCATGCTTCCAGGGGCCCGGGAAATCAATTAAAAACCATTTGGAGGCATTTAATGTTCATGCAAAAACGGCTGATTTTTGACAAAAGAGATAACACCCCCCCATTACGTCATGCTTCAGAAAGGTGAAAAATGGTCCGTTTTCAAATGTTTTATTTTTGAACGTCAGTTTACATTTGTAGGTAGATCATCAGTTTTAGAGCTAAAATTAGCATGTTTAAAGTGGTTTTCATGCTTCCGGGGGCCTGGGATGTGAATTAAAAACCATTTGGAGGTATTTAATGTTCATGCAAAAACAGCTGATTTTTGACAAAAGAGATAACACCCCCCCCATTACGTCATGCTTCAGAAAGATGAAAAATGGTCAGTTTTCAAATGTTTTATTTTTGAACGTCAGTTCACATTTGTAGGTGGATCATCAGTTTTAGAGCTAAAATTAGCATGTTTAAAGTAATTTTCATGCTTCCAGGGGCCCTAAACACAACATTTGTGGAATAGTTAAAAGTGCATGAAAATGGCCAATTTACTCACTCTGGGGTCTCAGAAAGTGTTTCTTCACCCCGGGAAGTGAATTAAGTACCATTTGGAGGCATTTAATGTTCAAACAAAAACGGCTGATTTTTGACAAAAGAGATAACACCCCCCCATTACGTCATGCTTCAGAATGGTGAAAAATGGTCCGTTTTCAAATGTTTTATTTTTGAACGTCAGTTCACATTTGTAGGTGGATCATCAGTTTTAGAGCTAAAATTAGCATGTTTAATTTGATTTTCATGCTTCCAGGGGCCCGGGTAGTGAATTAAAAACCATTTAGAGGCATTTAATGTTCATGCAAAAACAGCTGATTTTTGACAAAAGAGATAACACCCCCCCATTACGTCATGCTTCAGAAAGGTGAAAAATGGTCCGTTTTCAAATGTTTTATTTTTGAACGTCAGTTCACATTTGTAGGTGTATCATCAGTTTTAGAGCTAAAATTATCATGTTTAATTTGATTTTCATGCTTCCAGGGGCCCGGGTAGTGAATTAAAAACCATTTGGAGGCATTTAATGTTCATGCAAAAACAGCTGATTTTTGACAAAAGAGATAACACCCCCATTACGTCATGCTTCAGAAAGGTAAAAAATGGTCCGTTTTCAAATGTTTTATTTTTGAACTTCAATTCACATTTGTAGGTGGATCATCAGTTTTAGAGCTAAAATTAGCATGTTTAAAGTGATTTTCATGCTTCCAGGGGCCCGGGAAGTGAATTAAAAACCATTTGGAGGCATTTAATGTTCATGCAAAAACAGCTGATTTTTGACAAAAGAGATAACACCCCCCCATTACGTCATGCTTCAGAAAGGGGAAAAATGGTCCGTTTTCAAATGTTTTATTTTTGAACGTCAGTTCACATTTGTAGGTGGATCATCAGTTTTAGAGCTAAAATTAGCATGTTTAATTTGATTTTCATGCTTCCAGGGGCCCGGGTAGTGAATTAAAAACCATTTGGAGGCATTTAATGTTCATGCAAAAACAGCTGATTTTTGACAAAAGAGATAACACCCCCCCATTACGTCATGCTTCAGAAAGGTGAAAAATGGTCCGTTTTCAAATGTTTTATTTTTGAACGTCAGTTCACATTTGTAGGTGTATCATCAGTTTTAGAGCTAAAATTATCATGTTTAATTTGATTTTCATGCTTCCAGGGGCCCGGGTAGTGAATTAAAAACCATTTGGAGGCATTTAATGTTCATGCAAAAACAGCTGATTTTTGACAAAAGAGATAACACCCCCATTACGTCATGCTTCAGAAAGGTGAAAAATGGTCCGTTTTCAAATGTTTTATTTTTGAACGTCAGTTCACATTTGTAGGTGTATCATCAGTTTTAGAGCTAAAATTATCATGTTTAATTTGATTTTCATGCTTCCAGGGGCCCGGGTAGTGAATTAAAAACCATTTGGAGGCATTTAATGTTCATGCAAAAACAGCTGATTTTTGACAAAAGAGATAACACCCCCATTAAGTCATGCTTCAGAAAGGTGAAAAATGGTCCGTTTTCAAATGTTTTATCTTTGAACGTCAGTTCACATTTGTATGTAGATCATCAGTTTTAGAGCTAAAATTAGCATGTTTAAAGTGATTTTCATGCTTCCAGGGACCCGGGAAGTGAATTAAAAACCATTTGGGGGCATTTAATGTTCATGCAAAAACAGCTGATTTTTGACAAAAGAGATAACACCCCCCCCATTACGTCATGCTTCAGAAAGGTGAAAAATGGTCAGTTTTCAAATGTTTTATTTTTGAACGTCAGTTTACATTTGTAGGTAGATCATCAGTGTTAGAGCTAAAATTAGCATGTTTAAAGTGATTTTCATGCTTCCAGGGGCCCGGGAAATCAATTAAAAACCATTTGGAGGCATTTAATGTTCATGCAAAAACGGCTGATTTTTGACAAAAGAGATAACACCCCCCCATTACGTCATGCTTCAGAAAGGTGAAAAATGGTCCGTTTTCAAATGTTTTATTTTTGAACGTCAGTTTACATTTGTAGGTAGATCATCAGTGTTAGAGCTAAAATTAGCATGTTTAAAGTGATTTTCATGCTTCCAGGGGCCCGGGAAATCAATTAAAAACCATTTGGAGGCATTTAATGTTCATGCAAAAACAGCTGATTTTTTACAAAAGAGATAACACCCCCCCATTACGTCATGCTTCAGAAAGGTGAAAAATGGTCTGTTTTCAAATGTTTTATTTTTGAACGTCAGTTCACATTTGTAGGTAGATCATCAGTTTTAGAGCTAAAATTAGCATGTTTAAAGTGATTTTCATGCTTTCAGGGGCCCGGTAAGTGAATTAAAAACCATTTAGAGGCATTTAATGTTCATGCAAAATCAGCTGATTTTTGACAAAAGAGATAACACCCCCTCATTATGTCATGCTTCAGAAAGGTGAAAAATGGTCCATTTTCAAATGTTTTATTTTTGAACGTCAGTTCACATTTGTAGGTGGATCATCAGTTTTAGAGCTAAAATTAGCATGTTTAATGTGATTTTCATGCTTCAAGGGGCCCGGGAAGTGAATTAAAAACCATTTGGAGGTATTTGATGTTCATGCAAAAACAGCGGATTTTTTTCAAGAGATAACACCCCCCATTACGTCATGCTACAGAAAGGTGAAAAATGGTCCATTTTCAAATGTTTTATTTTTGAACGTCAGTTCACATTTGTAGGTAGATCATCAGTTTTAGAGCTAAAATTAGCATGTTTAAAGTGATTTTCATGCTTCCAAGGGCCCGGGAAGTGAATTAAAAACCATTTGGAGGCATTTAATGTTCATGCAAAAACAGCTGATTTTTGACAAAAGAGATAACACCCCCCATTACGTCATGCTTCAGAAAGGTGAAAAATGGTCCGTTTTCAAATGTTTTATTTTTGAACTTCAGTTCACATTTGTAGGTGGATCATCAGTTTTAGAGCTAAAATTAGCATGTTTAAAGTGATTTTCATGCTTCCAGGGGCCCTAAACACAACATTTTTGGAATGGTTAAAAGTGCATGAAAATGGCCAATTTACTCACTCTGAGGTCTCAAAAAGCATTTCTTCACCCCGGGAAGTGAATTAAATACCATTTGGAGGCATTTAATGTTCAAGCAAAGACGGCTGATTTTTGACAATAGAGATAACCCCCCCATTATGTCATGCTTCAGAAAGGTAAAAAATGGTCCGTTTTCAAATGTTTTATTTTTGAACGTCAGTTCACATTTGTAGGTAGATCATCAGTTTTAGAGCTAAAATTAGCACGTTTAAAGTGATTTTCATGCTTCCAGGGGCCCGGGAAGTGAATTAAAAACCATTTGGAGGCATTTAATGTTCATGCAAAAACAGCTGATTTTTGACAAAAGAGATAACACCCCCTCATTACGTCATGCTTCAGAAAGGTGAAAAATGGTCCGTTTTCAAATGTTTTATTTTTGACCGTCAGTTCACATTTGTAGGTAGATCATCAGTTTTAGAGCTAAAATTAGCATGTTTAAAGTAATTTTCATGCTTCCAGGGGCCCTAAACACAACATTTGTGGAATGGTTAAAAGTGCATGAAAATGGCCAATTTACTCACTCTGGGGTCTCAGAAAGTGTTTCTTCACCCCGGGAAGTGAATTAAGTACCATTTGGAGGCATTTAATGTTCAAACAAAAACGGCTGATTTTTGACAAAAGAGATAACACCCCCCCATTACGTCATGCTTCAGAAAGGGGAAAAATGGTCCGTTTTCAAATGTTTTATTTTTGAACGTCAGTTCACATTTGTAGGTGGATCATCAGTTTTAGAGCTAAAATTAGCATGTTTAATTTGATTTTCATGCTTCCAGGGGCCCGGGTAGTGAATTAAAAACCATTTGGAGGCATTTAATGTTCATGCAAAAACAGCTGATTTTTGACAAAAGAGATAACACCCCCCCATTACGTCATGCTTCAGAAAGGTGAAAAATGGTCCGTTTTCAAATGTTTTATTTTTGAACGTCAGTTCACATTTGTAGGTGTATCATCAGTTTTAGAGCTAAAATTATCATGTTTAATTTGATTTTCATGCTTCCAGGGGCCCGGGTAGTGAATTAAAAACCATTTGGAGGCATTTAATGTTCATGCAAAAACAGCTGATTTTTGACAAAAGAGATAACACCCCCATTACGTCATGCTTCAGAAAGGTAAAAAATGGTCCGTTTTCAAATGTTTTATTTTTGAACTTCAATTCACATTTGTAGGTGGATCATCAGTTTTAGAGCTAAAATTAGCATGTTTAAAGTGATTTTCATGCTTCCAGGGGCCCGGGAAGTGAATTAAAAACCATTTGGAGGCATTTAATGTTCATGCAAAAACGGCTGATATTTGACAAAAGAGATAACACCCCCCCATTAAGTCATGCTTCAGAAAGGTGAAAAATGGTCCGTTTTCAAATGTTTTATTTTTGAACGTCAGTTCACATTTGTATGTAGATCATCAGTTTTAGAGCTAAAATTAGCATGTTTAAAGTGATTTTCATGCTTCCAGGGACCCGGGAAGTGAATTAAAAACCATTTGGGGGCATTTAATGTTCATGCAAAAACAGCTGATTTTTGACAAAAGAGATAACACCCCCCCCCATTACGTCATGCTTCAGAAAGGTGAAAAATGGTCCGTTTTCAAATGTTTTATTTTTGAACGTCAGTTTACATTTGTAGGTAGATCATCAGTGTTAGAGCTAAAATTAGCATGTTTAAAGTGATTTTCATGCTTCCAGGGGCCCGGGAAATCAATTAAAAACCATTTGGAGGCATTTAATGTTCATGCAAAAACGGCTGATTTTTGACAAAAGAGATAACACCCCCCCATTACGTCATGCTTCAGAAAGGTGAAAAATGGTCCGTTTTCAAATGTTTTATTTTTGAACGTCAGTTTACATTTGTAGGTAGATCATCAGTTTTAGAGCTAAAATTAGCATGTTTAAAGTGGTTTTCATGCTTCCGGGGGCCTGGGATGTGAATTAAAAACCATTTGGAGGTATTTAATGTTCATGCAAAAACAGCTGATTTTTGACAAAAGAGATAACACCCCCCCCATTACGTCATGCTTCAGAAAGATGAAAAATGGTCAGTTTTCAAATGTTTTATTTTTGAACGTCAGTTCACATTTGTAGGTGGATCATCAGTTTTAGAGCTAAAATTAGCATGTTTAAAGTAATTTTCATGCTTCCAGGGGCCCTAAACACAACATTTGTGGAATAGTTAAAAGTGCATGAAAATGGCCAATTTACTCACTCTGGGGTCTCAGAAAGTGTTTCTTCACCCCGGGAAGTGAATTAAGTACCATTTGGAGGCATTTAATGTTCAAACAAAAACGGCTGATTTTTGACAAAAGAGATAACACCCCCCCATTACGTCATGCTTCAGAAAGGGGAAAAATGGTCCGTTTTCAAATGTTTTATTTTTGAACGTCAGTTCACATTTGTAGGTGGATCATCAGTTTTAGAGCTAAAATTAGCATGTTTAATTTGATTTTCATGCTTCCAGGGGCCCGGGTAGTGAATTAAAAACCATTTGGAGGCATTTAATGTTCATGCAAAAACAGCTGATTTTTGACAAAAGAGATAACACCCCCCCATTACGTCATGCTTCAGAAAGGTGAAAAATGGTCCGTTTTCAAATGTTTTATTTTTGAACGTCAGTTCACATTTGTAGGTGTATCATCAGTTTTAGAGCTAAAATTATCATGTTTAATTTGATTTTCATGCTTCCAGGGGCCCGGGTAGTGAATTAAAAACCATTTGGAGGCATTTAATGTTCATGCAAAAACAGCTGATTTTTGACAAAAGAGATAACACCCCCATTACGTCATGCTTCAGAAAGGTAAAAAATGGTCCGTTTTCAAATGTTTTCTTTTTGAACTTCAATTCACATTTGTAGGTGGATCATCAGTTTTAGAGCTAAAATTAGCATGTTTAAAGTGATTTTCATGCTTCCAGGGGCCCGGGAAGTGAATTAAAAACCATTTGGAGGCATTTAATGTTCATGCAAAAACGGCTGATATTTGACAAAAGAGATAACACCCCCCCATTAAGTCATGCTTCAGAAAGGTGAAAAATGGTCCGTTTTCAAATGTTTTATTTTTGAACGTCAGTTCACATTTGTATGTAGATCATCAGTTTTAGAGCTAAAATTAGCATGTTTAAAGTGATTTTCATGCTTCCAGGGACCCGGGAAGTGAATTAAAAACCATTTGGGGGCATTTAATGTTCATGCAAAAACAGCTGATTTTTGACAAAAGAGATAACACCCCCCCCCCCCATTACGTCATGCTTCAGAAAGGTAAAAAATGGTCCGTTTTCAAATGTTTTATTTTTGAACGTCAGTTTACATTTGTAGGTAGATCATCAGTGTTAGAGCTAAAATTAGCATGTTTAAAGTGATTTTCATGCTTCCAGGGGCCCGGGAAATCAATTAAAAACCATTTGGAGGCATTTAATGTTCATGCAAAAACGGCTGATTTTTGACAAAAGAGATAACACCCCCCCATTACGTCATGCTTCAGAAAGGTGAAAAATGGTCCGTTTTCAAATGTTTTATTTTTGAACGTCAGTTTACATTTGTAGGTAGATCATCAGTTTTAGAGCTAAAATTAGCATGTTTAAAGTGGTTTTCATGCTTCCGGGGGCCTGGGATGTGAATTAAAAACCATTTGGAGGTATTTAATGTTCATGCAAAAACAGCTGATTTTTGACAAAAGAGATAACACCCCCCCCATTACGTCATGCTTCAGAAAGATGAAAAATGGTCAGTTTTCAAATGTTTTATTTTTGAACGTCAGTTCACATTTGTAGGTGGATCATCAGTTTTAGAGCTAAAATTAGCATGTTTAAAGTAATTTTCATGCTTCCAGGGGCCCTAAACACAACATTTGTGGAATAGTTAAAAGTGCATGAAAATGGCCAATTTACTCACTCTGGGGTCTCAGAAAGTGTTTCTTCACCCCGGGAAGTGAATTAAGTACCATTTGGAGGCATTTAATGTTCAAACAAAAACGGCTGATTTTTGACAAAAGAGATAACACCCCCCCATTACGTCATGCTTCAGAACGGTGAAAAATGGTCCGTTTTCAAATGTTTTATTTTTGAACGTCAGTTCACATTTGTAGGTGGATCATCAGTTTTAGAGCTAAAATTAGCATGTTTAATTTGATTTTCATGCTTCCAGGGGCCCGGGTAGTGAATTAAAAACCATTTGGAGGCATTTAATGTTCATGCAAAAACAGCTGATTTTTGACAAAAGAGATAACACCCCCCCATTACGTCATGCTTCAGAAAGGTGAAAAATGGTCCGTTTTCAAATGTTTTATTTTTGAACGTCAGTTCACATTTGTAGGTGTATCATCAGTTTTAGAGCTAAAATTATCATGTTTAATTTGATTTTCATGCTTCCAGGGGCCCGGAAAGTGAATTAAAAACCATTTGGAGGCATTTAATGTTCATGCAAAAACAGCTGATTTTTGACAAAAGAGATAACACCCCCCCATTACGTCATGCTTCACAAAGGTGAAAAATGGTCCGTTTTCAAATGTTTTATATTTGAACGTCAGTTCACATTTGTAGGTGGATCATCAGTTTTAGAGCTAAAATTAGCATGTTTAAAGTGATTTTCATGCTTCCAGGGGCCCTAAACACAACATTTGTGGAATGGTTAAAAGTGCATAAAAATGGCCAATTTACTCACTCTGGGGACTCAAAAAGTGTTTCTTCACCCCGGGAAGTGATTTAAAAACCATTTGGAGGCATTTAATGTTCATGCAAAAACAGCTGATTTTTGACAAAAGAGATAACACCCCCCCCATTACGTCATGCTTCAGAAAGGTGAAAAATGGTCCGTTTTCAAATGTTTTATTTTTGAACTTCAGTTCACATTTGTAGGTGGATCATCAGTTTTAGAGCTAAAATTAGCATGTTTAAAGTGATTTTCATGCTTCCAGGGGCCCTAAACACAACATTTTTGGAATGGTTAAAAGTGCATGAAAATGGCCAATTTACTCACTCTGAGGTCTCAAAAAGCATTTCTTCACCCCGGGAAGTGAATCAAATACCATTTGGAGGCATTTAATGTTCAAGCAAAGACGGCTGATTTTTGACAATAGAGATAACCCCCCCATTATGTCATGCTTCAGAAAGGTAAAAAATGGTCCGTTTTCAAATGTTTTATTTTTGAACGTCAGTTCACATTTGTAGGTAGATCATCAGTTTTAGAGCTAAAATTAGCACGTTTAAAGTGATTTTCATGCTTCCAGGGGCCCGGGAAGTGAATTAAAAACCATTTGGAGGCATTTAATGTTCATGCAAAAACAGCAGATTTTTGACAAAAGAGATAACACCCCCTCATTACGTCATGCTTCAGAAAGGTGAAAAATGGTCAGTTTTCAAATGTTTTATTTTTGAACGTCAGTTCACATTTGTAGGTAGATCATCAGTTTTAGAGCTAAAATTAGCATGTTTAAAGTAATTTTCATGCTTCCAGGGGCCCTAAACACAACATTTGTGGAATAGTTAAAAGTGCATGAAAATGGCCAATTTACTCACTCTGGGGTCTCAGAAAGTGTTTCTTCACCCCGGGAAGTGAATTAAGTACCATTTGGAGGCATTTAATGTTCAAACAAAAACGGCTGATTTTTGACAAAAGAGATAACACCCCCCCATTACGTCATGCTTCAGAAAGGTGAAAAATGGTCCGTTTTCAAATGTTTTATTTTTGAACGTCAGTTCACATTTGTAGGTGGATCATCAGTTTTAGAGCTAAAATTAGCATGTTTAATTTGATTTTCATGCTTCCAGGGGCCCGGGTAGTGAATTAAAAACCATTTGGAGGCATTTAATGTTCATGCAAAAACAGCTGATTTTTGACAAAAGAGATAACACCCCCCCATTACGTCATGCTTCAGAAAGGTGAAAAATGGTCCGTTTTCAAATGTTTTATTTTTGAACGTCAGTTCACATTTGTAGGTGTATCATCAGTTTTAGAGCTAAAATTATCATGTTTAATTTGATTTTCATGCTTCCAGGGGCCCGGGTAGTGAATTAAAAACCATTTGGAGGCATTTAATGTTCATGCAAAAACAGCTGATTTTTGACAAAAGAGATAACACCCCCATTACGTCATGCTTCAGAAAGGTAAAAAATGGTCCGTTTTCAAATGTTTTATTTTTGAACTTCAATTCACATTTGTAGGTGGATCATCAGTTTTAGAGCTAAAATTAGCATGTTTAAAGTGATTTTCATGCTTCCAGGGGCCCGGGAAGTGAATTAAAAACCATTTGGAGGCATTTAATGTTCATGCAAAAACGGCTGATATTTGACAAAAGAGATAACACCCCCCCATTAAGTCATGCTTCAGAAAGGTGAAAAATGGTCCGTTTTCAAATGTTTTATTTTTGAACGTCAGTTCACATTTGTATGTAGATCATCAGTTTTAGAGCTAAAATTAGCATGTTTAAAGTGATTTTCATGCTTCCAGGGACCCGGGAAGTGAATTAAAAACCATTTGGGGGCATTTAATGTTCATGCAAAAACAGCTGATTTTTGACAAAAGAGATAACACCCCCCCCCCCATTACGTCATGCTTCAGAAAGGTGAAAAATGGTCCGTTTTCAAATGTTTTATTTTTGAACGTCAGTTTACATTTGTAGGTAGATCATCAGTGTTAGAGCTAAAATTAGCATGTTTAAAGTGATTTTCATGCTTCCAGGGGCCCGGGAAATCAATTAAAAACCATTTGGAGGCATTTAATGTTCATGCAAAAACGGCTGATTTTTGACAAAAGAGATAACACCCCCCCATTACGTCATGCTTCAGAAAGGTGAAAAATGGTCCGTTTTCAAATGTTTTATTTTTGAACGTCAGTTTACATTTGTAGGTAGATCATCAGTTTTAGAGCTAAAATTAGCATGTTTAAAGTGGTTTTCATGCTTCCGGGGGCCTGGGATGTGAATTAAAAACCATTTGGAGGTATTTAATGTTCATGCAAAAACAGCTGATTTTTGACAAAAGAGATAACACCCCCCCCATTACGTCATGCTTCAGAAAGATGAAAAATGGTCAGTTTTCAAATGTTTTATTTTTGAACGTCAGTTCACATTTGTAGGTGGATCATCAGTTTTAGAGCTAAAATTAGCATGTTTAAAGTAATTTTCATGCTTCCAGGGGCCCTAAACACAACATTTGTGGAATAGTTAAAAGTGCATGAAAATGGCCAATTTACTCACTCTGGGGTCTCAGAAAGTGTTTCTTCACCCCGGGAAGTGAATTAAGTACCATTTGGAGGCATTTAATGTTCAAACAAAAACGGCTGATTTTTGACAAAAGAGATAACACCCCCCCATTACGTCATGCTTCAGAATGGTGAAAAATGGTCCGTTTTCAAATGTTTTATTTTTGAACGTCAGTTCACATTTGTAGGTGGATCATCAGTTTTAGAGCTAAAATTAGCATGTTTAATTTGATTTTCATGCTTCCAGGGGCCCGGGTAGTGAATTAAAAACCATTTAGAGGCATTTAATGTTCATGCAAAAACAGCTGATTTTTGACAAAAGAGATAACACCCCCCCATTACGTCATGCTTCAGAAAGGTGAAAAATGGTCCGTTTTCAAATGTTTTATTTTTGAACGTCAGTTCACATTTGTAGGTGTATCATCAGTTTTAGAGCTAAAATTATCATGTTTAATTTGATTTTCATGCTTCCAGGGGCCCGGGTAGTGAATTAAAAACCATTTGGAGGCATTTAATGTTCATGCAAAAACAGCTGATTTTTTACAAAAGAGATAACACCCCCATTACGTCATGCTTCAGAAAGGTAAAAAATGGTCCGTTTTCAAATGTTTTATTTTTGAACTTCAATTCACATTTGTAGGTGGATCATCAGTTTTAGAGCTAAAATTAGCATGTTTAAAGTGATTTTCATGCTTCCAGGGGCCCGGGAAGTGAATTAAAAACCATTTGGAGGCATTTAATGTTCATGCAAAAACAGCTGATATTTGACAAAAGAGATAACACCCCCCCATTAAGTCATGCTTCAGAAAGGTGAAAAATGGTCCGTTTTCAAATGTTTTATTTTTGAACGTCAGTTCACATTTGTATCTAGATCATCAGTTTTAGAGCTAAAATTAGCATGTTTAAAGTGATTTTCATGCTTCCAGGGACCCGGGAAGTGAATTAAAAACCATTTGGGGGCATTTAATGTTCATGCAAAAACAGCAGATTTTTGACAAAAGAGATAACACCCCCCCCCCATTACGTCATGCTTCAGAAAGGTGAAAAATGGTCCGTTTTCAAATGTTTTATTTTTGAACGTCAGTTCACATTTGTAGGTAGATCATCAGTGTTAGAGCTAAAATTAGCATGTTTAAAGTGATTTTCATGCTTCCAGGGGCCCGGGAAATCAATTAAAAACCATTTGGAGGCATTTAATGTTCATGCAAAAACGGCTGATTTTTGACAAAAGAGATAACACCCCCCCATTACGTCATGCTTCAGAAAGGTGAAAAATGGTCAGTTTTCAAATGTTTTATTTTTGAACGTCAGTTCACATTTGTAGGTGGATCATCAGTTTTAGAGCTAAAATTAGCATGTTTAAAGTGATTTTCATGCTTCCAGGGGCCCTAAACACAACATTTGTGGAATGGTTAAAAGTGCATGAAAATGGCCAATTTACTCACTCTGAGGTCTCAAAAAGTGTTTCTTCACCCCGGGAAGTGAATTAAATACCATTTGGAGGCATTTAATGTTCAAGCAAAAACAGCTGATTTTTGACAAAAGAGATAACACCCCCCCCCATTATGTCATGCTTCAGAAAGGTGAAAAATGGTCCGTTTTCAAATATTTTATTTTTGAACGTCAGTTCACATTTGTAGGTAGATCATCAGTTTTAGAGCTAAAATTAGCATGTTTAAAGTGATTTTCATGCTTCCAGGGGCCCGGGAAGTGAATTAAAAACCATTTGGAGGCATTTAATGTTCATGCAAAAACAGCTGATTTTTGACAAAAGAGATAACACCCCCCATTACGTCATGCTTCAGAAAGGTGAAAAATGGTCAGTTTTCAAATGTTTTATTTTTGAACGTCAGTTCACATTTGTAGGTGGATCATCAGTTTTAGAGCTAAAATTAGCATGTTTAAAGTGATTTTCTTGCTTTCAGGGGCCCTAAACACAACATTTGTTGAATGGTTAAAAGTGCATGAAAATGGCCAATTTACTCACTCTGGGGTCTCAAAAAGTGTTTCTTCACCCCGGGTAGTGAATTAAATACCATTTGGAAGCATTTAATGTTCATGCAAAAACAGCTGATTTTTGACAAAAGAGATAACACCCCCCATTACGTCATGCTTCACAAAGGTGAAAAATGGTCTGTTTTCAAATGTTTTATATTTGAACGTCAGTTCACATTTGTAGGTGGATCATCAGTTTTAGAGCTAAAATTAGCATGTTTAAAGTGATTTTCATGCTTCCAGGGGCCCTAAACACAACATTTGTGGAATGGTTAAAAGTGCATAAAATGGGCCAATTTACTCACTCTGGGGACTCAAAAAGGGTTTCTTCACCCCGGGAAGTGATTTAAAAACCATTTGGAGGCATTTAATGTTCATGCAAAAACAGCTGATTTTTGACAAAAGAGATAACACCCCCCCCCATTACGTCATGCTTCAGAAAGGTGAAAAATGGTCCGTTTTCAAATGTTTTATTTTTGAACGTCAGTTCACATTTGTAGGTGGATCATCAGTTTTAGAGCTAAAATTAGCATGTTTAATGTGATTTTCATGCTTCAAGGGGCCCGGGAAGTGAATTAAAAACCATTTGGAGGCATTTAATGTTCATGCAAAAACAGCGGATTTTTTACAAGAGATAACAACCCCCATTACGTCATGCTTCAGAAAGGTGAAAAATGGTCCGTTTTCAAATGTTTTATTTTTGAACGTCAGTTCACATTTGTAGGTAGATCATCAGTTTTAGAGCTAAAATTAGCATGTTTAAAGTGATTTTCATGCTTCCAAGGGCCCGGGAAGTGAATTAAAAACCATTTGGAGGCATTTAATGTTCATGCAAAAACAGCTGATTTTTGACAAAAGAGATAACACCCCCCCATTACGTCATGCTTCAGAAAGGTGAAAAATTGTCCGTTTTCAAATGTTTTATTTTTGAACTTCAGTTCACATTTGTAGGTGGATCATCAGTTTTAGAGCTAAAATTAGCATGTTTAAAGTGATTTTCATGCTTCCAGGGGCCCTAAACACAACATTTTTGGAATGGTTAAAAGTGCATGAAAATGGCCAATTTACTCACTCTGAGGTCTCAAAAAGCATTTCTTCACCCCGGGAAGTGAATTAAATACCATTTGGAGGCATTTAATGTTCAAGCAAAGACGGCTGATTTTTGACAATAGAGATAACACCCCCCCATTATGTCATGCTTCAGAAAGGTGAAAAATGGTCCGTTTTCAAATGTTTTATTTTTGAACGTCAGTTCACATTTGTAGGTAGATCATCAGTTTTAGGGCTAAAGTTAGCATGTTTAAAGTGATATTCATGCTTCCAGGGGCCCGGGAAGTGAATTAAAAACCATTTGGAGGCATTTAATGTTCATGCAAAAACAGCTGATTTTTGACAAAAGAGATAACACCCCCATTACGTCATGCTTCACAAAGGTGAAAAATGGTCCGTTTTCAAATGTTTTATTTTTGAACGTCAGTTCACATTTGTAGGTGGATCATCAGTTTTAGAGCTAAAATTAGCATGTTTAAAGTGATTTTCATGCTTCCAGGGGCCCTAAACACAACATTTTTGGAATGGTTAAAAGTGCATGAAAATGGCCAATTTACTCACTCTGAGGTCTCAAAAAGCATTTCTTCACCCCGGGAAGTGAATTAAATACCATTTGGAGGCATTTAATGTTCAAGCAATGACGGCTGATTTTTGACAATAGAGATAACACCCCCCCATTATGTCATGCTTCAGAAAGGTGAAAAATGGTCCGTTTTCAAATGTTTTATTTTTGAACGTCAGTTCACATTTGTAGGTAGATCATCAGTTTTAGAGCTAAAATTAGCATGTTTAAAGTGATTTTCATGCTTCCAGGGGCCCGGGAAGTGAATTAAAAACCATTTGGAGGCATTTAATGTTCATGCAAAAACAGCTGATTTTTTACAAAAGAGATAACACCCCCCCATTACGTCATGCTTCAAAAAGGTGAAAAATGGTCCGTTTTCAAATGTTTTATTTTTGAACGTCAGTTCACATTTGTAGGTAGATCATCAGTTTTAGAGCTAAAATTAGCATGTTTAAAGTGATTTTCATGCTTCCAGGGGCCCAGGAAGTGAATTAAAAACCATTTGGAGGCATTTAATGTTCATGCAAAAACAGCTGATTTTTGACAAAAGAGATAACACCCCCTCATTACGTCATGCTTCAGAAAGGTGAAAAATGGTCCGTTTTCAAATGTTTTATTTTTGAACGTCAGTTCACATTTGTAGGTGGATCATCAGTTTTAGAGCTAAAATTAGCATGTTTAAAGTGATTTTCATGCTTCCAGGGGCCCTAAACACAACATTTGTGGAATGGTTAAAAGTGCATGAAAATGGCCAATTTACTCACTCTGGGGTCTCAGAAAGTGTTTCTTCACCCCGGGAAGTGAATTAAGTACCATTTGGAGGCATTTAATGTTCAAACAAAAACGGCTGATTTTTGAGAAAAGAGATAACACCCCCCCATTACGTCATGCTTCAGAAAGGTGAAAAATGGTCCATTTTCAAATGTTTTATTTTTGAACGTCAGTTCACATTTGTAGGTGGATCATCAGTTTTAGAGCTAAAATTAGCATGTTTAATTTGATTTTCATGCTTCCAGGGGCCCGGGTAGTGAATTAAAAACCATTTGGAGGCATTTAATGTTCATGCAAAAACAGCTGATTTTTGACAAAAGAGATAACACCCCCCATTACGTCATGCTTCAGAAAGGTGAAAAATGGTCCGTTTTCAAATGTTTTATTTTTGAACTTCAATTCACATTTGTAGGTGGATCATCAGCTTTAGAGCTAAAATTAGCATGTTTAAAGTGATTTTCATGCTTCCAGGGGCCCGGGAAGTGAATTAAAAACCATTTGGAGGCATTTAATGTTCATGCAAAAACAGCTGATTTTTGACAAAAGAGATAACACCCCCCCATTACGTCATGCTTCAGAAAGGTGAAAAATGGTCCGTTTTCAAATGTTTTATTTTTGAACGTCAGTTCACATTTGTAGGTAGATCATCCGTTTTAGAGCTAAAATTAGCATGTTTAAAGTGATTTTCATGCTTCCAGGGGCCCGGGAAGTGAATTAAAAACCATTTGGAGGCATTTAATGTTCATGCAAAAACAGCTGATTTTTGACAAAAGAGATAACACCCCCCCATTACGTCATGCTTCAGAAAGGTGAAAAATGGTCCGTTTTCAAATGTTTTATTTTTGAACGTCAGTTCACATTTGTAGGTGGATCATCAGTTTTAGAGCTAAAATTAGCATGTTTAAAGTGATTTTCATGCTTCCAAGGGCCCGGGAAGTGAATTAAAAAACATTTGGAGGCATTTAATGTTCATGCAAAAACAGCTGATTTTTGACAAAAGAGATAACACCCCCCATTACGTCATGCTTCAGAAAGGTGAAAAATGGTCCGTTTTCAAATGTTTTATTTTTGAACTTCAGTTCACATTTGTAGGTGGATCATCAGTTTTAGAGCTAAAATTAGCATGTTTAAAGTGATTTTCATGCTTCCAGGGGCCCTAAACACAACATTTTCGGAATGGTTAAAAGTGCATGAAAATGGCCAATTTACTCACTCTGAGGTCTCAAAAAGCATTTCTTCACCCCGGGAAGTGAATTAAATACCATTTGGAGGCATTTAATGTTCAAGCAAAGACGGCTGATTTTTGACAAAAGAGATAACACCCCCCCATTATGTCATGCTTCAGAAAGGTGAAAAATGGTCCGTTTTCAAATGTTTTATTTTTGAACGTCAGTTCACATTTGTAGGTAGATCATCAGTTTAAGAGCTAAAATGAGCATGTTTAAAGTGATTTTCATGCTTCCAGGGGCCCGGGAAGTGAATTAAGAACCATTCGGAGGCATTTAATGTTCATGCAAAAACAGCTGATTTTTGACAAAAGAGATAACACCCCCTCATTATGTCATGCTTCAGAAAGGTGAAAAATGGTCCGTTTTCAAATGTTTTATTTTTGAACGTCAGTTCACATTTGTAGGTGGATCATCAGTTTTAGAGCTAAAATTAGCATGTTTAAAGTGATTTTCATGCTTCCAGGGGCCCTAAAGACAACATTTGTGGAATGGTTAATAGTGCATGAAAATGGCCAATGTACTCACTCTATGGTCTCAAAAAGTGTTTCTTCACCCAGGGAAGTGAATTAAATACCATTTGGAGGCATTTAATGTTCATGCAAAAACAGCTGATTTTTTACAAAAGAGATAACACCCCCCCATTACGTCATGCTTCAGAAAGGTGAAAAATGGTCCGTTTTCAAATGTTTTATTTTTGAACGTCAGTTCACATTTGTATGTAGATCATCAGTTTTAGAGCTAAAATTAGCATGTTTAAAGTGATTTTCATGCTTCCAGGGACCCGGGAAGTGAATTAAAAACCATTTGGGGGCATTTAATGTTCATGCAAAAACAGCTGATTTTTGACAAAAGAGATAACACCCCCCCCCATTACGTCATGCTTCAGAAAGGTGAAAAATGGTCCGTTTTCAAATGTTTTATTTTTGAACGTCAGTTTACATTTGTAGGTAGATCATCAGTGTTAGAGCTAAAATTAGCATGTTTAAAGTGATTTTCATGCTTCCAGGGGCCCGGGAAATCAATTAAAAACCATTTGGAGGCATTTAATGTTCATGCAAAAACGGCTGATTTTTGACAAAAGAGATAACACCCCCCCATTACGTCATGCTTCAGAAAGGTGAAAAATGGTCCGTTTTCAAATGTTTTATTTTTGAACGTCAGTTTACATTTGTAGGTAGATCATCAGTTTTAGAGCTAAAATTAGCATGTTTAAAGTGGTTTTCATGCTTCCGGGGGCCTGGGATGTGAATTAAAAACCATTTGGAGGTATTTAATGTTCATGCAAAAACAGCTGATTTTTGACAAAAGAGATAACACCCCCCCCATTACGTCATGCTTCAGAAAGATGAAAAATGGTCAGTTTTCAAATGTTTTATTTTTGAACGTCAGTTCACATTTGTAGGTGGATCATCAGTTTTAGAGCTAAAATTAGCATGTTTAAAGTAATTTTCATGCTTCCAGGGGCCCTAAACACAACATTTGTGGAATAGTTAAAAGTGCATGAAAATGGCCAATTTACTCACTCTGGGGTCTCAGAAAGTGTTTCTTCACCCCGGGAAGTGAATTAAGTACCATTTGGAGGCATTTAATGTTCAAACAAAAACGGCTGATTTTTGACAAAAGAGATAACACCCCCCCATTACGTCATGCTTCAGAATGGTGAAAAATGGTCCGTTTTCAAATGTTTTATTTTTGAACGTCAGTTCACATTTGTAGGTGGATCATCAGTTTTAGAGCTAAAATTAGCATGTTTAATTTGATTTTCATGCTTCCAGGGGCCCGGGTAGTGAATTAAAAACCATTTAGAGGCATTTAATGTTCATGCAAAAACAGCTGATTTTTGACAAAAGAGATAACACCCCCCCATTACGTCATGCTTCAGAAAGGTGAAAAATGGTCCGTTTTCAAATGTTTTATTTTTGAACGTCAGTTCACATTTGTAGGTGTATCATCAGTTTTAGAGCTAAAATTATCATGTTTAATTTGATTTTCATGCTTCCAGGGGCCCGGGTAGTGAATTAAAAACCATTTGGAGGCATTTAATGTTCATGCAAAAACAGCTGATTTTTGACAAAAGAGATAACACCCCCATTACGTCATGCTTCAGAAAGGTAAAAAATGGTCCGTTTTCAAATGTTTTATTTTTGAACTTCAATTCACATTTGTAGGTGGATCATCAGTTTTAGAGCTAAAATTAGCATGTTTAAAGTGATTTTCATGCTTCCAGGGGCCCGGGAAGTGAATTAAAAACCATTTGGAGGCATTTAATGTTCATGCAAAAACAGCTGATATTTGACAAAAGAGATAACACCCCCCCATTAAGTCATGCTTCAGAAAGGTGAAAAATGGTCCGTTTTCAAATGTTTTATTTTTGAACGTCAGTTCACATTTGTATCTAGATCATCAGTTTTAGAGCTAAAATTAGCATGTTTAAAGTGATTTTCATGCTTCCAGGGACCCGGGAAGTGAATTAAAAACCATTTGGGGGCATTTAATGTTCATGCAAAAACAGCAGATTTTTGACAAAAGAGATAACACCCCCCCCCCATTACGTCATGCTTCAGAAAGGTGAAAAATGGTCCGTTTTCAAATGTTTTATTTTTGAACGTCAGTTCACATTTGTAGGTAGATCATCAGTGTTAGAGCTAAAATTAGCATGTTTAAAGTGATTTTCATGCTTCCAGGGGCCCGGGAAATCAATTAAAAACCATTTGGAGGCATTTAATGTTCATGCAAAAACGGCTGATTTTTGACAAAAGAGATAACACCCCCCCATTACGTCATGCTTCAGAAAGGTGAAAAATGGTCAGTTTTCAAATGTTTTATTTTTGAACGTCAGTTCACATTTGTAGGTGGATCATCAGTTTTAGAGCTAAAATTAGCATGTTTAAAGTGATTTTCATGCTTCCAGGGGCCCTAAACACAACATTTGTGGAATGGTTAAAAGTGCATGAAAATGGCCAATTTACTCACTCTGAGGTCTCAAAAAGTGTTTCTTCACCCCGGGAAGTGAATTAAATACCATTTGGAGGCATTTAATGTTCAAGCAAAAACAGCTGATTTTTGACAAAAGAGATAACACCCCCCCCATTATGTCATGCTTCAGAAAGGTGAAAAATGGTCCGTTTTCAAATATTTTATTTTTGAACGTCAGTTCACATTTGTAGGTAGATCATCAGTTTTAGAGCTAAAATTAGCATGTTTAAAGTGATTTTCATGCTTCCAGGGGCCCGGGAAGTGAATTAAAAACCATTTGGAGGCATTTAATGTTCATGCAAAAACAGCTGATTTTTGACAAAAGAGATAACACCCCCCATTACGTCATGCTTCAGAAAGGTGAAAAATGGTCAGTTTTCAAATGTTTTATTTTTGAACGTCAGTTCACATTTGTAGGTGGATCATCAGTTTTAGAGCTAAAATTAGCATGTTTAAAGTGATTTTCTTGCTTTCAGGGGCCCTAAACACAACATTTGTTGAATGGTTAAAAGTGCATGAAAATGGCCAATTTACTCACTCTGGGGTCTCAAAAAGTGTTTCTTCACCCCGGGTAGTGAATTAAATACCATTTGGAAGCATTTAATGTTCATGCAAAAACAGCTGATTTTTGACAAAAGAGATAACACCCCCCATTACGTCATGCTTCACAAAGGTGAAAAATGGTCTGTTTTCAAATGTTTTATATTTGAACGTCAGTTCACATTTGTAGGTGGATCATCAGTTTTAGAGCTAAAATTAGCATGTTTAAAGTGATTTTCATGCTTCCAGGGGCCCTAAACACAACATTTGTGGAATGGTTAAAAGTGCATAAAATGGGCCAATTTACTCACTCTGGGGACTCAAAAAGTGTTTCTTCACCCCGGGAAGTGATTTAAAAACCATTTGGAGGCATTTAATGTTCATGCAAAAACAGCTGATTTTTGACAAAAGAGATAACACCCCCCCCCATTACGTCATGCTTCAGAAAGGTGAAAAATGGTCCGTTTTCAAATGTTTTATTTTTGAACATCAGTTCACATTTGTAGGTGGATCATCAGTTTTAGAGCTAAAATTAGCATGTTTAATGTGATTTTCATGCTTCAAGGGGCCCGGGAAGTGAATTAAAAACCATTTGGAGGCATTTAATGTTCATGCAAAAACAGCGGATTTTTTACAAGAGATAACAACCCCCATTACGTCATGCTTCAGAAAGGTGAAAAATGGTCCGTTTTCAAATGTTTTATTTTTGAACGTCAGTTCACATTTGTAGGTAGATCATCAGTTTTAGAGCTAAAATTAGCATGTTTAAAGTGATTTTCATGCTTCCAAGGGCCCGGGAAGTGAATTAAAAACCATTTGGAGGCATTTAATGTTCATGCAAAAACAGCTGATTTTTGACAAAAGAGATAACACCCCCCCATTACGTCATGCTTCAGAAAGGTGAAAAATTGTCCGTTTTCAAATGTTTTATTTTTGAACTTCAGTTCACATTTGTAGGTGGATCATCAGTTTTAGAGCTAAAATTAGCATGTTTAAAGTGATTTTCATGCTTCCAGGGGCCCTAAACACAACATTTTTGGAATGGTTAAAAGTGCATGAAAATGGCCAATTTACTCACTCTGAGGTCTCAAAAAGCATTTCTTCACCCCGGGAAGTGAATTAAATACCATTTGGAGGCATTTAATGTTCAAGCAAAGACGGCTGATTTTTGACAATAGAGATAACACCCCCCCATTATGTCATGCTTCAGAAAGGTGAAAAATGGTCCGTTTTCAAATGTTTTATTTTTGAACGTCAGTTCACATTTGTAGGTAGATCATCAGTTTTAGGGCTAAAGTTAGCATGTTTAAAGTGATATTCATGCTTCCAGGGGCCCGGGAAGTGAATTAAAAACCATTTGGAGGCATTTAATGTTCATGCAAAAACAGCTGATTTTTGACAAAAGAGATAACACCCCCATTACGTCATGCTTCACAAAGGTGAAAAATGGTCCGTTTTCAAATGTTTTATTTTTGAACGTCAGTTCACATTTGTAGGTGGATCATCAGTTTTAGAGCTAAAATTAGCATGTTTAAAGTGATTTTCATGCTTCCAGGGGCCCTAAACACAACATTTTTGGAATGGTTAAAAGTGCATGAATATGGCCAATTTACTCACTCTGAGGTCTCAAAAAGCATTTCTTCACCCCGGGAAGTGAATTAAATACCATTTGGAGGCATTTAATGTTCAAGCAATGACGGCTGATTTTTGACAATAGAGATAACACCCCCCCATTATGTCATGCTTCAGAAAGGTGAAAAATGGTCCGTTTTCAAATGTTTTATTTTTGAACGTCAGTTCACATTTGTAGGTAGATCATCAGTTTTAGAGCTAAAATTAGCATGTTTAAAGTGATTTTCATGCTTCCAGGGGCCCGGGAAGTGAATTAAAAACCATTTGGAGGCATTTAATGTTCATGCAAAAACAGCTGATTTTTTACAAAAGAGATAACACCCCCCCATTACGTCATGCTTCAAAAAGGTGAAAAATGGTCCGTTTTCAAATGTTTTATTTTTGAACGTCAGTTCACATTTGTAGGTAGATCATCAGTTTTAGAGCTAAAATTAGCATGTTTAAAGTGATTTTCATGCTTCCAGGGGCCCAGGAAGTGAATTAAAAACCATTTGGAGGCATTTAATGTTCATGCAAAAACAGCTGATTTTTGACAAAAGAGATAACACCCCCTCATTACGTCATGCTTCAGAAAGGTGAAAAATGGTCCGTTTTCAAATGTTTTATTTTTGAACGTCAGTTCACATTTGTAGGTGGATCATCAGTTTTAGAGCTAAAATTAGCATGTTTAAAGTGATTTTCATGCTTCCAGGGGCCCTAAACACAACATTTGTGGAATGGTTAAAAGTGCATGAAAATGGCCAATTTACTCACTCTGGGGTCTCAGAAAGTGTTTCTTCACCCCGGGAAGTGAATTAAGTACCATTTGGAGGCATTTAATGTTCAAACAAAAACGGCTGATTTTTGAGAAAAGAGATAACACCCCCCCATTACGTCATGCTTCAGAAAGGTGAAAAATGGTCCGTTTTCAAATGTTTTATTTTTGAACGTCAGTTCACATTTGTAGGTGGATCATCAGTTTTAGAGCTAAAATTAGCATGTTTAATTTGATTTTCATGCTTCCAGGGGCCCGGGTAGTGAATTAAAAACCATTTGGAGGCATTTAATGTTCATGCAAAAACAGCTGATTTTTGACAAAAGAGATAACACCCCCCATTACGTCATGCTTCAGAAAGGTGAAAAATGGTCCGTTTTCAAATGTTTTATTTTTGAACTTCAATTCACATTTGTAGGTGGATCATCAGCTTTAGAGCTAAAATTAGCATGTTTAAAGTGATTTTCATGCTTCCAGGGGCCCGGGAAGTGAATTAAAAACCATTTGGAGGCATTTAATGTTCATGCAAAAACAGCTGATTTTTGACAAAAGAGATAACACCCCCCCATTACGTCATGCTTCAGAAAGGTGAAAAATGGTCCGTTTTCAAATGTTTTATTTTTGAACGTCAGTTCACATTTGTAGGTAGATCATCCGTTTTAGAGCTAAAATTAGCATGTTTAAAGTGATTTTCATGCTTCCAGGGGCCCGGGAAGTGAATTAAAAACCATTTGGAGGCATTTAATGTTCATGCAAAAACAGCTGATTTTTGACAAAAGAGATAACACCCCCCCATTACGTCATGCTTCAGAAAGGTGAAAAATGGTCCGTTTTCAAATGTTTTATTTTTGAACGTCAGTTCACATTTGTAGGTGGATCATCAGTTTTAGAGCTAAAATTAGCATGTTTAAAGTGATTTTCATGCTTCCAAGGGCCCGGGAAGTGAATTAAAAAACATTTGGAGGCATTTAATGTTCATGCAAAAACAGCTGATTTTTGACAAAAGAGATAACACCCCCCATTACGTCATGCTTCAGAAAGGTGAAAAATGGTCCGTTTTCAAATGTTTTATTTTTGAACTTCAGTTCACATTTGTAGGTGGATCATCAGTTTTAGAGCTAAAATTAGCATGTTTAAAGTGATTTTCATGCTTCCAGGGGCCCTAAACACAACATTTTCGGAATGGTTAAAAGTGCATGAAAATGGCCAATTTACTCACTCTGAGGTCTCAAAAAGCATTTCTTCACCCCGGGAAGTGACTTAAATACCTTTTGGAGGCATTTAATGTTCAAGCAAAGACGGCTGATTTTTGACAAAAGAGATAACACCCCCCCATTATGTCATGCTTCAGAAAGGTGAAAAATGGTCCGTTTTCAAATGTTTTATTTTTGAACGTCAGTTCACATTTGTAGGTAGATCATCAGTTTAAGAGCTAAAATGAGCATGTTTAAAGTGATTTTCATGCTTCCAGGGGCCCGGGAAGTGAATTAAGAACCATTCGGAGGCATTTAATGTTCATGCAAAAACAGCTGATTTTTGACAAAAGAGATAACACCCCCTCATTATGTCATGCTTCAGAAAGGTGAAAAATGGTCCGTTTTCAAATGTTTTATTTTTGAACGTCAGTTCACATTTGTAGGTGGATCATCAGTTTTAGAGCTAAAATTAGCATGTTTAAAGTGATTTTCATGCTTCCAGGGGCCCTAAAGACAACATTTGTGGAATGGTTAATAGTGCATGAAAATGGCCAATGTACTCACTCTATGGTCTCAAAAAGTGTTTCTTCACCCAGGGAAGTGAATTAAATACCATTTGGAGGCATTTAATGTTCATGCAAAAACAGCTGATTTTTTACAAAAGAGATAACACCCCCCCATTACGTCATGCTTCAGAAAGGTGAAAAATGGTCCGTTTTCAAATGTTTTATTTTTGAACGTCAGTTCACATTTGTAGGTGGATCATCAGTTTTAGAGCTAAAATTAGCATGTTTAATGTGATTTTAATGCTTCCAGTGGCCCGGGAAGTGAATTAAAAACCATTTGGAGGCATTTAATGTTCATGCAAAAACAGCTGATTTTTTTACAAAAGAGATAACACCCCCCATTACGTCATGCTTCAGAAAGTTGAAAAATGGTCCGTTTTCAAATGTTTTATTTTTGAACGTCAGTTCACATTTGTAGGTAGATCATCAGTTTTAGAGCTAAAATTAGCATGTTTAAAGTGATTTTCATGCTTCCAGGGGCCAGGGAAGTGAATTAAAAACCATTTGGAGGCATTTAATGTTCATGCAAAAACAGCTGATTTTTGACAAAAGAGATAACACCCCCCCATTACGTCATGCTTCAGAAAGGTGAAAAATGGTCCGTTTTCAAATGTTTTATTTTTGAACGTCAGTTCACATTTGTAGGTGGATCATCAGTTTTAGAGCTAAAATTAGCATGTTTAAAGTGATTTTCATGCTTCCAAGGGCCCGGGAAGTGAATTAAAAACCATTTGGAGGCATTTAATGTTCATGCAAAAACAGCTGATTTTTGACAAAAGAGATAACACCCCCCCCATTACGTCATGCTTCAGAAAGGTGAAAAATGGTCCGTTTTCAAATGTTTTATTTTTGAACTTCAGTTCACATTTGTAGGTGGATCATCAGTTTTAGAGCTAAAATTAGCATGTTTAAAGTGATTTTCATGCTTCCAGGGGCCCTAAACACAACATTTTCGGAATGGTTAAAAGTGCATGAAAATGGCCAATTTACTCACTCTGAGGTCTCAAAAAGCATTTATTCACCCCGGGAAGTGAATTAAATACCATTTGGAGGCATTTAATGTTCAAGCAAAGACGGCTGATTTTTGACAAAAGAGATTACACCCCCCCATTATGTCATGCTTCAGAAAGGTGAAAAATGGTCCGTTTTCAAATGTTTTATTTTTGAACGTCAGTTCACATTTGTAGGTAGATCATCAGTTTAAGAGCTAAAATGAGCATGTTTAAAGTGATTTTCATGCTTCCAGGGGCCCGGGAAGTGAATTAAGAACCATTTGGAGGCATTAAAGGTTCATGCAAAAACAGCTGATTTTTGACAAAAGAGATAACACCCCCCCATTACGTCATGCTTCAGAAAGGTGAAAAATGGTCCGTTTTCAAATGTTTTATTTTTGAACATCAGTTCACATTTGTAGGTAGATCATCAGTTTTAGAGCTAAAATTAGCATGTTTAAAGTGATTTTCATGCTTCCAGGGGCCCGGGAAGTGAATTAAAAACGATTTGGAGGCATTTAATGTTCATGCAAAAACAGCTGATTTTTGACAAAAGAGATAACACCCCCTCATTATGTCATGCTTCAGAAAGGTGAAAAATGGTCCGTTTTCAAATGTTTTATTTTTGAACGTCAGTTCACATTTGTAGGTGGATCATCAGTTTTAGAGCTAAAATTAGCATGTTTAAAGTGATTTTCATGCTTCCAGGGGCCCTAAACACAACATTTGTGGAATGGTTAAAAGTGCATGAAAATGGCCAATTTACTCACTCTGGGGTCTCAGAAAGTGTTTCTTCACCCCGGGAAGTGAATTAAGTACCATTTGGAGGCATTTAATGTTCAAACAAAAACGGCTGATTTTTGAGAAAAGAGATAACACCCCCCCATTACGTCATGCTTCAGAAAGGTGAAAAATGGTCCGTTTTCAAATGTTTTATTTTTGAACGTCAGTTCACATTTGTAGGTGGATCATCAGTTTTAGAGCTAAAATTAGCATGTTTAATTTGATTTTCATGCTTCCAGGGGCCCGGGTAGTGAATTAAAAACCATTTGGAGGCATTTAATGTTCATGCAAAAACAGCTGATTTTTGACAAAAGAGATAACACCCCCCATTACGTCATGCTTCAGAAAGGTGAAAAATGGTCCGTTTTCAAATGTTTTATTTTTGAACTTCAATTCACATTTGTAGGTGGATCATCAGCTTTAGAGCTAAAATTAGCATGTTTAAAGTGATTTTCATGCTTCCAGGGGCCCGGGAAGTGAATTAAAAACCATTTGGAGGCATTTAATGTTCATGCAAAAACAGCTGATTTTTGACAAAAGAGATAACACCCCCCCATTACGTCATGCTTCAGAAAGGAGAAAAATGGTCCGTTTTCAAATGTTTTATTTTTGAACGTCAGTTCACATTTGTAGGTAGATCATCCGTTTTAGAGCTAAAATTAGCATGTTTAAAGTGATTTTCATGCTTCCAGGGGCCCGGGAAGTGAATTAAAAACCATTTGGAGGCATTTAATGTTCATGCAAAAACAGCTGATTTTTGACAAAAGAGATAACACCCCCCCATTACGTCATGCTTCAGAAAGGTGAAAAATGGTCCGTTTTCAAATGTTTTATTTTTGAACGTCAGTTCACATTTGTAGGTGGATCATCAGTTTTAGAGCTAAAATTAGCATGTTTAAAGTGATTTTCATGCTTCCAAGGGCCCGGGAAGTGAATTAAAAACCATTTGGAGGCATTTAATGTTCATGCAAAAACAGCTGATTTTTGACAAAAGAGATAACACCCCCCATTACGTCATGCTTCAGAAAGGTGAAAAATGGTCCGTTTTCAAATGTTTTATTTTTGAACTTCAGTTCACATTTGTAGGTGGATCATCAGTTTTAGAGCTAAAATTAGCATGTTTAAAGTGATTTTCATGCTTCCAGGGGCCCTAAACACAACATTTTCGGAATGGTTAAAAGTGCATGAAAATGGCCAATTTACTCACTCTGAGGTCTCAAAAAGCATTTCTTCACCCCGGGAAGTGAATTAAATACCATTTGGAGGCATTTAATGTTCAAGCAAAGACGGCTGATTTTTGACAAAAGAGATAACACCCCCCCATTATGTCATGCTTCAGAAAGGTGAAAAATGGTCCGTTTTCAAATGTTTTATTTTTGAACGTCAGTTCACATTTGTAGGTAGATCATCAGTTTAAGAGCTAAAATGAGCATGTTTAAAGTGATTTTCATGCTTCCAGGGGCCCGGGAAGTGAATTAAGAACCATTCGGAGGCATTTAATGTTCATGCAAAAACAGCTGATTTTTGACAAAAGAGATAACACCCCCTCATTATGTCATGCTTCAGAAAGGTGAAAAATGGTCCGTTTTCAAATGTTTTATTTTTGAACGTCAGTTCACATTTGTAGGTGGATCATCAGTTTTAGAGCTAAAATTAGCATGTTTAAAGTGATTTTCATGCTTCCAGGGGCCCTAAAGACAACATTTGTGGAATGGTTAATAGTGCATGAAAATGGCCAATGTACTCACTCTATGGTCTCAAAAAGTGTTTCTTCACCCAGGGAAGTGAATTAAATACCATTTGGAGGCATTTAATGTTCATGCAAAAACAGCTGATTTTTTACAAAAGAGATAACACCCCCCCATTACGTCATGCTTCAGAAAGGTGAAAAATGGTCCGTTTTCAAATGTTTTATTTTTGAACGTCAGTTCACATTTGTAGGTGGATCATCAGTTTTAGAGCTAAAATTAGCATGTTTAATGTGATTTTAATGCTTCCAGTGGCCCGGGAAGTGAATTAAAAACCATTTGGAGGCATTTAATGTTCATGCAAAAACAGCTGATTTTTTTACAAAAGAGATAACACCCCCCATTACGTCATGCTTCAGAAAGTTGAAAAATGGTCCGTTTTCAAATGTTTTATTTTTGAACGTCAGTTCACATTTGTAGGTAGATCATCAGTTTTAGAGCTAAAATTAGCATGTTTAAAGTGATTTTCATGCTTCCAAGGGCCCGGGAAGTGAATTAAAAACCATTTGGAGGCATTTAATGTTCATGCAAAAACAGCTGATTTTTGACAAAAGAGATAACACCCCCCCCATTACGTCATGCTTCAGAAAGGTGAAAAATGGTCCGTTTTCAAATGTTTTATTTTTGAACTTCAGTTCACATTTGTAGGTGGATCATCAGTTTTAGAGCTAAAATTAGCATGTTTAAAGTGATTTTCATGCTTCCAGGGGCCCTAAACACAACATTTTCGGAATGGTTAAAAGTGCATGAAAATGGCCAATTTACTCACTCTGAGGTCTCAAAAAGCATTTATTCACCCCGGGAAGTGAATTAAATACCATTTGGAGGCATTTAATGTTCAAGCAAAGACGGCTGATTTTTGACAAAAGAGATTACACCCCCCCATTATGTCATGCTTCAGAAAGGTGAAAAATGGTCCGTTTTCAAATGTTTTATTTTTGAACGTCAGTTCACATTTGTAGGTAGATCATCAGTTTAAGAGCTAAAATGAGCATGTTTAAAGTGATTTTCATGCTTCCAGGGGCCCGGGAAGTGAATTAAGAACCATTTGGAGGCATTAAAGGTTCATGCAAAAACAGCTGATTTTTGACAAAAGAGATAACACCCCCCCATTACGTCATGCTTCAGAAAGGTGAAAAATGGTCCGTTTTCAAATGTTTTATTTTTGAACATCAGTTCACATTTGTAGGTAGATCATCAGTTTTAGAGCTAAAATTAGCATGTTTAAAGTGATTTTCATGCTTCCAGGGGCCCGGGAAGTGAATTAAAAACGATTTGGAGGCATTTAATGTTCATGCAAAAACAGCTGATTTTTGACAAAAGAGATAACACCCCCTCATTATGTCATGCTTCAGAAAGGTGAAAAATGGTCCGTTTTCAAATGTTTTATTTTTGAACGTCAGTTCACATTTGTAGGTGGATCATCAGTTTTAGAGCTAAAATTAGCATGTTTAAAGTGATTTTCATGCTTCCAGGGGCCCTAAACACAACATTTGTGGAATGGTTAAAAGTGCATGAAAATGGCCAATTTACTCACTCTGGGGTCTCAGAAAGTGTTTCTTCACCCCGGGAAGTGAATTAAGTACCATTTGGAGGCATTTAATGTTCAAACAAAAACGGCTGATTTTTGAGAAAAGAGATAACACCCCCCCATTACGTCATGCTTCAGAAAGGTGAAAAATGGTCCGTTTTCAAATGTTTTATTTTTGAACGTCAGTTCACATTTGTAGGTGGATCATCAGTTTTAGAGCTAAAATTAGCATGTTTAATTTGATTTTCATGCTTCCAGGGGCCCGGGTAGTGAATTAAAAACCATTTGGAGGCATTTAATGTTCATGCAAAAACAGCTGATTTTTGACAAAAGAGATAACACCCCCCATTACGTCATGCTTCAGAAAGGTGAAAAATGGTCCGTTTTCAAATGTTTTATTTTTGAACTTCAATTCACATTTGTAGGTGGATCATCAGCTTTAGAGCTAAAATTAGCATGTTTAAAGTGATTTTCATGCTTCCAGGGGCCCGGGAAGTGAATTAAAAACCATTTGGAGGCATTTAATGTTCATGCAAAAACAGCTGATTTTTGACAAAAGAGATAACACCCCCCCATTACGTCATGCTTCAGAAAGGAGAAAAATGGTCCGTTTTCAAATGTTTTATTTTTGAACGTCAGTTCACATTTGTAGGTAGATCATCCGTTTTAGAGCTAAAATTAGCATGTTTAAAGTGATTTTCATGCTTCCAGGGGCCCGGGAAGTGAATTAAAAACCATTTGGAGGCATTTAATGTTCATGCAAAAACAGCTGATTTTTGACAAAAGAGATAACACCCCCCCATTACGTCATGCTTCAGAAAGGTGAAAAATGGTCCGTTTTCAAATGTTTTATTTTTGAACGTCAGTTCACATTTGTAGGTGGATCATCAGTTTTAGAGCTAAAATTAGCATGTTTAAAGTGATTTTCATGCTTCCAAGGGCCCGGGAAGTGAATTAAAAACCATTTGGAGGCATTTAATGTTCATGCAAAAACAGCTGATTTTTGACAAAAGAGATAACACCCCCCATTACGTCATGCTTCAGAAAGGTGAAAAATGGTCCGTTTTCAAATGTTTTATTTTTGAACTTCAGTTCACATTTGTAGGTGGATCATCAGTTTTAGAGCTAAAATTAGCATGTTTAAAGTGATTTTCATGCTTCCAGGGGCCCTAAACACAACATTTTCGGAATGGTTAAAAGTGCATGAAAATGGCCAATTTACTCACTCTGAGGTCTCAAAAAGCATTTCTTCACCCCGGGAAGTGAATTAAATACCATTTGGAGGCATTTAATGTTCAAGCAAAGACGGCTGATTTTTGACAAAAGAGATAACACCCCCCCATTATGTCATGCTTCAGAAAGGTGAAAAATGGTCCGTTTTCAAATGTTTTATTTTTGAACGTCAGTTCACATTTGTAGGTAGATCATCAGTTTAAGAGCTAAAATGAGCATGTTTAAAGTGATTTTCATGCTTCCAGGGGCCCGGGAAGTGAATTAAGAACCATTCGGAGGCATTTAATGTTCATGCAAAAACAGCTGATTTTTGACAAAAGAGATAACACCCCCTCATTATGTCATGCTTCAGAAAGGTGAAAAATGGTCCGTTTTCAAATGTTTTATTTTTGAACGTCAGTTCACATTTGTAGGTGGATCATCAGTTTTAGAGCTAAAATTAGCATGTTTAAAGTGATTTTCATGCTTCCAGGGGCCCTAAAGACAACATTTGTGGAATGGTTAATAGTGCATGAAAATGGCCAATGTACTCACTCTATGGTCTCAAAAAGTGTTTCTTCACCCAGGGAAGTGAATTAAATACCATTTGGAGGCATTTAATGTTCATGCAAAAACAGCTGATTTTTTACAAAAGAGATAACACCCCCCCATTACGTCATGCTTCAGAAAGGTGAAAAATGGTCCGTTTTCAAATGTTTTATTTTTGAACGTCAGTTCACATTTGTAGGTGGATCATCAGTTTTAGAGCTAAAATTAGCATGTTTAATGTGATTTTAATGCTTCCAGTGGCCCGGGAAGTGAATTAAAAACCATTTGGAGGCATTTAATGTTCATGCAAAAACAGCTGATTTTTTTACAAAAGAGATAACACCCCCCATTACGTCATGCTTCAGAAAGTTGAAAAATGGTCCGTTTTCAAATGTTTTATTTTTGAACGTCAGTTCACATTTGTAGGTAGATCATCAGTTTTAGAGCTAAAATTAGCATGTTTAAAGTGATTTTCATGCTTCCAGGGGCCCGGGAAGTGAATTAAAAACCATTTGGAGGCATTTAATGTTCATGCAAAAACAGCTGATTTTTGACAAAAGAGATAACACCCCCCCATTACGTCATGCTTCAGAAAGGTGAAAAATGGTCCGTTTTCAAATGTTTTATTTTTGAACGTCAGTTCACATTTGTAGGTGGATCATCAGTTTTAGAGCTAAAATTAGCATGTTTAAAGTGATTTTCATGCTTCCAAGGGCCCGGGAAGTGAATTAAAAACCATTTGGAGGCATTTAATGTTCATGCAAAAACAGCTGATTTTTGACAAAAGAGATAACACCCCCCCATTACGTCATGCTTCAGAAAGGTGAAAAATGGTCCGTTTTCAAATGTTTTATTTTTGAACTTCAGTTCACATTTGTAGGTGGATCATCAGTTTTAGAGCTAAAATTAGCATGTTTAAAGTGATTTTCATGCTTCCAGGGGCCCTAAACACAACATTTTCGGAATGGTTAAAAGTGCATGAAAATGGCCAATTTACTCACTCTGAGGTCTCAAAAAGCATTTATTCACCCCGGGAAGTGAATTAAATACCATTTGGAGGCATTTAATGTTCAAGCAAAGACGGCTGATTTTTGACAAAAGAGATTACACCCCCCCCATTATGTCATGCTTCAGAAAGGTGAAAAATGGTCTGTTTTCAAATGTTTTATTTTTGAACGTCAGTTCACATTTGTAGGTAGATCATCAGTTTAAGAGCTAAAATGAGCATGTTTAAAGTGATTTTCATGCTTCCAGGGGCCCGGGAAGTGAATTAAGAACCATTTGGAGGCATTAAAGGTTCATGCAAAAACAGCTGATTTTTGACAAAAGAGATAACACCCCCCCATTACGTCATGCTTCAGAAAGGTGAAAAATGGTCCGTTTTCAAATGTTTTATTTTTGAACATCAGTTCACATTTGTAGGTAGATCATCAGTTTTAGAGCTAAAATTAGCATGTTTAAAGTGATTTTCATGCTTCCAGGGGCCCTAAAGACAACATTTGTGGAATGGTTAATAGTGCATGAAAATGGCCAATTTACTCACTCTATGGTCTCAAAAAGTGTTTCTTCACCCAGGGAAGTGAATTAAATACCATTTGGAGGCATTTAATGTTCATGCAAAAACAGCTGATTTTTTACAAAAGAGATAACACCCCCCATTACGTCATGCTTCAGAAAGGTGAAAAATGGTCTGTTTTCAAATGTTTTATTTTTGAACGTCAGTTCACATTTGTAGGTGGATCATCAGTTTTAGAGCTAAAATTAGCATGTTTAATGTGATTTTCATGCTTCCAGTGGCCCGGGAAGTGAATTAAAAACCATTTGGAGGCATTTAATGTTCATGCAAAAACAGCTGATTTTTTACAAAAGAGATAACACCCCCATTACGTCATGCTTCAGAAAGTTGAAAAATGGTCCGTTTTCAAATGTTTTATTTTTGAACGTCAGTTCACATTTGTAGGTAGATCATCAGTTTTAGAGCTAAAATTAGCATGTTTAAAGTGATTTTCATGCTTCCAGGGGCCCGGGAAGTGAATTAAAAACCATTTGGAGGCATTTAATGTTCATGCAAAAACAGCTGATTTTTGACAAAAGAGATAACACCCCCTCATTACGTCATGCTTCAGAAAGGTGAAAAATGGTCCGTTTTCAAATGTGTTATTTTTGAACGTCAGTTCACATTTGTAGGTGGATCATCAGTTTTAGAGCTAAAATTAGCATGTTTAAAGTGATTTTCATGCTTCCAGGGGGCCCTAAACACAACATTTGTGGAATGGTTAAAAGTGCATGAAAATGGCCAATTTACTCACTCTGGGGTCTCAGAAAGTGTTTCTTCACCCCGGGAAGTGAATTAAGTACCATTTGGAGGCATTTAATGTTCAAACAAAAACGGCTGATTTTTGACAAAAGAGATAACACCCCCCCCATTACGTCATGCTTCAGAAAGGTGAAAAATGGTCCGTTTTCAAATGTTTTATTTTTGAACGTCAGTTCACATTTGTAGGTAGATCATCAGTTTTAGAGCTAAAATTAGCATGTTTAAAGTGATTTTCATGCTTCCAAGGGCCCAGGAAGTGAATTAAAAACCATTTGGAGGCATTTAATGTTCATGCAAAAACAGCAGATTTTTGACAAAAGAGATAACACTCCCCCATTACGTCATGCTTCAGAAAGGTGAAAAATGGTCCGTTTTCAAATGTTTTATTTTTGAACTTCAGTTCACTTTTGTAGGTGGATCATCAGTTTTAGAGCTAAAATTAGCATGTTTAAAGAGATTTTCATGCTTCCAGGGGCCCTAAACACAACATTTTTGGAATGGTTAAAAGTGCATGAAAATGGCCAATTTACTCACTCTGAGGTCTCAAAAAGCATTTCTTCACCCCGGGAAGTGAATTAAATACCATTTGGAGGCATTTAATGTTCAAGCAAAGACGGCTGATTTTTGACAAAAGAGATAACACCTCCCCATTATGTCATGCTTCAGAAAGGTGAAAAATGGTCAGTTTTCAAATGTTTTATTTTTGAACGTCAGTTCACATTTGTAGGTAGATCATCAGTTTTAGAGCTAAAATTAGCATGTTTAAAGTGATTTTCATGCTTCCAGGGGCCCGGGAAGTGAATTAAAAACCATTTAGAGGCATTTAATGTTCATGCAAAAACAGCTGATTTTTGACGAAAGAGATAACACCCCCCCATTACGTCATGCTTCAGAAAGTTGAAAAATGGTCCGTTTTCAAATGTTTTATTTTTGAACGTCAGTTCACATTTGTAGGTGGATCATCAGTTTTAGAGCTAAAATTAGCATGTTTAAAGTGATTTTCATGCTTCCAGGGGGCCCTAAACACAACATTTGTGGAATGGTTAAAAGTGCATGAAAATGGCCAATTTACTCACTCTGGGGTCTCAGAAAGTGTTTCTTCACCCCGGGAAGTGAATTAAGTACCATTTGGAGGCATTTAATGTTCAAACAAAAACGGCTGATTTTTGACAAAAGAGATAACACCCCCCATTACGTCATGCTTCAGAAAGGTGAAAAATGGTCCGTTTTCAAATGTTTTATTTTTGAATGTCAGTTCACATTTGTAGGTGGATCATCAGTTTTAGAGCTAAAATTAGCATGTTTAAAGTGATTTTCATGCTTTCAGGGGCCCGGGAAGTGAATTAAAAACCATTTGGAGGCATTTAATGTTCATGCAAAAACAGCTGATTTTTTACAAAAGAGATAACACCCCCCCCATTACGTCATGCTTCAGAAAGGTGAAAAATGGTCTGTTTTCAAATGTTTTATTTTTGAACGTCAGTTCACATTTGTAGGTAGATCATCAGTTTTAGAGCTAAAATTAGCATGTTTAAAGTGATTTTCATGCTTCCAGGGACCCGGGAAGTGAATTGAAAACCATTTGGGGGCATTTAATGTTCATGCAAAAACAGCTGATTTTTGACAAAAGAGATAACACCCCCCATTACGTCATGCTTCAGAAAGGTGAAAAATGGTCCGTTTTCAAATGTTTTATTTTTGAACGTCAGTTCACATTTGTAGGTAGATCATCAGTTTTAGAGCTAAAATTAGCATGTTTAAAGTGATTTTCATGCTTCCAGGGGCCCGAGAAGTGAATTAAAAACCATTTGGAGGCATTTAATGTTCATGCAAAAACGGCTGATTTTTGACAAAAGAGATAACACCCCCTCATTACGTCATGCTTCAGAAAGGTGAAAAATGGTCCGTTTTCAAATGTGTTATTTTTGAACGTCAGTTCACATTTGTAGGTGGATCATCAGTTTTAGAGCTAAAATTAGCATGTTTAAAGTGATTTTCATGCTTCCAGGGGGCCCTAAACACAACATTTGTGGAATGGTTAAAAGTGCATGAAAATGGCCAATTTACTCACTCTGGGGTCTCAGAAAGTGTTTCTTCACCCCGGGAAGTGAATTAAGTACCATTTGGAGGCATTTAATGTTCAAACAAAAACGGCTGATTTTTGACAAAAGAGATAACACCCCCCCATTACGTCATGCTTCAGAAAGGTGAAAAATGGTCCGTTTTCAAATGTTTTATTTTTGAACGTCAGTTCACATTTGTAGGTGGATTATCAGTTTTAGAGCTAAAATTAGCATGTTTAAAGTGATTTTCATGCTTCCAGGGGCCCTAAACACAACATTTTTGGAATGGTTAAAAGTGCATGAAAATGGCCAATTTACTCACTCTGAGGTCTCAAAAAGCATTTCTTCACCCCGGGAAGTGAATTAAATACCATTTGGAGGCATTTAATGTTCAAGCAATGACGGCTGATTTTTGACAATAGAGATAACACCCCCCCATTACGTCATGCTTCAGAAAGGTGAAAAATGGTCCGTTTTCAAATGTTTTATTTTTGAACGTCAGTTCACATTTGTAGGTAGATCATCAGTTTTAGAGCTAAAATTAGCATGTTTAAAGTGATTTTCATGCTTCCAGGGGCCCTAAACACAACATTTTTGGAATGGTTAAAAGTGCATGAAAAGGCCAATTTACTCACTCTGAGGTCTCAAAAAGCATTTCTTCACCCCGGGAAGTGAATTAAATACCATTTGGAGGCATTTAATGTTCAAGCAATGACGGCTGATTTTTGACAATAGAGATAACACCCCCCCATTATGTCATGCTTCAGAAAGGTGAAAAATGGTCCGTTTTCAAATGTTTTATTTTTGAACGTCAGTTCACATTTGTAGGTAGATCATCAGTTTTAGAGCTAAAATTAGCATGTTTAAAGTGATTTTCATGCTTCCAGGGGCCCGGGAAGTGAATTAAAAACCATTTGGAGGCATTTAATGTTCATGCAAAAACAGCTGATTTTTTACAAAAGAGATAACACCCCCCCATTATGTCATGCTTCAGAAAGGTGAAAAATGGTCCGTTTTCAAATGTTTTATTTTTGAACGTCAGTTCACATTTGTAGGTAGATCATCAGTTTAAGAGCTAAAATGAGCATGTTTAAAGTGATTTTCATGCTTCCAGGCGCCCGGGAAGTGAATTAAGAACCATTTGGAGGCATTAAAGGTTCATGCAAAAACAGCTGATTTTTGACAAAAGAGATAACACCCCCCCATTACGTCATGCTTCAGAAAGGTGAAAAATGGTCCGTTTTCAAATGTTTTATTTTTGAACATCAGTTCACATTTGTAGGTAGATCATCAGTTTTAGAGCTAAAATTAGCATGTTTAAAGTGATTTTCATGCTTCCAGGGGCCCGGGAAGTGAATTAAAAACCATTTGGAGGCATTTAATGTTCATGCAAAAACAGCTGATTTTTGACAAAAGAGATAACACCCCCTCATTATGTCATGCTTCAGAAAGGTGAAAAATGGTCAGTTTTCAAATGTTTTATTTTTGAACGTCAGTTCACATTTGTAGGTGGATCATCAGTTTTAGAGCTAAAATTAGCATGTTTAAAGTGATTTTCATGCTTCCAGGGGCCCTAAAGACAACATTTGTGGAATGGTTAATAGTGCATGAAATGGCCAATTTACTCACTCTATGGTCTCAAAAAGTGTTTCTTCACCCAGGGAAGTGAATTAAATACCATTTGGAGGCATTTAATGTTCATGCAAAAACAGCTGATTTTTTACAAAAGAGATAACACCCCCCATTACGTCATGCTTCAGAAAGGTGAAAAATGGTCCGTTTTCAAATGTTTTATTTTTGAACGTCAGTTCACATTTGTAGGTGGATCATCAGTTTTAGAGCTAAAATTAGCATGTTTAATGTGATTTTAATGCTTCCAGTGGCCCGGGAAGTGAATTAAAAACCATTTGGAGGCATTTAATGTTCATGCAAAAACAGCTGATTTTTTTACAAAAGAGATAACACCCCCATTACGTCATGCTTCAGAAAGTTGAAAAATGGTCCGTTTTCAAATGTTTTATTTTTGAACGTCAGTTCACATTTGTAGGTGGATCATCAGTTTTAGAGCTAAAATTAGCATGTTTAAAGTGATTTTCATGCTTCCAGGGGCCCGGGAAGTGAATTAAAAACCATTTGGAGGCATTTAATGTTCATGCAAAAACAGCTGATTTTTGACAAAAGAGATAACACCCCCCCATTACGTCATGCTTCAGAAAGGTGAAAAATGGTCCGTTTTCAAATGTTTTATTTTTGAACGTCAGTTCACATTTGTAGGTAGATCATCAGTTTTAGAGCTAAAATTAGCATGTTTAAAGTGATTTTCATGCTTCCAGGGGGCCCTAAACACAACATTTGTGGAATGGTTAAAAGTGCATGAAAATGGCCAATTTACTCACTCTGGGGTCTCAGAAAGTGTTTCTTCACCCCGGGAAGTGAATTAAGTACCATTTGGAGGCATTTAATGTTCAAACAAAAACGGCTGATTTTTGACAAAAGAGATAACACCCCCCCCCATTACGTCATGCTTCAGAAAGGTGAAAAATGGTCCGTTTTCAAATGTTTTATTGTTGAACGTCAGTTCACATTTGTAGGTGGATCATCAGTTTTAGAGCTAAAATTAGCATGTTTAATTTGATTTTCATGCTTCCAGGGGCCCGGGTAGTGAATTAAAAACCATTTGGAGGCATTTAATGTTCATGCAAAAACAGCTGATTTTTGACAAAAGAGATAACACCCCCCATTACGTCATGCTTCAGAAAGGTGAAAAATGGTCCGTTTTCAAATGTTTTATTTTTGAACTTCAATTCACATTTGTAGGTGGATCATCAGCTTTAGAGCTAAAATTAGCATGTTTAAAGTGATTTTCATGCTTCCAGGGGCCCGGGAAGTGAATTAAAAACCATTTGGAGGCATTTAATGTTCATGCAAAAACAGCTGATTTTTGACAAAAGAGATAACACCCCCCATTACGTCATGCTTCAGAAAGGTGAAAAATGGTCCGTTTTCAAATGTTTTATTTTTGAACGTCAGTTCACATTTGTAGGTAGATCATCAGTTTTAGAGCTAAAATTAGCATGTTTAAAGTGATTTTCATGCTTCCAGGGGCCCGGGAAGTGAATTAAAAACCATTTGGAGGCATTTAATGTTCATGCAAAAACAGCTGATTTTTGACAAAAGAGATAACACCCCCCCATTACGTCATGCTTCAGAAAGGTGAAAAATGGTCCGTTTTCAAATGTTTTATTTTTGAACGTCAGTTCACATTTGTAGGTGGATCATCAGTTTTAGAGCTAAAATTAGCATGTTTAAAGTGATTTTCATGCTTCCAAGGGCCCGGGAAGTGAATTAAAAACCATTTGGAGGCATTTAATGTTCATGCAAAAACAGCTGATTTTTGACAAAAGAGATAACACCCCCCATTACGTCATGCTTCAGAAAGGTGAAAAATGGTCCGTTTTCAAATGTTTTATTTTTGAACTTCAGTTCACATTTGTAGGTGGATCATCAGTTTTAGAGCTAAAATTAGCATGTTTAAAGTGATTTTCATGCTTCCAGGGGCCCTAAACACAACATTTTCGGAATGGTTAAAAGTGCATGAAAATGGCCAATTTACTCACTCTGAGGTCTCAAAAAGCATTTCTTCACCCCGGGAAGTGAATTAAATACCATTTGGAGGCATTTAATGTTCAAGCAAAGACGGCTGATTTTTGACAAAAGAGATAACACCCCCCCATTATGTCATGCTTCAGAAAGGTGAAAAATGGTCCGTTTTCAAATGTTTTATTTTTGAACGTCAGTTCACATTTGTAGGTAGATCATCAGTTTAAGAGCTAAAATGAGCATGTTTAAAGTGATTTTCATGCTTCCAGGGGCCCGGGAAGTGAATTAAGAACCATTTGGAGGCATTTAATGTTCATGCAAAAACAGCTGATTTTTGACAAAAGAGATAACACCCCCTCATTATGTCATGCTTCAGAAAGGTGAAAAATGGTCCGTTTTCAAATGTTTTATTTTTGAACGTCAGTTCACATTTGTAGGTGGATCATCAGTTTTAGAGCTAAAATTAGCATGTTTAAAGTGATTTTCATGCTTCCAGGGGCCCTAAAGACAACATTTGTGGAATGGTTAATAGTGCATGAAAATGGCCAATTTACTCACTCTATGGTCTCAAAAAGTGTTTCTTCACCCAGGGAAGTGAATTAAATACCATTTGGAGGCATTTAATGTTCATGCAAAAACAGCTGATTTTTTACAAAAGAGATAACACCCCCCATTACGTCATGCTTCAGAAAGGTGAAAAATGGTCCGTTTTCAAATGTTTTATTTTTGAACGTCAGTTCACATTTGTAGGTGGATCATCAGTTTTAGAGCTAAAATTAGCATGTTTAATGTGATTTTAATGCTTCCAGTGGCCCGGGAAGTGAATTAAAAACCATTTGGAGGCATTTAATGTTCATGCAAAAACAGCTGATTTTTTTACAAAAGAGATAACACCCCCATTACGTCATGCTTCAGAAAGTTGAAAAATGGTCCGTTTTCAAATGTTTTATTTTTGAACGTCAGTTCACATTTGTAGGTGGATCATCAGTTTTAGAGCTAAAATTAGCATGTTTAAAGTGATTTTCATGCTTCCAGGGGCCCGGGAAGTGAATTAAAAACCATTTGGAGGCATTTAATGTTCATGCAAAAACAGCTGATTTTTGACAAAAGAGATAACACCCCCCCATTACGTCATGCTTCAGAAAGGTGAAAAATGGTCCGTTTTCAAATGTTTTATTTTTGAACGTCAGTTCACATTTGTAGGTAGATCATCAGTTTTAGAGCTAAAATTAGCATGTTTAAAGTGATTTTCATGCTTCCAGGGGCCCGGGAAGTGAATTAAAAACCATTTGGAGGCATTTAATGTTCATGCAAAAACAGCTGATTTTTGACAAAAGAGATAACACCCCCTCATTACGTCATGCTTCAGAAAGGTGAAAAATGGTCCGTTTTCAAATGTGTTATTTTTGAACGTCAGTTCACATTTGTAGGTGGATCATCAGTTTTAGAGCTAAAATTAGCATGTTTAAAGTGATTTTCATGCTTCCAGGGGGCCCTAAACACAACATTTGTGGAATGGTTAAAAGTGCATGAAAATGGCCAATTTACTCACTCTGGGGTCTCAGAAAGTGTTTCTTCACCCCGGGAAGTGAATTAAGTACCATTTGGAGGCATTTAATGTTCAAACAAAAACGGCTGATTTTTGACAAAAGAGATAACACCCCCCCCCATTACGTCATGCTTCAGAAAGGTGAAAAATGGTCCGTTTTCAAATGTTTTATTTTTGAACGTCAGTTCACATTTGTAGGTGGATCATCAGTTTTAGAGCTAAAATTAGCATGTTTAATTTGATTTTCATGCTTCCAGGGGCCCGGGTAGTGAATTAAAAACCATTTGGAGGCATTTAATGTTCATGCAAAAACAGCTGATTTTTGACAAAAGAGATAACACCCCCCATTACGTCATGCTTCAGAAAGGTGAAAAATGGTCCGTTTTCAAATGTTTTATTTTTGAACTTCAATTCACATTTGTAGGTGGATCATCAGCTTTAGAGCTAAAATTAGCATGTTTAAAGTGATTTTCATGCTTCCAGGGGCCCGGGAAGTGAATTAAAAACCATTTGGAGGCATTTAATGTTCATGCAAAAACAGCTGATTTTTGACAAAAGAGATAACACCCCCCCATTACGTCATGCTTCAGAAAGGTGAAAAATGGTCCGTTTTCAAATGTTTTATTTTTGAACGTCAGTTCACATTTGTAGGTAGATCATCAGTTTTAGAGCTAAAATTAGCATGTTTAAAGTGATTTTCATGCTTCCAGGGGCCCGGGAAGTGAATTAAAAACCATTTGGAGGCATTTAATGTTCATGCAAAAACAGCTGATTTTTGACAAAAGAGATAACACCCCCCCATTACGTCATGCTTCAGAAAGGTGAAAAATGGTCCGTTTTCAAATGTTTTATTTTTGAACGTCAGTTCACATTTGTAGGTGGATCATCAGTTTTAGAGCTAAAATTAGGATGTTTAAAGTGATTTTCATGCTTCCAAGGGCCCGGGAAGTGAATTAAAAACCATTTGGAGGCATTTAATGTTCATGCAAAAACAGCTGATTTTTGACAAAAGAGATAACACCCCCCATTACGTCATGCTTCAGAAAGGTGAAAAATGGTCCGTTTTCAAATGTTTTATTTTTGAACTTCAGTTCACATTTGTAGGTGGATCATCAGTTTTAGAGCTAAAATTAGCATGTTTAAAGTGATTTTCATGCTTCCAGGGGCCCTAAACACAACATTTTCGGAATGGTTAAAAGTGCATGAAAATGGCCAATTTACTCACTCTGAGGTCTCAAAAAGCATTTCTTCACCCCGGGAAGTGAATTAAATACCATTTGGAGGCATTTAATGTTCAAGCAAAGACGGCTGATTTTTGACAAAAGAGATAACACCCCCCCATTATGTCATGCTTCAGAAAGGTGAAAAATGGTCCGTTTTCAAATGTTTTATTTTTGAACGTCAGTTCACATTTGTAGGTAGATCATCAGTTTAAGAGCTAAAATGAGCATGTTTAAAGTGATTTTCATGCTTCCAGGGGCCCGGGAAGTGAATTAAGAACCATTCGGAGGCATTTAATGTTCATGCAAAAACAGCTGATTTTTGACAAAAGAGATAACACCCCCTCATTATGTCATGCTTCTGAAAGGTGAAAAATGGTCCGTTTTCAAATGTTTTATTTTTGAACGTCAGTTCACATTTGTAGGTGGATCATCAGTTTTAGAGCTAAAATTAGCATGTTTAAAGTGATTTTCATGCTTCCAGGGGCCCTAAAGACAACATTTGTGGAATGGTTAATAGTGCATGAAAATGGCCAATGTACTCACTCTATGGTCTCAAAAAGTGTTTCTTCACCCAGGGAAGTGAATTAAATACCATTTGGAGGCATTTAATGTTCATGCAAAAACAGCTGATTTTTTACAAAAGAGATAACACCCCCCCCCATTACGTCATGCTTCAGAAAGGTGAAAAATGGTCCGTTTTCAAATGTTTTATTTTTGAACGTCAGTTCACATTTGTAGGTGGATCATCAGTTTTAGAGCTAAAATTAGCATGTTTAATGTGATTTTAATGCTTCCAGTGGCCCGGGAAGTGAATTAAAAACCATTTGGAGGCATTTAATGTTCATGCAAAAACAGCTGATTTTTTTACAAAAGAGATAACACCCCCCATTACGTCATGCTTCAGAAAGTTGAAAAATGGTCCGTTTTCAAATGTTTTATTTTTGAACGTCAGTTCACATTTGTAGGTAGATCATCAGTTTTAGAGCTAAAATTAGCATGTTTAAAGTGATTTTCATGCTTCCAGGGGCCCGGGAAGTGAATTAAAAACCATTTGGAGGCATTTAATGTTCATGCAAAAACAGCTGATTTTTGACAAAAGAGATAACACCCCCCCATTACGTCATGCTTCAGAAAGGTGAAAAATGGTCCATTTTCAAATGTTTTATTTTTGAACGTCAGTTCACATTTGTAGGTGGATCATCAGTTTTAGAGCTAAAATTAGCATGTTTAAAGTGATTTTCATGCTTCCAAGGGCCCAGGAAGTGAATTAAAAACCATTTGGAGGCATTTAATGTTCATGCAAAAACAGCTGATTTTTGACAAAAGAGATAACACCCCCCCATTACGTCATGCTTCAGAAAGGTGAAAAATGGTCCGTTTTCAAATGTTTTATTTTTGAACTTCAGTTCACATTTGTAGGTGGATCATCAGTTTTAGAGCTAAAATTAGCATGTTTAAAGTGATTTTCATGCTTCCAGGGGCCCTAAACACAACATTTTCGGAATGGTTAAAAGTGCATGAAAATGGCCAATTTACTCACTCTGAGGTCTCAAAAAGCATTTATTCACCCCGGGAAGTGAATTAAATACCATTTGGAGGCATTTAATGTTCAAGCAAAGACGGCTGATTTTTGACAAAAGAGATTACACCCCCCCATTATGTCATGCTTCAGAAAGGTGAAAAATGGTCCGTTTTCAAATGTTTTATTTTTGAACGTCAGTTCACATTTGTAGGTAGATCATCAGTTTAAGAGCTAAAATGAGCATGTTTAAAGTGATTTTCATGCTTCCAGGCGCCCGGGAAGTGAATTAAGAACCATTTGGAGGCATTAAAGGTTCATGCAAAAACAGCTGATTTTTGACAAAAGAGATAACACCCCCCCATTACGTCATGCTTCAGAAAGGTGAAAAATGGTCCGTTTTCAAATGTTTTATTTTTGAACATCAGTTCACATTTGTAGGTAGATCATCAGTTTTAGAGCTAAAATTAGCATGTTTAAAGTGATTTTCATGCTTCCAGGGGCCCGGGAAGTGAATTAAAAACCATTTGGAGGCATTTAATGTTCATGCAAAAACAGCTGATTTTTGACAAAAGAGATAACACCCCCTCATTATGTCATGCTTCAGAAAGGTGAAAAATGGTCAGTTTTCAAATGTTTTATTTTTGAACGTCAGTTCACATTTGTAGGTGGATCATCAGTTTTAGAGCTAAAATTAGCATGTTTAAAGTGATTTTCATGCTTCCAGGGGCCCTAAAGACAACATTTGTGGAATGGTTAATAGTGCATGAAAATGGCCAATTTACTCACTCTATGGTCTCAAAAAGTGTTTCTTCACCCAGGGAAGTGAATTAAATACCATTTGGAGGCATTTAATGTTCATGCAAAAACAGCTGATTTTTTACAAAAGAGATAACACCCCCCATTACGTCATGCTTCAGAAAGGTGAAAAATGGTCCGTTTTCAAATGTTTTATTTTTGAACGTCAGTTCACATTTGTAGGTGGATCATCAGTTTTAGAGCTAAAATTAGCATGTTTAATGTGATTTTAATGCTTCCAGTGGCCCGGGAAGTGAATTAAAAACCATTTGGAGGCATTTAATGTTCATGCAAAAACAGCTGATTTTTTTACAAAAGAGATAACACCCCCATTACGTCATGCTTCAGAAAGTTGAAAAATGGTCCGTTTTCAAATGTTTTATTTTTGAACGTCAGTTCACATTTGTAGGTGGATCATCAGTTTTAGAGCTAAAATTAGCATGTTTAAAGTGATTTTCATGCTTCCAGGGGCCCGGGAAGTGAATTAAAAACCATTTGGAGGCATTTAATGTTCATGCAAAAACAGCTGATTTTTGACAAAAGAGATAACACCCCCCCATTACGTCATGCTTCAGAAAGGTGAAAAATGGTCCGTTTTCAAATGTTTTATTTTTGAACGTCAGTTCACATTTGTAGGTGGATCATCAGTTTTAGAGCTAAAATTAGCATGTTTAAAGTGATTTTCATGCTTCCAGGGGCCCTAAACACAACATTTTCGGAATGGTTAAAAGTGCATGAAAATGGCCAATTTACTCACTCTGAGGTCTCAAAAAGCATTTATTCACCCCGGGAAGTGAATTAAATACCATTTGGAGGCATTTAATGTTCAAGCAAAGACGGCTGATTTTTGACAAAAGAGATTACACCCCCCCATTATGTCATGCTTCAGAAAGGTGAAAAATGGTCCGTTTTCAAATGTTTTATTTTTGAACGTCAGTTCACATTTGTAGGTAGATCATCAGTTTAAGAGCTAAAATGAGCATGTTTAAAGTGATTTTCATGCTTCCAGGGGCCCGGGAAGTGAATTAAGAACCATTTGGAGGCATTAAAGGTTCATGCAAAAACAGCTGATTTTTGACAAAAGAGATAACACCCCCCCATTACGTCATGCTTCAGAAAGGTGAAAAATGGTCCGTTTTCAAATGTTTTATTTTTGAACATCAGTTCACATTTGTAGGTAGATCATCAGTTTTAGAGCTAAAATTAGCATGTTTAAAGTGATTTTCATGCTTCCAGGGGCCCGGGAAGTGAATTAAAAACCATTTGGAGGCATTTAATGTTCATGCAAAAACAGCTGATTTTTGACAAAAGAGATAACACCCCCTCATTATGTCATGCTTCAGAAAGGTGAAAAATGGTCCGTTTTCAAATGTTTTATTTTTGAACGTCAGTTCACATTTGTAGGTGGATCATCAGTTTTAGAGCTAAAATTAGCATGTTTAAAGTGATTTTCATGCTTCCAGGGGCCCTAAACACAACATTTGTGGAATGGTTAAAAGTGCATGAAAATGGCCAATTTACTCACTCTGGGGTCTCAGAAAGTGTTTCTTCACCCCGGGAAGTGAATTAAGTACCATTTGGAGGCATTTAATGTTCAAACAAAAACGGCTGATTTTTGAGAAAAGAGATAACACCCCCCATTACGTCATGCTTCAGAAAGGTGAAAAATGGTCCGTTTTCAAATGTTTTATTTTTGAACGTCAGTTCACATTTGTAGGTGGATCATCAGTTTTAGAGCTAAAATTAGCATGTTTAATTTGATTTTCATGCTTCCAGGGGCCCGGGTAGTGAATTAAAAACCATTTGGAGGCATTTAATGTTCATGCAAAAACAGCTGATTTTTGACAAAAGAGATAACACCCCCCATTACGTCATGCTTCAGAAAGGTGAAAAATGGTCCGTTTTCAAATGTTTTATTTTTGAACTTCAATTCACATTTGTAGGTGGATCATCAGCTTTAGAGCTAAAATTAGCATGTTTAAAGTGATTTTCATGCTTCCAGGGGCCCGGGAAGTGAATTAAAAACCATTTGGAGGCATTTAATGTTCATGCAAAAACAGCTGATTTTTGACAAAAGAGATAACACCCCCCCATTACGTCATGCTTCAGAAAGGAGAAAAATGGTCCGTTTTCAAATGTTTTATTTTTGAACGTCAGTTCACATTTGTAGGTAGATCATCCGTTTTAGAGCTAAAATTAGCATGTTTAAAGTGATTTTCATGCTTCCAGGGGCCCGGGAAGTGAATTAAAAACAGTTCATGCAAAAACAGCTGATTTTTGACAAAAGAGATAACACCCCCCCATTACGTCATGCTTCAGAAAGGTGAAAAATGGTCCGTTTTCAAATGTTTTATTTTTGAACGTCAGTTCACATTTGTAGGTGGATCATCAGTTTTAGAGCTAAAATTAGCATGTTTAAAGTGATTTTCATGCTTCCAAGGGCCCGGGAAGTGAATTAAAAACCATTTGGAGGCATTTAATGTTCATGCAAAAACAGCTGATTTTTGACAAAAGAGATAACACCCCCCATTACGTCATGCTTCAGAAAGGTGAAAAATGGTCCGTTTTCAAATGTTTTATTTTTGAACTTCAGTTCACATTTGTAGGTGGATCATCAGTTTTAGAGCTAAAATTAGCATGTTTAAAGTGATTTTCATGCTTCCAGGGGCCCTAAACACAACATTTTCGGAATGGTTAAAAGTGCATGAAAATGGCCAATTTACTCACTCTGAGGTCTCAAAAAGCATTTCTTCACCCCGGGAAGTGAATTAAATACCATTTGGAGGCATTTAATGTTCAAGCAAAGACGGCTGATTTTTGACAAAAGAGATAACACCCCCCCATTATGTCATGCTTCAGAAAGGTGAAAAATGGTCCGTTTTCAAATGTTTTATTTTTGAACGTCAGTTCACATTTGTAGGTAGATCATCAGTTTAAGAGCTAAAATGAGCATGTTTAAAGTGATTTTCATGCTTCCAGGGGCCCGGGAAGTGAATTAAGAACCATTCGGAGGCATTTAATGTTCATGCAAAAACAGCTGATTTTTGACAAAAGAGATAACACCCCCTCATTATGTCATGCTTCAGAAAGGTGAAAAATGGTCCGTTTTCAAATGTTTTATTTTTGAACGTCAGTTCACATTTGTAGGTGGATCATCAGTTTTAGAGCTAAAATTAGCATGTTTAAAGTGATTTTCATGCTTCCAGGGGCCCTAAAGACAACATTTGTGGAATGGTTAATAGTGCATGAAAATGGCCAATGTACTCACTCTATGGTCTCAAAAAGTGTTTCTTCACCCAGGGAAGTGAATTAAATACCATTTGGAGGCATTTAATGTTCATGCAAAAACAGCTGATTTTTTACAAAAGAGATAACACCCCCCCATTACGTCATGCTTCAGAAAGGTGAAAAATGGTCCGTTTTCAAATGTTTTATTTTTGAACGTCAGTTCACATTTGTAGGTGGATCATCAGTTTTAGAGCTAAAATTAGCATGTTTAATGTGATTTTAATGCTTCCAGTGGCCCGGGAAGTGAATTAAAAACCATTTGGAGGCATTTAATGTTCATGCAAAAACAGCTGATTTTTTTACAAAAGAGATAACACCCCCCATTACGTCATGCTTCAGAAAGTTGAAAAATGGTCCGTTTTCAAATGTTTTATTTTTGAACGTCAGTTCACATTTGTAGGTAGATCATCAGTTTTAGAGCTAAAATTAGCATGTTTAAAGTGATTTTCATGCTTCCAGGGGCCCGGGAAGTGAATTAAAAACCATTTGGAGGCATTTAATGTTCATGCAAAAACAGCTGATTTTTGACAAAAGAGATAACACCCCCCCATTACGTCATGCTTCAGAAAGGTGAAAAATGGTCCGTTTTCAAATGTTTTATTTTTGAACGTCAGTTCACATTTGTAGGTGGATCATCAGTTTTAGAGCTAAAATTAGCATGTTTAAAGTGATTTTCATGCTTCCAAGGGCCCGGGAAGTGAATTAAAAACCATTTGGAGGCATTTAATGTTCATGCAAAAACAGCTGATTTTTGACAAAAGAGATAACACCCCCCCATTACGTCATGCTTCAGAAAGGTGAAAAATGGTCCGTTTTCAAATGTTTTATTTTTGAACTTCAGTTCACATTTGTAGGTGGATCATCAGTTTTAGAGCTAAAATTAGCATGTTTAAAGTGATTTTCATGCTTCCAGGGGCCCTAAACACAACATTTTCGGAATGGTTAAAAGTGCATGAAAATGGCCAATTTACTCACTCTGAGGTCTCAAAAAGCATTTATTCACCCCGGGAAGTGAATTAAATACCATTTGGAGGCATTTAATGTTCAAGCAAAGACGGCTGATTTTTGACAAAAGAGATTACACCCCCCCATTATGTCATGCTTCAGAAAGGTGAAAAATGGTCCGTTTTCAAATGTTTTATTTTTGAACGTCAGTTCACATTTGTAGGTAGATCATCAGTTTAAGAGCTAAAATGAGCATGTTTAAAGTGATTTTCATGCTTCCAGGGGCCCGGGAAGTGAATTAAGAACCATTTGGAGGCATTAAAGGTTCATGCAAAAACAGCTGATTTTTGACAAAAGAGATAACACCCCCCCATTACGTCATGCTTCAGAAAGGTGAAAAATGGTCCGTTTTCAAATGTTTTATTTTTGAACATCAGTTCACATTTGTAGGTAGATCATCAGTTTTAGAGCTAAAATTAGCATGTTTAAAGTGATTTTCATGCTTCCAGGGGCCCTAAAGACAACATTTGTGGAATGGTTAATAGTGCATGAAAATGGCCAATTTACTCACTCTATGGTCTCAAAAAGTGTTTCTTCACCCAGGGAAGTGAATTAAATACCATTTGGAGGCATTTAATGTTCATGCAAAAACAGCTGATTTTTTACAAAAGAGATAACACCCCCCATTACGTCATGCTTCAGAAAGGTGAAAAATGGTCTGTTTTCAAATGTTTTATTTTTGAACGTCAGTTCACATTTGTAGGTGGATCATCAGTTTTAGAGCTAAAATTAGCATGTTTAATGTGATTTTCATGCTTCCAGTGGCCCGGGAAGTGAATTAAAAACCATTTGGAGGCATTTAATGTTCATGCAAAAACAGCTGATTTTTTACAAAAGAGATAACACCCCCATTACGTCATGCTTCAGAAAGTTGAAAAATGGTCCGTTTTCAAATGTTTTATTTTTGAACGTCAGTTCACATTTGTAGGTGGATCATCAATTTTAGAGCTAAAATTAGCATGTTTAAAGTGATTTTCATGCTTCCAGGGGCCCGGGAAGTGAATTAAAAACCATTTGGAGGCATTTAATGTTCATGCAAAAACAGCTGATTTTTGACAAAAGAGATAACACCCCCCCATTACGTCATGCTTCAGAAAGGTGAAAAATGGTCCGTTTTCAAATGTTTTATTTTTGAACGTCAGTTCACATTTGTAGGTAGATCATCAGTTTTAGAGCTAAAATTAGCATGTTTAAAGTGATTTTCATGCTTCCAGGGGCCCGGGAAGTGAATTAAAAACCATTTGGAGGCATTTAATGTTCATGCAAAAACAGCTGATTTTTGACAAAAGAGATAACACCCCCTCATTACGTCATGCTTCAGAAAGGTGAAAAATGGTCCGTTTTCAAATGTGTTATTTTTGAACGTCAGTTCACATTTGTAGGTGGATCATCAGTTTTAGAGCTAAAATTAGCATGTTTAAAGTGATTTTCATGCTTCCAGGGGGCCCTAAACACAACATTTGTGGAATGGTTAAAAGTGCATGAAAATGGCCAATTTACTCACTCTGGGGTCTCAGAAAGTGTTTCTTCACCCCGGGAAGTGAATTAAGTACCATTTGGAGGCATTTAATGTTCAAACAAAAACGGCTGATTTTTGACAAAAGAGATAACACCCCCCCCATTACGTCATGCTTCAGAAAGGTGAAAAATGGTCCGTTTTCAAATGTTTTATTTTTGAACGTCAGTTCACATTTGTAGGTAGATCATCAGTTTTAGAGCTAAAATTAGCATGTTTAAAGTGATTTTCATGCTTCCAAGGGCCCGGGAAGTGAATTAAAAACCATTTGGAGGCATTTAATGTTCATGCAAAAACAGCAGATTTTTGACAAAAGAGATAACACTCCCCCATTACGTCATGCTTCAGAAAGGTGAAAAATGGTCCGTTTTCAAATGTTTTATTTTTGAACTTCAGTTCACTTTTGTAGGTGGATCATCAGTTTTAGAGCTAAAATTAGCATGTTTAAAGAGATTTTCATGCTTCCAGGGGCCCTAAACACAACATTTTTGGAATGGTTAAAAGTGCATGAAAATGGCCAATTTACTCACTCTGAGGTCTCAAAAAGCATTTCTTCACCCCGGGAAGTGAATTAAATACCATTTGGAGGCATTTAATGTTCAAGCAAAGACGGCTGATTTTTGACAAAAGAGATAACACCTCCCCATTATGTCATGCTTCAGAAAGGTGAAAAATGGTCAGTTTTCAAATGTTTTATTTTTGAACGTCAGTTCACATTTGTAGGTAGATCATCAGTTTTAGAGCTAAAATTAGCATGTTTAAAGTGATTTTCATGCTTCCAGGGGCCCGGGAAGTGAATTAAAAACCATTTAGAGGCATTTAATGTTCATGCAAAAACAGCTGATTTTTGACGAAAGAGATAACACCCCCCCATTACGTCATGCTTCAGAAAGTTGAAAAATGGTCCGTTTTCAAATGTTTTATTTTTGAACGTCAGTTCACATTTGTAGGTGGATCATCAGTTTTAGAGCTAAAATTAGCATGTTTAAAGTGATTTTCATGCTTCCAGGGGGCCCTAAACACAACATTTGTGGAATGGTTAAAAGTGCATGAAAATGGCCAATTTACTCACTCTGGGGTCTCAGAAAGTGTTTCTTCACCCCGGGAAGTGAATTAAGTACCATTTGGAGGCATTTAATGTTCAAACAAAAACGGCTGATTTTTGACAAAAGAGATAACACCCCCCATTACGTCATGCTTCAGAAAGGTGAAAAATGGTCCGTTTTCAAATGTTTTATTTTTGAATGTCAGTTCACATTTGTAGGTGGATCATCAGTTTTAGAGCTAAAATTAGCATGTTTAAAGTGATTTTCATGCTTTCAGGGGCCCGGGAAGTGAATTAAAAACCATTTGGAGGCATTTAATGTTCATGCAAAAACAGCTGATTTTTTACAAAAGAGATAACACCCCCCCCATTACGTCATGCTTCAGAAAGGTGAAAAATGGTCTGTTTTCAAATGTTTTATTTTTGAACGTCAGTTCACATTTGTAGGTAGATCATCAGTTTTAGAGCTAAAATTAGCATGTTTAAAGTGATTTTCATGCTTCCAGGGACCCGGGAAGTGAATTGAAAACCATTTGGGGGCATTTAATGTTCATGCAAAAACAGCTGATTTTTGACAAAAGAGATAACACCCCCATTACGTCATGCTTCAGAAAGGTGAAAAATGGTCCGTTTTCAAATGTTTTATTTTTGAACGTCAGTTCACATTTGTAGGTAGATCATCAGTTTTAGAGCTAAAATTAGCATGTTTAAAGTGATTTTCATGCTTCCAGGGGCCCGACAAGTGAATTAAAAACCATTTGGAGGCATTTAATGTTCATGCAAAAACGGCTGATTTTTGACAAAAGAGATAACACCCCCTCATTACGTCATGCTTCAGAAAGGTGAAAAATGGTCCGTTTTCAAATGTGTTATTTTTGAACGTCAGTTCACATTTGTAGGTGGATCATCAGTTTTAGAGCTAAAATTAGCATGTTTAAAGTGATTTTCATGCTTCCAGGGGGCCCTAAACACAACATTTGTGGAATGGTTAAAAGTGCATGAAAATGGCCAATTTACTCACTCTGGGGTCTCAGAAAGTGTTTCTTCACCCCGGGAAGTGAATTAAGTACCATTTGGAGGCATTTAATGTTCAAACAAAAACGGCTGATTTTTGACAAAAGAGATAACACCCCCCCATTACGTCATGCTTCAGAAAGGTGAAAAATGGTCCGTTTTCAAATGTTTTATTTTTGAACGTCAGTTCACATTTGTAGGTGGATTATCAGTTTTAGAGCTAAAATTAGCATGTTTAAAGTGATTTTCATGCTTCCAGGGGCCCTAAACACAACATTTTTGGAATGGTTAAAAGTGCATGAAAATGGCCAATTTACTCACTCTGAGGTCTCAAAAAGCATTTCTTCACCCCGGGAAGTGAATTAAATACCATTTGGAGGCATTTAATGTTCAAGCAATGACGGCTGATTTTTGACAATAGAGATAACACCCCCCCATTACGTCATGCTTCAGAAAGGTGAAAAATGGTCCGTTTTCAAATGTTTTATTTTTGAACGTCAGTTCACATTTGTAGGTAGATCATCAGTTTTAGAGCTAAAATTAGCATGTTTAAAGTGATTTTCATGCTTCCAGGGGCCCTAAACACAACATTTTTGGAATGGTTAAAAGTGCATGAAAAGGCCAATTTACTCACTCTGAGGTCTCAAAAAGCATTTCTTCACCCCGGGAAGTGAATTAAATACCATTTGGAGGCATTTAATGTTCAAGCAATGACGGCTGATTTTTGACAATAGAGATAACACCCCCCCATTATGTCATGCTTCAGAAAGGTGAAAAATGGTCCGTTTTCAAATGTTTTATTTTTGAACGTCAGTTCACATTTGTAGGTAGATCATCAGTTTTAGAGCTAAAATTAGCATGTTTAAAGTGATTTTCATGCTTCCAGGGGCCCGGGAAGTGAATTAAAAACCATTTGGAGGCATTTAATGTTCATGCAAAAACAGCTGATTTTTTACAAAAGAGATAACACCCCCCCATTATGTCATGCTTCAGAAAGGTGAAAAATGGTCCGTTTTCAAATGTTTTATTTTTGAACGTCAGTTCACATTTGTAGGTAGATCATCAGTTTAAGAGCTAAAATGAGCATGTTTAAAGTGATTTTCATGCTTCCAGGCGCCCGGGAAGTGAATTAAGAACCATTTGGAGGCATTAAAGGTTCATGCAAAAACAGCTGATTTTTGACAAAAGAGATAACACCCCCCCATTACGTCATGCTTCAGAAAGGTGAAAAATGGTCCGTTTTCAAATGTTTTATTTTTGAACATCAGTTCACATTTGTAGGTAGATCATCAGTTTTAGAGCTAAAATTAGCATGTTTAAAGTGATTTTCATGCTTCCAGGGGCCCGGGAAGTGAATTAAAAACCATTTGGAGGCATTTAATGTTCATGCAAAAACAGCTGATTTTTGACAAAAGAGATAACACCCCCTCATTATGTCATGCTTCAGAAAGGTGAAAAATGGTCAGTTTTCAAATGTTTTATTTTTGAACGTCAGTTCACATTTGTAGGTGGATCATCAGTTTTAGAGCTAAAATTAGCATGTTTAAAGTGATTTTCATGCTTCCAGGGGCCCTAAAGACAACATTTGTGGAATGGTTAATAGTGCATGAAAATGGCCAATTTACTCACTCTATGGTCTCAAAAAGTGTTTCTTCACCCAGGGAAGTGAATTAAATACCATTTGGAGGCATTTAATGTTCATGCAAAAACAGCTGATTTTTTACAAAAGAGATAACACCCCCCATTACGTCATGCTTCAGAAAGGTGAAAAATGGTCCGTTTTCAAATGTTTTATTTTTGAACGTCAGTTCACATTTGTAGGTGGATCATCAGTTTTAGAGCTAAAATTAGCATGTTTAATGTGATTTTAATGCTTCCAGTGGCCCGGGAAGTGAATTAAAAACCATTTGGAGGCATTTAATGTTCATGCAAAAACAGCTGATTTTTTTACAAAAGAGATAACACCCCCATTACGTCATGCTTCAGAAAGTTGAAAAATGGTCCGTTTTCAAATGTTTTATTTTTGAACGTCAGTTCACATTTGTAGGTGGATCATCAGTTTTAGAGCTAAAATTAGCATGTTTAAAGTGATTTTCATGCTTCCAGGGGCCCGGGAAGTGAATTAAAAACCATTTGGAGGCATTTAATGTTCATGCAAAAACAGCTGATTTTTGACAAAAGAGATAACACCCCCCCATTACGTCATGCTTCAGAAAGGTGAAAAATGGTCCGTTTTCAAATGTTTTATTTTTGAACGTCAGTTCACATTTGTAGGTAGATCATCAGTTTTAGAGCTAAAATTAGCATGTTTAAAGTGATTTTCATGCTTCCAGGGGCCCGGGAAGTGAATTAAAAACCATTTGGAGGCATTTAATGTTCATGCAAAAACAGCTGATTTTTGACAAAAGAGATAACACCCCCTCATTACGTCATGCTTCAGAAAGGTGAAAAATGGTCCGTTTTCAAATGTGTTATTTTTGAACGTCAGTTCACATTTGTAGGTGGATCATCAGTTTTAGAGCTAAAATTAGCATGTTTAAAGTGATTTTCATGCTTCCAGGGGGCCCTAAACACAACATTTGTGGAATGGTTAAAAGTGCATGAAAATGGCCAATTTACTCACTCTGGGGTCTCAGAAAGTGTTTCTTCACCCCGGGAAGTGAATTAAGTACCATTTGGAGGTATTTAATGTTCAAACAAAAACGGCTGATTTTTGACAAAAGAGATAACACCCCCCCCCATTACGTCATGCTTCAGAAAGGTGAAAAATGGTCCGTTTTCAAATGTTTTATTTTTGAACGTCAGTTCACATTTGTAGGTGGATCATCAGTTTTAGAGCTAAAATTAGCATGTTTAATTTGATTTTCATGCTTCCAGGGGCCCGGGTAGTGAATTAAAAACCATTTGGAGGCATTTAATGTTCATGCAAAAACAGCTGATTTTTGACAAAAGAGATAACACCCCCCATTACGTCATGCTTCAGAAAGGTGAAAAATGGTCCGTTTTCAAATGTTTTATTTTTGAACTTCAATTCACATTTGTAGGTGGATCATCAGCTTTAGAGCTAAAATTAGCATGTTTAAAGTGATTTTCATGCTTCCAGGGGCCCGGGAAGTGAATTAAAAACCATTTGGAGGCATTTAATGTTCATGCAAAAACAGCTGATTTTTGACAAAAGAGATAACACCCCCCCATTACGTCATGCTTCAGAAAGGTGAAAAATGGTCCGTTTTCAAATGTTTTATTTTTGAACGTCAGTTCACATTTGTAGGTAGATCATCAGTTTTAGAGCTAAAATTAGCATGTTTAAAGTGATTTTCATGCTTCCAGGGGCCCGGGAAGTGAATTAAAAACCATTTGGAGGCATTTAATGTTCATGCAAAAACAGCTGATTTTTGACAAAAGAGATAACACCCCCCCATTACGTCATGCTTCAGAAAGGTGAAAAATGGTCCGTTTTCAAATGTTTTATTTTTGAACGTCAGTTCACATTTGTAGGTGGATCATCAGTTTTAGAGCTAAAATTAGCATGTTTAAAGTGATTTTCCTGCTTCCAAGGGCCCGGGAAGTGAATTAAAAACCATTTGGAGGCATTTAATGTTCATGCAAAAACAGCTGATTTTTGACAAAAGAGATAACACCCCCCATTACGTCATGCTTCAGAAAGGTGAAAAATGGTCCGTTTTCAAATGTTTTATTTTTGAACTTCAGTTCACATTTGTAGGTGGATCATCAGTTTTAGAGCTAAAATTAGCATGTTTAAAGTGATTTTCATGCTTCCAGGGGCCCTAAACACAACATTTTCGGAATGGTTAAAAGTGCATGAAAATGGCCAATTTACTCACTCTGAGGTCTCAAAAAGCATTTCTTCACCCCGGGAAGTGAATTAAATACCATTTGGAGGCAATTAATGTTCAAGCAAAGACGGCTGATTTTTGACAAAAGAGATAACACCCCCCCATTATGTCATGCTTCAGAAAGGTGAAAAATGGTCCGTTTTCAAATGTTTTATTTTTGAACGTCAGTTCACATTTGTAGGTAGATCATCAGTTTAAGAGCTAAAATGAGCATGTTTAAAGTGATTTTCATGCTTCCAGGGGCCCGGGAAGTGAATTAAGAACCATTTGGAGGCATTTAATGTTCATGCAAAAACAGCTGATTTTTGACAAAAGAGATAACACCCCCTCATTATGTCATGCTTCAGAAAGGTGAAAAATGGTCCGTTTTCAAATGTTTTATTTTTGAACGTCAGTTCACATTTGTAGGTGGATCATCAGTTTTAGAGCTAAAATTAGCATGTTTAAAGTGATTTTCATGCTTCCAGGGGCCCTAAAGACAACATTTGTGGAATGGTTAATAGTGCATGAAAATGGCCAATTTACTCACTCTATGGTCTCAAAAAGTGTTTCTTCACCCAGGGAAGTGAATTAAATACCATTTGGAGGCATTTAATGTTCATGCAAAAACAGCTGATTTTTTACAAAAGAGATAACACCCCCCATTACGTCATGCTTCAGAAAGGTGAAAAATGGTCCGTTTTCAAATGTTTTATTTTTGAACGTCAGTTCACATTTGTAGGTGGATCATCAGTTTTAGAGCTAAAATTAGCATGTTTAATGTGATTTTAATGCTTCCAGTGGCCCGGGAAGTGAATTAAAAACCATTTGGAGGCATTTAATGTTCATGCAAAAACAGCTGATTTTTTTACAAAAGAGATAACACCCCCATTACGTCATGCTTCAGAAAGTTGAAAAATGGTCCGTTTTCAAATGTTTTATTTTTGAACGTCAGTTCACATTTGTAGGTGGATCATCAGTTTTAGAGCTAAAATTAGCATGTTTAAAGTGATTTTCATGCTTCCAGGGGCCCGGGAAGTGAATTAAAAACCATTTGGAGGCATTTAATGTTCATGCAAAAACAGCTGATTTTTGACAAAAGAGATAACACCCCCCCATTACGTCATGCTTCAGAAAGGTGAAAAATGGTCCGTTTTCAAATGTTTTATTTTTGAACGTCAGTTCACATTTGTAGGTAGATCATCAGTTTTAGAGCTAAAATTAGCATGTTTAAAGTGATTTTCATGCTTCCAGGGGCCCGGGAAGTGAATTAAAAACCATTTGGAGGCATTTAATGTTCATGCAAAAACAGCTGATTTTTGACAAAAGAGATAACACCCCCTCATTACGTCATGCTTCAGAAAGGTGAAAAATGGTCCGTTTTCAAATGTGTTATTTTTGAACGTCAGTTCACATTTGTAGGTGGATCATCAGTTTTAGAGCTAAAATTAGCATGTTTAAAGTGATTTTCATGCTTCCAGGGGGCCCTAAACACAACATTTGTGGAATGGTTAAAAGTGCATGAAAATGGCCAATGTACTCACTCTGGGGTCTCAGAAAGTGTTTCTTCACCCCGGGAAGTGAATTAAGTACCATTTGGAGGCATTTAATGTTCAAACAAAAATGGCTGATTTTTGACAAAAGAGATAACACCCCCCCCCCCATTACGTCATGCTTCAGAAAGGTGAAAAATGGTCCGTTTTCAAATGTTTTATTTTTGAACGTCAGTTCACATTTGTAGGTGGATCATCAGTTTTAGAGCTAAAATTAGCATGTTTAATTTGATTTTCATGCTTCCAGGGGCCCGGGTAGTGAATTAAAAACCATTTGGAGGCATTTAATGTTCATGCAAAAACAGCTGATTTTTGACAAAAGAGATAACACCCCCCATTACGTCATGCTTCAGAAAGGTGAAAAATGGTCCGTTTTCAAATGTTTTATTTTTGAACTTCAATTCACATTTGAAGGTGGATCATCAGCTTTAGAGCTAAAATTAGCATGTTTAAAGTGATTTTCATGCTTCCAGGGGCCCGGGAAGTGAATTAAAAACCATTTGGAGGCATTTAATGTTCATGCAAAAACAGCTGATTTTTGACAAAAGAGATAACACCCCCCCATTACGTCATGCTTCAGAAAGGTGAAAAATGGTCCGTTTTCAAATGTTTTATTTTTGAACGTCAGTTCACATTTGTAGGTAGATCATCAGTTTTAGAGCTAAAATTAGCATGTTTAAAGTGATTTTCATGCTTCCAGGGGCCCGGGAAGTGAATTAAAAACCATTTGGAGGCATTTAATGTTCATGCAAAAACAGCTGATTTTTGACAAAAGAGATAACACCCCCCCATTACGTCATGCTTCAGAAAGGTGAAAAATGGTCCGTTTTCAAATGTTTTATTTTTGAACGTCAGTTCACATTTGTAGGTGGATCATCAGTTTTAGAGCTAAAATTAGCATGTTTAAAGTGATTTTCATGCTTCCAAGGGCCCGGGAAGTGAATTAAAAACCATTTGGAGGCATTTAATGTTCATGCAAAAACAGCTGATTTTTGACAAAAGAGATAACACCCCCCATTACGTCATGCTTCAGAAAGGTGAAAAATGGTCCGTTTTCAAATGTTTTATTTTTGAACTTCAGTTCACATTTGTAGGTGGATCATCAGTTTTAGAGCTAAAATTAGCATGTTTAAAGTGATTTTCATGCTTCCAGGGGCCCTAAACACAACATTTTCGGAATGGTTAAAAGTGCATGAAAATGGCCAATTTACTCACTCTGAGGTCTCAAAAAGCATTTCTTCACCCCGGGAAGTGAATTAAATACCATTTGGAGGCATTTAATGTTCAAGCAAAGACGGCTGATTTTTGACAAAAGAGATAACACCCCCCCATTATGTCATGCTTCAGAAAGGTGAAAAATGGTCCGTTTTCAAATGTTTTATTTTTGAACGTCAGTTCACATTTGTAGGTAGATCATCAGTTTAAGAGCTAAAATGAGCATGTTTAAAGTGATTTTCATGCTTCCAGGGGCCCGGGAAGTGAATTAAGAACCATTTGGAGGCATTTAATGTTCATGCAAAAACAGCTGATTTTTGACAAAAGAGATAACACCCCCTCATTATGTCATGCTTCAGAAAGGTGAAAAATGGTCCATTTTCAAATGTTTTATTTTTGAACGTCAGTTCACATTTGTAGGTGGATCATCAGTTTTAGAGCTAAAATTAGCATGTTTAAAGTGATTTTCATGCTTCCAGGGGCCCTAAAGACAACATTTGTGGAATGGTTAATAGTGCATGAAAATGGCCAATGTACTCACTCTATGGTCTCAAAAAGTGTTTCTTCACCCAGGGAAGTGAATTAAATACCATTTGGAGGCATTTAATGTTCATGCAAAAACAGCTGATTTTTTACAAAAGAGATAACACCCCCCCCATTACGTCATGCTTCAGAAAGGTGAAAAATGGTCCGTTTTCAAATGTTTTATTTTTGAACGTCAGTTCACATTTGTAGGTGGATCATCAGTTTTAGAGCTAAAATTAGCATGTTTAATGTGATTTTAATGCTTCCAGTGGCCCGGGAAGTGAATTAAAAACCATTTGGAGGCATTTAATGTTCATGCAAAAACAGCTGATTTTTTTACAAAAGAGATAACACCCCCCATTACGTCATGCTTCAGAAAGTTGAAAAATGGTCCGTTTTCAAATGTTTTATTTTTGAACGTCAGTTCACATTTGTAGGTAGATCATCAGTTTTAGAGCTAAAATTAGCATGTTTAAAGTGATTTTCATGCTTCCAGGGGCCCGGGAAGTGAATTAAAAACCATTTGGAGGCATTTAATGTTCATGCAAAAACAGCTGATTTTTGACAAAAGAGATAACACCCCCCCATTACGTCATGCTTCAGAAAGGTGAAAAATGGTCCATTTTCAAATGTTTTATTTTTGAACGTCAGTTCACATTTGTAGGTGGATCATCAGTTTTAGAGCTAAAATTAGCATGTTTAAAGTGATTTTCATGCTTCCAAGGGCCCAGGAAGTGAATTAAAAACCATTTGGAGGCATTTAATGTTCATGCAAAAACAGCTGATTTTTGACAAAAGAGATAACACCCCCCCATTACGTCATGCTTCAGAAAGGTGAAAAATGGTCCGTTTTCAAATGTTTTATTTTTGAACTTCAGTTCACATTTGTAGGTGGATCATCAGTTTTAGAGCTAAAATTAGCATGTTTAAAGTGATTTTCATGCTTCCAGGGGCCCGGGAAATCAATTAAAAACCATTTGGAGGCATTTAATGTTCATGCAAAAACGGCTGATTTTTGACAAAAGAGATAACACCCCCCCATTACGTCATGCTTCAGAAAGGTGAAAAATGGTCCGTTTTCAAATGTTTTATTTTTGAACGTCAGTTTACATTTGTAGGTAGATCATCAGTTTTAGAGCTAAAATTAGCATGTTTAAAGTGGTTTTCATGCTTCCGGGGGCCTGGGATGTGAATTAAAAACCATTTGGAGGTATTTAATGTTCATGCAAAAACAGCTGATTTTTGACAAAAGAGATAACACCCCCCCCATTACGTCATGCTTCAGAAAGATGAAAAATGGTCAGTTTTCAAATGTTTTATTTTTGAACGTCAGTTCACATTTGTAGGTGGATCATCAGTTTTAGAGCTAAAATTAGCATGTTTAAAGTAATTTTCATGCTTCCAGGGGCCCTAAACACAACATTTGTGGAATAGTTAAAAGTGCATGAAAATGGCCAATTTACTCACTCTGGGGTCTCAGAAAGTGTTTCTTCACCCCGGGAAGTGAATTAAGTACCATTTGGAGGCATTTAATGTTCAAACAAAAACGGCTGATTTTTGACAAAAGAGATAACACCCCCCCATTACGTCATGCTTCAGAAAGGGGAAAAATGGTCCGTTTTCAAATGTTTTATTTTTGAACGTCAGTTCACATTTGTAGGTGGATCATCAGTTTTAGAGCTAAAATTAGCATGTTTAATTTGATTTTCATGCTTCCAGGGGCCCGGGTAGTGAATTAAAAACCATTTGGAGGCATTTAATGTTCATGCAAAAACAGCTGATTTTTGACAAAAGAGATAACACCCCCCCATTACGTCATGCTTCAGAAAGGTGAAAAATGGTCCGTTTTCAAATGTTTTATTTTTGAACGTCAGTTCACATTTGTAGGTGTATCATCAGTTTTAGAGCTAAAATTATCATGTTTAATTTGATTTTCATGCTTCCAGGGGCCCGGGTAGTGAATTAAAAACCATTTGGAGGCATTTAATGTTCATGCAAAAACAGCTGATTTTTGACAAAAGAGATAACACCCCCATTACGTCATGCTTCAGAAAGGTAAAAAATGGTCCGTTTTCAAATGTTTTCTTTTTGAACTTCAATTCACATTTGTAGGTGGATCATCAGTTTTAGAGCTAAAATTAGCATGTTTAAAGTGATTTTCATGCTTCCAGGGGCCCGGGAAGTGAATTAAAAACCATTTGGAGGCATTTAATGTTCATGCAAAAACGGCTGATATTTGACAAAAGAGATAACACCCCCCCATTAAGTCATGCTTCAGAAAGGTGAAAAATGGTCCGTTTTCAAATGTTTTATTTTTGAACGTCAGTTCACATTTGTATGTAGATCATCAGTTTTAGAGCTAAAATTAGCATGTTTAAAGTGATTTTCATGCTTCCAGGGACCCGGGAAGTGAATTAAAAACCATTTGGGGGCATTTAATGTTCATGCAAAAACAGCTGATTTTTGACAAAAGAGATAACACCCCCCCCCCCATTACGTCATGCTTCAGAAAGGTGAAAAATGGTCCGTTTTCAAATGTTTTATTTTTGAACGTCAGTTTACATTTGTAGGTAGATCATCAGTGTTAGAGCTAAAATTAGCATGTTTAAAGTGATTTTCATGCTTCCAGGGGCCCGGGAAATCAATTAAAAACCATTTGGAGGCATTTAATGTTCATGCAAAAACGGCTGATTTTTGACAAAAGAGATAACACCCCCCCATTACGTCATGCTTCAGAAAGGTGAAAAATGGTCCGTTTTCAAATGTTTTATTTTTGAACGTCAGTTTACATTTGTAGGTAGATCATCAGTTTTAGAGCTAAAATTAGCATGTTTAAAGTGGTTTTCATGCTTCCGGGGGCCTGGGATGTGAATTAAAAACCATTTGGAGGTATTTAATGTTCATGCAAAAACAGCTGATTTTTGACAAAAGAGATAACACCCCCCCCATTACGTCATGCTTCAGAAAGATGAAAAATGGTCAGTTTTCAAATGTTTTATTTTTGAACGTCAGTTCACATTTGTAGGTGGATCATCAGTTTTAGAGCTAAAATTAGCATGTTTAAAGTAATTTTCATGCTTCCAGGGGCCCTAAACACAACATTTGTGGAATAGTTAAAAGTGCATGAAAATGGCCAATTTACTCACTCTGGGGTCTCAGAAAGTGTTTCTTCACCCCGGGAAGTGAATTAAGTACCATTTGGAGGCATTTAATGTTCAAACAAAAACGGCTGATTTTTGACAAAAGAGATAACACCCCCCCATTACGTCATGCTTCAGAACGGTGAAAAATGGTCCGTTTTCAAATGTTTTATTTTTGAACGTCAGTTCACATTTGTAGGTGGATCATCAGTTTTAGAGCTAAAATTAGCATGTTTAATTTGATTTTCATGCTTCCAGGGGCCCGGGTAGTGAATTAAAAACCATTTGGAGGCATTTAATGTTCATGCAAAAACAGCTGATTTTTGACAAAAGAGATAACACCCCCCCATTACGTCATGCTTCAGAAAGGTGAAAAATGGTCCGTTTTCAAATGTTTTATTTTTGAACGTCAGTTCACATTTGTAGGTGTATCATCAGTTTTAGAGCTAAAATTATCATGTTTAATTTGATTTTCATGCTTCCAGGGGCCCGGAAAGTGAATTAAAAACCATTTGGAGGCATTTAATGTTCATGCAAAAACAGCTGATTTTTGACAAAAGAGATAACACCCCCCCATTACGTCATGCTTCACAAAGGTGAAAAATGGTCCGTTTTCAAATGTTTTATATTTGAACGTCAGTTCACATTTGTAGGTGGATCATCAGTTTTAGAGCTAAAATTAGCATGTTTAAAGTGATTTTCATGCTTCCAGGGGCCCTAAACACAACATTTGTGGAATGGTTAAAAGTGCATAAAAATGGCCAATTTACTCACTCTGGGGACTCAAAAAGTGTTTCTTCACCCCGGGAAGTGATTTAAAAACCATTTGGAGGCATTTAATGTTCATGCAAAAACAGCTGATTTTTGACAAAAGAGATAACACCCCCCCCATTACGTCATGCTTCAGAAAGGTGAAAAATGGTCCGTTTTCAAATGTTTTATTTTTGAACTTCAGTTCACATTTGTAGGTGGATCATCAGTTTTAGAGCTAAAATTAGCATGTTTAAAGTGATTTTCATGCTTCCAGGGGCCCTAAACACAACATTTTTGGAATGGTTAAAAGTGCATGAAAATGGCCAATTTACTCACTCTGAGGTCTCAAAAAGCATTTCTTCACCCCGGGAAGTGAATCAAATACCATTTGGAGGCATTTAATGTTCAAGCAAAGACGGCTGATTTTTGACAATAGAGATAACCCCCCCATTATGTCATGCTTCAGAAGGGTAAAAAATGGTCCGTTTTCAAATGTTTTATTTTTGAACGTCAGTTCACATTTGTAGGTAGATCATCAGTTTTAGAGCTAAAATTAGCACGTTTAAAGTGATTTTCATGCTTCCAGGGGCCCGGGAAGTGAATTAAAAACCATTTGGAGGCATTTAATGTTCATGCAAAAACAGCAGATTTTTGACAAAAGAGATAACACCCCCTCATTACGTCATGCTTCAGAAAGGTGAAAAATGGTCAGTTTTCAAATGTTTTATTTTTGAACGTCAGTTCACATTTGTAGGTAGATCATCAGTTTTAGAGCTAAAATTAGCATGTTTAAAGTAATTTTCATGCTTCCAGGGGCCCTAAACACAACATTTGTGGAATAGTTAAAAGTGCATGAAAATGGCCAATTTACTCACTCTGGGGTCTCAGAAAGTGTTTCTTCACCCCGGGAAGTGAATTAAGTACCATTTGGAGGCATTTAATGTTCAAACAAAAACGGCTGATTTTTGACAAAAGAGATAACACCCCCCCATTACGTCATGCTTCAGAAAGGTGAAAAATGGTCCGTTTTCAAATGTTTTATTTTTGAACGTCAGTTCACATTTGTAGGTGGATCATCAGTTTTAGAGCTAAAATTAGCATGTTTAATTTGATTTTCATGCTTCAAGGGGCCCGGGTAGTGAATTAAAAACCATTTGGAGGCATTTAATGTTCATGCAAAAACAGCTGATTTTTGACAAAAGAGATAACACCCCCCCATTACGTCATGCTTCAGAAAGGTGAAAAATGGTCCGTTTTCAAATGTTTTATTTTTGAACGTCAGTTCACATTTGTAGGTGTATCATCAGTTTTAGAGCTAAAATTATCATGTTTAATTTGATTTTCATGCTTCCAGGGGCCCGGGTAGTGAATTAAAAACCATTTGGAGGCATTTAATGTTCATGCAAAAACAGCTGATTTTTGACAAAAGAGATAACACCCCCATTACGTCATGCTTCAGAAAGGTAAAAAATGGTCCGTTTTCAAATGTTTTATTTTTGAACTTCAATTCACATTTGTAGGTGGATCATCAGTTTTAGAGCTAAAATTAGCATGTTTAAAGTGATTTTCATGCTTCCAGGGGCCCGGGAAGTGAATTAAAAACCATTTGGAGGCATTTAATGTTCATGCAAAAACGGCTGATATTTGACAAAAGAGATAACACCCCCCCATTAAGTCATGCTTCAGAAAGGTGAAAAATGGTCCGTTTTCAAATGTTTTATTTTTGAACGTCAGTTCACATTTGTATGTAGATCATCAGTTTTAGAGCTAAAATTAGCATGTTTAAAGTGATTTTCATGCTTCCAGGGACCCGGGAAGTGAATTAAAAACCATTTGGGGGCATTTAATGTTCATGCAAAAACAGCTGATTTTTGACAAAAGAGATAACACCCCCCCCCCATTACGTCATGCTTCAGAAAGGTGAAAAATGGTCCGTTTTCAAATGTTTTATTTTTGAACGTCAGTTTACATTTGTAGGTAGATCATCAGTGTTAGAGCTAAAATTAGCATGTTTAAAGTGATTTTCATGCTTCCAGGGGCCCGGGAAATCAATTAAAAACCATTTGGAGGCATTTAATGTTCATGCAAAAACGGCTGATTTTTGACAAAAGAGATAACACCCCCCCATTACGTCATGCTTCAGAAAGGTGAAAAATGGTCCGTTTTCAAATGTTTTATTTTTGAACGTCAGTTTACATTTGTAGGTAGATCATCAGTTTTAGAGCTAAAATTAGCATGTTTAAAGTGGTTTTCATGCTTCCGGGGGCCTGGGATGTGAATTAAAAACCATTTGGAGGTATTTAATGTTCATGCAAAAACAGCTGATTTTTGACAAAAGAGATAACACCCCCCCCATTACGTCATGCTTCAGAAAGATGAAAAATGGTCAGTTTTCAAATGTTTTATTTTTGAACGTCAGTTCACATTTGTAGGTGGATCATCAGTTTTAGAGCTAAAATTAGCATGTTTAAAGTAATTTTCATGCTTCCAGGGGCCCTAAACACAACATTTGTGGAATAGTTAAAAGTGCATGAAAATGGCCAATTTACTCACTCTGGGGTCTCAGAAAGTGTTTCTTCACCCCGGGAAGTGAATTAAGTACCATTTGGAGGCATTTAATGTTCAAACAAAAACGGCTGATTTTTGACAAAAGAGATAACACCCCCCCATTACGTCATGCTTCAGAATGGTGAAAAATGGTCCGTTTTCAAATGTTTTATTTTTGAACGTCAGTTCACATTTGTAGGTGGATCATCAGTTTTAGAGCTAAAATTAGCATGTTTAATTTGATTTTCATGCTTCCAGGGGCCCGGGTAGTGAATTAAAAACCATTTAGAGGCATTTAATGTTCATGCAAAAACAGCTGATTTTTGACAAAAGAGATAACACCCCCCCATTACGTCATGCTTCAGAAAGGTGAAAAATGGTCCGTTTTCAAATGTTTTATTTTTGAACGTCAGTTCACATTTGTAGGTGTATCATCAGTTTTAGAGCTAAAATTATCATGTTTAATTTGATTTTCATGCTTCCAGGGGCCCGGGTAGTGAATTAAAAACCATTTGGAGGCATTTAATGTTCATGCAAAAACAGCTGATTTTTGACAAAAGAGATAACACCCCCATTACGTCATGCTTCAGAAAGGTAAAAAATGGTCCGTTTTCAAATGTTTTATTTTTGAACTTCAATTCACATTTGTAGGTGGATCATCAGTTTTAGAGCTAAAATTAGCATGTTTAAAGTGATTTTCATGCTTCCAGGGGCCCGGGAAGTGAATTAAAAACCATTTGGAGGCATTTAATGTTCATGCAAAAACAGCTGATATTTGACAAAAGAGATAACACCCCCCCATTAAGTCATGCTTCAGAAAGGTGAAAAATGGTCCGTTTTCAAATGTTTTATTTTTGAACGTCAGTTCACATTTGTATCTAGATCATCAGTTTTAGAGCTAAAATTAGCATGTTTAAAGTGATTTTCATGCTTCCAGGGACCCGGGAAGTGAATTAAAAACCATTTGGGGGCATTTAATGTTCATGCAAAAACAGCAGATTTTTGACAAAAGAGATAACACCCCCCCCCCATTACGTCATGCTTCAGAAAGGTGAAAAATGGTCCGTTTTCAAATGTTTTATTTTTGAACGTCAGTTCACATTTGTAGGTAGATCATCAGTGTTAGAGCTAAAATTAGCATGTTTAAAGTGATTTTCATGCTTCCAGGGGCCCGGGAAATCAATTAAAAACCATTTGGAGGCATTTAATGTTCATGCAAAAACGGCTGATTTTTGACAAAAGAGATAACACCCCCCCATTACGTCATGCTTCAGAAAGGTGAAAAATGGTCAGTTTTCAAATGTTTTATTTTTGAACGTCAGTTCACATTTGTAGGTGGATCATCAGTTTTAGAGCTAAAATTAGCATGTTTAAAGTGATTTTCATGCTTCCAGGGGCCCTAAACACAACATTTGTGGAATGGTTAAAAGTGCATGAAAATGGCCAATTTACTCACTCTGAGGTCTCAAAAAGTGTTTCTTCACCCCGGGAAGTGAATTAAATACCATTTGGAGGCATTTAATGTTCAAGCAAAAACAGCTGATTTTTGACAAAAGAGATAACACCCCCCCCATTATGTCATGCTTCAGAAAGGTGAAAAATGGTCCGTTTTCAAATATTTTATTTTTGAACGTCAGTTCACATTTGTAGGTAGATCATCAGTTTTAGAGCTAAAATTAGCATGTTTAAAGTGATTTTCATGCTTCCAGGGGCCCGGGAAGTGAATTAAAAACCATTTGGAGGCATTTAATGTTCATGCAAAAACAGCTGATTTTTGACAAAAGAGATAACACCCCCCATTACGTCATGCTTCAGAAAGGTGAAAAATGGTCAGTTTTCAAATGTTTTATTTTTGAACGTCAGTTCACATTTGTAGGTGGATCATCAGTTTTAGAGCTAAAATTAGCATGTTTAAAGTGATTTTCTTGCTTTCAGGGGCCCTAAACACAACATTTGTTGAATGGTTAAAAGTGCATGAAAATGGCCAATTTACTCACTCTGGGGTCTCAAAAAGTGTTTCTTCACCCCGGGTAGTGAATTAAATACCATTTGGAAGCATTTAATGTTCATGCAAAAACAGCTGATTTTTGACAAAAGAGATAACACCCCCCATTACGTCATGCTTCACAAAGGTGAAAAATGGTCTGTTTTCAAATGTTTTATATTTGAACGTCAGTTCACATTTGTAGGTGGATCATCAGTTTTAGAGCTAAAATTAGCATGTTTAAAGTGATTTTCATGCTTCCAGGGGCCCTAAACACAACATTTGTGGAATGGTTAAAAGTGCATAAAATGGGCCAATTTACTCACTCTGGGGACTCAAAAAGGGTTTCTTCACCCCGGGAAGTGATTTAAAAACCATTTGGAGGCATTTAATGTTCATGCAAAAACAGCTGATTTTTGACAAAAGAGATAACACCCCCCCCCATTACGTCATGCTTCAGAAAGGTGAAAAATGGTCCGTTTTCAAATGTTTTATTTTTGAACGTCAGTTCACATTTGTAGGTGGATCATCAGTTTTAGAGCTAAAATTAGCATGTTTAATGTGATTTTCATGCTTCAAGGGGCCCGGGAAGTGAATTAAAAACCATTTGGAGGCATTTAATGTTCATGCAAAAACAGCGGATTTTTTACAAGAGATAACAACCCCCATTACGTCATGCTTCAGAAAGGTGAAAAATGGTCCGTTTTCAAATGTTTTATTTTTGAACGTCAGTTCACATTTGTAGGTAGATCATCAGTTTTAGAGCTAAAATTAGCATGTTTAAAGTGATTTTCATGCTTCCAAGGGCCCGGGAAGTGAATTAAAAACCATTTGGAGGCATTTAATGTTCATGCAAAAACAGCTGATTTTTGACAAAAGAGATAACACCCCCCCATTACGTCATGCTTCAGAAAGGTGAAAAATTGTCCGTTTTCAAATGTTTTATTTTTGAACTTCAGTTCACATTTGTAGGTGGATCATCAGTTTTAGAGCTAAAATTAGCATGTTTAAAGTGATTTTCATGCTTCCAGGGGCCCTAAACACAACATTTTTGGAATGGTTAAAAGTGCATGAAAATGGCCAATTTACTCACTCTGAGGTCTCAAAAAGCATTTCTTCACCCCGGGAAGTGAATTAAATACCATTTGGAGGCATTTAATGTTCAAGCAAAGACGGCTGATTTTTGACAATAGAGATAACACCCCCCCATTATGTCATGCTTCAGAAAGGTGAAAAATGGTCCGTTTTCAAATGTTTTATTTTTGAACGTCAGTTCACATTTGTAGGTAGATCATCAGTTTTAGGGCTAAAGTTAGCATGTTTAAAGTGATATTCATGCTTCCAGGGGCCCGGGAAGTGAATTAAAAACCATTTGGAGGCATTTAATGTTCATGCAAAAACAGCTGATTTTTGACAAAAGAGATAACACCCCCATTACGTCATGCTTCACAAAGGAGAAAAATGGTCCGTTTTCAAATGTTTTATTTTTGAACGTCAGTTCACATTTGTAGGTGGATCATCAGTTTTAGAGCTAAAATTAGCATGTTTAAAGTGATTTTCATGCTTCCAGGGGCCCTAAACACAACATTTTTGGAATGGTTAAAAGTGCATGAAAATGGCCAATTTACTCACTCTGAGGTCTCAAAAAGCATTTCTTCACCCCGGGAAGTGAATTAAATACCATTTGGAGGCATTTAATGTTCAAGCAATGACGGCTGATTTTTGACAATAGAGATAACACCCCCCCATTATGTCATGCTTCAGAAAGGTGAAAAATGGTCCGTTTTCAAATGTTTTATTTTTGAACGTCAGTTCACATTTGTAGGTAGATCATCAGTTTTAGAGCTAAAATTAGCATGTTTAAAGTGATTTTCATGCTTCCAGGGGCCCGGGAAGTGAATTAAAAACCATTTGGAGGCATTTAATGTTCATGCAAAAACAGCTGATTTTTTACAAAAGAGATAACACCCCCCCATTACGTCATGCTTCAAAAAGGTGAAAAATGGTCCGTTTTCAAATGTTTTATTTTTGAACGTCAGTTCACATTTGTAGGTAGATCATCAGTTTTAGAGCTAAAATTAGCATGTTTAAAGTGATTTTCATGCTTCCAGGGGCCCAGGAAGTGAATTAAAAACCATTTGGAGGCATTTAATGTTCATGCAAAAACAGCTGATTTTTGACAAAAGAGATAACACCCCCTCATTACGTCATGCTTCAGAAAGGTGAAAAATGGTCCGTTTTCAAATGTTTTATTTTTGAACGTCAGTTCACATTTGTAGGTGGATCATCAGTTTTAGAGCTAAAATTAGCATGTTTAAAGTGATTTTCATGCTTCCAGGGGCCCTAAACACAACATTTGTGGAATGGTTAAAAGTGCATGAAAATGGCCAATTTACTCACTCTGGGGTCTCAGAAAGTGTTTCTTCACCCCGGGAAGTGAATTAAGTACCATTTGGAGGCATTTAATGTTCAAACAAAAACGGCTGATTTTTGAGAAAAGAGATAACACCCCCCCATTACGTCATGCTTCAGAAAGGTGAAAAATGGTCCATTTTCAAATGTTTTATTTTTGAACGTCAGTTCACATTTGTAGGTGGATCATCAGTTTTAGAGCTAAAATTAGCATGTTTAATTTGATTTTCATGCTTCCAGGGGCCCGGGTAGTGAATTAAAAACCATTTGGAGGCATTTAATGTTCATGCAAAAACAGCTGATTTTTGACAAAAGAGATAACACCCCCCATTACGTCATGCTTCAGAAAGGTGAAAAATGGTCCGTTTTCAAATGTTTTATTTTTGAACTTCAATTCACATTTGTAGGTGGATCATCAGCTTTAGAGCTAAAATTAGCATGTTTAAAGTGATTTTCATGCTTCCAGGGGCCCGGGAAGTGAATTAAAAACCATTTGGAGGCATTTAATGTTCATGCAAAAACAGCTGATTTTTGACAAAAGAGATAACACCCCCCCATTACGTCATGCTTCAGAAAGGTGAAAAATGGTCCGTTTTCAAATGTTTTATTTTTGAACGTCAGTTCACATTTGTAGGTAGATCATCCGTTTTAGAGCTAAAATTAGCATGTTTAAAGTGATTTTCATGCTTCCAGGGGCCCGGGAAGTGAATTAAAAACCATTTGGAGGCATTTAATGTTCATGCAAAAACAGCTGATTTTTGACAAAAGAGATAACACCCCCCCATTACGTCATGCTTCAGAAAGGTGAAAAATGGTCCGTTTTCAAATGTTTTATTTTTGAACGTCAGTTCACATTTGTAGGTGGATCATCAGTTTTAGAGCTAAAATTAGCATGTTTAAAGTGATTTTCATGCTTCCAAGGGCCCGGGAAGTGAATTAAAAAACATTTGGAGGCATTTAATGTTCATGCAAAAACAGCTGATTTTTGACAAAAGAGATAACACCCCCCATTACGTCATGCTTCAGAAAGGTGAAAAATGGTCCGTTTTCAAATGTTTTATTTTTGAACTTCAGTTCACATTTGTAGGTGGATCATCAGTTTTAGAGCTAAAATTAGCATGTTTAAAGTGATTTTCATGCTTCCAGGGGCCCTAAACACAACATTTTCGGAATGGTTAAAAGTGCATGAAAATGGCCAATTTACTCACTCTGAGGTCTCAAAAAGCATTTCTTCACCCCGGGAAGTGAATTAAATACCATTTGGAGGCATTTAATGTTCAAGCAAAGACGGCTGATTTTTGACAAAAGAGATAACACCCCCCCATTATGTCATGCTTCAGAAAGGTGAAAAATGGTCCGTTTTCAAATGTTTTATTTTTGAACGTCAGTTCACATTTGTAGGTAGATCATCAGTTTAAGAGCTAAAATGAGCATGTTTAAAGTGATTTTCATGCTTCCAGGGGCCCGGGAAGTGAATTAAGAACCATTCGGAGGCATTTAATGTTCATGCAAAAACAGCTGATTTTTGACAAAAGAGATAACACCCCCTCATTATGTCATGCTTCAGAAAGGTGAAAAATGGTCCGTTTTCAAATGTTTTATTTTTGAACGTCAGTTCACATTTGTAGGTGGATCATCAGTTTTAGAGCTAAAATTAGCATGTTTAAAGTGATTTTCATGCTTCCAGGGGCCCTAAAGACAACATTTGTGGAATGGTTAATAGTGCATGAAAATGGCCAATGTACTCACTCTATGGTCTCAAAAAGTGTTTCTTCACCCAGGGAAGTGAATTAAATACCATTTGGAGGCATTTAATGTTCATGCAAAAACAGCTGATTTTTTACAAAAGAGATAACACCCCCCCATTACGTCATGCTTCAGAAAGGTGAAAAATGGTCCGTTTTCAAATGTTTTATTTTTGAACGTCAGTTCACATTTGTATGTAGATCATCAGTTTTAGAGCTAAAATTAGCATGTTTAAAGTGATTTTCATGCTTCCAGGGACCCGGGAAGTGAATTAAAAACCATTTGGGGGCATTTAATGTTCATGCAAAAACAGCTGATTTTTGACAAAAGAGATAACACCCCCCCCCCATTACGTCATGCTTCAGAAAGGTGAAAAATGGTCCGTTTTCAAATGTTTTATTTTTGAACGTCAGTTTACATTTGTAGGTAGATCATCAGTGTTAGAGCTAAAATTAGCATGTTTAAAGTGATTTTCATGCTTCCAGGGGCCCGGGAAATCAATTAAAAACCATTTGGAGGCATTTAATGTTCATGCAAAAACGGCTGATTTTTGACAAAAGAGATAACACCCCCCCATTACGTCATGCTTCAGAAAGGTGAAAAATGGTCCGTTTTCAAATGTTTTATTTTTGAACGTCAGTTTACATTTGTAGGTAGATCATCAGTTTTAGAGCTAAAATTAGCATGTTTAAAGTGGTTTTCATGCTTCCGGGGGCCTGGGATGTGAATTAAAAACCATTTGGAGGTATTTAATGTTCATGCAAAAACAGCTGATTTTTGACAAAAGAGATAACACCCCCCCCATTACGTCATGCTTCAGAAAGATGAAAAATGGTCAGTTTTCAAATGTTTTATTTTTGAACGTCAGTTCACATTTGTAGGTGGATCATCAGTTTTAGAGCTAAAATTAGCATGTTTAAAGTAATTTTCATGCTTCCAGGGGCCCTAAACACAACATTTGTGGAATAGTTAAAAGTGCATGAAAATGGCCAATTTACTCACTCTGGGGTCTCAGAAAGTGTTTCTTCACCCCGGGAAGTGAATTAAGTACCATTTGGAGGCATTTAATGTTCAAACAAAAACGGCTGATTTTTGACAAAAGAGATAACACCCCCCCATTACGTCATGCTTCAGAATGGTGAAAAATGGTCCGTTTTCAAATGTTTTATTTTTGAACGTCAGTTCACATTTGTAGGTGGATCATCAGTTTTAGAGCTAAAATTAGCATGTTTAATTTGATTTTCATGCTTCCAGGGGCCCGGGTAGTGAATTAAAAACCATTTAGAGGCATTTAATGTTCATGCAAAAACAGCTGATTTTTGACAAAAGAGATAACACCCCCCCATTACGTCATGCTTCAGAAAGGTGAAAAATGGTCCGTTTTCAAATGTTTTATTTTTGAACGTCAGTTCACATTTGTAGGTGTATCATCAGTTTTAGAGCTAAAATTATCATGTTTAATTTGATTTTCATGCTTCCAGGGGCCCGGGTAGTGAATTAAAAACCATTTGGAGGCATTTAATGTTCATGCAAAAACAGCTGATTTTTGACAAAAGAGATAACACCCCCATTACGTCATGCTTCAGAAAGGTAAAAAATGGTCCGTTTTCAAATGTTTTATTTTTGAACTTCAATTCACATTTGTAGGTGGATCATCAGTTTTAGAGCTAAAATTAGCATGTTTAAAGTGATTTTCATGCTTCCAGGGGCCCGGGAAGTGAATTAAAAACCATTTGGAGGCATTTAATGTTCATGCAAAAACAGCTGATATTTGACAAAAGAGATAACACCCCCCCATTAAGTCATGCTTCAGAAAGGTGAAAAATGGTCCGTTTTCAAATGTTTTATTTTTGAACGTCAGTTCACATTTGTATCTAGATCATCAGTTTTAGAGCTAAAATTAGCATGTTTAAAGTGATTTTCATGCTTCCAGGGACCCGGGAAGTGAATTAAAAACCATTTGGGGGCATTTAATGTTCATGCAAAAACAGCAGATTTTTGACAAAAGAGATAACACCCCCCCCCCATTACGTCATGCTTCAGAAAGGTGAAAAATGGTCCGTTTTCAAATGTTTTATTTTTGAACGTCAGTTCACATTTGTAGGTAGATCATCAGTGTTAGAGCTAAAATTAGCATGTTTAAAGTGATTTTCATGCTTCCAGGGGCCCGGGAAATCAATTAAAAACCATTTGGAGGCATTTAATGTTCATGCAAAAACGGCTGATTTTTGACAAAAGAGATAACACCCCCCCATTACGTCATGCTTCAGAAAGGTGAAAAATGGTCAGTTTTCAAATGTTTTATTTTTGAACGTCAGTTCACATTTGTAGGTGGATCATCAGTTTTAGAGCTAAAATTAGCATGTTTAAAGTGATTTTCATGCTTCCAGGGGCCCTAAACACAACATTTGTGGAATGGTTAAAAGTGCATGAAAATGGCCAATTTACTCACTCTGAGGTCTCAAAAAGTGTTTCTTCACCCCGGGAAGTGAATTAAATACCATTTGGAGGCATTTAATGTTCAAGCAAAAACAGCTGATTTTTGACAAAAGAGATAACACCCCCCCCATTATGTCATGCTTCAGAAAGGTGAAAAATGGTCCGTTTTCAAATATTTTATTTTTGAACGTCAGTTCACATTTGTAGGTAGATCATCAGTTTTAGAGCTAAAATTAGCATGTTTAAAGTGATTTTCATGCTTCCAGGGGCCCGGGAAGTGAATTAAAAACCATTTGGAGGCATTTAATGTTCATGCAAAAACAGCTGATTTTTGACAAAAGAGATAACACCCCCCATTACGTCATGCTTCAGAAAGGTGAAAAATGGTCAGTTTTCAAATGTTTTATTTTTGAACGTCAGTTCACATTTGTAGGTGGATCATCAGTTTTAGAGCTAAAATTAGCATGTTTAAAGTGATTTTCTTGCTTTCAGGGGCCCTAAACACAACATTTGTTGAATGGTTAAAAGTGCATGAAAATGGCCAATTTACTCACTCTGGGGTCTCAAAAAGTGTTTCTTCACCCCGGGTAGTGAATTAAATACCATTTGGAAGCATTTAATGTTCATGCAAAAACAGCTGATTTTTGACAAAAGAGATAACACCCCCCATTACGTCATGCTTCACAAAGGTGAAAAATGGTCTGTTTTCAAATGTTTTATATTTGAACGTCAGTTCACATTTGTAGGTGGATCATCAGTTTTAGAGCTAAAATTAGCATGTTTAAAGTGATTTTCATGCTTCCAGGGGCCCTAAACACAACATTTGTGGAATGGTTAAAAGTGCATAAAATGGGCCAATTTACTCACTCTGGGGACTCAAAAAGTGTTTCTTCACCCCGGGAAGTGATTTAAAAACCATTTGGAGGCATTTAATGTTCATGCAAAAACAGCTGATTTTTGACAAAAGAGATAACACCCCCCCCCATTACGTCATGCTTCAGAAAGGTGAAAAATGGTCCGTTTTCAAATGTTTTATTTTTGAACATCAGTTCACATTTGTAGGTGGATCATCAGTTTTAGAGCTAAAATTAGCATGTTTAATGTGATTTTCATGCTTCAAGGGGCCCGGGAAGTGAATTAAAAACCATTTGGAGGCATTTAATGTTCATGCAAAAACAGCGGATTTTTTACAAGAGATAACAACCCCCATTACGTCATGCTTCAGAAAGGTGAAAAATGGTCCGTTTTCAAATGTTTTATTTTTGAACGTCAGTTCACATTTGTAGGTAGATCATCAGTTTTAGAGCTAAAATTAGCATGTTTAAAGTGATTTTCATGCTTCCAAGGGCCCGGGAAGTGAATTAAAAACCATTTGGAGGCATTTAATGTTCATGCAAAAACAGCTGATTTTTGACAAAAGAGATAACACCCCCCCATTACGTCATGCTTCAGAAAGGTGAAAAATTGTCCATTTTCAAATGTTTTATTTTTGAACTTCAGTTCACATTTGTAGGTGGATCATCAGTTTTAGAGCTAAAATTAGCATGTTTAAAGTGATTTTCATGCTTCCAGGGGCCCTAAACACAACATTTTTGGAATGGTTAAAAGTGCATGAAAATGGCCAATTTACTCACTCTGAGGTCTCAAAAAGCATTTCTTCACCCCGGGAAGTGAATTAAATACCATTTGGAGGCATTTAATGTTCAAGCAAAGACGGCTGATTTTTGACAATAGAGATAACACCCCCCCATTATGTCATGCTTCAGAAAGGTGAAAAATGGTCCGTTTTCAAATGTTTTATTTTTGAACGTCAGTTCACATTTGTAGGTAGATCATCAGTTTTAGGGCTAAAGTTAGCATGTTTAAAGTGATATTCATGCTTCCAGGGGCCCGGGAAGTGAATTAAAAACCATTTGGAGGCATTTAATGTTCATGCAAAAACAGCTGATTTTTGACAAAAGAGATAACACCCCCATTACGTCATGCTTCACAAAGGTGAAAAATGGTCCGTTTTCAAATGTTTTATTTTTGAACGTCAGTTCACATTTGTAGGTGGATCATCAGTTTTAGAGCTAAAATTAGCATGTTTAAAGTGATTTTCATGCTTCCAGGGGCCCTAAACACAACATTTTTGGAATGGTTAAAAGTGCATGAATATGGCCAATTTACTCACTCTGAGGTCTCAAAAAGCATTTCTTCACCCCGGGAAGTGAATTAAATACCATTTGGAGGCATTTAATGTTCAAGCAATGACGGCTGATTTTTGACAATAGAGATAACACCCCCCCATTATGTCATGCTTCAGAAAGGTGAAAAATGGTCCGTTTTCAAATGTTTTATTTTTGAACGTCAGTTCACATTTGTAGGTAGATCATCAGTTTTAGAGCTAAAATTAGCATGTTTAAAGTGATTTTCATGCTTCCAGGGGCCCGGGAAGTGAATTAAAAACCATTTGGAGGCATTTAATGTTCATGCAAAAACAGCTGATTTTTTACAAAAGAGATAACACCCCCCCATTACGTCATGCTTCAAAAAGGTGAAAAATGGTCCGTTTTCAAATGTTTTATTTTTGAACGTCAGTTCACATTTGTAGGTAGATCATCAGTTTTAGAGCTAAAATTAGCATGTTTAAAGTGATTTTCATGCTTCCAGGGGCCCAGGAAGTGAATTAAAAACCATTTGGAGGCATTTAATGTTCATGCAAAAACAGCTGATTTTTGACAAAAGAGATAACACCCCCTCATTACGTCATGCTTCAGAAAGGTGAAAAATGGTCCGTTTTCAAATGTTTTATTTTTGAACGTCAGTTCACATTTGTAGGTGGATCATCAGTTTTAGAGCTAAAATTAGCATGTTTAAAGTGATTTTCATGCTTCCAGGGGCCCTAAACACAACATTTGTGGAATGGTTAAAAGTGCATGAAAATGGCCAATTTACTCACTCTGGGGTCTCAGAAAGTGTTTCTTCACCCCGGGAAGTGAATTAAGTACCATTTGGAGGCATTTAATGTTCAAACAAAAACGGCTGATTTTTGAGAAAAGAGATAACACCCCCCCATTACGTCATGCTTCAGAAAGGTGAAAAATGGTCCGTTTTCAAATGTTTTATTTTTGAACGTCAGTTCACATTTGTAGGTGGATCATCAGTTTTAGAGCTAAAATTAGCATGTTTAATTTGATTTTCATGCTTCCAGGGGCCCGGGTAGTGAATTAAAAACCATTTGGAGGCATTTAATGTTCATGCAAAAACAGCTGATTTTTGACAAAAGAGATAACACCCCCCATTACGTCATGCTTCAGAAAGGTGAAAAATGGTCCGTTTTCAAATGTTTTATTTTTGAACTTCAATTCACATTTGTAGGTGGATCATCAGCTTTAGAGCTAAAATTAGCATGTTTAAAGTGATTTTCATGCTTCCAGGGGCCCGGGAAGTGAATTAAAAACCATTTGGAGGCATTTAATGTTCATGCAAAAACAGCTGATTTTTGACAAAAGAGATAACACCCCCCCATTACGTCATGCTTCAGAAAGGTGAAAAATGGTCCGTTTTCAAATGTTTTATTTTTGAACGTCAGTTCACATTTGTAGGTAGATCATCCGTTTTAGAGCTAAAATTAGCATGTTTAAAGTGATTTTCATGCTTCCAGGGGCCCGGGAAGTGAATTAAAAACCATTTGGAGGCATTTAATGTTCATGCAAAAACAGCTGATTTTTGACAAAAGAGATAACACCCCCCCATTACGTCATGCTTCAGAAAGGTGAAAAATGGTCCGTTTTCAAATGTTTTATTTTTGAACGTCAGTTCACATTTGTAGGTGGATCATCAGTTTTAGAGCTAAAATTAGCATGTTTAAAGTGATTTTCATGCTTCCAAGGGCCCGGGAAGTGAATTAAAAAACATTTGGAGGCATTTAATGTTCATGCAAAAACAGCTGATTTTTGACAAAAGAGATAACACCCCCCATTACGTCATGCTTCAGAAAGGTGAAAAATGGTCCGTTTTCAAATGTTTTATTTTTGAACTTCAGTTCACATTTGTAGGTGGATCATCAGTTTTAGAGCTAAAATTAGCATGTTTAAAGTGATTTTCATGCTTCCAGGGGCCCTAAACACAACATTTTCGGAATGGTTAAAAGTGCATGAAAATGGCCAATTTACTCACTCTGAGGTCTCAAAAAGCATTTCTTCACCCCGGGAAGTGAATTAAATACCATTTGGAGGCATTTAATGTTCAAGCAAAGACGGCTGATTTTTGACAAAAGAGATAACACCCCCCCATTATGTCATGCTTCAGAAAGGTGAAAAATGGTCCGTTTTCAAATGTTTTATTTTTGAACGTCAGTTCACATTTGTAGGTAGATCATCAGTTTAAGAGCTAAAATGAGCATGTTTAAAGTGATTTTCATGCTTCCAGGGGCCCGGGAAGTGAATTAAGAACCATTCGGAGGCATTTAATGTTCATGCAAAAACAGCTGATTTTTGACAAAAGAGATAACACCCCCTCATTATGTCATGCTTCAGAAAGGTGAAAAATGGTCCGTTTTCAAATGTTTTATTTTTGAACGTCAGTTCACATTTGTAGGTGGATCATCAGTTTTAGAGCTAAAATTAGCATGTTTAAAGTGATTTTCATGCTTCCAGGGGCCCTAAAGACAACATTTGTGGAATGGTTAATAGTGCATGAAAATGGCCAATGTACTCACTCTATGGTCTCAAAAAGTGTTTCTTCACCCAGGGAAGTGAATTAAATACCATTTGGAGGCATTTAATGTTCATGCAAAAACAGCTGATTTTTTACAAAAGAGATAACACCCCCCCATTACGTCATGCTTCAGAAAGGTGAAAAATGGTCCGTTTTCAAATGTTTTATTTTTGAACGTCAGTTCACATTTGTAGGTGGATCATCAGTTTTAGAGCTAAAATTAGCATGTTTAATGTGATTTTAATGCTTCCAGTGGCCCGGGAAGTGAATTAAAAACCATTTGGAGGCATTTAATGTTCATGCAAAAACAGCTGATTTTTTTACAAAAGAGATAACACCCCCCATTACGTCATGCTTCAGAAAGTTGAAAAATGGTCCGTTTTCAAATGTTTTATTTTTGAACGTCAGTTCACATTTGTAGGTAGATCATCAGTTTTAGAGCTAAAATTAGCATGTTTAAAGTGATTTTCATGCTTCCAGGGGCCAGGGAAGTGAATTAAAAACCATTTGGAGGCATTTAATGTTCATGCAAAAACAGCTGATTTTTGACAAAAGAGATAACACCCCCCCATTACGTCATGCTTCAGAAAGGTGAAAAATGGTCCGTTTTCAAATGTTTTATTTTTGAACGTCAGTTCACATTTGTAGGTGGATCATCAGTTTTAGAGCTAAAATTAGCATGTTTAAAGTGATTTTCATGCTTCCAAGGGCCCGGGAAGTGAATTAAAAACCATTTGGAGGCATTTAATGTTCATGCAAAAACAGCTGATTTTTGACAAAAGAGATAACACCCCCCCCATTACGTCATGCTTCAGAAAGGTGAAAAATGGTCCGTTTTCAAATGTTTTATTTTTGAACTTCAGTTCACATTTGTAGGTGGATCATCAGTTTTAGAGCTAAAATTAGCATGTTTAAAGTGATTTTCATGCTTCCAGGGGCCCTAAACACAACATTTTCGGAATGGTTAAAAGTGCATGAAAATGGCCAATTTACTCACTCTGAGGTCTCAAAAAGCATTTATTCACCCCGGTAAGTGAATTAAATACCATTTGGAGGCATTTAATGTTCAAGCAAAGACGGCTGATTTTTGACAAAAGAGATTACACCCCCCCATTATGTCATGCTTCAGAAAGGTGAAAAATGGTCCGTTTTCAAATGTTTTATTTTTGAACGTCAGTTCACATTTGTAGGTAGATCATCAGTTTAAGAGCTAAAATGAGCATGTTTAAAGTGATTTTCATGCTTCCAGGGGCCCGGGAAGTGAATTAAGAACCATTTGGAGGCATTAAAGGTTCATGCAAAAACAGCTGATTTTTGACAAAAGAGATAACACCCCCCCATTACGTCATGCTTCAGAAAGGTGAAAAATGGTCCGTTTTCAAATGTTTTATTTTTGAACATCAGTTCACATTTGTAGGTAGATCATCAGTTTTAGAGCTAAAATTAGCATGTTTAAAGTGATTTTCATGCTTCCAGGGGCCCGGGAAGTGAATTAAAAACGATTTGGAGGCATTTAATGTTCATGCAAAAACAGCTGATTTTTGACAAAAGAGATAACACCCCCTCATTATGTCATGCTTCAGAAAGGTGAAAAATGGTCCGTTTTCAAATGTTTTATTTTTGAACGTCAGTTCACATTTGTAGGTGGATCATCAGTTTTAGAGCTAAAATTAGCATGTTTAAAGTGATTTTCATGCTTCCAGGGGCCCTAAACACAACATTTGTGGAATGGTTAAAAGTGCATGAAAATGGCCAATTTACTCACTCTGGGGTCTCAGAAAGTGTTTCTTCACCCCGGGAAGTGAATTAAGTACCATTTGGAGGCATTTAATGTTCAAACAAAAACGGCTGATTTTTGAGAAAAGAGATAACACCCCCCCATTACGTCATGCTTCAGAAAGGTGAAAAATGGTCCGTTTTCAAATGTTTTATTTTTGAACGTCAGTTCACATTTGTAGGTGGATCATCAGTTTTAGAGCTAAAATTAGCATGTTTAATTTGATTTTCATGCTTCCAGGGGCCCGGGTAGTGAATTAAAAACCATTTGGAGGCATTTAATGTTCATGCAAAAACAGCTGATTTTTGACAAAAGAGATAACACCCCCCATTACGTCATGCTTCAGAAAGGTGAAAAATGGTCCGTTTTCAAATGTTTTATTTTTGAACTTCAATTCACATTTGTAGGTGGATCATCAGCTTTAGAGCTAAAATTAGCATGTTTAAAGTGATTTTCATGCTTCCAGGGGCCCGGGAAGTGAATTAAAAACCATTTGGAGGCATTTAATGTTCATGCAAAAACAGCTGATTTTTGACAAAAGAGATAACACCCCCCCATTACGTCATGCTTCAGAAAGGAGAAAAATGGTCCGTTTTCAAATGTTTTATTTTTGAACGTCAGTTCACATTTGTAGGTAGATCATCCGTTTTAGAGCTAAAATTAGCATGTTTAAAGTGATTTTCATGCTTCCAGGGGCCCGGGAAGTGAATTAAAAACCATTTGGAGGCATTTAATGTTCATGCAAAAACAGCTGATTTTTGACAAAAGAGATAACACCCCCCCATTACGTCATGCTTCAGAAAGGTGAAAAATGGTCCGTTTTCAAATGTTTTATTTTTGAACGTCAGTTCACATTTGTAGGTGGATCATCAGTTTTAGAGCTAAAATTAGCATGTTTAAAGTGATTTTCATGCTTCCAAGGGCCCGGGAAGTGAATTAAAAACCATTTGGAGGCATTTAATGTTCATGCAAAAACAGCTGATTTTTGACAAAAGAGATAACACCCCCCATTACGTCATGCTTCAGAAAGGTGAAAAATGGTCCGTTTTCAAATGTTTTATTTTTGAACTTCAGTTCACATTTGTAGGTGGATCATCAGTTTTAGAGCTAAAATTAGCATGTTTAAAGTGATTTTCATGCTTCCAGGGGCCCTAAACACAACATTTTCGGAATGGTTAAAAGTGCATGAAAATGGCCAATTTACTCACTCTGAGGTCTCAAAAAGCATTTCTTCACCCCGGGAAGTGAATTAAATACCATTTGGAGGCATTTAATGTTCAAGCAAAGACGGCTGATTTTTGACAAAAGAGATAACACCCCCCCATTATGTCATGCTTCAGAAAGGTGAAAAATGGTCCGTTTTCAAATGTTTTATTTTTGAACGTCAGTTCACATTTGTAGGTAGATCATCAGTTTAAGAGCTAAAATGAGCATGTTTAAAGTGATTTTCATGCTTCCAGGGGCCCGGGAAGTGAATTAAGAACCATTCGGAGGCATTTAATGTTCATGCAAAAACAGCTGATTTTTGACAAAAGAGATAACACCCCCTCATTATGTCATGCTTCAGAAAGGTGAAAAATGGTCCGTTTTCAAATGTTTTATTTTTGAACGTCAGTTCACATTTGTAGGTGGATCATCAGTTTTAGAGCTAAAATTAGCATGTTTAAAGTGATTTTCATGCTTCCAGGGGCCCTAAAGACAACATTTGTGGAATGGTTAATAGTGCATGAAAATGGCCAATGTACTCACTCTATGGTCTCAAAAAGTGTTTCTTCACCCAGGGAAGTGAATTAAATACCATTTGGAGGCATTTAATGTTCATGCAAAAACAGCTGATTTTTTACAAAAGAGATAACACCCCCCCATTACGTCATGCTTCAGAAAGGTGAAAAATGGTCCGTTTTCAAATGTTTTATTTTTGAACGTCAGTTCACATTTGTAGGTGGATCATCAGTTTTAGAGCTAAAATTAGCATGTTTAATGTGATTTTAATGCTTCCAGTGGCCCGGGAAGTGAATTAAAAACCATTTGGAGGCATTTAATGTTCATGCAAAAACAGCTGATTTTTTTACAAAAGAGATAACACCCCCCATTACGTCATGCTTCAGAAAGTTGAAAAATGGTCCGTTTTCAAATGTTTTATTTTTGAACGTCAGTTCACATTTGTAGGTAGATCATCAGTTTTAGAGCTAAAATTAGCATGTTTAAAGTGATTTTCATGCTTCCAAGGGCCCGGGAAGTGAATTAAAAACCATTTGGAGGCATTTAATGTTCATGCAAAAACAGCTGATTTTTGACAAAAGAGATAACACCCCCCCATTACGTCATGCTTCAGAAAGGTGAAAAATGGTCCGTTTTCAAATGTTTTATTTTTGAACTTCAGTTCACATTTGTAGGTGGATCATCAGTTTTAGAGCTAAAATTAGCATGTTTAAAGTGATTTTCATGCTTCCAGGGGCCCTAAACACAACATTTTCGGAATGGTTAAAAGTGCATGAAAATGGCCAATTTACTCACTCTGAGGTCTCAAAAAGCATTTATTCACCCCGGGAAGTGAATTAAATACCATTTGGAGGCATTTAATGTTCAAGCAAAGACGGCTGATTTTTGACAAAAGAGATTACACCCCCCCATTATGTCATGCTTCAGAAAGGTGAAAAATGGTCCGTTTTCAAATGTTTTATTTTTGAACGTCAGTTCACATTTGTAGGTAGATCATCAGTTTAAGAGCTAAAATGAGCATGTTTAAAGTGATTTTCATGCTTCCAGGGGCCCGGGAAGTGAATTAAGAACCATTTGGAGGCATTAAAGGTTCATGCAAAAACAGCTGATTTTTGACAAAAGAGATAACACCCCCCCATTACGTCATGCTTCAGAAAGGTGAAAAATGGTCCGTTTTCAAATGTTTTATTTTTGAACATCAGTTCACATTTGTAGGTAGATCATCAGTTTTAGAGCTAAAATTAGCATGTTTAAAGTGATTTTCATGCTTCCAGGGGCCCGGGAAGTGAATTAAAAATGATTTGGAGGCATTTAATGTTCATGCAAAAACAGCTGATTTTTGACAAAAGAGATAACACCCCCTCATTATGTCATGCTTCAGAAAGGTGAAAAATGGTCCGTTTTCAAATGTTTTATTTTTGAACGTCAGTTCACATTTGTAGGTGGATCATCAGTTTTAGAGCTAAAATTAGCATGTTTAAAGTGATTTTCATGCTTCCAGGGGCCCTAAACACAACATTTGTGGAATGGTTAAAAGTGCATGAAAATGGCCAATTTACTCACTCTGGGGTCTCAGAAAGTGTTTCTTCACCCCGGGAAGTGAATTAAGTACCATTTGGAGGCATTTAATGTTCAAACAAAAACGGCTGATTTTTGAGAAAAGAGATAACACCCCCCCATTACGTCATGCTTCAGAAAGGTGAAAAATGGTCCGTTTTCAAATGTTTTATTTTTGAACGTCAGTTCACATTTGTAGGTGGATCATCAGTTTTAGAGCTAAAATTAGCATGTTTAATTTGATTTTCATGCTTCCAGGGGCCCGGGTAGTGAATTAAAAACCATTTGGAGGCATTTAATGTTCATGCAAAAACAGCTGATTTTTGACAAAAGAGATAACACCCCCCATTACGTCATGCTTCAGAAAGGTGAAAAATGGTCCGTTTTCAAATGTTTTATTTTTGAACTTCAATTCACATTTGTAGGTGGATCATCAGCTTTAGAGCTAAAATTAGCATGTTTAAAGTGATTTTCATGCTTCCAGGGGCCCGGGAAGTGAATTAAAAACCATTTGGAGGCATTTAATGTTCATGCAAAAACAGCTGATTTTTGACAAAAGAGATAACACCCCCCCATTACGTCATGCTTCAGAAAGGAGAAAAATGGTCCGTTTTCAAATGTTTTATTTTTGAACGTCAGTTCACATTTGTAGGTAGATCATCCGTTTTAGAGCTAAAATTAGCATGTTTAAAGTGATTTTCATGCTTCCAGGGGCCCGGGAAGTGAATTAAAAACCATTTGGAGGCATTTAATGTTCATGCAAAAACAGCTGATTTTTGACAAAAGAGATAACACCCCCCCATTACGTCATGCTTCAGAAAGGTGAAAAATGGTCCGTTTTCAAATGTTTTATTTTTGAACGTCAGTTCACATTTGTAGGTGGATCATCAGTTTTAGAGCTAAAATTAGCATGTTTAAAGTGATTTTCATGCTTCCAAGGGCCCGGGAAGTGAATTAAAAACCATTTGGAGGCATTTAATGTTCATGCAAAAACAGCTGATTTTTGACAAAAGAGATAACACCCCCCATTACGTCATGCTTCAGAAAGGTGAAAAATGGTCCGTTTTCAAATGTTTTATTTTTGAACTTCAGTTCACATTTGTAGGTGGATCATCAGTTTTAGAGCTAAAATTAGCATGTTTAAAGTGATTTTCATGCTTCCAGGGGCCCTAAACACAACATTTTCGGAATGGTTAAAAGTGCATGAAAATGGCCAATTTACTCACTCTGAGGTCTCAAAAAGCATTTCTTCACCCCGGGAAGTGAATTAAATACCATTTGGAGGCATTTAATGTTCAAGCAAAGACGGCTGATTTTTGACAAAAGAGATAACACCCCCCCATTATGTCATGCTTCAGAAAGGTGAAAAATGGTCCGTTTTCAAATGTTTTATTTTTGAACGTCAGTTCACATTTGTAGGTAGATCATCAGTTTAAGAGCTAAAATGAGCATGTTTAAAGTGATTTTCATGCTTCCAGGGGCCCGGGAAGTGAATTAAGAACCATTCGGAGGCATTTAATGTTCATGCAAAAACAGCTGATTTTTGACAAAAGAGATAACACCCCCTCATTATGTCATGCTTCAGAAAGGTGAAAAATGGTCCGTTTTCAAATGTTTTATTTTTGAACGTCAGTTCACATTTGTAGGTGGATCATCAGTTTTAGAGCTAAAATTAGCATGTTTAAAGTGATTTTCATGCTTCCAGGGGCCCTAAAGACAACATTTGTGGAATGGTTAATAGTGCATGAAAATGGCCAATGTACTCACTCTATGGTCTCAAAAAGTGTTTCTTCACCCAGGGAAGTGAATTAAATACCATTTGGAGGCATTTAATGTTCATGCAAAAACAGCTGATTTTTTACAAAAGAGATAACACCCCCCCATTACGTCATGCTTCAGAAAGGTGAAAAATGGTCCGTTTTCAAATCTTTTATTTTTGAACGTCAGTTCACATTTGTAGGTGGATCATCAGTTTTAGAGCTAAAATTAGCATGTTTAATGTGATTTTAATGCTTCCAGTGGCCCGGGAAGTGAATTAAAAACCATTTGGAGGCATTTAATGTTCATGCAAAAACAGCTGATTTTTTTACAAAAGAGATAACACCCCCCATTACGTCATGCTTCAGAAAGTTGAAAAATGGTCCGTTTTCAAATGTTTTATTTTTGAACGTCAGTTCACATTTGTAGGTAGATCATCAGTTTTAGAGCTAAAATTAGCATGTTTAAAGTGATTTTCATGCTTCCAGGGGCCCGGGAAGTGAATTAAAAACCATTTGGAGGCATTTAATGTTCATGCAAAAACAGCTGATTTTTGACAAAAGAGATAACACCCCCCCATTACGTCATGCTTCAGAAAGGTGAAAAATGGTCCGTTTTCAAATGTTTTATTTTTGAACGTCAGTTCACATTTGTAGGTGGATCATCAGTTTTAGAGCTAAAATTAGCATGTTTAAAGTGATTTTCATGCTTCCAAGGGCCCGGGAAGTGAATTAAAAACCATTTGGAGGCATTTAATGTTCATGCAAAAACAGCTGATTTTTGACAAAAGAGATAACACCCCCCCATTACGTCATGCTTCAGAAAGGTGAAAAATGGTCCGTTTTCAAATGTTTTATTTTTGAACTTCAGTTCACATTTGTAGGTGGATCATCAGTTTTAGAGCTAAAATTAGCATGTTTAAAGTGATTTTCATGCTTCCAGGGGCCCTAAACACAACATTTTCGGAATGGTTAAAAGTGCATGAAAATGGCCAATTTACTCACTCTGAGGTCTCAAAAAGCATTTATTCACCCCGGGAAGTGAATTAAATACCATTTGGAGGCATTTAATGTTCAAGCAAAGACGGCTGATTTTTGACAAAAGAGATTACACCCCCCCCATTATGTCATGCTTCAGAAAGGTGAAAAATGGTCTGTTTTCAAATGTTTTATTTTTGAACGTCAGTTCACATTTGTAGGTAGATCATCAGTTTAAGAGCTAAAATGAGCATGTTTAAAGTGATTTTCATGCTTCCAGGGGCCCGGGAAGTGAATTAAGAACCATTTGGAGGCATTAAAGGTTCATGCAAAAACAGCTGATTTTTGACAAAAGAGATAACACCCCCCCATTACGTCATGCTTCAGAAAGGTGAAAAATGGTCCGTTTTCAAATGTTTTATTTTTGAACATCAGTTCACATTTGTAGGTAGATCATCAGTTTTAGAGCTAAAATTAGCATGTTTAAAGTGATTTTCATGCTTCCAGGGGCCCTAAAGACAACATTTGTGGAATGGTTAATAGTGCATGAAAATGGCCAATTTACTCACTCTATGGTCTCAAAAAGTGTTTCTTCACCCAGGGAAGTGAATTAAATACCATTTGGAGGCATTTAATGTTCATGCAAAAACAGCTGATTTTTTACAAAAGAGATAACACCCCCCATTACGTCATGCTTCAGAAAGGTGAAAAATGGTCTGTTTTCAAATGTTTTATTTTTGAACGTCAGTTCACATTTGTAGGTGGATCATCAGTTTTAGAGCTAAAATTAGCATGTTTAATGTGATTTTCATGCTTCCAGTGGCCCGGGAAGTGAATTAAAAACCATTTGGAGGCATTTAATGTTCATGCAAAAACAGCTGATTTTTTACAAAAGAGATAACACCCCCATTACGTCATGCTTCAGAAAGTTGAAAAATGGTCCGTTTTCAAATGTTTTATTTTTGAACGTCAGTTCACATTTGTAGGTAGATCATCAGTTTTAGAGCTAAAATTAGCATGTTTAAAGTGATTTTCATGCTTCCAGGGGCCCGGGAAGTGAATTAAAAACCATTTGGAGGCATTTAATGTTCATGCAAAAACAGCTGATTTTTGACAAAAGAGATAACACCCCCTCATTACGTCATGCTTCAGAAAGGTGAAAAATGGTCCGTTTTCAAATGTGTTATTTTTGAACGTCAGTTCACATTTGTAGGTGGATCATCAGTTTTAGAGCTAAAATTAGCATGTTTAAAGTGATTTTCATGCTTCCAGGGGGCCCTAAACACAACATTTGTGGAATGGTTAAAAGTGCATGAAAATGGCCAATTTACTCACTCTGGGGTCTCAGAAAGTGTTTCTTCACCCCGGGAAGTGAATTAAGTACCATTTGGAGGCATTTAATGTTCAAACAAAAACGGCTGATTTTTGACAAAAGAGATAACACCCCCCCCATTACGTCATGCTTCAGAAAGGTGAAAAATGGTCCGTTTTCAAATGTTTTATTTTTGAACGTCAGTTCACATTTGTAGGTAGATCATCAGTTTTAGAGCTAAAATTAGCATGTTTAAAGTGATTTTCATGCTTCCAAGGGCCCAGGAAGTGAATTAAAAACCATTTGGAGGCATTTAATGTTCATGCAAAAACAGCAGATTTTTGACAAAAGAGATAACACTCCCCCATTACGTCATGCTTCAGAAAGGTGAAAAATGGTCCGTTTTCAAATGTTTTATTTTTGAACTTCAGTTCACTTTTGTAGGTGGATCATCAGTTTTAGAGCTAAAATTAGCATGTTTAAAGAGATTTTCATGCTTCCAGGGGCCCTAAACACAACATTTTTGGAATGGTTAAAAGTGCATGAAAATGGCCAATTTACTCACTCTGAGGTCTCAAAAAGCATTTCTTCACCCCGGGAAGTGAATTAAATACCATTTGGAGGCATTTAATGTTCAAGCAAAGACGGCTGATTTTTGACAAAAGAGATAACACCTCCCCATTATGTCATGCTTCAGAAAGGTGAAAAATGGTCAGTTTTCAAATGTTTTATTTTTGAACGTCAGTTCACATTTGTAGGTAGATCATCAGTTTTAGAGCTAAAATTAGCATGTTTAAAGTGATTTTCATGCTTCCAGGGGCCCGGGAAGTGAATTAAAAACCATTTAGAGGCATTTAATGTTCATGCAAAAACAGCTGATTTTTGACGAAAGAGATAACACCCCCCCATTACGTCATGCTTCAGAAAGTTGAAAAATGGTCCGTTTTCAAATGTTTTATTTTTGAACGTCAGTTCACATTTGTAGGTGGATCATCAGTTTTAGAGCTAAAATTAGCATGTTTAAAGTGATTTTCATGCTTCCAGGGGGCCCTAAACACAACATTTGTGGAATGGTTAAAAGTGCATGAAAATGGCCAATTTACTCACTCTGGGGTCTCAGAAAGTGTTTCTTCACCCCGGGAAGTGAATTAAGTACCATTTGGAGGCATTTAATGTTCAAACAAAAACGGCTGATTTTTGACAAAAGAGATAACACCCCCCATTACGTCATGCTTCAGAAAGGTGAAAAATGGTCCGTTTTCAAATGTTTTATTTTTGAATGTCAGTTCACATTTGTAGGTGGATCATCAGTTTTAGAGCTAAAATTAGCATGTTTAAAGTGATTTTCATGCTTTCAGGGGCCCGGGAAGTGAATTAAAAACCATTTGGAGGCATTTAATGTTCATGCAAAAACAGCTGATTTTTTACAAAAGAGATAACACCCCCCCCATTACGTCATGCTTCAGAAAGGTGAAAAATGGTCTGTTTTCAAATGTTTTATTTTTGAACGTCAGTTCACATTTGTAGGTAGATCATCAGTTTTAGAGCTAAAATTAGCATGTTTAAAGTGATTTTCATGCTTCCAGGGACCCGGGAAGTGAATTGAAAACCATTTGGGGGCATTTAATGTTCATGCAAAAACAGCTGATTTTTGACAAAAGAGATAACACCCCCCATTACGTCATGCTTCAGAAAGGTGAAAAATGGTCCGTTTTCAAATGTTTTATTTTTGAACGTCAGTTCACATTTGTAGGTAGATCATCAGTTTTAGAGCTAAAATTAGCATGTTTAAAGTGATTTTCATGCTTCCAGGGGCCCGAGAAGTGAATTAAAAACCATTTGGAGGCATTTAATGTTCATGCAAAAACGGCTGATTTTTGACAAAAGAGATAACACCCCCTCATTACGTCATGCTTCAGAAAGGTGAAAAATGGTCCGTTTTCAAATGTGTTATTTTTGAACGTCAGTTCACATTTGTAGGTGGATCATCAGTTTTAGAGCTAAAATTAGCATGTTTAAAGTGATTTTCATGCTTCCAGGGGGCCCTAAACACAACATTTGTGGAATGGTTAAAAGTGCATGAAAATGGCCAATTTACTCACTCTGGGGTCTCAGAAAGTGTTTCTTCACCCCGGGAAGTGAATTAAGTACCATTTGGAGGCATTTAATGTTCAAACAAAAACGGCTGATTTTTGACAAAAGAGATAACACCCCCCCATTACGTCATGCTTCAGAAAGGTGAAAAATGGTCCGTTTTCAAATGTTTTATTTTTGAACGTCAGTTCACATTTGTAGGTGGATTATCAGTTTTAGAGCTAAAATTAGCATGTTTAAAGTGATTTTCATGCTTCCAGGGGCCCTAAACACAACATTTTTGGAATGGTTAAAAGTGCATGAAAATGGCCAATTTACTCACTCTGAGGTCTCAAAAAGCATTTCTTCACCCCGGGAAGTGAATTAAATACCATTTGGAGGCATTTAATGTTCAAGCAATGACGGCTGATTTTTGACAATAGAGATAACACCCCCCCATTACGTCATGCTTCAGAAAGGTGAAAAATGGTCCGTTTTCAAATGTTTTATTTTTGAACGTCAGTTCACATTTGTAGGTAGATCATCAGTTTTAGAGCTAAAATTAGCATGTTTAAAGTGATTTTCATGCTTCCAGGGGCCCTAAACACAACATTTTTGGAATGGTTAAAAGTGCATGAAAAGGCCAATTTACTCACTCTGAGGTCTCAAAAAGCATTTCTTCACCCCGGGAAGTGAATTAAATACCATTTGGAGGCATTTAATGTTCAAGCAATGACGGCTGATTTTTGACAATAGAGATAACACCCCCCCATTATGTCATGCTTCAGAAAGGTGAAAAATGGTCCGTTTTCAAATGTTTTATTTTTGAACGTCAGTTCACATTTGTAGGTAGATCATCAGTTTTAGAGCTAAAATTAGCATGTTTAAAGTGATTTTCATGCTTCCAGGGGCCCGGGAAGTGAATTAAAAACCATTTGGAGGCATTTAATGTTCATGCAAAAACAGCTGATTTTTTACAAAAGAGATAACACCCCCCCATTATGTCATGCTTCAGAAAGGTGAAAAATGGTCCGTTTTCAAATGTTTTATTTTTGAACGTCAGTTCACATTTGTAGGTAGATCATCAGTTTAAGAGCTAAAATGAGCATGTTTAAAGTGATTTTCATGCTTCCAGGCGCCCGGGAAGTGAATTAAGAACCATTTGGAGGCATTAAAGGTTCATGCAAAAACAGCTGATTTTTGACAAAAGAGATAACACCCCCCCATTACGTCATGCTTCAGAAAGGTGAAAAATGGTCCGTTTTCAAATGTTTTATTTTTGAACATCAGTTCACATTTGTAGGTAGATCATCAGTTTTAGAGCTAAAATTAGCATGTTTAAAGTGATTTTCATGCTTCCAGGGGCCCGGGAAGTGAATTAAAAACCATTTGGAGGCATTTAATGTTCATGCAAAAACAGCTGATTTTTGACAAAAGAGATAACACCCCCTCATTATGTCATGCTTCAGAAAGGTGAAAAATGGTCAGTTTTCAAATGTTTTATTTTTGAACGTCAGTTCACATTTGTAGGTGGATCATCAGTTTTAGAGCTAAAATTAGCATGTTTAAAGTGATTTTCATGCTTCCAGGGGCCCTAAAGACAACATTTGTGGAATGGTTAATAGTGCATGAAATGGCCAATTTACTCACTCTATGGTCTCAAAAAGTGTTTCTTCACCCAGGGAAGTGAATTAAATACCATTTGGAGGCATTTAATGTTCATGCAAAAACAGCTGATTTTTTACAAAAGAGATAACACCCCCCATTACGTCATGCTTCAGAAAGGTGAAAAATGGTCCGTTTTCAAATGTTTTATTTTTGAACGTCAGTTCACATTTGTAGGTGGATCATCAGTTTTAGAGCTAAAATTAGCATGTTTAATGTGATTTTAATGCTTCCAGTGGCCCGGGAAGTGAATTAAAAACCATTTGGAGGCATTTAATGTTCATGCAAAAACAGCTGATTTTTTTACAAAAGAGATAACACCCCCATTACGTCATGCTTCAGAAAGTTGAAAAATGGTCCGTTTTCAAATGTTTTATTTTTGAACGTCAGTTCACATTTGTAGGTGGATCATCAGTTTTAGAGCTAAAATTAGCATGTTTAAAGTGATTTTCATGCTTCCAGGGGCCCGGGAAGTGAATTAAAAACCATTTGGAGGCATTTAATGTTCATGCAAAAACAGCTGATTTTTGACAAAAGAGATAACACCCCCCCATTACGTCATGCTTCAGAAAGGTGAAAAATGGTCCGTTTTCAAATGTTTTATTTTTGAACGTCAGTTCACATTTGTAGGTAGATCATCAGTTTTAGAGCTAAAATTAGCATGTTTAAAGTGATTTTCATGCTTCCAGGGGGCCCTAAACACAACATTTGTGGAATGGTTAAAAGTGCATGAAAATGGCCAATTTACTCACTCTGGGGTCTCAGAAAGTGTTTCTTCACCCCGGGAAGTGAATTAAGTACCATTTGGAGGCATTTAATGTTCAAACAAAAACGGCTGATTTTTGACAAAAGAGATAACACCCCCCCCCATTACGTCATGCTTCAGAAAGGTGAAAAATGGTCCGTTTTCAAATGTTTTATTGTTGAACGTCAGTTCACATTTGTAGGTGGATCATCAGTTTTAGAGCTAAAATTAGCATGTTTAATTTGATTTTCATGCTTCCAGGGGCCCGGGTAGTGAATTAAAAACCATTTGGAGGCATTTAATGTTCATGCAAAAACAGCTGATTTTTGACAAAAGAGATAACACCCCCCATTACGTCATGCTTCAGAAAGGTGAAAAATGGTCCGTTTTCAAATGTTTTATTTTTGAACTTCAATTCACATTTGTAGGTGGATCATCAGCTTTAGAGCTAAAATTAGCATGTTTAAAGTGATTTTCATGCTTCCAGGGGCCCGGGAAGTGAATTAAAAACCATTTGGAGGCATTTAATGTTCATGCAAAAACAGCTGATTTTTGACAAAAGAGATAACACCCCCCATTACGTCATGCTTCAGAAAGGTGAAAAATGGTCCGTTTTCAAATGTTTTATTTTTGAACGTCAGTTCACATTTGTAGGTAGATCATCAGTTTTAGAGCTAAAATTAGCATGTTTAAAGTGATTTTCATGCTTCCAGGGGCCCGGGAAGTGAATTAAAAACCATTTGGAGGCATTTAATGTTCATGCAAAAACAGCTGATTTTTGACAAAAGAGATAACACCCCCCCATTACGTCATGCTTCAGAAAGGTGAAAAATGGTCCGTTTTCAAATGTTTTATTTTTGAACGTCAGTTCACATTTGTAGGTGGATCATCAGTTTTAGAGCTAAAATTAGCATGTTTAAAGTGATTTTCATGCTTCCAAGGGCCCGGGAAGTGAATTAAAAACCATTTGGAGGCATTTAATGTTCATGCAAAAACAGCTGATTTTTGACAAAAGAGATAACACCCCCCATTACGTCATGCTTCAGAAAGGTGAAAAATGGTCCGTTTTCAAATGTTTTATTTTTGAACTTCAGTTCACATTTGTAGGTGGATCATCAGTTTTAGAGCTAAAATTAGCATGTTTAAAGTGATTTTCATGCTTCCAGGGGCCCTAAACACAACATTTTCGGAATGGTTAAAAGTGCATGAAAATGGCCAATTTACTCACTCTGAGGTCTCAAAAAGCATTTCTTCACCCCGGGAAGTGAATTAAATACCATTTGGAGGCATTTAATGTTCAAGCAAAGACGGCTGATTTTTGACAAAAGAGATAACACCCCCCCATTATGTCATGCTTCAGAAAGGTGAAAAATGGTCCGTTTTCAAATGTTTTATTTTTGAACGTCAGTTCACATTTGTAGGTAGATCATCAGTTTAAGAGCTAAAATGAGCATGTTTAAAGTGATTTTCATGCTTCCAGGGGCCCGGGAAGTGAATTAAGAACCATTTGGAGGCATTTAATGTTCATGCAAAAACAGCTGATTTTTGACAAAAGAGATAACACCCCCTCATTATGTCATGCTTCAGAAAGGTGAAAAATGGTCCGTTTTCAAATGTTTTATTTTTGAACGTCAGTTCACATTTGTAGGTGGATCATCAGTTTTAGAGCTAAAATTAGCATGTTTAAAGTGATTTTCATGCTTCCAGGGGCCCTAAAGACAACATTTGTGGAATGGTTAATAGTGCATGAAAATGGCCAATTTACTCACTCTATGGTCTCAAAAAGTGTTTCTTCACCCAGGGAAGTGAATTAAATACCATTTGGAGGCATTTAATGTTCATGCAAAAACAGCTGATTTTTTACAAAAGAGATAACACCCCCCATTACGTCATGCTTCAGAAAGGTGAAAAATGGTCCGTTTTCAAATGTTTTATTTTTGAACGTCAGTTCACATTTGTAGGTGGATCATCAGTTTTAGAGCTAAAATTAGCATGTTTAATGTGATTTTAATGCTTCCAGTGGCCCGGGAAGTGAATTAAAAACCATTTGGAGGCATTTAATGTTCATGCAAAAACAGCTGATTTTTTTACAAAAGAGATAACACCCCCATTACGTCATGCTTCAGAAAGTTGAAAAATGGTCCGTTTTCAAATGTTTTATTTTTGAACGTCAGTTCACATTTGTAGGTGGATCATCAGTTTTAGAGCTAAAATTAGCATGTTTAAAGTGATTTTCATGCTTCCAGGGGCCCGGGAAGTGAATTAAAAACCATTTGGAGGCATTTAATGTTCATGCAAAAACAGCTGATTTTTGACAAAAGAGATAACACCCCCCCATTACGTCATGCTTCAGAAAGGTGAAAAATGGTCCGTTTTCAAATGGTTTATTTTTGAACGTCAGTTCACATTTGTAGGTAGATCATCAGTTTTAGAGCTAAAATTAGCATGTTTAAAGTGATTTTCATGCTTCCAGGGGCCCGGGAAGTGAATTAAAAACCATTTGGAGGCATTTAATGTTCATGCAAAAACAGCTGATTTTTGACAAAAGAGATAACACCCCCTCATTACGTCATGCTTCAGAAAGGTGAAAAATGGTCCGTTTTCAAATGTGTTATTTTTGAACGTCAGTTCACATTTGTAGGTGGATCATCAGTTTTAGAGCTAAAATTAGCATGTTTAAAGTGATTTTCATGCTTCCAGGGGGCCCTAAACACAACATTTTTGGAATGGTTAAAAGTGCATGAAAATGGCCAATTTACTCACTCTGGGGTCTCAGAAAGTGTTTCTTCACCCCGGGAAGTGAATTAAGTACCATTTGGAGGCATTTAATGTTCAAACAAAAACGGCTGATTTTTGACAAAAGAGATAACACCCCCCCCCATTACGTCATGCTTCAGAAAGGTGAAAAATGGTCCGTTTTCAAATGTTTTATTTTTGAACGTCAGTTCACATTTGTAGGTGGATCATCAGTTTTAGAGCTAAAATTAGCATGTTTAATTTGATTTTCATGCTTCCAGGGGCCCGGGTAGTGAATTAAAAACCATTTGGAGGCATTTAATGTTCATGCAAAAACAGCTGATTTTTGACAAAAGAGATAACACCCCCCATTACGTCATGCTTCAGAAAGGTGAAAAATGGTCCGTTTTCAAATGTTTTATTTTTGAACTTCAATTCACATTTGTAGGTGGATCATCAGCTTTAGAGCTAAAATTAGCATGTTTAAAGTGATTTTCATGCTTCCAGGGGCCCGGGAAGTGAATTAAAAACCATTTGGAGGCATTTAATGTTCATGCAAAAACAGCTGATTTTTGACAAAAGAGATAACACCCCCCCATTACGTCATGCTTCAGAAAGGTGAAAAATGGTCCGTTTTCAAATGTTTTATTTTTGAACGTCAGTTCACATTTGTAGGTAGATCATCAGTTTTAGAGCTAAAATTAGCATGTTTAAAGTGATTTTCATGCTTCCAGGGGCCCGGGAAGTGAATTAAAAACCATTTGGAGGCATTTAATGTTCATGCAAAAACAGCTGATTTTTGACAAAAGAGATAACACCCCCCCATTACGTCATGCTTCAGAAAGGTGAAAAATGGTCCGTTTTCAAATGTTTTATTTTTGAACGTCAGTTCACATTTGTAGGTGGATCATCAGTTTTAGAGCTAAAATTAGGATGTTTAAAGTGATTTTCATGCTTCCAAGGGCCCGGGAAGTGAATTAAAAACCATTTGGAGGCATTTAATGTTCATGCAAAAACAGCTGATTTTTGACAAAAGAGATAACACCCCCCATTACGTCATGCTTCAGAAAGGTGAAAAATGGTCCGTTTTCAAATGTTTTATTTTTGAACTTCAGTTCACATTTGTAGGTGGATCATCAGTTTTAGAGCTAAAATTAGCATGTTTAAAGTGATTTTCATGCTTCCAGGGGCCCTAAACACAACATTTTCGGAATGGTTAAAAGTGCATGAAAATGGCCAATTTACTCACTCTGAGGTCTCAAAAAGCATTTCTTCACCCCGGGAAGTGAATTAAATACCATTTGGAGGCATTTAATGTTCAAGCAAAGACGGCTGATTTTTGACAAAAGAGATAACACCCCCCCATTATGTCATGCTTCAGAAAGGTGAAAAATGGTCCGTTTTCAAATGTTTTATTTTTGAACGTCAGTTCACATTTGTAGGTAGATCATCAGTTTAAGAGCTAAAATGAGCATGTTTAAAGTGATTTTCATGCTTCCAGGGGCCCGGGAAGTGAATTAAGAACCATTCGGAGGCATTTAATGTTCATGCAAAAACAGCTGATTTTTGACAAAAGAGATAACACCCCCTCATTATGTCATGCTTCAGAAAGGTGAAAAATGGTCCGTTTTCAAATGTTTTATTTTTGAACGTCAGTTCACATTTGTAGGTGGATCATCAGTTTTAGAGCTAAAATTAGCATGTTTAAAGTGATTTTCATGCTTCCAGGGGCCCTAAAGACAACATTTGTGGAATGGTTAATAGTGCATGAAAATGGCCAATGTACTCACTCTATGGTCTCAAAAAGTGTTTCTTCACCCAGGGAAGTGAATTAAATACCATTTGGAGGCATTTAATGTTCATGCAAAAACAGCTGATTTTTTACAAAAGAGATAACACCCCCCCCCATTACGTCATGCTTCAGAAAGGTGAAAAATGGTCCGTTTTCAAATGTTTTATTTTTGAACGTCAGTTCACATTTGTAGGTGGATCATCAGTTTTAGAGCTAAAATTAGCATGTTTAATGTGATTTTAATGCTTCCAGTGGCCCGGGAAGTGAATTAAAAACCATTTGGAGGCATTTAATGTTCATGCAAAAACAGCTGATTTTTTTACAAAAGAGATAACACCCCCCATTACGTCATGCTTCAGAAAGTTGAAAAATGGTCCGTTTTCAAATGTTTTATTTTTGAACGTCAGTTCACATTTGTAGGTAGATCATCAGTTTTAGAGCTAAAATTAGCATGTTTAAAGTGATTTTCATGCTTCCAGGGGCCCGGGAAGTGAATTAAAAACCATTTGGAGGCATTTAATGTTCATGCAAAAACAGCTGATTTTTGACAAAAGAGATAACACCCCCCCATTACGTCATGCTTCAGAAAGGTGAAAAATGGTCCATTTTCAAATGTTTTATTTTTGAACGTCAGTTCACATTTGTAGGTGGATCATCAGTTTTAGAGCTAAAATTAGCATGTTTAAAGTGATTTTCATGCTTCCAAGGGCCCAGGAAGTGAATTAAAAACCATTTGGAGGCATTTAATGTTCATGCAAAAACAGCTGATTTTTGACAAAAGAGATAACACCCCCCCATTACGTCATGCTTCAGAAAGGTGAAAAATGGTCCGTTTTCAAATGTTTTATTTTTGAACTTCAGTTCACATTTGTAGGTGGATCATCAGTTTTAGAGCTAAAATTAGCATGTTTAAAGTGATTTTCATGCTTCCAGGGGCCCTAAACACAACATTTTCGGAATGGTTAAAAGTGCATGAAAATGGCCAATTTACTCACTCTGAGGTCTCAAAAAGCATTTATTCACCCCGGGAAGTGAATTAAATACCATTTGGAGGCATTTAATGTTCAAGCAAAGACGGCTGATTTTTGACAAAAGAGATTACACCCCCCCATTATGTCATGCTTCAGAAAGGTGAAAAATGGTCCGTTTTCAAATGTTTTATTTTTGAACGTCAGTTCACATTTGTAGGTAGATCATCAGTTTAAGAGCTAAAATGAGCATGTTTAAAGTGATTTTCATGCTTCCAGGCGCCCGGGAAGTGAATTAAGAACCATTTGGAGGCATTAAAGGTTCATGCAAAAACAGCTGATTTTTGACAAAAGAGATAACACCCCCCCATTACGTCATGCTTCAGAAAGGTGAAAAATGGTCCGTTTTCAAATGTTTTATTTTTGAACATCAGTTCACATTTGTAGGTAGATCATCAGTTTTAGAGCTAAAATTAGCATGTTTAAAGTGATTTTCATGCTTCCAGGGGCCCGGGAAGTGAATTAAAAACCATTTGGAGGCATTTAATGTTCATGCAAAAACAGCTGATTTTTGACAAAAGAGATAACACCCCCTCATTATGTCATGCTTCAGAAAGGTGAAAAATGGTCAGTTTTCAAATGTTTTATTTTTGAACGTCAGTTCACATTTGTAGGTGGATCATCAGTTTTAGAGCTAAAATTAGCATGTTTAAAGTGATTTTCATGCTTCCAGGGGCCCTAAAGACAACATTTGTGGAATGGTTAATAGTGCATGAAAATGGCCAATTTACTCACTCTATGGTCTCAAAAAGTGTTTCTTCACCCAGGGAAGTGAATTAAATACCATTTGGAGGCATTTAATGTTCATGCAAAAACAGCTGATTTTTTACAAAAGAGATAACACCCCCCATTACGTCATGCTTCAGAAAGGTGAAAAATGGTCCGTTTTCAAATGTTTTATTTTTGAACGTCAGTTCACATTTGTAGGTGGATCATCAGTTTTAGAGCTAAAATTAGCATGTTTAATGTGATTTTAATGCTTCCAGTGGCCCGGGAAGTGAATTAAAAACCATTTGGAGGCATTTAATGTTCATGCAAAAACAGCTGATTTTTTTACAAAAGAGATAACACCCCCATTACGTCATGCTTCAGAAAGTTGAAAAATGGTCCGTTTTCAAATGTTTTATTTTTGAACGTCAGTTCACATTTGTAGGTGGATCATCAGTTTTAGAGCTAAAATTAGCATGTTTAAAGTGATTTTCATGCTTCCAGGGGCCCGGGAAGTGAATTAAAAACCATTTGGAGGCATTTAATGTTCATGCAAAAACAGCTGATTTTTGACAAAAGAGATAACACCCCCCCATTACGTCATGCTTCAGAAAGGTGAAAAATGGTCCGTTTTCAAATGTTTTATTTTTGAACGTCAGTTCACATTTGTAGGTGGATCATCAGTTTTAGAGCTAAAATTAGCATGTTTAAAGTGATTTTCATGCTTCCAGGGGCCCTAAACACAACATTTTCGGAATGGTTAAAAGTGCATGAAAATGGCCAATTTACTCACTCTGAGGTCTCAAAAAGCATTTATTCACCCCGGGAAGTGAATTAAATACCATTTGGAGGCATTTAATGTTCAAGCAAAGACGGCTGATTTTTGACAAAAGAGATTACACCCCCCCATTATGTCATGCTTCAGAAAGGTGAAAAATGGTCCGTTTTCAAATGTTTTATTTTTGAACGTCAGTTCACATTTGTAGGTAGATCATCAGTTTAAGAGCTAAAATGAGCATGTTTAAAGTGATTTTCATGCTTCCAGGGGCCCGGGAAGTGAATTAAGAACCATTTGGAGGCATTAAAGGTTCATGCAAAAACAGCTGATTTTTGACAAAAGAGATAACACCCCCCCATTACGTCATGCTTCAGAAAGGTGAAAAATGGTCCGTTTTCAAATGTTTTATTTTTGAACATCAGTTCACATTTGTAGGTAGATCATCAGTTTTAGAGCTAAAATTAGCATGTTTAAAGTGATTTTCATGCTTCCAGGGGCCCGGGAAGTGAATTAAAAACCATTTGGAGGCATTTAATGTTCATGCAAAAACAGCTGATTTTTGACAAAAGAGATAACACCCCCTCATTATGTCATGCTTCAGAAAGGTGAAAAATGGTCCGTTTTCAAATGTTTTATTTTTGAACGTCAGTTCACATTTGTAGGTGGATCATCAGTTTTAGAGCTAAAATTAGCATGTTTAAAGTGATTTTCATGCTTCCAGGGGCCCTAAACACAACATTTGTGGAATGGTTAAAAGTGCATGAAAATGGCCAATTTACTCACTCTGGGGTCTCAGAAAGTGTTTCTTCACCCCGGGAAGTGAATTAAGTACCATTTGGAGGCATTTAATGTTCAAACAAAAACGGCTGATTTTTGAGAAAAGAGATAACACCCCCCATTACGTCATGCTTCAGAAAGGTGAAAAATGGTCCGTTTTCAAATGTTTTATTTTTGAACGTCAGTTCACATTTGTAGGTGGATCATCAGTTTTAGAGCTAAAATTAGCATGTTTAATTTGATTTTCATGCTTCCAGGGGCCCGGGTAGTGAATTAAAAACCATTTGGAGGCATTTAATGTTCATGCAAAAACAGCTGATTTTTGACAAAAGAGATAACACCCCCCATTACGTCATGCTTCAGAAAGGTGAAAAATGGTCCGTTTTCAAATGTTTTATTTTTGAACTTCAATTCACATTTGTAGGTGGATCATCAGCTTTAGAGCTAAAATTAGCATGTTTAAAGTGATTTTCATGCTTCCAGGGGCCCGGGAAGTGAATTAAAAACCATTTGGAGGCATTTAATGTTCATGCAAAAACAGCTGATTTTTGACAAAAGAGATAACACCCCCCCATTACGTCATGCTTCAGAAAGGAGAAAAATGGTCCGTTTTCAAATGTTTTATTTTTGAACGTCAGTTCACATTTGTAGGTAGATCATCCGTTTTAGAGCTAAAATTAGCATGTTTAAAGTGATTTTCATGCTTCCAGGGGCCCGGGAAGTGAATTAAAAACAGTTCATGCAAAAACAGCTGATTTTTGACAAAAGAGATAACACCCCCCCATTACGTCATGCTTCAGAAAGGTGAAAAATGGTCCGTTTTCAAATGTTTTATTTTTGAACGTCAGTTCACATTTGTAGGTGGATCATCAGTTTTAGAGCTAAAATTAGCATGTTTAAAGTGATTTTCATGCTTCCAAGGGCCCGGGAAGTGAATTAAAAACCATTTGGAGGCATTTAATGTTCATGCAAAAACAGCTGATTTTTGACAAAAGAGATAACACCCCCCATTACGTCATGCTTCAGAAAGGTGAAAAATGGTCCGTTTTCAAATGTTTTATTTTTGAACTTCAGTTCACATTTGTAGGTGGATCATCAGTTTTAGAGCTAAAATTAGCATGTTTAAAGTGATTTTCATGCTTCCAGGGGCCCTAAACACAACATTTTCGGAATGGTTAAAAGTGCATGAAAATGGCCAATTTACTCACTCTGAGGTCTCAAAAAGCATTTCTTCACCCCGGGAAGTGAATTAAATACCATTTGGAGGCATTTAATGTTCAAGCAAAGACGGCTGATTTTTGACAAAAGAGATAACACCCCCCCATTATGTCATGCTTCAGAAAGGTGAAAAATGGTCCGTTTTCAAATGTTTTATTTTTGAACGTCAGTTCACATTTGTAGGTAGATCATCAGTTTAAGAGCTAAAATGAGCATGTTTAAAGTGATTTTCATGCTTCCAGGGGCCCGGGAAGTGAATTAAGAACCATTCGGAGGCATTTAATGTTCATGCAAAAACAGCTGATTTTTGACAAAAGAGATAACACCCCCTCATTATGTCATGCTTCAGAAAGGTGAAAAATGGTCCGTTTTCAAATGTTTTATTTTTGAACGTCAGTTCACATTTGTAGGTGGATCATCAGTTTTAGAGCTAAAATTAGCATGTTTAAAGTGATTTTCATGCTTCCAGGGGCCCTAAAGACAACATTTGTGGAATGGTTAATAGTGCATGAAAATGGCCAATGTACTCACTCTATGGTCTCAAAAAGTGTTTCTTCACCCAGGGAAGTGAATTAAATACCATTTGGAGGCATTTAATGTTCATGCAAAAACAGCTGATTTTTTACAAAAGAGATAACACCCCCCCATTACGTCATGCTTCAGAAAGGTGAAAAATGGTCCGTTTTCAAATGTTTTATTTTTGAACGTCAGTTCACATTTGTAGGTGGATCATCAGTTTTAGAGCTAAAATTAGCATGTTTAATGTGATTTTAATGCTTCCAGTGGCCCGGGAAGTGAATTAAAAACCATTTGGAGGCATTTAATGTTCATGCAAAAACAGCTGATTTTTTTACAAAAGAGATAACACCCCCCATTACGTCATGCTTCAGAAAGTTGAAAAATGGTCCGTTTTCAAATGTTTTATTTTTGAACGTCAGTTCACATTTGTAGGTAGATCATCAGTTTTAGAGCTAAAATTAGCATGTTTAAAGTGATTTTCATGCTTCCAGGGGCCCGGGAAGTGAATTAAAAACCATTTGGAGGCATTTAATGTTCATGCAAAAACAGCTGATTTTTGACAAAAGAGATAACACCCCCCCATTACGTCATGCTTCAGAAAGGTGAAAAATGGTCCGTTTTCAAATGTTTTATTTTTGAACGTCAGTTCACATTTGTAGGTGGATCATCAGTTTTAGAGCTAAAATTAGCATGTTTAAAGTGATTTTCATGCTTCCAAGGGCCCGGGAAGTGAATTAAAAACCATTTGGAGGCATTTAATGTTCATGCAAAAACAGCTGATTTTTGACAAAAGAGATAACACCCCCCCATTACGTCATGCTTCAGAAAGGTGAAAAATGGTCCGTTTTCAAATGTTTTATTTTTGAACTTCAGTTCACATTTGTAGGTGGATCATCAGTTTTAGAGCTAAAATTAGCATGTTTAAAGTGATTTTCATGCTTCCAGGGGCCCTAAACACAACATTTTCGGAATGGTTAAAAGTGCATGAAAATGGCCAATTTACTCACTCTGAGGTCTCAAAAAGCATTTATTCACCCCGGGAAGTGAATTAAATACCATTTGGAGGCATTTAATGTTCAAGCAAAGACGGCTGATTTTTGACAAAAGAGATTACACCCCCCCATTATGTCATGCTTCAGAAAGGTGAAAAATGGTCCGTTTTCAAATGTTTTATTTTTGAACGTCAGTTCACATTTGTAGGTAGATCATCAGTTTAAGAGCTAAAATGAGCATGTTTAAAGTGATTTTCATGCTTCCAGGGGCCCGGGAAGTGAATTAAGAACCATTTGGAGGCATTAAAGGTTCATGCAAAAACAGCTGATTTTTGACAAAAGAGATAACACCCCCCCATTACGTCATGCTTCAGAAAGGTGAAAAATGGTCCGTTTTCAAATGTTTTATTTTTGAACATCAGTTCACATTTGTAGGTAGATCATCAGTTTTAGAGCTAAAATTAGCATGTTTAAAGTGATTTTCATGCTTCCAGGGGCCCTAAAGACAACATTTGTGGAATGGTTAATAGTGCATGAAAATGGCCAATTTACTCACTCTATGGTCTCAAAAAGTGTTTCTTCACCCAGGGAAGTGAATTAAATACCATTTGGAGGCATTTAATGTTCATGCAAAAACAGCTGATTTTTTACAAAAGAGATAACACCCCCCATTACGTCATGCTTCAGAAAGGTGAAAAATGGTCTGTTTTCAAATGTTTTATTTTTGAACGTCAGTTCACATTTGTAGGTGGATCATCAGTTTTAGAGCTAAAATTAGCATGTTTAATGTGATTTTCATGCTTCCAGTGGCCCGGGAAGTGAATTAAAAACCATTTGGAGGCATTTAATGTTCATGCAAAAACAGCTGATTTTTTACAAAAGAGATAACACCCCCATTACGTCATGCTTCAGAAAGTTGAAAAATGGTCCGTTTTCAAATGTTTTATTTTTGAACGTCAGTTCACATTTGTAGGTGGATCATCAATTTTAGAGCTAAAATTAGCATGTTTAAAGTGATTTTCATGCTTCCAGGGGCCCGGGAAGTGAATTAAAAACCATTTGGAGGCATTTAATGTTCATGCAAAAACAGCTGATTTTTGACAAAAGAGATAACACCCCCCCATTACGTCATGCTTCAGAAAGGTGAAAAATGGTCCGTTTTCAAATGTTTTATTTTTGAACGTCAGTTCACATTTGTAGGTAGATCATCAGTTTTAGAGCTAAAATTAGCATGTTTAAAGTGATTTTCATGCTTCCAGGGGCCCGGGAAGTGAATTAAAAACCATTTGGAGGCATTTAATGTTCATGCAAAAACAGCTGATTTTTGACAAAAGAGATAACACCCCCTCATTACGTCATGCTTCAGAAAGGTGAAAAATGGTCCGTTTTCAAATGTGTTATTTTTGAACGTCAGTTCACATTTGTAGGTGGATCATCAGTTTTAGAGCTAAAATTAGCATGTTTAAAGTGATTTTCATGCTTCCAGGGGGCCCTAAACACAACATTTGTGGAATGGTTAAAAGTGCATGAAAATGGCCAATTTACTCACTCTGGGGTCTCAGAAAGTGTTTCTTCACCCCGGGAAGTGAATTAAGTACCATTTGGAGGCATTTAATGTTCAAACAAAAACGGCTGATTTTTGACAAAAGAGATAACACCCCCCCCATTACGTCATGCTTCAGAAAGGTGAAAAATGGTCCGTTTTCAAATGTTTTATTTTTGAACGTCAGTTCACATTTGTAGGTAGATCATCAGTTTTAGAGCTAAAATTAGCATGTTTAAAGTGATTTTCATGCTTCCAAGGGCCCGGGAAGTGAATTAAAAACCATTTGGAGGCATTTAATGTTCATGCAAAAACAGCAGATTTTTGACAAAAGAGATAACACTCCCCCATTACGTCATGCTTCAGAAAGGTGAAAAATGGTCCGTTTTCAAATGTTTTATTTTTGAACTTCAGTTCACTTTTGTAGGTGGATCATCAGTTTTAGAGCTAAAATTAGCATGTTTAAAGAGATTTTCATGCTTCCAGGGGCCCTAAACACAACATTTTTGGAATGGTTAAAAGTGCATGAAAATGGCCAATTTACTCACTCTGAGGTCTCAAAAAGCATTTCTTCACCCCGGGAAGTGAATTAAATACCATTTGGAGGCATTTAATGTTCAAGCAAAGACGGCTGATTTTTGACAAAAGAGATAACACCTCCCCATTATGTCATGCTTCAGAAAGGTGAAAAATGGTCAGTTTTCAAATGTTTTATTTTTGAACGTCAGTTCACATTTGTAGGTAGATCATCAGTTTTAGAGCTAAAATTAGCATGTTTAAAGTGATTTTCATGCTTCCAGGGGCCCGGGAAGTGAATTAAAAACCATTTAGAGGCATTTAATGTTCATGCAAAAACAGCTGATTTTTGACGAAAGAGATAACACCCCCCCATTACGTCATGCTTCAGAAAGTTGAAAAATGGTCCGTTTTCAAATGTTTTATTTTTGAACGTCAGTTCACATTTGTAGGTGGATCATCAGTTTTAGAGCTAAAATTAGCATGTTTAAAGTGATTTTCATGCTTCCAGGGGGCCCTAAACACAACATTTGTGGAATGGTTAAAAGTGCATGAAAATGGCCAATTTACTCACTCTGGGGTCTCAGAAAGTGTTTCTTCACCCCGGGAAGTGAATTAAGTACCATTTGGAGGCATTTAATGTTCAAACAAAAACGGCTGATTTTTGACAAAAGAGATAACACCCCCCATTACGTCATGCTTCAGAAAGGTGAAAAATGGTCCGTTTTCAAATGTTTTATTTTTGAATGTCAGTTCACATTTGTAGGTGGATCATCAGTTTTAGAGCTAAAATTAGCATGTTTAAAGTGATTTTCATGCTTTCAGGGGCCCGGGAAGTGAATTAAAAACCATTTGGAGGCATTTAATGTTCATGCAAAAACAGCTGATTTTTTACAAAAGAGATAACACCCCCCCCATTACGTCATGCTTCAGAAAGGTGAAAAATGGTCTGTTTTCAAATGTTTTATTTTTGAACGTCAGTTCACATTTGTAGGTAGATCATCAGTTTTAGAGCTAAAATTAGCATGTTTAAAGTGATTTTCATGCTTCCAGGGACCCGGGAAGTGAATTGAAAACCATTTGGGGGCATTTAATGTTCATGCAAAAACAGCTGATTTTTGACAAAAGAGATAACACCCCCCATTACGTCATGCTTCAGAAAGGTGAAAAATGGTCCGTTTTCAAATGTTTTATTTTTGAACGTCAGTTCACATTTGTAGGTAGATCATCAGTTTTAGAGCTAAAATTAGCATGTTTAAAGTGATTTTCATGCTTCCAGGGGCCCGAGAAGTGAATTAAAAACCATTTGGAGGCATTTAATGTTCATGCAAAAACGGCTGATTTTTGACAAAAGAGATAACACCCCCTCATTACGTCATGCTTCAGAAAGGTGAAAAATGGTCCGTTTTCAAATGTGTTATTTTTGAACGTCAGTTCACATTTGTAGGTGGATCATCAGTTTTAGAGCTAAAATTAGCATGTTTAAAGTGATTTTCATGCTTCCAGGGGGCCCTAAACACAACATTTGTGGAATGGTTAAAAGTGCATGAAAATGGCCAATTTACTCACTCTGGGGTCTCAGAAAGTGTTTCTTCACCCCGGGAAGTGAATTAAGTACCATTTGGAGGCATTTAATGTTCAAACAAAAACGGCTGATTTTTGACAAAAGAGATAACACCCCCCCATTACGTCATGCTTCAGAAAGGTGAAAAATGGTCCGTTTTCAAATGTTTTATTTTTGAACGTCAGTTCACATTTGTAGGTGGATTATCAGTTTTAGAGCTAAAATTAGCATGTTTAAAGTGATTTTCATGCTTCCAGGGGCCCTAAACACAACATTTTTGGAATGGTTAAAAGTGCATGAAAATGGCCAATTTACTCACTCTGAGGTCTCAAAAAGCATTTCTTCACCCCGGGAAGTGAATTAAATACCATTTGGAGGCATTTAATGTTCAAGCAATGACGGCTGATTTTTGACAATAGAGATAACACCCCCCCATTACGTCATGCTTCAGAAAGGTGAAAAATGGTCCGTTTTCAAATGTTTTATTTTTGAACGTCAGTTCACATTTGTAGGTAGATCATCAGTTTTAGAGCTAAAATTAGCATGTTTAAAGTGATTTTCATGCTTCCAGGGGCCCTAAACACAACATTTTTGGAATGGTTAAAAGTGCATGAAAAGGCCAATTTACTCACTCTGAGGTCTCAAAAAGCATTTCTTCACCCCGGGAAGTGAATTAAATACCATTTGGAGGCATTTAATGTTCAAGCAATGACGGCTGATTTTTGACAATAGAGATAACACCCCCCCATTATGTCATGCTTCAGAAAGGTGAAAAATGGTCCGTTTTCAAATGTTTTATTTTTGAACGTCAGTTCACATTTGTAGGTAGATCATCAGTTTTAGAGCTAAAATTAGCATGTTTAAAGTGATTTTCATGCTTCCAGGGGCCCGGGAAGTGAATTAAAAACCATTTGGAGGCATTTAATGTTCATGCAAAAACAGCTGATTTTTTACAAAAGAGATAACACCCCCCCATTATGTCATGCTTCAGAAAGGTGAAAAATGGTCCGTTTTCAAATGTTTTATTTTTGAACGTCAGTTCACATTTGTAGGTAGATCATCAGTTTAAGAGCTAAAATGAGCATGTTTAAAGTGATTTTCATGCTTCCAGGCGCCCGGGAAGTGAATTAAGAACCATTTGGAGGCATTAAAGGTTCATGCAAAAACAGCTGATTTTTGACAAAAGAGATAACACCCCCCCATTACGTCATGCTTCAGAAAGGTGAAAAATGGTCCGTTTTCAAATGTTTTATTTTTGAACATCAGTTCACATTTGTAGGTAGATCATCAGTTTTAGAGCTAAAATTAGCATGTTTAAAGTGATTTTCATGCTTCCAGGGGCCCGGGAAGTGAATTAAAAACCATTTGGAGGCATTTAATGTTCATGCAAAAACAGCTGATTTTTGACAAAAGAGATAACACCCCCTCATTATGTCATGCTTCAGAAAGGTGAAAAATGGTCAGTTTTCAAATGTTTTATTTTTGAACGTCAGTTCACATTTGTAGGTGGATCATCAGTTTTAGAGCTAAAATTAGCATGTTTAAAGTGATTTTCATGCTTCCAGGGGCCCTAAAGACAACATTTGTGGAATGGTTAATAGTGCATGAAAATGGCCAATTTACTCACTCTATGGTCTCAAAAAGTGTTTCTTCACCCAGGGAAGTGAATTAAATACCATTTGGAGGCATTTAATGTTCATGCAAAAACAGCTGATTTTTTACAAAAGAGATAACACCCCCCATTACGTCATGCTTCAGAAAGGTGAAAAATGGTCCGTTTTCAAATGTTTTATTTTTGAACGTCAGTTCACATTTGTAGGTGGATCATCAGTTTTAGAGCTAAAATTAGCATGTTTAATGTGATTTTAATGCTTCCAGTGGCCCGGGAAGTGAATTAAAAACCATTTGGAGGCATTTAATGTTCATGCAAAAACAGCTGATTTTTTTACAAAAGAGATAACACCCCCATTACGTCATGCTTCAGAAAGTTGAAAAATGGTCCGTTTTCAAATGTTTTATTTTTGAACGTCAGTTCACATTTGTAGGTGGATCATCAGTTTTAGAGCTAAAATTAGCATGTTTAAAGTGATTTTCATGCTTCCAGGGGCCCGGGAAGTGAATTAAAAACCATTTGGAGGCATTTAATGTTCATGCAAAAACAGCTGATTTTTGACAAAAGAGATAACACCCCCCCATTACGTCATGCTTCAGAAAGGTGAAAAATGGTCCGTTTTCAAATGTTTTATTTTTGAACGTCAGTTCACATTTGTAGGTAGATCATCAGTTTTAGAGCTAAAATTAGCATGTTTAAAGTGATTTTCATGCTTCCAGGGGCCCGGGAAGTGAATTAAAAACCATTTGGAGGCATTTAATGTTCATGCAAAAACAGCTGATTTTTGACAAAAGAGATAACACCCCCTCATTACGTCATGCTTCAGAAAGGTGAAAAATGGTCCGTTTTCAAATGTGTTATTTTTGAACGTCAGTTCACATTTGTAGGTGGATCATCAGTTTTAGAGCTAAAATTAGCATGTTTAAAGTGATTTTCATGCTTCCAGGGGGCCCTAAACACAACATTTGTGGAATGGTTAAAAGTGCATGAAAATGGCCAATTTACTCACTCTGGGGTCTCAGAAAGTGTTTCTTCACCCCGGGAAGTGAATTAAGTACCATTTGGAGGCATTTAATGTTCAAACAAAAACGGCTGATTTTTGACAAAAGAGATAACACCCCCCCCCATTACGTCATGCTTCAGAAAGGTGAAAAATGGTCCGTTTTCAAATGTTTTATTTTTGAACGTCAGTTCACATTTGTAGGTGGATCATCAGTTTTAGAGCTAAAATTAGCATGTTTAATTTGATTTTCATGCTTCCAGGGGCCCGGGTAGTGAATTAAAAACCATTTGGAGGCATTTAATGTTCATGCAAAAACAGCTGATTTTTGACAAAAGAGATAACACCCCCCATTACGTCATGCTTCAGAAAGGTGAAAAATGGTCCGTTTTCAAATGTTTTATTTTTGAACTTCAATTCACATTTGTAGGTGGATCATCAGCTTTAGAGCTAAAATTAGCATGTTTAAAGTGATTTTCATGCTTCCAGGGGCCCGGGAAGTGAATTAAAAACCATTTGGAGGCATTTAATGTTCATGCAAAAACAGCTGATTTTTGACAAAAGAGATAACACCCCCCCATTACGTCATGCTTCAGAAAGGTGAAAAATGGTCCGTTTTCAAATGTTTTATTTTTGAACGTCAGTTCACATTTGTAGGTAGATCATCAGTTTTAGAGCTAAAATTAGCATGTTTAAAGTGATTTTCATGCTTCCAGGGGCCCGGGAAGTGAATTAAAAACCATTTGGAGGCATTTAATGTTCATGCAAAAACAGCTGATTTTTGACAAAAGAGATAACACCCCCCCATTACGTCATGCTTCAGAAAGGTGAAAAATGGTCCGTTTTCAAATGTTTTATTTTTGAACGTCAGTTCACATTTGTAGGTGGATCATCAGTTTTAGAGCTAAAATTAGCATGTTTAAAGTGATTTTCCTGCTTCCAAGGGCCCGGGAAGTGAATTAAAAACCATTTGGAGGCATTTAATGTTCATGCAAAAACAGCTGATTTTTGACAAAAGAGATAACACCCCCCATTACGTCATGCTTCAGAAAGGTGAAAAATGGTCCGTTTTCAAATGTTTTATTTTTGAACTTCAGTTCACATTTGTAGGTGGATCATCAGTTTTAGAGCTAAAATTAACATGTTTAAAGTGATTTTCATGCTTCCAGGGGCCCTAAACACAACATTTTCGGAATGGTTAAAAGTGCATGAAAATGGCCAATTTACTCACTCTGAGGTCTCAAAAAGCATTTCTTCACCCCGGGAAGTGAATTAAATACCATTTGGAGGCAATTAATGTTCAAGCAAAGACGGCTGATTTTTGACAAAAGAGATAACACCCCCCCATTATGTCATGCTTCAGAAAGGTGAAAAATGGTCCGTTTTCAAATGTTTTATTTTTGAACGTCAGTTCACATTTGTAGGTAGATCATCAGTTTAAGAGCTAAAATGAGCATGTTTAAAGTGATTTTCATGCTTCCAGGGGCCCGGGAAGTGAATTAAGAACCATTTGGAGGCATTTAATGTTCATGCAAAAACAGCTGATTTTTGACAAAAGAGATAACACCCCCTCATTATGTCATGCTTCAGAAAGGTGAAAAATGGTCCGTTTTCAAATGTTTTATTTTTGAACGTCAGTTCACATTTGTAGGTGGATCATCAGTTTTAGAGCTAAAATTAGCATGTTTAAAGTGATTTTCATGCTTCCAGGGGCCCTAAAGACAACATTTGTGGAATGGTTAATAGTGCATGAAAATGGCCAATTTACTCACTCTATGGTCTCAAAAAGTGTTTCTTCACCCAGGGAAGTGAATTAAATACCATTTGGAGGCATTTAATGTTCATGCAAAAACAGCTGATTTTTTACAAAAGAGATAACACCCCCCATTACGTCATGCTTCAGAAAGGTGAAAAATGGTCCGTTTTCAAATGTTTTATTTTTGAACGTCAGTTCACATTTGTAGGTGGATCATCAGTTTTAGAGCTAAAATTAGCATGTTTAATGTGATTTTAATGCTTCCAGTGGCCCGGGAAGTGAATTAAAAACCATTTGGAGGCATTTAATGTTCATGCAAAAACAGCTGATTTTTTTACAAAAGAGATAACACCCCCATTACGTCATGCTTCAGAAAGTTGAAAAATGGTCCGTTTTCAAATGTTTTATTTTTGAACGTCAGTTCACATTTGTAGGTGGATCATCAGTTTTAGAGCTAAAATTAGCATGTTTAAAGTGATTTTCATGCTTCCAGGGGCCCGGGAAGTGAATTAAAAACCATTTGGAGGCATTTAATGTTCATGCAAAAACAGCTGATTTTTGACAAAAGAGATAACACCCCCCCATTACGTCATGCTTCAGAAAGGTGAAAAATGGTCCGTTTTCAAATGTTTTATTTTTGAACGTCAGTTCACATTTGTAGGTAGATCATCAGTTTTAGAGCTAAAATTAGCATGTTTAAAGTGATTTTCATGCTTCCAGGGGCCCGGGAAGTGAATTAAAAACCATTTGGAGGCATTTAATGTTCATGCAAAAACAGCTGATTTTTGACAAAAGAGATAACACCCCCTCATTACGTCATGCTTCAGAAAGGTGAAAAATGGTCCGTTTTCAAATGTGTTATTTTTGAACGTCAGTTCACATTTGTAGGTGGATCATCAGTTTTAGAGCTAAAATTAGCATGTTTAAAGTGATTTTCATGCTTCCAGGGGGCCCTAAACACAACATTTGTGGAATGGTTAAAAGTGCATGAAAATGGCCAATTTACTCACTCTGGGGTCTCAGAAAGTGTTTCTTCACCCCGGGAAGTGAATTAAGTACCATTTGGAGGCATTTAATGTTCAAACAAAAACGGCTGATTTTTGACAAAAGAGATAACACCCCCCCCCCATTACGTCATGCTTCAGAAAGGTGAAAAATGGTCCGTTTTCAAATGTTTTATTTTTGAACGTCAGTTCACATTTGTAGGTGGATCATCAGTTTTAGAGCTAAAATTAGCATGTTTAATTTGATTTTCATGCTTCCAGGGGCCCGGGTAGTGAATTAAAAACCATTTGGAGGCATTTAATGTTCATGCAAAAACAGCTGATTTTTGACAAAAGAGATAACACCCCCCATTACGTCATGCTTCAGAAAGGTGAAAAATGGTCCGTTTTCAAATGTTTTATTTTTGAACTTCAATTCACATTTGAAGGTGGATCATCAGCTTTAGAGCTAAAATTAGCATGTTTAAAGTGATTTTCATGCTTCCAGGGGCCCGGGAAGTGAATTAAAAACCATTTGGAGGCATTTAATGTTCATGCAAAAACAGCTGATTTTTGACAAAAGAGATAACACCCCCCCATTACGTCATGCTTCAGAAAGGTGAAAAATGGTCCGTTTTCAAATGTTTTATTTTTGAACGTCAGTTCACATTTGTAGGTAGATCATCAGTTTTAGAGCTAAAATTAGCATGTTTAAAGTGATTTTCATGCTTCCAGGGGCCCGGGAAGTGAATTAAAAACCATTTGGAGGCATTTAATGTTCATGCAAAAACAGCTGATTTTTGACAAAAGAGATAACACCCCCCCATTACGTCATGCTTCAGAAAGGTGAAAAATGGTCCGTTTTCAAATGTTTTATTTTTGAACGTCAGTTCACATTTGTAGGTGGATCATCAGTTTTAGAGCTAAAATTAGCATGTTTAAAGTGATTTTCATGCTTCCAAGGGCCCGGGAAGTGAATTAAAAACCATTTGGAGGCATTTAATGTTCATGCAAAAACAGCTGATTTTTGACAAAAGAGATAACACCCCCCATTACGTCATGCTTCAGAAAGGTGAAAAATGGTCCGTTTTCAAATGTTTTATTTTTGAACTTCAGTTCACATTTGTAGGTGGATCATCAGTTTTAGAGCTAAAATTAGCATGTTTAAAGTGATTTTCATGCTTCCAGGGGCCCTAAACACAACATTTTCGGAATGGTTAAAAGTGCATGAAAATGGCCAATTTACTCACTCTGAGGTCTCAAAAAGCATTTCTTCACCCCGGGAAGTGAATTAAATACCATTTGGAGGCATTTAATGTTCAAGCAAAGACGGCTGATTTTTGACAAAAGAGATAACACCCCCCCATTATGTCATGCTTCAGAAAGGTGAAAAATGGTCCGTTTTCAAATGTTTTATTTTTGAACGTCAGTTCACATTTGTAGGTAGATCATCAGTTTAAGAGCTAAAATGAGCATGTTTAAAGTGATTTTCATGCTTCCAGGGGCCCGGGAAGTGAATTAAGAACCATTTGGAGGCATTTAATGTTCATGCAAAAACAGCTGATTTTTGACAAAAGAGATAACACCCCCTCATTATGTCATGCTTCAGAAAGGTGAAAAATGGTCCATTTTCAAATGTTTTATTTTTGAACGTCAGTTCACATTTGTAGGTGGATCATCAGTTTTAGAGCTAAAATTAGCATGTTTAAAGTGATTTTCATGCTTCCAGGGGCCCTAAAGACAACATTTGTGGAATGGTTAATAGTGCATGAAAATGGCCAATGTACTCACTCTATGGTCTCAAAAAGTGTTTCTTCACCCAGGGAAGTGAATTAAATACCATTTGGAGGCATTTAATGTTCATGCAAAAACAGCTGATTTTTTACAAAAGAGATAACACCCCCCCCATTACGTCATGCTTCAGAAAGGTGAAAAATGGTCCGTTTTCAAATGTTTTATTTTTGAACGTCAGTTCACATTTGTAGGTGGATCATCAGTTTTAGAGCTAAAATTAGCATGTTTAATGTGATTTTAATGCTTCCAGTGGCCCGGGAAGTGAATTAAAAACCATTTGGAGGCATTTAATGTTCATGCAAAAACAGCTGATTTTTTTACAAAAGAGATAACACCCCCCATTACGTCATGCTTCAGAAAGTTGAAAAATGGTCCGTTTTCAAATGTTTTATTTTTGAACGTCAGTTCACATTTGTAGGTAGATCATCAGTTTTAGAGCTAAAATTAGCATGTTTAAAGTGATTTTCATGCTTCCAGGGGCCCGGGAAGTGAATTAAAAACCATTTGGAGGCATTTAATGTTCATGCAAAAACAGCTGATTTTTGACAAAAGAGATAACACCCCCCCATTACGTCATGCTTCAGAAAGGTGAAAAATGGTCCATTTTCAAATGTTTTATTTTTGAACGTCAGTTCACATTTGTAGGTGGATCATCAGTTTTAGAGCTAAAATTAGCATGTTTAAAGTGATTTTCATGCTTCCAAGGGCCCAGGAAGTGAATTAAAAACCATTTGGAGGCATTTAATGTTCATGCAAAAACAGCTGATTTTTGACAAAAGAGATAACACCCCCCATTACGTCATGCTTCAGAAAGGTGAAAAATGGTCCGTTTTCAAATGTTTTATTTTTGAACTTCAGTTCACATTTGTAGGTGGATCATCAGTTTTAGAGCTAAAATTAGCATGTTTAAAGTGATTTTCATGCTTCCAGGGGCCCTAAACACAACATTTTCGGAATGGTTAAAAGTGCATGAAAATTGCCAATTTACTCACTCTGAGGTCTCAAAAAGCATTTCTTCACCCCGGGAAGTGAATTAAATACCATTTGGAGGCATTTAATGTTCAAGCAAAGACGGCTGATTTTTGACAAAAGAGATAACACCCCCCCATTATGTCATGCTTCAGAAAGGTGAAAAATGGTCCGTTTTCAAATGTTTTATTTTTGAACGTCAGTTCACATTTGTAGGTAGATCATCAGTTTAAGAGCTAAAATGAGCATGTTTAAAGTGATTTTCATGCTTCCAGGGGCCCGGGAAGTGAATTAAGAACCATTTGGAGGCATTTAATGTTCATGCAAAAACAGCTGATTTTTGACAAAAGAGATAACACCCCCCCATTACGTCATGCTTCAGAAAGGTGAAAAATGGTCCATTTTCAAATGTTTTATTTTTGAACGTCAGTTCACATTTGTAGGTGGATCATCAGTTTTAGAGCTAAAATTTGCATGTTTAAAGTGATTTTCATGCTTCCAAGGGCCCAGGAAGTGAATTAAAAACCATTTGGAGGCATTTAATGTTCATGCAAAAACAGCTGATTTTTGACAAAAGAGATAACACCCCCCATTACGTCATGCTTCAGAAAGGTGAAAAATGGTCCGTTTTCAAATGTTTTATTTTTGAACTTCAGTTCACATTTGTAGGTGGATCATCAGTTTTAGAGCTAAAATTAGCATGTTTAAAGTGATTTTCATGCTTCCAGGGGCCCTAAACACAACATTTTCGGAATGGTTAAAAGTGCATGAAAATGGCCAATTTACTCACTCTGAGGTCTCAAAAAGCATTTCTTCACCCCGGGAAGTGAATTAAATACCATTTGGAGGCATTTAATGTTCAAGCAAAGACGGCTGATTTTTGACAAAAGAGATAACACCCCCCCATTATGTCATGCTTCAGAAAGGTGAAAAATGGTCAGTTTTCAAATGTTTTATTTTTGAACGTCAGTTCACATTTGTAGGTAGATCATCAGTTTAAGAGCTAAAATGAGCATGTTTAAAGTGATTTTCATGCTTCCAGGGGCCCGGGAAGTGAATTAAGAACCATTTGGAGGCATTTAATGTTCATGCAAAAACAGCTGATTTTTGACAAAAGAGATAACACCCCCTCATTATGTCATGCTTCAGAAAGGTGAAAAATGGTCCGTTTTCAAATGTTTTATTTTTGAACGTCAGTTCACATTTGTAGGTGGATCATCAGTTTTAGAGCTAAAATTAGCATGTTTAAAGTGATTTTCATGCTTCCAGGGGCCCTAAAGACAACATTTGTGGAATGGTTAATAGTGCATGAAAATGGCCAATTTACTCACTCTATGGTCTCAAAAAGTGTTTCTTCACCCAGGGAAGTGAATTAAATACCATTTGGAGGCATTTAATGTTCATGCAAAAACAGCTGATTTTTTACAAAAGAGATAACACCCCCCATTACGTCATGCTTCAGAAAGGTGAAAAATGGTCCGTTTTCAAATGTTTTATTTTTGAACGTCAGTTCACATTTGTAGGTGGATCATCAGTTTTAGAGCTAAAATTAGCATGTTTAATGTGATTTTAATGCTTCCAGTGGCCCGGGAAGTGAATTAAAAACCATTTGGAGGCATTTAATGTTCATGCAAAAACAGCTGATTTTTTTACAAAAGAGATAACACCCCCATTACGTCATGCTTCAGAAAGTTGAAAAATGGTCCGTTTTCAAATGTTTTATTTTTGAACGTCAGTTCACATTTGTAGGTGGATCATCAGTTTTAGAGCTAAAATTAGCATGTTTAAAGTGATTTTCATGCTTCCAGGGGCCCGGGAAGTGAATTAAAAACCATTTGGAGGCATTTAATGTTCATGCAAAAACAGCTGATTTTTGACAAAAGAGATAACACCCCCCCATTATGTCATGCTTCAGAAAGGTGAAAAATGGTCCGTTTTCAAATGTTTTATTTTTGAACGTCAGTTCACATTTGTAGGTAGATCATCAGTTTTAGAGCTAAAATTAGCATGTTTAAAGTGATTTTCATGCTTCCAGGGGCCCGGGAAGTGAATTAAAAACCATTTGGAGGCATTTAATGTTCATGCAAAAACAGCTGATTTTTGACAAAAGAGATAACACCCCCTCATTACGTCATGCTTCAGAAAGGTGAAAAATGGTCCGTTTTCAAATGTGTTATTTTTGAACGTCAGTTCACATTTGTAGGTGGATCATCAGTTTTAGAGCTAAAATTAGCATGTTTAAAGTGATTTTCATGCTTCCAGGGGGCCCTAAACACAACATTTGTGGAATGGTTAAAAGTGCATGAAAATGGCCAATTTACTCACTCTGGGGTCTCAGAAAGTGTTTCTTCACCCCGGGAAGTGAATTAAGTACCATTTGGAGGCATTTAATGTTCAAACAAAAACGGCTGATTTTTGACAAAAGAGATAACACCCCCCCCCCATTACGTCATGCTTCAGAAAGGTGAAAAATGGTCCGTTTTCAAATGTTTTATTTTTGAACGTCAGTTCACATTTGTAGGTGGATCATCAGTTTTAGAGCTAAAATTAGCATGTTTAATTTGATTTTCATGCTTCCAGGGGCCCGGGTAGTGAATTAAAAACCATTTGGAGGCATTTAATGTTCATGCAAAAACAGCTGATTTTTGACAAAAGAGATAACACCCCCCATTACGTCATGCTTCAGAAAGGTGAAAAATGGTCCGTTTTCAAATGTTTTATTTTTGAACTTCAATTCACATTTGTAGGTGGATCATCAGCTTTAGAGCTAAAATTAGCATGTTTAAAGTGATTTTCATGCTTCCAGGGGCCCGGGAAGTGAATTAAAAACCATTTGGAGGCATTTAATGTTCATGCAAAAACAGCTGATTTTTGACAAAAGAGATAACACCCCCCATTACGTCATGCTTCAGAAAGGTGAAAAATGGTCCGTTTTCAAATGTTTTATTTTTGAACGTCAGTTCACATTTGTAGGTAGATCATCAGTTTTAGAGCTAAAATTAGCATGTTTAAAGTGATTTTCATGCTTCCAGGGGCCCGGGAAGTGAATTAAAAACCATTTGGAGGCATTTAATGTTCATGCAAAAACAGCTGATTTTTGACAAAAGAGATAACACCCCCCCATTACGTCATGCTTCAGAAAGGTGAAAAATGGTCCGTTTTCAAATGTTTTATTTTTGAACGTCAGTTCACATTTGTAGGTGGATCATCAGTTTTAGAGCTAAAATTAGCATGTTTAAAGTGATTTTCATGCTTCCAAGGGCCCGGGAAGTGAATTAAAAACCATTTGGAGGCATTTAATGTTCATGCAAAAACAGCTGATTTTTGACAAAAGAGATAACACCCCCCATTACGTCATGCTTCAGAAAGGTGAAAAATGGTCCGTTTTCAAATGTTTTATTTTTGAACTTCAGTTCACATTTGTAGGTGGATCATCAGTTTTAGAGCTAAAATTAGCATGTTTAAAGTGATTTTCATGCTTCCAGGGGCCCTAAACACAACATTTTCGGAATGGTTAAAAGTGCATGAAAATGGCCAATTTACTCACTCTGAGGTCTCAAAAAGCATTTCTTCACCCCGGGAAGTGAATTAAATACCATTTGGAGGCATTTAATGTTCAAGCAAAGACGGCTGATTTTTGACAAAAGAGATAACACCCCCCCATTATGTCATGCTTCAGAAAGGTGAAAAATGGTCCGTTTTCAAATGTTTTATTTTTGAACGTCAGTTCACATTTGTAGGTAGATCATCAGTTTAAGAGCTAAAATGAGCATGTTTAAAGTGATTTTCATGCTTCCAGGGGCCCGGGAAGTGAATTAAGAACCATTCGGAGGCATTTAATGTTCATGCAAAAACAGCTGATTTTTGACAAAAGAGATAACACCCCCTCATTATGTCATGCTTCAGAAAGGTGAAAAATGGTCCGTTTTCAAATGTTTTATTTTTGAACGTCAGTTCACATTTGTAGGTGGATCATCAGTTTTAGAGCTAAAATTAGCATGTTTAAAGTGATTTTCATGCTTCCAGGGGCCCTAAAGACAACATTTGTGGAATGGTTAATAGTGCATGAAAATGGCCAATGTACTCACTCTATGGTCTCAAAAAGTGTTTCTTCACCCAGGGAAGTGAATTAAATACCATTTGGAGGCATTTAATGTTCATGCAAAAACAGCTGATTTTTTACAAAAGAGATAACACCCCCCCCCATTACGTCATGCTTCAGAAAGGTGAAAAATGGTCCGTTTTCAAATGTTTTATTTTTGAACGTCAGTTCACATTTGTAGGTGGATCATCAGTTTTAGAGCTAAAATTAGCATGTTTAATGTGATTTTAATGCTTCCAGTGGCCCGGGAAGTGAATTAAAAACCATTTGGAGGCATTTAATGTTCATGCAAAAACAGCTGATTTTTTTACAAAAGAGATAACACCCCCCATTACGTCATGCTTCAGAAAGTTGAAAAATGGTCCGTTTTCAAATGTTTTATTTTTGAACGTCAGTTCACATTTGTAGGTAGATCATCAGTTTTAGAGCTAAAATTAGCATGTTTAAAGTGATTTTCATGCTTCCAGGGGCCCGGGAAGTGAATTAAAAACCATTTGGAGGCATTTAATGTTCATGCAAAAACAGCTGATTTTTGACAAAAGAGATAACACCCCCCCATTACGTCATGCTTCAGAAAGGTGAAAAATGGTCCATTTTCAAATGTTTTATTTTTGAACGTCAGTTCACATTTGTAGGTGGATCATCAGTTTTAGAGCTAAAATTAGCATGTTTAAAGTGATTTTCATGCTTCCAAGGGCCCAGGAAGTGAATTAAAAACCATTTGGAGGCATTTAATGTTCATGCAAAAACAGCTGATTTTTGACAAAAGAGATAACACCCCCCCCATTACGTCATGCTTCAGAAAGGTGAAAAATGGTCCGTTTTCAAATGTTTTATTTTTGAACTTCAGTTCACATTTGTAGGTGGATCATCAGTTTTAGAGCTAAAATTAGCATGTTTAAAGTGATTTTCATGCTTCCAGGGGCCCTAAACACAACATTTTCGGAATGGTTAAAAGTGCATGAAAATGGCCAATTTACTCACTCTGAGGTCTCAAAAAGCATTTATTCACCCCGGGAAGTGAATTAAATACCATTTGGAGGCATTTAATGTTCAAGCAAAGACGGCTGATTTTTGACAAAAGAGATTACACCCCCCCATTATGTCATGCTTCAGAAAGGTGAAAAATGGTCCGTTTTCAAATGTTTTATTTTTGAACGTCAGTTCACATTTGTAGGTAGATCATCAGTTTAAGAGCTAAAATGAGCATGTTTAAAGTGATTTTCATGCTTCCAGGCGCCCGGGAAGTGAATTAAGAACCATTTGGAGGCATTAAAGGTTCATGCAAAAACAGCTGATTTTTGACAAAAGAGATAACACCCCCCCATTACGTCATGCTTCAGAAAGGTGAAAAATGGTCCGTTTTCAAATGTTTTATTTTTGAACATCAGTTCACATTTGTAGGTAGATCATCAGTTTTAGAGCTAAAATTAGCATGTTTAAAGTGATTTTCATGCTTCCAGGGGCCCGGGAAGTGAATTAAAAACCATTTGGAGGCATTTAATGTTCATGCAAAAACAGCTGATTTTTGACAAAAGAGATAACACCCCCTCATTATGTCATGCTTCAGAAAGGTGAAAAATGGTCAGTTTTCAAATGTTTTATTTTTGAACGTCAGTTCACATTTGTAGGTGGATCATCAGTTTTAGAGCTAAAATTAGCATGTTTAAAGTGATTTTCATGCTTCCAGGGGCCCTAAAGACAACATTTGTGGAATGGTTAATAGTGCATGAAAATGGCCAATTTACTCACTCTATGGTCTCAAAAAGTGTTTCTTCACCCAGGGAAGTGAATTAAATACCATTTGGAGGCATTTAATGTTCATGAAAAAACAGCTGATTTTTTACAAAAGAGATAACACCCCCCATTACGTCATGCTTCAGAAAGGTGAAAAATGGTCCGTTTTCAAATGTTTTATTTTTGAACGTCAGTTCACATTTGTAGGTGGATCATCAGTTTTAGAGCTAAAATTAGCATGTTTAATGTGATTTTAATGCTTCCAGTGGCCCGGGAAGTGAATTAAAAACCATTTGGAGGCATTTAATGTTCATGCAAAAACAGCTGATTTTTTTACAAAAGAGATAACACCCCCATTACGTCATGCTTCAGAAAGTTGAAAAATGGTCCGTTTTCAAATGTTTTATTTTTGAACGTCAGTTCACATTTGTAGGTGGATCATCAGTTTTAGAGCTAAAATTAGCATGTTTAAAGTGATTTTCATGCTTCCAGGGGCCCGGGAAGTGAATTAAAAACCATTTGGAGGCATTTAATGTTCATGCAAAAACAGCTGATTTTTGACAAAAGAGATAACACCCCCCCATTACGTCATGCTTCAGAAAGGTGAAAAATGGTCCGTTTTCAAATGTTTTATTTTTGAACGTCAGTTCACATTTGTAGGTGGATCATCAGTTTTAGAGCTAAAATTAGCATGTTTAAAGTGATTTTCATGCTTCCAGGGGCCCTAAACACAACATTTTCGGAATGGTTAAAAGTGCATGAAAATGGCCAATTTACTCACTCTGAGGTCTCAAAAAGCATTTATTCACCCCGGGAAGTGAATTAAATACCATTTGGAGGCATTTAATGTTCAAGCAAAGACGGCTGATTTTTGACAAAAGAGATTACACCCCCCCATTATGTCATGCTTCAGAAAGGTGAAAAATGGTCCGTTTTCAAATGTTTTATTTTTGAACGTCAGTTCACATTTGTAGGTAGATCATCAGTTTAAGAGCTAAAATGAGCATGTTTAAAGTGATTTTCATGCTTCCAGGGGCCCGGGAAGTGAATTAAGAACCATTTGGAGGCATTAAAGGTTCATGCAAAAACAGCTGATTTTTGACAAAAGAGATAACACCCCCCCATTACGTCATGCTTCAGAAAGGTGAAAAATGGTCCGTTTTCAAATGTTTTATTTTTGAACATCAGTTCACATTTGTAGGTAGATCATCAGTTTTAGAGCTAAAATTAGCATGTTTAAAGTGATTTTCATGCTTCCAGGGGCCCGGGAAGTGAATTAAAAACCATTTGGAGGCATTTAATGTTCATGCAAAAACAGCTGATTTTTGACAAAAGAGATAACACCCCCTCATTATGTCATGCTTCAGAAAGGTGAAAAATGGTCCGTTTTCAAATGTTTTATTTTTGAACGTCAGTTCACATTTGTAGGTGGATCATCAGTTTTAGAGCTAAAATTAGCATGTTTAAAGTGATTTTCATGCTTCCAGGGGCCCTAAACACAACATTTGTGGAATGGTTAAAAGTGCATGAAAATGGCCAATTTACTCACTCTGGGGTCTCAGAAAGTGTTTCTTCACCCCGGGAAGTGAATTAAGTACCATTTGGAGGCATTTAATGTTCAAACAAAAACGGCTGATTTTTGAGAAAAGAGATAACACCCCCCCATTACGTCATGCTTCAGAAAGGTGAAAAATGGTCCGTTTTCAAATGTTTTATTTTTGAACGTCAGTTCACATTTGTAGGTGGATCATCAGTTTTAGAGCTAAAATTAGCATGTTTAATTTGATTTTCATGCTTCCAGGGGCCCGGGTAGTGAATTAAAAACCATTTGGAGGCATTTAATGTTCATGCAAAAACAGCTGATTTTTGACAAAAGAGATAACACCCCCCATTACGTCATGCTTCAGAAAGGTGAAAAATGGTCCGTTTTCAAATGTTTTATTTTTGAACTTCAATTCACATTTGTAGGTGGATCATCAGCTTTAGAGCTAAAATTAGCATGTTTAAAGTGATTTTCATGCTTCCAGGGGCCCGGGAAGTGAATTAAAAACCATTTGGAGGCATTTAATGTTCATGCAAAAACAGCTGATTTTTGACAAAAGAGATAACACCCCCCCATTACGTCATGCTTCAGAAAGGAGAAAAATGGTCCGTTTTCAAATGTTTTATTTTTGAACGTCAGTTCACATTTGTAGGTAGATCATCCGTTTTAGAGCTAAAATTAGCATGTTTAAAGTGATTTTCATGCTTCCAGGGGCCCGGGAAGTGAATTAAAAACAGTTCATGCAAAAACAGCTGATTTTTGACAAAAGAGATAACACCCCCCCATTACGTCATGCTTCAGAAAGGTGAAAAATGGTCCGTTTTCAAATGTTTTATTTTTGAACGTCAGTTCACATTTGTAGGTGGATCATCAGTTTTAGAGCTAAAATTAGCATGTTTAAAGTGATTTTCATGCTTCCAAGGGCCCGGGAAGTGAATTAAAAACCATTTGGAGGCATTTAATGTTCATGCAAAAACAGCTGATTTTTGACAAAAGAGATAACACCCCCCATTACGTCATGCTTCAGAAAGGTGAAAAATGGTCCGTTTTCAAATGTTTTATTTTTGAACTTCAGTTCACATTTGTAGGTGGATCATCAGTTTTAGAGCTAAAATTAGCATGTTTAAAGTGATTTTCATGCTTCCAGGGGCCCTAAACACAACATTTTCGGAATGGTTAAAAGTGCATGAAAATGGCCAATTTACTCACTCTGAGGTCTCAAAAAGCATTTCTTCACCCCGGGAAGTGAATTAAATACCATTTGGAGGCATTTAATGTTCAAGCAAAGACGGCTGATTTTTGACAAAAGAGATAACACCCCCCCATTATGTCATGCTTCAGAAAGGTGAAAAATGGTCCGTTTTCAAATGTTTTATTTTTGAACGTCAGTTCACATTTGTAGGTAGATCATCAGTTTAAGAGCTAAAATGAGCATGTTTAAAGTGATTTTCATGCTTCCAGGGGCCCGGGAAGTGAATTAAGAACCATTCGGAGGCATTTAATGTTCATGCAAAAACAGCTGATTTTTGACAAAAGAGATAACACCCCCTCATTATGTCATGCTTCAGAAAGGTGAAAAATGGTCCGTTTTCAAATGTTTTATTTTTGAACGTCAGTTCACATTTGTAGGTGGATCATCAGTTTTAGAGCTAAAATTAGCATGTTTAAAGTGATTTTCATGCTTCCAGGGGCCCTAAAGACAACATTTGTGGAATGGTTAATAGTGCATGAAAATGGCCAATGTACTCACTCTATGGTCTCAAAAAGTGTTTCTTCACCCAGGGAAGTGAATTAAATACCATTTGGAGGCATTTAATGTTCATGCAAAAACAGCTGATTTTTTACAAAAGAGATAACACCCCCCCATTACGTCATGCTTCAGAAAGGTGAAAAATGGTCCGTTTTCAAATGTTTTATTTTTGAACGTCAGTTCACATTTGTAGGTGGATCATCAGTTTTAGAGCTAAAATTAGCATGTTTAATGTGATTTTAATGCTTCCAGTGGCCCGGGAAGTGAATTAAAAACCATTTGGAGGCATTTAATGTTCATGCAAAAACAGCTGATTTTTTTACAAAAGAGATAACACCCCCCATTACGTCATGCTTCAGAAAGTTGAAAAATGGTCCGTTTTCAAATGTTTTATTTTTGAACGTCAGTTCACATTTGTAGGTAGATCATCAGTTTTAGAGCTAAAATTAGCATGTTTAAAGTGATTTTCATGCTTCCAGGGGCCCGGGAAGTGAATTAAAAACCATTTGGAGGCATTTAATGTTCATGCAAAAACAGCTGATTTTTGACAAAAGAGATAACACCCCCCCATTACGTCATGCTTCAGAAAGGTGAAAAATGGTCCGTTTTCAAATGTTTTATTTTTGAACGTCAGTTCACATTTGTAGGTGGATCATCAGTTTTAGAGCTAAAATTAGCATGTTTAAAGTGATTTTCATGCTTCCAAGGGCCCGGGAAGTGAATTAAAAACCATTTGGAGGCATTTAATGTTCATGCAAAAACAGCTGATTTTTGACAAAAGAGATAACACCCCCCCATTACGTCATGCTTCAGAAAGGTGAAAAATGGTCCGTTTTCAAATGTTTTATTTTTGAACTTCAGTTCACATTTGTAGGTGGATCATCAGTTTTAGAGCTAAAATTAGCATGTTTAAAGTGATTTTCATGCTTCCAGGGGCCCTAAACACAACATTTTCGGAATGGTTAAAAGTGCATGAAAATGGCCAATTTACTCACTCTGAGGTCTCAAAAAGCATTTATTCACCCCGGGAAGTGAATTAAATACCATTTGGAGGCATTTAATGTTCAAGCAAAGACGGCTGATTTTTGACAAAAGAGATTACACCCCCCCATTATGTCATGCTTCAGAAAGGTGAAAAATGGTCCGTTTTCAAATGTTTTATTTTTGAACGTCAGTTCACATTTGTAGGTAGATCATCAGTTTAAGAGCTAAAATGAGCATGTTTAAAGTGATTTTCATGCTTCCAGGGGCCCGGGAAGTGAATTAAGAACCATTTGGAGGCATTAAAGGTTCATGCAAAAACAGCTGATTTTTGACAAAAGAGATAACACCCCCCCATTACGTCATGCTTCAGAAAGGTGAAAAATGGTCCGTTTTCAAATGTTTTATTTTTGAACATCAGTTCACATTTGTAGGTAGATCATCAGTTTTAGAGCTAAAATTAGCATGTTTAAAGTGATTTTCATGCTTCCAGGGGCCCTAAAGACAACATTTGTGGAATGGTTAATAGTGCATGAAAATGGCCAATTTACTCACTCTATGGTCTCAAAAAGTGTTTCTTCACCCAGGGAAGTGAATTAAATACCATTTGGAGGCATTTAATGTTCATGCAAAAACAGCTGATTTTTTACAAAAGAGATAACACCCCCCATTACGTCATGCTTCAGAAAGGTGAAAAATGGTCTGTTTTCAAATGTTTTATTTTTGAACGTCAGTTCACATTTGTAGGTGGATCATCAGTTTTAGAGCTAAAATTAGCATGTTTAATGTGATTTTCATGCTTCCAGTGGCCCGGGAAGTGAATTAAAAACCATTTGGAGGCATTTAATGTTCATGCAAAAACAGCTGATTTTTTACAAAAGAGATAACACCCCCATTACGTCATGCTTCAGAAAGTTGAAAAATGGTCCGTTTTCAAATGTTTTATTTTTGAACGTCAGTTCACATTTGTAGGTGGATCATCAATTTTAGAGCTAAAATTAGCATGTTTAAAGTGATTTTCATGCTTCCAGGGGCCCGGGAAGTGAATTAAAAACCATTTGGAGGCATTTAATGTTCATGCAAAAACAGCTGATTTTTGACAAAAGAGATAACACCCCCCCATTACGTCATGCTTCAGAAAGGTGAAAAATGGTCCGTTTTCAAATGTTTTATTTTTGAACGTCAGTTCACATTTGTAGGTAGATCATCAGTTTTAGAGCTAAAATTAGCATGTTTAAAGTGATTTTCATGCTTCCAGGGGCCCGGGAAGTGAATTAAAAACCATTTGGAGGCATTTAATGTTCATGCAAAAACAGCTGATTTTTGACAAAAGAGATAACACCCCCTCATTACGTCATGCTTCAGAAAGGTGAAAAATGGTCCGTTTTCAAATGTGTTATTTTTGAACGTCAGTTCACATTTGTAGGTGGATCATCAGTTTTAGAGCTAAAATTAGCATGTTTAAAGTGATTTTCATGCTTCCAGGGGGCCCTAAACACAACATTTGTGGAATGGTTAAAAGTGCATGAAAATGGCCAATTTACTCACTCTGGGGTCTCAGAAAGTGTTTCTTCACCCCGGGAAGTGAATTAAGTACCATTTGGAGGCATTTAATGTTCAAACAAAAACGGCTGATTTTTGACAAAAGAGATAACACCCCCCCCATTACGTCATGCTTCAGAAAGGTGAAAAATGGTCCGTTTTCAAATGTTTTATTTTTGAACGTCAGTTCACATTTGTAGGTAGATCATCAGTTTTAGAGCTAAAATTAGCATGTTTAAAGTGATTTTCATGCTTCCAAGGGCCCGGGAAGTGAATTAAAAACCATTTGGAGGCATTTAATGTTCATGCAAAAACAGCAGATTTTTGACAAAAGAGATAACACTCCCCCATTACGTCATGCTTCAGAAAGGTGAAAAATGGTCCGTTTTCAAATGTTTTATTTTTGAACTTCAGTTCACTTTTGTAGGTGGATCATCAGTTTTAGAGCTAAAATTAGCATGTTTAAAGAGATTTTCATGCTTCCAGGGGCCCTAAACACAACATTTTTGGAATGGTTAAAAGTGCATGAAAATGGCCAATTTACTCACTCTGAGGTCTCAAAAAGCATTTCTTCACCCCGGGAAGTGAATTAAATACCATTTGGAGGCATTTAATGTTCAAGCAAAGACGGCTGATTTTTGACAAAAGAGATAACACCTCCCCATTATGTCATGCTTCAGAAAGGTGAAAAATGGTCAGTTTTCAAATGTTTTATTTTTGAACGTCAGTTCACATTTGTAGGTAGATCATCAGTTTTAGAGCTAAAATTAGCATGTTTAAAGTGATTTTCATGCTTCCAGGGGCCCGGGAAGTGAATTAAAAACCATTTAGAGGCATTTAATGTTCATGCAAAAACAGCTGATTTTTGACGAAAGAGATAACACCCCCCCATTACGTCATGCTTCAGAAAGTTGAAAAATGGTCCGTTTTCAAATGTTTTATTTTTGAACGTCAGTTCACATTTGTAGGTGGATCATCAGTTTTAGAGCTAAAATTAGCATGTTTAAAGTGATTTTCATGCTTCCAGGGGGCCCTAAACACAACATTTGTGGAATGGTTAAAAGTGCATGAAAATGGCCAATTTACTCACTCTGGGGTCTCAGAAAGTGTTTCTTCACCCCGGGAAGTGAATTAAGTACCATTTGGAGGCATTTAATGTTCAAACAAAAACGGCTGATTTTTGACAAAAGAGATAACACCCCCCATTACGTCATGCTTCAGAAAGGTGAAAAATGGTCCGTTTTCAAATGTTTTATTTTTGAATGTCAGTTCACATTTGTAGGTGGATCATCAGTTTTAGAGCTAAAATTAGCATGTTTAAAGTGATTTTCATGCTTTCAGGGGCCCGGGAAGTGAATTAAAAACCATTTGGAGGCATTTAATGTTCATGCAAAAACAGCTGATTTTTTACAAAAGAGATAACACCCCCCCCATTACGTCATGCTTCAGAAAGGTGAAAAATGGTCTGTTTTCAAATGTTTTATTTTTGAACGTCAGTTCACATTTGTAGGTAGATCATCAGTTTTAGAGCTAAAATTAGCATGTTTAAAGTGATTTTCATGCTTCCAGGGACCCGGGAAGTGAATTGAAAACCATTTGGGGGCATTTAATGTTCATGCAAAAACAGCTGATTTTTGACAAAAGAGATAACACCCCCCATTACGTCATGCTTCAGAAAGGTGAAAAATGGTCCGTTTTCAAATGTTTTATTTTTGAACGTCAGTTCACATTTGTAGGTAGATCATCAGTTTTAGAGCTAAAATTAGCATGTTTAAAGTGATTTTCATGCTTCCAGGGGCCCGAGAAGTGAATTAAAAACCATTTGGAGGCATTTAATGTTCATGCAAAAACGGCTGATTTTTGACAAAAGAGATAACACCCCCTCATTACGTCATGCTTCAGAAAGGTGAAAAATGGTCCGTTTTCAAATGTGTTATTTTTGAACGTCAGTTCACATTTGTCGGTGGATCATCAGTTTTAGAGCTAAAATTAGCATGTTTAAAATGATTTTCATGCTTCCAGGGGGCCCTAAACACCACATTTGGGGAATGGTATAAAGTGCATGAAAATGGCCAATTTACTCACTCTGGGGTCTCAGAAAGTGTTTCTTCACCCCGGGAAGTGAATTAAGTACCATTTGGAGGCATTTAATGTTCAAACAAAAACGGCTGATTTTTGACAAAAGAGATAACACCCCCCCATTACGTCATGCTTCAGAAAGGTGAAAAATGGTCCGTTTTCAAATGTTTTATTTTTGAACGTCAGTTCACATTTGTAGGTGGATTATCAGTTTTAGAGCTAAAATTAGCATGTTTAAAGTGATTTTCATGCTTCCAGGGGCCCTAAACACAACATTTTTGGAATGGTTAAAAGTGCATGAAAATGGCCAATTTACTCACTCTGAGGTCTCAAAAAGCATTTCTTCACCCCGGGAAGTGAATTAAATACCATTTGGAGGCATTTAATGTTCAAGCAATGACGGCTGATTTTTGACAATAGAGATAACACCCCCCCATTACGTCATGCTTCAGAAAGGTGAAAAATGGTCCGTTTTCAAATGTTTTATTTTTGAACGTCAGTTCACATTTGTAGGTAGATCATCAGTTTTAGAGCTAAAATTAGCATGTTTAAAGTGATTTTCATGCTTCCAGGGGCCCTAAACACAACATTTTTGGAATGGTTAAAAGTGCATGAAAAGGCCAATTTACTCACTCTGAGGTCTCAAAAAGCATTTCTTCACCCCGGGAAGTGAATTAAATACCATTTGGAGGCATTTAATGTTCAAGCAATGACGGCTGATTTTTGACAATAGAGATAACACCCCCCCATTATGTCATGCTTCAGAAAGGTGAAAAATGGTCCGTTTTCAAATGTTTTATTTTTGAACGTCAGTTCACATTTGTAGGTAGATCATCAGTTTTAGAGCTAAAATTAGCATGTTTAAAGTGATTTTCATGCTTCCAGGGGCCCGGGAAGTGAATTAAAAACCATTTGGAGGCATTTAATGTTCATGCAAAAACAGCTGATTTTTTACAAAAGAGATAACACCCCCCCATTATGTCATGCTTCAGAAAGGTGAAAAATGGTCCGTTTTCAAATGTTTTATTTTTGAACGTCAGTTCACATTTGTAGGTAGATCATCAGTTTAAGAGCTAAAATGAGCATGTTTAAAGTGATTTTCATGCTTCCAGGCGCCCGGGAAGTGAATTAAGAACCATTTGGAGGCATTAAAGGTTCATGCAAAAACAGCTGATTTTTGACAAAAGAGATAACACCCCCCCATTACGTCATGCTTCAGAAAGGTGAAAAATGGTCCGTTTTCAAATGTTTTATTTTTGAACATCAGTTCACATTTGTAGGTAGATCATCAGTTTTAGAGCTAAAATTAGCATGTTTAAAGTGATTTTCATGCTTCCAGGGGCCCGGGAAGTGAATTAAAAACCATTTGGAGGCATTTAATGTTCATGCAAAAACAGCTGATTTTTGACAAAAGAGATAACACCCCCTCATTATGTCATGCTTCAGAAAGGTGAAAAATGGTCAGTTTTCAAATGTTTTATTTTTGAACGTCAGTTCACATTTGTAGGTGGATCATCAGTTTTAGAGCTAAAATTAGCATGTTTAAAGTGATTTTCATGCTTCCAGGGGCCCTAAAGACAACATTTGTGGAATGGTTAATAGTGCATGAAAATGGCCAATTTACTCACTCTATGGTCTCAAAAAGTGTTTCTTCACCCAGGGAAGTGAATTAAATACCATTTGGAGGCATTTAATGTTCATGCAAAAACAGCTGATTTTTTACAAAAGAGATAACACCCCCCATTACGTCATGCTTCAGAAAGGTGAAAAATGGTCCGTTTTCAAATGTTTTATTTTTGAACGTCAGTTCACATTTGTAGGTGGATCATCAGTTTTAGAGCTAAAATTAGCATGTTTAATGTGATTTTAATGCTTCCAGTGGCCCGGGAAGTGAATTAAAAACCATTTGGAGGCATTTAATGTTCATGCAAAAACAGCTGATTTTTTTACAAAAGAGATAACACCCCCATTACGTCATGCTTCAGAAAGTTGAAAAATGGTCCGTTTTCAAATGTTTTATTTTTGAACGTCAGTTCACATTTGTAGGTGGATCATCAGTTTTAGAGCTAAAATTAGCATGTTTAAAGTGATTTTCATGCTTCCAGGGGCCCGGGAAGTGAATTAAAAACCATTTGGAGGCATTTAATGTTCATGCAAAAACAGCTGATTTTTGACAAAAGAGATAACACCCCCCCATTACGTCATGCTTCAGAAAGGTGAAAAATGGTCCGTTTTCAAATGTTTTATTTTTGAACGTCAGTTCACATTTGTAGGTAGATCATCAGTTTTAGAGCTAAAATTAGCATGTTTAAAGTGATTTTCATGCTTCCAGGGGCCCGGGAAGTGAATTAAAAACCATTTGGAGGCATTTAATGTTCATGCAAAAACAGCTGATTTTTGACAAAAGAGATAACACCCCCTCATTACGTCATGCTTCAGAAAGGTGAAAAATGGTCCGTTTTCAAATGTGTTATTTTTGAACGTCAGTTCACATTTGTAGGTGGATCATCAGTTTTAGAGCTAAAATTAGCATGTTTAAAGTGATTTTCATGCTTCCAGGGGGCCCTAAACACAACATTTGTGGAATGGTTAAAAGTGCATGAAAATGGCCAATTTACTCACTCTGGGGTCTCAGAAAGTGTTTCTTCACCCCGGGAAGTGAATTAAGTACCATTTGGAGGCATTTAATGTTCAAACAAAAACGGCTGATTTTTGACAAAAGAGATAACACCCCCCCCCATTACGTCATGCTTCAGAAAGGTGAAAAATGGTCCGTTTTCAAATGTTTTATTTTTGAACGTCAGTTCACATTTGTAGGTGGATCATCAGTTTTAGAGCTAAAATTAGCATGTTTAATTTGATTTTCATGCTTCCAGGGGCCCGGGTAGTGAATTAAAAACCATTTGGAGGCATTTAATGTTCATGCAAAAACAGCTGATTTTTGACAAAAGAGATAACACCCCCCATTACGTCATGCTTCAGAAAGGTGAAAAATGGTCCGTTTTCAAATGTTTTATTTTTGAACTTCAATTCACATTTGTAGGTGGATCATCAGCTTTAGAGCTAAAATTAGCATGTTTAAAGTGATTTTCATGCTTCCAGGGGCCCGGGAAGTGAATTAAAAACCATTTGGAGGCATTTAATGTTCATGCAAAAACAGCTGATTTTTGACAAAAGAGATAACACCCCCCCATTACGTCATGCTTCAGAAAGGTGAAAAATGGTCCGTTTTCAAATGTTTTATTTTTGAACGTCAGTTCACATTTGTAGGTAGATCATCAGTTTTAGAGCTAAAATTAGCATGTTTAAAGTGATTTTCATGCTTCCAGGGGCCCGGGAAGTGAATTAAAAACCATTTGGAGGCATTTAATGTTCATGCAAAAACAGCTGATTTTTGACAAAAGAGATAACACCCCCCCATTACGTCATGCTTCAGAAAGGTGAAAAATGGTCCGTTTTCAAATGTTTTATTTTTGAACGTCAGTTCACATTTGTAGGTGGATCATCAGTTTTAGAGCTAAAATTAGCATGTTTAAAGTGATTTTCATGCTTCCAAGGGCCCGGGAAGTGAATTAAAAACCATTTGGAGGCATTTAATGTTCATGCAAAAACAGCTGATTTTTGACAAAAGAGATAACACCCCCCATTACGTCATGCTTCAGAAAGGTGAAAAATGGTCCGTTTTCAAATGTTTTATTTTTGAACTTCAGTTCACATTTGTAGGTGGATCATCAGTTTTAGAGCTAAAATTAGCATGTTTAAAGTGATTTTCATGCTTCCAGGGGCCCTAAACACAACATTTTCGGAATGGTTAAAAGTGCATGAAAATGGCCAATTTACTCACTCTGAGGTCTCAAAAAGCATTTCTTCACCCCGGGAAGTGAATTAAATACCATTTGGAGGCATTTAATGTTCAAGCAAAGACGGCTGATTTTTGACAAAAGCGATAACACCCCCCCATTATGTCATGCTTCAGAAAGGTGAAAAATGGTCCGTTTTCAAATGTTTTATTTTTGAACGTCAGTTCACATTTGTAGGTAGATCATCAGTTTAAGAGCTAAAATGAGCATGTTTAAAGTGATTTTCATGCTTCCAGGGGCCCGGGAAGTGAATTAAGAACCATTTGGAGGCATTTAATGTTCATGCAAAAACAGCTGATTTTTGACAAAAGAGATAACACCCCCTCATTATGTCATGCTTCAGAAAGGTGAAAAATGGTCCGTTTTCAAATGTTTTATTTTTGAACGTCAGTTCACATTTGTAGGTGGATCATCAGTTTTAGAGCTAAAATTAGCATGTTTAAAGTGATTTTCATGCTTCCAGGGGCCCTAAAGACAACATTTGTGGAATGGTTAATAGTGCATGAAAATGGCCAATTTACTCACTCTATGGTCTCAAAAAGTGTTTCTTCACCCAGGGAAGTGAATTAAATACCATTTGGAGGCATTTAATGTTCATGCAAAAACAGCTGATTTTTTACAAAAGAGATAACACCCCCCATTACGTCATGCTTCAGAAAGGTGAAAAATGGTCCGTTTTCAAATGTTTTATTTTTGAACGTCAGTTCACATTTGTAGGTGGATCATCAGTTTTAGAGCTAAAATTAGCATGTTTAATGTGATTTTAATGCTTCCAGTGGCCCGGGAAGTGAATTAAAAACCATTTGGAGGCATTTAATGTTCATGCAAAAACAGCTGATTTTTTTACAAAAGAGATAACACCCCCATTACGTCATGCTTCAGAAAGTTGAAAAATGGTCCGTTTTCAAATGTTTTATTTTTGAACGTCAGTTCACATTTGTAGGTGGATCATCAGTTTTAGAGCTAAAATTAGCATGTTTAAAGTGATTTTCATGCTTCCAGGGGCCCGGGAAGTGAATTAAAAACCATTTGGAGGCATTTAATGTTCATGCAAAAACAGCTGATTTTTGACAAAAGAGATAACACCCCCCCATTACGTCATGCTTCAGAAAGGTGAAAAATGGTCCGTTTTCAAATGTTTTATTTTTGAACGTCAGTTCACATTTGTAGGTAGATCATCAGTTTTAGAGCTAAAATTAGCATGTTTAAAGTGATTTTCATGCTTCCAGGGGCCCGGGAAGTGAATTAAAAACCATTTGGAGGCATTTAATGTTCATGCAAAAACAGCTGATTTTTGACAAAAGAGATAACACCCCCTCATTACGTCATGCTTCAGAAAGGTGAAAAATGGTCCGTTTTCAAATGTGTTATTTTTGAACGTCAGTTCACATTTGTAGGTGGATCATCAGTTTTAGAGCTAAAATTAGCATGTTTAAAGTGATTTTCATGCTTCCAGGGGGCCCTAAACACAACATTTGTGGAATGGTTAAAAGTGCATGAAAATGGCCAATTTACTCACTCTGGGGTCTCAGAAAGTGTTTCTTCACCCCGGGAAGTGAATTAAGTACCATTTGGAGGCATTTAATGTTCAAACAAAAACGGCTGATTTTTGACAAAAGAGATAACACCCCCCCCCCATTACGTCATGCTTCAGAAAGGTGAAAAATGGTCCGTTTTCAAATGTTTTATTTTTGAACGTCAGTTCACATTTGTAGGTGGATCATCAGTTTTAGAGCTAAAATTAGCATGTTTAATTTGATTTTCATGCTTCCAGGGGCCCGGGTAGTGAATTAAAAACCATTTGGAGGCATTTAATGTTCATGCAAAAACAGCTGATTTTTGACAAAAGAGATAACACCCCCCATTACGTCATGCTTCAGAAAGGTGAAAAATGGTCCGTTTTCAAATGTTTTATTTTTGAACTTCAATTCACATTTGTAGGTGGATCATCAGCTTTAGAGCTAAAATTAGCATGTTTAAAGTGATTTTCATGCTTCCAGGGGCCCGGGAAGTGAATTAAAAACCATTTGGAGGCATTTAATGTTCATGCAAAAACAGCTGATTTTTGACAAAAGAGATAACACCCCCCCATTACGTCATGCTTCAGAAAGGTGAAAAATGGTCCGTTTTCAAATGTTTTATTTTTGAACGTCAGTTCACATTTGTAGGTGGATCATCAGTTTTAGAGCTAAAATTAGCATGTTTAAAGTGATTTTCATGCTTCCAAGGGCCCGGGAAGTGAATTAAAAACCATTTGGAGGCATTTAATGTTCATGCAAAAACAGCTGATTTTTGACAAAAGAGATAACACCCCCCATTACGTCATGCTTCAGAAAGGTGAAAAATGGTCCGTTTTCAAATGTTTTATTTTTGAACTTCAGTTCACATTTGTAGGTGGATCATCAGTTTTAGAGCTAAAATTAGCATGTTTAAAGTGATTTTCATGCTTCCAGGGGCCCTAAACACAACATTTTCGGAATGGTTAAAAGTGCATGAAAATGGCCAATTTACTCACTCTGAGGTCTCAAAAAGCATTTCTTCACCCCGGGAAGTGAATTAAATACCATTTGGAGGCATTTAATGTTCAAGCAAAGACGGCTGATTTTTGACAAAAGAGATAACACCCCCCCATTATGTCATGCTTCAGAAAGGTGAAAAATGGTCCGTTTTCAAATGTTTTATTTTTGAACGTCAGTTCACATTTGTAGGTAGATCATCAGTTTAAGAGCTAAAATGAGCATGTTTAAAGTGATTTTCATGCTTCCAGGGGCCCGGGAAGTGAATTAAGAACCATTTGGAGGCATTTAATGTTCATGCAAAAACAGCTGATTTTTGACAAAAGAGATAACACCCCCTCATTATGTCATGCTTCAGAAAGGTGAAAAATGGTCCATTTTCAAATGTTTTATTTTTGAACGTCAGTTCACATTTGTAGGTGGATCATCAGTTTTAGAGCTAAAATTAGCATGTTTAAAGTGATTTTCATGCTTCCAGGGGCCCTAAAGACAACATTTGTGGAATGGTTAATAGTGCATGAAAATGGCCAATGTACTCACTCTATGGTCTCAAAAAGTGTTTCTTCACCCAGGGAAGTGAATTAAATACCATTTGGAGGCATTTAATGTTCATGCAAAAACAGCTGATTTTTTACAAAAGAGATAACACCCCCCCCATTACGTCATGCTTCAGAAAGGTGAAAAATGGTCCGTTTTCAAATGTTTTATTTTTGAACGTCAGTTCACATTTGTAGGTGGATCATCAGTTTTAGAGCTAAAATTAGCATGTTTAATGTGATTTTAATGCTTCCAGTGGCCCGGGAAGTGAATTAAAAACCATTTGGAGGCATTTAATGTTCATGCAAAAACAGCTGATTTTTTTACAAAAGAGATAACACCCCCCATTACGTCATGCTTCAGAAAGTTGAAAAATGGTCCGTTTTCAAATGTTTTATTTTTGAACGTCAGTTCACATTTGTAGGTAGATCATCAGTTTTAGAGCTAAAATTAGCATGTTTAAAGTGATTTTCATGCTTCCAGGGGCCCGGGAAGTGAATTAAAAACCATTTGGAGGCATTTAATGTTCATGCAAAAACAGCTGATTTTTGACAAAAGAGATAACACCCCCCCATTACGTCATGCTTCAGAAAGGTGAAAAATGGTCCATTTTCAAATGTTTTATTTTTGAACGTCAGTTCACATTTGTAGGTGGATCATCAGTTTTAGAGCTAAAATTAGCATGTTTAAAGTGATTTTCATGCTTCCAAGGGCCCAGGAAGTGAATTAAAAACCATTTGGAGGCATTTAATGTTCATGCAAAAACAGCTGATTTTTGACAAAAGAGATAACACCCCCCCATTACGTCATGCTTCAGAAAGGTGAAAAATGGTCCGTTTTCAAATGTTTTATTTTTGAACTTCAGTTCACATTTGTAGGTGGATCATCAGTTTTAGAGCTAAAATTAGCATGTTTAAAGTGATTTTCATGCTTCCAGGGGCCCTAAACACAACATTTTCGGAATGGTTAAAAGTGCATGAAAATGGCCAATTTACTCACTCTGAGGTCTCAAAAAGCATTTATTCACCCCGGGAAGTGAATTAAATACCATTTGGAGGCATTTAATGTTCAAGCAAAGACGGCTGATTTTTGACAAAAGAGATTACACCCCCCCATTATGTCATGCTTCAGAAAGGTGAAAAATGGTCCGTTTTCAAATGTTTTATTTTTGAACGTCAGTTCACATTTGTAGGTAGATCATCAGTTTAAGAGCTAAAATGAGCATGTTTAAAGTGATTTTCATGCTTCCAGGCGCCCGGGAAGTGAATTAAGAACCATTTGGAGGCATTAAAGGTTCATGCAAAAACAGCTGATTTTTGACAAAAGAGATAACACCCCCCCATTACGTCATGCTTCAGAAAGGTGAAAAATGGTCCGTTTTCAAATGTTTTATTTTTGAACATCAGTTCACATTTGTAGGTAGATCATCAGTTTTAGAGCTAAAATTAGCATGTTTAAAGTGATTTTCATGCTTCCAGGGGCCCGGGAAGTGAATTAAAAACCATTTGGAGGCATTTAATGTTCATGCAAAAACAGCTGATTTTTGACAAAAGAGATAACACCCCCTCATTATGTCATGCTTCAGAAAGGTGAAAAATGGTCAGTTTTCAAATGTTTTATTTTTGAACGTCAGTTCACATTTGTAGGTGGATCATCAGTTTTAGAGCTAAAATTAGCATGTTTAAAGTGATTTTCATGCTTCCAGGGGCCCTAAAGACAACATTTGTGGAATGGTTAATAGTGCATGAAAATGGCCAATTTACTCACTCTATGGTCTCAAAAAGTGTTTCTTCACCCAGGGAAGTGAATTAAATACCATTTGGAGGCATTTAATGTTCATGCAAAAACAGCTGATTTTTTACAAAAGAGATAACACCCCCCATTACGTCATGCTTCAGAAAGGTGAAAAATGGTCCGTTTTCAAATGTTTTATTTTTGAACGTCAGTTCACATTTGTAGGTGGATCATCAGTTTTAGAGCTAAAATTAGCATGTTTAATGTGATTTTAATGCTTCCAGTGGCCCGGGAAGTGAATTAAAAACCATTTGGAGGCATTTAATGTTCATGCAAAAACAGCTGATTTTTTTACAAAAGAGATAACACCCCCATTACGTCATGCTTCAGAAAGTTGAAAAATGGTCCGTTTTCAAATGTTTTATTTTTGAACGTCAGTTCACATTTGTAGGTGGATCATCAGTTTTAGAGCTAAAATTAGCATGTTTAAAGTGATTTTCATGCTTCCAGGGGCCCGGGAAGTGAATTAAAAACCATTTGGAGGCATTTAATGTTCATGCAAAAACAGCTGATTTTTGACAAAAGAGATAACACCCCCCCATTACGTCATGCTTCAGAAAGGTGAAAAATGGTCCGTTTTCAAATGTTTTATTTTTGAACGTCAGTTCACATTTGTAGGTAGATCATCAGTTTTAGAGCTAAAATTAGCATGTTTAAAGTGATTTTCATGCTTCCAGGGGCCCGGGAAGTGAATTAAAAACCATTTGGAGGCATTTAATGTTCATGCAAAAACAGCTGATTTTTGACAAAAGAGATAACACCCCCTCATTACGTCATGCTTCAGAAAGGTGAAAAATGGTCCGTTTTCAAATGTGTTATTTTTGAACGTCAGTTCACATTTGTAGGTGGATCATCAGTTTTAGAGCTAAAATTAGCATGTTTAAAGTGATTTTCATGCTTCCAGGGGGCCCTAAACACAACATTTGTGGAATGGTTAAAAGTGCATGAAAATGGCCAATTTACTCACTCTGGGGTCTCAGAAAGTGTTTCTTCACCCCGGGAAGTGAATTAAGTACCATTTGGAGGCATTTAATGTTCAAACAAAAACGGCTGATTTTTGACAAAAGAGATAACACCCCCCCCCCATTACGTCATGCTTCAGAAAGGTGAAAAATGGTCCGTTTTCAAATGTTTTATTTTTGAACGTCAGTTCACATTTGTAGGTAGATCATCAGTTTTAGAGCTAAAATTAGCATGTTTAAAGTGATTTTCATGCTTCCAAGGGCCCGGGAAGTGAATTAAAAACCATTTGGAGGCATTTAATGTTCATGCAAAAACAGCTGATTTTTGACAAAAGAGATAACACTCCCCCATTACGTCATGCTTCAGAAAGGTGAAAAATGGTCCGTTTTCAAATGTTTTATTTTTGAACTTCAGTTCACTTTTGTAGGTGGATCATCAGTTTTAGAGCTAAAATTAGCATGTTTAAAGAGATTTTCATGCTTCCAGGGGCCCTAAACACAACATTTTTGGAATGGTTAAAAGTGCATGAAAATGGCCAATTTACTCACTCTGAGGTCTCAAAAAGCATTTCTTCACCCCGGGAAGTGAATTAAATACCATTTGGAGGCATTTACTGTTCAAGCAAAGACGGCTGATTTTTGACAAAAGAGATAACACCTCCCCATTATGTCATGCTTCAGAAAGGTGAAAAATGGTCAGTTTTCAAATGTTTTATTTTTGAACGTCAGTTCACATTTGTAGGTAGATCATCAGTTTTAGAGCTAAAATTAGCATGTTTAAAGTGATTTTCATGCTTCCAGGGGCCCGGGAAGTGAATTAAAAACCATTTAGAGGCATTTAATGTTCATGCAAAAACAGCTGATTTTTGACGAAAGAGATAACACCCCCCCCATTACGTCATGCTTCAGAAAGTTGAAAAATGGTCCGTTTTCAAATGTTTTATTTTTGAACGTCAGTTCACATTTGTAGGTGGATCATCAGTTTTAGAGCTAAAATTAGCATGTTTAAAGTGATTTTCATGCTTCCAGGGGGCCCTAAACACAACATTTGTGGAATGGTTAAAAGTGCATGAAAATGGCCAATTTACTCACTCTGGGGTCTCAGAAAGTGTTTCTTCACCCCGGGAAGTGAATTAAGTACCATTTGGAGGCATTTAATGTTCAAACAAAAACGGCTGATTTTTGACAAAAGAGATAACACCCCCCATTACGTCATGCTTCAGAAAGGTGAAAAATGGTCCGTTTTCAAATGTTTTATTTTTGAATGTCAGTTCACATTTGTAGGTGGATCATCAGTTTTAGAGCTAAAATTAGCATGTTTAAAGTGATTTTCATGCTTTCAGGGGCCCGGGAAGTGAATTAAAAACCATTTGGAGGCATTTAATGTTCATGCAAAAACAGCTGATTTTTGACAAAAGAGATAACACCCCCCCCATTACGTCATGCTTCAGAAAGGTGAAAAATGGTCTGTTTTCAAATGTTTTATTTTTGAACGTCAGTTCACATTTGTAGGTAGATCATCAGTTTTAGAGCTAAAATTAGCATGTTTAAAGTGATTTTCATGCTTCCAGGGGCCCTAAAGACAACATTTGTGGAATGGTTAATAGTGCATGAAAATGGCCAATGTACTCACTCTATGGTCTCAAAAAGTGTTTCTTCACCCAGGGAAGTGAATTAAATACCATTTGGAGGCATTTAATGTTCATGCAAAAACAGCTGATTTTTTACAAAAGAGATAACACCCCCCCATTACGTCATGCTTCAGAAAGGTGAAAAATGGTCCGTTTTCAAATGTTTTATTTTTGAACGTCAGTTCACATTTGTAGGTGGATCATCAGTTTTAGAGCTAAAATTAGCATGTTTAATGTGATTTTAATGCTTCCAGTGGCCCGGGAAGTGAATTAAAAACCATTTGGAGGCATTTAATGTTCATGCAAAAACAGCTGATTTTTTTACAAAAGAGATAACACCCCCCATTACGTCATGCTTCAGAAAGTTGAAAAATGGTCCGTTTTCAAATGTTTTATTTTTGAACGTCAGTTCACATTTGTAGGTAGATCATCAGTTTTAGAGCTAAAATTAGCATGTTTAAAGTGATTTTCATGCTTCCAGGGGCCCGGGAAGTGAATTAAAAACCATTTGGAGGCATTTAATGTTCATGCAAAAACAGCTGATTTTTGACAAAAGAGATAACACCCCCCCATTACGTCATGCTTCAGAAAGGTGAAAAATGGTCCATTTTCAAATGTTTTATTTTTGAACGTCAGTTCACATTTGTAGGTGGATCATCAGTTTTAGAGCTAAAATTAGCATGTTTAAAGTGATTTTCATGCTTCCAAGGGCCCAGGAAGTGAATTAAAAACCATTTGGAGGCATTTAATGTTCATGCAAAAACAGCTGATTTTTGACAAAAGAGATAACACCCCCCCATTACGTCATGCTTCAGAAAGGTGAAAAATGGTCCGTTTTCAAATGTTTTATTTTTGAACTTCAGTTCACATTTGTAGGTGGATCATCAGTTTTAGAGCTAAAATTAGCATGTTTAAAGTGATTTTCATGCTTCCAGGGGCCCTAAACACAACATTTTCGGAATGGTTAAAAGTGCATGAAAATGGCCAATTTACTCACTCTGAGGTCTCAAAAAGCATTTATTCACCCCGGGAAGTGAATTAAATACCATTTGGAGGCATTTAATGTTCAAGCAAAGACGGCTGATTTTTGACAAAAGAGATTACACCCCCCCATTATGTCATGCTTCAGAAAGGTGAAAAATGGTCCGTTTTCAAATGTTTTATTTTTGAACGTCAGTTCACATTTGTAGGTAGATCATCAGTTTAAGAGCTAAAATGAGCATGTTTAAAGTGATTTTCATGCTTCCAGGCGCCCGGGAAGTGAATTAAGAACCATTTGGAGGCATTAAAGGTTCATGCAAAAACAGCTGATTTTTGACAAAAGAGATAACACCCCCCCATTACGTCATGCTTCAGAAAGGTGAAAAATGGTCCGTTTTCAAATGTTTTATTTTTGAACATCAGTTCACATTTGTAGGTAGATCATCAGTTTTAGAGCTAAAATTAGCATGTTTAAAGTGATTTTCATGCTTCCAGGGGCCCGGGAAGTGAATTTAAAACCATTTGGAGACATTTAATGTTCATGCAAAAACAGCTGATTTTTGACAAAAGAGATAACACCCCCTCATTATGTCATGCTTCAGAAAGGTGAAAAATGGTCAGTTTTCAAATGTTTTATTTTTGAACGTCAGTTCACATTTGTAGGTGGATCATCAGTTTTAGAGCTAAAATTAGCATGTTTAAAGTGATTTTCATGCTTCCAGGGGCCCTAAAGACAACATTTGTGGAATGGTTAATAGTGCATGAAAATGGCCAATTTACTCACTCTATGGTCTCAAAAAGTGTTTCTTCACCCAGGGAAGTGAATTAAATACCATTTGGAGGCATTTAATGTTCATGCAAAAACAGCTGATTTTTTACAAAAGCGATAACACCCCCCATTACGTCATGCTTCAGAAAGGTGAAAAATGGTCCGTTTTCAAATGTTTTATTTTTGAACGTCAGTTCACATTTGTAGGTGGATCATCAGTTTTAGAGCTAAAATTAGCATGTTTAATGTGATTTTAATGCTTCCAGTGGCCCGGGAAGTGAATTAAAAACCATTTGGAGGCATTTAATGTTCATGCAAAAACAGCTGATTTTTTTACAAAAGAGATAACACCCCCATTACGTCATGCTTCAGAAAGTTGAAAAATGGTCCGTTTTCAAATGTTTTATTTTTGAACGTCAGTTCACATTTGTAGGTGGATCATCAGTTTTAGAGCTAAAATTAGCATGTTTAAAGTGATTTTCATGCTTCCAGGGGCCCGGGAAGTGAATTAAAAACCATTTGGAGGCATTTAATGTTCATGCAAAAACAGCTGATTTTTGACAAAAGAGATAACACCCCCCCATTACGTCATGCTTCAGAAAGGTGAAAAATGGTCCGTTTTCAAATGTTTTATTTTTGAACGTCAGTTCACATTTGTAGGTAGATCATCAGTTTTAGAGCTAAAATTAGCATGTTTAAAGTGATTTTCATGCTTCCAGGGGCCCGGGAAGTGAATTAAAAACCATTTGGAGGCATTTAATGTTCATGCAAAAACAGCTGATTTTTGACAAAAGAGATAACACCCCCTCATTACGTCATGCTTCAGAAAGGTGAAAAATGGTCCGTTTTCAAATGTGTTATTTTTGAACGTCAGTTCACATTTGTAGGTGGATCATCAGTTTTAGAGCTAAAATTAGCATGTTTAAAGTGATTTTCATGCTTCCAGGGGGCCCTAAACACAACATTTGTGGAATGGTTAAAAGTGCATGAAAATGGTCAATTTACTCACTCTGGGGTCTCAGAAAGTGTTTCTTCACCCCGGGAAGTGAATTAAGTACCATTTGGAGGCATTTAATGTTCAAACAAAAACGGCTGATTTTTGACAAAAGAGATAACACCCCCCCCATTACGTCATGCTTCAGAAAGGTGAAAAATGGTCCGTTTTCAAATGTTTTACTTTTGAACGTCAGTTCACATTTGTAGGTAGATCATCAGTTTTAGAGCTAAAATTAGCATGTTTAAAGTGATTTTCATGCTTCCAAGGGCCCGGGAAGTGAATTAAAAACCATTTGGAGGCATTTAATGTTCATGCAAAAACAGCTGATTTTTGACAAAAGAGATAACACTCCCCCATTACGTCATGCTTCAGAAAGGTGAAAAATGGTCCGTTTTCAAATGTTTTATTTTTGAACTTCAGTTCACTTTTGTAGGTGGATCATCAGTTTTAGAGCTAAAATTAGCATGTTTAAAGAGATTTTCATGCTTCCAGGGGCCCTAAACACAACATTTTTGGAATGGTTAAAAGTGCATGAAAATGGCCAATTTACTCACTCTGAGGTCTCAAAAAGCATTTCTTCACCCCGGGAAGTGAATTAAATACCATTTGGAGGCATTTAATGTTCAAGCAAAGACGGCTGATTTTTGACAAAAGAGATAACACCTCCCCATTATGTCATGCTTCAGAAAGGTGAAAAATGGTCAGTTTTCAAATGTTTTATTTTTGAACGTCAGTTCACATTTGTAGGTAGATCATCAGTTTTAGAGCTAAAATTAGCATGTTTAAAGTGATTTTCATGCTTCCAGGGGCCCGGGAAGTGAATTAAAAACCATTTAGAGGCATTTAATGTTCATGCAAAAACAGCTGATTTTTGACGAAAGAGATAACACCCCCCCATTACGTCATGCTTCAGAAAGTTGAAAAATGGTCCGTTTTCAAATGTTTTATTTTTGAACGTCAGTTCACATTTGTAGGTGGATCATCAGTTTTAGAGCTAAAATTAGCATGTTTAAAGTGATTTTCATGCTTCCAGGGGGCCCTAAACACAACATTTGTGGAATGGTTAAAAGTGCATGAAAATGGCCAATTTACTCACTCTGGGGTCTCAGAAAGTGTTTCTTCACCCCGGGAAGTGAATTAAGTACCATTTGGAGGCATTTAATGTTCAAACAAAAACGGCTGATTTTTGACAAAAGAGATAACACCCCCCATTACGTCATGCTTCAGAAAGGTGAAAAATGGTCCGTTTTCAAATGTTTTATTTTTGAATGTCAGTTCACATTTGTAGGTGGATCATCAGTTTTAGAGCTAAAATTAGCATGTTTAAAGTGATTTTCATGCTTTCAGGGGCCCGGGAAGTGAATTAAAAACCATTTGGAGGCATTTAATGTTCATGCAAAAACAGCTGATTTTTGACAAAAGAGATAACACCCCCCCCATTACGTCATGCTTCAGAAAGGTGAAAAATGGTCTGTTTTCAAATGTTTTATTTTTGAACGTCAGTTCACATTTGTAGGTAGATCATCAGTTTTAGAGCTAAAATTAGCATGTTTAAAGTGATTTTCATGCTTCCAGGGGCCCGGGAAGTGAATTAAAAACCATTTGGAGGCATTTAATGTTCATGCAAAAACAGCTGATTTTTGACAAAAGAGATAACACCCCCCATTACGTCATGCTTCAGAAAGGTGAAAAATGGTCCGTTTTAAAATGTTTTATTTTTGAACGTCAGTTCACATTTGTAGGTAGATCATCAGTTTTAGAGCTAAAATTAGCATGTTTAAAGTGATTTTCATGCTTCCAGGGGCCCGGGAAGTGAATTAAAAACCATTTGGAGGCATTTAATGTTCATGCAAAAACGGCTGATTTTTGACAAAAGAGATAACACCCCCTCATTACGTCATGCTTCAGAAAGGTGAAAAATGGTCCGTTTTCAAATATGTTATTTTTGAACGTCAGTTCACATTTGTAGGTGGATCATCAGTTTTAGAGCTAAAATTAGCATGTTTAAAGTGATTTTCATGCTTCCAGGGGGCCCTAAACACAACATTTGTGGAATGGTTAAAAGTGCATGAAAATGGCCAATTTACTCACTCTGGGGTCTCAGAAAGTGTTTCTTCACCCCGGGAAGTGAATTAAGTACCATTTGGAGGCATTTAATGTTCAAACAAAAACGGCTGATTTTTGACAAAAGAGATAACACCCCCCCATTACGTCATGCTTCAGAAAGGTGAAAAATGGTCCGTTTTCAAATGTTTTATTTTTGAACGTCAGTTCACATTTGTAGGTAGATCATCAGTTTTAGAGCTAAAATTAGCATGTTTAAAGTGATTTTCATGCTTCCAGGGGCCCTAAACACAACATTTTTGGAATGGTTAAAAGTGCATGAAAATGGCCAATTTACTCACTCTGAGGTCTCAAAAAGCATTTCTTCACCCCGGGAAGTGAATTAAATACCATTTGGAGGCATTTAATGTTCAAGCAATGACGGCTGATTTTTGACAATAGAGATAACACCCCCCCATTATGTCATGCTTCAGAAAGGTGAAAAATGGTCCGTTTTCAAATGTTTTATTTTTTAACGTCAGTTCACATTTGTAGGTAGATCATCAGTTTTAGAGCTAAAATTAGCATGTTTAAAGTGATTTTCATGCTTCCAGGGGCCCGGGAAGTGAATTAAAAACCATTTGGAGGCATTTAATGTTCATGCAAAAACAGCTGATTTTTTACAAAAGAGATAACACCCCCCCATTACGTCATGCTTCAAAAAGGTGAAAAATGGTCCGTTTTCAAATGTTTTATTTTTGAACGTCAGTTCACATTTGTAGGTAGATCATCAGTTTTAGAGCTAAAATTAGCATGTTTAAAGTGATTTTCATGCTTCCAGGGGGCCCTAAACACAACATTTGTGGAATGGTTAAAAGTGCATGAAAATGGCCAATTTACTCACTCTGGGGTCTCAGAAAGTGTTTCTTCACCCCGGGAAGTGAATTAAGTACCATTTGGAGGCATTTAATGTTCAAACAAAAACGGCTGATTTTTGACAAAAGAGATAACACCCCCCCATTACGTCATGCTTCAGAAAGGTGAAAAATGGTCCGTTTTCAAATGTTTTATTTTTGAACGTCAGTTCACATTTGTAGGTAGATCATCAGTTTTAGAGCTAAAATTAGCATGTTTAAAGTGATTTTCATGCTTCCAGGGGCCCTAAACACAACATTTTTGGAATGGTTAAAAGTGCATGAAAATGGCCAATTTACTCACTCTGAGGTCTCAAAATGCATTTCTTCACCCCGGGAAGTGAATTAAATACCATTTGGAGGCATTTAATGTTCAAGCAATGACGGCTGATTTTTGACAATAGAGATAACACCCCCCCATTATGTCATGCTTCAGAAAGGTGAAAAATGGTCCGTTTTCAAATGTTTTATTTTTTAACGTCAGTTCACATTTGTAGGTAGATCATCAGTTTTAGAGCTAAAATTAGCATGTTTAAAGTGATTTTCATGCTTCCAGGGGCCCGGGAAGTGAATTAAAAACCATTTGGAGGCATTTAATGTTCATGCAAAAACAGCTGATTTTTTACAAAAGAGATAACACCCCCCCATTACGTCATGCTTCAAAAAGGTGAAAAATGGTCCGTTTTCAAATGTTTTATTTTTGAACGTCAGTTCACATTTGTAGGTAGATCATCAGTTTTAGAGCTAAAATTAGCATGTTTAAAGTGATTTTCATGCTTCCAGGGGCCCAGGAAGTGAATTAAAAACCATTTGGAGGCATTTAATGTTCATGCAAAATCAGCTGATTTTTGACAAAAGAGATAACACCCCCTCATTACGTCATGCTTCAGAAAGGTGAAAAATGGTCCGTTTTCAAATGTTTTATTTTTGAACGTCAGTTCACATACGTAGGTGGATCATCAGTTTTAGAGCTAAAATTAGCATGTTTAAAGTGATTTTCATGCTTCCAGGGGCCCTAAACACAACATTTGTGGAATGGTTAAAAGTGCATGAAAATGGCCAATTTACTCACTCTGGGGTCTCAGAAAGTGTTTCTTCACCCCGGGAAGTGAATTAAGTACCATTTGGAGGCATTTAATGTTCAAACAAAAACGGCTGATTTTTGAGAAAAGAGATAACACCCCCCCATTACGTCATGCTTCAGAAAGGTGAAAAATGGTTCGTTTTCAAATGTTTTATTTTTGAACGTCAGTTCACATTTGTAGGTGGATCATCAGTTTTAGAGCTAAAATTAGCATGTTTAATTTGATTTTCATGCTTCCAGGGGCCCGGGTAGTGAATTAAAAACCATTTGGAGGCATTTAATGTTCATGCAAAAACAGCTGATTTTTGACAAAAGAGATAACAACCCCCATTACGTCATGCTTCAGAAAGGTGAAAAATGGTCCGTTTTCAAATGTTTTATTTTTGAACTTCAATTCACATTTGTAGGTGGATCATCAGCTTTAGAGCTAAAATTAGCATGTTTAAAGTGATTTTCATGGTTCCAGGGGCCCGGGAAGTGAATTAAAAACCATTTGGAGGCATTTAATGTTCATGCAAAAACAGCTGATTTTTGACAAAAGAGATAACACCCCCCCATTACGTCATGCTTCAGAAAGGTGAAAAATGGTCAGTTTTCAAATGTTTTATTTTTGAACGTCAGTTCACATTTGTAGGTAGATCATCAGTTTTAGAGCTAAAATTAGCATGTTTAAAGTGATTTTCATGCTTCCAGGGGCCCGGGAAGTGAATTAAAAACCATTTGGAGGCATTTAATGTTCATGCAAAAACAGCTGATTTTTGACAAAAGAGATAACACCCCCCCATTACGTCATGCTTCAGAAAGGTGAAAAATGGTCCGTTTTCAAATGTTTTATTTTTGAACGTCAGTTCACATTTGTAGGTGGATCATCAGTTTTAGAGCTAAAATTAGCATGTTTAAAGTGATTTTCATGCTTCCAAGGGCCCGGGAAGTGAATTAAAAACCATTTGGAGGCATTTAATGTTCATGCAAAAACAGCTGATTTTTGACAAAAGAGATAACACCCCCCATTACGTCATGCTTCAGAAAGGTGAAAAATGGTCCGTTTTCAAATGTTTTATTTTTGAACTTCAGTTCACATTTGTAGGTGGATCATCAGTTTTAGAGCTAAAATTAGCATGTTTAAAGTGATTTTCATGCTTCCAGGGGCCCTAAACACAACATTTTCGGAATGGTTAAAAGTGCATGAAAATGGCCAATTTACTCACTCTGAGGTCTCAAAAAGCATTTCTTCACCCCGGGAAGTGAATTAAATACCATTTGGAGGCATTTAATGTTCAAGCAAAGACGGCTGATTTTTGACAAAAGAGATAACACCCCCCCATTATGTCATGCTTCAGAAAGGTGAAAAATGGTCCGTTTTCAAATGTTTTATTTTTGAACGTCAGTTCACATTTGTAGGTAGATCATCAGTTTAAGAGCTAAAATGAGCATGTTTAAAGTGATTTTCATGCTTCCAGGGGCCCGGGAAGTGAATTAAGAACCATTTGGAGGCATTTAATGTTCATGCAAAAACAGCTGATTTTTGACAAAAGAGATAACACCCCCTCATTATGTCATGCTTCAGAAAGGTGAAAAATGGTCCGTTTTCAAATGTTTTATTTTTGAACGTCAGTTCACATTTGTAGGTGGATCATCAGTTTTAGAGCTAAAATTAGCATGTTTAAAGTGATTTTCATGCTTCCAGGGGCCCTAAAGACAACATTTGTGGAATGGTTAATAGTGCATGAAAATGGCCAATGTACTCACTCTATGGTCTCAAAAAGTGTTTCTTCACCCAGGGAAGTGAATTAAATACCATTTGGAGGCATTTAATGTTCATGCAAAAACAGCTGATTTTTTACAAAAGAGATAACACCCCCCCATTACGTCATGCTTCAGAAAGGTGAAAAATGGTCCGTTTTCAAATGTTTTATTTTTGAACGTCAGTTCACATTTGTAGGTGGATCATCAGTTTTAGAGCTAAAATTAGCATGTTTAATGTGATTTTAATGCTTCCAGTGGCCCGGGAAGTGAATTAAAAACCATTTGGAGGCATTTAATGTTCATGCAAAAACAGCTGATTTTTTTACAAAAGAGATAACACCCCCCATTACGTCATGCTTCAGAAAGTTGAAAAATGGTCCGTTTTCAAATGTTTTATTTTTGAACGTCAGTTCACATTTGTAGGTAGATCATCAGTTTTAGAGCTAAAATTAGCATGTTTAAAGTGATTTTCATGCTTCCAGGGGCCCGGGAAGTGAATTAAAAACCATTTGGAGGCATTTAATGTTCATGCAAAAACAGCTGATTTTTGACAAAAGAGATAACACCCCCCCATTACGTCATGCTTCAGAAAGGTGAAAAATGGTCCGTTTTCAAATGTTTTATTTTTGAACTTCAGTTCACATTTGTAGGTGGATCATCAGTTTTAGAGCTAAAATTAGCATGTTTAAAGTGATTTTCATGCTTCCAGGGGCCCTAAACACAACATTTTCGGAATGGTTAAAAGTGCATGAAAATGGCCAATTTACTCACTCTGAGGTCTCAAAAAGCATTTATTCACCCCGGGAAGTGAATTAAATACCATTTGGAGGCATTTAATGTTCAAGCAAAGACGGCTGATTTTTGACAAAAGAGATTACACCCCCCCATTATGTCATGCTTCAGAAAGGTGAAAAATGGTCCGTTTTCAAATGTCTTATTTTTGAACGTCAGTTCACATTTGTAGGTAGATCATCAGTTTAAGAGCTAAAATGAGCATGTTTAAAGTGATTTTCATGCTTCCAGGCGCCCGGGAAGTGAATTAAGAACCATTTGGAGGCATTAAAGGTTCATGCAAAAACAGCTGATTTTTGACAAAAGAGATAACACCCCCCCATTACGTCATGCTTCAGAAAGGTGAAAAATGGTCCGTTTTCAAATGTTTTATTTTTGAACATCAGTTCACATTTGTAGGTAGATCATCAGTTTTAGAGCTAAAATTAGCATGTTTAAAGTGATTTTCATGCTTCCAGGGGCCCGGGAAGTGAATTAAAAACCATTTGGAGGCATTTAATGTTCATGCAAAAACAGCTGATTTTTGACAAAAGAGATAACACCCCCTCATTATGTCATGCTTCAGAAAGGTGAAAAATGGTCCGTTTTCAAATGTTTTATTTTTGAACGTCAGTTCACATTTGTAGGTGGATCATCAGTTTTAGAGCTAAAATTAGCATGTTTAAAGTGATTTTCATGCTTCCAGGGGCCCTAAAGACAACATTTGTGGAATGGTTAATAGTGCATGAAAATGGCCAATTTACTCACTCTATGGTCTCAAAAAGTGTTTCTTCACCCAGGGAAGTGAATTAAATACCATTTGGAGGCATTTAATGTTCATGCAAAAACAGCTGATTTTTTACAAAAGAGATAACACCCCCCATTACGTCATGCTTCAGAAAGGTGAAAAATGGTCCGTTTTCAAATGTTTTATTTTTGAACGTCAGTTCACATTTGTAGGTGGATCATCAGTTTTAGAGCTAAAATTAGCATGTTTAATGTGATTTTAATGCTTCCAGTGGCCCGGGAAGTGAATTAAAAACCATTTGGAGGCATTTAATGTTCATGCAAAAACAGCTGATTTTTTTACAAAAGAGATAACACCCCCATTACGTCATGCTTCAGAAAGTTGAAAAATGGTCCGTTTTCAAATGTTTTATTTTTGAACGTCAGTTCACATTTGTAGGTGGATCATCAGTTTTAGAGCTAAAATTAGCATGTTTAAAGTGATTTTCATGCTTCCAGGGGCCCTTGAAGTGAATTAAAAACCATTTGGAGGCATTTAATGTTCATGCAAAAACAGCTGATTTTTGACAAAAGAGATAACACCCCCCCATTACGTCATGCTTCAGAAAGGTGAAAAATGGTCCGTTTTCAAATGTTTTATTTTTGAACGTCAGTTCACATTTGTAGGTAGATCATCAGTTTTAGAGCTAAAATTAGCATGTTTAAAGTGATTTTCATGCTTCCAGGGGCCCGGGAAGTGAATTAAAAACCATTTGGAGGCATTTAATGTTCATGCAAAAACAGCTGATTTTTGACAAAAGAGATAACACCCCCTCATTACGTCATGCTTCAGAAAGGTGAAAAATGGTCCGTTTTCAAATGTGTTATTTTTGAACGTCAGTTCACATTTGTAGCTGGATCATCAGTTTTAGAGCTAAAATTAGCATGTTTAAAGTGATTTTCATGCTTCCAGGGGGCCCTAAACACAACATTTGTGGAATGGTTAAAAGTGCATGAAAATGGCCAATTTACTCACTCTGGGGTCTCAGAAAGTGTTTCTTCACCCCGGGAAGTGAATTAAGTACCATTTGGAGGCATTTAATGTTCAAACAAAAACGGCTGATTTTTGACAAAAGAGATAACACCCCCCCCCATTACGTCATGCTTCAGAAAGGTGAAAAATGGTCCGTTTTCAAATGTTTTATTTTTGAACGTCAGTTCACATTTGTAGGTAGATCATCAGTTTTAGAGCTAAAATTAGCATGTTTAAAGTGATTTTCATGCTTCCAAGGGCCCGGGAAGTGAATTAAAAACCATTTGGAGGCATTTAATGTTCATGCAAAAACAGCTGATTTTTGACAAAAGAGATAACACTCCCCCATTACGTCATGCTTCAGAAAGGTGAAAAATGGTCCGTTTTCAAATGTTTTATTTTTGAACTTCAGTTCACTTTTGTAGGTGGATCATCAGTTTTAGAGCTAAAATTAGCATGTTTAAAGAGATTTTCATGCTTCCAGGGGCCCTAAACACAACATTTTTGGAATGGTTAAAAGTGCATGAAAATGGCCAATTTACTCACTCTGAGGTCTCAAAAAGCATTTCTTCACCCCGGGAAGGGAATTAAATACCATTTGGAGGCATTTAATGTTCAAGCAAAGACGGCTGATTTTTGACAAAAGAGATAACACCTCCCCATTATGTCATGCTTCAGAAAGGTGAAAAATGGTCAGTTTTCAAATGTTTTATTTTTGAACGTCAGTTCACATTTGTAGGTAGATCATCAGTTTTAGAGCTAAAATTAGCATGTTTAAAGTGATTTTCATGCTTCCAGGGGCCCGGGAAGTGAATTAAAAACCATTTAGAGGCATTTATTGTTCATGCAAAAACAGCTGATTTTTGACGAAAGAGATAACACCCCCCCATTACGTCATGCTTCAGAAAGTTGAAAAATGGTCCGTTTTCAAATGTTTTATTTTTGAACGTCAGTTCACATTTGTAGGTGGATCATCAGTTTTAGAGCTAAAATTAGCATGTTTAAAGTGATTTTCATGCTTCCAGGGGGCCCTAAACACAACATTTGTGGAATGGTTAAAAGTGCATGAAAATGGCCAATTTACTCACTCTGGGGTCTCAGAAAGTGTTTCTTCACCCCGGGAAGTGAATTAAGTACCATTTGGAGGCATTTAATGTTCAAACAAAAACGGCAGATTTTTGACAAAAGAGATAAAACCCCCCATTACGTCATGCTTCAGAAAGGTGAAAAATGGTCCGTTTTCAAATGTTTTATTTTTGAATGTCAGTTCACATTTGTAGGTGGATCATCAGTTTTAGAGCTAAAATTAGCATGTTTAAAGTGATTTTCATGCTTTCAGGGGCCTGGGAAGTGAATTAAAAACCATTTGGAGGCATTTAATGTTCATGCAAAAACAGCTGATTTTTGACAAAAGAGATAACACCCCCCCCATTACGTCATGCTTCAGAAAGGTGAAAAATGGTCTGTTTTCAAATGTTTTATTTTTGAACGTCAGTTCACATTTGTAGGTAGATCATCAGTTTTAGAGCTAAAATTAGCATGTTTAAAGTGATTTTCATGCTTCCAGGGACCCGGGAAGTGAATTGAAAACCATTTGGGGGCATTTAATGTTCATGCAAAAACAGCTGATTTTTGACAAAAGAGATAACACCCCCCATTACGTCATGCTTCAGAAAGGTGAAAAATGGTCCGTTTTCAAATGTTTTATTTTTGAACGTCAGTTCACATTTGTAGGTAGATCATCAGTTTTAGAGCTAAAATTAGCATGTTTAAAGTGATTTTCATGCTTCCAGGGGCCCGGGAAGTGAATTAAAAACCATTTGGAGGCATTTAATGTTCATGCAAAAACGGCTGATTTTTGACAAAAGAGATAACACCCCCTCATTACGTCATGCTTCAGAAAGGTGAAAAATGGTCCGTTTTCAAATGTGTTATTTTTGAACGTCAGTTCACATTTGTAGGTGGATCATCAGTTTTAGAGCTAAAATTAGCATGTTTAAAGTGATTTTCATGCTTCCAGGGGGCCCTAAACACAACATTTGTGGAATGGTTAAAAGTGCATGAAAATGGCCAATTTACTCACTCTGGGGTCTCAGAAAGTGTTTCTTCACCCCGGGAAGTGAATTAAGTACCATTTGGAGGCATTTAATGTTCAAACAAAAACGGCTGATTTTTGACAAAAGAGATAACACCCCCCCATTACGTCATGCTTCAGAAAGGTGAAAAATGGTCCGTTTTCAAATGTTTTATTTTTGAACGTCAGTTCACATTTGTAGGTAGATCATCAGTTTTAGAGCTAAAATTAGCATGTTTAAAGTGATTTTCATGCTTCCAAGGGCCCGGGAAGTGAATTAAGTACCATTTGGAGGCATTTAATGTTCATGCAAAAACAGCTGATTTTTGACAAAAGAGATAACACCCCCCCATTATGTCATGCTTCAGAAAGGTGAAAAATGGTCCGTTTTCAAATGTTTTATTTTTGAACGTCAGTTCACATTTGTAGGTAGATCATCAGTTTTAGAGCTAAAATTAGGACTTTAAGAACAAAAACCCAGACATTTCCAAACTGCCACCAGTATCTAATGTGGCCGTTTCCAATACTTTATCATCACAGTTTCAAAAGTTGGAGAAATTATATGAACGGGAACTGCGCAAATGGTGGGAGGGTACATCACTACAGGGGTACATAGAGGTACAGAGGGTGCCTCGAGGTTTTCGGATCTTTACAGTACCCGCGTATGAGAACCCAGACCCCCAGCTATTGGAAACATGGGCGTCACATATAGCTAACTCCTGCAAGGGCATGCTGGAAATCCTGATCCAATTTGCATGGAGCGACCGTGACAAGGTCGTAAAAGAGATAGAGGAGTTAGAAGAGTTGATTGCACAGAATACCAACAAAGAGGAACAAGAGCAACTAAGAGCAAACATGAAAAAGAGATTACAGAAATATGAAACCAAAATCAAGCTTAGAAAACAAGAAAAATTTGACCGGGATGAGCGGGACTACGCGATGGGGAGAGTTTTGACCTTCCATAAAAAATACGACCAGCCACGTAAGGAAGTGGCCAGAAAAAGCCAAATGCCGAAAGCCGCAATAGAGACAAGGGTTGAGACCTCGGACTCAGATGTCATTATGAGTGAAAGTTCTGGAGATGAAACAACCGGCCCTGCGACAGCGTCCATGGCATTGACAACTAAGACCCCTTTTCAACAGGAGTTCAAAGTCATTCAAGAGAGTTGGCTTCGAGACGGCAAGACCAAGCCCCCAGAAGACACAGACAAACAAGACGGGGGGCTGGAAGGGGAAGAGGCAGAGGGCAAATAAGAACAACCACACGAGTAACCAGGAGCCAAAGGAGAGGCAGGTGGTGAATACTACAGATCAACTAACCATTGTAAATTTGTCCGAGAGAAAATTAACTTCAACAGAGGAGTCCGTTCTGAAACTTGGACTCACCTTCTGTCCGAATAAAAATATGGAATACACACAGACACGCATAGATCTGTATAAGTTTATTCGGAAAGTCAAATTACACAAGTTTTTTAAGACTAAACCGACAACAAAGGAATCAAAACACTTGAGAAGTAAAAAAGACACTGATCTCTTATCTGTAAACGATCTTACAGCCTGCGAAGTTTTACAAAACTTAAGACAAGATGGTGATATAGAAACTAATGCAACAAATAACACCTTAACTCAAAGACTGGACAATATCAATATAGACCAAGAAGCACCTAAGGGCAATTTTAAACTTGCATCAAGATTTTTCCCCCAGACCGTGGTGGACGCTATTGATATTTTTGCAGATGTGGTTGCCAGGGATCTGGCCACTATGAGGACAGAATTCAATCCACAAAGGAAGCACTTTAACATCACCAAGGAACAAAAACTAGCGATCAAGTGCTTGACGGAGGATAAAAAGATTGTTTGTAAGCCCTCCGATAAAGGAGGCAACATAGTCATCATGTCCAGACAACAGTATGTTGCTGAAGCATTACGCCAGCTTAATGACCCGTCATGTTATAGTGTCATTATGAAAAAGGACTATCTGACGAGCATAGATGAATTGCACAAACTGCTCAAAAAGTGGCACGACCGACAGATGATTGATCTTGATGAATATCTCTTTTTAAAAACCATAAATCCTACCTTACCTTGTTTTTACCATTTGCCCAAGGTACATAAGAACATTCATAATCCTCCTGGAAGACCGATTATTTCTTCAATAGGAGGCCTCACAGAGAACCTCTCCAAAATGTTGGACCATTTCCTGTTCGGTTTTGTTCTGTCACTCAAATCATATATCAGAGACTCCACAGACTTTATCAAAAAGGTGGAATCCCTTGTTTGGCAATCTTCATATGTACTAATTACTCTGGATATTACAGGTCTCTATACGTGTATAGAACATGAACAAGGACTCACCGCTGTTGAATTTTTCCTGAACAAAAGAGAACTGAAATTTGCATTGCATAATAAGATGCTATTGGAACTTATAAGATTCTGTCTGTACAATAACATCTTTCTTTTTCAGGATATAATATATCGACAGTGTTCTGGGACGGCGATGGGATCCTGCTTCGCCCCCAGCTATGCGAATTTATTCGTAGGCTGGTGGGAGGAGCAGGTAGCCTGGGCCCCCAGTCATGCCACTTGGAACAACAAGATAGTGGCCTGGAGCAGGTACATTGACGACCTGTTCCTAGTATGGGATGGGTCCTTAGAAGAGGCCAACCAGTACATATCAGTACTAAATGACAATAAATGTAATCTCAAGTTCACAGGGGAAGTTAGCAAAGAAAAGGTTAACTATCTGGATCTCCAAGTGAGCGTGAACAATGGTCACATTAGTACTCAGTTGTATCGTAAACCAACTGCTGGGAACAGCATTTTACATGCTTCCAGCAGCCATTCCCGTAAACTTATCACCAATATTCCATACAGTGAATTTCTACGACTAAAGCGTAATTGTACACAGAATGAAGATTTTGAACATGCTGCTACGGATAGTATAGAGAGATTTCACAATAGGGGTTATAATGAGAATCTGCTCCAAGAAGCTTTGAATAAAGTTAGAAAGATACCTCGGAGCACCCTGTTTGTAGATAAAAAGACTGTCTCTACCAAGGATGATCAATTCCGCATGATTACACCATTTGCTGCGGACTCATATAAACTAAGGTCTATCTTATCCAAACACTGGCATATCCTTAAGTCTGACCCAATTGTGGGTCCTGACATCCCTGCTGCACCTTTAATAACTTTTAGGAGGGCAAGATCGTTACGTGATGAGATGGTCCATAGTTACTTACCACCACAGGAGAAACAATTAGGAACTCTGAAAGATGCAAAAGGCTTCTTCCCCTGCGGGAAATGTAAAGCCTGCTCAGCTAGCAAAAGAACTCTAGCTTATGATGTCACAGGTTGCAAAGGTGGCAAGAAAATAACTAAATTCATGTCTTGCCACACAGACGACGCAGTTTACTGTTTGGTTTGCCCTTGTCCGCTTAGGTACGTGGGTAGTACCATCAATCCTGTGAAATTACGGGTGCTGGAGCATATGCGGGCGATTGCCAATAAAGATTTTACCTACCCAGTAGCCCGGCATTTTGCCATAAAGCATCATAGTGACCGGAATCTGCTAAGATACTTCTGCCTAGATCAAGTTGCTGAAAACCCCAGAGGGGGCAATAGATTGCAGGCATTAAGGCGACTTGAATCCAGATGTATCATAGATCTTGAGACCAGGGCACCCAAGGGGCTTAATATAGGGGAGGAACTTGCTTCCCATTTGGGCTAAAAGAAAAAGAAAAGGATTAATGTTGGTTTTCATGTGCTATATGTAAAACTGTTTCGAAAATTTGATTATGGTAATTTTGATGAATTGACTGAGTTGGAATTTCTGAAGATGTATATGGTAGAAAATACTTTCTTATTTTTTGTTTAGGTGATAACTTGCAAGTTCTGTCATTTCTTTCGTTCTTCTTTTTTCTGGCCTGAGAATGCAGCAACCTAAGATTGGGTTGCAATTGCCGATCCACGGCTAGATCTTTGCCTAGTTGAGCGCTTTTCAAATGTGTGATTTTCACTTCAATTATGCATTGTGTTTTTCAATGCCATTTTCTCAGGCATATGTTTTTGGATAACTTTAGCCGATACACGGCGAGATCTTTACTGAATAACCGCATTATGAATTGGCGGTCGTTTTAGAAATGACTTTAATATGTGGAACTTTTATAACATTTCACCCTGACAATATGTGTAGAATGAACCCATTTAAAGATGGCGTGTACTAGACCTGTGGACGTTTTAGTCCCTTGTTTGTGTTAATGGAATTCACGAACATAGATAATGGTGCCACATATCACGCTCCAATGTTAACACTGACGAAGGGATTTCATTCCCGAAACGCGTCTGAATTGAATAAACCTCTCTGCTGAAAATATCTGCTGCTGCCTCTGAGAGTGCTGGTTTTTCCTGTAACCCGGCTGGGTATGTTTTGGGAAATTGGAGTTTGTATCTATTGACGCGAGCACCATCGCGTTACTAAGCACCCGCCTCTAGAGTAACTCGCATGTTTGGTGCTTTTGGAGCTACGATATATATATATATATATATATATATATATATATATATATATATATATATATATATATATATATATATATATATATATATTCCCACACTCCGCATTCTCTGTATCCACAGAAACGGACACGGACCCAGTTATCCAGATTCTTATTCCTTTATTTGCTATGCCGCCATTACGTTTCTGCTCCCTACGGAGCCTTGATCACATGACACAGGTTACTGATTTCCGGACATTTTTAAAGTGAAAAGTGCCCAAAAATATATATATACTTAACGTGACGTTTTACAGACTAATAGACATAGAAGATTAAAAATGTAGTCCAGTGCTTTGCTACCAATGGTTCAAAAGACATTAACATCCTCACTTTTTTACATTTAGTTATAAGTGATTAATATCAAGGCATTGATAGAATTTGCTTTCTTTGTACAATACTTATTATATAGTAGACCGGTGAGGGAACTGATTCTAATTTATAAGGCCAAATGCTTCTCCACGGCCATATATGGATCAGGAATTTGGGGAATTGAAAATGCATCATCAATCCAACTAACCGAGAACCAGTACCTTAGATACTTGCTGGGGGGCCCCAAAACATCGGCAACTTACCTTGCACATATCGAATTGGGTTTATCATACATCCTAGACGCTATAAAAATCGCGCCCATATTATTATGGCACAAGGTATGGGTTACCCCTGAGACATCTTTAAATCGCAACTTAATCTCTGATTGTCTTACCCTTGACGGAGTTAGCAATATTAAATGGCTAGCCTACGTTGAAACCCTGATGACTGAGATTGGTCACCCAGAGTATTTCACGAGACCATCCAGTATGGAGGTGGTTGCGATAAAGTCTCTAAAAAAAATGTCACTGGACTTTTTGGCCAACAAGAGATGGGGCTCAGAAAAAAACAAAAACTCAGTCATGGATTACCAGCAAATCACTATCAACAAAGGGCCTCAATCATATCTTTTAAGCGATTTAAACTGTTACTCCAGAATGTTATTGACCCGCTTTAGGTTTGGTACCTTTTTTCGCATATTTACTCTTCCAGCCTGTAATAACTGGTCAAGGGAGAAGCTTATTTGTCCATGTGATGATACCTCTGCCCAATCAAATATTCATTGTATACTTTTTTGTAAACTTTATACTGTACCCAGGGGGGCCTTCCTGAAACCAATTCTGAGGGTGTGGGGCCACAGTACTTGCAAAATAGCATTCGTTAGGCTGCAACAGCTAGAAAATGACATTGTTGCACATGCTGTTTCCAATTTTTTTAAATTAGTGATTAAGTTCAGAAACTCAATGTAATGAATCTTCATGTGAACCGGCTGGATTTTAGATTTATTTGAATGAAATAATTTGTATAACTTGCAACTTATGTGTTAGGCACTCTTTTGAATGTATGCTTTTATGATTTTAAATATGAATATCGAATAAAGCTTTTTGAAATTGAAATACTTATTATTATGCACAATTATCAATCTATGCCTGTCTGTCTCCAGTAAAGTGCATAGTGCAAAGAGAAGAAGTGTGTAAAATGTGAATATGCTAAAATACCATATGTACCATGTGTTTTATATGTACAAACTCCTGTTTAGTGCCGTCATATATTTATAAATGTACAATACTTCCAGAGCAAGGGCGTTCAAACGTCTAATATGTGACATCATCAGCAGTGCATTGCGGGCACACAAGTTATAGTTAGCAGAACTAACTATAACGGAGGAATTTCTATGGTTTTGTACGAGTCAAATGGCCAACTAACTATAACACCTGTGAAACCTATGTTTTTTCTGTGACTTTCTAAGGTTTTTTAAATGCTAATTTCTAACTATAACGTCTCTGAAACCTATGGTTTTTTCAGTGAATTTCAAAGGTTTTTTAAATGCTAATTTTTAGGTGTGATATTAATTATACCTATTTTTTTGTACTGATTTTCTACAGGTTTTTTAGCTGTTTATTTATAAATATGTTATTCATTAAATAACATTATATATTTTTCTGAAAATTGCAAAAAAAATGTATAAAATTCAAACTGAAATATTGATTCATTTTTTTGTTTTCATTTTTTATTTTAATATATTTATATTATTTTCTTAAAAAAAAAAGTTCCCAATTTTTTTCGAAGTTGCGCAATCAAAGCGTACACATCATGTTGGGTGTGTGGATTCTAGACGCCATTTTAGAAAAGTCGTGAAGGATCCGCGTACGGTGTGCGAAGGCTGCGTGTTTTTCAGCTACATCATATATATTTAATATTACGTGATGTGCGCGATTGGTATGCGACCAGCCGCGACTCCTGCTCCCACGCATTCACGACACATGCGCATTAGGGATACAAGACGCTTGCACGGTGGTGGGTCCCGCGTGACGTCATATACATGCTGGGGCACGCTGGCTGCGTAACTCCCACAAAAAGAAATATGTTCCAAAATTATATGTATGTGTCTTTAATATACATATTAGGGCAAGAGATTATCTAAGATATTTATAAAAATAATATATTTGTACTTAAAATAAAATATTATTTTTAAATACATTTTTGAGGTGTCGGGTGCGTGCATCGTGAGCGCAGAGAACCAGGTCAGCAGAGCTGCTGTAGAGCCAGAGAAACCAGGTCAGCAGAGCCGCTTAGAGCCAGAGAACCAGGTCAGCAGAGCTGCTCTAGAGCCTAGGAAGCAGGTCAGCAGAGCTGCTCTAGAATCAGAGACCCAGGTCAGCAGAGCTGCTCTAGAGCCAGAGACCCAGGTCAGCAGAGCTGCTCTAGAGGCCGAGAACCAGGTCAACAGAGCTGCTGGAGAGCCAGAGAAACCAGGTCAGCAGAGCTGCTTAAGAGGGAGAGAACCAGGTCAGCAGAACTGCTCTAGAGCCAGAGAACCAGGTCAGCAGAGCTGCTCTAGAGTCATAGAACCAGGTCAGCAGAGCTGCATTTGAGCCAGAGAACCAGGTCAGCAGAGCTGCTCTAGAGCCTAAGAACCAGGTCAGCAGAGCTGATCTAGAGCTAGAGAACCAGGTCAGCCGACCTGCTGTAGAGCCAGAGAAACCAGGTCAGTAGAGCTGCTTTAGAGCGAGAGAACCAGGTCATCAGAGCTGCTTTAGAGCCAAGGGACCAAGTCAGCAGAGCTGCTCTAGAGCCAGAGAACAAGTTCAGCAGAACTGCTTTAGAGCCACAGAACCAGGTCAGCAGAGATGCTTTAGAGCCAGAGAACCAGGTCAGCAGAGCTGCTCTAGAGACTAAGAACTAGGTCAGCAGAGCTGCTCTAGAGCCAGAGAACCAGGTCAGCAGAGCTGCTGTAAAGCCAGAGAAACCAGGTCAGCAGAGCTGATTTAGAAGGAGAGAACCAGGTCAGCAGAGCTGCTTTAAAGCCAGGGAACCTGGCCAGCAAAGCTGCTTTAGAGCCAGAGAACCAGGTCAGCAGAACTGCTTTAGAGCCAGAGAACCAGGTCAGCAGAGCTTCTCTAGAGCCAGAGAACCAAGTCAGCAGAGCTGCTCTAGAGCCAGAGAACCAGGTCAGCAGAGCTGCTTTAGAGCCAGAGAACCAGGTCAGCATAGCTGCTTTAGAGCCAGAGAACCAGGTCAGCAGAGCTGCTCTAGAGCCTAAGAACCAGGCCAGCAGAGCTGCTCTAGAGTCAGAGAGCCAGGTCAGCAGAACTGCTGTAGAGCCAGAGAAACCAGGTCAGTAGAGCTGCTTTAGAGGGAGAGAACCAGGTCAGCAGAGCTGCTCTAGGGGGAGAGAACCAGGTCAGCAAAGCTGCTCTAGAGCCAGAGTACCATGTCAGCAGAACTGCTTTAGAGCCATAGAACCGGGTCAGCAGAGCTGCTTTAGAGCCAGTAGACCAGATCAGCAGAGCTGCTCTGTAGCCTAAGAACTGGGTCTGCTGAGCTGCTCTAGAGCCAGAGAACCAGGTCAGCAGACCTGCTGTAGAGCCAGAGAAACAAGGTCAGCAGAGCTGCTTTAGAGGGAGAGAACCAGGTAAGCAGAGCTGCTTTAGAGCCAGAGAACCAGGTCAGCAGAGCTGCTTTAGCTGACACTGACTGACTGACTGACACTGACTGATTGACGCTGACTGACACTGATTGACTGACACTGACATTGACTGACACTGACTGACACTGATTGACTGACACTGACTGACTGACACTGATTGACTAACACTGACAGACTGACACTGACTGACTGACACTGATTGACTGACACTGACTGAATGACACTGACTGACACTGATTGACTGACACTGACTGACACTGATTGACTGACTCTTACTAACTGACACTGACACTGACTGACTGACACTGACTGACACTGACTGACTACTCTCTACTACTCTACTACTCTCTACTACTCTCTCTCTACTAATCACTCTCTACTACTCACTCTCTACTACTCACTCTCTACTACTCTACTAATCTCTACTACTCACTCTCTACTACTCACTCGTTACTACTTCCTACTACTCACTCTCTACTACTCACTCTCTACTACTCACTCTCTACTACTCTCTCTCCATTACTCTCTACTTTTCACTCTCTACTACTCACTCCCTACTACTCTCTAGTACTCTCTCTCTACTACTCACTCTCTACTACTCTACTACTCACTCTCTACTACTCTACTACTCTCTACTACTCACTCTCTACTATTCTCTACTACTCTCTCACTAGTACTCACTCTCTACAACTCACTCTCTACTATTCACTCTCTACTACTCACTCTTTACTACTCTCTACTACTCACTCGCTACTACTCTCTACTACTCACTCTCTACTACTCTCTACTACTACTCTCTACTACTCACTCTCTACTACTGTCTACGACTAACTACTACTCTCTACTACTCTCTACCACACCCCCTCTACTACTCTACTACTCTCTCTCTACTACTCACTCTCTACTACTCTCTTTACCAATCTCTACTACTCACTCTCTACTATTCACTCTCTACTACTCACTCTCTACTACTCTCTACTACGCACTCTCCACTACTTAATCTCTACTATTCGCTCTCTACTACTCACTCTCTACTACTCTACTGCTCTCTACTACTCTCTCTACTACTCGCTCTCTACTACTAGCTCTCTACTACTCACTCTCTACTACTCTCTATTACTTTCTACCACTAACTCTCTACTACTCTACTACTCACTCTCTACTACTCTCTCTCTACTACTCACTCTACTACTCTCTACTACTCACTCTCTACTACCCTCTCTCTACTACTCACTCTCTACTACTCACTCTCTACTACTCACTCTCTACTACTCTCACCTACTCACTCTTCACTACTCACTCTCTACTACTCTCTACTTCTCACTCTCTACTACTCAATCTACTACTCACCCTCTACTAATCTCTACTACTCACTCTCTACTACACACTCTACTACTTACTCTCTACTACTCTCTACTACTCACTCTACCACTCACTCTCTACTACTCACTCTCTACTACTCCACTACTCTCTACTACTCATTCTCTAATACTCTACTACTCTCTACTTCTCTCTCTACTACTCACTCTCTACTACTCTCTACTACTCACTCTCTGCTGCTTTAGAGCCAGAGAACCAGGTCAGCAGAGCTGCTCTAGAGACTAAGAACCAGGTCAGCAGATCTGCTCTAGAGCCAGAGAACCAGGTCAGCAGTGCTGCTGTAGAGCCAGAGATACAGGTCAGTAGAGCTGCTTTAGAGCGATAGAACCAGGTCAGCAGAGCTGCTTTAGAGGGAGAGAACCAGGTCAGCAGAGCTACTTTAGAGCCAAGGGACCAAGTCAGCAGAGCTGCTCTAGAGCCAGAGAAAAAGTTCAGCAGAACTGCTTTAGAGCCAGAGAACCAGGTCAGCAGAGCTGCTTTAGAGCCAGAGAACCAGGTCAGCAGAGCTGCTCTAGAGACTAAGAACTAGGTCAGCAGAGCTGCTCTCGAGCCAGAGAACCAGGTCAGCAGAGCTGCTGTAAAGCCAGAGAAACGAGGTCAGCAAAGCTGATTTAGAAGGAGAGAACCAGGTCAGCAGAGCTGCTTTAGAGCCAGAGAACCAGGTCAGCAGAGCTGCTTTAGAGCCAGAGAACCAGGTCAGCAGAGCTGCTCTAGCTGACACTGACTGACTGACTGACAGGGACTGATTGACACTGACTGACACTGATTGACTGACACTGACACCGACTGACACTGACTGACACTGATTGACTGACACTGACTGACTGACACTAACTGGCACTGATTGACTGACACTGACTGGCTGACACTGACTGACTGACACTGATTGACTGACACTGACTAAATGACACTGACTGACACTGATTAAATGACACTGACTGACACTGATTGACTGACACTTACTGACTGACTACTCTCTACTACTCTACTACTCACTCTCTACTACTCTCTACTACTTTCTCTCTCTACTACTCACTCTCTACTACTCACTCTCTACTACTCACTCTCTACTACTCACTCTCTACTACTCTACTAATCTCTACTACTCACTCTCTACTACTCACTCTTTACTACTTTCTACTGCTCACTCTCTACTACTCACTCTCTACTACTCACTCTCTACTACTCTCTCTCTATTACTCTCTACTTTTCACTCTCTACTACTCTCTAGTACTTTCTCTCTACTACTCACTCTCTACTACTCACTCTCTACTACTCTCTACGACTCACTACTACTCTCTACTACTCTCTACCACACCCCCTCTACTACTCTACTACTCTCTCTCTACTACTCACTCTCTACTACTCTCTTTACCAATCTCTACTACTCACTCTCTACTATTCATTCTCTACTACTCACTCTCTACTACTCTCTACTACGCACTCTCCACTACTTAATCTCTACTATTCGCTCTCTACTACTCACTCTCTACTACTTTACTGCTCTCTACTACTCTCTCTACTACTCACTCTCTACTACTAGCTCTCTACTACTCACTCTCTACTACTCTCTATTACTTTCTACCACTAACTCTCTACTACTCTACTACTCACTCTCTACTACTCTCTCTCTACTACTCACTCTACTACTCTCTACTACTCACTCTCTACTACTCTCTCTCTACTACTCACTCTCTACTACTCACTCTCTACTACTCACTCTCTACTACTCTCTACTACTCACTCTTCACTACTCACTCTCTACTACTCTCTACTTCTCACTCTCTACTACTCAATCTACTACTCACTCTCTACTAATCTCTACTACTCACTCTCTACTACACACTCTACTACTTACTCTCTACTTCTCTCTACTACTCACTCTACTACTCACTCTCTACTACTCACTCTCTACTACTCCACTACTCTCTACTACTCATTCTCTAATACTCTACTACTCTCTACTTCTCTCTCTACTACTCACTCTCTACTACTCTATACTACTCACTCTCTGCTGCTTTAGAGCCAGAGAACCAGGTCAGCAGAGCTGCTCTAGAGACTAAGAACCAGGTCAGCAGATCTGCTCTAGAGCCAGAGAACCAGGTCAGCAGTGCTGCTGTAGAGCCAGAGAAACAGGTTAGTAGAGCTGCTTTAGAGCGATAGAACCAGGTCAGCAGAGCTGCTTTAGAGGGAGAGAACCAGGTCAGCAGAGCTACTTTAGAGCCAAGGGACCAAGTCAGCAGAGCTGCTCTAGAGCCAGAGAAAAAGTTCAGCAGAACTGCTTTAGAGCCAGAGAACCAGGTCAGCAGAGCTGCTTTAGAGCCAGAGAACCAGGTCAGCAAAGCTGCTCTAGAGACTAAGAACTAGGTCAGCAGAGCTGCTCTCGAGCCAGAGAACCAGGTCAGCAGAGCTGCTGTAGAGCCAGAGAAACCAGGTCAGCAAAGCTGATTTAGAAGGAGAGAACCAGGTCAGCAGAGCTGCTTTAGAGCCAGAGAACCAGGTCAGCAGAGCTGCTTTAGAGCCAGAGAATCAGGTCAGCAGAGCTGCTCTAGCTGACACTGACTGACTGACTGACACGGGCTGATTGACACTGACTGACACTGATTGACTGACACTGACACCGACTGACACTGACTGACACTGATTGACTGACACTGACTGACTGACACTAACTGGCACTGATTGACTGACACTGACTGACTGACACTGACTGACTGACACTGATTGACTGACACTGACTAAATGACACTGACTGACACTGATTAAATGACACTGACTGACACTGATTGACTGACACTTACTGACTGACTACTCTCTACTACTCTACTACTCACTCTCTACTACTCTCTACTACTCTCTCTCTCTACTACTCACTCTCTACTACTCACTCTCTACTACTCACTCTCTACTACTCTACTAATCTCTACTACTCACTCTCTACTACTCACTCTTTACTACTTTCTACTGCTCACTCTCTACTACTCACGCTCTACTACTCACTCTCTACTACTCTCTCTCTATTACTCTCTACTTTTCACTCTCTACTACTCTCTAGTACTTTCTCTCTACTACTCACTCTCTACTACTCACTCTCTACTACTCTCTACGACTCACTACTACTCTCTACTACTCTCTACCACACCCCCTCTACTACTCTACTACTCTCTCTCTACTACTCACTCTCTACTACTCTCTTTACCAATCTCTACTACTCACTCTCTACTATTCACTCTCTACTACTCACTCTCTACTACTCTCTACTACGCACTCTCCACTACTCAATCTCTACTATTCACTCTCTACTACTCACTCTCTACTACTCTACTGCTCTCTACTACTCTCTCTACTACTCGCTCTCTACTACTAGCTCTCTACTACTCACTCTCTACTACTCTCTATTACTTTCTACCACTCACTCTCTACTACTCTACTACTAACTCTGTACTACTCTCTCTCTACTACTCACGCTACTACTCTCTACTACTCATTCTCTACTACTCACTCTCTACTACTCACTCTCTACTACTCACTCTCTACTACTCACTCTCTCCTACTCACTCTACTACTCACTCTCTACTACTCTCTACTACTCACTCTCTACTACACACTCTACTACTCACTCTCTACTACTCTCTCTCTACTACTCACTCTCTACTACTCTCTTTACCAATCTCTACTACTCACTCTCTACTATTCACTCTGTACTACTCACTCTCTACTACTCTCTACTACGCACTCTCCACTACTCAATCTCTACTATTCGCTCTCTACTACTCACTCTCTACTACTCTACTGCTCTCTACTACTCTCTCTACTACTCGCTCTCTACTACTAGCTCTCTACTACTCACTCTCTACTACTCTCTATTACTTTCTACCACTAACTCTCTACTACTCTACTACTCACTCTCTACTACTCTCTCTCTACTACTCACTCTATACTACTCACTCTCTACTACTCTCTACTACTCACTCTTCACTACTCACTCTCTACTAGTCTCTACTTCGCACTCTCTACTATTCAATCTACTACTCACTCTCTACTAATCTCTACTACTCACTCTCTACTACACACTCTACTACTTACTCTCTACTACTCTCTACTACTCACTCTACTACTCACTCTCTACTACTCACTCTCTACTACTCCACTACTCTCTACTACTCATTCTCTAATACTCTACTACTCTCTACTTCTCTCTCTACTACTCACTCTCTACTACTCTCTACTACTCACTCTCTGCTGCTTTAGAGCCAGAGAACCAGGTCAGCAGAGCTGCTCTAGAGACTAAGAACTAGGTGAGCAGAGCTGCTATGGAGCCAGAGAACCAGGTCAGCAGAGCTGCTTTAGAGCCATAGAACCAGGTCAGCAGAGCTGCTTTAGAGCCAGAGAACCAGGTCAGCAGAGCTGCTCTAGCGGCAGAGAACCAGGTCAACAGAGCTGCTTTAGGGGGAGAGAACCAGCTCAGTGGAGCTGCTTTAGAGCCAGAGAACCAGGTCAGCAGAGCTGCTCTAGAGCCAGAGAACCCAGGTCAGCAGAGCTGCTTTAGAGGGAGAGAACCAGGTCAGCAGAGCTGCTTTAGAGCCAGAAAACCAAGTCAGCAGACCTGCTCTAGAGCCATAGAACCAGGTCAGCAGAGCTGCTTTAGAGCCATAGACCAAGGTCAGCAGAGCTGCTCTAGAGGCAGAGAACTAGGTCAGCAGAGCTGATTTAGAGGGAGAGAACCAGGTCAGCAGAGCTGCACTAGAGCCAGAGAATCAGGTCAGCAGAGCTGCTCTAGTGCCATAGAACCAGGTCAGCAGAGCTGCTTTTGAGCCAGAGAACCAGGTCAGCAGAGCTGCTCTAGAGCCTAAGAACAAGGTCAGCAGATCTGCTCTAGAGCCAGAGAACCAGGTCAGCAGTGCTGCTGTAGAGCCAGAGAAACAGGTCAGTAGAGCTGCTTTAGAGCGATAGAACCAGGTCAGCAGAGCTGCTTTAGAGGGAGAGAACCAGGTTAGCAGAGCTACTTTAGAGCCAAGGGACCAAGTCAGCAGAGCTGCTCTAGAGCCAGAGAACACGTTCAGCAGAACTGCTTTAGAGCCAGAGAACCAGGTCAGCAGAGCTGCTTTAGAGCCAGAGAACCAGGTCAGCAGAGCTGCTCTAGAGACTAAGAACTAGGTCAGCAGAGCTGCTCTCGAGCCAGAGAACCAGGTCAGCAGAGCTGCTCTAGAGACTAAGAACTAGGTCAGCAGAGCTGCTCTCGAGCCAGAGAACCAGGTCAGCAGAGCTGCTTTAGAGCCAGAGAACCAGGTCAGCAGAGCTGCTTTAGAGCCAGAGAACCCGGTCAGCAGAGCTGCTCTAGCTGACACTGACTGACTGACTGACACGGACTGATTGACACTGACTGACACTGATTGACTGACACTGACACCGACTGACACTGACTGACACTGATTGACTGACACTGACTGACTGACACTAACTGGCACTGATTGACTGACACTGACTGGCTGACACTGACTGACTGACACTGATTGACTGACACTGACTAAATGACACTGACTGACACTGATTAAATGACACTGACTGACACTGATTGACTGACACTTACTGACTGACTACTCTCTACTACTCTACTACTCACTCTCTACTACTCTCTACTACTCTCTCTCTCTACTACTCACTCTCTACTACTCACTCTCTACTACTCACTCTCTACTACTCACTCTCTACTACTCTACTAATCTCTACTACTCACTCTCTACTACTCACTCTTTACTACTTTCTACTGCTCACTCTCTACTACTCACTCTCTACTACTCTCTCTCTATTGCTCTCTACTTTTCACTCTCTACTACTCTCTAGTACTTTCTCTCTACTACTCACTCTCTACTACTCACTCTCTACTACTCTCTACGAACCACTACTACTCTCTACTACTCTCTACCACACCCCCTCTACTACTCTACTACTCTCTCTCTATTACTCACTCTCTACTACTCTCTTTACCAATCTCTACTACTCACTCTCTACTATTCACTCTCTACTACTCACTCTCTACTACTCTCTACTATGCACTCTCCACTACTTAATCTCTACTATTCGCTCTCTACTACTCACTCTCTACTACTCTACTGCTCTCTACTACTCTCTCTACTACTCACTCTCTCCTACTAGCTCTCTACTACTCACTCTCTACTACTCTCTAATACTTTCTACCACTAACTCTCTACTACTCTACTACTCACTCTCTACTACTCTCTCTCAACTACTCACTCTACTACTCTCTACTACTCACTCTCTACTACTCTCTCTCTACTACTCACTCTCTACTACTCACTCTCTACTACTCACTCTCTACTACTCTCTACTACTCACTCTTCACTACTCACTCTCTACTACTCTCTACTTCTCACTCTCTACTACTCAATCTACTACTCACTCTCTACTAATCTCTACTACTCACTCTCTACTACACACTCTACTACTTACTCTCTACTACTCTCTACTACTCACTCTACTACTCACTCTCTACTACTCACTCTCTACTACTCCACTACTCTCTACTACTCATTCTCTAATACTCTACTACTCTCTACTTCTCTCTCTACTACTCACTCTCTACTACTCTCTACTACTCACTCTCTGCTGCTTTAGAGCCAGAGAACCAGGTCAGCAGAGCTGCTCTAGAGACTAAGAACCAGGTTAGCAGATCTGCTCTAGAGCCAGAGAACCAGGTCAGCAGTGCTGCTGTAGAGCCAGAGAAACAGGTTAGTAGAGCTGCTTTAGAGTGATAGAACCAGGTCAGCAGAGCTGCTTTAGAGGGAGAGAACCAGGTCAGCAGAGCTACTTTAGAGCCAAGGGACCAAGTCAGCAGAGCTGCTCTAGAGCCAGAGAAAAAGTTCAGCAGAACTGCTTTAGAGCCAGAGAACCAGGTCAGCAGAGCTGCTTTAGAGCCAGAGAACCAGGTCAGCAAAGCTGCTCTAGAGACTAAGAACTAGGTCAGCAGAGCTGCTCTCGAGCCAGAGAACCAGGTCAGCAGAGCTGCTGTAGAGCCAGAGAAACCAGGTCAGCAAAGCTGATTTAGAAGGAGAGAACCAGGTCAGCAGAGCTGCTTTAGAGCCAGAGAACCAGGTCAGCAGAGCTGCTTTAGAGCCAGAGAATCAGGTCAGCAGAGCTGCTCTAGCTGACACTGACTGACTGACTGACACGGGCTGATTGACACTGACTGACACTGATTGACTGGCACTGACACCGACTGACACTGACTGACACTGATTGACTGACACTGACTGACTGACACTAACTGGCACTGATTGACTGACACTGACTGACTGACACTGACTGACTGACACTGATTGACTGACACTGACTAAATGACACTGACTGACACTGATTAAATGACACTGACTGACACTGATTGACTGACACTTACTGACTGACTACTCTCTACTACTCTACTACTCACTCTCTACTACTCTCTACTACTCTCTCTCTCTACTACTCACTCTCTACTACTCACTCTCTACTACTCACTCTCTACTACTCTACTAATCTCTACTACTCACTCTCTACTACTCACTCTTTACTACTTTCTACTGCTCACTCTCTACTACTCACTCTCTACTACTCACTCTCTACTACTCTCTCTCTATTACTCTCTACTTTTCACTCTCTACTACTCTCTAGTACTTTCTCTCTACTACTCACTCTCTACTACTCACTCTCTACTACTCTCTACGACTCACTACTACTCTCTACTACTCTCTACCACACCCCCTCTACTACTCTACTACTCTCTCTCTACTACTCACTCTCTACTACTCTCTTTACCAATCTCTACTACTCACTCTCTACTATTCACTCTCTACTACTCACTCTCTACTACTCTCTACTACGCACTCTCCACTACTCAATCTCTACTATTCACTCTCTACTACTCACTCTCTACTACTCTACTGCTCTCTACTACTCTCTCTACTACTCGCTCTCTACTACTAGCTCTCTACTACTCACTCTCTACTACTCTCTATTACTTTCTACCACTCACTCTCTACTACTCTACTACTAACTCTGTACTACTCTCTCTCTACTACTCACGCTACTACTCTCTACTACTCATTCTCTACTACTCACTCTCTACTACTCACTCTCTACTACTCACTCTCTACTACTCACTCTCTCCTACTCACTCTACTACTCACTCTCTACTACTCTCTACTACTCACTCTCTACTACACACTCTACTACTCACTCTCTACTACTCTCTCTCTACTACTCACTCTCTACTACTCTCTTTACCAATCTCTACTACTCACTCTCTACTATTCACTCTGTACTACTCACTCTCTACTACTCTCTACTACGCACTCTCCACTACTCAATCTCTACTATTCGCTCTCTACTACTCACTCTCTACTACTCTACTGCTCTCTACTACTCTCTCTACTACTCGCTCTCTACTACTAGCTCTCTACTACTCACTCTCTACTACTCTCTATTACTTTCTACCACTAACTCTCTACTACTCTACTACTCACTCTCTACTACTCTCTCTCTACTACTCACTCTATACTACTCACTCTCTACTACTCTCTACTACTCACTCTTCACTACTCACTCTCTACTAGTCTCTACTTCGCACTCTCTACTATTCAATCTACTACTCACTCTCTACTAATCTCTACTACTCACTCTCTACTACACACTCTACTACTTACTCTCTACTACTCTCTACTACTCACTCTACTACTCACTCTCTACTACTCACTCTCTACTACTCCACTACTCTCTACTACTCATTCTCTAATACTCTACTACTCTCTACTTCTCTCTCTACTACTCACTCTCTACTACTCTCTACTACTCACTCTCTGCTGCTTTAGAGCCAGAGAACCAGGTCAGCAGAGCTGCTCTAGAGACTAAGAACTAGGTGAGCAGAGCTGCTATGGAGCCAGAGAACCAGGTCAGCAGAGCTGCTTTAGAGCCATAGAACCAGGTCAGCAGAGCTGCTTTAGAGCCAGAGAACGAGGTCAGCAGAGCTGCTCTAGCGGCAGAGAACCAGGTCAACAGAGCTGCTTTAGGGGGAGAGAACCAGCTCAGTGGAGCTGCTTTAGAGCCAGAGAACCAGGTCAGCAGAGCTGCTCTAGAGCCAGAGAACCCAGGTCAGCAGAGCTGCTTTAGAGGGAGAGAACCAGGTCAGCAGAGCTGCTTTAGAGCCAGAAAACCAAGTCAGCAGACCTGCTCTAGAGCCATAGAACCAGTTCAGCAGAGCTGCTTTAGAGCCATAGACCAAGGTCAGCAGAGCTGCTCTAGAGGCAGAGAACTAGGTCAGCAGAGCTGATTTAGAGGGAGAGAACCAGGTCAGCAGAGCTGCACTAGAGCCAGAGAATCAGGTCAGCAGAGCTGCTCTAGAGCCATAGAACCAGGTCAGCAGAGCTGCTTTTGAGCCAGAGAACCAGGTCAGCAGAGCTGCTCTAGAGCCTAAGAACCAGGTCAGCAGATCTGCTCTAGAGCCAGAGAACCAGGTCAGCAGTGCTGCTGTAGAGCCAGAGAAACAGGTCAGTAGAGCTGCTTTAGAGCGATAGAACCAGGTCAGCAGAGCTGCTTTAGAGGGAAAGAACCAGGTTAGCAGAGATACTTTAGAGCCAAGGGACCAAGTCAGCAGAGCTGCTCTAGAGCCAGAGAACACGTTCAGCAGAACTGCTTTAGAGCCAGAGAACCAGGTCAGCAGAGCTGCTTTAGAGCCAGAGAACCAGGTCAGCAGAGCTGCTCTAGAGACTAAGAACTAGGTCAGCAGAGCTGCTCTCGAGCCAGAGAACCAGGTCAGCAGAGCTGCTCTAGAGACTAAGAACTAGGTCAGCAGAGCTGCTCTCGAGCCAGAGAACCAGGTCAGCAGAGCTGCTTTAGAGCCAGAGAACCAGGTCAGCAGATCTGCTCTAGAGCCAGAGAACCAGGTCAGCAGTGCTGCTGTAGAGCCAGAGAAACAGGTCAGTAGAGCTGCTTTAGAGCGATAGAACCAGGTCAGCAGAGCTTCTTTAGAGGGAGAGAACCAGGTTAGCAGAGCTACTTTAGAGCCAAGGGACCAAGTCAGCAGAGCTGCTCTAGAGCCAGAGAACACGTTCAGCAGAACTGCTTTAGAGCCAGAGAACCAGGTCAGCAGAGCTGCTTTAGAGCCAGAGAACCAGGTCAGCAGAGCTGCTCTAGAGACTAAGAACTAGGTCAGCAGAGCTGCTCTCGAGCCAGAGAACCAGGTCAGCAGAGCTGCTCTAGAGACTAAGAACTAGGTCAGCAGAGCTGCTCTCGAGCCAGAGAACCAGGTCAGCAGAGCTGCTTTAGAGCCAGAGAACCAGGTCAGCAGAGCTGCTTTAGAGCCAGAGAACCCGGTCAGCAGAGCTGCTCTAGCTGACACTGACTGACTGACTGACACGGACTGATTGACACTGACTGACACTGATTGACTGACACTGACACCGACTGACACTGACTGACACTGATTGACTGACACTGACTGACTGACACTAACTGGCACTGATTGACTGACACTGACTGGCTGACACTGACTGACTGACACTGATTGACTGACACTGACTAAATGACACTGACTGACACTGATTAAATGACACTGACTGACACTGATTGACTGACACTTACTGACTGACTACTCTCTACTACTCTACTACTCACTCTCTACTACTCTCTACTACTCTCTCTCTCTACTACTCACTCTCTACTACTCACTCTCTACTACTCACTCTCTACTACTCACTCTCTACTACTCTACTAATCTCTACTACTCACTCTCTACTACTCACTCTTTACTACTTTCTACTGCTCACTCTCTACTACTCACTCTCTACTACTCTCTCTCTATTGCTCTCTACTTTTCACTCTCTACTACTCTCTAGTACTTTCTCTCTACTACTCACTCTCTACTACTCACTCTCTACTACTCTCTACGACTCACTACTACTCTCTACTACTCTCTACCACACCCCCTCTACTACACTACTACTCTCTCTCTATTACTCACTCTCTACTACTCTCTTTACCAATCTCTACTACTCACTCTCTACTATTCACTCTCTACTACTCACTCTCTACTACTCTCTACTATGCACTCTCCACTACTTAATCTCTACTATTCGCTCTCTACTACTCACTCTCTACTACTCTACTGCTCTCTACTACTCTCTCTACTACTCACTCTCTACTACTAGCTCTCTACTACTCACTCTCTACTACTCTCTATTACTTTCTACCACTAACTCTCTACTACTCTACTACTCACTCTCTACTACTCTCTCTCAACTACTCACTCTACTACTCTCTACTACTCACTCTCTACTACTCTCTCTCTACTACTCACTCTCTACTACTCACTCTCTACTACTCACTCTCTACTACTCTCTACTACTCACTCTTCACTACTCACTCTCTACTACTCTCTACTTCTCACTCTCTACTACTCAATCTACTACTCACTCTCTACTAATCTCTACTACTCACTCTCTACTACACACTCTACTACTTACTCTCTACTACTCTCTACTACTCACTCTACTACTCACTCTCTACTACTCACTCTCTACTACTCCACTACTCTCTACTACTCATTCTCTAATACTCTACTACTCTCTACTTCTCTCTCTACTACTCACTCTCTACTACTCTCTACTACTCACTCTCTGCTGCTTTAGAGCCAGAGAACCAGGTCAGCAGAGCTGCTCTAGAGACTAAGAACCAGGTCAGCAGATCTGCTCTAGAGCCAGAGAACCAGGTCAGCAGTGCTGCTGTAGAGCCAGAGAAACAGGTTAGTAGAGCTGCTTTAGAGCGATAGAACCAGGTCAGCAGAGCTGCTTTAGAGGGAGAGAACCAGGTCAGCAGAGCTACTTTAGAGCCAAGGGACCAAGTCAGCAGAGCTGCTCTAGAGCCAGAGAAAAAGTTCAGCAGAACTGCTTTAGAGCCAGAGAACCAGGTCAGCAGAGCTGCTTTAGAGCCAGAGAACCAGGTCAGCAAAGCTGCTCTAGAGACTAAGAACTAGGTCAGCAGAGCTGCTCTCGAGCCAGAGAACCAGGTCAGCAGAGCTGCTGTAGAGCCAGAGAAACCAGGTCAGCAAAGCTGATTTAGAAGGAGAGAACCAGGTCAGCAGAGCTGCTTTAGAGCCAGAGAACCAGGTCAGCAGAGCTGCTTTAGAGCCAGAGAATCAGGTCAGCAGAGCTGCTCCAGCTGACACTGACTGACTGCCTGACACGGACTGATTGACACTGACTGACACTGATTGACTGACACTGACAACGACTGACACTGACTGACACTGATTGACTGACACTGACTGACTGACACTAACTGGCACTGATTGACTGACACTGACTGACTGACACTGACTGACTGACACTGATTGACTGACACTGACTAAATGACACTGACTGACACTGATTAAATGACACTGACTGACACTGATTGACTGACACTTACTGACTGACTACTCTCTACTACTCTACTACTCACTCTCTACTACTCTCTACTACTCTCTCTCTCTACTACTCACTCTCTACTACTCACTCTCTACTACTCACTCTCTACTACTCACTCTCTACTACTCTACTAATCTCTACTACTCACTCTCTACTACTCACTCTTTACTACTTTCTACTGCTCACTCTCTACTACTCACTCTCTACTACTCTCTCTCTATTGCTCTCTACTTTTCACTCTCTACTACTCTCTAGTACTTTCTCTCTACTACTCACTCTCTACTACTCACTCTCTACTACTCTCTACGACTCACTACTACTCTCTACTACTCTCTACCACACCCCCTCTACTACTCTACTACTCTCTCTCTATTACTCACTCTCTACTACTCTCTTTACCAATCTCTACTACTCACTCTCTACTATTCACTCTCTACTACTCACTCTCTACTACTCTCTACTATGCACTCTCCACTACTTAATCTCTACTATTCGCTCTCTACTACTCACTCTCTACTACTCTACTGCTCTCTACTACTCTCTCTACTACTCACTCTCTACTACTAGCTCTCTACTACTCACTCTCTACTACTCTCTATTACTTTCTACCACTAACTCTCTACTACTCTACTACTCACTCTCTACTACTCTCTCTCAACTACTCACTCTACTACTCTCTACTACTCACTCTCTACTACTCTCTCTCTACTACTCACTCTCTACTACTCACTCTCTACTACTCACTCTCTACTACTCTCTACTACTCACTCTTCACTACTCACTCTCTACTACTCTCTACTTCTCACTCTCTACTACTCAATCTACTACTCACTCTCTACTAATCTCTACTACTCACTCTCTACTACACACTCTACTACTTACTCTCTACTACTCTCTACTACTCACTCTACTACTCACTCTCTACTACTCACTCTCTACTACTCCACTACTCTCTACTACTCATTCTCTAATACTCTACTACTCTCTACTTCTCTCTCTACTACTCACTCTCTACTACTCTCTACTACTCACTCTCTGCTGCTTTAGAGCCAGAGAACCAGGTCAGCAGAGCTGCTCTAGAGACTAAGAACCAGGTCAGCAGATCTGCTCTAGAGCCAGAGAACCAGGTCAGCAGTGCTGCTGTAGAGCCAGAGAAACAGGTTAGTAGAGCTGCTTTAGAGCGATAGAACCAGGTCAGCAGAGCTGCTTTAGAGGGAGAGAACCAGGTCAGCAGAGCTACTTTAGAGCCAAGGGACCAAGTCAGCAGAGCTGCTCTAGAGCCAGAGAAAAAGTTCAGCAGAACTGCTTTAGAGCCAGAGAACCAGGTCAGCAGAGCTGCTTTAGAGCCAGAGAACCAGGTCAGCAAAGCTGCTCTAGAGACTAAGAACTAGGTCAGCAGAGCTGCTCTCGAGCCAGAGAACCAGGTCAGCAGAGCTGCTGTAGAGCCAGAGAAACCAGGTCAGCAAAGCTGATTTAGAAGGAGAGAACCAGGTCAGCAGAGCTGCTTTAGAGCCAGAGAACCAGGTCAGCAGAGCTGCTTTAGAGCCAGAGAATCAGGTCAGCAGAGCTGCTCTAGCTGACACTGACTGACTGCCTGACACGGACTGATTGACACTGACTGACACTGATTGACTGACACTGACAACGACTGACACTGACTGACACTGATTGACTGACACTGACTGACTGACACTAACTGGCACTGATTGACTGACACTGACTGACTGACACTGACTGACTGACACTGATTGACTGACACTGACTAAATGACACTGACTGACACTGATTAAATGACACTGACTGACACTGATTGACTGACACTTACTGACTGACTACTCTCTACTACTCTACTACTCACTCTCTACTACTCTCTACTACTCTCTCTCTCTACTACTCACTCTCTACTACTCACTCTCTACTACTCACTCTCTACTACTCACTCTCTACTACTCTACTAATCTCTACTACTCACTCTCTACTACTCACTCTTTACTACTTTCTACTGCTCACTCTCTACTACTCACTCTCTACTACTCTCTCTCTATTGCTCTCTACTTTTCACTCTCTACTACTCTCTAGTACTTTCTCTCTACTACTCACTCTCTACTACTCACTCTCTACTACTCTCTACGACTCACTACTACTCTCTACTACTCTCTACCACACCCCCTCTACTACTCTACTACTCTCTCTCTATTACTCACTCTCTACTACTCTCTTTACCAATCTCTACTACTCACTCTCTACTATTCACTCTCTACTACTCACTCTCTACTACTCTCTACTATGCACTCTCCACTACTTAATCTCTACTATTCGCTCTCTACTACTCACTCTCTACTACTCTACTGCTCTCTACTACTCTCTCTACTACTCACTCTCTACTACTAGCTCTCTACTACTCACTCTCTACTACTCTCTATTACTTTCTACCACTAACTCTCTACTACTCTACTACTCACTCTCTACTACTCTCTCTCAACTACTCACTCTACTACTCTCTACTACTCACTCTCTACTACTCTCTCTCTACTACTCACTCTCTACTACTCACTCACTACTACTCACTCTCTACTACTCTCTACTACTCACTCTTCACTACTCACTCTCTACTACTCTCTACTTCTCACTCTCTACTACTCAATCTACTACTCACTCTCTACTAATCTCTACTACTCACTCTCTACTACACACTCTACTACTTACTCTCTACTACTCTCTACTACTCACTCTACTACTCACTCTCTACTACTCACTCTCTACTACTCCACTACTCTCTACTACTCATTCTCTAATACTCTACTACTCTCTACTTCTCTCTCTACTACTCACTCTCTACTACTCTCTACTACTCACTCTCTGCTGCTTTAGAGCCAGAGAACCAGGTCAGCAGAGCTGCTCTAGAGACTAAGAACCAGGTCAGCAGATCTGCTCTAGAGCCAGAGAACCAGGTCAGCAGTGCTGCTGTAGAGCCAGAGAAACAGGTTAGTAGAGCTGCTTTAGAGCGATAGAACCAGGTCAGCAGAGCTGCTTTAGAGGGAGAGAACCAGGTCAGCAGAGCTACTTTAGAGCCAAGGGACCAAGTCAGCAGAGCTGCTCTAGAGCCAGAGAAAAAGTTCAGCAGAGCTGCTTTAGAGCCAGAGAACCAGGTCAGCAAAGCTGCTCTAGAGACTAAGAACTAGGTCAGCAGAGCTGCTCTCGAGCCAGAGAACCAGGTCAGCAGAGCTGCTGTAGAGCCAGAGAAACCAGGTCAGCAAAGCTGATTTAGAAGGAGAGAACCAGGTCAGCAGAGCTGCTTTAGAGCCAGAGAACCAGGTCAGCAGAGCTGCTTTAGAGCCAGAGAATCAGGTCAGCAGAGCTGCTCTAGCTGACACTGACTGACTGCCTGACACGGACTGATTGACACTGACTGACACTGATTGACTGACACTGACAACGACTGACACTGACTGACACTGATTGACTGACACTGACTGACTGACACTAACTGGCACTGATTGACTGACACTGACTGACTGACACTGACTGACTGACACTGATTGACTGACACTGACTAAATGACACTGACTGACACTGATTAAATGACACTGACTGACACTGATTGACTGACACTTACTGACTGACTACTCTCTACTACTCTACTACTCACTCTCTACTACTCTCTACTACTCTCTCTCTCTACTACTCACTCTCTACTACTCACTCTCTACTACTCACTCTCTACTACTCTACTAATCTCTACTACTCACTCTCTACTACTCACTCTTTACTACTTTCTACTGCTCACTCTCTACCACTCACTCTCTACTACTCACTCTCTACTACTCTCTCTCTATTACTCTCTACTTTTCACTCTCTACTACTCTCTAGTACTTTCTCTCTACTACTCACTCTCTACTACTCACTCTCTACTACTCTCTACGACTCACTACTACTCTCTACTACTCTCTACCACACCCCCTCTACTACTCTACTACTCTCTCTCTACTACTCACTCTCTACTACTCTCTTTACCAATCTCTACTACTCACTCTCTACTATTCACTCTCTACTACTCACTCTCTACTACTCTCTACTACGCACTCTCCACTACTCAATCTCTACTATTCACTCTCTACTATTCACTCTCTACTACTCTACTGCTCTCTACTACTCTCTCTACTACTCGCTCTCTATTACTAGCTCTCTACTACTCACTCTCTACTACTCTCTATTACTTTCTACCACTCACTCTCTACTACTCTACTACTAACTCTGTACTACTCTCTCTCTCTACTATTCACGCTACTACTCTCTACTACTCATTCTCTACTACTCACTCTCTACTACTCACTCTCTACTACTCACTCTCTACTACTCACTCTCTCCTACTCACTCTACTACTCACTCTCTACTACTCTCTACTACTCACTCTCTACTACACACTCTACTACTCACTCTCTACTACTCTCTCTCTACTACTCACTCTCTACTACTCTCTTTACCAATCTCTACTACTCACTCTCTACTATTCACTCTGTACTACTCACTCTCTACTACTCTCTACTACGCACTCTCCACTACTCAATCTCTACTATTCGCTCTCTACTACTCACTCTCTACTACTCTACTGCTCTCTACTACTCTCTCTACTACTCGCTCTCTACTACTAGCTCTCTACTACTCACTCTCTACTACTCTCTATTACTTTCTACCACTAACTCTCTACTACTCTACTACTCACTCTCTACTACTCTCTCTCTACTACTCACTCTCTACTACTCACTCTCTACTACTCTCTACTACTCACTCTTCACTACTCACTCTCTACTAGTCTCTACTTCTCACTCTCTACTATTCAATCTACTACTCACTCTCTACTAATCTCTACTACTCACTCTCTACTACACACTCTACTACTTACTCCCTACTACTCTCTACTACTCACTCTACTACTCACTCTCTACTACTCACTCTCTACTACTCCACTACTCTCTACAACTCATTCTCTAATACTCTACTACTCTCTACTTCTCTCTCTACTACTCACTCTCTACTACTCTCTACTACTCACTCTCTGCTGCTTTAGAGCCAGAGAACCAGGTCAGCAGAGCTGCTCTAGAGACTAAGAACTAGGTGAGCAGAGCTGCTATGGAGCCAGAGAACCAGGTCAGCAGAGCTGCTTTAGAGCCATAGAACCAGGTCAGCAGAGCTGCTTTAGAGCGAGAGAACCAGGTCAGCAGAGCTGCTCTAGCGGCAGAGAACCAGGTCAACAGAGCTGCTTTAGGGGGAGAGAACCAGCTCAGTGGAGCTGCTTTAGAGCCAGAGAACCAGGTCAGCAGAGCTGCTCTAGAGCCAGAGAACCCAGGTCAGCAGAGCTGCTTTAGAGGGAGAGAACCAGGTCAGCAGAGCTGCTTTAGAGCCAGAAAACCAGGTCAGCAGACCTGCTCTAGAGCCATAGAACCAGGTCAGCAGAGCTGCTTTAGAGCCATAGACCAAGGTCAGCAGAGCTGCTCTAGAGGCAGAGAACTAGGTCAGCAGAGCTGATTTAGAGGGAGAGAACCAGGTCAGCAGAGCTGCACTAGAGCCAGAGAACCAGGTCAGCAGAGCTGCTCTAGAGCCATAGAACCAGGTCAGCAGAGCTGCTTTTGAGCCAGAGAACCAGGTCAGCAGAGCTGCTCTAGAGCCTAAGAACCAGGTCAGCAGATCTGCCCTAGAGCCAGAGAACCAGGTCAGCAGTGCTGCTGTAGAGCCAGAGAAACAGGTCAGTAGAGCTGCTTTAGAGCGATAGAACCAGGTCAGCAGAGCTGCTTTAGAGGGAGAGAACCAGGTCAGCAGAGCTACTTTAGAGCCAAGGGACCAAGTCAGCAGAGCTGCTCTAGAGCCAGAGAACACGTTCAGCAGAACTGCTTTAGAGCCAGAGAACCAGGTCAGCAGAGCTGCTTTAGAGCCAGAGAACCAGGTCAGCAGAGCTGCTCTAGAGACTAAGAACTAGGTCAGCAGAGCTGCTCTCGAGCCAGAGAACCAGGTCAGCAGAGCTGCTCTAGAGACTAAGAACTAGGTCAGCAGAGCTGCTCTCGAGCCAGAGAACCAGGTCAGCAGAGCTGCTTTAGAGCCAGAGAACCAGGTCAGCAGAGCTGCTTTAGAGCCAGAGAACCCGGTCAGCAGAGCTGCTCTAGCTGACACTGACTGACTGACTGACTGACACGGACTGATTGACACTGACTGACACTGATTGACTGACACTGACACCGACTGACACTGACTGACACTGATTGACTGACACTGACTGACTGACACTAACTGGCACTGATTGACTGACACTGACTGACTGACACTGACTGACTGACACTGATTGACTGACACTGACTAAATGACACTGACTGACACTGATTAAATGACACTGACTGACACTGATTGACTGACAGTTACTGACTGACTACTCTCTACTACTCTACTACTCACTCTCTACTACTCTCTACTACTCTCTCTCTACTACTCACTTTCTACTACTCACTCTCTACTACTCACTCTCTACTACTCACTCTCTACTACTCTACTAATCTCTACTACTCACTCTCTACTACTCACTCTTTACTACTTTCTACTGCTCACTCTCTACTACTCACTCTCTACTACTCACTCTCTACTACTCTCTCTCTATTACTCTCTACTTTTCACTCTCTACTACTCTCTAGTACTTTCTCTCTACTACTCACTCTCTACTACTCACTCTCTACTACTCTCTACGACTCACTACTACTCTCTACTACTCTCTACCACACCCCCTCTACTACTCTACTACTCTCTCTCTCTACTACTCTCTTTACCAATCTCTACTACTCACTCTCTACTATTCACTCTCTACTACTCACTCTCTACTACTCTCTACTACGCACTCTCCACTACTCAATCTCTACTATTTGCTCTCTACTACTCACTCTCTACTACTCTACTGCTCTCTACTACTCTCTCTACTTCTCGCTCTCTACTACTAGCTCTCTACTACTCACTCTCTACTACTCTCTATTACTTTCTACCACTCACTCTCTACTACTCTACTACTCACTCTGTACTACTCTCTCTCTACTACTCACTCTACTACTCTCTACTACTCATTCTCTACTACTCTCTCACTACTACTCACTCTCTACTACTCACTCTCTACTACTCACTCTCTACTACTCTCTACTACTCACTCTTCACTACTCACTCTATACTACTCTCTACTTCTCACTCTCTACTACTCACTCTACTACTCACTCTCTACTACTCTCTACTACTCACTCTTTACCACACACTCTACTACTAACTCTCTACTACTCTCTATTACTCACTCTACTACTCACTCTCTACTACTCACTCTCTACTACTCCACTACTCTCTACTACTCATTCTCTAATACTCTACTACTCTCTACTTCTCTCTCTACTACTCACTCTCTACTACTCTCTACTACTCACTCTCTGCTGCTTTAGAGCCAGAGAACCAGGTCAGCAGAGCTGCTCTAGAGACTAAGAACTAGGTCAGCAGAGCTGCTATGGAGCCAGAGAACCAGGTCAGCAGAGCTGCTTTAGAGCCATAGAACCAGGTCAGCAGAGCTGCTTTAGAGCCAGAGAACCAGGTCGGCAGAGCTGCTCTAGTGGCAGAGAACCAGGTCAACAGAGCTGCTTTAGGGGGAGAGAACCAGCTCAGTGGAGCTGCTTTAGAGCCAGAGAACCAGGTCAGCAGAGCTGCTCTAGAGCCAGAGAACCCAGGTCAGCAGAGCTGCTTTAGAGGGAGAGAACCAGGTCAGCAGAGCTGCTTTAGAGGCAGAAAACCAGGTCAGCAGACCTGCTCTAGAGCCAGAGAACCAGGTCAGCAAAGCTGCTTTAGAGCCATAGACCAAGGTCAGCAGAGCTGCTCTAGAGGCAGAGAACTAGGTCAACAGAGCTGATTTAGAGGGAGAGAACCAGGTCAGCAGAGCTGCACTAGAGCCAGAGAATCAGGTCAGCAGAGCTGCTCTAGAGCCATAGAACCAGGTCAGCAGAGCTGCTTTTGAGCCAGAGAACCAGGTCAGCAGAGCTGCTCTAGAGCCTAAGAACCAGGTCAGCAGATCTGCTCTAGAGCCAGAGAACCAGGTCAGCAGTGCTGCTGTAGAGCCAGAGAAACAGGTCAGTAGAGCTGCTTTAGAGCGATAGAACCAGGTCAGCAGAGCTGCTTTAGAGGGAGAGAACCAGGTCAGCAGAGCTACTTTAGAGCCAAGGGACAAAGTCAGCAGAGCTGGTCTAGACCCAGAGAACAAGTTCAGCAGAACTGCTTTAGAGCCAGAGAACCAGGTCAACAGAGCTGCTTTAGGGGGAGAGAACCAGCTCAGTGGAGCTGCTTTAGAGCCCGAGAACCAGGTCAGCAGAGCTGCTCTAGAGCCAGAGAACCCAGGTCAGCAGAGCTGCTTTAGAGGGATAGAACCAGGTCAGCAGAGCTGCTTTAGAGCCAGAAAACCAGGTCAGCAGACCTGCTCTAGAGCCTAAGAACCAGGTCAGCAGATCTGCTCTAGAGCCAGAGAACCAGGTCAGAAGTGCTGCTGTAGAGCCAGAGAAACAGGTCAGTAGAGCTGCTTTAGAGCGATAGAACCAGGTCAGCAGAGCTGGTTTAGAGGGAGAGAACCAGGTCAGCAGAGCTACTTTAGAGCCAAGGGACAAAGTCAGCAGAGCTGCTCTAGAGCCAGAGAACAAGTTCAGCAGAACTGCTTTAGAGCCAGAGAACCAGGTCAGCAGAGCTGCTTTAGAGCCAGAGAACCAGGTCAGCAGAGCTGCTCTAGAGAATAAGAACTAGGTCAGCAGAGCTGCTCTCGAGCCAGAGAACCAGGTCAGCAGAGCTGCTGTAGAGCCAGAGAAACCAGGTCAGCAAAGCTGATTTAGAAGGAGAGAACCAGATCAGCAGAGCTGCTTTAGAGCCAGAGAACCAGGTCAGCAGAGCTGCTTTAGAGCCAGAGAACCAGGTCAGCAGAGCTGCTCTAGCTGACACTGACTGACTGACTGACACGGACTGATTGACACTGACTGACACTGATTGACTGACACTGACTGACTGACACTAACTGGCACTGATTGACTGACACTGACTGACTGACACTGACTGACTGACACTGATTGACTGACATCGACTGAATGACACTGACTGACACTGATTAAATGACACTGACTGACACTGATTGACTGACACTTACTGACTGACTACTCTCTACTACTCTACTACTCACTCTCTACTACTCTCTACTACTCTCTCTCTCTACTACTCACTCTCTACTACTCACTCTCTACTACTCACTCTCTACTACTCTACTAATCTCTACTACTCACTCTATACTACTCACTCTTTACTACTTTCTACTGCTCACTCTCTACTACTCACTCTCTACTACTCTCTCTCTATTACCCTCTACTTGTCACTCTCTACTACTCTCTAGTACTTTCTCTCTACTACTCACTCTCTACTACTCACTCTCTACTACTCTCTACGACTCACTACTACTCTCTACTACTCTCTACCACACCCCCTCTACTACTCTCTTTACCAATCTCTACTACTCACTCTCTACAATTCACTCTCTACTACTCACTCTCTACTACTCTCTACTACGCACTCTCCACTGCTCAATCTCTACTATTCACTCTCTACTACTCACTCTCTACTATTCTACTGCTCTCTACTACTCTCTCTACTACTCGCTCTCTTACTAGCTCTCTACTACTCACTCTCTACTACTCTCTATTACTTTCTACCACTCACTCTCTACTACTCTACTACTCACTCTGTACTACTCTCTCTCTCTACTACTCACTCTACTACTCTCTACCACTCACTCTCTACTACTCACTCTCTACTACTCTCTCTCTACTACTCACTCTCTACTACTCACTCTCTACTACTCACTCTCTACTACTCACTCTTCACTACTCACTCTATACTACTCTCTACTTCTCACTCTCTACTACTCACTCTACTACTCACTCTCTACTACTCTCTACTACTCTCTCTCTCTACTACTCACTCTCTACTACTCACTCTCTACTACTCACTCTCTACTACTCACTCTCTACTACTCTACTAATCTCTACTACTCACTCTCTACTACTCACTCTTTACTACTTTCTACTGCTCACTCTCTACTACTCACTCTCTACTACTCACTCTCTACTACTCTCTCTCTATTACTCTCTACTTTTCACTCTCTACTACTCTCTAGTACTTTCTCCCTACTACTCACTCTCTACTACTCACTCTCTACTACTCTCTACGACTCACTACTACTCTCTACTACTCTCTGCCACACCCCCTCTACTACTCTACTACTCTCTCTCTACTACTCACTCTCTACTACTCTCTTTACCAATCTCTACTACTCACTCTCTACTACTCACTCTCTACTACTCTCTACTACGCACTCTCCACTACTCAATCTCTACTATTCACTCTCTACTACTCACTCTCTACTACTCTACTGCTCTCTACTACTCTCTCTACTACTCGCTTTCTACTACTAGCTCTCTACTACTCACTCTCTACTACTCTCTATTACTTTCTACCACTAACTCTCTACTACTCTACTACTCACTCTCTACTACTCTCTCTCTACTACTCACTCTACTACTCTCTACTACTCACTCTCTACTACTCTCTCTCTACTACCCACTCTCTACTACTCACTCTCCACTACTCACTCTCTACTACTCTCTACTACTCACTCTTCACTACTCACTCTATACTACTCTCTACTGCTCACTCTCTACTACTCACTCTACTACTCACTCCCTACTACTCTCTACTACTCACTCTCTACTACACACTCTACTACTTACTCTCTACTACTCTCTACTACTCACTCTACTACTCACTCTCTACTACTCTCTCTCTACTACTCACTCTCTACTACTCTCTTTACCAATCTCTACTACTCACTCTCTACTATTCACTCTCTACTACTCACTCTCTACTACTCTCTACTATGCACTCTCCACTACTCAATCTCTACTATTCGCTCTCTACTACTCACTCTCTACTACTCTACTGCTCTCTACTACTCTCTCTACTACTCGCTCTCTACTACTAGCTCTCTACTACTCACTCTCTACTACTCTCTATTACTTTCTACCACTAACTCTCTACTACTCTACTACTCACTCTCTACTACTCTCTCTCTACTACTCACTCTACTACTCTCTACTACTCACTCTCTACTACTCTCTCTCTACTGCTCACTCTCTACTACTCACTCTCTACTACTCACTCTCTACTACTCTCTACTACTCACTCTTCACTACTCACTCTCTACTACTCTCTACTTCTCACTCTCTACTACTCAATCTACTACTCACTCTCTACTAATCTCTACTACTCACTCTCTACTACACACTCTACTACTTACTCTCTACTACTCTCTACTACTCACTCTACTACTCACTCTCTACTACTCACTCTCTACTACTCCACTACTCTCTATTACTCATTCTCTAATACTCTACTACTCTCTACTTCTCTCTCTACTACTCACTCTCTACTACTCTCTACTACTCACTCTCTGCTGCTTTAGAGCCAGAGAACCAGGTCAGCAGAGCTGCTCTAGAGACTAAGAACTAGGTCAGCAGAGCTGCTATGGAGCCAGAGAACCAGGTCAGCAGAGCTGCTTTAGAGCCATAGAACCAGGTCAGCAGAGCTGCTTTAGAGCCAGAGAACCAGGTCAGCAGAGCTGCTCTAGCGGCAGAGAACCAGGTCAACAGAGCTGCTTTAGGGGGAGAGAACCAGCTCAGTGGAGCTGCTTTAGAGCCAGAGAACCAGGTCAGCAGAGCTGCGCTAGAGCCAGAGAACCCAGGTCAGCAGAGCTGCTTTAGAGGGAGAGTACCAGGTCAGCAGAGCTGCTTTAGAGCCAGAAAACCAGGTCAGCAGACCTGCTCTAGAGCCAGCGAACCAGGTCAGCAGAGCTGCTTTAGAGCCATAGACCAAGGTCAGCAGAGCTGCTCTAGAGGCAGAGAACTAGGTCAGCAGAGCTGATTTAGAGCGAGAGAACCAGGTCAGCAGAGCTGCACTAGAGCCAGAGAATCAGGTCAGCAGAGCTGCTCTAGAGCCTAAGAACTAGGTCAGCAGATCTGCTCTAGAGCCAGAGAACCAGGTCAGCAGTGCTGATGTAGAGCCAGAGAAACAGGTCAGTAGAGCAGCTTTAGAGCGATAGAACCAGGTCAGCAGAGCTGCTTTAGAGGGAGAGAACCAGGTCAGCAGAGCTACTTTAGAGCCAAGGGACCAAGTCAGCAGAGCTGCTCTAGAGCCAGAGAACAAGTTCAGCAGAACTGCTTTAGAGCCAGAGAACCAGGTCAGCAGAGCTGCTTTAGAGCCAGAGAACCAGGTCAGCAGAGCTGCTCTAGAGACTAAGAACTAGGTCAGCAAAGCTGCTCTCGAGCCAGAGAACCAGGTCAGCAGAGCTGATGTAGAGCCAGAGAAACCAGGTCAGCAAAGCTGATTTAGAAGGAGAGAACCAGGTCAGCAGAGCTGCTTTGGAGCCAGAGAACCAGGTCAGCAGAGCTGCTTTAGAGCCAGAGAACCCGGTCAGCAGAGCTGCTCTAGCTGACACTGACTGACTGACTGACTGACTGACATGGACTGATTGACACTGACTGACACTGATTGACTGACACTGACTGACTGACACTAACTGGCACTGATTGACTGACACTGACTGACTGACACTGACTGACTGACACTGATTGACTGACACTGACTAAATGACACTGACTGACACTGATTGAATGACACTGACTGACACTGATTGACTGACACTTACTGACTGACTACTCTCTACTACTCTACTACTCACTCTCTACTACTCTCTACTACTCTCTCTCTACTACTCACTCTCTACTACTCACTCTCTAATACTCACTCTCTACTACTCACTCTCTACTACTCTACTAATCTCTACTACTCACTCTCTACTACTCACTCTTTACTACTTTCTACTGCTCACTCTCTACTACTCACTCTCTCCTACACACTCTCTACTACTCTCTCTCTATTACTCTCTACTTTTCACTCTCTACTACTCTCTAGTACTTTCTCTCTACTACTCACTCTCTACTACTCACTCTCTACTACTCTCTACGACTCACTACTACTCTCTACTACTCTCTACCACACCCCCTCTACTACTCTACTACTCTCTCTCTACTACTCACTCTCTACTACTCTCTTTATCAATCTCTACTACTCACTCTCTACTATTCACTCTCTACTACTCACTCTCTACTACTCTCTACTACGCACTCTCCACTACTCAATCTCTACTATTTGCTCTCTACTACTCACTCTCTACTACTCTACTGCTCTCTACTACTCTCTCTACTACTCGCTCTCTACTACTAGCTCTCTACTACTCACTCTCTACTACTCTCTATTACTTTCTACCACTCACTCTCTACTACTCTACTACTCACTCTGTACTACTCTCTCTCCACTACTCACTCTACTACTCTCTACTACTCATTCTCTACTACTCTCTCTCTACTACTCACTCTCTACTACTCACTCTCTACTACTCTCTACTACTCACTCTTCACTACTCACTCTATACTACTCTCTACTTCTCACTCTCTACTACTCACTCTACTACTCACTCTCTACTACTCTCTACTACTCACTCTTTACCACACACTCTACTAATTACTCTCTACTACTCTCTATTACTCACTCTACTACTCACTCTCTACTACTCACTCTCTACTATTCCACTACTCTCTACTACTCATTCTCTAATACTCTACTACTCTCTACTTCTCTCTCTACTACTCACTCTCTACTACTCTCTACTACTCACTCTCTGCTGCTTTAGAGCCAGAGAACCAGGTCAGCAGAGCTGCTCTAGAGACTAAGAACTAGATCAGCAGAGCTGCTATGGAGCCAGAGAACCAGGTCAGCAGAGCTGCTTTAGAGCCATAGAACCAGGTCAGCAGAGCTGCTTTAGAGCCAGAGAACCAGGTCGGCAGAGCTGCTCTAATGGCAGAGAACCAGGTCAACAGAGCTGCTTTAGGGGGAGAGAACCAGCTCAGTGGAGCTGCTTTAGAGCCAGAGAACCAGGTCAGCAGAGCTGCTCTAGAGCCAGAGAACCCAGGTCAGCAGAGCTGCTTTAGAGGGAGAGAACCAGGTCAGCAGAGCTGCTTTAGAGCCAGAAAACCAGGTCAGCAGACCTGCTCTAGAGCCAGAGAACCAGGTCAGCAAAGCTGCTTTAGAGCCATAGACCAAGGTCAGCAGAGCTGCTCTAGAGGCAGAGAACTAGGTCAGCAGAGCTGATTTAGAGGGAGAGAACCAGGTCAGCAGAGCTGCACTAGAGCCAGAGAATCAGGTCAGCAGAGCTGCTCTAGAGCCATAGAACCAGGTCAGCAGAGCTGCTTTAGGGGGAGAGAACCAGCTCAGTGGAGCTGCTTTTGAGCCAGAGAACCAGGTCAGCAGAGCTGCTCTAGAGCCAGAGAACCCAGGTCAGCAGAGCTGCTTTAGAGGGAGAGAACCAGGTCAGCAGAGCTGCTTTAGAGCCAGAAAACCAGGTCAGCAGACCTGCTCTAGAGCCTAAGAACCAGGTCAGCAGATCTGCTCTAGAGCCAGAGAACCAGGTCAGCAGTGCTGCTGTAGAGCCAGAGAAACAGGTCAGTAGAGCTGCTTTAGAGCGATAGAACCAGGTCAGCAGAGCTGCTTTAGAGGGAGAGAACCAGGTCAGCAGAGCTACTTTAGAGCCAAGGTACAAAGTCAGCAGAGCTGCTCTAGAGCCAGAGAACAAGTTCAGCAGAACTGATTTAGAGCCAGAGAACCAGGTCAGCAGAGCTGCTTTAGAGCCAGAGAACCAGGTCAGCAGAGCTGTTCTAGAGAATAAGAACTAGGTCAGCAGAGCTGCTCTCGAGCCAGAGAACCAGGTCAGCAGAGCTGCTGTAGAGCCAGAGAAACCAGGTCAGCAAAGCTGATTTAGAAGGAGAGAACCAGATCAGCAGAGCTGCTTTAGAGCCAGAGAACCAGGTCAGCAGAGCTGCTTTAGAGCCAGAGAACCAGGTCAGCAGAGCTGCTCTAGCTGACACTGACTGACTGACTGACACGGCCTGATTGACACTGACTGACACTAATTGACTGACACTGACACCGACTGACACTGACTGACACTGATTGACTGACACTGACTGGCTGACACTAACTGGCACTGATTGACTGACACTGACTGACTGACACTGACTGACTGACACTGATTGACTGACATCGACTGAATGACACTGACTGACACTGATTAAATGACACTGACTGACACTGATTGACTGACACTTACTGACTGACTACTCTCTACTACTCTACTACTCACTCTCTACTACTCTCTACAAATCTCTCTCTCTCTACTACTCACTCTCTACTACTCTCTCTCTCTACTACTCACTCTCTACTACTCACTCTCTACTACTCACTCTCTACTACTCACTCTCTACTACTCTACTAATCTCTACTACTCACTCTCTACTACTCACTCTTTACTACTTTCTACTGCTCACTCTCTACTACTCACTCTCTACTACTCACTCTCTACTACTCTCTCTCTATTACTCTCTACTTGTCACTCTCTACTACTCTCTAGTACTTTCTCTCTACTACTCACTCTCTACTACTCACTCTCTACTACTCTCTACGACTCACTACTACTCTCTACTACTCTCTACCACACCCCCTCTACTACTCTCTTTACCAATCTCTACTACTCACTCTCTACAATTCACTCTCTACTACTCACTCTCTACTACTCTCTACTACGCACTCTCCACTACTCAATCTCTACTATTAACTCTCTACTACTCACTCTCTACTACTCTACTGCTCTCTACTACTCTCTCTACTACTCGCTCTCTACTACTAACTCTCTACTACTCACTCTCTACTACTCTCTATTACTTTCTACCACTCACTCTCTACTACTCTACTACTCACTCTGTACTACTCTCTCTCTCTACTACTCACTCTACTACTCTCTACTACTCACTCTCTACTACTCTCTCTCTACTACTCACTCTCTACTACTCACTCTCTACTACTCACTCTCTACTACTCTCTACTACTCACTCTTCACTACTCACTCTATACTACTCTCTACTTCTCACTCTCTACTACTCACTCTACTACTCACTCTCTACTACTCTCTACTTCTCACTCTCTACTACACACTCTACTACGTACTCTCTACTACTCTCTACTACTCACTCTACTACTCACTCTCTACTACTCACTCTCTACTACTCCACTACTCTCTACTACTCATTCTCTAATACTCTACTACTCTCTACTTCTCTCTCTACTACTCACTCTCTACTACTCTCTACTACTCACTCTCTGCTGCTTTAGAGCCAGAGAACCAGGTCAGCAGAGCTGCTCTAGAGACTAAGAACTAGGTCAGCAGAGCTGCTATGGAGCCAGAGAACCAGGTCAGCAGAGCTGCTTTAGAGCCATAGAACCAGGTCAGCAGAGCTGCTTTAGAGCCAGAGAACCAGGTCAGCAGAGCTGCTCTAGCGGCAGAGAACCAGGTCAACAGAGCTGCTTTAGGGGGAGAGAACCAGCTCAGTGGAGCTGCTTTAGAGCCAGGGAACCAGGTCAGCAGAGCTGCTCTAGAGCCAGAGAACCCAAGTCAGCAGAGCTGCTTTAGAGGGAGAGAACCAGGTCAGCAGAGCTGCTTTAGAGCCAGAAAACCAGGTCAGCAGACCTGCTCTAGAGCCAGAGAACCAGGTCAGCAGAGCTGCTTTAGAGCCATAGACCAAGGTCAGCAGAGCTGCTCTAGAGCCAGAGAACCAGGTCAGCAGAGCTGCTCTAGCTGACACTGACTGACTGACTGACTGACACGGACTGATTGACACTGACTGACACTGATTGACTGACACTGACACCGACTGACACTGACTGACACTGATTGACTGACACTGACTGACTGACACTAACTGGCACTGATTGACTGACACTGACTGACTGACACTGACTGACTGACACTGATTGACTAACACTGACTGAATGACACTGACTGACACTGATTAAATGACACTGACTGACACTGATTGACTGACATTTACTGACTGACTACTCTCTACTACTCTACTACTCACTCTCTACTACTCTCTACTACTCTCTCTCTCTCTACTACTCACTCTCTACTACTCACTCTCTACTACTCACTCTCTACTACTCACTCTCTACTACTCTACTAATCTCTACTACTCACTCTCTACTACTCACTCTTTACTACTTTCTACTGCTCACTCTCTACTACTCACTCTCTACTACTCTTTCTCTATTACTCTCTACTTGTCACTCTCTACTACTCTCTAGTACTTTCTCTCTACTACTCACTCTCTACTACTCACTCTCTACTACTCTCTACGACCCACTACTACTCTCTACTACTCTCTACCACACCCCCTCTACTACTCTACTACTCTCTCTCTACTACTCACTCTCTACTACTCACTCTCTACTACTCTCTACGACCCACTACTACTCTCTACTACTCTCTACCACACCCCCTCTACTACTCTACTACTCTCTCTCTCTCTACTACTCACTCTCTACTACTCTCTTTACCAATCTCTACTACTCACTCTCTACTATTCACTCTCTACTACTCACTCTCTACTACTCTCTACTACGCACTCTCCACTACTCAATCTCTACTATTCGCTCTCTACTACTCACTCTCTACTACTCGACTGCTCTCTACTACTCTCTCTACTACTCGCTCTCTACTACTAGCTCTCTACTACTCACTCTCTACTACTCCCTATTACTTTCTACCACTCACTCTCTACTACTCTACTACTCACTCTGTACTACTCTCTCTCTCTACTACTCACTCTACTACTCTCTACTACTCACTCTCTACTACTCTCTCTCTACTACTCACTCTCTACTACTCACTCTCTACTACTCACTCTCTACTACTCTCTACTACTCACTCTTCACTACTCACTCTATACTACTCTCTACTTCTCACTCTCTACTACTCACTCTACTACTCACTCTCTACTACTCTCTACTACTCACTCTCTACTACACACTCTACTACGTACTCTCTACTACTCTCTACTACTCACTCTCTACTACTCACTCTCTACTACTCCACTACTCTCTACTACTCATTCTCTAATACTCTACTACTCTCTACTTCTCTCTCTACTACTCACTCTCTACTACTCTCTACTACTCACTCTCTGCTGCTTTAGAGCCAGACAACCAGGTCAGCAGAGCTGCTCTAGAGACTAAGAACTAGGTCAGCAGAGCTGCTATGGAGCCAGAGAACCAGGTCAGCAGAGCTGCTTTAGAGCCATAGAACCAGGTCAGCAGGGCTGCTTTAGAGCCAGAGAACCAGGTCAGCAGAGCTGCTCTAGCGGCAGAGAGCCAGGTCAACAGAGCTGCTTTAGGGGGAGAGAACCAGCTCAATGGAGCTGCTTTAGAGCCAGGGAACCAGGTCAGCAGAGCTGCTCTAGAGCCAGAGAACCCAGGTCAGCAGAGCTGCTTTAGAGGGAGAGAACCAGGTCAGCAGAGCTGCTTTAGAGCCAGAAAACCAGGTCAGCAGACCTGCTCTAGAGCCAGAGAACCAGGTCAGCAGAGCTGCTTTAGAGCCATAGACCAAGGTCAGCAGAGCTGCTCTAGAGGCAGAGACCTAGGTCAGCAGAGCTGATTTAGAGGGAGAGAACCAGGTCAGAAGAGCTGCACTAGAGCCAGAGAATCAGGTCCGCAGAGCTGCTCTAGAGCCATAGAACCAGGTCAGCAGAGCTGCTTTTGAGCCAGAGAACCAGGTCAGCAGAGCTGCTCTAGAGCCTAAGAACCAGGTCAGCAGATCTGCTCTAGTGCCAGAGAACCAGGTCAGCAGTGCTGCTGTAGAGCCAGAGAAACAGGTCAGTAGAGCAGCTGCTTTAGAGCGATAGAACCAGGTCAGGAGATCTGCTTTAGAGGGAGAGAACCAGGTCAGCAGAGCTACTTTAGAGCAAAGGGACCAAGTCAGCAGAGCTGCTTTAGAGCCAGAGAACCAGGTCAGCAGAACTGCTTTAGAGCCAGAGAACCAGGTCAGCAGAGCTGCTTTAGAGTCAGAGAACCAGGTCAGCAGAGCTGCTCTAGAGACTAAGAACTAGGTCAGCAGAGCTGCTCTCGAGCCCGAGAACCAGGTCAGCAGAGCTGCTGTAGAGCCAGAGAAACCAGGTCAGCAAAGCTGATTTAGAAGGAGAGAACCAAGTCAGCAGAGCTGCTTTAGAGCCAGAGAACCAGGTCAGCAGAGCTGCTTTAGAGCCAGAGAACCAGGTCAGCAGAGCTGCTCTAGCTGACACTGACTGACTGACTGACACGGACTGATTGACACTGACTGACACTGATTGACTGACACTGACACCGACTGACACCGACTGACACTGATTGACTGACACTGACTGACTGACACTAACTGGCACTGATTGACTGACACTGACTGACTGACACTGACTGACTGACACTGATTGACTGACACTGACTGAATGACACTGACTGACACTGATTGAATGACACTGACTGACACTGATTGACTGAAACTTACTGACTGACTACTCTCTACTACTCTACTACTCACTCTCTACTACTTTCTATTACTGTCTCTCTACTACTCACTCTCTACTACTCACTCTCTACTACTCACTCTCTATTACTCTACTAATCTCTCCTACTCACTCTCTACTACTCACTCTTTACTACTTTCTACTGCTCTCTCTCCACTACTCACTCTCTACTACTCACTCTCTACTACTCTCTCTCTATTACTCTCTACTTTTCACTCTCTACTACTCTCTAGTACTCTCTCTCTACTACTCACTCTCTACTACTCTACTACGCACTCTCTACTACTCAACTACTCTCTACTACTCACTCTCTACTACTCTCAACTACTCTCTTACTAGTACTCACTCTCTACTACTCACTCTCTACTATTCACTCTCTACTACTCACTCTTTGCTACTCTCTACTACTCACTCGCTACTACTCCCTACTACTCACTCTCTACTACTCTCTACTACTACTCTCTACTACTCACTCTCTACTACTCTCTACTACTCACTACTACTCTCTACTACTCTCTACCACACCCCCTCTACTACTCTACTACTCTCTACTACTCTCTCTCTACTACTCACTCTCTTCTACTCTCTTTACCACTCTCTACTACTCACTCTCTACTATTCACTCTCTACGACTCACTCTCTACTACTCTCTACTACTCACTCTCTACTACTCACTCTCCACTACTCACTCTCTTCTACTCGCTCTCTACTACTCTCTACTACTCACTCTCTACTACTCTCTCCACTTCTCACTCTCTACTACTCACTCTACTACTCTGTCTCTACTACTCTCTACTACTCACTCTCTACTACACACTCTACTACTTGCTCTGCACTACTCCCTACTACTCACTCTACTACTCACTCTCTACTACTCACTCTCTGCTACTCCACTACTCTCTACTACTCATTCTCTAATACTCTACAACTCTCTACTACTCTCTCTACTACTCACTCTCTACTACTCTCTACTACTCACTCTCTACTACTCTCTCTCTCTACTACTCTCTACTACTCACTCACTACTACTCACTCTACTACTCATTCTACTACTTACTCTCTACTACTCACTCTCTACTATTCTCTTCTACTACTCTCTACTACTTCCTTTAATACTCACTCTCTACTACTCTACTACTCACTCTACTACTCTCTACTACTCACTTTCTGCTACTCTCTCTACTACTCTCCACTACTCACTCTCTACTACTCTCTCTCTCTCTACTACTCTCTACTACCCACTCTCTACTACTCACTCTACTACTCATTCTACTACTCACTCTCTACTACTCTCTTCTACTACTCTCTACTACTCACTCTAATATTCACTCTCTACTACTCTACTACTCACTCTCTGCTACTCACTCTACTACTCTCTACTATTCACTCTCTGCTACTCTCTCTACTAATCTCTACTACTCACTCTCTACTCTCTAATACTCACTCTCTACTCTCTACTACTCACTCTCTACTACTCACTCTCTACTACTCACTCTCTACTACTCACTCTCTACTACTCTACTAATCTCTACTACTCACTCTCTACTACTCACTCTTTACTACTTTCTACTGCTCACTCTCTACTACTCACTCTCTACTACTCTTTCTCTATTACTCTCTACTTGTCACTCTCTACTACTCTCTAGTACTTTCTCTCTACTACTCACTCTCTACTACTCACTCTCTACTACTCTCTACGACCCACTACTACTCTCTACTACTCTCTACCACACCCCCTCTACTACTCTACTACTCTCTCTCTACTACTCACTCTCTACTACTCACTCTCTACTACTCTCTACGACCCACTACTACTCTCTACTACTCTCTACCACACCCCCTCTACTACTCTACTACTCTCTCTCTCTCTACTACTCACTCTCTACTACTCTCTTTACCAATCTCTACTACTCACTCTCTACTATTCACTCTCTACTACTCACTCTCTACTACTCTCTACTACGCACTCTCCACTACTCAATCTCTACTATTTGCTCTCTACTACTCACTCTCTACTACTCGACTGCTCTCTACTACTCTCTCTACTACTCGCTCTCTACTACTAGCTCTCTACTACTCACTCTCTACTACTCCCTATTACTTTCTACCACTCACTCTCTACTACTCTACTACTCACTCTGTACTACTCTCTCTCTCTACTACTCACTCTACTACTCTCTACTACTCACTCTCTACTACTCTCTCTCTACTACTCACTCTCTACTACTCACTCTCTACTACTCACTCTCTACTACTCTCTACTACTCACTCTTCACTACTCACTCTATACTACTCTCTACTTCTCACTCTCTACTACTCACTCTACTACTCACTCTCTACTACTCTCTACTACTCACTCTCTACTACACACTCTACTACGTACTCTCTACTACTCTCTACTACTCACTCTCTACTACTCACTCTCTACTACTCCACTACTCTCTACTACTCATTCTCTAATACTCTACTACTCTCTACTTCTCTCTCTACTACTCACTCTCTACTACTCTCTACTACTCACTCTCTGCTGCTTTAGAGCCAGACAACCAGGTCAGCAGAGCTGCTCTAGAGACTAAGAACTAGGTCAGCAGAGCTGCTATGGAGCCAGAGAACCAGGTCAGCAGAGCTGCTTTAGAGCCATAGAACCAGGTCAGCAGGGCTGCTTTAGAGCCAGAGAACCAGGTCAGCAGAGCTGCTCTAGCGGCAGAGAGCCAGGTCAACAGAGCTGCTTTAGGGGGAGAGAACCAGCTCAATGGAGCTGCTTTAGAGCCAGGGAACCAGGTCAGCAGAGCTGCTCTAGAGCCAGAGAACCCAGGTCAGCAGAGCTGCTTTAGAGGGAGAGAACCAGGTCAGCAGAGCTGCTTTAGAGCCAGAAAACCAGGTCAGCAGACCTGCTCTAGAGCCAGAGAACCAGGTCAGCAGAGCTGCTTTAGAGCCATAGACCAAGGTCAGCAGAGCTGCTCTAGAGGCAGAGACCTAGGTCAGCAGAGCTGATTTAGAGGGAGAGAACCAGGTCAGAAGAGCTGCACTAGAGCCAGAGAATCAGGTCCGCAGAGCTGCTCTAGAGCCATAGAACCAGGTCAGCAGAGCTGCTTTTGAGCCAGAGAACCAGGTCAGCAGATCTGCTCTAGTGCCAGAGAACCAGGTCAGCAGTGCTGCTGTAGAGCCAGAGAAACAGGTCAGTAGAGCAGCTGCTTTAGAGCGATAGAACCAGGTCAGGAGAGCTGCTTTAGAGGGAGAGAACCAGGTCAGCAGAGCTACTTTAGAGCAAAGGGACCAAGTCAGCAGAGCTGCTTTAGAGCCAGAGAACCAGGTCAGCAGAACTGCTTTAGAGCCAGAGAACCAGGTCAGCAGAGCTGCTTTAGAGTCAGAGAACCAGGTCAGCAGAGCTGCTCTAGAGACTAAGAACTAGGTCAGCAGAGCTGCTCTCGAGCCCGAGAACCAGGTCAGCAGAGCTGCTGTAGAGCCAGAGAAACCAGGTCAGCAAAGCTGATTTAGAAGGAGAGAACCAAGTCAGCAGAGCTGCTTTAGAGCCAGAGAACCAGGTCAGCAGAGCTGCTTTAGAGCCAGAGAACCAGGTCAGCAGAGCTGCTCTAGCTGACACTGACTGACTGACTGACACGGACTGATTGACACTGACTGACACTGATTGACTGACACTGACACCGACTGACACTGACTGACACTGATTGACTGACACTGACTGACTGACACTAACTGGCACTGATTGACTGACACTGACTGACTGACACTGACTGACTGACACTGATTGACTGACACTGACTGAATGACACTGACTGACACTGATTGAATGACACTGACTGACACTGATTGACTGAAACTTACTGACTGACTACTCTCTACTACTCTACTACTCACTCTCTACTACTTTCTACTACTGTCTCTCTACTACTCACTCTCTACTACTCACTCTCTACTACTCACTCTCTACTACTCACTCTCTATTACTCTATTAATCTCTCCTACTCACTCTCTACTACTCACTCTTTACTACTTTCTACTGCTCTCTCTCTACTACTCACTCTCTACTACTCACTCTCTACTACTCTCTCTCTATTACTCTCTACTTTTCACTCTCTACTACTCTCTAGTACTCTCTCTCTACTACTCACTCTCTACTACTCTACTACGCACTCTCTACTACTCAACTACTCTCTACTACTCACTCTCTACTACTCTCTACTACTCTCTTACTAGTACTCACTCTCTACTACTCACTCTCTACTATTCACTCTCTACTACTCACTCTTTGCTACTCTCTACTACTCACTCGCTACTACTCCCTACTACTCACTCTCTACTACTCTCTACTACTCACTCTCTACTACTCTCTACTACTCACTACTACTCTCTACTACTCTCTACCACACCCCCTCTACTACTCTCTACTACTCTCTCTCTACTACTCACTCTCTTCTACTCTCTTTACCACTCTCTACTACTCACTCTCTACTATTCACTCTCTACGACTCACTCTCTACTACTCTCTACTACTCACTCTCTACTACTCACTCTCCACTACTCACTCTCTTCTACTCGCTCTCTACTACTCTCTGCTACTCACTCTCTACTACTCTCTCCACTTCTCACTCTCTACTACTCACTCTACTACTCTCTCTCTACTACTCTCTACTACTCACTCTCTACTACACACTCTACTACTTGCTCTGCACTACTCTCTACTACTCACTCTACTACTCACTCTCTACTACTCACTCTCTGCTACTCCACTACTCTCTACTACTCATTCTCTAATACTCTACAACTCTCTACTACTCTCTCTACTACTCACTCTCTACTACTCTCTACTACTCACTCTCTACTACTCTCTCTCTCTCTACTACTCTCTACTACTCACTCACTACTACTCACTCTACTACTCATTCTACTACTTACTCTCTACTACTCACTCTCTACTATTCTCTTCTACTACTCTCTACTACTTCCTTTAATACTCACTCTCTACTACTCTACTACTCACTCTACTACTCTCTACTACTCACTTTCTGCTACTCTCTCTACTACTCTCCACTACTCACTCTCTACTACTCTCTCTCTCTCTACTACTCTCTACTACCCACTCTCTACTACTCACTCTACTACTCATTCTACTACTCACTCTCTACTACTCTCTTCTACTACTCTCTACTACTCACTCTAATATTCACTCTCTACTACTCTACTACTCACTCTCTACTACTCACTCTACTACTCTCTACTATTCACTCTCTGCTACTCTCTCTACTAATCTCTACTACTCACTCTCTACTCTCTAATACTCACTCTCTACTCTCTACCTCTCTCTCTACTACTCTCTACCTCTACCTCTCTACCTCTACACCTCTACCTCTACACTTCTACCTCTGCACCTCTACCTCTCTACCTCTACCTCTCTACCTCTTTCTACCTCTCTCTACACGCAAACATATGCACATATATATATGCATGTGCATTTATATATATGTATGTGTGTAGATATATATATACATACATATATAAACATGTATATAAAATGCATATCTATATAAATGCAAATATAAATGCATGCATACATATACATATATGCATACAAATGCATGTTATGTACATGAAAGTTTCAAAAACACTAATACAAGCAAAACTAAAAAGCCACCTAATTACAAACAGAATTGCTTTAACTTAAACGAGGGCGAAACCTATTGCATTTTCAATGCTTGCTTACTTTGGTACCATCAAGAAGGCATTCAGATGAGTCACACATTTGCCATAAATTCGGAATGTTAGCACCCTAGTTGCTCATTAGATCACTGTAGTAAAGATACTGCTCACCAGGGAAGTCAGCTGCTGGTATTCAAAGTGCATGTTTCAGTCTGCATGTCAGAATTTTTTAATGAAATAGAAGAGGATTTGAGAAGTCAAAATGTGCCCTAATTTTTCTTTCTGCAGCACTAATCATAATTTCTGTGGCAAAATGAACCCCCCATTTTGTTCCTTTGCAAATTAAATGTTTTACGTGTTACCACTTTATTCCAATCAAGATGGCTTCAGGTGTGCCATACTTTTGTCATAAGTAAGACTGTTAGCGTTCTAGTTGTTCTTTAGAACACTCTGGGACATTCTGTCATTGGGCTATATTTGGGCTACATCTGGGTGATATTTGACTACATTTGGGCTCTTTTGTCTCTGGTGGCCATCTTGGGAGACGTATTTGTTATGAAGTTTCCTAATTTCCTCATTTACTACAGTCTCCTCAGTAGGAAATACTTTCAGTTTTTTACTTTGATTCCATCAAGGAGGCATTCAGATGTGTCACACATTTGCCGTAAATTCAGAATGTCAGCACTCTAGTTGCTTATTAGATTACTGTAGTAAAGCTACTGCTCACCAGGGAAGTCTGCTGCTGGTATTGAAAGTGCATGTTTCAGTCTGCATGTCAGAATTTCTTAACCGCATGCGCGCTAGCGGTTTTCCCGCTGTGCGCTGACTTTTGCGGAAAACCGCGTTACATGACGAGCTCAGCTCGTCATGAGCGTACGAGAGGCGTAACTCATGCCGAGCTGAGCTCGTCATGAGCGTAGAAGGGGTTAATGAAATAGAAGAGGATTTGAGAAGTCACTCAAAATGTGCCCTAATTTTTTTTTCTGCAGCACTAATCATACTTTCTATGGCAAAATGAACCCCCTCATGTTGTTCCTTTTTAGATTAAATGTTTTAAGACTTACCACTTTATTCCAATCAAGATGGCTTCAGGTGTGCCATACATTTGTCATAAGTAGGGCTGTTAGCGCTGTAGTTGTTCTTTAAAACACTCTGGGAAGCTGCAGTAGAACACAAAGGAATCAACTGACAGTCTCTGTTCTTGTTGGATGCACATGTTTTACTGAGAATGTCAGACTTCATTCTCGCATGACTGAGAAAGATAATGTGAATTTACAGAAAATATGCTCTCAGTTTAGCATATAGATCACCTCCAAACCTCTGTGGGAAAAGCATGAGAAAATAGTTTTCTCTAAAACATGATTCATGATATCCCAGCAGAAGGCTTGTTCACATGGTGAAATCACCTTAGAACACCCCACAATTCCTAAAATTAGTATGGTACTATCAACAAAGGATTTATAATGTAACTAAAGTCTTAAAACCTTCTATTAACTGCAATGCTTTTTAATGAGTTGCTATCATGTATATTGGTCCCAAGATGGCTGCCAACAATTTCTGGTTTGGAGTGTTGACAGACAGTTGACAGCCAATCAGCATGCAGCTCGTGCTCGGAATGCTAGATATATATTTTTTTTTCTTTTGATTTTCTCAGGAACTACTGGAGGGATTTACACCATTTAAGCAAAAGTGTGATCTGCGAATCAGACTCTACCATTTTGCCAAGTTTCTTGTGATTCCGTTCAGCAGTTCCGGCTGTAGCCGTGTCTAATCGTCCTATGGAAAATAACATGGGGAAAACACGTTTTGGGACGCCCCTTTTTTCTCAGCCCCCACTTAACAAATCCCCCCAAAACTTTCAGGGAAGGAGCGGAGCGGGCCATCTTCTTTGAGAAATTCGCGAAGATTCATCCACTGGTGCCAAAGTTATTCCAAATAGAATGTTGTCGATTTCCTATGGAAACTAGGTCCTAACTATAACTACCTACTGGCGAATGCCAGTAGGTAATATATATATATATACTAGCAGCCCGTCCGGACGTTGTCCGGGGATGAAAAGTAAAGTGTGTAATGTTGTTACAGATGAAGTATGTCATTATTGTAAGATTTCGCGGTAAACTACATTTTTAGTTTCATTTAAATGAGGATGTAGAATAAATTGATTTAGCACATTCCCGGTGCGAGAGAGTGCAACATATAACTGGCCATGAGTGAAGCACTCTTCTCGTAAGTCGACGCCTATAACTTTATATGTTTGACCTTGCGATTTGTTAATGGTAGAAGCAAAGGCAATGTTAATCGGGAATTGCAAACGTTTAAATTGAAATGGTAGATCTGTAGGTATCATGGGTATGCATGGAATGTGAGCTAACTGGCCTGCAGCAGGGCCAGATAGAATAGTTGCTTTAATGACATAAGGTAAAAGACTTTTAACTTGTAGTCGGGTTACATTGCATAGATTTGGCGGATGTAGGTTTCGCAATAAGATGATTGGAATGCCAACTTTTATTTGGAGTACATGAGGTGGAAGTCCCGAAGGGTTAAGTGAGTTTAGGAATTCTTGAGGATAATGTACTGCGTCTTCAGTATCTAATACTGTGTCAATGGATTTATATACTTTTGTTTCCCCTGGGATTTGAAGTAGTATGTGTTCATTGATGTGGTTGACACTTGTGTTTCTGGGTGCAACTATAGCTCTTTCACAAATCCATTGGTAGTCTTTGTTAATAATATTGTGAACGTCTGGGTATACATGTTGTATGAGTTCCTGTAAGTTCGAGACAGACGTCCCTAAATTTTCAATATTAATTTTATCATTTGTGTTGTGTAAATCTCCATTACCAACTTGTAGTAGAAGATCAGCAAAGACATTATCTCCACCTCCTAAATGTGTTCTCATGTTAGTGCGTAAGGTAAGAGTTTGTACGGAGTCCCATAGGTGTGATGCTTTTAAGCATGCTTTTAGTATATCAGCACGTGTTCCTCTTGGGACAACAGGAAGAGTCTGACGGAAGTCACCTGCAAAGACAAAAGTGACCCCACCCATGATTGTAGGACAATTTCTAATGTCTTCTGGAGTTCTGTGTACGGCGTCTATATGTGCGCGGTGTGTCATAGTACATTCGTCCCACATAATAAGAGACACTTTTTGAAGCAGGATGCCTAAGGGTCCGTTTTTGCGTACTGAGCAAGTGGATTCATTTTCAGTGGAAACAGTTAAAGGTGGTTTAAACGTGGAGTGTGCTGTTTTACCTCCAGTTAGCAAAGTGGCAGCTATTCCAGAAGATGCAACTGCCAGAGACAATAGTCCTAAAGAGCGTATTTTTGCAAGTATTAGGTTGATTAAGTAGGTTTTCCCAGTCCCTCCTGGTGCGTCTAAGAAGAATATTTTTCCATCTTTTGTTTCCACACTTTCAACAATGGTGTTGTATGCTATTGTTTGATCGGGAACTAAGTTTGGCAAATGGTGTGCAACGTATTGGAGTAGGTTCTCTGTAGAGTTTTCAAAATCAGTATGGTTGTACGGTGTATGTATAGTTCTATTTGTTTGCGGCAGTTTGAAATCTTTTAAAGTTTTTTCACTTAGTACATACACCGAGTCTTCAGTTAGTATGAGACCCTGGTTAAATATGTCATTACTCATTGGTATTGATTCATCATTTGTTTCTTGACGCCTATTGTGTAGTATATCTTCACACAAATCTTCTTTGTATTGGTCCCATAAAGTAAGAGGATCATATGGGTTACAAAACAGCAGAATAGTAACAAACAATTCACGTAGCTTAGATGGGGAATGTGAAAGTGCAGCATCACCTAATGTATGTTTCCAATGTTGGTCGTCTTCAATGAGTCCAAGTTCTTTACACGCTGCTTGATAGGTAGGCATTAGTTGTCCGTTAACCGTTAAAAGAGTGTCAAAGCCTGTAGGTCCGTGAACATGTTGTAAAAGAATGCGTAAGTGGAAACACTCCAATTGGTTTGGGTGAATAGTGTACATTCTACCAAGAGCTGAGTCTTTTTTTACACCAGGGTGTCCTAATACTTGCTGTCCACGTTTTCGCCGTTTAAAACTTGATTTTGACCATGTATAGTATTGTGGTACTTCTTGGTATAGCAATGTTTTTGCAAAATTGTCAGTGGCACACAATTGGAAGAAGGCAGTAAGCTTTGTGTGCGTTGGGTTCTGTGCTACATGTAGAATGTTCTTGTTATTGAAATAGACTCTTTGACCATTTTCAAGATGCACAGCTAGATGTGTGACAGTGGGATGGCGTTCATGAATGTGAAACTCTAGAAAGCGCCACACTGCTTCGGAAGTGCTAATATACCGTCCATTTAGATATGTGTCTATTTCATTGTGTTTGTTTTCAATAGCAGCAGTTGCTTGATCCGAGCCTCTGTTAATATATTTGCAAATATATTTGATAGCTTTAACAGATTGGCAGTATTCAATATTAATGTGAGCATTGAAAGTGCGACAGAGTAGTGGTGAATATGGAACAACCCACTGATTATTGACAGTGACTTCCTGTCCTCTAACCGTCATTGTGACTGTATGTCCACCATGTTCGTTGTTCCTCCTACGATAAATAGGGTGGCCGTTAACCCCAGTTTCTGTCTCATTTATGACAGCGCGTGGGTATTTTTTGGTGCAAATCCCGTTTTTCATACATGGTGAAAGAATGTTGTGTTCACCACAAGGACCATGTATCATGTTTTTCTTGACAATAAGAAATAGTTTTGGATCGTTAATAGGATCAGGCAGCTCTGCGGAGATAATGAGATCATTGTCATCGGCATTAATTTTTGGTTCAAGCCATAATAGTATGTGCACATGAGGTAGTCCTCTCTTTTGCCATTCAATAGTAAATACGTAAGCTTTAGCAGATCCAAAGATACCCTGTTGTGTTAATAGTTTCATTAGTGTTTTAACTTTTAAATTGAAGACCCGTGCAACTATGTCATGTCTATCGCATGGTTTTTGTTTTGGGAACAGTTGATCTTTAATTTCTTGCCAGTCTGGATTGCATGTGAAAGTAATGAATAAGTCTGGTCTGCCGTAGTGCCTGACGTATGTCATAGCATCTTGTGGTTTTTCGTACATGTACCTTGGTGATCCAGTGAAGGTAGCTGGTAAAATAATGTGCTGTCCAATGTCTTGAGCTTGTACGTTGTGATCTTGATTGACAGCATCTTTTAAATTGATGTAGTTGTCTGCGCGTAGTTGTTTTTGATTGTGCCTGATAAAGTCGAGTCTTTCTGTGATCATTTTGGCCATCATATCTACAATGTATTGATTGAAGAGATTGCGGAACCAATGCAAGGTATCGAAAGTTGTATTTCTAACCATAAGAGTATAGGCATAGTACTGCATGCATGTAACTGTTTTGTTTGTTGCAGAGTTTGTTTGTGGTATATTGAGACAATAACCATCTTCACCTGTAGGGAATAGGATGGGGTATTGTAAAGGATCATAGGATCTATGTAATTCAGATACTTTGTGTAATACTCCCTCTCGAGTATGTAATACAATGTCGCGTGGTCCCTTGTCTTCGTTGACTAAAAGAACTGCAACTTCATCGGTAGTTGGTGCATTATATCTTCCTGCATGTGTATTTGGTGGCCGTTTATCAGCGTGTATAATAATGCGCAAATCTTCCACTTGTGAATTTATTTCATAGTTGTACTTTAGTGAACGAATGTATGTGTTATGATGGTGCAATGTGTCTTGTAGTAGTTGTATAAGGTGTGTGTTTAAATTTGGCACCATGTGTGAGCGTGCGTCTATTTGTTGTTGTTCAGATAGGAAATATATTTGTAGGAACTGTGGCGCTTTCCCTTCCATTGGAAGCATACTTCCAATCAAGTGGTATAACTGTCCCTGTATTTTAAACGTTGGCATGAAATTGCCTTCCCTAACTTCATTTGCACCAAAGGATGTCATTTGGAATAGAGTATTGTACCGGCGTGTGTTTGTTAAGAAATGATTTGAAAGTGTGTGAGTGCCATCTAGTAGTTGTCTAATGAGTGGCGGTGGATCTTGAATGTTGTTAATAAGTACTTTTCCTGATGAGCAGCAAAGGCCTTTCGGTTCTGCCTTCCATTTAAGTGCGTAGCAGTTAGTACAGACATTGTCCATGTCTCCAATTTTGACATGTGGACTGTTGGAGTAGTCATGACGTGGGTTGTAGTTGAATGCAGATATGAGAGTGTGTGTGTGTTGTACTGTATGTTCTTCTTGTTGTGATTGCATATTTGGAGTTATTAAAGTTTGCTGTTTTTGTATGTGAGTGGTGTCTTTGTTGGTGTTGTTAGTGTTGTCCACATGTGTGGTATTAGAGGTTGTTGGCTGTGGAGTACTGTTATGATGCTGTTGTGAATGTGTTGTATTTGTTGTTTGTGAAAGATATGAGGTTGATGGTGCATCGATGTTATGTAATGTTTCCTCATTATTTGGCTGTGTCAGTCTTATGCGCTTGTTTGTGTTTGCGCGTTTTTTGTATGTAGTCCGTGAAAAATGTGTTTTCCTCTTCACCATATTGAAATGTATGTGTTTTAAATATTTACAAAAGAGAGAGTAATGTAGTTACGTTGATGTTCACTGTTGCTTTCCCTAATTGTTTTTGCGTAGTAATGTCACAATTGTCACTTTTCCCTCATGTATCTTAACGTCTGCTTTTGTAAATCTGTTCACGTGTAATGTGCTCCTTATGTTTCTTGTAACCTGCACACTTGTCACTGTTTCCTCCTGGCAGTTTTTGCTACCTCATGTATATTTTTTGTTCACAATTGTCACTTTTCCCTCATGTATGTTAACGTCTGCTGTTGTAATCTGTTCACGTGTAATGTGCTCCTTATGTTTATTGTAACCTGCACACTTGTCACGTTTTACTCCTGGCAGTTTTTGGTACCTCATGTATTTTTTGTGGTCACAATTGTCACTTTTCCCTCATGTATTGTAAGGTGTGCTTTTGTAATCTGTTCACATGCAATGTGCTTCTTATGTTTCAATTATCCTTGTACTTGTGTTTTGTAATTTGCACACACCACTTTTCCCTTGTAACACACAGTATGCTACCTTTCACATTTAGTTTGCTGTTGATACTTGCACAAGTGCCACCATTGCCTGAGTAACGTTTATTGTTGGGCCTGAGTATGCCTTTTGTGATGCGCTCTGCCGGCCTCGGGTAAGCTCGGCGCTATATAAAGACGCCTTTGGCTTTAATTGAGAGCATTTGAAGTACGGGTCTGCGCTACATAAACACGGCTTTTTAAAATTGGCGCGCTATGTGAAACACGCATATGCTATTGAAAAACGGGTCAGCGGTATGTTAAAAAATATGCTTTTTAAATAAGGGTCCGCGCTATGTGAGAACGGCTTTGGGGAATGTCCACGCTCTGTAAACACGCATAAATCAATCCTTGCGTTTGCCCGTGATCAAACGGAGCCTTGTTTACTTCCTGCCCCCTTTATGACGTGTTTGCCCAATGGTTACAGAGTACTTATTTATTTTATCCTAAGTCGTGTGTGTGTTTTATTTGCAGTGTTGTCATTGGTGTACATTGTTATTAACCCTGCCCCCTGTGTGATGTCATTATGGAAGGCACTCCCGCTTTTGCCTTTGAGTGTAAATCATTGGAATTTAAATATGGGTTTGCGCTACATGAAGACGGCAATTAAAATATGGGTCAGCGCTACATGAAGACGTCTTTCGGTAATTTGCGCGCTACTTTAAAACGCATAATTTAATCCTTAATAGCGTTTTTGGTGATAGCAAATGTTTGTTTCAAATCATGTCAAATCCGGTGAAAGCGCATTTCCGCTCTCGTTCTGAGTGTATGATTTGTAAATTCGGTGAAAGCGCATTTGCGCTCTAAGGGTGCAATGTAAGGGGCGCTCTATGTGTGCAATGTAAGGAGCGCTCTATGTGTGCAATGTAAGCTTGCCCTCTTTGCAGTAGCCATGTCCCTGTGAACGCCCACATATTTTGTTTGAGACGCCCACGGCCATGTTCTTACACGCGACCACGCCCCCAAGGGACTACTTTTACACTTTTGGCTTTTTTGCTTTTTTAATATATATGGTGTACACATCTATAGCCTAGGTCCTTCTGCTATATCTCCCCTTTCAAATGGTGTATTGGGTGTAGTGATTGGTGCATTACTTTTGTAGTTTACCTGCATTTGTCCCATGTTTGCATGCCGTCTATACCAGGAATGAAAGGTTATGGGTTTAAATCTTCTCAGCTGCCTGCGGGCTCTCTTACTGTGTGGCGAGTAACCCAGGAGCATGATGTTTAAGCGGCAGGTCAGCCGCGAGATGAGCACCACCCTACGAACTTTGGGGGCCACGAGGAACGTTATATACTTACCTCCTGTGGCGCTTCTGAGGTGGATGAGGACGGAGGCGAAGGTGGGGGGCTCATTTAGAGCCTTTGATGCAGCTAAGAGTGCTTCCATCCACAGATTGAAAACTATAACTCCCATAAGGCTGCAGGACACTGTTCCATTTGGAAAGCCCATTAGGGGTGTGTTATTGTAGATTAAAGCAGCGCTTGGGAGTAGCGCGCAACCTTCATTACAAAGCCTCTGATGAAGAAAGGATTTCGAAACGCGTAAGGCGTCATGAAGGAACTGTCTGCATTTGTCCCATATTTGCATGCCGTCTATACCAGGAATTAAAGGTTATGGGTTTAAACCTTCTCAGCTGCCTGCGTGCTCTCTTACTGTGTGGCGAGTAACCCAGGAGCATGATGTTTAAGCGGCAGGCCAGCCGCGAGATGAGCACCACCCTACGAACTTTGGGAGCCACGAGGAACCTTACATACTTACCTCCTGTGGGGCTTCTGAGGTGGATGAGGACGGAGGCCAAGGTGGGGGGGCTCATTCAGAGCCTTTGATGCAGCTAAGAGTGCTTCCATCCACGGATTGAAAACTATAACTCCCATAAGGCTGCAGGACACTGTTCCATTTGGGGAGCCCATTGGGGGCGTGTTATTGTTGATTAAAGCAGCGCTTGGGAGTAGCGCGCAACCTTCATTACAAAGCCTCTGATGAAGAAAGGATTTCGAAACGCGTAAGGCGTCATGAAGGAACTGTCTGCATGTGTCCCATGTTTGCATGCCATCTATACCAGGAATTAAAGGTTATGAGTTTAAATCTTCTCAGCTGCCTGCGTGCTCTCTTACTGTGTGGCGAGTAACCCAGGAGCATGATGTTTAAGCGGCAGGCCAGCCGCGAGATGAGCACCACCCTACAAACTTTGGGGGCCACGAGGAACGTTATATACTTACCTCCTGTGGGCCTTCTGAGGTGGATGAGGACGGAGACAAAGGTGGGGGGGCTCATTCAGAGCCTTTGATGCAGCTAAGAGTGCTTCCATCCACGGATTGAAAACTATAACTCCCATAAGGCTGCAGGACACTGTTCCATTTGGACAGCCCATTGGGGGCGTGTCATTGTTGATTAAAGCAGCGCTTGGGAGTAGCGCGCAACCTTCATTACAAAGCCTCTGATGAAGAAATGATTTCGAAACGCGTAAGGCGTCATGAAGGAACTGTCTGCATTTGTCCAATGTTTGCATGCCGTCTATACCAGGAATTAAAGGTTATGAGTTTAAATCTTCTCAGCTGCCTGCGTGCTCTCTTACTGTGTGGCGAGTAACCCAGGAGCATGATGTTTAAGCGGCAGGCCAGCCGCGAGATGAGCACCACCCTACAAACTTTGGGGGCCACGAGGAACGTTATATACTTACCTCCTGTGGGGCTTCTGAGGTGGATGAGGACCGAGACGAAGGTGGGGGGGCTCATTCAGAGCCTTTAATGCAGCTAAGAGTGCTTCCATCCACGGATTGAAAACTATAACTCCCATAAGGCTGCAGGACACTGTTCCATTTGGACAGCCCATTGGGGGCGTGTCATTGTTGATTAAAGCAGCGCTTGGGAGTAGCGCGCAACCTTCATTACAAAGCCTCTGATGAAGAAAGGATTTCGAAACGCGTAAGGCGTCATGAAGGAACTGTCTGCATTTGTTCCATGTTTGCATGCCGTCTATTCCAGGAATTAAAGGTTATGGGTTTAAACCTTCTCAGCTGCCTGCGTGCTCTCCTACTGTGTGGCGAGTAACCCAGGAGCATGATGTTTAAGCGGCAGGCCAGCCGCGAGATGAGCACCACCCTACGAACTTTGAGGGCCACGAGGAACGTTATATACTTACCACCTGTGGGGCTTCTGAGGTGGATGAGGACGGAGGCGAAGGTGGGGGGGCTCATTCAGAGCCTTTGATGCAGCTAAGAGTGCTTCCATCCACGGATTGAAAACTATAACTCCCATAAGCCTGCAGGACACTGTTCCATTTGGACAGCCCATTGGGGGCATGGCGTGTCATTGTTAATTAAAGCAGCGCTTGGGAGTACCGCGCAACCTTCATTATCATCCTTAAAGATTCCTTCCCTTGCCACACCTTTAGTCTCGAGCCTCTGAAAAAGACTGAAGGACTAGGTTTTTCTATTAAATTGAACGAACACACTTCGTTCTCCGGCGGACTCATCTACCGCCCACCCGGCAATGCATCAGAGTTTCTCGACTCGCTGTACGACTCTCTAGGACATCTCTCCCTTCGATACCCTTTTTTCACCCTCCTTGGTGATTTTAACCTCCATCTTGAATCGAAAATTGATACTCATACCATCAACTTCGTACAAACGCTCGAGATGTTCAATTTTAGGCAACTTGTCACCTCACCCACCCACTCTCTGGGTCATACCCTTGATGGAATCTGCACAAATTCCCCTTCCTTGATCACTCTTCCCCCCTTGCCCCAGATTTGGTCTGATCACTCCCTGATCCCATTCCACATCCTTAGCAAAAACCTACCCCATCGTGACAAAGCTACCTTTCACCCCGTCAATCATATCAATTGGAAAAAGATTCAAGAGAACATCACTCTTAATCCCTCAATGCAAACTCAAGCACCCATCCTCTCCGGCAATGTTGACACTGACGCCGATCTTTTCCAGAACTGGATCCTTCAAGAAATCAAATCCAGAATCCCGCCCTCGCGCCCCCGTATCTCCCGGGGCAAAACTAAAACCAAAACCAATGCCCCCTGGTTCACACCAGAACTTGCAAAAGCGCATCTGCTATGTAAAAAGGCAGAAAGAAAATGGCGGAAGACATACGAGGCTACAAATCGCTCCTCCTATATCGCAACAAGGAAAAACTACCTTTTGGAAATTAAACTGGCTAAAAAAAACTACTATGTCAATGCCATAAAAAACGCCGGCCAAAAACAAAAGGCCCTGTTCACGATTGTCAAATCATTCACGCATCCAAAGGTACTCCAGCCAGTTATCCCCCCTTCCCAGAAATTTTGCGATCAAATTTCTGATTATTTCGAGGAAAAAATTGCCTCGCTCCAAATCAACTTCCCCCCCCCACTACCCCCCCAGTGTCCCCCTCACTGGTTCCCCTAGGCATTACGCTAAGCCGTTTCTCCCCGGTCACCCTTGAGCAGTCGAAAAAAGCCATTCTGGCCTGCAAATCTGGCGCCCCGTCCGATCCCTGTCCCCCCATGATACTTCACCAATTAATTGATGAGGTCAACCCGACCATCAACAACCTAATCAACTCCTCGTTCAGCTCAGGCTCAGTACCCAGCCGCTGGAAAAAAGGGATCGTCAAACCCCTTATGAAGAAAGCAAATAAACCCCTGACTGATCTCACCAATCTCCGCCCAATTTCGCTACTCCCGGCCTTAGGTAAAATTACGGAACATCTAGTCCATTGCGAACTGAAACGTTATCTGGACGATAATAACCTTCTTCACCCCCTACAATCCGGATTCCGCCCAAAACATTCGACAGAAACCGCTCTCATTGAACTGTCTGACACCATAAAAACTCTACAAGATCAGAGAAAAAATTCCATCCTAATCCTTCTCGACCTAACGGCGGCGTTTGACACCGTCTCCCACACCATCCTCATCAATAGACTCGGGGACATCGGGATCTCCGACTCCGCCCTATCCTGGATTACGTCTTTTCTCTCCAACCGTTCACAAACGGTCACTCTGGGCCCATTCCATTCCAAAGACAAACTGGTCTCCTCAGGTGTCCCACAAGGATCTATCCTAAGCCCTCTCCTTTTTAACGTTTACCTTATTCCTCTCCTTAATCTGATAGAATCATTCGGCATACCTGTCACTTCGTATGCCGATGATACTCAACTCATTGTGCCACTGGACAAACTATCTACCAAAGCTGAACTCAACCTGAAACAGTGCCTGACCGAAGTATTTCGTTGGATGGACACGAACCACCTGAAATGCAATTCAAACAAAACAGAGATCCTCCCTATTGGCACAAATATCTCCTTTTGTCCAGCATTATGGTGGCCGGAAAATTCTGTTGCCCCCCCCCAGACTGTGTCATCGGCCAGGAACCTCGGCGTAATCTTTGATTCTGACCTTTCCTTTGATCAGCATGTTAGAACCGTCGCAGGCAAATGCTTCGGAATGATCAGATCCCTGAGAAAGTTCTTCGACTTCCTCCCCATTGATGCCAGAAAGACGGTGACAGTCGCACTCATAATCTCGCGACTAGACTACTGCAACGGTTTGCTTGCAGGAGTCAAAAAAAGCACCCTCCTAAAACTGCAGAGCGTACTTCACACAGCTGCTCGTCTCGTCCTGGGCCTACCCCGCAGATCCTCCATCTCCGCAGCACTTCATTCACTTCACTGGCTCCCCCTTCACAAAAGGATTCTATTCAAAATCCTGATTATAGCCTTTCGTGCCTACAATAAGACTGGCCCTAAATACCTAACCAGGCGCTTTCCCCACTACGTGCCCAGCCGTCACCTTCGTTCAACTGATGACAACCTCATCCTTATTCCGAAACACAATCTGAAAACGAAAGGTGAAAAGACCCTCAGCTTCCTTGCATCTAAAGCCTGGAACAAACTGCCCAAAACCCTCAGACATCAAACCCAGGAAAAATCCTTTAGAAAGCTGCTAAAAACATGGATCTTCAAACTCCCGGACGCTTATTCCAAAGCTTCCATCTAAACCTCCTGGACTGGTTCACTTAGGTTCCCAAGCGCCAAGATGCTCCCTCCGGAGCGAACGTCGCGCTCTAGAAATACCACACAAATATCAAATTACAAAGCCTCTGATGAAGAAAGGATTTCGAAACGCGTAAGGCGTCATGAAGGAACTGTCTGCATTTGTCCCATGTTTGCATGCCATCTATACCAGGAATTAAAGGTTATGGGTTTAAACCTTCTCAGCTGCCTGCGTGCTCTCTTACTGTGTGGCGAGTAACCCAGGAGCATGATGTTTAAGCGGCAGGCCAGCCGCGAGATGAGCACAACCCTACGAACTTTGGGGGCCACGAGGAACTTTATACACTTACCTCCTGTGGGCCTTCTGAGGTGGATGAGGACGGAGGCGAAGGTGGGGGGGCTCATTCAGAGCCTTTAATGCAGCTTAGAGTGCTACCATCCACGGATTGAAAACTATAACTCCCATAAGGCTGCAGGACACTGTTCCATTTGGACAGCCCATTGGGGGCGTGTCATTGTTGATTAAAGCAGCGCTTGGGAGTAGCGCGCAACCTTCATTACAAAGCCTCTGATGAAGAAAGGATTTCGAAATGCGTAAGGCGTCATGAAGGAACTGTCTGCATTTGTCCCATGTTTGCATGCCGTCTATACCAGGAATTAAAGGTTATGGGATTAAACCTTCTCAGCTGCCTGCGTGCTCTCTTACTGTGTGGCGAGTAACCCAGGAGTATGATGTTTAAGCGGCAGGCCAGCTGCGAGATGAGCACCACCTTACAAACTTTGGGGGCCACGAGGAACGTTATATACTTACCTCCTGTGGGCCTTCTGAGGTGGATGAGGACGGAGGCGAAGGTGGAGGGGCTCATTCAGAGCCTTTGATGCAGCTACGAGTGCTTCCATCCACAGATTGAAAACTATAACTCCCTTAAGGCTGCAGGACACTGTTCGATTTGGACAGCCCATTGGGGGCATGTCATTGTTGATTAAAGTAGCGCTTGGGAGTAGCGCGCAACCTTCATTACAAAGCCTCTGATGAAGAAAGGATTTCGAAACGCATAAGGCGTCATGAAGGAACTGTCTGCATTTGTCCCATGTTTGCATGCCATCTATACCAGGAATTAAAGGTTATGAGTTTAAATCTTCTCAGCTGCCTGCGTGCTCTCTTACTGTGTGGCGAGTAACCCAGGAGCATGATGTTTAAGCGGCAGGCCAGCCGCGAGATGAGCACCACCCTACAAACTTTGGGGGCCACGAGGAACGTTATATACTTACCTCCTGTGGGCCTTCTGAGGTGGATGAGGACGGAGGCAAAGGTGGGGGGGCTCATTCAGAGCCTTTGATGCAGCTAAGAGTGCTTCCATCCACGGATTGAAAACTATAACTCCCATAAGGCTGCAGGACACTGTTCCATTTGGACAGCCCATTGGGGGCGTGTCATTGTTGATTAAAGCAGCGCTTGGGAGTAGCGCGCAACCTTCATTACAAAGCCTCTGATGAAGAAATGATTTCGAAAGGCGTAAGGCGTCATGAAGGAACTGTCTGCATTTGTCCAATGTTTGCATGCCGTCTATACCAGGAATTAAAGGTTATGGGTTGAAACCTTCTCAGCTGCCTGCGGGCTCTCTTACTGTGTGGCGAGTAACCCAGGAGCATGATGTTTAAGCGGCAGGCCAGCTGCGAGATGAGCACCACCCTACGAACTTTGGGGGCCACGAGGAACGTTATATACTTACCTCCTGTGGGGCTTCTGAGGTGGATGAGGACGGAGGCGAAGGTGGGGGGGCTCATTCAGAGCCTTTGATGCAGCTAAGAGTGCTTCCATCCACGGATTGAAAACTATAACTCCCATAAGCCTGCAGGACACTGTTCCATTTGGACAGCCCATTGGGGGCATGGCGTGTCATTGTTAATTAAAGCAGCGCTTGGGAGTACCGCGCAACCTTCATTACAAAGCCTCTGATGAAGAAAGGATTTCGAAACGCGTAAGGCGTCATGAAGGAACTGTCTGCATTTGTCCCATGTTTGCATGCCGTCTATACCAGGAATTAAAGGTTATGGGTTTAAACCTTCTCAGCTGCCTGCGTGCTCTCTTACTGTGTGGCGAGTAACCCAGGAGCATGATGTTTAAGCGGCAGGCCAGCCGCGAGATGAGCACAACCCTACGAACTTTGGGGGCCACGAGAAACTTTATACACTTACCTCCTGTGGGCCTTCTGAGGTGGATGAGGACGGAGGCGAAGGTGGGGGGGCTCATTCAGAGCCTTTAATGCAGCTTAGAGTGCTACCATCCACGGATTGAAAACTATAACTCCCATAAGGCTGCAGGACACTGTTCCATTTGGACAGCCCATTGGGGGCGTGTCATTGTTGATTAAAGCAGCGCTTGGGAGTAGCGCGCAACCTTCATTACAAAGCCTCTGATGAAGAAAGGATTTCAAAATGCGTAAGGCGTCATGAAGGAACTGTCTGCATTTGTCCCATGTTTGCATGCCGTCTATACCAGGAATTAAAGGTTATGGGATTAAACCTTCTCAGCTGCCTGCGTGCTCTCTTACTGTGTGGCGAGTAACCCAGGAGTATGATGTTTAAGCCGCAGGCCAGCTGCGAGATGAGCACCACCTTACAAACTTTGGGGGCCACGAGGAACGTTATATACTTACCTCCTGTGGGCCTTCTGAGGTGGATGAGGACGGAGGCGAAGGTGGAGGGGCTCATTCAGAGCCTTTGATGCAGCTACGAGTGCTTCCATCCACAGATTGAAAACTATAACTCCCTTAAGGCTGCAGGACACTGTTCGATTTGGACAGCCCATTGGGGGCATGTCATTGTTGATTAAAGTAGCGCTTGGGAGTAGCGCGCAACCTTCATTACAAAGCCTCTGATGAAGAAAGGATTTCGAAACGCATAAGGCGTCATGAAGGAACTGTCTGCATTTGTCCCATGTTTGCATGCCGTCTATACCAGGAATTAAAGGTTATGGGTTTAAACCTTCTCAGCTGCCTGCGTGCTTTCTTACTGTGTGGCGAGTAACCCAGGAGCATGATGTTTAAGCGGCAGGCCAGCCGCGAGATGAGCACCACCCTACGAACTTTGAGGGCCACGAGGAACGTTATATACTTACTACCTGTGGGGCTTCTGAGGTGGATGAGGATGGAGGCGAAGGTGGGGGGGCTCATTCAGAGCCTTTGATGCAGCTAAGAGTGCTTCCATCCACGGATTGAAAACTATAACTCCCATAATCCTGCAGGACACTGTTCCATTTGGACAGCCCATTGGGGGCATGGCGTGTCATTGTTAATTAAAGCAGCGCTTGGGAGTACCGCGCAACCTTCATTACAAAGCCTCTGATGAAGAAAGGATTTCGAAACGCGTAAGGCGTCATGAAGGAACTGTCTGCATTTGTCCCATGTTTGCATGCCGTCTATACCAGGAATTAAAGGTTATGGGTTTAAACCTTCTCAGCTGCCTGCGTGCTCTCTTACTGTGTGGCGAGTAACCCAGGAGCATGATGTTTAAGCGGCAGGCCAGCCGCGAGATGAGCACAACCCTACGAACTTTGGGGGCAACAAGGAACTTTATACACTTACCTCCTGTGGGCCTTCTGAGGTGGATGAGGACGGAGGCGAAGGTGGGGGGGCTCATTCAGAGCCTTTAATGCAGCTTAGAGTGCTACCATCCACGGATTGAAAACTATAACTCCCATAAGGCTGCAGGACACTGTTCCATTTGGACAGCCCATTGGGGGCATGTCATTGTTGATTAAAGCAGCGCTTGGGAGTAACGCGCAACCTTCATTACAAAGCCTCTGATGAAGAAAGGATTTCGAAATGCGTAAGGCGTCATGAAGGAACTGTCTGCATTTGTCCCATGTTTGCATGCCGTCTATACCAGGAATTAAAGGTTATGGGATTAAACCTTCTCAGCTGCCTGCGTGCTCTCTTACTGTGTGGCGAGTAACCCAGGAGTATGATGTTTAAGCGGCAGGCCAGCTGCGAGATGAGCACCACCTTACAAACTTTGGGGGCCACGAGGAACGTTATATACTTACCTCCTGTGGGCCTTCTGAGGTGGATGAGGACGGAGGCGAAGGTGGAGGGGCTCATTCAGAGCCTTTGATGCAGCTACGAGTGCTTTCATCCACAGATTGAAAACTATAACACCCTTAATGCTGCAGGACACTGTTCCATTTGGACAGCCCATTGGGGGCGTGTCATTGTTGATTAAAGCAGCGCTTGGGAGTAGCGCGCAACCTTCATTACAAAGCCTCTGATGAAGAAAGGATTTCGAAACGCGTAAGGCGTCATGAAGGAACTGTCTGCATTTGTCCCATGTTTGCATGCCGTCTATACCAGGAATGAAAGGTTATGGGTTTAAACCTTCTCAGCTGCCTGCGTGCTTTCTTACTGTTTGGCGAGTAACCCAGGAGCATGATGTTTAAGCGGCAGGCCAGCCGTGAGATGAGCACCACCCTACGAACTTTGGGGGCCATGAGGAACGTAAAATACTTACCTCCTGTGGGGCTTCTGAGGTGGATGAGGACGGAGGCGAAGGTGGGGGGGCTCATTCAGAGCCTTTAATGCAGCTAAGAGTGCTTCCATCCACAGATTGAAAACTATAACTCCCATAAGGCTGCAGGACACTGTTCCATTTGGACAGCCCATTGGGGGCATGTCATTGTTGATTAAAGCAGCGCTTGGGAGTAGCGCGCAACCTTCATTACAAAGCCTCTGATGAAGAAAGGATTTCGAAACGTGTAAGGCGTCATGAAGGAACTGTCTGCATTTGTCCCATGTTTGCATGCCGTCTATACCAGGAATTAAAGGTTATGGGTTTAAACCTTCTCAGCTGCCTGCGTGCTCTCTTACTGTGTGGCGAGTAACCCAGGAGTATGATGTTTAAGCGGCAGGCCAGCTGCGAGATGAACACCACCTTACAAACTTTGGGGGCCACGAGGAACGTTATATACTTACCTCCTGTGGGCCTTCTGAGGTGGATGAGGACGGAGGCGAAGGTGGAGGGGCTCATTCAGAGCCTTTGATGCAGCTACGAGTGCTTCCATCCACAGATTGAAAACTATAACTCCCTTAAGGCTGCAGGACACTGTTCGATTTGGACAGCCCATTGGGGGCATGTCATTGTTGATTAAAGTAGCGCTTGGGAGTAGCGCGCAACCTTCATTACAAAGCCTCTGATGAAGAAAGGATTTCGAAACGCATAAGGCGTCATGAAGGAACTGTCTGCATTTGTCCCATGTTTGCATGCCATCTATACCAGGAATTAAAGGTTATGAGTTTAAATCTTCTCAGCTGCCTGCGTGCTCTCTTACTGTGTGGCGAGTAACCCAGGAGCATGATGTTTAAGCGGCAGGCCAGCCGCGAGATGAGCACCACCCTACAAACTTTGGGGGCCACGAGGAACGTTATATACTTACCTCCTGTGGGCCTTCTGAGGTGGATGAGGACGGAGGCAAAGGTGGGGGGGCTCATTCAGAGCCTTTGATGCAGCTAAGAGTGCTTCCATCCACGGATTGAAAACTATAACTCCCATAAGGCTGCAGGACACTGTTCCATTTGGACAGCCCATTGGGGGCGTGTCATTGTTGATTAAAGCAGCGCTTGGGAGTAGCGCGCAACCTTCATTACAAAGCCTCTGATGAAGAAATGATTTCGAAACGCGTAAGGCGTCATGAAGGAACTGTCTGCATTTGTCCAATGTTTGCATGCCGTCTATACCAGGAATTAAAGGTTATGAGTTTAAATCTTCTCAGCTGCCTGCGTGCTCTCTTACTGTGTGGCGAGTAACCCAGGAGCATGATGTTTAAGCGGCAGGCCAGCCGCGAGATGAGCACCACCCTACAAACTTTGGGGGCCACGAGGAACGTTATATACTTACCTCCTGTGGGCCTTCTGAGGTGGATGAGGACGGAGGCAAAGGTGGGGGGGCTCATTCAGAGCCTTTGATGCAGCTAAGAGTGCTTCCATCCACGGATTGAAAACTATAACTCCCATAAGGCTGCAGGACACTGTTCCATTTGGACAGCCCATTGGGGGCGTGTCATTGTTGATTAAAGCAGGGCTTGGGAGTAGCGCGCAACCTTCATTACAAAGCCTCTGATGAAGAAATGATTTCGAAACGCGTAAGGCGTCATGAAGGAACTGTCTGCATTTGTCCAATGTTTGCATGCCGTCTATACCAGGAATTAAAGGTTATGGGTTGAAACCTTCTCAGCTGCCTGCGGGCTCTCTTACTGTGTGGCGAGTAACCCAGGAGCATGATGTTTAAGCGGCAGGCCAGCTGCGAGATGAGCACCACCCTACGAACTTTGGGGGCCACGAGGAACGTTATATACTTACCTCCTGTGGGGCTTCTGAGGTGGATGAGGACGGAGGCGAAGGTGGGGGGGCTCATTCAGAGCCTTTGATGCAGCTAAGAGTGCTTCCATCCACGGATTGAAAACTATAACTCCCATAAGCCTGCAGGACACTGTTCCATTTGGACAGCCCATTGGGGGCATGGCGTGTCATTGTTAATTAAAGCAGCGCTTGGGAGTACCGCGCAACCTTCATTACAAAGCCTCTGATGAAGAAAGGATTTCGAAACGCGTAAGGCGTCATGAAGGAACTGTCTGCATTTGTCCCATGTTTGCATGCCGTCTATACCAGGAATTAAAGGTTATGGGTTTAAACCTTCTCAGCTGCCTGCGTGCTCTCTTACTGTGTGGCGAGTAACCCAGGAGCATGATGTTTAAGCGGCAGGCCAGCCGCGAGATGAGCACAACCCTACGAACTTTGGGGGCCACGAGAAACTTTATACACTTACCTCCTGTGGGCCTTCTGAGGTGGATGAGGACGGAGGCGAAGGTGGGGGGGCTCATTCAGAGCCTTTAATGCAGCTTAGAGTGCTACCATCCACGGATTGAAAACTATAACTCCCATAAGGCTGCAGGACACTGTTCCATTTGGACAGCCCATTGGGGGCGTGTCATTGTTGATTAAAGCAGCGCTTGGGAGTAGCGCGCAACCTTCATTACAAAGCCTCTGATGAAGAAAGGATTTCGAAATGCGTAAGGCGTCATGAAGGAACTGTCTGCATTTGTCCCATGTTTGCATGCCGTCTATACCAGGAATTAAAGGTTATGGGATTAAACCTTCTCAGCTGCCTGCGTGCTCTCTTACTGTGTGGCGAGTAACCCAGGAGTATGATGTTTAAGCGGCAGGCCAGCTGCGAGATGAGCACCACCTTACAAACTTTGGGGGCCACGAGGAACGTTATATACTTACCTCCTGTGGGCCTTCTGAGGTGGATGAGGACGGAGGCAAAGGTGGAGGGGCTCATTCAGAGCCTTTGATGCAGCTACGAGTGCTTCCATCCACAGATTGAAAACTATAACTCCCTTAAGGCTGCAGGACACTGTTCGATTTGGACAGCCCATTGGGGGCATGTCATTGTTGATTAAAGTAGCGCTTGGGAGTAGCGCGCAACCTTCATTACAAAGCCTCTGATGAAGAAAGGATTTCGAAACGCATAAGGCGTCATGAAGGAACTGTCTGCATTTGTCCCATGTTTGCATGCCGTCTATACCAGGAATTAAAGGTTATGGGTTTAAACCTTCTCAGCTGCCTGCGTGCTTTCTTACTGTGTGGCGAGTAACCCAGGAGCATGATGTTTAAGCGGCAGGCCAGCCGCGAGATGAGCACCACCCTACGAACTTTGGGGGCCATGAGGAACGTAAAATACTTACCTCCTGTGGGGCTTCTGAGGTGGATGAGGACGGAGGCAAAGGTGGGGGGCTCATTCAGAGCCTTTAATGCAGCTAAGAGTGCTTCCATCCACGGATTGAAAACTATAACTCCCATAAGGCTGCAGGACACTGTTCCATTTGGACAGCCCATTGGGGGCGTGTCATTGTTGATTAAAGCAGCGCTTGGGAGTAGCGCGCAACCTTCATTACAAAGCCTCTGATGAAGAAAGGATTTCGAAACGCGTAAGGCGTCATGAAGGAACTGTCTGCATTTGTTCCATGTTTGCATGCCGTCTACACCAGGAATTAAAGGTTATGGGTTTAAACCTTCTCAGCTGCCTGCGTGCTCTCCTACTGTGTGGCGAGTAACCCAGGAGCATGATGTTTAAGCGGCAGGCCAGCCGCGAGATGAGCACCACCCTACGAACTTTGAGGGCCACTAGGAACGTTATATACTTACCACCTGTGGGGCTTCTGAGGTGGATGAAGACGGAGGCGAAGGTGGGGGGGCTCATTCAGAGCCTTTAATGCAGCTTAGAGTGCTACCATCCACGGATTGAAAACTATAACTCCCATAAGGCTGCAGGACACTGTTCCATTTGGACAGCCCATTGGGGGCGTGTCATTGTTGATTAAAGCAGCGCTTGGGAGTAGCACGCAACCTTCATTACAAAGCCTCTGATGAAGAAAGGATTTCGAAATGCGTAAGGCGTCATGAAGGAACTGTCTGCATTTGTCCCATGTTTGCATGCCGTCTATACCAGGAATTAAAGGTTATGGGATTAAACCTTCTCAGCTGCCTGCGTGCTCTCTTACTGTGTGGCGAGTAACCCAGGAGTATGATGTTTAAGCAGCAGGCCAGCTGCGAGATGAGCACCACCTCACAAACTTTGGGGGCCACGAGGAACGTTATATACTTACCTCCTGTGGGCCTTCTGAGGTGGATGAGGACGGAGGCGAAGGTGGAGGGGCTCATTCAGAGCCTTTGATGCAGCTACGAGTGCTTTCATCCACAGATTGAAAACTATAACACCCTTAATGCTGCAGGACACTGTTCCATTTGGACAGCCCATTGGGGGCGTGTCATTGTTGATTAAAGCAGCGCTTGGGAGTAGCGCGCAACCTTCATTACAAAGCCTCTGATGAAGAAAGGATTTCGAAACGCGTAAGGCGTCATGAAGGAACTGTCTGCATTTGTCCCATGTTTGCATGCCGTCTATACCAGGAATTAAAGGTTATGGGTTTAAACCTTCTCAGCTGCCTGCGTGCTTTCTTACTGTTTGGCGAGTAACCCAGGAGCATGATGTTTAAGCGGCAGGCCAGCCGTGAGATGAGCACCACCCTACGAACTTTGGGGGCCATGAGGAACGTAAAATACTTACCTCCTGTGGGGCTTCTGAGGTGGATGAGGACGGAGGCGAAGGTGGGGGGGCTCATTCAGAGCCTTTAATGCAGCTAAGAGTGCTTCCATCCACAGATTGAAAACTATAACTCCCATAAGGCTGCAGGACACTGTTCCATTTGGACAGCCCATTGGGGGCATGTCATTGTTGATTAAAGCAGCGCTTGGGAGTAGCGCGCAACCTTCATTACAAAGCCTCTGATGAAGAAAGGATTTCGAAACGTGTAAGGCGTCATGAAGGAACTGTCTGCATTTGTCCCATGTTTGCATGCCGTCTATACCAGGAATTAAAGGTTATGGGTTTAAACCTTCTCAGCTGCCTGCGTGCTCTCTTACTGTGTGGCGAGTAACCCAGGAGTATGATGTTTAAGCGGCAGGCCAGCTGCGAGATGAACACCACCTTACAAACTTTGGGGGCCACGAGGAACGTTATATACTTACCTCCTGTGGGCCTTCTGAGGTGGATGAGGACGGAGGCAAAGGTGGAGGGGCTCATTCAGAGCCTTTGATGCAGCTACGAGTGCTTCCATCCACAGATTGAAAACTATAACTCCCTTAAGGCTGCAGGACACTGTTCGATTTGGACAGCCCATTGGGGGCATGTCATTGTTGATTAAAGTAGCGCTTGGGAGTAGCGCGCAACCTTCATTACAAAGCCTCTGATGAAGAAAGGATTTCGAAACGCATAAGGCGTCATGAAGGAACTGTCTGCATTTGTCCCATGTTTGCATGCCATCTATACCAGGAATTAAAGGTTATGAGTTTAAATCTTCTCAGCTGCCTGCGTGCTCTCTTACTGTGTGGCGAGTAACCCAGGAGCATGATGTTTAAGCGGCAGGCCAGCCGCGAGATGAGCACCACCCTACAAACTTTGGGGGCCACGAGGAACGTTATATACTTACCTCCTGTGGGCCTTCTGAGGTGGATGAGGACGGAGGCAAAGGTGGGGGGGCTCATTCAGAGCCTTTGATGCAGCTAAGAGTGCTTCCATCCACGGATTGAAAACTATAACTCCCATAAGGCTGCAGGACACTGTTCCATTTGGACAGCCCATTGGGGGCGTGTCATTGTTGATTAAAGCAGCGCTTGGGAGTAGCGCGCAACCTTCATTACAAAGCCTCTGATGAAGAAATGATTTCGAAACGCGTAAGGCGTCATGAAGGAACTGTCTGCATTTGTCCAATGTTTGCATGCCGTCTATACCAGGAATTAAAGGTTATGAGTTTAAATCTTCTCAGCTGCCTGCGTGCTCTCTTACTGTGTGGCGAGTAACCCAGGAGCATGATGTTTAAGCGGCAGGCCAGCCGCGAGATGAGCACCACCCTACAAACTTTGGGGGCCACGAGGAACGTTATATACTTACCTCCTGTGGGCCTTCTGAGGTGGATGAGGACGGAGGCAAAGGTGGGGGGGCTCATTCAGAGCCTTTGATGCAGCTAAGAGTGCTTCCATCCACGGATTGAAAACTATAACTCCCATAAGGCTGCAGGACACTGTTCCATTTGGACAGCCCATTGGGGGCGTGTCATTGTTGATTAAAGCAGCGCTTGGGAGTAGCGCGCAACCTTCATTACAAAGCCTCTGATGAAGAAATGATTTCGAAACGCGTAAGGCGTCATGAAGGAACTGTCTGCATTTGTCCAATGTTTGCATGCCGTCTATACCAGGAATTAAAGGTTATGGGTTGAAACCTTCTCAGCTGCCTGCGGGCTCTCTTACTGTGTGGCGAGTAACCCAGGAGCATGATGTTTAAGCGGCAGGCCAGCTGCGAGATGAGCACCACCCTACGAACTTTGGGGGCCACGAGGAACGTTATATACTTACCTCCTGTGGGGCTTCTGAGGTGGATGAGGACGGAGGCGAAGGTGGGGGGGCTCATTCAGAGCCTTTGATGCAGCTAAGAGTGCTTCCATCCACGGATTGAAAACTATAACTCCCATAAGCCTGCAGGACACTGTTCCATTTGGACAGCCCATTGGGGGCATGGCGTGTCATTGTTAATTAAAGCAGCGCTTGGGAGTACCGCGCAACCTTCATTACAAAGCCTCTGATGAAGAAAGGATTTCGAAACGCGTAAGGCGTCATGAAGGAACTGTCTGCATTTGTCCCATGTTTGCATGCCGTCTATACCAGGAATTAAAGGTTATGGGTTTAAACCTTCTCAGCTGCCTGCGTGCTCTCTTACTGTGTGGCGAGTAACCCAGGAGCATGATGTTTAAGCGGCAGGCCAGCCGCGAGATGAGCACAACCCTACGAACTTTGGGGGCCACGAGAAACTTTATACACTTACCTCCTGTGGGCCTTCTGAGGTGGATGAGGACGGAGGCGAAGGTGGGGGGGCTCATTCAGAGCCTTTAATGCAGCTTAGAGTGCTACCATCCACGGATTGAAAACTATAACTCCCATAAGGCTGCAGGACACTGTTCCATTTGGACAGCCCATTGGGGGCGTGTCATTGTTGATTAAAGCAGCGCTTGGGAGTAGCGCGCAACCTTCATTACAAAGCCTCTGATGGGCAAGATGGCCGCGGCTGGACAGTGCTGAGCGGTCGCACTAACCTCCTCTCCCGTACCGGGATGTAACATCTGGATTCTGCGAATATGAGTCTCTAAGACACGGCGTGAAATCAGCAAGGTCCCTGATGTTGTTTATGAATTGGTCCTTTGCAAACTACTTATCCGACTTTAACGGGGCCGACTCTGACAGCAGCGTGCCGAGGACCGTGAATAGAGCACGGAGGTGGCTCGCTCTTCAAGAGCAGAGGAATATCTGGCAGTGTGTACAAGTGGCAGCAGCAGTAAGAACCCTCTTTAAGGATGTATGCCGTATAGCCTTGCATCTAAAGGCTAAAACAAAAGCAATAACAACAATGCGACCTCTAAAGCCGGAGAAGGGGCAAGGCCAGCGCAAGGACGGCAAGGAAAGCAAGGAGAAAGCTATGGAGAAACCTGAACGAAAAAGCACCCAATGTGAATGGCCCTCCCCGCTCATCAGGTGCAGTCCGAAAAAATACCGCCCTCCCCCCGAGGAAGAAGCAGGAACCGCGGGGAAAGGTAAACACTCCAAGCGGCAAGAGTCAGGGCGGCCGAGGGGTGGATGCGTCTGTGAGCGATACAGACGCGAAGCAATTGGAAAAGGAAATCAGCAAAAATAAACCCAGAGAGCAGCTCCGCCAGTCTACATTAGTTGGAGTCTTCCCTCCTAAGCTTACCGGCTGTGATGAAGAGCGCGCAATCGGCGGTAGTAGCATCCCTGTAACCGGCAGTGTTTCAGAAGCCGACGGGGCCATCCGCGAGGACGCTGAGGGCGCAGGGAGCGTCGGACGTGGAGTTGCTACGCAACCATCAAACCTGGGTTCTGACAGCATGAGCAGGGAAAATTCCATTCTGCTAACGGGGCAGGCAGGCGCACTCGGCAGGAGGAGCTCTGCACCAGAGACAGTGTCGGTGGAGAGCATGCCAGGTAGTGCACCCGGAAAAGCAGTGACCCCAGAAGGAGGGTGGAGGAGAGGCCTAACAGGTAACTCAGACATGTTGGGGGCCATATTGATGATGGAAACCGAGCTGGGTTTGGGCTTGAAATCAGACCTAGGCAAAGATAAAGATAAAGATAAGAGCAGCGCTTTAACTCTGGTGGGGGAGGAAAGCAACACACCCGGCCTTAAAGTCCATTGCGAAGAGAGCTTAAACAAGATTGGGGAAGGGCCTTCAACAGAGGGAGAGTTTTTTTCTCCAGATGAAGGTTCGGAGATGGACCAGAGCGCCGAGGGCAGTTCAGAGGAGCTGTCTAGCTCAGGATCAAGTATGGCTGGCAATGATACGACCAGGAAAAAACTGAAAAGACTGTCAATGTTAAGCAGACGCCACACTGAGACACCATCTGGGGGTTCCAACCGATTAACATGGGATTACTCAGCTACCTCGTTAACATATTCTGAGGAGAATAATAGGAAGGAGATGCCTTCTGAATCTACAGCGCAACCAGCCCCCTTTGACATACTGTTTAGCACTTTAAAACAAATTCAAACAGAAGCGAGGACAGAGAGCCGGAGAGCGAGGCAGGCCTCAAAAAAGATTCAGAACACAATGAGGAAGATGAACAAACTATACGATGAGATTGCAGACAGAGTTACAGAGGTAGAGGAACGTACTGGCAAGCTGGAGGATGATGTTGGGACTTGGCGTACCTTCCAGACGACCCAGGAAAAACTCTCTGAAGACTTCCAGTGGAAGCTGGAGGATTTTGAAAACCGCCAGAGGCGGAATAACGTTAGAATCCTGGGTGTGGCAGAAGGGCTTGAGGGGCAGGATACTCGACGCTTTGTGGTTGGCTTGTTAAAGGGTGCATTTCCTGACTCCGACTGGCAATGGGATAAAGAGATACAAAGGGCACACAGATTTCCCTTTGCACTAAAGAAAGGTTACGGAGGAGAAGGGCAGGGCAATCTACCCCGGGCGATTCTTGTTAATGTAGGTAACTACCTTCTAAGGGAAGAAATCATCGAGAAAGCCAGGCCCGACAAACGGCGCACAGCAGGGGGCATCACCTTCTTTGCCAGGCCCGATTTTTGTCATGCCACAGTGGAGAGAAGGTGGAGGCTAAGGCAAATGATAGCGCCTTTCCAGGCGCAGGGGTCTGAAGCATATCTTCTCTTCCCTGCAAAGCTTAAGGTCGTAACGAAGGGAAGAATTAGATTTTTTCTGTCAGAGATTAAGGCCCAACAGTTCTTAGATGAGCTCAAAACACAAAAGGGAGGGTAACAGAGCAATGGTACTTTGCTGAGTTGATATCCAGTTAGGACTATACTATGGGTTGGTGAGATCCCGGGGGGGAGGAGGGTGCGATGAGCACTACCCAAAGCGACCACACATAGGTCTAATTGACCTATTTGCCAGGAAACAGGGGGGGGGGAGCTGCTGGGATGGGAAGGACAAGGGGGGACAGGAGGGGGGGGTCAAGGGGGGGGAAGAGGGGGGAGAAAAATGTAAAAAAACTGGTTAATCTTTCTGAAATGTTTGAACACTACACACTGTCTTCTTTTTTGCTAGTTGTGAGTACACTTGGTAGGATTCATAGGTTATATGGTCATGTATACCGTATTAAAAATTTGGGGACACTTGGAAAACTGAAAACTTGCAATGAACTGTAGAATTGCGAGTATTAATGTGTGTGGGTTAAATGACTCTAATAAGAGAAACAGGGTAGCGGCGTTGTTAGGGGGGTTGCATCTGGATATAGTTTGCTTACAAGAGACCCATATAGAGGTGGCTCAGGCTTATTTGCTTGGGCAACTAGGGTTCACAGTTTTAGCTAAATCAAAACAGGCTATAAGGAATAGAGGGGTCGCGATACTAGGGAAGATCAGGGATATGGTTGTGAATAAAAAACAGGAAGATGAGTTGGGGCGGTGGGTCATGTTGGATTTGACTTTTAGGGGTGTGAGGTTTACTTTGGTAACTATATACGGCTCAACGCAAGATGACCCGGAGGTGTTTCAATTTGTAGACTCAGAGCTGGTTAATTGGCCTGAACCGATCATACTATGTGGAGACCTGAACATACATGATTTTAGAGACCCTATTCTACAGTCAGGGACTCCTTATTCAGGAAGGAAAAAAAGAACCTATAGGGCATTGTGTGATTTGGTTAGTAACAACTCTTTATTCGACCCTTGGATAGAGCTGCATTCAGCTTTAGATGGTAGCACATTTTATTCTGCCCCTCATAAACGGATGGTTAGGCTGGATTATTTTCTGGTTTCTGGATCCCTCATTAATGCAGTTTCAATAGAAAAATACCCCCGCCTAATTTCAGACCATAACCCTTTGGTTTTAACAATTAAAATAGGGTTGGATAGAAGGGAAAAAAGGGAGTGGACTTTTGAAAGGGCATTACTGCAGGAGGAGGGGTACAAAGAGCGTATGGGATCATGGATCAGAGACTATTGGGACTTCAACAGGGGTACCGCTAGCCCGGGAATGGTTTGGGACGCCTTTAAGGCGGGGGTAAGAGGGGAGACCATGAGCTATGTGGCAGCTGCAAGGACAAAGGAAAAAAACAAGATCGCGGAATGGAACATGAAACTCCTTAATGTAGAGAGGGAGTTGGGCGAGGCAATATACCAGCAACTCCCCTTAGAGCCAGTGTTATTGAAGACGGTGTCACTAAAGGCAGAGGCCTCTGAACATATGTTATCCAAGGCGGTGGGGGAGTATCTGGCCCGAAAAGAGGGGATATATGAATTCAGCGAAAAGGTAGGGCACTTGTTGGCTGTTCGCACCAGGCAGCGAGCAGCAGCAGCTGATATTCTTGAGATGATAGATCAATTTGGAAATCGAGTGGTAGGAGCAGATGGGATACAGAAAGTCTTCAGGCAGTTCTATGCAACATTATATACGGAAAACATAAAGGGGAACTCGCATGAGATAGAGGGGTATCTGAGAGGGGTGGCTCCAGAGGGTATCTCTCCAGAAAGGAAGGAGGAGTTAGAGCAACCATTCAAGAAAGAGGAGCTTATAGAAGCATTAAAACTTCTTCCTTCCGGAAAGGCTGCAGGTCCCGACCAGCTACCGGTGGAATTTTACAAAGTTTTCTCTGAAGTGTTGGCTAAGGATATGTTTGATGTGATGATCAAGGCACAGCTAGGGGAATCAATCCCCGACTCCTGGGGGGGGGCCGATATAGTGGTGATTCCCAAAAAAGGGAAACCGCTAAGTCAGCCAGGATCATACCGCCCAATAACGCTAATGAATGCGGACTCAAAAATCTATTCCAAAATTCTGGCTAGAAGGTTGGCAGGAGTTATTGAGGAACTAGTCGTTCATTCCCAACATGGGTTCATACCAGGCAAGGACACCACACAACACACAAGGCAGGTCTTAACTTTTTTTGACGCAGCTAGTACCCCAGGAGACCCTATGGCTGCGATCTTCTTAGACGCCGAGAAGGCTTTCGATAGAGTCTCCTGGGAGTATTTGTGGGAAGTATTGAGATGGAATGGCATTGGCAACACATATATCAAAGCAATGCAGGCATTGTACAAGAACCCTACGGCTAGAATTAGGGTGTGTAGGGGATTTTCAGAGGGAATCAGGATTGAAAGAGGCACGAGACAGGGCTGCCCGTCGTCTCCCTTACTGTTTGCACTGTATTTGGATCCTTTTCTGCGCCGGCTTGAATTGAATGATGGAATTGCTAGGATGAGCTTGAATGGGTCGGAAGCGAAGATCTTGGCGTATGCGGATGACGTGGCCATCCTAACCCCATATCCAGATGAGGCAATGGTGGAAGTAGAAAGGGAGGCCGAGTCTTTTGGGAAAGTTTCTGGGTATAGCTTAAACAAAACCAAGACCCAAATAGTGAGCAATCGGTATGTGCAAAATGAGCAAAACAACGTAGATTTAAGAAAGGTTAATTCAGCAGTTTACTTGGGGGTAGAGGTATCTGCGAATTTGGAAGTAGCAGTACAGAATAATGTGGTTCCCCTGCTAGCGAAGGCAAAATCAGACCTAGAACGACTTAACAACCTTCACCTGTCCTTGCTGGGATGTACGAATGTGATTAAAATGTTGATACTCCCAAGATTTTTGTATTTTTTTAGGGCAATCCCACTATTCTTTGAAGCAAAGTGGTTTACAGCATTAGAGAGGATTCTTAATAAATTTATTTGGGCCCATGGGAAAACGCGTAGGGCTTATCGGTATATGACACTTCCGAGGGAAAGAGGGGGATGGGGCGCACCTGACTTCAAGCTGTATTATTGGGCTGCGACCATTCAATATATGCAAGGCTTAATAGGGGGGGGAGATGATTCAAGGGTAAGAGAGGGGTCTACTAGAATCTATAAGGCTGTATTAGGGGAAGAGGCTGAAAATTGCTTTCTGGCTTGTGTGGAATACGGGTGCTATAAAAGAACTAGATATAAGACGGTTGAGGCAGGAGTGAAGATATGGACGGCATATATGAAGAAAGTGGGGCTAGGAAGATTCAACCGCTATACAAGACTGTTTAAAAATAGGTCATTCCCAGATGAGGTGTTCGGAGATAGAGTAATGGAAAGCTGGATGAAAAAGGGGGTAACAAGCATTGGAGATCTGTGGGGGATCCAGGGTTTGGCCACCTTTTCGGAGATATGTACTAAGTTTGGTTTAAATAATAAGGATTTCTTTAAGTATTTACAGATTAGGAGCTTCTTAGGGAATAAGCAAGGAGGTCCGGCTGGCTATAATAAAGTAGAGATAATGGAAAAAATAAGACTAGGGGGGGACTGTTCTATAAGAAGTCTATATGCTAGCTTCGTGTCCGGTATGCAGGACGATTTGGATAAACACAGTGAAAAATGGGCAGAAAAGCTGGAAGGAGAATTAGGGTGGTTCCAGGATTCTTTGGAGCTAGGATGTTCAGTGTTGTGTTCGGCGTCTTTACAGTCGCAGCACTATAAAACTATATACTCCCTATACTACACGCCAGCAAGGATAGCGAAATGGGGAGGAACAGAGGGTATAACCTGTCCGCGTTGTAACTCAGGAGAGGCGGATATAATACATATGTTTGCATTATGCCCACAATTACACACACTGCTACGAAATCTTGAACATTTCATGGAGGCTTCACTTAAGATCAAGTTGGAACTTAAGCCAGTCCACATACTTTTAGGAATAGTACCAGAAGAAGGTGAACATCATGAGTTTGTTTTTTTGGCTATGGCAGTATATAGATTGTGTATTGCTAGGGCATGGCTAGACCCTAACCCCCCGACTCTACAAGTTTGGTTGGCTAATTTACTGTCCTCATACAATCTGGAAAAGCCAATTTATGCAAGGAAAGGTAGGAGGGGGAGGGAAAGAGGGATGCGGATTTGGAAACCAATAGCAGATTCGCGGTCGGGGATAGGTTAGGATATATCTCAAGAAAATCATACATTATGTTGGACAGTGTTTGAAAAGATGATTAAGTCTGAAATGTGTTTTTTTTTTTTTTTTTGTTAAACCGGATGTTTTAAGTCACTGAGTGTACATTTATACATGGTGTGTTGTAACCTAATTGTTTTTTCTTTCTGAATAAAAAAAAAAAAAAAAAAAAAAAAACAAAGCCTCTGATGAAGAAAGGATTTCGAAATGCGTAAGGCGTCATGAAGGAACTGTCTGCATTTGTCCCATGTTTGCATGCCGTCTATACCAGGAATTAAAGGTTATGGGATTAAACCTTCTCAGCTGCCTGCGTGCTCTCTTACTGTGTGGCGAGTAACCCAGGAGTATGATGTTTAAGCGGCAGGCCAGCTGCGAGATGAGCACCACCTTACAAACTTTGGGGGCCACGAGGAACGTTATATACTTACCTCCTGTGGGCCTTCTGAGGTGGATGAGGACGGAGGCGAAGGTGGAGGGGCTCATTCAGAGCCTTTGATGCAGCTACGAGTGCTTCCATCCACAGATTGAAAACTATAACTCCCTTAAGGCTGCAGGACACTGTTCGATTTGGACAGCCCATTGGGGGCATGTCATTGTTGATTAAAGTAGCGCTTGGGAGTAGCGCGCAACCTTCATTACAAAGCCTCTGATGAAGAAAGGATTTCGAAACGCATAAGGGGTCATGAAGGAACTGTCTGCATTTGTCCCATGTTTGCATGCCGTCTATACCAGGAATTAAAGGTTATGGGTTTAAACCTTCTCAGCTGCCTGCGTGCTTTCTTACTGTGTGGCGAGTAACCCAGGAGCATGATGTTTAAGCGGCAGGCCAGCCGCGAGATGAGCACCACCCTACGAACTTTGGGGGCCATGAGGAACGTAAAATACTTACCTCCTGTGGGGCTTCTGAGGTGGATGAGGACGGAGGCAAAGGTGGGGGGCTCATTCAGAGCCTTTAATGCAGCTAAGAGTGCTTCCATCCACGGATTGAAAACTATAACTCCCATAAGGCTGCAGGACACTGTTCCATTTGGACAGCCCATTGGGGGCGTGTCATTGTTGATTAAAGCAGCGCTTGGGAGTAGCGCGCAACCTTCATTACAAAGCCTCTGATGAAGAAAGGATTTCGAAACGCGTAAGGCGTCATGAAGGAACTGTCTGCATTTGTTCCATGTTTGCATGCCGTCTACACCAGGAATTAAAGGTTATGGGTTTAAACCTTCTCAGCTGCCTGCGTGCTCTCCTACTGTGTGGCGAGTAACCCAGGAGCATGATGTTTAAGCGGCAGGCCAGCCGCGAGATGAGCACCACCCTACGAACTTTGAGGGCCACTAGGAACGTTATATACTTACCACCTGTGGGGCTTCTGAGGTGGATGAGGACGGAGGCGAAGGTGGGGGGGCTCATTCAGAGCCTTTAATGCAGCTAAGAGTGCTTCCATCCACGGATTGAAAACTATAACTCCCATAAGGCTGCAGGACACTGTTCCATTTGGACAGCCCATTGGGGGCGTGTCATTGTTGATTAAAGCAGCGCTTGGGAGTAGCGCGCAACCTTCATTACAAAGCCTCTGATGAAGAAAGGATTTCGAAACGCGTAAGGCGTCATGAAGGAACTGTCTGCATTTGTTCCATGTTTGCATGCCGTCTACACCAGGAATTAAAGGTTATGGGTTTAAACCTTCTCAGCTGCCTGCGTGCTCTCCTACTGTGTGGCGAGTAACCCAGGAGCATGATGTTTAAGCGGCAGGCCAGCCGCGAGATGAGCACCACCCTACGAACTTTGAGGGCCACTAGGAACGTTATATACTTACCACCTGTGGGGCTTCTGAGGTGGATGAGGACGGAGGCGAAGGTGGGGGGGCTCATTCAGAGCCTTTAATGCAGCTTAGAGTGCTACCATCCACGGATTGAAAACTATAACTCCCATAAGGCTGCAGGACACTGTTCCATTTGGACAGCCCATTGGGGGCGTGTCATTGTTGATTAAAGCAGCGCTTGGGAGTAGCGCGCAACCTTCATTACAAAGCCTCTGATGAAGAAAGGATTTCGAAATGCGTAAGGCGTCATGAAGGAACTGTCTGCATTTGTCCCATGTTTGCATGCCGTCTATACCAGGAATTAAAGGTTATGGGATTAAACCTTCTCAGCTGCCTGCGTGCTCTCTTACTGTGTGGCGAGTAACCCAGGAGTATGATGTTTAAGCGGCAGGCCAGCTGCGAGATGAGCACCACCTTACAAACTTTGGGGGCCACGAGGAACGTTATATACTTACCTCCTGTGGGCCTTCTGAGGTGGATGAGGACGGAGGCGAAGGTGGAGGGGCTCATTCAGAGCCTTTGATGCAGCTACGAGTGCTTCCATCCACAGATTGAAAACTATAACTCCCTTAAGGCTGCAGGACACTGTTCGATTTGGACAGCCCATTGGGGGCATGTCATTGTTGATTAAAGTAGCGCTTGGGAGTAGCGCGCAACCTTCATTACAAAGCCTCTGATGAAGAAAGGATTTCGAAACGCATAAGGGGTCATGAAGGAACTGTCTGCATTTGTCCCATGTTTGCATGCCGTCTATACCAGGAATTAAAGGTTATGGGTTTAAACCTTCTCAGCTGCCTGCGTGCTTTCTTACTGTGTGGCGAGTAACCCAGGAGCATGATGTTTAAGCGGCAGGCCAGCCGCGAGATGAGCACCACCCTACGAACTTTGGGGGCCATGAGGAACGTAAAATACTTACCTCCTGTGGGGCTTCTGAGGTGGATGAGGACGGAGGCAAAGGTGGGGGGCTCATTCAGAGCCTTTAATGCAGCTAAGAGTGCTTCCATCCACGGATTGAAAACTATAACTCCCATAAGGCTGCAGGACACTGTTCCATTTGGACAGCCCATTGGGGGCGTGTCATTGTTGATTAAAGCAGCGCTTGGGAGTAGCGCGCAACCTTCATTACAAAGCCTCTGATGAAGAAATGATTTCGAAACGCGTAAGGCGTCATGAAGGAACTGTCTGCATTTGTCCAATGTTTGCATGCCGTCTATACCAGGAATTAAAGGTTATGGGTTGAAACCTTCTCAGCTGCCTGCGTGCTCTCCTACTGTGTGGCGAGTAACCCAGGAGCATGATGTTTAAGCGGCAGGCCAGCCGCGAGATGAGCACCACCCTACGAACTTTGAGGGCCACTAGGAACGTTATATACTTACCACCTGTGGGGCTTCTGAGGTGGATGAGGACGGAGGCGAAGGTGGGGGGGCTCATTCAGAGCCTTTAATGCAGCTTAGAGTGCTACCATCCACGGATTGAAAACTATAACTCCCATAAGGCTGCAGGACACTGTTCCATTTGGACAGCCCATTGGGGGCGTGTCATTGTTGATTAAAGCAGCGCTTGGGAGTAGCGCGCAACCTTCATTACAAAGCCTCTGATGAAGAAAGGATTTCGAAATGCGTAAGGCGTCATGAAGGAACTGTCTGCATTTGTCCCATGTTTGCATGCCGTCTATACCAGGAATTAAAGGTTATGGGATTAAACCTTCTCAGCTGCCTGCGTGCTCTCTTACTGTGTGGCGAGTAACCCAGGAGTATGATGTTTAAGCAGCAGGCCAGCTGCGAGATGAGCACCACCTCACAAACTTTGGGGGCCACGAGGAACGTTATATACTTACCTCCTGTGGGCCTTCTGAGGTGGATGAGGACGGAGGCGAAGGTGGAGGGGCTCATTCAGAGCCTTTGATGCAGCTACGAGTGCTTCCATCCACAGATTGAAAACTATAACTCCCTTAAGGCTGCAGGACACTGTTCGATTTGGACAGCCCATTGGGGGCATGTCATTGTTGATTAAAGTAGCGCTTGGGAGTAGCGCGCAACCTTCATTACAAAGCCTCTGATGAAGAAAGGATTTCGAAACGCATAAGGCGTCATGAAGGAACTGTCTGCATTTGTCCCATGTTTGCATGCCGTCTATACCAGGAATTAAAGGTTATGGGTTTAAACCTTCTCAGCTGCCTGCGTGCTTTCTTACTGTGTGGCGAGTAACCCAGGAGCATGATGTTTAAGAGGCAGGCCAGCCGCGAGATGAGCACCACCCTACGAACTTTGGGGGCCATGAGGAACGTAAAATACTTACCTCCTGTGGGGCTTCTGAGGTGGATGAGGACGGAGGCAAAGGTGGGGGGGCTCATTCAGAGCCTTTAATGCAGCTAAGAGTGCTTCCATCCACGGATTGAAAACTATAACTCCCATAAGGCTGCAGGACACTGTTCCATTTGGACAGCCCATTGGGGGCGTGTCATTGTTGATTAAAGCAGCGCTTGGGAGTAGCGCGCAACCTTCATTACAAAGCCTCTGATGAAGAAAGGATTTCGAAACGCGTAAGGCGTCATGAAGGAACTGTCTGCATTTGTTCCATGTTTGCATGCCGTCTACACCAGGAATTAAAGGTTATGGGTTTAAACCTTCTCAGCTGCCTGCGTGCTCTCCTACTGTGTGGCGAGTAACCCAGGAGCATGATGTTTAAGCGGCAGGCCAGCCGCGAGATGAGCACCACCCTACGAACTTTGAGGGCCACGAGGAACGTTATATACTTACTACCTGTGGGGCTTCTGAGGTGGATGAGGATGGAGGCGAAGGTGGGGGGGCTCATTCAGAGCCTTTGATGCAGCTAAGAGTGCTTCCATCCACGGATTGAAAACTATAACTCCCATAATCCTGCAGGACACTGTTCCATTTGGACAGCCCATTGGGGGCATGGCGTGTCATTGTTAATTAAAGCAGCGCTTGGGAGTACCGCGCAACCTTCATTACAAAGCCTCTGATGAAGAAAGGATTTCGAAACGCGTAAGGCGTCATGAAGGAACTGTCTGCATTTGTCCCATGTTTGCATGCCGTCTATACCAGGAATTAAAGGTTATGGGTTTAAACCTTCTCAGCTGCCTGCGTGCTCTCTTACTGTGTGGCGAGTAACCCAGGAGCATGATGTTTAAGCGGCAGGCCAGCCGCGAGATGAGCACAACCCTACGAACTTTGGGGGCCACAAGGAACTTTATACACTTACCTCCTGTGGGCCTTCTGAGGTGGATGAGGACGGAGGCGAAGGTGGGGGGGCTCATTCAGAGCCTTTAATGCAGCTTAGAGTGCTACCATCCACGGATTGAAAACTATAACTCCCATAAGGCTGCAGGACACTGTTCCATTTGGACAGCCCATTGGGGGCGTGTCATTGTTGATTAAAGCAGCGCTTGGGAGTAACGCGCAACCTTCATTACAAAGCCTCTGATGAAGAAAGGATTTCGAAATGCGTAAGGCGTCATGAAGGAACTGTCTGCATTTGTCCCATGTTTGCATGCCGTCTATACCAGGAATTAAAGGTTATGGGATTAAACCTTCTCAGCTGCCTGCGTGCTCTCTTACTGTGTGGCGAGTAACCCAGGAGTATGATGTTTAAGCGGCAGGCCAGCTGCGAGATGAGCACCACCTTACAAACTTTGGGGGCCACGAGGAACGTTATATACTTACCTCCTGTGGGCCTTCTGAGGTGGATGAGGACGGAGGCGAAGGTGGAGGGGCTCATTCAGAGCCTTTGATGCAGCTACGAGTGCTTTCATCCACAGATTGAAAACTATAACACCCTTAATGCTGCAGGACACTGTTCCATTTGGACAGCCCATTGGGGGCATGTCATTGTTGATTAAAGTAGCGCTTGGGAGTAGCGCGCAACCTTCATTACAAAGCCTCTGATGAAGAAAGGATTTCGAAACGCGTAAGGCGTCATGAAGGAACTGTCTGCATTTGTCCCATGTTTGCATGCCGCCTATACCAGGAATTAAAGGTTATGGGTTTAAACCTTCTCAGCTGCCTGCGTGCTTTCTTACTGTTTGGCGAGTAACCCAGGAGCATGATGTTTAAGCGGCAGGCCAGCCGTGAGATGAGCACCACCCTACGAACTTTGGGGGCCATGAGGAACGTAAAATACTTACCTCCTGTGGGGCTTCTGAGGTGGATGAGGACGGAGGCGAAGGTGGGGGGGCTCATTCAGAGCCTTTAATGCAGCTAAGAGTGCTTCCATCCACAGATTGAAAACTATAACTCCCATAAGGCTGCAGGACACTGTTCCATTTGGACAGCCCATTGGGGGCATGTCATTGTTGATTAAAGCAGCGCTTGGGAGTAGCGCGCAACCTTCTTTACAAAGCCTCTGATGAAGAAAGGATTTCGAAACGTGTAAGGCGTCATGAAGGAACTGTCTGCATTTGTCCCATGTTTGCATGCCGTCTATACCAGGAATTAAAGGTTATGGGTTTAAACCTTCTCAGCTGCCTGCGTGCTCTCTTACTGTGTGGCGAGTAACCCAGGAGTATGATGTTTAAACGGCAGGCCAGCTGCGAGATGAACACCACCTTACAAACTTTGGGGGCCACGAGGAACGTTATATACTTACCTCCTGTGGGCCTTCTGAGGTGGATGAGGACGGAGGCGAAGGTGGAGGGGCTCATTCAGAGCCTTTGATGCAGCTACGAGTGCTTCCATCCACAGATTGAAAACTATAACTCCCTTAAGGCTGCAGGACACTGTTCGATTTGGACAGCCCATTGGGGGCATGTCATTGTTGATTAAAGTAGCGCTTGGGAGTAGCGCGCAACCTTCATTACAAAGCCTCTAATGAAGAAAGGATTTTGAAACGCATAAGGCGTCATGAAGGAACTGTCTGCATTTGTCCCATGTTTGCATGCCATCTATACCAGGAATTAAAGGTTATGAGTTTAAATCTTCTCAGCTGCCTGCGTGCTCTCTTACTGTGTGGCGAGTAACCCAGGAGCATGATGTTTAAGCGGCAGGCCAGCCGCGAGATGAGCACCACCCTACAAACTTTGGGGGCCACGAGGAACGTTATATACTTACCTCCTGTGGGCCTTCTGAGGTGGATGAGGACGGAGGCAAAGGTGGGGGGGCTCATTCAGAGCCTTTGATGCAGCTAAGAGTGCTTCCATCCACGGATTGAAAACTATAACTCCCATAAGGCTGCAGGACACTGTTCCATTTGGACAGCCCATTGGGGGCGTGTCATTGTTGATTAAAGCAGCGCTTGGGAGTAGCGCGCAACCTTCATTACAAAGCCTCTGATGAAGAAATGATTTCGAAACGCGTAAGGCGTCATGAAGGAACTGTCTGCATTTGTCCAATGTTTGCATGCCGTCTATACCAGGAATTAAAGGTTATGAGTTTAAATCTTCTCAGCTGCCTGCGTGCTCTCTTACTGTGTGGCGAGTAACCCAGGAGCATGATGTTTAAGCGGCAGGCCAGCCGCGAGATGAGCACCACCCTACAAACTTTGGGGGCCACGAGGAACGTTATATACTTACCTCCTGTGGGCCTTCTGAGGTGGATGAGGACGGAGGCAAAGGTGGGGGGGCTCATTCAGAGCCTTTGATGCAGCTAAGAGTGCTTCCATCCACGGATTGAAAACTATAACTCCCATAAGGCTGCAGGACACTGTTCCATTTGGACAGCCCATTGGGGGCGTGTCATTGTTGATTAAAGCAGTGCTTGGGAGTAGCGCGCAACCTTCATTACAAAGCCTCTGATGAAGAAATGATTTCGAAACGCGTAAGGCGTCATGAAGGAACTGTCTGCATTTGTCCAATGTTTGCATGCCGTCTATACCAGGAATTAAAGGTTATGGGTTGAAACCTTCTCAGCTGCCTGCGTGCTCTCTTACTGTGTGGCGAGTAACCCAGGAGCATGATGTTTAAGCGGCAGGCCAGCCGCGAGATGAGCACCACCCTACGAACTTTGGGGGCCACGAGGAACGTTATATACTTACCTCCTGTGGGGCTTCTGAGGTGGATGAGGACGGAGGAGAAGGTGGGGGGGCTCATTCAGAGCCTTTGATGCAGCTAAGAGTGCTTCCATCCACGGATTGAAAACTATAACTCCCATAAGCCTGCAGGACACTGTTCCATTTGGACAGCCCATTGGGGGCATGGCGTGTCATTGTTAATTAAAGCAGCGCTTGGGAGTACCGCGCAACCTTCATTACAAAGCCTCTGATGAAGAAAGGATTTCGAAACGCGTAAGGCGTCATGAAGGAACTGTCTGCATTTGTCCCGTGTTTGCATGCCGTCTATACCAGGAATTAAAGGTTATGGGTTTAAACCTTCTCAGCTGCCTGCGTGCTCTCTTACTGTGTGGCGAGTAACCCAGGAGCATGATGTTTAAGCGGCAGGCCAGCCGCGAGATGAGCACAACCCTACGAACTTTGGGGGCCACGAGAAACTTTATACACTTACCTCCTGTGGGCCTTCTGAGGTGGATGAGGACGGAGGCGAAGGTGGGGGGGCTCATTCAGAGCCTTTAATGCAGCTTAGAGTGCTACCATGCACGGATTGAAAACTATAACTCCCATAAGGCTGCAGGACACTGTTCCATTTGGACAGCCCATTGGGGGCGTGTCATTGTTGATTAAAGCAGCGCTTGGGAGTAGCGCGCAACCTTCATTACAAAGCCTCTGATGAAGAAAGGATTTCGAAATGCGTAAGGCGTCATGAAGGAACTGTCTGCATTTGTCCCATGTTTGCATGCCGTCTATACCAGGAATTAAAGGTTATGGGATTAAACCTTCTCAGCTGCCTGCGTGCTCTCTTACTGTGTGGCGAGTAACCCAGGAGTATGATGTTTAAGCGGCAGGCCAGCTGCGAGATGAGCACCACCTTACAAACTTTGGGGGCCACGAGGAACGTTATATACTTACCTCCTGTGGGCCTTCTGAGGTGGATGAGGACGGAGGCGAAGGTGGAGGGGCTCATTCAGAGCCTTTGATGCAGCTACGAGTGCTTCCATCCACAGATTGAAAACTATAACTCCCTTAAGGCTGCAGGACACTGTTCGATTTGGACAGCCCATTGGGGGCATGTCATTGTTGATTAAAGTAGCGCTTGGGAGTAGCGCGCAACCTTCATTACAAAGCCTCTGATGAAGAAAGGATTTCGAAACGCATAAGGCGTCATGAAGGAACTGTCTGCATTTGTCCCATGTTTGCATGCCGTCTATACCAGGAATTAAAGGTTATGGGTTTAAACCTTCTCAGCTGCCTGCGTGCTTTCTTACTGTGTGGCGAGTAACCCAGGAGCATGATGTTTAAGCGGCAGGCCAGCCGCGAGATGAGCACCACCCTACGAACTTTGGGGGCCATGAGGAACGTAAAATACTTACCTCCTGTGGGGCTTCTGAGGTGGATGAGGACGGAGGCAAAGGTGGGGGGGCTCATTCAGAGCCTTTAATGCAGCTAAGAGTGCTTCCATCCACGGATTGAAAACTATAACTCCCATAAGGCTGCAGGACACTGTTCCATTTGGACAGCCCATTGGGGGCGTGTCATTGTTGATTAAAGCAGCGCTTGGGAGTAGCGCGCAACCTTCATTACAAAGCCTCTGATGAAGAAAGGATTTCGAAACGCGTAAGGCGTCATGAAGGAACTGTCTGCATTTGTTCCATGTTTGCATGCCGTCTACACCAGGAATTAAAGGTTATGGGTTTAAACCTTCTCAGCTGCCTGCGTGCTCTCCTACTGTGTGGCGAGTAACCCAGGAGCATGATGTTTAAGCGGCAGGCCAGCCGCGAGATGAGCACCACCCTACGAACTTTGAGGGCCACTAGGAACGTTATATACTTACCACCTGTGGGGCTTCTGAGGTGGATGAGGACGGAGGCGAAGGTGGGGGGGCTCATTCAGAGCCTTTAATGCAGCTTAGAGTGCTACCATCCACGGATTGAAAACTATAACTCCCATAAGGCTGCAGGACACTGTTCCATTTGGACAGCCCATTGGGGGCGTGTCATTGTTGATTAAAGCAGCGCTTGGGAGTAGCGCGCAACCTTCATTACAAAGCCTCTGATGAAGAAAGGATTTCGAAATGCGTAAGGCGTCATGAAGGAACTGTCTGCATTTGTCCCATGTTTGCATGCCGTCTATACCAGGAATTAAAGGTTATGGGATTAAACCTTCTCAGCTGCCTGCGTGCTCTCTTACTGTGTGGCGAGTAACCCAGGAGTATGATGTTTAAGCGGCAGGCCAGCTGCGAGATGAGCACCACCTCACAAACTTTGGGGGCCACGAGGAACGTTATATACTTACCTCCTGTGGGCCTTCTGAGGTGGATGAGGACGGAGGCGAAGGTGGAGGGGCTCATTCAGAGCCTTTGATGCAGCTACGAGTGCTTTCATCCACAGATTGAAAACTATAACACCCTTAAGGCTGCAGGACACTGTTCCATTTGGACAGCCCATTGGGGGCATGTCATTGTTGATTAAAGTAGCGCTTGGGAGTAGCGCGCAACCTTCATTACAAAGCCTCTGATGAAGAAAGGATTTCGAAACGCGTAAGGCGTCATGAAGGAACTGTCTGCATTTGTCCCATGTTTGCATGCCGTCTATACCAGGAATTAAAGGTTATGGGTTTAAACCTTCTCAGCTGCCTGCGTGCTTTCTTACTGTGTGGCGAGTAACCCAGGAGCATGATGTTTAAGCGGCAGGCCAGCCGCGAGATGAGCACCACCCTACGAACTTTGGGGGCCATGAGGAACGTAAAATACTTACCTCCTGTGGGGCTTCTGAGGTGGATGAGGACGGAGGCGAAGGTGGGGGGGCTCATTCAGAGCCTTTAATGCAGCTAAGAGTGCTTCCATCCACAGATTGAAAACTATAACTCCCATAAGGCTGCAGGACACTGTTCCATTTGGACAGCCCATTGGGGGCATGTCATTGTTGATTAAAGCAGCGCTTGGGAGTAGCGCGCAACCTTAATTACAAAGCCTCTGATGAAGAAAGGATTTCGAAACGTGTAAGGCGTCATGAAGGAACTGTCTGCATTTGTCCCATGTTTGCATGCCGTCTATACGAGGAATTAAAGGTTATGGGTTTAAACCTTCTCAGCTGCCTGTGTGCTCTCTTACTGTGTGGCGAGTAACCCAGGAGCATGATGTTTAAGCGGCAGGCCAGCCGCGAGATGTGCACCACCCTACGAACTTTGGGGGCCACGAGGAACGTTATATACTTACCTCCTGTGGGGCTTCTGAGGTGGATGAGGATGGAGGCGAAGGTGGGGGGGCTCATTCAGGGCCTTTGATGCAGCTAAGAGTGCTTCCATCCACGGATTGAAAACTATAACTCCCATAAGGCTGCAGGACACTGTTCCATTTGGACAGCCCATTGGGGGCGTGTCATTGTTGATTAAAGCAGCGCTTGGGAGTAGTGCGCAACCTTCATTACAAAGCCTCTGATGAAGAAAGGATTTCGAAACGCGTAAGGCGTCATGAAGGAACTGTCTGCATTTGTCCCATGTTTGCATGCCGTCTATACCAGGAATTAAAGGTTATGGGTTTAAACCTTCTCAGCTGCCTGCGTGCTCTCTTACTGTGTGGCGAGTAACCCAGGAGCATGATGTTTAAGCGGCAGGCCTGCCGCGAGATGAGCACCACCCTACGAACTTTGGGGGCCACGAGGACCGTTATATACTTACCTCCTGTGGGGCTTCTGAGGTGGATGAGGACAGAGGCGAAGGTAGTGGTGCTCATTCAGAGCCTTTGATGCAGCTAAGAGTGTTCCATCCACGGATTGAAAACTATAACTCCCATAAGGCTGCAGGACACTGTTCCATTTGGACAGCCCATTGGGGGCGTGTCATTGTTGATTAAAGCAGCGCTTGGGAGTAGAACGCAACCTTCATTACAAAGCCTCTGATGAAGAAAGGATTTCAAAACGCGTAAGGCGTCATGAAGGAACTGTCTGCATTTGTCCCATGTTTGCATGCCGTCTATACCAGGAATGAAAGGTTATGGGTTTAAACATTCTCAGCTGCCTGCGTGCTCTCTTACTGTGTGGCGAGTAACCCAGGAGCATGATATATATATAGATAGATATATATATATATATTTTTTCAATACAATATTGGCGCGGAACACTTCTTGGTGGTTTATAGATGATTTATTTCAATTCGCAACAGCTCCTACGCGTTTCGAACCGTAGTCCTTGTTCATGGCAGTGTTCTAGTAGAACACTGCTCTACGGTTCGAAACGCGTAGTGATGTCATGAGTGATCTCACTGACCATGTCATGAGTGATGTAATATGTGACTTCATCAGCAGTGCATTGCGGGCGCGCAAGTTATAGTTAGCTGAGCTAACTATAACGGAGGAATTTCAAAGGTTTTGTATGAGAGAAATGATTAGCTATTTATAACGTGTGAAACCTATGGTTTTTTCAATGAATTTCTAAGCTTTTTTAAATGCTAATTCCTAACTATAACGTGTGTGAAACCTATGGTTTTTTCAATGAATTTGCAAGGTTTTTTAAATGCTAATTCCTAACTATAACGTGTGTGAAACCTATGGTTTTTTTCAATGAATTTGCAAGGTTTTTTAAATGCTAATTCCTAACTATAATGTGTGTGAAATCTATGGTTTTTTCAGTGAATTTCAAAGGATTTGTAAATGATAATTTATAAATGTATTAATTATTACGTCTTTCTTTTTATACTAATTTCTTATATTTTTAATATAAATATTTATATTTATTTTTATTTTTTAGAATATATTTCATATTCTTATTATAAAATAATTACAAAACTAAATTGCAAAGGAATTTTTGGATTAATAATTGCTTGACGTCGGTTGCAAGTATAACACAGCTCCACCAATGCTCTTGGGGCCCTATGCTCACAATGCTGTCAATCCTTACACCTGCTTCAAGCATGTGCAAGGTTTTGACGCAGCATAAGCTCAAAAGTGACTGAATGAAATGTTATACATTTCACTCAGTCACTTTTAGGAGCCGTTGCTGCACCCCCTTCTGCACAAGAAAGCCTCTTCTGGCGCGGCGCTTTACAATGTAACACACCCTCCATATGCGTCACATTGTTAGTAGCACACACCATGGCACATCTTTTGCACCACCGCTGTGTGACAAAAGTGACGCAATGGCTGTGTAAAAGAGGCACAAGGGGATTGTAAATCCGACTTTAACACATACAAATTCACCCAGGCAGTTTCATCATAGGCGCAAATTGAAGCATAGACTTGTAACATATTCATGTACATATGTTACATTCAAGTGCTTCGGACATACTACAGTATACTATAGATAAATACCTTATAGATTTATGCTGTAGCACTTCCTTATAGTTCTGCACTTTCACATTCTCCATACACTAGTAAGATATCCATTCATTCATTTATGAACTACACATTAATTCTGACAAACTTTTACACACTAACATAGAAATATAGTTCTTTCTTTGACCAGTGAAGGTAGTTCTAAAAAGAACTGTTTTTTTTTGTTTTTTTGTGTTTTCTCAACAAATTCCAAGCGGAACAAAAGAATGAAAAAAAAAAACTAATGTCGAGGACCGCAATGATCCTGCATCCTGCATTTCATCAGGTCTATAGACTGTTCCCCATAACACAAAAGTTTATCGCAATAAATGCATAGAATTTTAACTTTAGCAAAGTCAGAATCAATATGTGGGTGTGGACTGCTTGCTGAAAATGCTGTTGCCGCAGTTGATGTGTTTGGTGTAGCAGCAGGTGGATTCTTGTGCAACCTCCGTCTTGCAGCTCGAGCAAAGTTCTTGGGGTGCAAGTTCTTCACGTGTCGCACCATATTTGCTGTGCCAAAGGAGTATTTTTTAGGTGGATCACCCCTTGAAAGTGTTGTTTGGCAAATTTCACAGGTTACTTTTGGAGCATTAACATTTTTTGTCCTTCTGGAAAAGTAAAAAACTTCCAAATTCGAGCTTCTTTCCTCTTCTTTGGACGTTCTTCAGGAATGAAATCTCCCTCTGAAGAACTGCTGGAAGATGACTCCATTGCACTTATTATTGTGATCTTCCTTCTATTTGAGAAGATTCTCAGAAGAAATGCTTCTTCTTAGAAACTCAAAGTCTAATAATTATAATGGGACGGAAATTTCGACAGTCGCAATAGGAAAAGTTATGAACCAATCAAATCTCTACTTTTAAAGTCACATGCCTTTGCGTATGCTTATGATGCGCTTACGCAGCTATTTCGATACCAGAACGCATGATGTTCTACCACGATTTGTGTAATTGTTTTTAAAAGTAATATATGATTATTACAAGTATTAATAAAAATTCATAGTTTTCCCAAATGTCTGCCCTTAGTATGTACATTAAATACAAAAATAAATGTTTTTAACCAAGAAGAAACATTACCCCCTTTCGCGTACAGAACGCCGTACATGACGTCACATGGAAGCTTTAATGCGACGCGTAACGTCAAAGCATATTCGTACCGTATGTGCGGGTACATGCTGAGTATGATAAGCAGTACAAACTATGGTGCAATCACCCTCTCAGTGACAAATCAGAGCTCAGGGTGCGCGAAGGAGAATGATTAGAAGTGTTCACTCATTGCAGATCCGATTCTGGGCCTGCCTCTGTGTACATTATAACACCGTCCCCATCTCTCTCGGTTGTTAATTGTTAGTGCACACACTCATACTTGCACATGCGCGGTGCACGCCCGCCCACACTACCCACATGCCACCATCTAGCATGCTTGCTATCACTAAGCCTGGAAACCAATACATTACCCAATGGGATGACCCCCAGGGCCGTCATTCTTGCAGACCGCGAAAACGCTACCAATGACGGCCCTGGGCTTGGTTTGGTCAGCCCCCGCGGTTCCAATATAATGCGGGAACTGAAGTGAGCACGCTCTCTTTTGCCTGCCTGTGCTGCGGTGACAGACAGACTGTCGAAAACACCCCAGACTCAGCGAAACCGCAGCCTTTGAAGACACGACAAAAGACGACAGAAGCAAAAGTAAGAGAAGACGTCACAACATCAGCCTCCACTGTAAATTGTATATGCATACTGGGTTTTTTTTATCCTTCATATGGCTTTCCTACCCCTCAATGGTTTTAAATTGTGCTTTCATAATTGAAATATTTCTTTATAAGTCACAAGGTCCCATACTCCTCTAATTTTAAAAATTGTGCGTGCATAATTTTCTGTGTCCTATTTCTGTACTACGCCACTTGCTTAGGCCTCTATTATTATTAATTGTGCGTCCATGGTAGTATTTTTTTTTCTGCGTCACGAGGCCATCCCAGGCCTGTATTAAGTTACTGATCTTCCTTTGTTTGCTGAAGCTGCAACAGTCTAACTACGGAATATTAGGAACCCACATTAAAATTCACTTTTGATAGTAGTTACGCATCTCAGTTTACGATGTCTAATCAAAATATCCTTTGTTTCCTTCACCAAACATCGTTCAGAAGCAACCACGGACTATCGAGCAACAGCAATGGATTTGTTTCCAATGTATTGAATATACTTTGACGTATAGAAGCAGAGTTCAAGTCGAGTGGTGAACTCCGGTGGCCGCACTGTTTATACAAGGTAAGCACAGCAGCCTAGATCTACAAAGCCTTCATAGCAATGCATTAGAAATAAGTCGGCATAACGGGCATCAGTAACGCAGTAGGCACTTCCATATAGAAACCACTTGAACGTGGCACTATAACAACTGAAGAGAGGGCCATATTATCAAGCCTTGGCTACAAAATTATCGCCACCTTATCGGCAGCAAAGTACCGCTAAAGTGGCGATAATGGGTTTGATAATATGCTCTATGCAATTCCAATCGAAGCTCACGTTAGATGTGAAGGACATCTAACATGAGCTTCGATTGGAATTCCATACAGCATATTATCAAACCCATTATCGCCACTTTAGCGACACTTTCCTACCGATCAAGTGGCGATAATTTTGTCGCCTAGGCTTGATATTATGGCCCAGAGTGTGTAGTGTACAGCAGCTTCTCTGTAAAATCTATAATTACCTCCAAGCAGTGAAAACAGATGGGTTACAACAGTCTGACAATCAGATCCATAACCTTATTACACCACTTTTGAGTCACTTTTAACGTGGGTAAAGTGATGCAAGGAGCTAGTAAATCTACGTCAACTTTTCAAGAAAAAATCTCAACTCCAGACTCTGCGACACAGTTTTAATGTTGTTTTCTCTCTCTTTATCTCTCTCACTCTCTGTGACAACATTTCTCTTTCTTTCTTAAACTTATAGAAACTGCTGTCTGCTTGGTCGTGTAGAAGAATTGTTCAAAAGAAGTTGTGAACTCTTCTTTCTAATGTGTTTGGCCGCAAGGTTTATACAACGGTAAGCACAGAGGCCTAGATCTACAAATTCTTCATAGCAATGCAGTAGAAATAACTCGGCATAACGGGCGTCAGTAACACAGTAGGCACTTCCAAATAGACACCACTTGAACACGGCACTTTAACAAGTGAAATGTACCAGGTACACTGCATTCGTAAAACTGTAGTGTAACCGTTATTTGAGAAAGGAGAGAGGGCCATATTATCAAGCCTTGGCAACAAAATTATCGCCACTTTATCGGCAGCAAAGTGCCGCTAAACTGGCGATAATGGGTTTGATAATATGCTCTATGGAATTCAAATCGAAGCTCATGTTAGATGTGAAGGACATCTAACATGAGCTTCGATTGGAATTCCATAGAGCATATTATCAAACCCATTATCGCCACTTTAGCATCACTTTCCTTCCGATAAAGTGGCGATAATTTTGTTGCCCAGGCTTGATATTATGGCCCAGAGTGCTTAGTGTACAGCAGCTTCTCTGTAAAATCTATAATTACCTCCGAGCAGTGACAACAGATAGGTTACAACAGTCTACCAAACAGATCCACAACCTTATTACGCCACTTTTGAGTCACTTTTAACATGGGTAAAGTGATGCAAGGAGCTAGTAAATCTACGTCTGACTTTTCAAGAAAAAATCTCAACTCCAGACTCTGCGACACAGTTTTAATGTTGTTTTCTCTCTCTTTCTCTCTCTCACTCTCTGTGACATCATTTCTCTTTCTCTCTTAAACGTAGACACTGCTGTCTGCTTGGACGTGTAGAAGAATTGTTGAAAACAAGTTGTGACACCAACTGCCTGAAATGTTTAGCTGCAAGGTTTATATAACGGTAAGCACAAAGGCCTAGATCTACAAAGCCTTCATAGCAAGGCATTAGAAATAAGTCGGCATAACGGGCGTCAGTAACGCAATAGGCACTTCCATATAGATACCACTTGAACGCGGCACTATAACAGAACTGGAATGTACAAGTCACACTGCACACGTAAAACCATAGAGTTACCAAAACTTGTAGGGGCATATTATCAAGAACGGCGATAAAATTATCGCTGTTTCAGCGGTAGGAAACTGCCGCTAAAGCTGCGATAATTGGCTTGATAATATGCCCTTGTGAATTCCCATAGTAGCCCAGGTTAACACCAGAACCTGGGCTGCTATGGGAATTCACAAGAGCATATTATCAAGCCCATTATCGCCGCTTTAGCTGCAGTTTCCTACTGCTAAAACGGCGTTAATTTTATCGCCGTTCTTGATAATATGCCCCGTAATGCTTCAGCTCATTTACTCACATCTACATAATTCTAAACTCTAATTTTCTTTTTTCTCTTGCAGATTACCAATCGGACACCTTTTGGGATCCATTTCACAATTTGTTTATAACATTGTTCGTTAAAGGTATTTTTCTAGTTCTAATATAGTTATAATTGAGTTTCGTTTATATTTATTGTTTAATAAAAGGTAATACAAAAACTACATACTTCTTTTATTTTGTGGGGGAGGGGTATGACGGTCCACAATAAAAATGATATTGAAATACTATAGTAAGATATTCAAGACTAGGATTGAAAACTACTGAGTTCTAACTAACAGATATAATAAAAACAAAGGTGAAAAACTACTAAAATGGCGGTGGGCGGAGTACGTAATCAACGTTTGGCGCCTCGGCACTACCTTTCAAATAAATATTGAAAAAATATGATTATTAATACTGTACAAAAGTACAGCAGCGGATGACACACAAGAACCGGGAAAAGAAAGCGACAGATTTACTACCTGAAATAAAGAAAGGTTTGCTTGTTGAACTTGAAGAAAAAGAAAACGTGGGCTTCGAAACGACGCTGCGCATGCGTAGAGAGTACAACTGCTACACAAAAGAAAGGAAAGCTTTACATACTATCATAAAAATGAAGGAGCATATTTCAACAAAAGGCGATACATTATCGCCGCTTTTATGGACAGGAAACTGCTGATAAAGCGGCGATAATGTGCTTGATAATAGGCCCTTGTAACTTCCCATAGCAGCCCAGGTTCTGGTGTTAACCTCGGCTGCTATGGTTATTCACAAGGGCATTTTATCAAGCCCATTATCGCCGCTTTATCGGCAGTTTTCTGCCGATAAAAGCGACGATAATGTATCGCCTTTTGTTGATAATGTGGCCCATTGCTCTTTTTTTGACCAGTAAACTTAGGTGCATATTATCAAGGACCGGTGTTAAAATTATCGCAGTTTTATTGTTAGGAAACTCCAGATAAAACGGCGACAATGAGCTTGATAATACAGCCTTGTTATTTCCCATAGAAGCCCATGTTAACACCAGAACATAGACTTCTATGGGAATTAACAAGGACGTATTATCAAGCCCACCCTCCCAACATTAAAAAAAAAAACATAGGCCCTTGTAAATTCCCATAGCAGCCCAGGTTCTGATGTTAACCTGGGCTGCTATGGTTATTCACAAGGGCATATTATCAAGCCCATTATCGCCTCTTTCACAAGGATGATGTCATCAGCGATGCCATCAGTGATGTCATTTGAGATGTCATGAGTGATGTCATGAGTGATGTCACTGACCATGTCATGAGTGATGTAATATGTTACGTCATCAGCAGTGGATTGCGAGCGCACGAGTTATAGTTAGCTGAACTAACTATAACGGGGGAATTTTAATGGTTTTGTATGAGTGAAATGTCCAGCTAACTATAACATATGTGAAACCTATGGTTTTTTCAGTGAATTTCTAAGGTTTTTTTAAATACTAATTCTTAACTATAACGTGGCTGAAACCTATGGTTTTTTCAGTGAATTTCTAGGGTTTTTTAAATGCTAATTCCTAACTATAACGTGTGTGAAACCTATGGTTTTTTCAGTGAATTTGCAAGGTATTTTAAATGCTAATTCCTAACTATAACGTGCCTAAAACCTATGTTTTTTTCAGTGAATTTCATAGGTTGTCAATGTTTATATCTATTAATTGTTACATTTATTTTTTTTGATACAAGTTTAGTACATTTTTTTATAATATTTATTGTTAGCTATTTTATTTCTTATATTACATTACATATTTTTAATGCAAAGTAAAAAAACAAAATGTGAAAATGATTTTTTATTATTTAAATTTTTTTTCAATATATTAAATTAATTTCTATACATTTTTTTTGCTTTTTTTGTGGTAAACGTATGGTACACGTACTGTCCTCGCATTATCCTTCGCACCTGTAATCGTACTCTACACGTACCAGTCCATACGTTGCGAATACGTTTTGATGTTACGCGTAGCTTCAGCGCTTCCGCGTGCCTTTCTACGGAGTACACTACGCATACCCCGCGATGTTTTTTTAATGGTTAAAAAGATACATTTATGTATTTAATATAAATGTTAAGGCAAGACATCTGAGGTTATCATAAAAATAGTATGCATTTAGTTTTAATAAGTGTATATTACTTTTAAAAGCAATTACGCAAAGCGCAGGGTACATCTTACGTACTCGTATCGAAAGCGCACCCAACCTGACTTCAAAACAAGAGATTTGATTAGTTCATAATACTTCCTATTCTAACTGTTGAAGGACCCCACCCATTTTAATCATTCTTCTTTCTCCTTCACTGAAGAACCATCTGTTTTGAGAAGTTCCTGTGTTTTCCAAAACATCTTTAATATGGCTGCAGAGCAGAATGAAAGTTTATCTGAACACTCTTCAGAAGAAGAATTTGTGCAGGAAGACCCAGCACCAAAGAGGAAGGAGGCATTAATCTGGATTTTTTTACCTTTCCAGAAGGAGAAAAGAAAGTGAATGCTACCAAGGTCACTTGTAAGGTGTGTGGGACCATGCTTTCTAAAGGTAATCCGAATAAAAAATATTCATTCGGAACCACCAGCATGGTGAGACATGTGAAGACTGTTCATCTCCACAATTATGCGAGAGCTACATGCAACAGGCAGCGGGAAAACCCTCCACTAGCTGTAGCCAGCACTTCGACAGCACCATCGAGTCCACATCCGGACATCCGTCCCGATTTGAAGACCTTATTATTCTTTGCAAATTTTGTAAAGAGACATTATGCTATGGCAAACAGTCCATTGATTTGATTTGCAGGCACAAACAAGAGCACGGTTGCTCCCGCCGGTTTTTTGATTTTGTTTATTTGTTCTAGTCACACACTGTTTTCTTTACACAATTTCATTTGTTTCCTTTCAAAAAAAAAATTTAAACTGTTAAAAAAATCCCCAAAAAATACTAAACTACAAAAAAGACAAAAAAATGTTCTTTTAAGAACTAACTTCACTGCTCAAAAAAGAGCTATATTAATATGATAGTTTGTAAAAGTTTTTTGAATGAACGTGTAGTGCATAAATGAATGAAAGAATACATTAGTAGTGTATGGTGAATGTGAAAGTGCAGAACTATAAGGAAGTGCTACATCATAACTCTATAAGGTGTTTACTTACAGTATACTGTAGTACTACTGAAGCACATAAATATAACATATGTACATAAATATGTTACAAGTCTATGCTTCCCTCTGCACTTCTGGTGAAACTGCCTGGATGAATTTGTAAGTGTTAGTCTTTTAACCCCTTCGACGCTCATGACGAGCCCAGCTCGTCATGGAGTTTCCATTGATTTCAATGGAAATTACATGGAAGATCATCAGGTACCCTTAGCATCCAAGTGGTTAATGCAGTGAATGAATTAGCACACACTGCTGAATGAGTCACTACAATAGTGCAACAGCAGTGACAGAGTTTTTAGTGGAAGTTGAAGGATACAGACTGGGGAATTGAAGGTATAAAAGACAAGTGTGCAGGTAGATAAAAGACTGCATGCATACTGTTTAAGGGTTTGAAGCAGTCCATGTCTTAATGCCTACTTTGCTGCATAAGTACTGGCTACTGACTGAATCAATAGAATATTGTAAAGAGAATGTCTGAGTGAATCCATAAGTGCTTGGGTTTTAGTACATTGAATGGATAAGTACATAGTGATCAATGCTTTATTATTATTAAACAATACAATTATTCTTCAGACATCTCATATTTTAACACAGCTTCTAAATCTGGTACTTCTTCGAGATCATACTGCTGGTTTGCCATTTCAGAGTTTATATCTTCCAGTAACTCTACGTGATCCAGTGCTTCCACAAAATCAGCAACATTGCATTCATTTTCAAAATCACATGTGATATCTGCAGTACTGATGTCCTCTAATTCAGTCTCGCTGCCTGTTAAAGGTAGATTTTGTACTTCAATTAAACTGTTGCTCATTTTCAATGTGTCTTCGGTCATATTCTCCTCTTTATCCATAACACATCTGTTATGTTCTAGGGCCTTGCACAAAAACATAAACACTTCACTTTAACAGTTTTCTTAGTACATAATACAAAAGTAGGTGTATCAACTATTTTGGCCCCAAAAAATAGTCTGTAAATACCATTGTCTAATAACATTCCAACAGTAGAGTTTTAGTACTTCATAAGGTTATATAAATATAATTGCTTATAAACATATCCTGTAATTGAGTTTTCGTAAAATTCGAAACCAGTCACTGCTTATGACTATTGAAAATGACTCAGGTTCTTATACTAAAATGCAGTACTAAAAAATTTAGAATATGTCTATTCACCTTACCCCTTCCAAACTAGTACATGTGTTTTAGTAAAATGCAAATGATACTGTTGCTTGTCTAGAACAACACTGTAAATCTGTGTGTATTTAGGTACCATTCTCACACTAGTTTTTGAATAATTCATGTGTTTTCACACACATCAATCCTAAAAGACCTATCCAGTACTCAACTTTTAACATATTTAGAAATTAGTCATTGGTTATATAAGTCAAAATACTCACAGCAACAGCTATAGAACGCCCCTTCAACACAAAGTATTGTGTATAATGAGGATATATTTACATAGAGAAGAAAAGCTACACACAGTAACTTATCTTGTCCTTCTAAATATGAAAGAGTATTTGAAAACACACTCTGTGACGTATTTTATGTTGAGCAATTTGGTCCCTTTTAATCCTGAAAGTCCCTGGTCTCTACTAGCCAAGCATGTCTTTCTATTCAATACCATACAGGTGTGTTGCAGAGACCTGTTCTTAAGCCATGTCCCATTTTATACACTATGACATCTAAGCCTACCACTATCTCACTGTAAGTAATACCTTGCTTAATCTTCCCAATGCCCCAAGCGCCAGCACACGAGGGTAGCTTTACAATTTCCAAATGCTAGCATTTGTTTTAATTAAGAAGCATAGTAATAACAAATAATAATCCGTTTTTTTTCTTCTATTGTAAACGATATTTTTTTATGTCTTCTATTTGGATGTTTTTAATCATGTGAATGCAAAAAAGCACAGTTTACTGAGTAACACTTTTTAAACTCTCCAACGTATGTAGATAATAATGACCTTATACGTGTTACTATGGAAATCGAAACCTTTACAGCTTCACAGTTCGTAACTTTTCCCAACACGTGCAGAAGCAAAACAGTTAAAAAGTCAGCACGTGTAAACTGTAAAACGTGACATCTACATAGGCGGAGCAAATCTTCCTTCCATAGACTATTAACCCCTTGTATGCTCATGACGAACTCAGCTCGTCATTGCATACACCTCTCGGGTGCTCATGACGAGCTGAGCTCGTCATGGCCCGTGGAACGCTCAGGTGCTGGGAGAATTCCCCTGCTGTGCTGAGCGTTCCACGGGAGCCAATGCAACTGTGACGAGCTCAGCTCGTCATGAGCACCCGAGAGGTGTATGCCATGACGAGCTGAGCTCGTCATGAGCTTGCGGGCGCTGTGCGCGCCCCCCTCGCCCCCAGCACAGCAGGGGAATAACACAAGCAGCGAAGGGGTTAAAGAACCAAAAGCTATATAAACCACACCTACTGTGTAATTAATTTTGATTTCGCGAGTTATTTCTGAGTCGCCAATCTGTGATGCAGGTTCCCTTTTCTAGCATCGGATTCTTCTTTTGCGGCAAGAAATATATTCCGGAGTTGTAAGTTGTTTCAATATGGCATAGGCATAGTACTTAGTTATAATTTGTGGCTATTTGTCAATATTTAAACATTTATATCTAGAAAAAAAATGTATTGCATGTTTTTCGCTTTTTCTCTGTAACGTCAGTAGCTTGTTTTCAGAAACAGATAGATTACAACAAACATTACTCCTTTTCTGGCTCCTTTCAGCTTATATATTGTGACTTTCTATATTATAATGTTGACACTGTACTTCGCTTGAGAGGTGTTGGTGACCCGTCGGCGCAAACCCTAAACATTTACAATCAACGTCACCATCTGCCAGTTGAATCAGAATCAGAATTTACTTTATTTGGTTTCAATTAGGAGAAAACCATTAAAGTATATACATGTCATATAAATACATTTATCACAAATGATTCACAAATATTTAAAAACACAGTAGGTTACCAAAATAGCTTAACATTCAAAATTCATGTTAAAAGAATATACAACAAGAAGGTTAAAGTGTATCAGTCTTCGGTTATAGGTTACTTCTATGACGAATACAAAATTTAAAAAACGTAGCAACATTTAAAGCTAAAAAATCAGAGTCCAAGAGTTGGAGAACAGTGAAAGCGGGGCGGCATTGGCTTAATCCTAGGCTTTTTAGGATTGGAGCTAACCAACGCTTTCTAGGTTCTTTATAAAATTTACAAAAAAGGGTCAAGTGTATAAGAGATTGGGGCGAGACACCATCACAGGGACAAAGGGATAGCAGCTTTGACCAGTCATTTACAGTTGGAAATGTGACTAATTGATGGAAAATTTTAAATCTAAACCGGGTCAACAAAAATCTGTCGTAGCTGCTTAATTTCCAGATTTAGTAAGGCTGAATAACCGGGGAGGATTGGATCAGCAGAGAGTGCTGTGCCAAGATTTTATTAGCTTCAGAGGCCAATCAAAAATCTGCTAAATGGCATAAGCACTCAGTTTTTACCATCTTCCTTGAGAGCTCCCCCATCTCCCATCTTCCAGTTGTTACTGTGTCTTCCCCTAGAGATCATATACCGTTAATATGTATATTATAACATTAACAGTTATGCTGATCTCAGTGGAGTTCATGATACGTCGGCACAAAGAGTAAAGATATATAAGCAACATCACTGCCTTTTGATTTTTAGTCTGTTCTCCCCTTGTGATCATATACTGTGAAAATATATATATATATATATATATATATATATATATATATATATATATATATATATATATATATATAATATATATATATATATATATATATATATATATATATATTTTCGAAAGGGCTGACAGCTAACATCCGCGCTGCAGTCACACAAGAAGACTCGCACTCCAGGGTCTGTGTTTTTAAAGATGTTTAATGGCGACGCGTTTCGACCAAACGGTCTTCTTCCAAATATATATATAATAGTTCTCCCAGTCATGATCTCAGAGGAGTTTATGACCCGTTGCCACGAAGATCAAACTTTTTTACCTCCCGGAGAAAAGAAGTTCAGTAAATAATTACTGCTCGAAACCATTTCATTATGGATGTTTTGATAGATAGATAACTTTATTTTCCTTTTATTTTTTCTGTAACAATGGTATCAATCATTTTATTGTAATAGATTGTCCTATTGTTACAGAAGAGGAATAGGAGATTTTTCAGCGCCATCTGTAATACATATCTGTATAGATTGTTTTCCAAGAAACATATTTTACGAAATTGCACAATAAAAAATATAGCTATCATGCATACTTTGTTACTTTAAATATTTGATAAACCCTTCATTTCTGAATGTTATTTTCTAATTTCTATTCTTATTTGCGGTTCCTATTCACCTTCTCCCTAAAGAGTATTTAGGACCAGTACTGTATTTTATAAGAGTACCATACTATAAATTCTTTAGTGAGTATGTGATTTGTTAGCGGAACAGTGTGCAACATCTAAGCACTACGACAGAACATTCCTGAATTCTACAGAATACAAATTTGAAAAATAATAATACATACATTTCTATGTAATATGCAGTCACTTGTATTTAACTATTTTTTACTTGTTCTCTTGACCTCAGATAATGTAGTGAGGGAGTGTTTGCTGTAGCACTCCTATTCTACTTTATCTAAAAGTAACTGATGCCCTCTTACATTATCAACAATAAGGGGAAACACTTTCACAAACTGAAGCAGAAAAAAGGAGGGTATGGCCACGCGTAACTGATATTTTATGAAATTCCATTTTTAATTCTCACCCCTTTCATATATACAGTGACAGTTTCTGAAGAAAGTTTATTTGTATTTGCTTAATAAAAACTGTTTCAAGCCTAGATTGAATTTTTTGCTGCGCAACCACACCTCCCTATCAGAAAAGTAAACACCACATTATAAGTAAATAGTACTCCTCAGAAGTATGTCAACCGCAAACTTGATTAAAAAAAACAGCGCAAGACACCGTCATTTTTCCGCCGTGATTTATACACCACACGGCAATTATATGAATGACCCTTGAAACATATAAAAACTGTTTTCCCCTCATAATCCCTCTTCACCACCTTAACAACCAGAGTTAATAGTGTTCCTAACCTGCCCTCTACTACTTTATTTTCCCATAGTCCTTTGGAAGTGCGTCACAAAATCATTGACAACAGTCAACTGTTCCCAACCAATAAGGAGCAAACTTGTGCTCGGAACTCTTTAGCCAATAAAATGTCCATGTTGTTCCGCAGAGGAGGAGGGAATGACTGCCAAAAACTCTACTTTTAATACTTCACAGCCAATGAACATTAAGCTTCGTAAGGTCCCGCTTGGAACACGTTACCCTAATACTCCGCGAACAGGAAGGAATCGCTAACAACACTTTCACTTTCAACAGTTTACAGCCAATAAACATTAAGCTTAGGAAAGTCTTCCTCACAACACGTCAGTCAATCAGATGTCCCTCCTACTCTGCAGAGCGGAAATGAATGGCTGCCAACACTTCCACTTTCAATAGTTCGCAACCAACCAACAGAAAGCTCAGGAAAGTCCTCCATACAACATGAAAGCCAATTACATGTCCTTGCAACTCTCCGGAGAACAAGTGAATTACCAAAAATACTTCTACTTTCAATAGTTCTCTCCCAAATGAACATTAAGATTGTTGTTAGAACACGTTAGCCAATTAAGGGCCAGATGTAGGTAGCCAGATACCGGTCGGTAATGGCCGAAATTCGGTAATTTCGGCCGTTACCAACCGGTATTTGGAAATTGAGATGTAGGAGGCAAAAACTTTCCGATTCGGTAAATATGAGTCGTTAATCTACCGATTCGGTATGTACTAAATCCCTATTTACCGAGTTCTCATTTACCGAATCGGTAAATAAGAAATGGTAAAAAACGTCCATCGAGATGTAGGAAACCCCAAAAATACCGAATTCCATGAAATTCGGTATTTAAGAGTCGGTATTTACCATGGATTGAAAGCAGGTGGTAACCAGATGCAGGCTATAAAAGAAGGTCCCAAAATGCAACAGTACAACCAGAATGGCGGCATTCTACGTCATAGCAAGGCGGCTACGGCTACAGGCAGCAGGAGAGAGGGTATGGAGAAGGGAGGAGCAGGTCTACAGGTAGAGGATAACGCTCTTCCAACTGACTGAGCCAGAGATACTGCAGAGGTACAGGCTACACCCCAGAACCATCCTGGACTTGATTGGGGACCTCCACCCACAACTGGATCACCCAACACCAAGGGCGCACGCCATCCCACCCCATGTGCAGGTGCTGTGTAGCCTACACCTGCTTGCCTCTGGGAGCTACCAGAGTGTGATAGCGGCAGCGGGTGGTGTGTCCCAGAGCTGCCTGTCCCATTTTTTCAGGATGTTCCTTGAGGCCATGATGCAGAGAATGCATCATTACATCTGGTTCCCTGACACACCTGCGGAACTTGCCAAGACCAAAACTGATTTGTATCAACAGGCACACTTCCCTCACATGATGGGCTGCATAGATGGCACCCACATTCCACTCTGTCCACCTGTAGCCACTGAACACATATACAGGAACCGTAAGTCAACGCACTCCATCAATGAGCAGGTGATATGCAATGCTGGCAACATCATTACAGACATTGTGGCTAAATTCCCTGGGAATATTCCAGAACAGTGGGATATACACACGCCTTGCTGCTGGAGAGTTTGGGGATGGATACCTGCTAGGTAAATAACTGTGACACACCCTGATAGTCATAGCAGATGAATGTATCATGAGTATGTAACTAATGGACATCTCATTACAACCTAGGCGATAGTGCATATGTCCTGCGGTCCTTTGTGCTCACACCCTACCTCAATCCAACTACCAGGAGTGAGAGGCGTTATAATGTGGCTCACAGGTCTACTCACAACGTAGTGGAGCGCACATTTGGACTCCTCAAGAGCAGGTTCCGCTGCCTCCACAAGAGTGGAGGTGCACGTCAGTATACTCCCATTCTGTGCTGCAAGATGATAGTGACCTGTGCCATGTTGCACAATCTTGCCACCAAGGAAGGCACAGAGGTGGAGCTCACACATCACGAGGATATTGATGATGACCAAGAACAGGCAGAGCCCCATGCAACAGGAGCAGCAGCAACAGATGGGAGATTGAGACGGGCAGGGATCACACGTCGATATTGCTAAGGAAGTAAGGAGACACAGACAGGTGTAGTATGTGAAGTATGTAGTTTAATTGTCACTACTGCATGTAAAAGATTCAACACCATGGTCCTACAATGTTTATGTCCATGACTGGGTGGTCGCAGTTCTCCTCACTGTGACCTGTCCTGAGGGTTGAGGGCATTTTTAACGTTTGCGCCCACGCACTACAGTGCGGGATGTACGAGGCTGGGTCTCAACACTTTTGGTGGTGCCTTGGTCAGAAATTTGGCGCCTGCCGCTCCTACGCATCTCGGTGACAGGAGTGCTGGAGCCACTCCTGCTGGTGGACCCTTCAGTTTCATCGACACCTGTGTCTCCAGCAGTGCCTGCCTGGTTTGTGAGCATCTGCTCGATGGCAGAGGTGACTCTCCCCACCCCCTTGACAATACTGTGCAGCAGTGCACAATTGCATCCTGCATGGCGACAGAACGCCGGCACAGCAGTGAGGTTGCTGTGGCAAAGCGGTTCAGGGCTTTTGACTGCTGCCACATACACTGGCGCTCCCTGCGCCGCTCAGAGAGGTCTCTATCCAATTTGTCACAGAGAGCACTCATGTACTGTGTGATGTCTGTCATCCCCTTTGCAATTGACTGCATGGTCTCAGCCATGTTGCCAATTCCATGGTCAATGTTAGATATTTTGCAATTGATACTGCGCACCTGCCTGTGCACTGCCAACATTGCCTTCGCCTGCAGGCGCTGCACCTTTACCATGGTCGCTTCTAGTCCACAAAAGACCCCCTCTCCTTCCTGGCCTTCATCTCTCTACCGTGCCCTTCGGCCAAGGACACTGGCCCGCACAGCGCCTGCAGTACTCTGCTGCTTAGCCTTGTCAGCCACAGGTGGATTACTTTGCATTTAACCCTCCTCATCCTCCTCATCTGAGGTTTGCAGGATCCTCAGAGGGGGCACAGCAAGCCTCCTTGCCCTTTCCTGCACAGATGACTGTGTTGTTGGTGTTGGGGAAAGTGCTTCTGGCTCCAACTCTTGTGTCCAAAACAACAGAGGTGACTGAGGGTGTGGTGTTGTGGGGCGCTCAGGTGTTGTGGCTTCCTGCGCTGTGGTGTTGTCTTTCTCAACAGTGCTGTGACCTGCTCTTCTTTCTTCTTTTCCCTCCTCTCAGTTGTTGGTGCCCTCTCCTCCCTTTCTGGTGCTGTACTGCATGAGGCCTCGCCTGTGGACAGATATGGACATTGGGTCAGTGGTGTCGTTCACCTGTGTGTCATGATTAAATTACATTTCTATCACACAATTGCCTAGTCTACATCAGCTTCTCAAAGTTGTGTGTGGCATGCCTTGCTGAATTCTCTGGTGACTGCATTGAATGTATGTACCTATGACTACGTCTCCCATGATGCATGCTGGACATCAGTGAAACCTGTTCTGGAGTGTTATGCTTACACACACAGTGGGGAAGGGGGATAGGGAAATGGGTGGGGATTACTGTCCATGCATCTTACCTTGCTTCTTTGCAGCTCTGGCAGAGCTATCAACATCACCAATTCCATGGATGCTTTCTGGCTCCAGGGTGGATTCCACCAGCTCCTCGGGGTCTGTTAGTCTTGGTGCTCTGTTTTTTCCTCCACCAGTGGCTCCAGCTTCCTTTCTTTGTGCAGCAAGTTTTTTCTTTGTGATGATACGCAGATCGTAAAATCTTTTCTTGAGGTCATCAATCTCCCTGCGCCTCACCCCAATGGCATTGACCTTTGTCTGGATGTGAAGCCATGTATTACGTTTCACAGACTCTGCAACATGCAGAGACTGTTTACTGAAAATTTGGGTGTGGTTCTTGACCACCTCTTCAACAAGCACCTGCAGTTCTGCTGGGCTGAATTTTATTTTCCTCCTGCGCTCTGCTGCATTCTCTGCCCATCCTGGGACTCCATTCTGGTGATCAGGTATGTCCAGGGAAGCCTGCTCTTCTCTGTTTCCTCCTGCTCTGCAAAAAGTTCAGTTGCTCTGCACCTGCATGGGTGTGGCCACTCCCAGGTACTGGGGAGGGGTGATTGCATCTGATCGGTTGGATCCTCTGTAGCTTTGTTGTGGGGTGTGGTAGGTGTTCCTGATTGGTTCACAGGCTCGCATGGGTTCTTTTTCAAATTTCCGATTCGGAATGAATGGGTATTATCGAATCGGTATTTACCAATTCGGAATATACCGATGCAGTAAATACCGATTTCATTTTCCGAGTGATACCGAATCGGTAATATTTACCAATTTGTTACCTACATCCCGTTTTCCGAATTTTAAATACCGATTCGGTATGAGTTGGTATTTAAGAGTCGGTATTCAGGATTTACCTACATCTGGCCCTAAATGTTAAATTTGTATCACGCACACATACAGAACACTCCGTCCTACATATTAATAACTTGCCTATAACAAAGTGACTATATCTGTAACAAAAGTGAACACTGCCTAATAAATAAACATTATTCCACATTATATTAAAGAAAAGACGCAATAAACCGCATTGTTGTTTTCCCAATATAATTTCCACAGCCTACTGCACCCCCCTTCCAACATGAGTGAAGCTCCGGGACTGTGAGGGCCCCAGCGAACCCCTGCTATTATTTTTATTATATTTTCCACTGACTTCTACGACTAACGGTTCCTATGGAAAAAATGTAAAACTCCACCAAGTAACTATTTCTATTAGCAACATAGTGTGGTGAACTTCTAACCTCTGTGCTCACTAAGCTGTTCCATGAACTGTTACTATGGTAACAGGCAGAAAGCCATTTGGTGGTAGAGTTGAAAGGTACTAGCTGTACAAAAATCGTTATATTTACCCTCAATCCTCTACAAGACAGAAAGGAAAGCAAAGTAAAACAAAACACTGTGTTCCAGATTTACAACCCCCTTGTGCCACTTTCGTGTCCAAGGCCCCCACCCCTACAAAATGCTTTAATAAACAAAATGAGTTTAAATAAAGCATTTTAGAAATTATACGAAAGTTAAAAAGTATAGAAAGAGGCACGTTTACATAAATACGTGACGCACTAAAATAGTGCAAATGAGAACACCTGTCAACTGAAAAACGTGACTTAAAAGTGGGAGGAGTGAGGAAGTGTTAGTCGTAGCACTTCTATTCTACTTTATCTGAAAGCAAAAAAAGTCCAAACATTAAAAAAAAAAGGATGGGGCAACAATTATATAATGTAAACTTAAGAAATGACTGCTTATGATAAAATAAAAGAAATGTGGTCCAACGGGTGATACCAATAAATGAAAAATATAAATTTGCATTTCACCCATATGATAACTATAAAAGACTCAATAAAAATATTTTGAAAACTTATGTATATTTTTAAATACCTTTACAGTCAACAAACTCGTAAGCAGACTACACACTTGAAGTTAAAAAAAACCTACAACAACTAGTTTTTAAAACGCATTGTAAAATAAAGTGTGTCACAAAATGTGCTACATACATGGTGAGTGTATCGTAACATCAAGACTTCTTCCAGAATAACTTCACACTTCACTGCCAGACCCCATTTAATGATTATCCAGGCTCTCAAGCCTAAACGCGTCACAAATCATTTCTCATCACTTTCTCTTCTTTTCTAGTGTATTGTGTGAGGCAGACTGCGTGTCCCTATGCCTAGAGCCCTCGAAGGCACTGGAGACTGCCATGCCCCAGGGCCAGCTCCTGCAGTGTCCCGGAGCCGCGTGGCCCCCCTCCCAACATTTAAAAGCCCCAGGGGGGGTGGTAAATTATTCCAGGCTGAATACGTTAGTACAGCCCACTCTGCTTACGCTACCAGGAAAACAAAACAACACTACATGGCCCAAATTTCCATTATAGTGATTTCTTAGTTCCAGGTCTAGTTGTCGGATCAGCACACACACTCTCTCATGGCTGGTATACAACCACACCACACCCATCCAGCACATACGTCACTACACATGTGACCATACCTATAAAAAAGACAGGGCGCACGTGCTGTACGCCATTTTAGAGTTGCTCCCATCGCAAGCGATGTGATGGCCCGTCCTGGTGGTTCGCACTCTTCATGTAGGCCCAAACTACCGAACAAAGGGGCCCACTACCACGTGCATGGCCTCTTCGGTCACTAAGTTAGTAGTACCCGAAGCACTGAGCGAGTGAAGAACCTGCGATGATAATGATGGGAGCACGAGTATTTCGTTAGCCATAGAGATATCAAGACAGGGCACCATATGTGAGACTTCTTAGTGGCAGAGCGGGACTGCGTGATGTAGAAGGTGTCTTATCCACGAAAAGGTGAGCAGTGAGGCCTGGGTGCGTATCGGAGGGAGTCGAAGGGCTGTAGCAGACTGGATACAAAAAAGCGACGCAGCGATTAAGAAAAACGCAGTCCTCTATAGTGTATCAAATAACATGTATATATTTTTTTTCCGATAGAGAACCAAAAACAGGGCGTGGACGCCGCGCTCACCGAGACTCTAGGAGCAGACACCCTATCAAAGGTGCTGTTTTACGTTAATTCTCTACTTCAAATTGGGTCACTACAGGACCCTTGGCGGGCGAAGCATCCTATAGCTCACGAAATTTTGGAGTTCCCCTACGTGGGAGCACGATTATATACAGCGCTGTTTGCATATTAGTTTTTGGACCTGGACCATATATTGTTAATAAGATACAACTCAAGACGACGATTCAGAAGGCTCAATTTAATCAGTTTTTAAGGTTACTACCCTATGATGTTTCAGACTTTTGCGTTGAGCCATATTCACTACGACTAACAAGTCCAGCTTCCAAATCCTATAACTACTTGCCCTGACGAAGTTCCCAAAAGGCAAAAAGAGGAACGAAACGCGTTGGCTGTGCCTATGCTTCATGAAAACATATTTTTTGAATAAAGAAGAATTTAAATATATACTACTGCTGATATTGACTTCATTTGGGTGCACCTTCCATTCTGTTTTTGGTTCTCTATTCCTTTCTCACATCCCACGGCAGCGGATGTTGGAAGTGATTGCACCATCTCAAATTTAGAAACTAAACGATCCGTAGTGCTTGACCCGGTCTGCTGCCTTGGTCTTTCTGTTTTATTTTTTTTCCGATAGCAGGAATGTTTTTATAATCGCTCAAACGTCCGGAATATAAACTATACAAATAGTTCTTATAAATATGAGAAGGAACGTGTGTGAAAGGGCGATGTTATCCAACTCCACATTAAGATAGTAACAATTACCAATCATAACATCTTTCTTTTCCTATCTTTTAGATGTAGAGCTTCAGGGTGCATTATGTCCTAGCACGTGGTGAAAAACATACTGGTGACAGAAAGCTGAGCTGCGAATATTCTTTGCAGTCACTCTGTCACTTCCTCTCTCCTTTGATAAAGAAATTACACACAATGTTAACTTCCTTTTTATCTTACAGGTTGTGTTTCACAAATTGGAGCCCCCCCAACACTTCTAAAACTCAATGTTTGAGGATTCTGTAATGATGTGTGGCCATCGTAAGAACTTCTGAGAAAGCTGCTTCGACACGTAGTGCACCCTCTTTTAATCACGCATATGGCACAAGGTGAGCAAAGAAGCTTTTTTCCGAAACGACAAGTCATCAGTCAAAGGAGAAAGTAGGACTATACTATTACTAACTCTTTATACTATCTTTCAGATCACTAAATTGGAGGGTGCACTATGAACTACCACGTGCTTGGACACAACGGAGGCAAAAGGTGAGCTACGAGTATTATCTCGAGTATTAACTGTTCCATCTATAACTTTCTCTCTCCCACATTTTAATGTTGTTTTTTCTCTCTTTCTCTTTCACACTTTCTCTGACATCGTTCCTCTTTCTCTTTTAAAGTTATGGTCGCTGCTGTCGACTCTGCCGTGCACAACCTTACCTAAGTACAAGTAGTGAACTCTGTCGGCCACAGTGAAGCCTGCTTCGACACGTAGTGCACCCTCATTGACTTTGGCACTAGGTGAGCAAAGAAGCTTGTTTCCGAAACAATAACAAGTTATCTGTGAAAGGAGAGAGTGGGTAGTGTCCAGCACATTCACTACGTAGAAATATACAATTACCTCCGAGCAGTGAGAATAGATAGGTTACAACAGTCTGACGAACAGATCTACAAGCTTCTTGCGCCACTTTTGTGTAACTTTTAACATGGGAAAAGTAGCGCAAGGAGCTTGTAAATCTGCCTCTGACTTCTCAAGAAAAACACTCACCTCCAGACTCTGCGAGTCAATGAGATGTAACAGTCTAGGTACGCAGGGGCAGGTCTACAAGAAAGTACCGCAGAGTGGCACCGTAAGCCCTTTGGCTGCACCACGCTACAGCACTTTCAGAGCATACGAATGCGACATATTTACAAGAATATGTTGCATTCCTGTGCTCTCCCCTCCGCTGGCGCACAAACAGTTGCCATGCGCCGGCGCAGGCACCCTTGCACCATGGTGCAACGATGCCTGTGCCAAGGGGAGATTGTTTTTGTGCCGCAAGAGGCACCATCCTGCACAAAAACAATCACTAAAGGCATTTTTCCTCTTTCAATGCGTGCGTAGAATGCAGCACGCCTTGAAAGAGGAACAAAAACGAGGAGAAATGAAAGCATTTGTCCTTGTTGCACCTTGCTACGCCACCTCCAGGGTGACGTAGCATTCAGATGCATCTCCAGATTTACGATTTCTCGTAAATCTGGACAATGTGTCTTGTTCCATGGGTGTTGTGTGGGAACACCCACATCAACATCCATGAAACGCCCCTTCACCGCAAAGTGCTGCGTGTGAAGGGGCCATATTTACAAGGAGTGGAAAAGTCACGCAGGGTGGCTTTTCCTCTTGTAAATATAGAAGAGTCCCCTGCGCCACCAGTACGTCACAAAAAGTTATGTACTGGTGGCACGGGGAGCTTGTGAATCTGCCCTGCAATATCGAGAACTCACCGCTATGCAGTGGGAGTGTATGCAATATACTACTTTGGAAGAAAAACACCTCCTTACAGTGGAAGTTAAAAAAATACATTATCCGAGTATGCAAATAAATAAAGCGAAAATATACGTGTGCAGTTGTAAGTACTATGCTAATACTAACTATATATACTATCTTTCAGATCACTAGAGGGTGCACTATCAACCAGCACGTGCTTGGATGCACAACGGAGGTAAAAGGTGAGCTACGAATATTTTCTCCAGTATTAACAGCTCCATACATAACTTTTTAATGTCGTTTTTTCTCTCTTTCTCTTTCACATCATTTTTCTTCCTCTTTTAAACTTATGGACGCTGCTGTCTACTCTGACGTGTAGAACCAAAGCTAAGTTGAAGTTGTGAATTCTGCTGGCCACAGTGTTTACACAAGGTAAGCAGGGCGGCCTAGATATACAATACCTCTGATTAAATGCATTAGAAATAAAAGAGCTTATTTACAAGCCCCTTGCGCCACTTTTGCGTCACTTTCAACATGAAAAAAGTAACACAAAAGTGGCGCAAGACTCTTGTAAATAAGCCCTAAAGAATATTGTCCTGCATCATGACTTGATCTCTCACCTAATTCTGTCTAATCTCTGAATCATTTTAAAGACCTGTTGATCTGTAATTTAAATCTGACGCAGTAGGCACTTCCATACAGACACCGCATCAACGCGGACCTATAACACAAGTGAAATGTACCAGGCACACTGCACACGTAAAATCCTAGTGTTACCTTGACTTGTAATGTTTGACCTCATTTAGTCACATCGATCTAATTTTAAACACTATTTTCTTTTTTGTTTTGCAGATTACCTATCATACATCTATTGGAGTCCACATCACATTTTGTTTATTATATTGTTTTATTAAAGTTATGTTTCTAGTTCTTTATTGTATTGTTATCTTTGAGTTACATTTCCAGTTTGTTATTGTTGTTTTAATAAAAGTTAATTTAAACAAATATATACATCTTTTTTTGGGGGGGATAGCGGTCCCCAATAGAAATGATATTTATAATTTGAAGTATAATTCTGAGACTAACTCTTTACCAGATCTGTACCAGAGTCTATAGCTACAACTAACGGTACCAATCCAAAACTTTAAAAGTACAACGTCATTAGCAACATAGTGTGGTGAACTTCTAACCTCTGTGCTCACGTAAGTGTTCCATGAACTGTTACTATGGTAACAGGCAGAAAGCTGTTTGGGGGTAGGGTTGAAAGGTACTGGCTGTACAAAAACCATTATATTTACCCTGGATCCTCTAAAAGACAGAAAGGAAAGCAAAGTAAAACAAAACACTACACCAGATTTACAACCCCCTTGCTCCACTTTCGCGTCCAAGGCCCCCGCCCTCTTAAAAGTGTGTGGGCCTCAATGACGCCCCTCAAACCCCGGGAACAACCTCCCCCCCAGAGATTTCTGTATTGTATGAGGAGGACTGCGTGGCTCTCCACCTGGTGCCCTCGAGAGCCCTGGAGACCGCCAAGCCCAGAGCCAGTTCCTGCAGTATCCCGGGGTGCCTACCCCTGGAACACTGCTGTTTGCTATGCGAGGGCGGAAGTCTCCCGGCTCCCACCCTCCCATAACAAACTTAGGGGCCCATTAGAATGGCGGGCGGACTTTGTCCGCCTGCCATCCCATCGTGGGAAGGGACCGCCCGTCATAAGGGCGGGGGTCCGGTGGGGGGAATTAGGATGCGCCCGCCACAGTGGTGGGCGCATGCTGTATTTTTAACATTGCAGCGGACGGTACTGAATGCACCACCCGCCGCAATGTCAAAAATACATGTTGTGCATTTCAAAGCACAACATGAGAGACACTGTGTGGTGCCTGCCAAGTTGTCCTTTGAAATGCAGGGGGTACCATAGGTACCCCCCATGTGCACCCCCCACCCCCCCGGAGTCCTTGGGGGCCTGCAACGGGCCCCCAAAGTAGACTCTGCATGCCTTTCCGTGGTGGCATTGCCGCCACGGAAAGGCATTGAAAAATGCCCATCGTAATATGGCTGGCGGTGTCTGATAGACACCAGCACCATATAAACCCGTTTTCTGCGCCTGTCGCAAGGTCACCGGGCGGAAAAGCGGCGGACGGTCTTTCCGCCGTGGACCCCCCAGCCATACTAATATGGCGGGGGTCATTCAGACACGATGGTGGGCGGATCGCCCCCGCCAGGCCGGCGCTGGCTACCGCCGACCTGGCGGGGGCGATCCGCCCACCATCCTAATGGGCCTCTTAGTTTGAATTTTGAAAGGCAGAGCAGTGAAATCTGTTCTCACTTTCAAACAACTAACATGCTGCTCCCCCTGAGAAAAAGCAATCTGCTTTCCTATTTGGAAGAGAGAGCAGTTTAACCTGCTCTCTCTTCCTAATAGGAAAGCAGTTTCCAATGACAGGGTGTGAGCCGCGAGGCTCCCACCCTGACATTGCAAACTGCAGTGTCCCGGGGCACTGCAGGAGCCGGCCCTGGGGGGTGTCAGTCCCCAGGTCCATCTTGGGCTCCAGGAGGGGGCCACGTGGCCCCCCTCCAACACTTTCAAGAAGCCCCGGGGGTGGCGGATCTCAGAGCCCCCCTCAATTCATATTTTAAAGCCCTGGGGGTGTCGCTCCCCGGGACTGGGGGAGGCCTCAGACCCCCCTCAATTAATATCTTAAAGCCTCGGGAGGTGGCAGTTCCCAGGGCTGGGGGGGGCCTCAAAGCCCCCCTCAATTAATATTTTAAAGCCCCGTAAGGGGGCGCTCCCGGGGGCTGAAGGGATCTCAGAGTCCCCCTCAATTAATGTTTTAAAGCCCCAGGGAGTGGAGGTCCCCGGGGCTGGGGGGACCTAAGAGCCCCCCACACATATACATTTACATTTACTGCAGGGGCCATGAGCCCCCATCATACATATATTTTTTTTAAAGTCCCGGGGGTAGAGGTCCCAGGGACTGGGGTGCCCCTCGGGACCCAGCATTATAATAAACTGCATTGCCCACGGTATTCACCCCCCCCCCCCTCGGGGGCTAATTAGCACTAAAGCGGGCTTCAGATTTTCTTTTTTTTTCCACGCCATATGCGTATCCTACATGCATGCCGCGATTTAAAAATAAATGTTGGCCTTGGGGGTCCTTGTGGGACCCCCTGAGCAGGCCTACGGGGTCAGGGTGTGTCTACCCTGCCCCCTTTGCGTCTTTTGCGCACTTCTTTTTCTGTTTTCTTGTGCCTCGGTTCAACCAAGACACAAGATGGCTGCCAACACTTCCTGGTTTGGAGTGTTGACAAACAGTTGACAGCCAATTAGCATGCAGCTCGTGCTCGTAATGGTACGCGTTTAATCCTCAGACGGTACATCGTCTATAGATATATCTATGATTTCACTTTTGATTTTCTCAGGAACTACTGCATGGATTTACACCATTTAACAAAAAGCATCATCTGCGAACGAAACTCTACCTCTCTGCCAAATTTGGTGTAATTCCGTTCAGCAGTTCGGGCTGTAGCCCGTCTTAAAGGTCGCTATGGAAAATTGCATGGGGAAAACATGTCTTGGGACCTCCCTTTTTTCTCAGCCCCCGCTTCACGAATCACCCCCAAACCTTCAGGGAAGGAGCGGACCGGAGCAAACCATCTTCTTGGAGAATTCCGTGAAGATTCATTGACCGGCGCCAAAGTTATTCCAAATACAATGTTGCAGATTTCCTATGGAAACTAGGTCCTAACTATAACTACCTACTACTACTAACATATATATATATATATGTGCAGTCTGATGTACGAATAAATTACCTGCAAATCCATGCGAGGTGTCCGTGAGAATTCTTCCTGAGTGAGGAGCTACTACGTGTATTATTGTACGGGGCTGCCGGTGCCCTGATCACGGACCGCCCTGTGAGACGGCCTCTTTCATTACCGGAACTGCTGTTTTTCATTTACGTTGAAATTGAAGCTGACCGCGCTAAGCCTGTGTCATCGGCATCCGAAGGAGTGGAAGTGTTCGTAACTCCTTTATTGGACCGCTGTATGTGAACGAACGAGCCAGCGGTATTGCCGAGTAGACGCCGAGATTGTTTGCCGAAGCACGGAACCAGTGGAGAAGACCTGTGTGAGTACTGGGACCGCTGCGGGGGTGGCGCTTTTCTTTTGGGAAGCGTAGGACCGCGGCGTGCCACTGTTATTCCCAGGTCCGGGTACACTGGTTTTTAGTATCGGCTTGGCTTTAACGCGAGGGGAGCCACTGGTGCATTCTGGACTACGTAGTTCTGAAGGTGGCATTGCATGGTATCTGCAGGGATTATACTCAACAATGGCTGCAGCTTTGGAAGCTAAGAGAAAAACGGCAGCAGATAAATAATTTTTTACACAGATGGGTGCAATTACGGAAAATACTAATGTGGAAAGCACCAACAGGAACATCTCGGAAGAGATTAAAATACAAGAACTGTTTGCGAAATTAGAGAAACTTCACCGTAAAGAACTTGCAAAATGGTGGGAAGCTGAATCCCTTCAACGTTATATTGAGGCATCGCGAGTGCCACGTGGGCTGAGAATTTTTACGATCCCCACGTACGAGGATCCTGACCCCGAAATGCTGGACGACTGGTCCAAAAATTCCAACGCATGTTTGCTAACAATGATGAAAATATTGGTGAAATATGCTTTAAAGGACAGAAAGAAATTACTGCTGGCCATTGATGAAGTGATAAATGATTTAGAGAAATTGACAACCAAGGAGGTGATTGAAGACTTCATGGTAACTTTAACAAAACGTCTGGAAATCCTTGAAACAGAGATTACGGCTAAAAGGCAAAGGAAATTTATGAGAGATTATAATGACTATGAGTCAGGACGTACTTTAACATTTCATAAAAAATACGACCATCTCTTTGATAAAAATGGAGGAGGATTAAAGAATTTACTTTCCAAGGATGGAAGTTTTATAGTCTCTGAAAGTGATGTCTCAGATAGTAATGTCTCTGATTCCTCTGTGAAATCTACTCCAGTAATTCCCAAACAAAAGAAAATGCCAAATTTTTTAGATCAATTCCAAATGATCTATCAGGGAAGGACAGAACAGCAGGTCCAGCAACAAGGCCAGAACTACCAGAGGGGAGGCGGACGAGGAGGCAGAGGCAAAAACAGAGGAACAAACAAGCCAAAACAAGATGCAAGAAAAGAAACAGCAACCCCAGTGGGAATGGTAACAAGGGGCAAGAAAGCTCAAGTATGACTGTGATGAATCTCTCCAAACGTGATCTGTCGGCGGAGGAGATTGGACTACTGGGACTAGGTTTGTCTTTTTGTCCCACCTCTAATTTTAATTTCCCCCAAACACGTATTGATTTGTTTTACTTTTCTCGTAAATTGAAACTCAAAAAATGGTTTGATACTAAACACCAATCAAATGTGGCAAAGGAAAGTGAGGTACATAGCAATTTGAATATGAATGACGTTGAATTGTTTAATATATTGACCTCGCAAAATGATCTGATGGATGAGGGTGTTGTTGATTTGGCCCAATATGATCTGAGTGGAGACAACAACCCATGTAGTGGATTTAAACCCAAATCAGTATTTTTACCTTTGGTAGAATGTGATGCGATTGATGTATTTGAAAGAGGTGTACTTAAGGATTTAAAAAAGATGAGGTACTGCAGAATAGCTAAAGGTGACAAAAACCTCACGCAACGACAATGTGAGGCCTTGAAAAATCTAAAATCAGATACATCTATTGTTATACGCTCTTCTGACAAGGGAGGGAACGTGGTGGTTCTTGACAAAGAGGCTTATCTGAATGAAGGGCTTAGACAATTGTCGGATGTTACTTGTTATGCAAAATTAGAAAGATCATGTATTGTGCAATCCAACAAAATCTATGGAGAAATGCTTAGTGAATGGCAAGAACAGGGACTACTTGAGTGGGAAGAGTTGAACTATCTGAAATGCCCTCACCCTCGTATTCCCATCTTGTACTTGTTGCCCAAAGTACACAAGGACCCCATGAACCCACCAGGGAGACCGATTGTGTCATCCATTGGTTCTCTATTAGAAATGTCATCTAGGTTCATTGACCACTATCTAAGACCTTATGTTGTTAGTCTGCCCCCCTATCTCAAGGACACTACCCACTTTCTTACGATCATCGAAGGTATTCATTGGGAACCAGGTTACATCATGATTACCCTGGACGTATGCAGTTTGTATACATGTATAAGACACGATTTGGGCTTAAAAGCTGTTGAACACTTCCTTAAGAGACGCTCCGTTGCCTTTTTGTCCCATTCCAACATGATCTTGACCATGATGAAATTTTGTCTAGAGAACAATTTTTTTCTTTTCAATGATGTTGTCTACCACCAATCACAGGGCACAGCTATGGGCACCTGCTTCGCCCCCAGCTACGCCAATTTGGTAATGGGCTGGTGGGAGGAGCAGGTGGCCGCCCATGTGGAAGAGTACGATCGCTGTGTCCTGTGGTTGCGTTTCATAGACGACATCTTTTTGATTTGGAATGGGGACATGGAATCTGCCCAAAGGTTTGTGAAACGCTTAAATGATAATGATTATAATCTACGTTTCACTGAACATATGAGTGAAAGAAAAATTGAATTTTTGGATGTGTTAGTGGAGATTATCGATAACACCATGCAGACAAAATTGTTTCGTAAGAGCACTGCGGGAAACAACATTTTAAATGCTGCCAGCTCCCATCCGAGACAGCTAGTATATAGCATCCCATATGGAGAGCTATTACGGGCAAGACGCAACTGCAGCTCAGAGGAGAATTACCAATCAGAAAAATAAATCATGATAGGTCGATTCCAGGAAAGAGGCTACAGTGATAAAACCATCACGGAGGCCTGTAACAAGGTAGATGCTGTGACCCGTACTAAACTGCTCTATCCCAACGCTGAGGTCCCAAAGAAAAACACTCTACGTTTTATAACAAGGTACTCAGGGCAAGCGTCACAAGTGCGCAGGGTACTTCAGAAATATTGGCATGTTTTACTAACTGACAACAACCTGGAGAAACATCTGAATACCAAACCTCAGATCACATTTCAAAAGTGTAACTCACTCAGAGATGAGTTAAGTCCCAGCTTAGTCACTACAACAGGGAAGGCCAACAAAAGTGCTCAAGGGGGCTTTACTAGGTGCAGAAAATGCAAGGCCTGTAGCAATAGTGTAGACTGCAGGGTGTTATCTATTGCAGGCACAAAAAGAGAGCTCACCATCAAAAAGAAGTTGAGTTGTAACACCATGTATTGTGTGTATGCCTTGCTATGTCCTTGTAACAAGGCATACATTGGGAGTACGATCCACTGTGCCAAAAAACGGGTCCTAGAACACATAAGGGCCATTCGGCACAATAACAGACAGTACCCTGTCGCTAGACACTTCTATGAACACCATTATCAAGATGAGAAATTACTGAGAATGGTGGTCATTGATGATGTCCCCAACAGCATACGCGGAGGGAATCGTAAACTTGCTTTGTGCAAACTTGAGTCTAAATACATCATAGACCTAGAAACGATGATCCCGCAGGGACTTAATTCCAGTGAAGAGTTAGCCATACATTTGCATTAACCCAAGACTTGCATGATATGAATTATGACCTAAGATGCAAGTATGAAATATCAATCATCTCTTCTATAGAGACTCCTGTGTGGTACCCTATATGTATATGAGTGTACATATTTATCCGTTGTATATAGTATCTGCTGTCGTGAAAGTTTTAATAATTCTTTATTGTATCTGGTGATACAATTAGTTGATTTTATCATTTTGTTTTAATTTCAGGTTGTGGCACATTTTTTTGTGTGGGCTGTCTTCGCCTTTGGACCTTATATGATACTTGATTATGTATAAATTACAAATCGGGAATAACCTGTGATTCGTTATGCCCACTGGGGCGGGACCTGATTGGATTCAACTCGACATCCCGGATATAGCAGAAAATAACTGATCCATGATATGCCATTCCATGTGTAGTGCAAACATGCACTTATCATTTAGTTATCATGTATTCACTTTGTATTCACATAATGGTACTGTTAGCGCATTGGGCTGAATTAGCCCACTTGGGCGAGATGTTTATTGAATGGATATCATGAATCACACATTCAAAACTGTTGATAATGGTATAACAACTGAGTTGATTCTCCAAAGACTAAATAACAGGAACCCCAGGCACAGACGTTGTAAATCATAAACCAAAATCAATGTATCTACGAATATATGAATGTATTGATGACGTTGACTAGGTTAAAATGGCGGCACAGCCACACACTAGTTGTTTTACTTTTAGAAGTGGATTTAATCACGGTGTTTAAGTCCTTTGTTTATTTCTAGTAACAAAAAAAGTGTATTTAATGTGCAATTTGTAAATGCTTCTTAGCGTTACCAAGACGAAAGTCGAAACGCGTTAGCTGTGCAGTCTGATGTACGAATAAATTACCTGCAAATCCATGCGAGGTGTCCGTGAGAATTCTTCCTGAGTGAGGAGGTACTACGTGTATTATTGTACGGGGCTGCCGGTGCCCTGATCACGGAGCGCCCTATGAGACGGCTTCTTTCTTTACAGGAACTGCTGTTTTTCATATATATATATGAACAGTGAGCAAGGGCGGCCACGCCCGAAACGCGTCTGTTCGACGTTCTCTGTTATGCACCCCTGCACTTTATGATTGAATAAAACAACGATTACCTAAAGACTGGCCTTGGAACGTTATTTCGTGTCTGTGCACTGGAGAAAGTGCTTTGGAGGTTTCGTTGCACCGCAACCGGTTGGAGTGATATATATATATATATATATATATATATTTGAATGAAGATTCTTCCCCAACGAAAAGAAATAGTGACCCATGCAGAGGATTCAAAGCTGCACTTTATTAAAGAGATGTCCTCAGCGAATGCATTTCGGCATGTGTGCCTTCGTCAGCCCCACCTTCTCATCTGCTTGATCTGCTGTGGCGTAGGCAAACCTGCCTCGATGTTGTTTAAGTCCAAATTGCTCCACCCCCTGATGATTTCAAGCTCCCACGTGCAGTCCTATAGACATATATATATATATATTACATCAACAAGGTATCCCACCTGTAGGGATGAACTTGAAAAAACAGGCAAACTCTGCCTTAAAAACATAAAATTGCACCATATTTTGCTCTCCAGTGAGCTGCAAGCACTGGCGCCCGGTTCGCTTGTTGTGTTTTGTCTTGTTGTGTTTTCTGTTTTAACCTGCTAGGCGCAACTCAGACAGTCTGTATGCAACATCCCACTTCCATTGTTTTTGTGGTAGTTCGACCCTCTCGACCGGGACTGGCCGAAATTAATTACACCAACAAGGTATCCCACCTGTAAGGATGAACTTGAAAAAACAGGCGAACTCTGCCTATTGAAGCAGTGTTACTTTAATTCTTGAAGAACCGGACATCACAGCGCTCCTAAATTACACAGCCCTATGCGTTTCAGAGCTCCGGCTCCTTGCTCACGGGCTCCACATAATGTTTGCAGGCAGATAGGTGTGGCAAAAGAAAGAGTCCATTCAACAGTTCCATGTAGCTTCCTTCTGGTAGGTTATGCCCTCTGGTGGGTTGATTAATTGATTGAAGATTTCTGGGACTCGTAGTTTTGCCACATCGTAATTCATTTTCCTTCAGTGGATTCTGCCTTAAAAACATAAAATTGCACCATATTTTGCTCTCCAGTGAGCTGCAAGCACTGGCGCCCGGTTCGCTTGTTGTGTTTCCTGTTTTAACCTGCTAGGCGCAACTCAGACAGTCTGTATGCAGCAGCCCACTTCCATTGTTTTTGTGATAGTTCGACCCTCTCGACCGGGACTGGCCGAAATTAATTACACCAACAAGGTATCCCACCTGTAAGGATGAACTTGAAAAAACAGGCGAACTCTGCCTACTGAAGCAGTGTTACTTTAATTCTTGAAGAACCGGACATCACAGCGCTCCTAAATTACACAGCCCTACGCGTTTCAGAGCTCCTGCTCCTTGCTCACGGGCTCCAGGTAATGTTTGCAGGCAGATAGGTGTGGCAAAAGAAAGAGTCCGTTCAACAGTTCCATTTAACTTCCTTCTGGTAGGTTACGCCCTCTGGTGGGTTGATTAATTGATTGAAGATTTCTGGGACTCGTAGTTTTGCCACATCGTAATTCATTTTCCTTCAGTGGATTCTGCCTTAAAAACATAAAATTGCACCATATTTTGCTCTCCAGTGAGCTGCAAGCACTGGCGCCCGGTTCGCTTGTTGTGTTTCCTGTTTTAACCTGCTAGGCGCAACTCAGACAGTCTGTATGCAGCAGCCCACTTCCATTGTTTTTGTGGTAGTTCGACCCTCTCGACCGGGACTGGCCAAAATTAATTACACCAACAAGGTATCCCACCTGTAAGGATGAACTTGAAAAAACAGGCGAACTCTGCCTATTGAAGCAGTGATACTTTAATTCTTGAAGAACCGGACATCACAGCGCTCCTAAATTACACAGCGCTATGCGTTTCAGAGCTCCGGCTCCTTGCTCACGGGCTCCACATAATGTTTGCAGGCAGATAGGTGTGGCAAAAGAAAGAGTCCATTCAACAGTTCCATGTAGCTTCCTTCTGGTAGGTTACGCCCTCTGGTGGGTTGATTAATTGATTGAAGATTTCTGGGACTCGTAGTTTTGCCACATCGTAATTCATTTTCCTTCAGTGGATTCTGCCTTAAAAACATAAAATTGCACCATATTTTGCTCTCCAGTGAGCTGCAAGCACTGGCGCCCGGTTCGCTTGTTGTGTTTCCTGTTTTAACCTGCTAGGCGCAACTCAGACAGTCTGTATGCAGCAGCCCACTTCCATTGTTTTTGTGGTAGTTCGACCCTCTCGACCGGGACTGGCCGAAATTAATTACACCAACAAGGTATCCCACCTGTAAGGATGAACTTGAAAAAACAGGCGAACTCTGCCTATTGAAGCAGTGTTACTTTAATTCTTGAAGAACCGGACATCACAGCGCTCCTAAATTACACAGCCCTATGCGTTTCAGAGCTCCTTCTCCTTGCTCACGGGCTTCAGGTAATGTTTGCAGGCAGATAGGTGTGGCAAAAGAAAGAGTCCGTTCAACAGTTCCATTTAACTTCCTTCTGGTAGGTTACGCCCTCTGGTGGGTTGATTAATTGATTGAAGATTTCTGGGACTCGTAGTTTTGCCACATCGTAATTCATTTTCCTTCAGTGGATTCTGCCTTAAAAACATAAAATTGCACCATATTTTGCTCTCCAGTGAGCTGCAAGCACTGGCGCCCGCTTCGCTTGTTGTGTTTCCTGTTTTAACCTGCTAGGCGCAACTCAGACAGTCTGTATGCAGCAGCCCACTTCCATTGTTTTTGTGGTAGTTCGACCCTCTCGACCGGGACTGGCCGAAATTAATTACAGCAACAAGGTATCCCACCTGTAAGGATGAACTTGAAAAAACAGGCGAACTCTGCCTATTGAAGCAGTGTTACTTTAATTCTTGAAGAACCGGACATCACAGCGCTCCTAAATTACACAGCCCTACGCGTTTCAGAGCTCCTGCTCCTTGCTCACGGCCTCCAGGTAATGTTTGCAGGCAGATAGGTGTGGCAAAAGAAAGAGTCCGTTCAACAGTTCCATTTAACTTCCTTCTGGTAGGTTACGCCCTCTGGTGGGTTGATTAATTGATTGAAGATTTCTGGGACTCGTAGTTTTGCCACATCGTAATTCATTTTCCTTCAGTGGATTCTGCCTTAAAAACATAAAATTGCACCATATTTTGCTCTCCAGTGAGCTGCAAGCACTAGCGACCGGTTCGCTTGTTGTGTTTCCTGTTTTAACCTGCTAGGCGCAACTCAGACAGTCTGTATGCAGCAGCCCACTTCCATTGTTTTTGTGGTAGTTCGACCCTCTCGACCGGGACTGGCCGAAATTAATTACACCAACAAGGTATCCCACCTGTAAGTATGAACTTGAAAAAACAGGCGAACTCTGCCTATTCAAGCAGTGTTACTTTAATTCTTGAAGAACCGGACATCACAGCGCTCCTAAATTACACAGCCCTACGCGTTTCAGAGCTCCTGCTCCTTGCTCACGGCCTCCAGGTAATGTTTGCAGGCAGATAGGTGTGGCAAAAGAAAGAGTCCGTTCAACAGTTCCATTTAACTTCCTTCTGGTAGGTTACGCCCTCTGGTGGGTTGATTAATTGATTGAAGATTTCTGGGACTCGTAGTTTTGCCACATCGTAATTAATTTTCCTTCAGTGGATTCTGCCTTAAAAACATAAAATTGCACCATATTTTGCTCTCCAGTGAGCTGCAAGCACTGGCGCCCGGTTCGCTTGTTGTGTTTCCTGTTTTAACCTGCTAGGCGCAACTCAGACAGTCTGTATGCAGCAGCCCACTTCCATTGTTTTTGTGGTAGTTCGACCCTCTCGACCGGGACTGGCCGAAATTAATTACACCAACAAGGTATCCCACCTGTAAGGATGAACTTGAAAAAACAGGCGAACTTTGCCTATTGAAGCAGTGTTACTTTAATTCTTGAAGAACCAGACATCACAGCTCTCCTAAATTACACAGCCCTATGCGTTTCAGAGCTCCGGCTCCTTGCTCACGGGCTCCAGGTAATGTTTGCAGGCAGATAGGTGTGGCAAAAGGAAGAGTCCATTCAACAGTTCCATTTAACTTCCTTCTGGTAGGTTACGCCCTCTGGTGGGTTGATTTATTGATTGAAGATTTCTGGGACTCGTAGTTTTGCCACATCGTAATTCATTTTCCTTCCATGGATTCTGCCTTAAAAACATAAAATTGCACCATATTTTGCTCTCCAGTGAGCTGCAAGCACTGGCGCCCGGTTCGCTTGTTGTGTTTCCTGTTTTAACCTGCTAGGCGCAACTCAGACAGTCTGTATGCAGCAGCCCACTTCCATTGTTTTTGTGGTAGTTCGACCCTCTCGACCAGGACTGGCCGAAATTAATTACACCAACAAGGTATCCCACCTGTAAGGATGAACTTGAAAAAACAGGCGAACTCTGCCTATTGAAGCAGTGTTACTTTAATTCTTGAAGAACCGGACATCACAGCGCTCCTAAATTACACAGCCCTACGTGTTTCAGAGCTCCTGCTCCTTGCTCACGGGCTCCAGGTAATGTTTGCAGGCAGATAGGTGTGGCAAAAGAAAGACTCCATTCAACAGTTCCATTTAACTTCCTTCTGGTAGGTTACGCCCTCTGGTGGGTTGATTAATTGATTGCAGATTTCTGGGACTCGTAGTTTTGCCACATCGTAATTCATTTTCCTTCAGTGGATTCTGCCTTAAAAACATAAAATTGCACCATATTTTGCTCTCCAGTGAGCTGCAAGCACTGGCGCCCGGTTCGCTTGTTGTGTTTCCTGTTTTAACCTGCTAGGCGCAACTCAGACAGTCTGTATGCAGCAGCCCACTTTCATTGTTTTTGTGGTAGTTCGACCGTCTCGACCGGGACTGGCCGAAATTAATTACACCAACAAGGTATCCCACCTGTAAGGATGAACTTGAAAAAACAGGCGAACTCTGCCTATTGAAGCAGTGTTACTTTAATTCTTGAAGAACCGGACATCACAGCGCTCCTAAATTACACAGCCCTACGCGTTTCAGAGCTCCTGCTCCTTGCTCACGGGCTCCAGGTAATGTTTGCAGGCAGATAGGTGTGGCAAAAGAAAGAGTCCATTCAACAGTTCCATGTAGCTTCCTTCTGGTAGGTTACGCCCTCTGGTGGGTTGATTAATTGATTGAAGATTTCTGGGACTCGTAGTTTTGCCACATCGTAATTCATTTTCCTTCAGTGGATTCTGCCTTAAAAACATAAAATTGCACCATATTTTGCTCTCCAGTGAGCTGCAAGCACTGGCGCCCGGTTCGCTTGTTGTGTTTCCTGTTTTAACCTGCTAGGCGCAACTCAGACAGTCTGTATGCAGCAGCCCACTTCCATTGTTTTTGTGGTAGTTCGACCCTCTCAACCGGGACTGGCCGAAATTAATTACACCAACAAGGTATCCCACCTGTAAGGATGAACTTGAAAAAACAGGCAAACTCTGCTTATTGAAGCAGTGTTACTTTAATTCTTGAAGAACCGGACATCACAGCGCTCCTAAATTACACAGCCCTACGCGTTTCAGAGCTCCTGCTCCTTGCTCACGGGCTCCAGGTAATGTTTGCAGGCAGATAGATTGTGGCAAAAGAAAGAGTCCATTCAACAGTTCCATTTAACTTCCTTCTGGTAGGTTACGCCCTCTGGTGGGTTGATTAATTGATTGAAGATTTCTGGGACTCGTAGTTTTGCCACATCGTAATTCATTTTCTTTCAGTGGATTCTGCCTTAAAAACATAAAATTGCACCATATTTTGCTCTCCAGTGAGCTGCAAGCACTGGCGCCTGGTTCGCTTGTTGTGTTTCCTGTTTTAACCTGCTAGGCGCAACTCAGACAGTCTGTATGCAGCAGCCCACTTCCATTGTTTTTGTGGCAGTTCGACCCTCTCGACCGGGACTGGCCGAAATTAATTACACCAACAAGGTATCCCACCTGTAAGGATGAACTTGAAAAAACAGGCGAACTCTGCCTATTCAAGCAGTGTTACTTTAATTCTTGAAGAACCGGACATCACAGCGCTCCTAAATTACACAGCCCTACGCGTTTCAGAGCTCCTGCTCCTTGCTCACGGGCTCCAGGTAATGTTTGCAGGCAGATAGGTGTGGCAAAAGAAAGAGTCAATTCAACAGTTCCATTTAACTTCCTTCTGGTAGGTTACGCCCTCTGGTGGGTTGATTAATTGATTGAAGATATCTGGGACTCGTAGTTTTGCCACATCGTAATTCATTTTCCTTCAGTGGATTCTGCCTTAAAAACATAAAATTGCACCATATTTTGCTCACCAGTGAGCTGCAAGCACTGGCGCCCGGTTCGCTTGTTGTGTTTCCTGTTTTAACCTGCTAGGCGCAACTCAGACAGTCTGTATGCAGCAGCCCGCTTCCATTGTTTTTGTGGTAGTTCGACCCTCTCGACCGGGACTGGCCGAAATTAATTACACCAACAAGGTATCCCACCTGTAAGGATGAACTTGAAAAAACAGGCGAACTCTGCCTATTGAAGCAGTGTTACTTTAATTCTTGAAGAACCGGATATCACAGCGCTCAGTAGCATTCCTTTTACGAACGTTATTCAATCCATTAATGTTTAAAGAAATAAATTTCACCATATTATTTCATGTTCGAGATGTTGGGCGTGACCCTCAACTAATACACTAGTGTGCAAATTTGCAAAAATAGATTCAACAGCAACAACAGTGATGTCACTGAGCATGTAATGAGTGATGTAATATGTGACGTCCTCAACAGTGCATTGCGAGGGCGCAAGTTATAGTTATGTCTACTAACTATAACGGCCAAATTTCTAGGGTTTTATATGAGTGAAATCTCCAACTAAGTATAACGTCCCTGAAACCTATGGTTTTTTCAGTGAATTTCCAAGGTTTTTTTAAATGCTAATTTCAAACTATGCCTACAAAGGTAGGACATGAAGAAAGAGGAAGAAAAGCGCAAAAAGAAGCAAGACAAATACAGAAAGAGGCAATAGAAGTCCAGAAAGGCGAAGAAAAGTACAGGAAGAAGAGATGTGCAGAAAGAACCAACAGAGGAGTAGAAAGTCCTCCTGTGCCCCCAAATTGTTGCTGATGGGTACTGGAGGTAACTGATTCTGACTAACTAGGACTAGAGCCAGTTCTATGCTAAAAGACACTCAGAATACAGTGAAAACACCTACATACACTAGGGAACACTATGCGTTTGGCCCCCCGTGATTAGCATGACCTCCTCTGTGTATGCCATGAGTTAATGCCTGGGTCATTGCATGAGTACATGAGTAGTGACTAAATGATTAGAGTACTGCAAGGAGAGTGCATGGTGAATTTATAAGTGCTTGGGTTTTGCTGCAGTGATTGGATAAGGAAATAGGATTGGCTGGGTCATTTGAGGACTGCAAAGATAATACCAGGGAGATTACTGGACTGCATTGGTAGTCCTCAAGGTATTGCAGAGTGCATGTAGGGTCTGTATATGTGAACAGGTTCTCCGCTTGCATGGGGATATCATCTTTAGGGATCGTAGTGGTAAGTTGAAGGAGATTTGATGTGGGGTCCAAGTCGGTGTGTGGACTGGCCGTTGTGTGTTGTGTTCGGATGGGTGGAATGAGTATTGAAGGTGTTAGTGTGTCCAGGGTATGTTGTGTTCGGATGGGTGGAATGAGTATTGAAGGTGTTAGTGTGTCCGGGGATCTATGTAATCTAAATTAGATACTAGTACTACCAGGGGAATTGAAGGAGCGAATGAGAAGTGTGTAGGTGGTTAGAGGACTGCATGGGTAGTACACAGGGATTGTAGAAGTGCATGTGTTAGTGCCTGGATCATTGCAAGACTACATGGGTAGTCACTGGATGATTAGAGTACTGCAAGGAGGGTGCATGGTGAATTTATAAGTGCTTGGGTTGTGGTGCAGTGATTGGATAAGGACATGGGACTGGCTGGGTGATTGGAGGACTGCATAGGTAGTACCAGTAAGATTAATGGACTGCATAGGTAGTCCTCAATGGATTACAGCAGTGCATGTATTAGTGACTGGGTCATTGCATGAGTACATGGGTACTGAGTGGATAATTAGAGTACTGCAAGGAGAGTGCCTGAGTGAATTTATACGTGCTTGGGTATTGGCAGAGTGTTTGGATTGGTACATGGTAGTGGCTGTGTGACTGGATGAGTGCACAGTGAGTGACAGTGTGATTGCGGGACTGCATGGGTACTACCTGGGGAATAGAAGGAGCAAATGAGAAGTGTGTAAGTGGGTACAGGACTGTGTGGGTAGGGCATATGGGATTATAACAGTGATCAGTTAGTGCCTGGATCATTGCATGAGAACCTAGCTACTGACTGAATGATTTGAATGCTGCAAGGAGAGGCCTGAGTGAGTTTATACGTGCTTGGGTATTGGCAGAGTGTTTGGATTAGTACATAGTAGTGGCTGGGTGACTGGAAGACTGCATGGGGAGTGACAGGGTGATTGCTGGACTGCATGGGTATTTATTTATTTATTTATACGGTTTTATATAGCGCAAACGTGACCCACAAGGGTATCAGAGCGCTTTACAGTCTATAGTTATAAAGACATAATAAATGAGGTAGTATACACGCTTTTGATATTTGTCATTACTTACAAAAAGAGGTAAAAAGTATAAGATAACATTGGTATAAGATAACATAGGTGACTAATGGACGAGATATGATGATCCCAGAGGGCAACAGAACATTACAATTTATACAGTTATTGTCAGGAATACGCTCCACAGGATCCGGTTGTTGCTCATAGGGGTCCACCTCCTAATGTTACCAACACCCTGATATGAATATACAGGGAGTTCGAACCATTAAGCGAGGGAAAAGAGGGAAGGGGAAGGAACTGCTGGGACAAGGGTTCTGAAAGACATAAACATAAGACACTATTATGCAAAGCCTGTAACAACAACTACTCTCATCAATTCTCGCTAAATGAAGAGTTACTGTAGTCTCCCTAAAACATACCTTCAACATAGAACCAGCACACACTCAGCAGTTCAGGGATAAATTATAATAACTTGATGAACTGAATAGACGATGCACAGCTTGTGTTTGACAAATCGTTGTTTTATGTTGTCTTATAATTTCAAAAGGTTGGGTGCTACAAACAGGTGGTATGTCCGTCCGACACACTTTTAACGTGAACGCCGTAAATGTGTCACCATGGGATTTGATGACATCCCTGTGTTCTGTGCACACCCTTTGGTGCTTGAAAAAACAAGCTTCCGTGAAGGTTGATTATAGAAGTTTATTCACATTTGTTTCAATAACTTCATAATGTTTTTCAGTATGTGTTATTTGAATCCATTCAATTGATTACACATTTCTAGAGGTGGCTCCAATGCATTTCGGGTGCCGAACCCTTCATCGGGGAGCTCCTGTGGGTAACATAAAGGAGGATATGGCTCAGGGAATGTGCAAAAAGCTGTGATGAAAAACGTGGCATGCGGGAAGGGTTGGTGAGGAAAGTGGTCGACACATCGTGGAAGTGAATTCAACGTTCGAATGTGTGAGTTACATCGTGCTCTAGGTGCCGGCGTACAGGTGATGGGCTCAAAAATTAAAAAGACGGAGTGCTCGAGGCTGTGATTAATGTGCCTAAATGCGGTCAGAGAGCGTAGTGTGAAAGACTCACGTATATCCTATGATGCTTGGTGCCTGTGGGGGAAAAATGGTCACTAAGTGTTACACTCGGTAAACCAACTTCATTGGGGGCTTGCGCCTAACGCGCCTATTAAGCTCCGTCATATGGATGTCCATTACGACACTTACTTGGGTATTGGTGGTGTAACGATCTCGAACGGCGTCTGGGATGATCTTCTCCACTCCCGGGAAACCAGGAAGTGAGGGATAGCGTGGTTTGAGGGGATGGAAATAAAGAACGGACTGTGGCGGCGGCCATCTTATGTGAGTGAAATATCAGACGGCTTGTGAAGGAGGGGAGTGTAAACGAACCGGTGCCGGTGCGTGAATATTGGCATAGAAGGTTGTATAAATGAACAGAACTAAATACATACCGAAATGGTAATAATAGTAATGTGATGAAAAATGAAAAATAAAAAATAAATAAAAAATAAAAACAAACATCACATGAAAACTAAACAGTTGCACTATAGAAATGTCTGCAAGAGACAAACACCGTGTTGGTGAATTTACAGATAACATGCAAATTCCAAACGATCATTCAGTCCCATTGGCTTCATGGACTGAAGTTTAAAAATCCATGCCATCTCTCTTCTCAAAAGTTCTTTGTTGTTGTCTTTTCCTTCAACTTTTTCTACAACCTCCAGTATCAAGAATTTTAGTTGGGAGACGTTGTGTCGAAATTCAGTGAAATGTACTGCCACATTAGATTTCTGATTCTGTGTTCGGATGTTAGATTTGTGCTCGTTAATACGAGTCTTGATTTTCCTTTCCGTTTTTCCAATGTATGTCATGCCACATGGGCATTTGATCAGGTATATGACGTTCTGTGTGTCACATGTTGCGGTGACTTTCAAATTGATTTTGTGGCCCTTCATTGGGTGATTTATGGAGGTGCCTTTGATGATGCAGTTGCAGTTCCCACAGTTCATGCAAGGTTGGGTACCTTTGTATTTCTTTTTGATTACGGGTTGAGGTCTGTTCAATATCTCTCTAATGTTCGCATTGCGCGTGTATGCGAAGATGGGAGATTCTTTGAAGGAGGTTCCAAAATCAATTTCAGCTGCCAGAATCGGCCAGTGTTTCAAAATGATTCTCTTGTAAGCTGTGCTCTGGGTGGAAAATTTAGATACCAGGACTAGTCTGTCTCCCTGTTTTTTTTTTTTTTTTTTTTTAAGAACTTCTTCTCTAGTCGCTGTTAAGGCTCTGGTTTTTGCCTTTTGTATTGTGTCCTCAGGGTAACCTCTTTCTTGAAACCTTCTACCCATCTCATCCAAACATTCTTCAACCATAGATGGATTAGAGACAATTCTTTTGATGCGTAGCATCTGAGATGTAGGTAAGTGTTGTTTTAACGAACCTTGATGGAAACTGGTATACAAAAGTGTGTTGTTTCTGTCTGTGGGCTTGCGAAATAGATCTGTTTCAATGTCAGTGTCAGTGATGGTTAGCCTCACATCCAGGAAGGTTATTGTCTTGTGGTTAATTTCCCACGTGAATTGGATCCTGTCGTTTACAGAATTCAATGCCATGATTGATTGTGTGAGGGTTTCCTCCGAATTATTCCAGATGATAAAAACATCGTCTATGTACCTGGCGTACAGAATCAAGTTTTCAGTCCAACAAGAGTTGTTGTAAATATTCTCCTCTTCGAAGAGTTTCATGTAGATGTTGGCATAGGTCGGCGCGGCACAATTGCCCATTGCGGTCCCGGATAGTTGCAGGTACCAATTGTCTTTGTGGCGAAAGTAGCTGTGGTAAAGCGTATAAATCATCAATTCCATTAGGAATGTTTGCATCTCTTTCTCTATGTCACTTTCAAGGATGGCCTTTTCTATGGCGTCAATTCCTCCTTGGTGAGGAATTGAGGTGTAGAGGGATCGAACATCCGCAGTGCATAAGACTACTTGTTGATTGGGGTGAAGTGTTACTTACGAAAGTTTAGTCAAAAAATCCGTCGTGTCTTGGACGTAACTCTTCATGTTCTTCATGTTCTTCACAATAGGTTGCAGATGTCGGTCTATAAATTTGCCCACTGGCTCATGGAGAGATCCTCTCATCGAAACGATGGGTCTACATGGTGGGTTCAACAACTCTTTGTGGATCTTTGGGATCAGGTTGATCGTCGGGCTTTTTGGGAACAGGACTGTCAGGTATTTCTTTGTTCTGTCGTCAATGATGGCTTTCTCATGAGCTTTGTTGACAATTAGTAATAGTCTCGCTTTGAATTCATTGGTAGGGTTGTTCGGAAGTTTCATGTATGTCTGTTGATCTTGGATGTGTTCCTCCATTTCTTTTTTTTTTTAATTTCTTTTATTAATATAAAGGTGGTGCAATCAGTGAGAATGATACATACACTTGTCACATTTATATTTACATACCATCAAGCTAGAATCATAAGCGGTAGCAATCTCGTTATTACACAATCTTAAGTTGCCTGTCTAAACCCTGCGTATGCAGTTTCGTACATCAAATATATATTACCAATAGTGTTTAACATGTCAAGTAGCAGTGCCACGATGCCCAACCTGTGAAACTGTCTTGTAGCTTTTAATAAACATTCCCCCCCATAACCCAACTTGGTGTCATCACTACTAATTAGGTTGCATACTTCTCCTCACCCAACCATGCTTCTTTGCCCCTGTGTCTGTACTTATTGCCATCACCTCATCACTCTGGCACAATTAGTACTGAAAAGCATAACCCCCAGTCTCATCCATCACTCCTCCTCCTCCTCAGAATCTAGGTCATCACCTTCCGGTAAGGGCTCACAAATTTCCCCCCTGTAAACATTCCAGTCTGTCCACACCTTGTTCCATTTCCTGGGGGCAGCTCGAAGGACATACACAGCCCTTTCCGTGACCATTAGGATGTCCATGTGTTCAGCCCATCTGTCCACAGTGGGCACATCCGGAGCCCCCCATTTCTGTGCAATATCACGTTTCGCTACTGTCATGGCAAGTGTGGCCCAGATGATACCATATCTGTTCAGGTCATTTGGGTCCCAAATGTTCAGAAGGCATTTACGCGGGTCTGGCATAGTGGAAACCTTAAGTGTCTGGGATATGGCGCGCATTACCCGTGTCCAGAATCCCCGTATTTTTGGGCAGTCCCAGAGTGTGTGGAACAGTGTTCCCTCCTCCCCGCAACCTCTCAAGCAGAAGGGAGTGGGCGCTCTGTGTATTTTGTGGAGTAGTGTCCTGGTGTAGTAGATGCGATGTAAGATTTTTAGTTGCACCAGTCTAAATTTGGCCGAAATGCCTATTTCCTTTGGAGATGCCAAGGCCTCATTCCATTCCGATACATCCATCATACCTATCTCCCCCTCCCATCGTTCCTTAAGTTTTGTCGTGGGGTCTTTTAAGTTGTTGATTAGTTTTTTGTAAGTGAGGGACGTGGCGCTCTGCTGTATATACTCCGTTAAGAGCCTGTCCTCAAGCGGCGAGGATTCCGGCAGAACAGTGCCCTGCGGGACCGCTTGTAGCAGTGCGTGTCTAATTTGGACATAACGAAACGTTTCAGTGGGTCTGAGGTTATATTGCTGTTGAAGTTGCGAGAATGGTATCACTGTGTCACTGTCCCAAAGGTCCCCCACCGTGGAGATACCTATTAGGTCCCATTGTGTGAATCCCTTGCATGTTCTAAGGTTTCCCAGTGACTTCGTGTCCCACAGTGGCGTCATTTTGGTAATCCTGCCTGCCCAGCCCAATCGTGCCTGTGCTGTATGCCAAAGGGTTACGGTGTGTCGTGTCGGGCCGTGCAGATGCTTAAGCCGCGGTTTATTATACAGTACCGACAGCATGGAGTCTGTTCCTAATTGCGCCCAGTCAGCCCTGTACGCTGGGTCGTTTCTCGGGGCGTGAACCCATTGGTTAATTATTTTAAGCTGAGCCGCCCAGTAATACATCTGAATGTTGGGAAGCGCGATTCCCCCCTCATACCAGCTTTTTACCAATTTGTCATATGCTATTCGCGTTGTACCATTGCCCCAGAGGAGATTGGAGACCAACGCCGCAATCTGTGTGAAGTATCGCGGAGGGACAAGATGCGGGGTGTTTTCCAGTACATACAGAAATCTGGGGAGTGCCATCATCTTGAATAAGGCTGCGCGCCCCAAGAGGGTGAGGGGCAGGGTCGCCCAGTGCTTAACATCAGCTCGCAGGCGGTCCAGAGGTGGTTTTAGGTTGTTAGTGAAGAAATCTGTTTCAGAAAGCACAATGATAATGCCCAGGTATCTGAAGGAGGTCACCGGCTCCGCTAGAGGGCAATCGACCGGCAGTTGTGGCGCCGGACCCTTCAACGTGTAGATTATCGATTTTGACCAGTTAAGGGTATAGCCCGAAGTCGCCCCATGCGTGTTGCAAATGTCCAGAAGGGCTGGGATGCCGTTATCAGGGTCGACCATGTAAATGAGCATATCGTCAGCATATAGGGAGACCTTGTCTTCCCATCCCTCCTCCCACTGAATGCCTCTAAACAAGGGCGTGCGTCTGATCAGGATAGCTAAAGGTACGAGCACTAATGCGAAAAGCAGGGGCGATAGAGGGCATCCCTGTCTGGTACCTCTGCTCAACGGGAACGTCGGTGAGATGTGGCCATTAGACACCACTTGCGCCACTGGATTAGTATAAAGTAGCCGCACCCAGGAGATATATTTCGACCCAAAGCCCATACGTGCGAGCACCTCGAAGAGGTACTCCCATTCCACTAGGTCGAAAGCCATTTTCGCATCTAGGGAAAGGATCACCGCCCTCTCGGTGAGAAGGTGTGATCTCGCCATCACCCCATGAACTCTCCTGAGGTTCAGTGCCGTGCTCCTATGGGGCAGAAAGCCTGATTGGTCGGGGTGGATCAGGGTACTTAGGTGTGGCATCAGGCGGTTGGCCAGAAGTTTAGCCAGTACTTTGGCTTCCACATTTAATAACGATATCGGGCGATATGAGGTACTGTCTTCTGGGGGTTTACCTGGTTTAGGTATAGCTACGATCGTGGCCGTACGCTGATCCAGTGGCAGTTCAGCCCGTTCCCTACTGTCCAGATACATGTCCAGAAAGGGACCACTAAGTTCTGAGGCCATCGATTTATACCATTCCACCGGAAGCCCATTAGGTCCCAGTGCTTTGCCCGATTGTAGTGAATGTATCGCTAATTGGATTTCCTCTTCTGAAGGGTCCGCCTCTAACTCTTGCGCAGCCTCCGGCGGTATGCCGGGGAGGACAATGTCCGCCAGCGATGCCGCCGCCATTTGAGCAGTGATGACATGCTCTGGTGTATATATGGTGTGAAAATGACGTGCCAAAGCGTGCACTATGTCCTCTGGGTGTGTTATTACTCGGCCGTCAGTATTAATGAGTCTCTGAATGCCTCTCGCGCCTCCCTCCCTCCTATCTAACCACGCCAGCATTTTCCCCGCCTTGTCGCCCACCTCATAGATTCTATGTTTAGTGTTTGCTATATAGCCCTTCTCGGTCGTTCTCAGGTGGGACTGGTACTGCTGCTGTCGTAACTTTAGCGCGTGTGTCTTAGCCGGGGAAGGGTCCGCCATGTGCGCCGTGTTGGCATCGTGGAGTGCCAATTCCAGTTCTGTGAGCTCCTTCCGGGAATCACGCTTGTGTCCCGTAATGGCCGCAATCGCCGCCCCCCGCAGGACGGCCTTGTAGGCCTGCCACAGAATCGACGGGGAGGTCACCGAGCCACTATTCTCTGCAAAGTATTGTGCCGTCGTTAGTTTCAATTTCCGTCTTAATTTAGGGACCTTCAAATAATTCGGATAAATGGGGTAGATCCTTGCGCATTTCTGTTCTCCAGTAGTAAGGGTGAGAGTGACTGGCGAGTGGTCAGATATGCCCCTGGGTAGAATGTCGATCGTGTCAACCGTGCCCAATCCCCCCCCCAAGAACAGAAAGTAGTCAATGCGAGATAGGCTATTGTGGACTGCGGAGTAAAAGGTGTACTGGGTCGCTGCGGGGTGCAAATGTCGCCATATATCTACAATGCCCAACGCATCTAAAAAGTCAGGAAGAGGTGAAGGTCTTCTTGAGCGGGCCCTAGTGGGAAAGGCGTCTAACGCAGAGTCTATGATGGCATTCAGGTCCCCCCCAATGATTGTGTCACCCTCAGGGAGGTCCAGCAGGAATTTACCCAGTGCAGGTAATGTCACGGAGTGTAGTGCCGGGGGAATGTATACCGATACCACATTAAGCGGCCTACCCTCCCATTGGCCATGTATCGCCGCAAAGCATCCCTGGTCGTCTGTTGCATGGCGCGTGAGTAGAAAGGGTGATGATTTTTTCAGTAGTATCCCCGTCCCCCTGGACCCTGAAGTGAAATCTGCATGTGTCGCCATCTTGTATCCGCGCCGATCAAGCGCTTTGCACGCCGTACCCGTAAGGTGCGTTTCCTGGAGCAGAACCACATCTGGGCTCTGCCGTTTAATAGCCTGCAGTACCAGGCCCCTCTTTATTTTGTCACCCAACCCCCTGACGTTCCATGTGAGCATGCGCAGAGGGGGCACCCTCACCTTTACTGTGGCATTCCCAGCGGGTGGAGTCTGAAGTAAGTTAGCCATGAGACCGTTTTGAGAATGGCGTCAGCAATGTGTCGGTGACTGGCATGATGAGAACGAGGAGCATGCCATGGCTTAGGGTGGCTTCAGAACGTGTGATGTGAGCGACGTGGTTAAGGAGCATGCCGCTATCTAGGGTGGAGGTATGACATGTGAAGTGAGTGATGACCAGAACCAAAATCGTGTATAATAAGAACAAGAACAAGAACAACTTAAGTTCCCTTCCCCCCCACCTCCCTGCTCCCCTGCACCACGGACAGTTCCCCGCCCGCATCCCCAACTTGGCAGAGTGCTTAATCCCGTCCCCAACTATCTTACTTGCACGTGGGGTAGGTGAGTCCCCTACAGGCACCGGCCAATGCCTACCGTACTCAGCTCCGCCAACTCCAGAGGTCAACATGTCTCAAAGTCGTGAACGGGTCGGCAATGTTCTATTCAAATTTCGGCCGGCTGTCCCGAATCAAATGGGTCTCTTTCCAAATCCGATCCCAGTCCTGCATCATCATCCCCGCGGGAAGGATTCACGGGTCTCTGCTCCGCCGGTCCGCCGCTGTGGTGGTCCTGTCGGTCTCTCCGTGGGCGCCGGGGGTGTCCCACCTGTCGCCATCCGTCAAGCCAGTCTCGTGCCACCTCCGGGTTGTCAAAGAACCACGCCTTTCCATCGGCCACAATCCGCAATTTGGCGGGGAACAGCATCGAGTATTGCAGGCCTTTATCTCGCAGGGCCTTTTTGATCTCTGTGAAGGACTTCCGGCGCCTGGCCACCTCTGCCGTGTAATCCGGAAAGAAAGCCAGAGTCGAGTTTTGGATTTTTACAGGCGGTGAACATCTCGCCGCCTGTAGGATTGCGTCTCTGTCCCTAAAATTAAAAAGTCTGGCCAGTACAGGTCTTGGTGTGGCTCCAGGCTTGGGCGTCCCGCCAGGCACTCGGTGTGCCCTTTCGACTGAAAAAAAGTTAGATAGGCCTTTCGGTTGCAGTCCATTTTGGATGAGGTCCTCGACGTACAAGTCCATTGCACCCTTCCCCTCTGTTTCCGGCAGGCCAAGGATGCGTATGTTATTCCTCCTGGAGCGTCCTTCTTGGTCGTCGAGCTTCTCCTGTAGTTGTTTATTGACTTTTTCCATTCGCTCCATTGCTGCTTGCAAGTCCGAAGTGTCTTCCACCAGCGCTTTCGTTACCACCTCGACCTGGGACACCCTTTCTGACATTTTCTGGAGGTCAGCCCGCAACAGGGTAACTTCTGAGGAGATGGATCCCACTGTCGTCTGCACCGCTGTGAGGGTTTTCATTACATCTTCCAAAGTCACTTTTTTGGCCCCCTCCGCGTCCGGAGTAGAGCCCGCGGAGTGTCGCCCACCCGTCTGGGGGTGTCCGTGCTGCGAGTAGGCAAATTTATCCAGTTTGGCCTGTGTCGAGGTGCTCCTGGTCCCCTTACCCGCCATGGCGTGGAGTGTCTGGATAGCGGGGGGGTCCGTGGTCAGTTCGAGCCGGTGTCAGGATCCCAGGCCGCTCCACACAATGTCTTCAGCTAGAGGTCGGACTGCAGAGAATGCGCCCAGTAGAATGTCCTTCACAGCACACCCGGTTCAGCCACTCCTCACAACCCTGGTCAGAGAGCACCTCGCCAGTTCGGTACCAGGCTTGGCCCCCTTACTCGGTCAGAAGAAAGTGCTTGTGCTGAGTGTCCATTTGGCGCAGGGCCAAGCAGCTTTGAAAGTGCAACTGTTTCGGAGGCGGCGATCCCCAGGGAAGGCGCCCCCCGTCGAGCGGTGGCAAGCCTCTCACCACAGAGCAGGTTGATGTGCCCCAACAGCTACTTCACGGCGTCTTCAACGCGGAAGCGTCGCACGCTTTCGAGGCGCTAGTCCCTCCTGGTCGCCTTCACTGCGGGTAATTGTGTCAGGAGCCAGGGGCTTAGAGCATTGTTCCTTCCCCTCCAACCAACTGCGGGGTGACGAATATGGGCGCCCCCACACAGAGATGTCACGGCCCCCCGTGCGAGCCGTCCGGCCTCAGGATAAATGTGCCGGCTGCGCACTCAAGATGGCGGCCGCCGGCGGTGCAGGGTCGCGGACCTCGTACTCCTCAAATCTCCCCTCCAGGCCGCTTATCCTGGCAGTGCAGGGTGTCGCTTCCTCCCAGGGGCCGCCAGGTGTGTTGCGCAGGGCCGGAGTGACCCTCGCCGAAGTTCTACGAGGAGGGGGGGGGGGAGGGCGGGGGCGTCTCACCTCGCCGAGGCCGGAGAGGGCGCACTTCCGCCGGGACCCCTCCTGCACGCAAGGCCGGTGCTTCCAGGTAGGCGCAGGCCACAAGTCGGGAGTGTTGATCGGAGCAGTTCCCGGTCTCCGATTTGCACCGGGATTGGACCGGGCTGTGCCGCACAGGTTCTGGAGTCGGCGCCGCTACTTCGGGCAGGCGATTCAACGGATAATTGGACGGATTTCACTTAGGGGCCGCTATGCCGTGGGGAGCTCCCGGATCAGGCTGCCACCATGCTCGGCAGTCGGCCTCGCCCCCCGTTCCTCCATTTTTTGATTGTACATGCTGGTGTTCATTACTACCAGTGCGCCTCCTTTATCTGCCTTTACACACTTGATACGTTCATTCCTAGCGATTCTAAGTAGGGTGTCAAAATCCTTTTGTGTCATGTTGCTGCGTGGTGACTTGTTAAAATTTAATTTTGCTACGTCCTGTTTTACTAGCGTTTCAAAAAGATCAAATTATAATAATACACTGGCCAGTTCTCCAGCCAAAGAACAATGAAAAGGCTCAGTCTTAAACAAGGATATTGTTTCTTAATGTTCCATTGAACCATAGCGTTTTTGCATTGAGAAACTGAAAGCAGCTAAAACGCTTCCGACTTCAAGTTAATGTTCCTGGAATATTACTTCATATTTCAGTATGTACAATGTACGTGCAATCCAAACACAGAATGAATAGTTCTACACCCTGTAGAACGTAGTGGCCACCACAGTTCTCTGTTGTAACTAGTAATACCAGGATCTCCACGACCACATGGTGGCAAGTGGTCACCTAACCACCTTGCTCCGCTGGCATCCGAGATTTCGTTACTTCTTGGAACGGCAACGCGTGGTAAACGTACACACCGCGTTCCGCTCGTACCACCAATGTGAGACACAGTGATACGGCAGCATGTAGCTCTCACCACAATGCTCCGCACCTTCTCCCTTTATGCCCCAGATGAATATGAACGGTAACTGCGTGGTCACCGACACACAGCGTTTTGTTGTCTAAATACAAAAGCGCCGCCGCGCTGAACAGATGATACGAACTGGGGAGAACAACAGAGAAATCCAGATCTACATGGTAACCCGTGGTCGGCCGACACACTGCGTTCCGTGTACGAAGATGGCGCAGCCGCACCCAAATAACTCACCCTCCGCTCAGCCAAGTAAGATCAACCACTGGGATAGTTGGAAAAGCTCCGGGAGAACCGCGAACAGAGAGTCTAGCTCCCGTGACTCCGGGTGGAAGATCAGGAATCCACAGAATAACGCGCATTCGCCATTGCGCGTGATGTAAATAAGTACCTCCCATTACAGAGGATCATGGGAGTTGTAGTCCATAAGCGCTAGGCAGGCGCCGCGAGTCCCGAATCCTGACAGTATGCCCCCCTTCTCAGCGCCTCCTAGGACCAGGCTTGGCCGGGAACCTCGCATGGAAGCGACGCACTGCAGCAGGAGCATGGACATTGTTGCACGGCTCCCAAGAGTCGTCCTCAGCCGTATACCCCTTCCAGGCCACCAGGTACCACAGAACTCCACGCCTCCGCTTGGAGTCACATATACAACGTACTTCATATTCCTCCCCGCCATCAACCAGAACCGGAGGGGTGGCTCTCCGCATACAAGACAAGGCAGGCTTCAGGAGACTAACATGAAAAACGGGATGGATCCGAAGACTATCTGGCAACTTCAATTTGAAAGCCAGAGGGTTTATTTTCTTGATGATAACATAGGGACCAATGAAGCGAGGATGAAACGCACTTCGCAACTTGAACTGGATGTTCCGGGTTGAGAGCCATACCTTATCCCCAACCTGATAGTCAGGACCCTCACGCCGATGCACATCAGCCCATCGTTCTTAGGCAGCTTTGGCTTTGATCAAATGCTTGATAAGTTGCTTGTGCACAGAATGCAGTCTCTTCATCCTGCCGTAAACTGAGGGTTGGTCAGACACGCTCTCAGGGATTCGCACCGGAAGTATGTTAGCATCAATTCCGTAGGTTGCATAGAAGGGAGATACCCCCGCAGAACAGTGCCAGGCATTATTGTAAGCTAATTCTGCCATCCACAGCAAAGAAACCCAGGAGTCCTGCGCTGCTTCCGCGTAACAGCAAAGGTATTTCTTCAGAGTCTGATTCAGCCTCTCCATTTGTCCGTCCGTTTGGGGATGGAAGCTGGTGGACAACGATGACTTAATCTGTAATGCGGAGCACCAATGCTTCCAGAATCTAGCGATAAACTGGGGGCCTCTGTCAGACACTATTACCTCCGGCACTCCGAGAGAAGCAATTGTGCCGTCTGACCTGCAGTAGGAAGGTTGATACACGGTATGAAATGCCCCAGTTTAGTTAGGCTGTCGATTACCACTAGGATGGCGGAATTGCCTTGATCAGGTGGCAATCCAGTCACAAAGTCTAGGCTTAGGGTTTGCCAAGGTTTACGAGGAGTTGGCATGGTTATCAACTTTCCTCTCCTCATTCCACTGTCATTCTTGGAACGTGCACAAACATCACATTGAGACACCCACAGAACTACATCCTTCCTCAGAGATACCCACCAGAAGTGTCTCTGTTCCAGATGTATTGTCTTAAGCGCACCCTGATGTCCAGCCAGCGGTGATACATGACACCACCTGAATGCCTCTTTCCGTAAGGCAACGGATGGCACAAACAATCGATTATTCACAAAAGGCAACCCCTGTTTTATGGTTCGTGTACAGTCTTTGGTAGCCCAGGTATCCCAGAGAGGTAGAGATCTAGTGTTCTTTATCTTCGTTAGGAAGGTCTCTGCACTTATGACACAAACCACCTTTGAAGGTTCGATGATGGGTTCCATAACAGAAGCTGTTGAGGAGATCCCCTCCTCTTGTCTGGACAGGGCATCAGCCTTCCTGTTCTCACACCCAGGTCTGAAAGTTATAACAAAATTATACTCGGCAAAGAACAACATCCACCTCATCTGACGTTGGGTGAGATGTCTAGCTGTCTTCATATACTGAAGATTGCGGTGATCCGAATACACCGTAATCGGGCATGCAGTTCCCCAAAGGTATTGCCTCCATTCCTGGGAAGCCCTCTTTACTGCCAACAGTTCTTTTTCAGAGATGGTATAGTTCTTTTCAGCGGGGTTTAGCTTTCTGGACAGGTATGCCACCGGGTGCAGTTGCCCGGTCTCAGTGTCTCGTTGAGATAAAATGGCCCCAATCGTTTCATCCGATGCATCGGCCTCAACGATAAAAGGCAACTCAGGTTGAGGGTGGGCTAAAACAGGAGCAGACGTGAATGCCTCCTTCAAAGAATCAAAGGCGTTGCTAGCTTCTTGCGACCACAGAAAATCCGCTCCCTTTCGGAGCAAACGAGTCAAAGGCACTGCCAACTGTGAAAAACGCACAATAAAACGTCTGTAATAAATGGTAAAGCCCAAAAAACTCTGTACGTCTTTCACAGACTTTGGTGTAGGCCACTCCTGAACTGCTGACACCTTTCGATCAGACATTCGCAGCCCTTCTGGATGAAGCATCACCCCCAGGAACTCAACAACTGATACCCCGAACTCGCACTTGCTGAGCTTACAGTATAGCTTATATTCCCTCAGCTTTTGGAGCACTAGAATGACCTGAGCTGTGTGTGTGTGTCTACCTCATCTGAATAAATCAGAATATCGTCAATGTACACCACTACACAGACATCAATGTACTCTCTCAACACATCATTCAAAAAGAACTGAAATGCGGCAGGGGCATTACATAGCCCGAATGGCATTACCAGGTATTCATATAAGCCATATCGGGTCTTAAAAGCGGTCTTCCATTCGTACCCTGCCCTTACACGTACCAAATGGTAAGCCCCTCGCAGGTCCAGTCTAGTGTAGATCTTGGCACTACGAACCGGATCCAGTAATGCTGTTATGAGGGGCAATGGATATCGGTTTCGAATGGTGATCTTATTTAACCTTTGTTAATCCACGCACGCTCTCAACTCACCATTGGCCTTAGAAATGAAAAACAAAGAAGAAGCTGAGGGTGAGCGGGATGGTCGAATGAAGCCCATGTTTACATAGTGGTCTAAGTATTCTTTCAGGTGCTTTGTCACGGGTACAGATAAGGCATACACCCTACAGGTAGGGACTACGCCCCCCTCCACCAAATCGATACGACAATCGTATTCTCGATGCAGAGAAAGCTGTTCCACCATAGCCTCACTAAAAACGTCATTGTAGTCCTGATAGTAATGGGGTAGAACCACCACCTTCTCAGCTGCTGTAGCGATACACTATGAACTCAGCAAGGCTATCACTTGTGTGTTTGTCTTAAGAGTGATATGTTCCTTACATCGAGGATCCAGGAATTGTAAGGTCTTTTTCCTCCAATGTACAGAGGGATTGTGGTGGCTCAACCAGGGCATTCCCAAGATTACTTCATACTGGGGTGCTTCTATGATATTCAGACTTATTTCTTCTCTATGAACACCCCCGCTTACTGATACTGATAGGAGTAGACTTTCTGTCTGTTCGGTTATGAGACCTGATTTTAGTGGTTTACCATCCACCGCCCATACCTCTTCAGGACTGTCTCTAAGCACTCTATGGAGAGCCAAAGTGGATACCAACCCGCTGTCCACGAAGTTACCGGTGGCTCGTGAATCAATCATTACCATCACTTGATGTACTTGATCCACTGTTTCTAGGGTTACTGGGAGCACTATGTGGGATTCATGATCCTGTATGTTCGTGGCGGAAAGGGAAGGGATTTTCCAGTTACCGTCTTCTCTGCACACCTGGGGTGTGTCTTCGGTGGTAACAGAAGACACAGCCGCTCTCTTGTTCCTAGCCCAGTTCCCTGAGTTCTTCGGTTTCATGGTACATTCCTTCACGTAATGTCCCTTCTTCCCACAGTACATGCACAAACCTAAGGCCCTGCGGCTCTCTCGTTCCGCCCTAGATAGTGGCGCTCTAACAGCTCCTATTTCCATAGGCTCACTGCCTGCATCGGCGGAGATACCTGTCTTACGTGGAAGGTGTTCCTGTCTAAAATAGCCCCTCTCTGCCTTACGTCTATCTCCCCCTCTCTCTGTTAGCCTCCCATCTAACCTCAGGGAAAGGTTTATCATATCAGAACAAGTGAGGGGTTGAGGATCTATTTGTGCTATTATATCTTTCAAGCCCTCACGCAGTCCCTGATAGTACAGGGAGATTCTCTTCTCCTCGGGCCATGCCGTTTCCGCTACCAACCTGTTAAAAGTTGTAAGGTAAGACACCAAATCTTGTCTCCCCTGTTTCAACTCTAACAATTCTCGGTCTGCTCTGAAGGTGGTGGCCCTTCTATTAAAAACCTTCTCGAATTCAGCACGAAATGCCGTCCAATTGGATAAAATGGGATCGTCATTACGTACCAGCGGTACCGCCCAGTTGGCAGCATCACCACTCAAATATGATATAGCAAAAGCCACTCTAGAATGGTTGGAAGGAAAAGACGAGGGTTTGCAGGAAAAATGCATCATGACTTGAGTCAAAAATACCTGGGTTTTTGACGGGTGTCCTGAATACCTTTCGGGATTTGCCAAAGGAATGGGAGGGGGTACAGTGACCTGTATTTGGGGGGCTGTAGTTGACGCATCAAAGGGATTTCTAGACAGCTTATCCACCTTCTCCCTCAAGGCTGCTGTTTCTGCCTTGGAGGAAATCAGTTCTTGCTGTACTAGTACCAAAACCTGAAGGACATCATCCATTGTAGCCATGGTTCCCTAACCCACCGGATCGGGTGGAGCACTATTCTTGGGAGCATTATTCTGTCAGGAATACGCTCCACAGGATCCGGTTGTTGTTCATAGGTGTCCACCTCCTAATGTTACCAACACCCTGATATGAATATACAGGGAGTTCGAATCATTAAGCGAGGGAAAAAAGGGAAGGGGAAGGAACTGCTGGGACAAGGGTTCTGAAAGACATAAACATAAGACACTATTATGCAAAGCCTGTAACAACAACTACTCTCATCAATTCTCGCTAAATGAAGAGTTACTGTAGTCTCCCTAAAACATACCTTCAACATAGAACCAGCACACACTCAGCAGTTCAGGGATAAATTATAATAAGTGATAAGTAGCATTTAGTCGAAACCTCAGAAGAGGAATGAATGAATGTGTGTGAGCTAATAGCGAAATCGTTCAATGGGCACCCTAAATTTGTTAGCAGTGTTCCCATCAGAGTTCCATCCTGTACCGCCCTACATCATTTGGGAATGTAGCTGGTAGCACACAGGGAGTGACCCAATGCACGATTTGGCACAACGTTGCCCTGTTGGAATTCGATAACCCAATGTAGTTAATTATATGGTAGGTATCAGGAGGTAACTAATAAGCAGTGCTAAATAGTGTAATAAACAAAATACATCAGAAAAAAGTGGTGTAGCTAAAAAAGGGGTAAAGGAAGGAAAAAATATTTAATGGAAACCTTCCGTTCCCGCTATTTAAAAACAGTGAAAAAGGTAGTGTCAACAAATAACTACCTTGACAGTTGTAATGGTCATGGTCGACATGTTTCTGCAGTTTTACCTTGGGCCCATAGGTCACCTACTGCTTCATCAGGACCTTCAATGCTAACGGAGCCCCATCTGGGCACCTCCCACAGACAGCCCAGATGGACGTCTGGAGTACCGACGGAGAGAGCGGGGCTCGGTTATACCTGCGCTAATGCCGGGTGAGGTGGGGCGACATTCTCCTGAAATTTGGATATTGGTGTGTGTGCTGTATTGTGAAATCCGGTGGTCTTCTAACCAGGAGAACTTAAGGTGATATTTATTTTTCACTCCCCTTTTTTAGTTCATGCACTATACTAAGCAGTAGCATTGAAGGTCCTGATGAAGCAGTAGGTGTACGAAGGGCGGCGCGGGTCTCGGGAGCCCTCTGCTCACACGACCATCTTGGATGCCCGCGAACCTCCTCCCTGCGGTCAAGCATTTTTAGTATGTCATCAAATATGTGTGTGAGTGCAGGTTCTGTGCTGTGACCTTGATGGAAACAGATTGGTGATTGTCTAGGAGGCTGTAGTTCTCAATATGGTTGCATAATTGTATTTGTACACATTTCTCCAGCAGTTTCGCCAAAGTGGGAATGTTGGATATAGGGCGGTAATTGTTGAGATCTGATGGGATGGTGTCGGATTTCTTTAGTATAGGCGTAACCTGCCCTATTTTAAGACAGTCTGGTATGGAGCCTTGTTTCAGAGAGGCGTTTACAATTTATGCGTATAATGGTAGGATGGATGTTTTTAGCATTTTGAATAGGGCAGGAAGAAGGGGGTCAAAGAAGTGATTGGAGGGATTGATTGCCAGAAGAGTGTTATAGATTTTATGTTCAGAGATTGGCGCAAAGGTGTTCCAGGAGGCATTGTTTTTTTGTGACTTCCCCTGGAGAACTGAAAAGGAACTTGAATTGTGGATGACCATTGGCATCCTGGGCCACAGGTGGTGGGAGGGTCTTCTTAGATTGCATTTCGAGCTTGGTGACCTTTACCTTTTCACAAAAGAAGTTGGCAAGCTCATCGCAAGAAGATGTAGCCAGGTTGTTTAGATCCATAGAATTAGCCGTGTTGCGAGCTTGTTGCTTGACGATTTTGAAGAGTTTGTTGGGACGATTGATTGCTTGGTTCAGCTGGGTTCTGAAAAAGTCTGCCTTGGCCTTTAGAATCATCCTGTTGTATGAGTTCCTTAACGTTCTACGGTGATGTTGGTGAATGTCGGTGGGTGCTGCTTTCCATAATCGTTCAGCAGCTCTTAGCTTGTGTCGCTCTGAGTTCAGGCAGTCCTTGAACCATGGTTTAGAAATGTTGGCGGAAACAGTTTTTCTCGGAGGGGTGCTGTAGAATCCAAGATTTCAAGCATCGTGGAATTGTAAAAGGTTGTGAGGTCATGGACATCCTCCATGCCCGTTGTGGGGGTCAGGGCAGAGTTGAAGTGGTTTACGAGGGTGATGGGGTTGATATTCTGTAGGTTCCTTTTCCATTGATTCGTTTTTGATGGTTGACTCCTTTTTGGAATTACCTCAATATTGATGGAGTAGAAGATACTGTGATGGTCAGTCCAGTTTCAAGGGGTGATGGATTCTAATGAGATGATGTTTGAATTTGCTATTATGAGGTCCAGTGTCTCTCCCTTGTTGTGCGTTGGACTGTCACCAAATTGGGATAAGTTCTGGTCTGCCAGAAACGCTTGAAGACATCCTACACCATGCTCTTTTGCATTGTTCCAGTGGAGATTAAAGTCACCCAGGAAAATTTGTGGTACTTGTGAGTTGACGTTGGAAGAAATTACTTCCATTAACTCGTCAATGAAAGTCAAATTATCCCTCGGGGTGGTAGAATAAGTGAAGCTTGCAGGCGAGACGCTTATCGTCAGAGATATTGGTACAGAGATATTTGCAGGAGGTTTGAGCGATGGAGTCTGCTTGCTTGACTGAGATTATGTTACCCACCTGCGGGCACCATGCTTCTGTCTAGGCGGATTAAGTTGTGACTAGGAGGAACCAATAGATCAAGGATGGGAGAGGAGGAGCTATTTAACCATGTTTTGGTGAGGACGATAATGTCTAAATCATTCTCTAGGATGAGGTTGAATATGTCGGGTGCATGTTTGCTAGCTGAGTTGCAATTAATAAGAGCACATTTCATCTTGTTAATAGAATGGGTTAGGGTAATCTGCTCTAAATTGATATTTGTGAGATTATCCCTATTTACGGATCTGTTTTTGTGGGTAGGTCCTCTGAAGGGGTTGGTTTGAATGGATTGGATAGTGCCACATTGTGACGTACTGTTATCTGTTGTTAAGGCATAAGATATGACAAGGTCATCTATGTCTCTGTCGGATATATCAACATTTGCCCTTCTAGGCCAAGAGGGGGAAGATAAGGTAGTCTGAATATTATTGTCGGGTATAAAGTCTTGGGGATGTGACTACTAATTTGTGGACTGATTTGGTTACTCCGGCTAGTTTTCTCATGCTGTGAATTCTTGGGAAAGTATCTACTAGTTTGAAGACTGATTTGGTTCACGGTGGCATTGGTGTCTCTGTGTACGTTTAGAAGTTCATTGGTGATGGTTGATAGGTTATGAATCTCTGCCTTGATATGGGCTAATCCTAGGCTAACTTATTGAATCGTGCAAACCAAATGGAGTTGGGAAGATTACAAGTATGGGTAGGTGTATGTTCATTTATGGAGGGCAATCTGCATGTGTAGGGTCTGTATATGTGAACAGGTTCTCCGGTTGCATGGGGATATCATCTTGAGGGATCGGAGTGGTAAGTTGAAGGAGATTTGATGTGGGGTCCAAGTCGGTGTGTGGACTGGCCGTTTTGTGTTGTGTTCGGATGGGTGGAATGAGTATTGAAGGTGTTAGTGTGTCCGGGGTGTGTTGTGTTAGGATGGGTGGAATGAGTATTGAAGGTATTAGTGTGTCCGGGGGATCTATGTAATCTAAATTAGATACTAGTTATGTTATGTTATGTTATGTTATGTTATGTTAAAAATTACTTATTAAGCGCACGTACGCCCGTGGGCTTCATGGCGCTATCGGAGAGGAACATAACACTAATAATTACTCTGAGCGTGAGCCTGTATAGGAACCAATATTTTAACAGTAAGCCTGTTTTAAAAGCCAGGTCTTCAAAGAACGTCTAAGAATAAGAAGATCAGGGCTCTGTCTAATAGGCAGGGGAAGGGAATTCCAAAAGGTAGCTGCAAGGTGATCAAAGCAGCTACCCCCCAACTGTTTTTTCTTAAAAGAGGGTACAGTCAGTAGGCTTTTGTGCGCAGAGCGAAGGTTTAAAGAAGGATTATACCTGGAAACAAGATTCCTAATGAATTTTGGTCCAGTGTCCTGCAAGGCTTTAAAAATAATGCATCCAGTTTTGAACTCAGTTCTTTGTTTTACAGGTAGCCAGTGTAATCTTTCCAAGCTGGGTCTGATGGACTGCCATTTGGACTGTTTACAGATCAGCCTGGCTGCTTGGTTTTGGACAAGCTGAAGTCTTTTCAACTGGCCAACTGGGAGTCCCAGATAAAGGCTGTTGGAAAAGTCCAGTCGGGAAAGAACAAGAGCAATGACTACCTAAAGAGGAGCAGATTGTGTGAGGAACTGGGCTATTTTTTTTATTTTTTTAAGTTGAAAAAAACTAGCGGAGACTACTGTTCCAACTTGTCCCTTCAAAGATAGATCTGCGCTCAACGTGACCCCCAGACTTTTTACAGAGAGGGATTTTGTGGGTGGGGCTCCCATGTCAGATGGCCAGAAACATGGGCCCCAACTCAATTCACTTTTCCCAGGCAAGATCAGCTCTGTCTTGCCTGGGTTAAGTTTTAGATGGTTGAGATTCATCCATCTCTGTATGTGTGTCATCGTGTTTTGAAATTCTGTCACGGAGTCAGCAGTGTTGAGTGGAAAGACAAGCTGGAGATCATCCGCGTAGTTGTAGATGGTAACTTTGGAGTTCTGCAAAGAATAAAGTAATGGGCGAAGGTAGAGATTAAATAATAAAGGTGATAATGAGGAACCTTGAGGGACCCCACATGTGATTGGAGTTTAAGGAGCTGTAAAATTGCCAAGTCTTACTGACTGCGAACGCCCTGTTATAAAAGAAGTGATCCAGTTTAGGGCAGAACCTCTCAAACCGGCTTGTTCGACACGGTTGACAAGGATGGTATAGTCAACCGTGTCGAACGCGGCCGAAAGGTCAAGGAGTACAAGGGCCTGATGTATGCCTCTGTCAGCATTTGATCTTAAAGTATTCTGGACAGCCAGAATCACGGCCTCCGTTGAATGACAGGGGCGGAAACCAGCCTGATTTGGTTCCAAGTAATCAGATTTTTCAATGAACTTGGACAGGCAAGAGGAGACATAGGCTTCCAGAATCTTAGATGCGTAAGGTAAGAGGGATATGGGCCTATAATTAATCGGATCGAGTGGGTCTGCACCAGGTTTTTTTAAGAGTGGGATGAGCAGGGCATTCTTAAAACTACTAGGGACCTTGCCTTGTGTGAGTGATTCGTTCAGTAATGAAAGTACTACTTGGGGAATGGCTAGTCCTACCTCTCTAAATATAAGTGGGGGACAGATATCGTCGGGTGAGCCAGATTTAACACGTACTAATAGGTCAGACAAAGTTTTTGTGTCAATCAGAGGAAATGAGTCTAATGTAGTAGTGTTATGGTAGCTGTCGTCCAAAGGGGCAGGGATAGAGAGATTGAGTATGCTCTTTTTATGGTGGTAATTTTATCAGTGAAAAAGAGGTTTAAAGTGTCACAAAGGTCTTGTGAAGGAGTGACTGAAGGGGTTGTTCTATCACTGTTACACAAATTATTCACTATGTTGAAGATATCTTTGGATTGATTCTGTGAGTTTAAATGTTTTTCTGAGAAATAGGTCGTTTTCTGTTTTAAAATGGTTTATTGGTAGTTCTTCCGGGCCAAGCAATAAGTTGCTTTGTCCTGTGGAAGATAGTTAGACCTCCATGTCCTTTCTTTTTGGCGGACTTCGAGTTTCAAAGTCTTCAGTTGCGAGGTGAACCATTTATGTGCATCGTGGGGACGTGAGCGAGAAAAATTCACGCAAGGTGCGTGAATGTCCGCTGCCGTTTGAATCCAGTGAGAGAAAGACTCCTCCATGACCTCAATGTCTTTAATCAGTGAGGGCGGGGTAATGGCCAAGGTATCAAGAAAAGCCGGTATGTCAATACCCGTCCATTTCCTAGTTTTCCCTCCAGACTGGGATGACTGTTTCGTGCTCAACTCAACGGTGATTGTAAAATGAATAAAAAAGTGATCAGACCAAACACAAGGCTTAATAAGAGGTGCAGTTAGTGAAGTATTATAAGACCATATTTGATCTAGACTGTGACCCTTCTCATGGGTAGGAGAGTGAATGTGTTGAATTAGATTGAGGTCAGAGAGTAGGTCTTTCATTTCAGCTGCCTGTGGGTCTGCTTCAATGTCGTCAAACCAAAGGTTGAAATCCCCGATTAAAACGACTTTGGAGTAATTTGTTACGAGAGTAGCCAGTTGTTCGGCCAGTTGTAATGGAAAGCTGGGCATTGGTTGAGGTGGCCGATAGAGCAAGACCGCTAATATTGCTCCACTGTCTGTGTCAGTCTTTAAAACAAAGTTCTCTGTGGAGATCAAAGCCAGAGAGGGGAGTATAGTGAACTTGTGTGTTTTATGAATAATGACAGCCACTCCTCCACCCTTTTTTTCCGCAGATCTATTAACATTGAGTATATAGTAATCCGCTGGAAGGGAGGCTAGGATATCTGGCAGTGAATCCTGGGTAAGCCAGGTTTCAGATAGAAACACTATGTCAGGTTTCTCCGATGTTAATAATAAAAATATATCCACTTGGTGTTTGGCCATGGAGCGTGTATTAAGGTATATACAGCGAAGTTTGACCTGAGGGGTTTGGGGTAACTGACTGGCGATAGGTGTAAGCTGAGTAGAAGTGGGAATGTAAGCTGTGTAATCAGTTTTTTGGGAGAGACCGTATAATGAGGTACGATTTAATACATGCAGGGGTAGGATGGGGCAGAGATGGTCTGGGGGTCTCAGAGTGAGCAATTCATCCGAGGTATAACGATGTTTTTGAGCATAGGGGTTGGCCCCTGGCCCCGGCCGGCCGCGGACGGGCGCAGACGGGCTTGCCTTAGGCGCGCCTTTGGCGCGCCATCGGCGCGCCCGCTGCGCTCCCGGATGCACATATCGTTTTATCCCTTCCTCCCCAGAAGAGCTAGACCGCTAGCTCCGGTTTGGCCCTATCCAAGCTGGCGCCTCGCCCTCCACACAAGTGGCACAGTCAGCCGTGGTGGAACGGGGCGAGGTACAGTGGTATGCAAGCTTTTAAAATAATAGAGTGCCCAAAATAGTAAGTAAGTAGTGATTTAAAAGTTATTTTTAAAATTGTCGAGGCGGCATCAGCATCGTATTCATGCACGCGCTGCCTAAAGCTACCTAAAGCTTTACAGAGGTAATGCGCGCTATGTAGCGCTGAGTGTTGCAGTTCGTTCTCCAAGCGGACCCCAGGAGCTGCCACCAACCTGAGAGTCCTCGGAGAATGCTGCGCTTCCACTCGCTTTATCCCTTCCTCCCCAGAAGAGCTAGACCGCTTGCTCCGGTCTGGCCCTATCCAAGATGGCGCCTCGCCCTCCACACAAGCGGCACAGTCAGCCGTGGTGGAACGGGGCGAAGTACAGTGGTATGCAAGCTTTTAAAATAATAGAGTGCCCAAAATAGTAAGTAAGTAGTGATTTAAAAGTTATTTTTAAAATTGTCGAAGCGGCATCAGCATCGTATTCATGCACGCGCTGCCTAAAGCTACCTAAAGCTTTACAGAGGTAATGCGCGCTATGTAGCGCTGAGTGTTGCAGTTCGTTCTCCAAGCGGACCCCAGGAGCTGCCACCAACCTGAGAGTCCTCGGAGAATGCTGCGCTTCCACTCGCTTTATCCCTTCCTCCCCAGAAGAGCTAGACAGCTAGCTCCGGTCTGGCCCTATCCAAGATGGCGCCCCGCCCTCCACACAAGCGTCACAGTCAGCCGTGGTGGAACGGGGCGAGGTACAGTGGTATGCAAGCTTTTAAAATAATAGAGTGCCCAAAATAGTAAGTAAGTAGTGATTTAAAAGTTATTTTTAAAATTGTCGAGGCGGCATCAGCATCGTATTCATGCACGCGCTGCCTAAAGCTACCTAAAGCTTTACAGAGGTAATGCGCGCTATGTAGCGCTGAGTGTTGCAGTTTGTTCTCCAAGCGGACCCCAGGAGCTGCCACCAACCTGAGAGTCCTCGGAGAATGCTGCGCTTCCACTCGCTTTATCCCTTCCTCCCCAGAAGAGCTAGACCGCTAGCTCCGGTCTGGCCCTATCCAAGATGGCGCCTCACCCTCCACACAAGCGGCACAGTCAGCCGTGGTGGAACGGGGCGAGGTACAGTGGTATGCAAGCTTTTAAAATAATATAGTGCCCAAAATAGTAAGTAAGTAGTGATTTAAAAGTTATTTTTAAAATTGTCGAGGCGGCATCAGCATCGTATTCATGCACGCGCTGCCTAAAGCTACCTAAGCTTTACAGAGGTAATGCACGCTATGTAGCGCTGAGTGTTGCAGTTCGTTCTCCAAGTGGACCCCAGGAGCTGCCACCAACCTGAGAGTCCTCAGGGGAATTGAAGGAGCGAATGAGAAGTGTGTAGGTGGTTAGAGGACTGCATGGGTAGTACACAGGGATTGTAGAAGTGCATGTGTTAGTTCCTGGATCATTGCATGACTACATGGGTAGTGACTGGATGATTAGAGTACTGCAAGGAGAGTGCATGGTGAATTTATAAGTGCTTGGGTTTTGGTGCAGTGATTGGATAAGGACATGGGACTGGCTGGGTGATTGGAGTACTGCATAGGTAGTACCAGGGAGATTACTGGACTGCATAGGTAGTCCTCAATGGATTACAGCAGTGCATGTATTAGTGACTGGGTCATTGCAGGAGTACATGGGTACTGACTGAATGATTAGAGTGCTGCAAGGACGGTGCATGGTGATTTTATAACTGCTTGGGTTTTGGCAGAGTGATTGGATAAGTACATAGTGCTGGCTGGGTGATTGGAGGAGTGCATGGGTAGTGACAGAGGAATTTCTGGAGTGCATGGGTACTACCTGGGTAATAGGAGGAGTCAATACGTAATGTGTAGGTGGTTAGACGTCTGCATGGGAAGTCCTTAGGGGAATGTGGCAGTGCATGTGTTAGTGCCTGGGCCATTCCATGAGTACATGGGTACTGAATGGAAGATTAGAGTACTGTAAGTAGAGTGCATGGTGAATTTATAAGTGCTTGGATTTTGGTGGAGTGATTGGATAAGTACATGGTGCTGGTTGGGTGATTGAAGGAGTGCATGGGTACGGACAGGGCGATGGCTGGACTGCATGGGTAGTGCTCAGTGTATTGTAGCAGGTCATGAGTTAGTGCATGGGTCATTGCATGAGTGCATGGGTACTGACTGGATGATTAGAGTACTGCAAGGAGAGTGCATGGTGAATTTATAAGTGCTTGGGTTTTGGCGGAGTGATTGGATAAGTACACACATGTCACATTAGTCCCCCACACCCCCTTCACCACTGTGCAAACTCACCCCCTGGCAAGTTTTAAGTTGGGGGATTAATTCCCCTTGAACCCTGAGGGTCCCTGGGGGGCAACTAACCCACCAGGTACCTCCAGTAAGCACCACAGAGCTGTGTTGCAGAGAGGTGGGTGAGGTGGGTAAAGGCTACGCCCCTTTTACACCTCTCTGCAACGCAGCTCTGTGGTGCTTACTGGAGGTACCATGTGGAGGTACCTGGTGGGCTAGTTGGACCCAAGGGACCCTCAGTATTAAAGGGGACTTAATCCCCCAACTTACAATGACCCAGAGGGCCTGTTTGCACAGTGGTGAAGGGAGGGGGTGAGGCCTGATGTTACAAGTGTGCAAACACACCCCGTGGAGCATTTTAAGTTGGGGGATTAACACACCTGACCCCTCTCCCTAACCCCAACCAATGTCCAGTAAATTAAATAAACATCCGTCCACATCGAAGTTGAAGAAAAAAGGTAATCCCCAAGTATCCCAAACCCCCAACATCCCACCCACCAAAAAAAAAGATTAGAAAAGGGGCAAGGGTCGAAGACTGAGATCTAGCGGCGGGGATGCCTGCTAGTTTGTTTCAGGACCTCCACCAGCTTGGCCTCTAGGCCTGCCATTTGGTGGAGCATGCAGCACTGAAAGTTCCTGCAGGAACAACAGGGGTGGGCAGCAGTATATGATGATGAAGTTGATGGACAGCGAGTGGCTGCCAGAAAACAGCGCCATCCAACTGGAAGCACAGGGGGCTGGCTGGGTCCCGGGGCATTGGAGGAAGAAGCTGTAGCTGCCACCTCCTCCTCCTCCTCTGCCAGGGCAACCAGCTGGCGATATTCATCCTGGATGGCCTCCAGCTTCATTTGCCGGGCCCTGGCTGCTGACTCCTGCCTGGTGGGTTGGGAAGGAGTAGCTATATCAAGAAAGAATAAAACGACAATTGTAACCAATATTCTTAGCAAAACAGTACACAAAATTACACACATAAAAACTATAGTGGCACAGTGGCACTAGCAGTTGTGGTATCCTCCTCACTTCCTCTTCCCCTAAGATTTGGAAGTGATGATTAGACTTTCAGGCAATATGGAATAGAGTAGAAGTATTCTTCTTCTTTCTCTTGTTTAGCACAATTAATCTTGTAGGCATGCCAGCTCAGTCAGCTTGTGCCCTAGAAAGACATACTCATGTTGCAGACTCATGTTACTTTACTACTGTCTGCATGTGGGGCAGCTGTACTACACAATTATATATTTTTCCATTATGGCCATACTCTGTTAAATCAATGGCAATTGCTCAGACAATTTCACTTTCACCCTGACTACTGCAATAAGGCACATAATGATGATGACATGCTTATGAATTAGGATACACGACTGCAAAACATCATGCCACTCACATAATGATGATGATGATAACATACTGAGTGATTTGTAAGTACTAGTAGTTACCATGCAGTCGATAGGCCACCCATGGCTGACACAGACAAAAATGACATGGGTAGGAACTGGAGCGGAACTAGGCCTCAGAGTCAGAGGGAGGCGATTAATGATGGGTGGGTAGGGTACATAATAGTCATGCACAATATATATGTTGTGCTTGCAAACTACTGTGAGTCAAGGGAGTATCCAATCTGAAATCAAGTACAACATCAAACCTTTGAATCAAAAACCTTGCAAAACAACAGTCCTTGTTCTCCCCAGGGCTTTTTTCATATATCAGTGCAATCCTCTTCTAGCATTATTATTTTATTCTTTACCCATGGCTTTGTTACTCTGACATGGTTTTCTTTTCTTTTACATTCTCTTCATCCAGTCTGACTCTGTTTTCACCTTCTATCTATGATACCATCCAGGCATCCATCCATTGAAACATGGCTATCATAAATCGGCTTTCCCGACAACATACGTTTGTCATAGATATAACCAACCACCACCCATGCATTCTTCCTTACCTTAGAGTTTGACCCCTCGCCCATGGAGTTTCACCCACTCAGGCAGGCATCCTTTCTGCTTTCTCTTTCATCGTTCAGCCATCCTTCAACTACCCATGCATCTTATCATCTTCATCCATCACCTATACGTATCCCAGGCCCCTTCCTTCAGTCACGCATCCTTCTCTGCCAGTCATACATGTTGTCTAACTCTTTGTCTTCATCATAAAGCTGTCTCTGCTGAGTTGAAGATAGAATAGAATAGGCCATTAGTTACTCAAACCCTGCCGCTAATGCTAATGTTAAATCAAGGTTGTCTTCTTCAACTGTTCAGTGTTCACAACAACTTAGTCTCAGCAGAAGTACAGTATACTACTTAGTGTACCCCCTTGCAGCGAGTGTATTCAGTCAGTCAGTCAGTCAAAAAGCTTTATTATCAGTTAAAAACCATAAAAGCACATATATACAGAATTTAGAATAAAAACAGGCCATTAGACAACAATGTAATACATTCAAAATGATGGACACAGTCCTAAAATAGTTTAAAATACAATATTAAAAACATGAAAAAGTCCTAAACAGATAAAAATGGAGCAGTAGATGGACAAATAAGTCAATCCCTGGGCCTATTAGTTTATCGGCACCTTCTGGATTACAGTGGTTAAGCTAGCGCAGTTCAGGTAGTTTGACATTTTTTAATTTTAGCGCTTCTTGCGCACCACATAGACAGAAGGTATCTAGCGGTTGCAAACACAATCAATGGGGTGGTATTATATTTTAATATTCTAAAAACCTCCCTGTAATCCCTGAGACTCCTGGACTTGCATAATTGGACGATCCATTTTGCTCTTGCCTTAGAGTAGAAGGGACAGAAGAGCAGAACGTGCAGATCCGTCTCTTCACTACCTTCACACCCGGGGCAAGAGCTCGATACGTGGGGAGCGTTTGACCACTTATTTGTTTCGGCCCTCACTGGGAGTGTTCCATGTCTGAATTGGACATATAATTTCTTTGCCAGTAAGGGCTGGATGTCGTCCAGGAATTTCTCAAAGTGATAATTATCCTTAACCTCCAAGAAAGTGTTGGTCAACCTACCCAAAGATGGATTTGATAATGTGAGATCTTTTCGGTGTTTCTTAAGTGCAATGCCCAGCAACCTCTTATTAATAAAGGGACAGGTTTCCTCAGGAGAGGACCACAAATCACCCCTACCCAGTGCGTAGCAGAGCTGTTTAACATGTTTTAACCAGGGAATTTTTCCCACACCCCTTATGGTCAACAGGTCCCTTAGGTCCTCCCTATAGCTTAGGAGCTCTGGAGTAGACTAGAGTCGCCTCCAGTACAGCAGGGGGGCGATTTAAAATAACCTCCTGTATGGGGAGCAGGCCTAAGTCTAGCCGTAAAGGGGTCAGAGGTGTGCTCTGGGGAAGTCTCAATAGGCGCCTGATGAAACTGTTCTTGGTGACAGGCAGAGAGGCGGCGCAGACATGTCCCCAGAGATCTGCTCCATAGAGCGCCCCCCCCTCTCACCTGTGCTTTGTAGATTTCCACTGGCGGACCCAGAGATTTAAATGAGCACTCATTATAAACCTTCAGAATGCTGCCAGAGGATTGGGCCAACTTCAGATTTGCCTTGGCCATATGCGACCTCCAATCCATCCTGTCATTTAGAGTTACCCCTAAATAGTCGAGGGTGGATACTCTCTCCAGCACCGAGCCATCCATATGGGGGTGGGGACAGTTGGATGATTTTGCGTTGTAGACCATATACTTGGTTTTGGAGAGGTTAATCTCCAAATTTCTAGATCTACAGAAAGAGCAAAACGCCTCCAGTGTTCGCTGTATACCCATGGAGGATTTTGATAGCAGAAGGGTATCATCAGCGAACATTAGGGCTGGTATCTTACGGCCTGCTAGACTAGGCAAGTCTAGATCCCTCGCTCCCATTAGATGTTCAAGCAGTTCATTGAGGAATAGGGAGAAGAGCGTTGGGGCCAGCACGCACCCCTACCTCACGCCCTTTTCCACCGGAAAGGGAGTCGAAATCTGCCCATTCCTCCCGTACCTCTCCCTTGCGTAGGTGCCTTGGTGCATACGTTTAAACAGTTGGCACAGATATACCGGAGCACCCATCTCTAGTAGTATCGCCCAAGGCTTATCCCTCTGGACCAAGTCAAATGCAGATCGAAGATCCACAAAGATCAGGTACAGATTACCTGCCCCCATAGTCACCCTCTTCCAGTAGACCAACTGGAGTCTAAACAATTGGTCGATGGTAGAGACCTTAGCGCGAAAGCCCGCTTGGAGGGAGGTTAGGATGTGATGTTCGTCCATCCAGCTCTGCAACCTCGACGGTAAAAGGCGGGCAAAGAAATTCTGAAAGACATCGATAAGACTAATAGGGCGGTAGTTGGCCGGTCCAGTGGGGAAGCCTTTTTATGGATGGGGATAATCTCTTCGCCCAGCCAGGTTGGGGGGATCTCCATGCCATGTAGGATGGCATTAAAGTATAGCCAAATGTAGGGAGCCCATACCGTCTGCTCACTCAAGAATAGATCTCCAGGGATCCTGTCTAGCCCCGGAGCTTTCCCCAAGGACAAGCTTCTAAGGGCAGCCTGGATTTCAAGCATAGTGCAAGGTGGACAATCAGGACCCCTTGCCTCCGATAGTACTGGAGCAGGAGTACTCTCCATTAATGGAGCAAGATCAGCTAGGGATGCGGAGTCATTGAAGGAATAGAGAGGCTTCAAGTGGGCTAACCAAACCTCTTCGCTCAGGTTAGGAGTTATGGCGGAAGACCCTCTGCCGAGCCTGATCTAACCAGGTTCCAGAAAGCCCTCTACTCGCGTCCAGGGCTTCTTTTATGCTTTCCCATCTCGTAGCCTCCCATACCGACCTAGACTCCGCAATAATTCTTTTATAGGTGTGTCTAGCCATTCTAATACTCAATAGGGACCCGGTTTTGACTTCCTTTACGAGAGCGCGTTTAGCCTCCCTACAATTTTTGTTAAACCAATGGGCCTGTTTTTTTGGCCGTATCCTCTTATTGTCTGTAGTGTAGAAATAATCGGCCAAAGTAGAAAAGAGCTTAGAGTGGATATGCTCTAGCTCCCGGAAGTAGGTCAGATCATAGTTGTCAACCTGGAGATCAAAAGCCTCTGCTAGAGATCCGGCAGCGAGTTGGTATAGCTCAGCTACTTTGTTAGGTGCTAGCGCAAACTTGGCTCACCTGATACGTCTGCCACCCCGCCACTATAACTAGGTTCGGATCAGTGGAAGTCTCCAGTACACCCAATTCATGTTGATGTCCCAATGTGAAATTTAGTTCAAGTGACAAGAGATTGTGGTCACTATCTACCCTCTCGATTACAGTAAACGCCCTCAATTGGGCCCAGAATTCCACGTTAACCAAAATATAATCTATGGTTGTAATTTTTCCCACTCTATTATAAGTGCTCGTGCCTGGTACATCGGGAGTAAGTCTACCGTTACAGGCTCTGAGGGAATGAGTTACTACAAACTTATTAATCTGGAGTACCAAAGGTGTTATGCGCTTTGCCAGGTACATGGAGCACTCCTGCATATGCCATACGGAGTCCTCATCTAAGGTTACAGAGGGGATCCCAGCCAGGGGTTCGAAATGACATTTAAAATCGCCCTGATGATTCTGTGTATCGGTGAGGGAAATGAAGAGAGGAGTTCCTTGAGGGCCTCTAGCATAGATACTCCCAACTAGTGGGGCGTAGGTCGTAAATAGATGTTAAACACCACCAACGTCGAACCATCCAAGTAATTAAGTGCAGTACGGTGGATATCCGGTGAGTGGGAATCTATTACCTTAACTGAGCACCCCAGATGTGTAGCTACCCAGATACACAGACCCCCCGAAGGTCTTCCCCTGGATCCCTGCACAGCCGGTTTAAAGAATGCTGCAAAGCCCACCCTTGGAGGGGCAGTCAGCAGCCAGGTCTCTTGGAACAGGCACATGTCGTACCTGTCCATCAGCTCACCCCATTCTGGATTGGATAGCTTAGGGCCTAACCCTGCTACGTTCCAAGACCCAATTAATGATCTACGGGGCTCGGTCCTGGGAGAGCTGGCTATGGTAGATGGTAACTTCCGCCCTAGCACTGGAGCGGTTAGCGCTCTAGTCGCTGGATTTCCAGGGCTATTTAGCCCTCGTGTCACCTCGAGCGGCAGCGTTCGCGCGCAGGGTAGCCGAAGATACGCCAAAGAGTAGCCAAAGAGTAGCCCGTCTGCGCCCGTCCGCGACAGGACGGGGCAAGGGGCCATGGACTCTGTCCAGGTCAGTACAAATCCTACTGTAGTAAATCGTATTAGTTACTCGGTTCAGGAATTACTGGCCCTCCAATCAGTGCCTCTTCTGGGCTGCGCCTGGGACTCCTGGCCTTGTCTGGAAGGACCTATTGCGTGCATATACCGCCGGTTTCAGGCCTCCCACCTATCTACTTCCATTGGGTGCCACAGAGGGGAAACTCATTTGCCGACTGGCTGGAAGAGCTTTCTCTGTAACACCCGATCCCTACCAAAACATCATATCGAAATCTGGGGTCTAATTTCTTCCGCACAGCCTGAAATATGCTTTCTGACCGAGACTTGGCTAAAACCTCATACGGTCCCTGCCACTACCCTGGGTATTCCTGCAGGATACAAAATATTAAGGCTGGACCGACCGGTCAAAACCGGTGGCGGTATTGCTATTATTTATAAAGAGGGACTGAACGTCTCTATATTGGAACAAAAGAGTAACCCCTCAATGGAAATTCTGATCTTTAGATCAATTCTTCGTCCAAAACCCGCTGGAAGGGGGCCTTGGTTTATCATCCTCCAGGGCCGAGTGCTGGTTTTGCACTCTCTCTAATCGATCTATTGGCCCCTCACTTTAGAGCTGGAGATGATTTCTTTCTTCTTGGAGACTTTAACATACATGGAGATCTTCCCCACAATCCTGAGACCTCATCTCTATTATCGGACCTCTCTCTGTTAGGACTCATAAAGCAAAATAACGGCCCTACACATCTAGCAGGTCATACATTGGACTTGATCTTTTCCAATTGCTCTAAGATTACATGTCGACCCTCGACTCAGGTGAATTGGTCAGACCATTTTATAATCAAATTTTCCCTTCTAGGTCTGATTAAACCTAATAAACGGCTCCCCCCCCTTCGTTTTGGCGCAGACAATGGCATAAAGTGACATTAGATGCACATCAGAAGGTACTGATTGTGCCCCTTATCACAGCCTCTGACAATATTGAGTCAGCCCTATCTAAGTTTAATACTGCTATCTTTGCTGCGGTTGACTCTCTCGCCCCCATGAAACTGTGTAAACAGCGTTCCGCCTCTCGTCAGGAGGCGTGGTACACTGATCAACTAAGATCGGAGAAACAGGCTTGCAGAAAACTAGAAAAAGCCTGGAGAAAAACGCACTCTGAGGAAAACAGAAAATGTTATTTTGATGCTCTGTTCATGTATCATAAAAATATTAGATTGGCTCGGAAAAACCACCTCGCCTCTCAGTTGGCGGAAGCTGGCAATTCTTCCAAGGCACTATATCGGATTCTGCAAGCCTTCACTAAACCCATAGCCTGTGAAAGTGCTGACCTTTCCTCACAATCACTGTGGCTTGACATCTCTATCTTTTTTTAAAATAAAAAAGATCTGATCTATGACAAAATCATCAAGGTCACAAACCCTAAGGGTACCTCCCCTATAACCCCCCCATCACCCTCCGACTCGCAACACTATAACGCTCACTGCCTTCCCTGGAGTCAGTCAGAGCGATATCTATATATTGATGGGTCAAATTAAAACAGGATCTCCTTTAGACCTTCTGCCTGCCAAAACTGTTACTTCTCTGGGTAACCTACTTTGTCCTATGATCCAGACTCTGATGAATCTCTCTCTCGATGAGGGCCAGGTACCACAGGAATGGAAGAAAGCTCTTGTAAATCCTATTCGGTAGAACTCTGCTCTCCCATGGACAGACTTATCCAACCTCCGCCCCATATCCCTTTTACCTTACCTGAGCAAGATGATGGAGAAGCATATTAACACCCATCTGTCGAATTTCATCGAGCTGTCGGGAGGCTTAGATCACTCCCAATCCGAATTCAGACCCAACTATAGCACAGAATCGGCGCTCCTTTCTGTGACTGATACCATCAGAATGTCACAGGATAAAGGGAGCTCTATGATTCTGGTGCTGTTGGACCTGTCCGCAGCCTTCGACACGATATCGCATGAAATCTTGCTCAGTCGTCTGCAGGAGGTTGGGGTTGGGGGTCTGGCTCTGTCCTGGTTGAAGAGTTTCCTATCTGGTCGCTCACAAAGTGTCAGCCTGGGTTCCTTTCGTTCAACACCTATGGAACTCATCAAGGGGGTGCCACAGGGCTCGTGCTTGAGCCCCACTCTTTTTAATGTGTATGTGGCCCCCTTAGCTAACATTATGAGAACATATGGATTTATCCCGGTGTCGTACGCTGACGACACTCAGCTGCTATTTCCATTCCAGACTTTAACTCTTGCAGTCAAGCACATCTTTGCTGAGGGCATGAGGGCGGTGTCCCGATGGATGACCTCGAATTTCCTGCAATGCAATGTAGGGAAGACCGAGGTCATGCTATTTGGGGAGGCTTCATTACTGTGGTCTACCACTGTCCCTAGTCTTAAGCAGACAGTGAAGAACCTAGGTGTTCAGCTGGACCAAGGATTGTCTCTAAAGGAACACGTCAATCAAACAACTGGGACCTGCTTTCAGGTAATTGGACTCCTGAGACGCGTGTTTCCTTTTCTGCCAGACACCTCCAGAAAAACCCTTGTCCAGGCTCTGGTACTCAGTCGCCTGAATTACTGTAATGGGCTCCTTATATCAGCGAATGACAACTTGCTAAGCAGGCTACAGGTGGCTCAGAACACCGCGGCAAGGTTAGTTCTCAATGCCCCGCCCAGAACTCCCTCCCGTCCCCTTTTGGAAAAACTTTATTGGTTACCAATTCGACAACGGGTTAAATTCAAAACCTGTTGTATCATTCACAAAAGCATTTTTAGTTCAGGCCCCTTGTATTTGGCTGAGAAGTTTATCCCTTATAAACCTGTACGTACCCTCCGCTCTAGCAACCAATTTCTGCTACAGGCTCTGCCCATTAAAAAGGCGAGACTGGGAGGCAGAGCCCTCTCGTTTTTAGGCCCCAGTCTCTGGAACAAACTACCATTTAACCTGAGGCAATGCACCAACTATCTGACTTTTAGGAAACTGCTTAAGACTTTCCTGTTTTAAATACTCTACCCCCTTTTTCCCGCGCAATCTTGAGAGGTACTGTTCTTTAAGCCTGTTGAGTGAACCAAGCACAGAGATACTCCTTCGGGAGTCGAGTCAAGTGCTATACAAGCTTTGAAATAAATAAAATAAATAAATAACACATTAGAAGGGGGAGATCCAATATGGGTATCCGGCTCTATTCCACCTCCTAAAAGGCTAGTGTTTAGGTTTAGGCTTCATGGGATTGATATCATACCATCCTCCTCTGTCCTAATAACCATGTGGGGTGAACCACCCTCAACTTTCTCGCCCTCTTCCACGGAACTTCTGGCTACATTGGGGACCATTTCATTGGACCCCAGTGGGTGAGTTAATCAATCCACATTGTTCAGGGGACAAAAACTATTGGCTACTGATATGTTATATTCTAATTCCTGTCCTCCACGATGGTGATAAATTGATGCAGGACCGCCCAATACTGGATCTCGTGGATAGCAATACCCCAAATGGAAGGTATTAATTGAGCCCGGATTGCAGGGACCTCCCCATTCAAGGATGTGATTGACCACGCCGGGATCCCTGAAATTAACAATCACACAGTCCCCTCGAATATCTTTGGGTCTAGACCCCAGCCAACTAACTCTTCTAGCAAAAAGAATTTCCCCCTGGCCTGAACTCATCAAGGGTCTGTGTCTGTTCAGCCAGAAGATGATTTTGTTCTTCAGCTCGGGGAATGTTTCTCCTCGCTCACCTGCCAACAAAGGGACTCCTGTTAGAACCACCACATACAGGGAAGCCTCAGGTGGTAACTGGAGGCAGGGAGGAGGTTGGTGGATTCCTATGCTAGAGGATTTCATAGCAGGGTTATGAAGCACCAAACCCGAAGCTGGCAGCTGCTTCCTAGGGGCTTTTGGGGTATAAGGTTGAACTCGGGGAATCAGGCTAGCTGTATCTAGATGCACCCTGGGTTGAATAGCAGGACCAGAGGCGATGGTGACAGGGGTACATTTAGGCATGGTCGGTGCAGCCACACCCTGTGCCGAGATGTCTAAACGTGGGCCTTCATTTAGACTATGGCCTTGAGTAGCCTGCTTGGTATTGCCTAGGGCCGCTTTTGGAGTGTTTTTCGCATTTAAGGTAGATTTCTGTTCTCCTCCTCCAGCTTTGTTGTTTATCAATGATACCACCTTATCAATTCTACACATCAAGGTTTTAAAGTGAGAATTGATAAGTTGTTCCATTTGGGCTTGGAGGTCAAATAGTAAATGAGTGGCCCAGACCGGGGGTGCAAAAGTAGAAGAAAGGGGGCTAGGCTCTGGCTGTGGGGGATCAGGAGTAGGTATAGTGTATTAATCATTCTCAATAAGTAAGGAATATGACTTACCACCACCTGCCCTTGCTGCTGGCTCACCCCCTGCAGCTGCTGTAGTGTAGTTCCTATATTCCCAATAGGCTCTGCGCATTGGAATAATGTATCCTATATATTAGACGTAGGACTGAGGTCAACTAGGTCTCTATCGAATATACTAAACTTAATTGTGTGTGTGCCAGCTAACTCAGTGGTTACTAGAAATTTTCTCGAATACACAAGAAGAGATTAGTTTCTGACATCCGCATAAACATGACAACTTTGTTTCCCAAGAATAAGAATATATCTCTCAGAGTTGCGGAAACAGTAAATAAGTATTTCACTCAGTCAATCATGCATGCTTCGTTTCTACAGAGTTGTAGAGAAATAGTGAGATGGCCGTTTTCAATAAAAGGGTTTATTGAAGAGTCTTCTTTCTCATGCAAGAGAGGTGAACTGCTACAATCGTTATGCAGACGGCAAAGTATAATGCGTACAGTGTAAACAGTAATATGAAATAATACTGTAAGAGCATTGTATGGTTTCTAAGCTATATAAAAATACATACATAAATAACATTGACTAAAATACTCAACTTGTGCTTCTAAAATACGCCTACCTAACCTAAGTCTAGTACGCGGGAAGAAGTAAGTATTGTGTAGCATAGGTTTAGTTTTTGCCAAGAATCTACCAAAGGTTTCTCTAGGTTCAAATCAGCTCCATACCTTGGTTAGAATGAAGGAGGTCTGGTATCTCTGTCTCGGTACTCGATTTCCCAACACCCCGCAAGGGGAGCCGGAAACACTGGAGCTGGATTCTCGGCAGGAGAAAGGCAGCTTCCTGATCAGTGCGTCAGCTGGAGAGTCGGCTTCCTTCTGCACTTGCTGTAGCGAGCTGCGTCGGGCAAGTAGGTCTTCGAACTGCTCCGGTCACCATATCTTGCTAGAGCAAGTGTAGGTATATTTATACCTTGAAGGTGTTTAGGAATGCCATAGTTTGACATAAAGTTGGGCATATGAACGTCAGGAAAGAACCCCTAGGGAATAGTTGTTCTTTGTAAAGTAACTGAGATCTTGGACAAATCAATATTCAGGCAAAGGGAAGTTCCCTAACTGCTTAAGCTGGTTTTCCAAGAAATCGTTGTGACGTGTGGCACGGGTGGAAGTAGCCATGCCTGTAATTGGGTAGCATGGGCTATGCCTAAATAAAGGCTTGATTTCTATGCCTATATAAGGGCAATATGAATTGTACCTATATAAGAGCATGAATCGGGAAAATTCACTCAGAGCTTAAAACGTCACACAACACCTACTCCACTTTCTTATGTACGTCATTACTAAGTTCTAAACACATAAAAACATATCTAAACATGATGTGTTAAAAACCCCTCCAAAATACATAAAAATGCATTGTTACTGGTTGTACACGAAAAGCATTTCTGATGTACGCATTTAAAGCAATGTTTCATTCAAAGCATATAGATGACATTTGAAATTGCTATCCGAATGAATCACGAAAAATACATCTATGAAATGGCTCCTAATTACAGAAGAAAAAGTCGAGACCATTCCATGGCAGATTATATAAACTGTTTGAGTGTGGACAAGGTCAAATATTGTCTCTTGGAAGTTTTCAAAAAATCAGGGAAGACTGTCCATGAATAGAATACCTCTTTCTGATGATATTCATGTGCCTACATCACAAAAGCTACCCTATCACCTCTTGCTGATAGGCCATTTCTTTTTTATAATGATGGCTTTCCTTGAAGTTTCTGGAATACTTATAGCATCATCGTTGGCCTCTTGGAAACCTGTAAAGTTTAAAACTTGTCGCCTGTAGCTCCACTGGCCTCGGGATTATCTTCGTCTGCCATTTTGTTGACTGATAGTTTGCAAAGCAAGCTTCAAGGAAACAAAGATAAGGTGCACAATATTTTGGAACACTGTATCCTTCAACGTTGAAATAACCAAAAACTAATGCATATGATTTTCGTCCTACTCAGTTATGGTGGATATTATCCCTTTACCCACTCCAGAAGTCTATTGGAGTATTACGGAAAAAGGGGTCTCTGAGAAAAGCACGACTGAGTTACTTTAGTATCTAGCGTTAAATGAGTGCCTTACCAAACTTTGGGCGCCATGTAGTGTAGTTCCTATATTCCCAATAGGCTCTGCGCATTGGAATAATATATCCTATAGATTAGACGTAGGACTGAGGTCAACTAGGTCTCTATCGAATATACTAAACTTAATTGTGTGTGTGCCAGCTAACTCAGAGGTTACTAGAAACTTTCTCGAATACACAAGAAGGGATTAGTTTCTGACAACCACATAAACATGACAACTTTGTTTCCCAAGAATAAGAATATATCTCTCAGAGTCGCGGAAACAATAGATAAGTATTTCACGCAGTCAATCGTGCATGCTTCGTTTCTACAGACTTGCAGAGAAATAGTGAGAAGGGTGTTTTCAATAAAAGGGTTTATTGAACAGTCTTCTTTCTCAAGCAAGAGAGGTGAACTGCTACAATCATTATGCAGACTGCAAAGTATAATGCGTTCAAAGTAAACAGTAATATGAAATAATACTGTAAGAGCATTGTATGGTTTCTAAGCCATATAAAAATACGTACATAAATAACATTGACTAAAATACTCAACTGGTGCTTCTAAAAAAAGCCTATCCCAATGTACCAAATCTAAGTCTAGTACGCCGGAAGAAGTAAGTATTGTGTAGCATAGGTTTAGTTTTTGCCAAGCATCTACCAAAGGTTTCTCTAGGTTCTAATCAGCTCCATACCTTGGTTAGAATGAAGGAGGTCTGGTATCTCTGTCTCGTGACTCGATTTCACAACACCCCACAAGGGGAGCCGGAAACACTGGAGCTGGATTCTCGGCAGGAGAAAGGCAGCCTCCTGATCATTGCGTCAGCTGGAGAGTCGGCTTCCTTCTGCACTTGCTGTAGCGAGCTGCTTCAGGCAAGAACGGTCTTCGAACTGCTCCGAACCACCATATCTTGCTAGAGCAAGTGTAGGTAGGTATATTTATACCTTGAAGCCTCATGTTGAATAACCAGTTTTTAAAGCCTCACAGTGACCAAAATTGCAATTTTTACAGACTTTTCCTCCTACTCACAAGCTTCTATTTTGACCAATACCGGGCAGGAAAATAACTCTAAACACACTTATTTTGGTTCGAAAAGTGATAATTCACATGCAATAGTCATTTACAGTCAAAGGATTAAACATAAAAAAAAAAAAAAAAATTCTGACCATCTGGAGAAAGTTCGACAGGTCCGGGGTCATCTTTTTTATCAGAAAATTGAATTTTGGGAATGTAGAAAAAATTATTCAAAATGTCATTTGGATTGTGCCTCATGTTGAATCACCACTTTTTAAAGCTTCACAGTGACCAAAATTGCCATTTTTACAGACTTTTCCTCCTACTCAGAAGCTTCTATATCAACCAATTTCGGGCAGGAAAATAACCAGAAACACGATTATTTTATTTCTAAAAGTGATAATTCACATGCAAAAGTCATTTACAGTTAAAAGATTAAAAATTTAAAAAATGACCATTTCTGACCATCTGGAGAAAGTTCGACAGGTCCGGGGTCATCATTTCTCATCAGAATATTGATTTTTTTGGACTGTAAAAAAATATATTCAAAATGTCAATTGGATTGTGCCTCATGTTGAATAACCACTTTTGAAAGCCTCATAGAGCCCAAAATTGCCATTTTTACAGACTTTTCCTCCTACTCAGAAGCTTCTATTTCAAACAATTTTGGGCAGGAAAATGACTCTAAACGCACTTATTTTAGTTCCAAAAGCAATACTTCACATGCAATAGTCATTTCCAGTCAAAAGATTAAACATTACAAATGACAATTTCTGACCATCTGGAGAAAGTTCGACAGGTTCGGGGTCATCGTTTTTCATCAGAAATTGAGTTTTTTTGACTATAGAACAAATTATTCAAAATGTCATATGGATTAATCCTCAAGTTGAAAAACCACTTTTTAAAGCCTCACAGTGACCAAAAACTTGCCATTTTTACAGACTTTTCCTCCTACTCAGAAGCTTCTGAGGAATAGGAATTCAATTAGGCCTTAGACGGGGGACATAGATTGTAGTTTCTTATTCAGTATTTAGCGTGACACAGCTAATTAACATGTTATGTATGTTTCTATGATACCAGATACCATTTTAGTTACACTCTGTCATCTTTTATGAAACTCATACTCCAACCCCTCCTTGTAAATAGGCTAGCTTCGCCCAGCAGGACCAACGCCATTTTAGTTAGACAGACAACCTGTAATACGGTTTCCTAAATCTCCATGGCTCTGCATTTTCACGTCTCCCCGTTCTCATGAGAGATAGTTTCACATGTAGCAAGCAGCTGCTTCTGCTTTCAGGCCCGTCAATGTTGTAGGAGGGGGGCCGGCCAGATAAGCACATTCTTGCAAGCGCTGTACGGACTCTCACCGAAACTGACAGAAGGGAGTCGACCAGTGTGACCTTGCTATACTGAGCTCAGATAGAAGCTTTGTGTGCCATATATGGGCATGCCTCTTGCCACCTCCTGTACCAACTTGTACTTTTCCATCTTAGGTAACGGTTGCAAATTGTGATAGTATATATGTGTTGACCTGACAATGTGCCAGCAGTCTCTCTGCGGTCCTCAGGGTGTGAGGTCGTTGGGAACTCCTCTGGCAGAGTATTATTTGTTTAATAAACGCTTGAACTTTCTACACTGCCAATCGACTGATTATTCATGGATGATAATAGGTAATTGTAAGTATAATCCTTTGGGGGGTTGTAATATTTCTGTACCTCAGTTGGCGACTCCGCCGGGACTCCGCGTTGGGGTCGTCCCTACGTATCTGGAAAATAACGGGACATTACGAGGGGTATTCTCGGTCGGGGGTGGACTGACCAAAGAAAAAGGGATTGCTCCGCTTTTCCGATCGGGAGAAGCCTTGGCTGCTAGTGGCCCCACGCCGGAGTCCTACGGGTGCAACCCGGAAGAGCAGATCGATTGGCAGTGGAGAAATTTCCAATCGGACCTGAGTGCACCAGGTGAGTGTTTCGTCTTGTTTTATGTCGGATATCCTTCTGCATTTGGTTTTGGAATTTGGTGGTCATAGACCCACGGAGATCTCGGTATTTTGGAAAGTGGATCTGACGGGGCAGTAGTGAGACTGCACGGGCGGACTTCCCTATTTTTTGTATTTGATAGAGATATGACTACCACGCCTCGGTGTGACTTGTGAAGAGTTCACACCCGGCCGGATCGTCCTCTGAAATGCTGATGGTCATGCTTGGGTAGCACTCGGACGGATCTGGAGCGGTGCTTGAAAAAGCGGGCTAAGCCAGCACAGTCCGGGAGGTGAACCAAGAAGGCCGTTGGATGGTCGGTAGGTCGGTCTGTGGTTGTGAAAAACCTGTGTGGCTATCTCTAGGCAGCCCTTATGGTGAGGCTGTTTTTTATCTTTGGTTCTCTGACTTCGGAATATACCGGTTCTCCACAGACGAGAGTCGACGGGCTCCGTTTTTTTGGATTTGGGCTAGCATTGGTTCATATTGTTTTTTTTTTGTCTGTATGTTATCAGTGTTCTGTCGTTGTTTATTTGTGTTCAGGATTGTAATATGTCTTTTGAGGTATGAATGAGCAATCGAGTGAATAATTGACCATGGCCATGTGTATGTGAGAGTATCGTAAATAATAACTTGTCTGTTCCTCCCACAGCTGCGACTAGAACGTGACAAAGCAATGACGTGCTTCAGTAAACTATGTTTTGGCTGTACCAGCCGAAATAGTATTAGATTAGATGAAAGTCAGCCAGCCCCGCCGGAAGGTACACCCAGTCATGACTTATACTGTAAGCACGGGATTGGACCCTTGGTGTTTAATCGCCTATGGCACAGATACACCAAGGATAATGTGGAATTGCAGTGGCCATTAACAGGGTCTTTCGAAGAGAAAAAGATTAATTATCTGCAGGAACGTCTGTTTGCGAAACGCAGCAGACAGTCCATGTTCGATACCCTGAGGACATGGCAGAAAGAGGCCACCCGTAGGAGAATGAGGACCGAGAAATTAGTAAAAATGAAGCAAGGACAGACCATTACTCAGAAGGCAATTGAGCATGACAAAGACCAGACCGAGCAGAATATCGAGTACCTGGATAGACAATTTCGGCTGGAGGTAGATAAGAGTTATGTTGCCCGTAAGGAAGCCGAAGATGAGATAGAAGATCTATTGGACGTTCGCCCCCCTCCGCCATATGCTCCACAGCGTATATATGCGGCGGTGCCTCTCTTGGCACCCACAGCCCCGCCCCGGGCTCCCACGGATGTGCCAGGCACCGTTGCTTCCTCCGTTAGGAATTTGGCTACCCTGATTCCCGATACACGTCAGCCCCTTGGGGCGGCGGGTGTCTCCCCAATGGGTTTGACAATGCCTAGACCCGTAGGGACTTCCCGGTCAGCTAGTACGACCCCCGAGTGCCGGAGTCGAGTGCCGATTGGGGATCCAGAGGGCTCGCACATTAGGCGGTTATTTACGAGAGGGTCTGTAGGCTATGGAGAAAAAGAAGCAATAGCTGACCAAGCAGTCCGATGGATGTACAGGGATATATACACCTTGACAGATATATGGAGTACTATGAAAGATTTTGAGCCGGTGATGCAACAGACTGTCCTGCAACACATGTCCAGATTTCTTATTGAAATCTGGGAGCAGTGTTTTGGGGGAAAAGGATTGGCCCCGAAAATTCTGTATGACATTAAAGACCGCGCCCATAGATTTGAATTAAGCTCAGAAGAAGTGTATAAGAATGTTGACACTTTGGTGAGTTATCGAGGCAGACTATTTTCGCAGTTCCCTGAGTTGGGTTCTCAGCACCCCATGAGGGAGGTGCACCCCATTTATCACCCCGAGATTACTGAGCTGCGCAATGATCAAAATGTAATAACACAGGACCGAGTAGAAGCTAGGTTTCAGGAACAATGGGTGTATACGCCATGGAAAAGAAGTGAAGTGTTGGCTTTAAAAGCCCAACTTCCGGACCCCCGTAAGAATCCCACTGCCTATTATAAAGAATTAACGGAGGCGGCGTCTTCCGCTGTCATTACTCTAGCAGATATTGAGTTGTTTTTCGGATTGTTGGTTCCCGTAGATATATGGCGGCAAGTCCATGATACTCCCCATGCACCCGGGTTGGGGGGTGCCTGGGATGAGCTTAAGGCATGGGATCAAGACCGTAAGCCGGGGGATAAGCCGAAGGCTGAAATAATTGCCTAACCAGCAAAGATTATAGCTTATATGCATACTTGTATTCCTCCGCGAAAGGTTGATTGGGACAAACTGACTGCTTGTAGGCAAAAGAAAGACGAAAGTGTCTCCGATTTCTTCACTCGATTTGAGGGAACTTTCATTGATTTCAGTGGTCAGGACCTAGCTAGCGAAGGGGGAATACGGTTGTTTGTAAATCGATTTGTAACAAATCTGATTCCTGAGATTTCAGCCCGACTGCAAGCTGCTGAAAGTACGTGGACTACGTCCTCCCCTTCTATCATATTAAGCATGGCTCAGTATTACGAACACAGGGAAAATGAGAGTAAAGATAAGGTTGAAAAGAAAGCCAAAGACCTTAAAACTAGAGTACTGTTACAGCAAGTCATAAGGGGTCAAAGAACAGGGAGAGGCGCCAGAGGGCCCGTGTCCAGTGGGCCGGTCTCCAGAGGAGGGAGAGGAGGGGGTCAGCCCCCTCGGTGGGGACCCAATCAGTGTGCGTACTGTAGAGAGGAAGGCCATTGGAGAGATCAGTGTCCGTTGTTGTTAGCCCAGAATGGAGCTGTCCGAGGAAGGGGTAGAGGACGCGGCGGCACGGACCGTAGTGACATGCGCAGAGAAGAAGCAGTGCAGGGAGACCACGGGCGAAATCATTTCGATAAACCCCAAGGTAGGCAATACTACAATGAAGATTATGGTTACGAAGATCAGGATAGATTCGGAGATGTATAGGACAGCCAAGAACAGAGTGGGGGCCTAGTGTCGATACCGGTCAATCAACAAGGACCCTATGTGACAGGGGAATTGATGGGGCCACCGATAAGTTCTTAATTGACACAGGAGCAATGAATAGTTCGGTTGCTTGCTCGTTGGTCCCAGGGGCCGCTCTGTCTGGGCAGAATAATGTCTCAGTGGGATTTTCAGGAGTTCCCGTAATAAGCCCCATCTCTCAGCCTCTTCCCTTTACCATTGGTCCGTTTACCATGGACTCTCCTTTCCTTCTAACTTCCAGTTGTGGAGAGAATCTTTTGGGTTTGGATATGCTAAAAAGATTGAACGCTAAAATACATTGCTCTCCAGATGGTGTTTATTTGACAATCCAAAATCCCGATGGAAGTACAAAACAATGTTTTTCTAAAAATGACCCATTACCGCCCGAATTTGCGAGCATACCACCCAGTTTGTGGGCAACAGGAGATGCGGATGTCGGTAAATTGGATATCCCTCCTGTTCATATTACCCTAAAACCCGGTGCTAGGTTACCTCGCATACCCCAATACAAAATCTCCCAAGCGGGAGAGCGAGCTTTGCTTTCTACAATACAGGATTTGATTGATAAAGGGGTGGTGGAAGAAACGGCTTCGAACATTTGTAATAGCCCTATCCTGCCGATTTTGAAAAAAGCTCCTGAGACAGGGACATCTGAGAATGTTGATGTATATCGTTTTGTGATTGACTTACGAGAAGTTAATAAGATAGTGGTGCCTCAATTCCCAGTGGTGTCTGACATCACCACCATCCTTACTATGATACCTCCTACAGCTAAGTATTTCTCTGTGATCGATTTAAAGAACGCTTTCTTTAGCATCCCTATCCATCCTGATAGCAGGCAGATCTTCGGATTCTCATTATCTGGTCGAAGCTTCAGATTTTGTCGCGCTCCTCAAGGTTATACCGAAAGTCCTAGCATCTATAGCCAAGCCCTTAAGGCGGTCTTGGATGACCTGTCCTTGCCAGATGTTTGCGTGCTATTGCAATACGTTGATGATTTATTGATAGCGTCTGACACTGAGGAGGGTTGTAAAGAAGCCACGGTTAAATTGTTGCACCATCTGGCGGACAGAGGTAATAAGGTCTCTTTGTCTAAGTTCCAATATTGTCGACAGGAAGTAACCTACCTAGGTCACTTACTATCGAAGGAGGGTAGGCGTCTATCACCTGAACGAATTACTACCATTTCTAACATGTCTGTACCTCGTACTCAACGAGAAGTCCGTGCTTTTCTTGGCATTACCTCTTATTGTCGTCAATGGATCCCTAATTTTTCTCTTTTTGCTACACTTAACCACTAAAGATGTGCATGAACCCCTCCCTTGGAATGATGAATGTCAGTCTGCTTTTGTTTCTCTGAAATCTGCTCTGTGTTCTGCTCCTGTTCTTGGCACTCCTGATTACCGTAAACCTTTTGTACTATATGTGCACGAGGTCGACGGTTGCTCGCTTTCAATGTTAACACAGGGTTTTGGTGGTAAGCAAAGACCGTGTGCTTATTTTTCGGCCACGTTAGATAACGTGGCCAGAGCACTTCCCAGTTGCCTGAGAGCCACTGCGGCTGTGGCGGCGGCCATCAGGCAATCAGAAGGGCTTGTTCTAAATTCTAATTTGACCGTGATGGTGCCGCATGCTGTGGATGCATTATTAAATAAAACTACGACACAGCATCTGACGAGCGCGCGCCTCACGGGTTATGAATTGACTTTGTTTGCCCCACATGTAACTATTAAGCGTTGTGCCACATTGAATCCGGCTACACTGTTACCCCTCCCTTCGGGGGAACAGGCGAATGATGTCCATGATTGTATTTTCAGGACAGAAGAGGAAACGAAGGGAAGAATCGATCTCACAGACATTCCCTTATCTGACCCCCAAGGGGAATTGTACGTGGACGGTCTTGTTTCAAATTAGCAGATGGCACAACGACAGCTGCATATGCAATTACCACTCTAAAAACAGTAGTTGAAACATTCCGAATACCCCATCGATCAGCCCAAGCTGCTGAGTTGATGGCTTTATTGCGAGCCTGTCAGCTAAGTGAGGGATTAGAGATTAACATATTCACGGACAGTCAGTACGCCTTTGGCGTGGCCCATAGTTTTGGGAGGTTATGGAGGGAACAAGGGTTTCTCACCTCACATGGTCAGAAGATACAGAATGGACTCTTGGTGTTACGATTACTTTCAGCTCTGACTCTCCCCAAGAGAGTAGCCATTGTCAAATGTAGTGCACATAAAACAGTGGTGGATGAAGTGGGAGAGGGTAATGCTTTTGCGGTCCAGGTAGCTAAACAAACAGCTCAGTCCATGGTGTCTTCTATGTATGTGAACTCCTCTGCAAGATGGGTGAGGGAGTCCGACCTGTTCGATAATACTATTGAAAGTGTGCGAGAAATTCAGAAAGAGACGACTTCAGTAGAATTAGACCGATGGGAGCAGGAAGTAGGAAGATTGGATGAGAATAATTGCTGGGTGGATTTGACAGACAAGCAGCGATGGCTGCTGCCCAATGCTATAGTACAGGCTGTCGTCACTATGGCCCATGGACCAGCTCACGTTGGTGCCAAAGGCATTTACGCCTTACTGGACCCAGTTTGGGATAACCCCAATATACAGAGAACAGCTGTACGTCTTGTTCAATATTGCATGGTTTGTCTGCAACATAACCCGGGTAAAGGAGAACCTGTTTTGAGTGGGAATTTTGCACCCCCGACATTGCCATTTGAGGTGCTCCAGATGGATTATATTCATATGGAGCGCGTCAATAACTTAAAATATGTACTGGTGGTGGTGTGCGCCTTCAGCAAGTGGGTTGAGGCGTACCCTACGAAAGAAAATACTGCCCTAGCCACCGCAAAAGCCCTCATAAAGAAGTTTATGCCACGCTTTGGATTGCCTCGATTGATCTGGTCTGATAAAGGCGGGCATTTTCATGAGGCCCTTGTTCAAAATATATGCAATGGGCTCCAGATAAAGCAAAAATTTCACGCAGCTAGACACCCCTAGTCAGCAGGATTAGTTGAGAAATATAACGGAATACTGAAGCTAAAGATGGCAAAAATACAAGAGAGCACTTATTTAAGATGGCCTGACACCCTCCCATTAGCTCTGATGTCCTTAAGGGTCACCCCTCATTCACGCTCTGGCCTGTCTCCTTATGAGATAGTGTTTGGGCGACCCGCTAGTGTGTGGGGCGTGCCTAGACCAAGGTCATTTACTGATGTTGAATATCCTATGTTGATTGATTACCTGTATACTCTGACTAAAGACCTTCGTTCTATTCATCAGCAGGTAGCGTCTGTACTGCAACCCCTGCGAGAGGACCCCGGACATCGCCTGGAACCCGGCCAATGGGTGCTGGTTAAGAAATACGACAGGGACTCCAGCTTGGCTCCGAGATGGTCTGAGCCACATCAGATACTATTGGCCACACGGACGGCAGTGAAAGTGGATGGGAAACGACACTGGATCCATGTGTCACACCTAAAAAGAATCCCTCTTCCACTTCCTTATGACCGGCGACACCCTGAAGGAATCTTGAACCAAGAGGGTGAGAGAGCTGTTGCTTTTATACCGTTTTCCGACGCTTATGAGATCGGAGCTGAAGAAAAGACAGGGCAGTCTCTGGAGAATCGGCAATCGCCCCTGGTCCTGTCCTTGTTGATCTGGTTGGCAGCGGTTCTGATGAAGGTATTGCACCTTCCCCTTTGTTATTCTCTGATCAGGAAGTGCCCGGTCATGTCCATTACAACCTGCGGCCAAGAAAACCTCACAGTACCTCAGATAACACAGTTAGGAGATAAGGAAAGACTCGGATAAAAGTAGGGCTTGCTAGATTCTAATCTGTGGTACTGAGCGAGACACTGGACTGAACTCGTTGAGAGCTGGAACATTGATATTGTGCTCTGTTCAGAAAGAAAGACTCTGTTCTTGTCACTGGCCAGGTTGTTGAGTAAATCGGAAGATCTGCGTCGTGGGACGTCGTGGGATGTGTATGCTGATTAAGCAGGAAGGTTGTTCTGGCTCAGTTTAGTTACTTTGGACTTTTTAGAGAGGAATGTACCCTTTTGATCGTATTGTACTTGAGGAAGAACTCCCTTTTGCTCCTAGGTATTTGCCTTTTTATGAACCAATGTTTTCGACTTAGACCATGCGTGTGAAAATAGCTTTTGTAGTTACAATAGTAGTTATTTTAGCAATCTTTATGGGGGTTTTCGTGTACCTAGAATATAAACACCCAATGCAATCAATAATGATGTCGACTGTTGCTCCCCCTGAACATTTTATGAATACCTTAGCACCCCATAAGAAATGACATCGCCAGACCTATGCGAAAAATGTATTTGTAGAAATGCTTCACCAAACACACAGCACTACTAACACCACTGACTGCTGGGTTTGTGGACTTCTGCCTTCTGTTGTGCACAATCATGATCTGTTCCTTTCGCTACCACTTTCCTACTTAGGGAGTTGTGAAGCCTGGTTCAAAATGTTTTCCACCATGTACAATCATTATATAGAAAATTAAAAGCAGAACACTTACACTGAAAAAGACTATAATATGACTTTAGCATACATTGAGGAACATCAGGGATTTGACCCACAAGGTAATGGTGGACGGGGATCCTTAGATCCTCAGGCTTGTATGAACAGGTATATGGAGGTTCGGAATAGTACTTGGTTGCAGGATGAACTCTATGATTTTAACCAATTTAATTCTACACAATATTTTCAGCTTTTTGTTGATCGAAATGTTACAAGCGAACGCATTGTACCCATTCCTATTTTAAATACGTCCTCTGATTTCTGTGTACAGGGGATGGGGCATGTACAGGTTGGTGACAGTGTTTGTAATTATACCTATCGTATGAAGATACTTAGCAGTCCACCTTTGTTGACGCCACCCAATGTATATTTCGTATGTGGAGAAAATGCTTATACTTGGTTACCCCGTGGTTGGGCTGGGCACTGCTATCTGTCCTTTCTGTATCCGCCTGTATACATAGCAATGTCCGACTATCATAGAACACACCAGCTGCACTCAACAAGAGCAGTACCCAATAGGCAACGTAGGCAGCTCATAGCAGCGGAAGTTGATCAGACCGACACCTCCTTGCAGCAGTTCACGGATTTTAGCAAAGGCTTGGTCCCATTCTGGGGACCGATCTTTAATAGCAGAGAAATAAGAAGGTTGTCCAGAATAGTAGAAAATGTCATTAACATCACTACTGATATCCTGGCCAATATTACGGTTGAGCTTCAGGCGACCAGACTCGTGGCGCTCCAAAACCGTATGGTTTTGGACTTTATCTTGGCTGATCGAGGTGGTGCATGCCGGGTGATCGGCAGCTCTTGCTGTGTTTACATTCCGGACTCCGCCCCCACGGTTCATTTGGCCATTCAGAAGCTCCATCGCATAGCAGCAGAGGTGCAAGTAGACAATGGGTCCTGGTCCCTGTCGGGGTGGTTCTGGGGTCTCCTATATACTTGGGGCTGGAAGGTATTACTGATTCTGGGTGGAGCGGCAGGTGTCCTTTTTGTCTGCTGTCTCTGTCTACAGTGCGGTCCTGCGTGCTGTGCTTACTGTGCCTCTAGACTGACAGCGGCTGTCACCCCTTCTGCGACCCCCACTAAAGCCCAGATGCTCTTGCAGGAGGTCCACGAACTTATGGAAATCGACGAAGATCTCTTCGACGATTAGTACCCTCTGTTATTAGCTTCATCACGCTAAAAGTAGGGTTTGAGGAATAGGAATTCAACTAGGCCTTAGACGGGGACATAGATTGTAGTTTCTTAGTCAGTATTTAGCGTGACACAGCTAATTAACATGTTATGTATGTTTCTATGATACCAGACACCCTTTTAGTTACACTCTGTCACCTTTTATGAAACTGATACTCCAACCCCTCCTTGTAAATAGGCTAGCTTCGCCCAGCAGGACCAACGCCATTTTAGTTAGACAGACAACCTGTAATACGGTTTCCTAAATCTCCATGGCTCTGCATTTTCACGTCTCCCCGTTCTCATGAGAGATAGTTTCACATGTAGCAAGCAGCTGCTTCTGCTTTCAGGCCCGTCAAGGTTGTAGGAGGGGGCCGGCCAGATAAGCACATTCTTGCAAGCGCTGTACAGACTCTCACCGAAACTGACAGAAGGGAGTCGACCAGTGTGACCTTGCTATACTGAGCTCAGATAGAAGCTTTGTGTGCCATATATGGGCATGCCTCTTGCCACCTCCTGTACCAACTTGTACTTTTCCATCTTAGGTAACGGTTGCAAATTGTGATAGTATATATGTGTTGACCTGACAATGTTGCAGTCTATCTGCGGTCCTCGGGGTGTGAGGTCGTTGGGAGCTCCTCTGGCAGAGTATTATTTGTTTAATAAACGCTTGAACTTTCTACGCTGCCAATCGACTGATTATTGATGGATGATAATAGGTAATTGTAAGTATAATCCTTTGGGGGTTTGTAATATTTCTGTACCTCACTTCTATTTTGACCAATTTAGGGCAGGAAAATGACTAAACACACTTATTTTAGTTCCAAAAGTGATAATTCGTCAGCAATAGTCATTTACAGTCAAAAGATTAAATATTAAAAAATAACGATATCTGACCATCTGGAGAAAGTTCAAGAGGTCCGGGGGTCATAATTTTTCATCAGAAAATTGATTTTTGGACTGTAGAAAAAATGATTCGAAATGTCATATGGATGGGTCCTCAAGTTGAAAAAACACCTTTTAAAGCCTCACAGTGATCAAAATTGCCATTTTTCAGACTTTCCATCCTACTCAGAAGTTTCCATTTTGACCAATTTCAGGCAGGAAAATGACTCTAAATGCACTTATTTTAGTTCCAAAAGTGATAATTCACATGCAATAGTCATTTACAGTCAAAAGATTAAATATTTTTATAAAATGATAATTTCTGACCATCTGGAGAATGTTTGACAGGTCGACGGTCATCGTTTTTCATCAGAAAATTGATTTTTTTGGGACTGTAAAAAAAAATATTCAAAATGTCAATTGGATTGTGCCTCATGTTGAATGACCAATTTTTAAAGCCTCACAGTGACCAAAATTGCCCTTTTTACAGACTTTTCTTCCTACTCAGAAGATTCTATTTCAACCAATTTCAGGCAGGAAAATGACTCTAAACACATGTATTTTAGTTCCAAAGATTATAATTCACCTGCATTAGTCATTTACAGTCAAAAGATTAAACATTAAAAAATGACAGTTTCTGACCATCTGGAGAAAGTCCCTCAGACCTTGCTGGTCTGCACCGAAGCCAATCTATGCTTTCTGCGTGTGTTGCTGTTGCCAAGGCTTGTTGGGTCCAATCCGGACACCGACACCGCAACACTCGACATTCTTCGTGGGACAGCTCAAATCCAGCTCCTGGTCATCCTCGATGCCGCCTGGTCCTTGTGGCTGAAGAGTCAAGATCCACCTTCTTCACCTGAAATCACACGACTTCGGTTGGCATCTTCTCTGTCAAGCTGGTAAATTTGGTTGCCTCGGAAACACCATGGAATTGAAGCACAGTCCTCAACTCCCCCTCACAGGTTCACTCTGCATCAAGATATATATTTATTGGTGACAAAAAGTGATGCCAATGTGGGGAAAGCAGGGAAACAAAACAAGGAAAGGCGGGGAAACACAGGGTCTTGTACACAGGAGGTAAGGTAGTCTGCTCAGGGAACAGGGAGGCGTCTGTTAACCTTTTCCTAGAAGACAAAGAATAGAAGTTAATACCAATCCTATATTTCTACTGGTATATGAGAGAGAGGGGTATATAAGACTACCTGTTCCTTATGTTGTATGTATATTCATGGATTTCACCAATGTCCTGTTCACTCCACAGAAGAAAGGTAAAGAGGGAAAAGATTGCTGGGGACCCTCTGAGTGAGGAATTACTTTGTATATATTCTCCTGTTATCTCCACACCAGAATAGAGAGGATAAGGATGCTGTGTAGACCCTGTGTGGGGTTTTCAGGTCTGCATTCATAAAAATCGGGTTTCCTATATATAATGAGCCCATGAAAATAAACCGAGAGCTACTTGCTCATCAACATAAACGTTCCCGCTAGGAACTACACCCAAAATATGGCCAAACTCTAGATCCAAACAAGAATGCCAAAAAGACTTATAATCGGGATAAAAAGACAAACGGTATTCGCCTCTAACAAAAAACACGAAGTAGCACAAACTCTCCAGACAAGGAATACCTGGAATTGCCAGAGATACTAGATCTGTGTGAGGGATAGGGATCGCCGATAGTAGATTCCCGACGAGACCCGCAAAACGCCACTACCGTGACCCGGAAGCACTGCAGCTACGATGAACCCGGAAGGAACGCGAAGCGTTCTCTGAATATCGATGAAGGACTTTATACATGTTACACGCATGCGCTATCCTCCGCGCATGCGTGTGGGCGGCTATCGGTGTTTTGCCAACCATCCCCGAAGATAGGAGTGCCAACCACGGTTACGCTGCGAGTACAGGCACGACAGTACATCCCTCCTAAAACCCCTCCTACCGGTTTAGGTTTACCGGGGTACCGTCTGTGGAACGAGCGCAACAGCTGTGGCGCATGTACCTGGCTAGCAGGCTCCCAACTGCGCTCCTCATTACCATAACCCTTCCAATGAATTAGGTACTGCAATCTGCCCCTACTTCTTCGGGAATCAATGATAGCCTCCACCTCATATTCCTCATCAGAATCAACAAGAACAGGGGCAGGGGCTAATGGAAGACGTGTACCAGGTTCAACAGGTTTAAGGAGCGATACATGAAACACGGGGTGTATTTTCATGGACAATGGAAGGTCAAGTTTTATTGCAACAGGGTTTATTATCTTGGATACAGGGAAGGGGCCTATGTATTTGGGTTGGAACTTACATGCCCCTCGCAAAGCAATATGTCTGGTTGATAACCATACCTTATCCCCTATATGATAAGTGGGCTCAGGTGTCCTGTGTGCATCCGCCCCCTTCTTATACAGAGATGTGGCCCTATCAAGATTATCATGGATGGCGTTGTGTACAACCTGTAACTTCTGGACCAATGCGGATACCGCTGGAGTGTCACAGGAGGTAGAAAGAGGTATAGGCAAAACCGGGGAGGAAAACCATGAGACCCATAAAAAGGGGTGAACAAAGTGGAAAAATGGTGACTGTTGTTGTAAGACAATTCAGCTAACCAAATCATCTCGTCCCAATCTCCACTAGACTGGATACATTGGCACCTCACGAATTGTACGAGGCTCTGGTTAACGCGTTCTGTTTGTCCATCCGTTTGAAGATGATGGCTGGAAGACAAACGAACGTCTATTTGTAACAACGTACACAATTGTTTCCAGAACCGAGATATGAATTGTGCACCCCTATCGGTTATCAGAACAAAGGGAATACCATGTAATCTGATGATGTCTTGTAAAAACACCTGTGCTAACCTCATTGATGTAGGAAGACCCGGCAAAGGAATGAAATGGGCTGTCTTAGTAAAGGAGTCGACCACCACCAACAAGGTAGTATTTCCATTACCAGTGCGCAGCAACTCAACAATAAAGTCCATGGACACAGTGTGCCATGGACCAGGAGGAGTAGGGATAGGACAGAGAAGACCTACTGGCTTGATGTGTGATGCTTTTCCTTGAGCACAAACACGGCACGTTTTAACATAATCCTGTACATCTTGTGAAAGACTAGGCCATCAACAATAACGTTTTACCATCTCGATTGTCTTTTTGTATCCTGGATGTCCCGCTATGCCCTTAGTGTGACACCAATGTAACACCTTCTGTCGCTGTTGTGTAGTAGGAACATACAAACCCCCCTGTACATAACACAACCCTTGCCCCCATGTGGTGTCTAGGGAACTAAGATACTCAAGGGTGTTAGGGTTCTGTTGGGCTTCTTTGACTTCTCTTATTGTGGAAATAAAATCTATAATTATGCCCCTTCGCTGCCCTCTGCGCGATCTAATTATGCCCCTTTGCGCGATCCCCTTTGCGCGATTAATAATTGCCCACATTAAAACCGGCACCATTTTGTTTTTAATTCACCCTTTGGTGTCCCAAGACCCCGAGCACGAGTACGACACCCCTGCACCTGGCCTTCCTCATTTTCACCATCTGTCTCTGTGGTTTCTGCCAAGTCCGGGAAACCAGTACATGAGTTCCTGCTCCCCCGCAGAGATGGTTCATGTTTCTGACATGAAGCACGAGCACAAACCCCCAAATGAGGAAGCCTCCCCCTTCCAACTGTCAGACTATTTCACATCGCAAGTCCCCTCACGAAGCCTAAGACACGCCCCCATTTCTTCACACTCTGCTCCTCTTGCTGATCTTTGTTCCTGTATCTGCCACGACCTGTTTGTTCCTCTATTTTGCCTCGTGACCAAGACTGTATAAATATTCTGCTGTTGAAAATAAAGACACCCCCACTTCAAGAGAGGGACTTGAGAGATTGCTCCTGTGCCCGCTTGGTGCTGGAAGCGCTCCCCTTAACTCGAGTTATTGGTCTTCTCCTCCTTCATTCGAGCACCACGGACTGCTCGCTTTGCATTGACAAGAAATTATGATTTATTAAGCATAGAAATTCAGAAATGAGGTAATAAGTAAATTTAATTTACCACATTATTTGGCGCCCGGAACAGGGACCTTCCCTTTCCCCCACGCGCCGGCGATATTGGACCCGGTACTGTCCCCTCCTGACTGTTGACGGACTTCAAAAGTGCACAACGTGGGGAATTCCCGCTAACTCCCTCGAGGCGAAGAGGGGGACCGACTGCGGCCCAGCATCCACACGAGGCGGTGAGGAAATAGCGGAACGTCCTGAACCAAAGCCCAACCTGCTAAGCAGACGAGTCCGAGGTTCTACAAATCCCACCTTGAAACTGCGCGCCGCGTTTTCCCAAAATCTTCAAGAGGCCTTCCAGTTATTTTTCGGTGAGTACTGCTGAGAAGTATAAAAACGAACCCACAGCTTTTGTGGGGGCGGTAAAGATACGCGTTTTGTTTGTTTCTCACCTATCTTTGGTGAGGACTACTCAAACTAGTATAAAAGACGGACTCACTACCTTGTGGGCACGGTAAAGATACATGTTTTTTGTGGGTTTCTCACTTATTTTGTGAGGACTACTAAACTAGTATAAAAGACGGACTCACCTCTTTCGTGGGTACGGTAAAGATATTTGTTCTGTTTGTGTTTTTCTCACTTCTAAAATCTTAGAAAGTCTTGCCATCATGCCTATTTTCTTGAAAATACGTAAGATGGCAACCAAAAGGAGTATTCTTGAGAAGGAAATTCCCCTTCCTCCTCGGGATACTCCAGGACACTTCATGTATGCAAAATATGGTGTCGGTGCACTTATTTATTGTGATCTATGGGTAGAATATACTAAAGACCTAGAACTCAGATATAGATGGCCTGAAAATGGTAGTTTTGATACGGAGTGTATTATGAAATTAGAGGAACAGTTATGGAAGAAAAAGAGAGTCCGCCAGTCACAGAGTGACTCAGTAGAATTATGGAGAAAAGAAGCCATTAGGAGGCAACAGAACTAATTGCATAAAGTTGAAAAGGGTAAGAGAATGTCAGAGCAGGCCAAGAAAGAACAGTTACAAGAAATAGGGAAAGAAGTAGTTAGTGAAAGGAATAAAAGGGAACAATCAGCCATTTCTACTGGTTTTTATCCTGTATTGCCATCTGCACCTGAAAACCTTAACATTGCATCAGCACAGCCTACAGCCCCACTACCAGAGGATACTTTTACTAATTTTCTCTTAGATACTCCACCACCCTATGAAGTTCCAGTCATTCAACACCCTCTGCCTCCGCCACCCCTTTCACAACATAACGCACCACCTCTCACTCCAGAAGGGGGTGCCGTAGGTCCAGACCCAGGTAAAACAATTCCCGACTGCCCCTATGACCCGACTCCGAGCAACACAGGGGAGGCGGGCCGAATAAGTAAAATACTTCATGACTCCTGGGAAGAAATAAGACATCTACCAGCAATTGACACGTTTCTTCAAGCGGCCTCTGAGTTTCTTCGTACTGGAGAGAACTCACGAGCCATTAACGCTGTGACTACAAGAAGATCACACCCTGTAAAAATGCACATGTATAGGTTCCTCCTTTGCTGTTTCATAAAACACATACAAGCAGAGGAAAGAAATATACCAGTTTCACTTTTTGACTTATTAGATTCCGCATCCGACCACACTAGTCTAGAACTTATAAATGATGCACTAGACAGGTTCACCCGTAATGTGACCCGTATTCTGCAAAACTTGCAAACAAATGAAGAGAATAAGAAACTTGAGGAGGAAATTACTGAACCTACTGAAAAAGTCCTACCCGTTCGTTCTTCCGCCCCTAATTCACGAACACCCCCGCCTACATTCCTCCAAGGTCACTCTGATCGGTCATCTCCAGATGAGTTATTTGAAAATACATCCAATGCATTAGACTACTGGTTAGACCAGGAACCTCCGCTTACACCGGAGGAGGAGGAAATAGCCAGAACTGCGACCCTATGGGTCTCTCAACATAAGATATATGACAATGACCTCATAGCCCAGCTTTTTCTAGCATTACCACGCTCACATCAAAGATTAGCAAGTCTCTACATGGTACAACATCTCATCACACTCAATGACACTCATTTTAAACATGATCCAAGACTCGAAGATTTTCTGTCTGACTGCGCTGATAACATGTTCCTCCACTATAGTTCAGTTTTTCTCAACACATTTATAGATTTTAGACAGAAATACCAGAAAGTGACTGGATATAGATCTCCCCATAATACGTGTGGATCAACTAATAGACTTCCTCAAACACGCCAGTTCCCCATGAGAGAGGTCCACCCCAGAGCTGACACAAATGGAGCGCTACAACGCGTCTTCATTTATGTACCCTTGACAAAACTTGAGTTACTAAGGATGAAAGAGATGGTTCCCTCCCACTCAAAGGATCCTGCTGAATTCTTTAAGGAATTAGGAGATGTATTAATGATGGGAACATATACTCTTTCTGATATCACAGCAATTCTGAAATTATTGTTGCCATCAGGTATATATGACAAACTAAGAGAAAAAGATTGGGAAGTAGCAGGTGAACACATTAGATGGACTGAACTTCAGAATGACGAAAATACTAGAGTAGCAGGTCAAGGTATAGGAGACAGACTAAAAGCACTTCCTGGCACTATTTTAAAGGTGCTACCACAGTTACTAACAGTGAAAAAGGAGGACTGGGATGCCATTTCCTCCTGCAAACAGAAACATGGTGAAGACATAGGAGATTATTACACTAGACTTGAAAAGTGTTTTGCGGTAAATAGCGGCCTTACGCCGACAAGTGAAGCTTACCTGCATCTGTTTATTTCCAAATTAGTAGATAACGCCTTGCCAGCCATTAAGGACAGAGTACTAAAAGTAGAAAGTACCTGGCAAGCACATACACCTCCACAGGTGTTACAAATGCTACAATATCACCAGAATCGCATTAGGGATGAAGAAGAAAATGATAAGAAACGCATGAAAGACACAAAGATGAAAGCATTAGTAGCCCAAACTGCACCCCAGCGTCAACAGACACCAAGTAGCCAGACAAATATAAAAAGCACTTGTAATTATTGCAAAAAGATGGGACACTTCGTTAAAGATTGCCCTGTCTTAAAGCACAATTTGGCTACTGGTAAGACCCAGCCACGCCCATATCAGCCAAAACAGAATGGTTCCCTAGACAGTTCAACACCTTCAGTTCCACTGACAACACAAATGGCCCAAATGAATATTATAGACAGCGCCTACACTGAATATTATCCAGATTTCTCATGATGTTGCCCAGAGAGAGAAGATGACAAACTGCCCCTAATCCCCATTCCAGTAGATCAGACAGGTCCATTTATAGAGGTCCGACTTCTTGGGGAGGATAGGAAGTTTCTACTAGACACTGGGGCCAGTAAAACAACAATAAGCCATCAAGAGGTCACAGAGGCTCCTCTCTTGGGTTCAAAAAGTATTTCTCTGGGTTTCTCGGGACAACCTGTGACAAACGTCACGTCAAAGCCACTGCCCTTGCAGGTTGGTCCCCTCATGACAACTACAGATCCTATATTGACAAAATCATGTCCAGAAAACTTGCTTGGTATAAAAACATTGAAAGAATTAGGAGCTGTCATTGTTTGCTCACCTACAGATGTCAGACTATTTCTGCGAGATTTCAAGGGCCACTACACAAGTAGAGAATTAGATGAGCGTTTGAAAAATTTGCCACACACCCTGTGGGCCACTAATTCCACCACAGTAGGATGTATGGAAATAACACCTCACAAGGTTACACTGAAAGAGGGAGCCCAACTACCACGCATAAGGCAATACAAAATTCCACCTCAGGCTGAACAAGCATTAATGTTAATTATTCAGGACCTAATACAGTCAGGTGTGATTAAGGAAACAACTTCTAACATTTGCAATTCCCCTGTTTTACCAGTTCATAAAAAAGTGGAACCAGGAACACCACCTGTCTACAGACTAGTGGTGGATTTGAGAGAGCTCAATAAATGTGTCGTTCCACAACACCCTGTGGTTCCAGACATCTCCACCCTACTCACAGCCATAGATGCGGAAGCAACGCATTTTTCAGTCATTGACTTGAAAAACGCATTCTTTAGCATACCTATTCACCCAGACAGTCAATACCTTTTTGGCTTCTCCTTACAAGGACGAAGTTTCCAATTCACAAGAGCTCCTCAAGGTTTCACAGAGAGTCCAAGCGTATATAGCCAAGCATTAAAAAGACAACTAGATACTGTTCAAATGCCCACGGATACAGCCATACTACAATATGTTGATGATATCCTCATTACGGCCAGATCTGACGCAGCATGTGCTGAAGCATCACTACTAGTACTAGAATTCCTAGCTGCAAATGGCCATAAAGTTTCCCCTGGTAAGCTCCAATTTTGTTTACAGCAAGTGGCATACTTAGGGCACTTGCTGTCAAAGGAGGGTAGGCAGCTTACACAGGAACGCATCCAACTCATACAACAAATACCACAACCAACAACACAGAAACAAGTTCGAGCTTTTGTTGGTCTCACCTCATATTGCAGACAGTGGATCCCACAATTTGCACTCATTTCCAAACCGTTAGTGCAGCTGACAACACTCGAAGCTGGCGCTACTCCACAATTACCCTGGACAGATGAACACACGCAAGCCTTTCAGTCTCTTAAAAAAGCTATGTGTCAAGCCCCAGTGCTGGCAACACCTAATTACACCAAAGATTTTACATTATTTGTAACAGAAAACTCAGGTACAGCACTATCAGTTCTGACCCAACTTCAAGCAGACAAACATAAACCATGTGGTTATTTTTCAAGCACATTAGATCCAGTAGCACAAGCATTGCCTGCATGTCTAAAATCAGTAGCAGCTACTGCACAAGCTATTAGACAAAGCGATTCTATTGTATTGGGACATCATCTGATAGTTCAGGTCCCACACGCTGTAGAACTTCTGTTAAACAGAACACCAACCCAGCATCTGACAATAGCCAGACTCACCGGATATGAGATGACACTTTTTCAGCCACACATTGAGATTAGACGCTGCAACATTTTAAACCCAGCAACACTGTTGCCACTGACCTCTCCAACTGAAGAAATTCACAATTGTATTGACATAATTGATTTAGTGACCAAACCAAGACCAGATTTACAAGATACTCCCCTTGCTAAGGCAGAAATTACACTCTTTGTTGATGGTTCATGTATGAGACTCCCCACAGGAGAATTAGCAGCAGCCTATGCCGTCACAAATGGTACAGACACTTTAGAAGCACACAAGATTGAGATACTGTCGGCACAGGCAGCAGAACTCATAGCCCTAACACGAGCATGTCACTTAGCAAAAGGAAAGTCATTTAACATCTACACTGATTCACAATATGCCTTTGGAGTTGTACACAACTTCGGTACATTATGGAAAGAGAGAGGATTTCTCACATCACATGGGTCCAGAATACAGCATGCTACACTCATCACTGCCCTCTTAGAGGCCAGTCAGTTACCAGAGAAAATCACAGTGCTAAAATGTAAAGCGCACACAAAAGGAACAGATGAAATATCAAAAGGGAATGATTCTGCAGACAGTGCAGCCAAGTTAGCAGCAAACACAGAATTAAGTATACCACACCGCCAATATACAATACGAGACCCCTTTTCTGACAAGTATGTGCTAGTTGTAGTGTGTGCTCTGACCAGATGGACAGAAGCCTATCCCGTCCCAAATTACACTGCAACGACAACTGCTAAACAATTAGTTAGAGAGTTTTTCCCGAGGTATGGGTTGCCCCGTGTCATCTACTCAGATAACGGCCAACCTTTTTCCTCTGAACTCATGAAGCAAGTGTCTCTTCTGTTAGGGTACACTTGGAAGTTTCACTGTGTAAGACATCCTCAGGCAGCAGGTCTAGTAGAAAGGCACACCCAAACTTTGAAGACAAAATTGGCCAAGATATGCACTGACAAAGGCGTGGACTGGATGGTAGCCTTACCGGTTGCCCTCTTCTACATGCGTATGGTAGCCCATTCCAGAACTGGCTTATCTCCATATGAAGTGGTCTTTGGCAGACCACCAAATATGTGGGATACGCCAAGGCCTAAAAGAATAACTGATGTTGACAGTACTATGCTGACTGACTACCTGGCTTCCTTGATGTCTGCACTCCAATCTTGTCGTTCTCAGGTTGCTGCCACCTTCCCTGACAAAACCAACCCGGAAGAACACGGAAGAACACGCCATCCGACCCAGGGACTGGGTCCTCGTGAGGAACTTCGACCGGACCAGTCCCCTCCAGCCCAGGTGGAAGAAGCCAAGAATCGTACTACTAACAACACGGACATCAGTGAAGGTCGAGGGCAGGAAGGGCTGGCTCCACGCAAGTCACTGCCGGAAACATTTTGGACAAAAAGACACTGTTGCTGATGGCCCTGCCAATCCCACTGACATTGTGACTGAACAATCTTTATTGCCTTTGGAACTAACCCCACAACAGGATTACAAATCAAAGTTAAGGTCTGCCATTCGGACTCTGGCTAATTAAGGCCATTGGGCGTCGGTCCAGTGGTGAAGCGGTTGGAGCATGGGAATGGATTTTAACACCTTGACTATGTGGGAGAAAAAAAGAAATGAACTCTAGAAAAAGACATAATGGTCCTTATATATGTTTGACAGTATTATTTTTCCTCATGGCAGTTATGACGTGTCTTGGTTGGATTCTCCACACTGTTTTTCCTCCAACACAACACACCTCTCATACACCCAACAGCACTCAGGAACACACCTATCACGACCTACCCCCTCATGAACAAGCCCATAGACTAGCTTTGCGAAACAATACCTTCATACAGATGCTACACCACACTCAGCAGGCCAGTAATAGCACCAATTATTGGATATGTGGCCGCATCCCACCTCATCAGAAAAAGGGAGGGATGCCTCTTTTTCCTTTCCCATTCTCTTATAATGGAACTTGTGAAGCCTGGTTCGCCCTAATAACAGCTGACGATACTACCCCCACCTCCTGCCCTGACGGAAATAATTCATGCAAGAATGGGTGGCCTTGGGGGGATTTAAACAAGGTACTCAATACTGCCTGTTACCCTAATAAGGAGGGAGATCCTCAGGCGACCGGTACAGTCCTAGAAAGTGAAGAATACAAGCAAGGGAACATGACCATGTCCTATAAGATGTTAAATACCAAACCTAAAAAGAATGCTGGTCCCCCTTCCATCTCGGTCTCACCAGTGAAAGGACACCTGTGCATCCAGAAAAATGGCTCTGTTCCATAGGACACAGTGACTGTCATACCACTATAAGTTTTGAAGACAGAGGAAAGTCCTTATTTCTAGCATCTCGCCATACTTATTTTATCTGTGGCCTAACGGCCTATGTGCAGCTGCCCTTGAACTGGGGGGGAACTTGCTATATAGCATTCCTGTTACGCCCTGTCTTTGTGGCCCCATCCACTTACCACCGAGACCTCCTAGTGCCCCATGTCAGACATAAAAGAACGATCGATACCTCCTTGGTTGACCAAACGGAAACCTCATGGGAACAGTATACAGATTTTAACAAAGGGTTCTTCTTCTTTGTTGGCCCTGTACAGAACAGCAAGCTTATACGCAGGTTGACAAGGACCTTAGAGGCTGTTGTAAACCAGACGGCGTCTGCCCTGGGGAGCTTAACCCAGGAGCAGTCTGCCATACGATTGGTTACTCTCCAAAATCGCCTTGTCCTTGACATCATCTTGGCTGACAGAGGAGGAGCCTGTAAAATTATAGGCTCTAGCTGCTGTATATTTATTCCTGATAATTCCCCATCTGTATACACGGCCATAACAAAATTACACAAGATAGCCGTACATTTACATCAAGAACCTGGCACTTGGACGTGGTCTGACTGGTTCTGGAAGATAATATCGTCCTGGGGATGGCAACTGCTGTCAGCAGCAGGTATAATATTCCTGATAATAACTGGATGCTGCCTTTGCATCCAATGTGGTCCTGCCTTGTGCGGTCTATGCGCTGCAAAATGCATTCCTAAACCACTTGTCCAGCAGAGAGAAAGGGAAAGAATCATGTTACAAGAATGTATAAATGATCTCATGCAAATTGAGATATAATGTAGGTACACTCTGGGGCAAGGAGGAAATGTGGAAATAAAATCTATAATTATGCCCCTTCGCTGCCCTCTGCGCGATCTAATTATGCCCCTTTGCGCGATCCCCTTTGCGCGATTAATAATTGCCCACATTAAAAGCCGGCACCATTTTGTTTTTAATTCACCCTTTGGTGTCCCATGACCCCGAGCACGAGCACGACACCCCTGCACCTGGCCTTCCTTATTTTCACCATCTGTCTCTGTGGTTTCTGCCAAGTCCGGGAAACCAGTACATGAGTTCCTGCTCCCCCGCAGAGATGGTTCATTTTTCTGACATGAAGCACGAGCACAAACCCCCAAATGAGGAAGCCTCCCCCTTCCAACTGTCAGACTATTTCACATCGCAAGTCCCCTCACGAAGCCTAAGACACGCCCCCATTTCTTCACACTCTGCTCCTCTTGCTGATCTTTGTTCCTCTATCTGCCACGACCTGTTTGTTCCGCTATTTTGCCTCGTGACCAAGACTGTATAAATATTCTGCTGTTGAAAATAAAGACACCCCCACTTCAAGAGAGGGACTTGAGAGATTGCTCCTGTGCCCGCTTGGTGCTGGAAGCGCTCCCCTTAACTCGAGTTATTGGTCTTCTCCTCCTTCATTTGAGCACCACGGACTCCTCGCTTTGCATTGACAAGAAATTATGATTTATTAAGCATAGAAATTCAGAAATGAGGTAATAAGTAAATTTAATTTACCACATTATGAACAGTTCTTCGGTTGTGAGTACCCCTATTATTCTATTGTTATCTAGGATAGTAGGTGGTAGGTATGGTAGGTATATTAGATTTCTATAGCGCCTTATCACCCAGGGGTCTCTAAGCGCTTTGCAGAGAGTGAGCACCATGCTAGAGGGAAGAGAGTTAGGCAGTACCCCAAGCCTCCTGAAACAACACTGTTTTTAGCTTTTTTCTGAAAGATAAAAGATTTGTTTCTTTGCGCAGGCTCTCTGGCAGTTTGTTCCATGCACTGGGGATTGTATGGGAGAAAGTTCGCCCTCCAAAGGAGGAAAGTTTGAAGCGCGGACAAATCAGTAAAGCAGCGTCTGCTGATCGTAAATTCCTGCTTGGGGCGTATGGAACTAGACGTTTCTTTATATATTTTGGGGCTTGTCCGTACAGTGCTTTATGCGTAATGCATAGGCCCTTGAATTTGGCCCGTTGTTTCACCGGCAGCCAATGGAGTTTATGGAGGAGGGGAGTAGCCTGAGTCCTCCTAGGTTTATTGAAGATCAGTCTGGCGGCATCGTTCATGACTATCTGAAGTCTACTCAACAGTTTTTGAGAGATATTGTCATACAGAACGTTGCCATAATCCAGACGTGCCAGGATCAGTGCTGATACTGCTCTTCTAAGCGTGTCTACCGTCAGGATCGGGGATAGTTTGCGCAATTGCCTCATTAGCCCCACACAACTACCCACTACTGCTGAGATTTGGGCAGACATGGTGAGGCTTGCATCAATAATCAGGCCCAAGCTTTTCACTGCTTCAGCTGGTATTGGGGATGGCCCTAATTCGGTAGGCCAGAGGAGATTGTTCCAGGGGCTGGATGCCGTTGTAATCGCCAACACCTCGGTCTTATCGGGATTTATTTTTAATGAGTTGGTCGTCATCCAGTTCACAGTGAATTTTAGGATGTTCTGCATTCTCTGGTATGCCATTGGACAGTTGTCAATTGGAATAATAATCTGCGTATCGTCGGCATAGTTGTATATACTGCAGTCCATCTGATTTAATGTTGAGATGAGAGGTTGCAGGTAGGCATTGAACAATAAAGGTGATAATGCCGAGCCCTGAGGGACTCCGCATGTGATACCTACTGCCTCCGATACCAGGTTAGCCAATTGCACTCTCTGGACCCGTGACTCCAGGAAGGATGTCAGCCAGGCATGGGCGGTGCCCTGAATACCGAGATCCCACATCCGCGACAACAATAGGTCATGCCTGACCGTATCGAATGCCGCGGAGAGGTCTAACAGCACCAGGGCACATGGGTCCTTCCTGTCCGCTTTAAGTCTCAGGTCGTCCAGCACGGAAAGCATGACCAATTCCGTGCTATGGTGGGCCCTGAAACCAGCCTGGTTAGGCTCTAGTAGAGAGTTATTTTCTAGATGTTGAGAGAGAGTGGGCAATACGTGTTGTTCCAAGATTTTTGCTAGGAACGGTAACTGTGAAATGGACCTGTAGTTTTTCAGGATCTTAGTATCAGCCCCTGCCTTTTTCAGGAGGGGGATCAGGCGAGCCTCCTTGAAGTTGGATGGAACCTGTCCAGTTATGAGTGAGCTATTCAGGAGTGATAGTATGTCGTCCTCTAGCCCTAACCATGCTTGTTTAAAGACCCTTGGGGGACACGGGTCCGCCGGTGAACCTGATTTAACTCGGCCCATCACTGTTCTGATAGTTTCCTTAGTGAGTAAGGGTATTGAGGTAAGGGGCTGAGTGACTGTTGGGGTCATTTTGGTCAGAGTATCGGGACAGTCCAGTCTGGGGGTCATCTTAATTTCGGACAGAAGATCAACAATCTTAGTGGTAAAAAAAGACTGACATTTTTGGCAGTCTTCTTGTGAGAAGGAGGGGGGCTGTTCCTTCTTTTTCCTCAATTCAGACAGAACTTTAAAATTTCTTTCTGGGGATTAGGAGAGGTTGCAATTCTATCTTCGTCTGGTGGATCGTCTGCTGATGGAGGAGGATCAAAACCGATGTGTGAGAGGGCATCCGCCTTCCCATTTTTCGTGCCAGCCCTGAAGTGGATTTCAAAATCATACCCACTGAAGAATTGGGTCCACCTGAGCTGCCTAATAGATAGCGCCTTGGTCGTCTTGAGGTATTGTAGGTTTCGATGATCCGTTATAATAGTAACGGTATATCGGGTACCCAACAGATACTGCCTCCACTCCTCCAGTACCTTCTTTATTGCAAGTAATTCCCTTTCCCCAACTGCGTAATTGATTTCAGGGGCGGTAAGCTTGTGAGAATAAAAGGCCACTGGATGTAACTCTCCTGTTTCGGGGTGTACCTGTGATAGTACTCCTCCTACGGCTACTTGTGATGCATCTACTTCAACTACAAAGGGGCTTTGTTGATCAGGATGCCTAAGAATGGGAGCGCTCGTGAAGGCCTCCTTTAAGGTGACAAAGGCTTCTTCCGCTTCAGGAGACCATACAAAAGGGACGCCTTTCCTTAATAGTCTAGTGATGGGGTTACAATGTCAGAGAAATGACCTATAAAGCGCCTATAGAAATTGGCGAATCCTATAAATCGTTGCACCTCCTTAGCTGTGGTAGGAGAAGGCCACTGTACAACTGCTTAAACTTTATGGGGATCCATCTCCAGTCCGTGAGACGATATCACATACCCCAAAAACACTACCTGTGACCTATGGAAAAAACATTTGTCTAGCTTACAAAACAAGAAATTGTCCTTTAGCTTCTGTAAAACAGATTGAACCTGAATGACGTGTTCTTCCCAGGTTGCAGAGTAAACCAGTAAATCGTCAATATAGGCGATCACACATTTGTCTAATAAGTCTTTTAATACATTGTTAATAAAGTATTGGAAAGCTGAGGGTGCATTGCACAAACCGAATGGCATCACTAGATACTCAAATAGCCCGAATTTTGTGCAAAACGCCGTCTTCCACTCATCTCCCTCTTTTACTCTTACAAGATGGTATGCCCCTCGCAGATCTAACTTTGTGGAGAAGTTGGCAGTCTTCACTTGATCGAGTAGAGAAGAGATGAGTGGTAGAGGGTATCGGTCCTTAATGGTAACTGCATTAAGGGAGCGATAGTCAATACAGCACCGCAATCCCCCTTCAGGATGAAGAAGAGAGCAGATGAAGCGGGAGATCTGGACACCCGAATGAAACCGAGCTCCAGCATCTTATCCAAGTATTCCCTCAGATACACGTTTTCTTTCTCTGTCAAAGAGTATACACGACTAGTCGGTATACGAGCTCCTGCCTGTAAATCGATACGGCAGTCATACACCCTGTGAGGGGGTAAACACGTAGCTTCCTTAGCATCAAAAATTGATTGGAATGCTAGATACTCCTCAGGTAATTTGGTATCCGGTTCGTCTATACTGAATTCATTAAAAGAGGTATTCGAAACGAGTTTGTCTTGGTGTCGACTGCAGTCCGGGATATTAGTCTTTTCCTGTAGTATCACCGGGTTCTGAACCTCCATGACACATATATGATCTCTACATGATAAAGACTCAAATCGTACCGTACCCTCTTGCCAATCAATAGACGGGTTATGGAATCGTAACCAGGGAAGGCCTAAAACTACGGGAAATTGAGGTGACAGAATAAGATCAAATTGGAGGTTCTCCCTATGGAGATCCGCTTCTGTCACTATAATGGTGTCGGTAGTATGTGTGATGGGACCTGACTTTAAGGAACTCCCGTCTATGGTGAATACTTCTTCTGCTACGTCTTTCCTTATCATGGTAAGATGATATTTCTGGGCCCAGTGTAGGTCCATAAAGCTTCCCGAAGCACCAGAATCAATCATGATGGGGATTTCTATCTGATGCTGTTCCCATTGCAATAAAGAAGGTATGAAGAAGTGGTTTTGAGTGGGAGAGAGGGAGGAGACTATAGATCCGGAATGACCCGATGCCTTAGCCTCATTTGGCTTCGGGTCCTCTAGTTTTCCGACTTCCTACTTTGTTTTGGTTTGATGGTACATTCCCTTAAAAAATGCCCAGCTTTACCACAATACAAGCAAAGTTTATGGTCTTTCCTTCTCTGTTTCTCTGCTTCGCTTAGAGGACCTTTAATACTCCCAATTTGCATGGGTTCTGTGCTATCAGAAGTGGGTATAGCACCTGCCTCCGGTTCAGTTCTCTTTTCTCTATAGAACGTTCTGTTAAAATCGAACCGTGTCTTGTCCTTCCTTCGTTCTCCTAATCTGTGGTCTAATTTTACCACTAAATCAATTAACTCAGGACATGTTTCAGGGGGATCAACGACATGAGCCAATGCGTCTTTTAATTCCTCACGTAACCCCTTGTAAAACAAAGCGCTACGTTTCTCCCGAGGCCAGTCTGCTTCCGCTACTAGCCTGTTAAAGGTTGCTATATATGTAGGTAGGTCTCTAGTACCCTGCCTCAAATTGAGTAACTCTGTATTGGCTGCTTGTGTGAAGGAATGTTTATCAAACAGTTTGCGTAGTTCACCCCTGAATGTCTCATAATCCAGCAACAGCGGGTCATTCCTTTCGATTAGTGGTATAGCCCAATTGGCAGCCGAACCCCCTAGATAGGAAATCATAAAAGCGACCTTAGCCTGATCTGTAGGAAAACATGTTGTCTTACACATGAAGTGTAGTTGGCATTGGCTTATAAATGCTGCACATTTAGTAGGGTCTCCTGTAAATCTTTCAGGAGGTGCTAGAGGTATTGGGGGTGAAGGAGTGACCACCTGTATAACTGGGTTCTGCGAACCAGAAGCTGCTCCAGCACCGTCTCTATCTAGTCTATCTATTCGACTTGCCAATGCTTGGGTTTCTAATTGTAGACTTCCCATCATGTTGGCTAAATCGTTTAGCGTCACGTCCATGGTGCTTGGGCGGCAAATTCGTAACAAGGCTTCGCGTTCTGTCAAGCTGGTAACTTTGGTTGCCTCGGAAACACCATGGAATTGAAGCACAGTCCTCAACTCCCCCTCACAGGTTCACTCTGCACCAAGATATATATTTACTGGTGACAAAAAGTGATGCCAGTGTGGGGAAATCAGGGAAACAAAACAAGGAAAGGCAGGGAAACACAGGGTCTTGTACACAGGAGGGAAGGGAGTCTGCTCAGGGAACAGGGAGGCTTCTGTTAACCTTTTCCTAGAAGACAAAGAATAGAAGTTAATACCAATCCTATATTTCTACTGGTATATGAGAGAGAGGGGTACATAAGACTACCTGTTCCTTATGTTGTATGTATATTCGTGGATTTCACCAATGTCCTGTTCACTCCACAGAAGAAAGGTAAATAGGGAAAAGATTGCTGGGGACCCTCTGAGTGAGGAATTACTTTGTATATATTCTCCTGTTATCTCCACAACAGAATAGAGAGGATAAGGATGCTGTGTAGACCCTGTGTGGGGTTTTCAGGTCTGCATTCATAAAAATTGGGTCTCCTATATATAATGAGCCCCTGAAAATAAACCGAGAGCTACTTGCTCATCAACATAAACGTTCCCGCTAGGAACTACACCCAAAATATGGCCAAACTCTAGATCCAAACAAGAATGCCAAAAAGACATATAATCGGGATAAAAAGGCAAACGGTATTCGCCTCTAACAAAAAACACGAAGTAGCACAAACTCTCCAGACAATGAATACCTGGAATCGCCAGAAATACTAGATCTGTGTAAGGGATGGGGATCGCCGATAGTAGATTTCCGACGAGACCCGCAAAACGCCACCACCGTGACCCAGAAGCACTGCAGCTACGATGAACCCGGAAGGAACGCGAAGCGTTCTCTGAATATCGATGAAGGACTTTATACATGTTACACGCATGCGCTAACCTCCGCGAATGCGTGTGGGCGGCTCTCTGTGTTTTGCCAACCATCCCCGAAGATAGGAGTGCCAACCACGGTTACGCTGCGAGTACAGGCACAACATTCTCCTCGCCTTCCTGGTCCCTGGCCAGTGACCCAGACTCTGTCCCCTCTGCTTTCAGGTTACTCAGATCTCCGATCCACCCTTGGATCCACCCGGACACTTTCCACTTGGTCGCCTGCAGCACTTTTCAGCAGCTCACCATTGAAATTGATGTTGAAAGCTGACACGAAAAGACACCTATGCACCCGGCTTCCCTGGGTGAGGTAACTCGAGTACTCCGGTGTTCCCATGGGTGTTGAGTTTACAACCTCCTAGTTCTAAAGGGGTTTGCTCCAAGTCCTCTTTTAAGTGTCCTTAATCTGTAATTTTCCAACCGCGACTTTCCCCATAGAAGTTGTATCTATGTCATTCGTGGTTCTTTTTTTTTTTTAACATAACATTTTATTGGAAAGAAAACAGAGTCAGTAAATCAGTCACATTTAGAATGGCACAATAGAAGCAAGATACAAAACAAATATATTGGTACATCAGCGCACAATTCGAGCTAAAGGTCCATCTCTGTCCATGGCTAATTCCAACGTCGGAGAGTCACATAATTCTCCACGGTATTTATTCCAGTATTCCCACTTTGCAGGCAGCCTCTAAGTTTATATATTGTTTTTTCGGCGAGCATACAGCAGTCCATCTCCGCCATCCAACCAACCACCAGTGGTCTTTCAACAGAGCCCCATTTCATAGCTATTGAGCGTTTGGTAAGTAGGAAATCCAGCGCCGCCCACTGTAATTCAAGTTCATTCAGGTCCGTGGCCCCCCATATATTAAGGACACATTCCTTCGGTGACAGCGGAACTGGCTTTCCCAGGGAGTTTCTCATCTTTCGAACAGTCCCCCCCCAGAATTGTTGTATTATCGGACAGTCCCACAAGACATGATAGAAGGTGCCAGATAAGCCGCAGCCCCATAAACACAGGTCGTCGGGACGCCTGCCGATTCTAGCCAATAATGTAGCAGACATGTAGGCCCTATGTAATACCTTCAATTGAATCAATCGGAACCTATGGTTGATTGCTGTCTCTCTAGGGGACATTAGGGCCGCCCGCCAGTCCTCTTCTTCCAGGGGACCTAGGTCTGCCTGCCATTTGTCTCGCAGGGACTGAAAAGTATCAGGGAGATTGTTACATAGTTTTCGGTAGGTGTAAGAGATGGCCTTTGAGGGGAGAGGTTCCGAAAGCAGTCTGTCCTCCAAGGGGGAGGTCTCAGGTACGGAGGAGAGATCGGGTATAGCAGTGAGGATAGCATGTCTGATTTGGAGGTAGCGAAACAGTTCTGTTCATGCGAGGGAGTGCTTGGTTTGTAAATCCTCAAATGTCAGTAGTTTGCCTTTGTGTATTAGGTCTCCCACCGTCGATATTCCTATCGTGTCCCAGCGGTCGAATCCCAAGTGGAAGCAAAGGGAGCCTAACTGTTGCGATGACCACAATGGCGTCGCTTTGGTGATTTTGTCCGACCAGCCCAGACACCTGTTGGCCCTATGCCAGATTGTGACTGTTTGTGCCATTGGTCCCACGTATCTCTTCCTGACTGGTTTACTGTAGAGGGCCCCGAGGTAGCCCTCACGCCCCGTCTGGCATCCGTCTAGGTGGAAGGCTGGATTCAGGGGTGACCCATGGATCCAGTGGTTGGTGGCCACCAGCTGTGATGACCAATAGTAAAGACGCAGGTTAGGCAAGGCGATGCCCCCATCATACCAACTCTGGATGAGCTTTTGGAGGGCAATACGGGCCGCCCCGCCGTCCCACAGCAGAAGCCGTATGTCATTGTCCACAGCGTTAAAATAGGAGTCAGGAATCGGGAAAGGACAGTTCTGCAGGGCATACAAGAAGCGCGGGAGCGCCAACATCTTAAATAAGGCCGCCCTGCCAGGGAGGGAGAGTGGTAGGGATCGCCAGTGGGCTACGTCACTATGTAGCCGACGCAGGGGGCCCAGTAAATTCCGGACATAGAATAATGTGGAATCTGGGGTAACAAAGATACCAAGGTATTTAAAGCCATCCTGAGCTATCCTAATAGTAAATCCTCGGGGTAGTCGGGGTGGGGGGCCGTGTAGCATATATAGTGTTGGTTTAGACCAGTTGATCGAATAGCCCGAATATTTCCCGAAGTTGGTGAGGACATGGAATAGGCTATTAATTGAGGAGCGAGGGGAGGTGACGTATACCAGGATGTCGTCGGCATAGAGGGAGATTTTGTCGGTTGTCTCAGCATTCCATTGGAGGCCTCTGATGGAAACATCAGTGCGGATCCAGTGGGCCAGGGGTTCCAGGGTGAGAGCAAAGAGTAGCGGCGACAGGGGGCAGCCTTGTCGGGTCCCCCTGTGAAGTTCGAACCGGCGAGACGTGTGATTTTTTACCCGCACCTGGCCCAATAGGCCTGTATAGAGGAGCCGTACCCATTGGATGAATTTGGGTCCAAAGCCAAATATGAGCAGGACCTCAAAGAGGTAGGACCACTCAATTGAGTCGAACGCCATCGTGGCGTCGAGGGACAGAATGGCGGCGTCTTGCTGTAAAATAGGTTGCCGACTCAGTACAATATTGACTCTTCTTAAATTCAGGGCCGTATTTTGTCCTGGAAGGAAGCCCGACTGGTCGTCGTGGATGAGGGAAGGAAGCACTACAAGGAGCCGGTTGGCTAGAAGCTTGGCGAGGATCTTGGCCTCCACGCTAATCAGAGAGATCGGTCTATAGGAATTGCAATCAGTGGGTGATGTCAGTCGTGGTTCTTATACCACTTTCTTAATATATGGTTTGGTACACATCTAGGGCTCAAAGTATGTTGTGCTAATTTACTGTGTGCTAAATAGGTGTACTGATTGTACTTTTACCTCTAGCATCCTAAAGAGACTAGAAGGATGTGTTTAGAATAAATACATATATTTTATATAAATACCTGGTGTGGTTCTCTTTTCATTTGGTCCTTCATGAGCTTATAGACTGGTAAAACAAGCTGCTTTACATTCCTTCAAGACTTAGCCTGAAGGCTGCTCTCCACAGCTACCACTAGGATAGCTTTCTATATAGGTTGTCTTAAAACCTACCATCAATAAGGGTCGTTTGGACTGGTGCAAGGTGCCCACTAGAATAGTGGACAGAATATGCCAGGCCAACTTCTCACACAGTGCTGCTAGCTGCTTCTTTGGCGCAGTCAATAATTCTTCATTCTAAGTCCTCTAGGCAGTGTTGTTAGCTGTTCTCCGGTGCCAGTGGTAATTCCTCATTCTAAGTGCTCTAAACAGTATTGTTACCATCATCTCTATTCCCAGTGGTAATTCCTCAGTCTTAGTCTTCTAGCCAGTGCTGCAGCTGTGCCTCTATTCCCAGTAGTAATTTCTCATTCAAAGTCCTCTTGTCAGTGCTGCTAGCTGCTTCTCTGGTATCATCTGTAATTCCTCATTCTAAGTGCTCTACACAGTGCTGCAGCCGCTTCTTTGGTCCTGTCAGTAATTCCTCCATTCTAAAACATCTAGACAATGCTGCGGCTGTGTCTCTGGTCACAGTGGTACTTTCTCATTCTAAATCCTCAAGGCAGTGCTGCAGCTGTGCCTTTGTTCCCAGTGTCAATATCTCAATCTAAGTCCTCTAGACGGTGCTGCTAGGTGGTTCTCTGGTCTCGTCTGTAATTCCTTATTCTAAGTCCTATACACAGTGCTGCAGCTGTTTCTTCTGTCAGTTATTTCTCCATTCTTAGCCCTCTAGACAGTGCTTCAGATGTGTCTCTGGTCACAGTGGTAATTCCTCATTCTAAGTCCTCTATACAGTGCTGCTAGCTGCTTCTCTGGTCCCAGAGGCAATTTCTAATTTTTAGTTCTCAAGGCAGAACTGCTAGCTGCTTATCTGGCCCCAGATGTAATTCCTCATTCTAAGTTATCTAGATCGTGCTGGGAGCTGCATCTCTATTCCCAGTGGTAACTCCTCATTCCAAGTCCACTAGGCAGTGCTGCTAGCTGTTTATCTGGTCCTGTCTGCAATTCCTCATTCTAAGTCCTCTAGACAGTGCTGCTAGATGCTACTCTGGTCTCATCAGTAATTCCTCGTTCTAAGTCCTCCACACAGTACTGCAGCTGCGTATTTGGTCCCAGTGGTAATTCCTCATTCTTAGTCCTCTTGCTAGTGCTGCTAGCTTCTTCTCTGGTCCCAGTGGTAATTCCTCATTCTAAGTCCTCTAGACAGTGCTGTGGCTGCTTCTCTGGTCCCAGTGGTAATTCCTCATTCTTAGTCCTCTACACACTGCTGCAGCTGCTTCTCTGTTCCTAGTGGTAATTCCTCATTCTAAGTCCTCTAGACAGTGCTGCAGCTGCATCTTTGGTCCTGTCAGAAATTCCTCATTCTAAGTCCATTAGACAGAGCTGCTAGCTGCTACTCTTGTCCCGTCTGTAATTCCTCAAACTAAGTCCTCTAGGCAGTGCTGCAGCTGTGTCTCTGGTCCCAGTGATAATTTCTCATAGTCAGTCCTCAGCCAGTGCTGCAGCAGCTTCTCTGGACCCAGTAGTAATTTGTCTTTCTTAGTACTCTAGGCAGTGCTGCTAGCTGCTTCTCTAGCCCCTTCAGTAATTCCTAATTCTAAGTCCTCTAGACAATGCTGCTAGCTGCGACTCTGGTCCCGTCTGCAATTCCTCATTCTAAGTCCTCTAGGCAGTGCTGCAGCTGTGCCTCTGTTCCCAAGAGTAATTCCTCATTCTAAATCCTCTAGACAGGGATGTTAGCTGCTTCTTTGGTCCTGTCAGTAATTCCTCCATTCTAAGCTACCTAGACAGTGCTGCAGCTGTCTCTGGTCACAGTGGTAATTAATCATTCCAAGTCCTCTAGACAGTGCTGCTAGCTGCTACTCTGGTCCCGACTGCAATTCTTCATTCTAAGTTCTCTAGGCAGTGCTGCAGCTGTGCCTCTGTTCCCAGTGGTAATTCCTCATTCTAAGTCCTCTAGACAGTGCTGCTAGCTGCTTCTCTGGTCTCATCTGTAATTCCTCATACTAAGTTCTCTAGGCAGTGCTGCAGCTGTGTCTCTGGTCACAGTGATAATTCCTCATTCTTAGTCCACTGGAGAGTGCTGCTAGCTGCTTCTCTGGTCTCATCTGTAATTCTTCATTCTAAGTCCTATACAAAGTGCTTCAGCTGCTTCTTTGGTCCTGTCGGTAATTCCTCCATTCTAAGTCCTCTAGACAGTGCTGTAGCTGCATCTTTGATCCTGTCAGTAATTCCTCATTCTAAGTCCACTAAACAGTGCTGCTAGCTTCTACTCTGGTCCCGTCTGTAATTCCTCAATCTAAGTTCTCTAGGCAGTGCTGCAGCTGTGTCTCTGGTCACAGTGATAATTCCTCATTCTCAGTCCACTGGAGAGTGCTGCTAGCTGCCACTCTGGTCTCATCTGTAATTCTTCATTCTAAGTCCTATACAAAGTGCTGCAGCTGCTTCTTTGGTCCTGTCAGTAATTCCTCCATTCTAAGTCCTATATATAGTGCTGCAGCTGTGTCTCTGGTCACAGTGATAATTCCTCATTCTAAGTGCTCTAGACAGTGCTGCTGGCTGTGCCACCGGCCATAGTGGTAATTCCTTATTCTAAGTCCTCTAGGTAGTGCTGAAGCTGTGTTTCAGTTCCCCTTTGTAATTGCTTGTTCTTAGTCCTCAAGCCAGTGCTGCTAACTGTGTCGCTGTTCTCAGTGGTAATTCCTCATCCATAGTCCTCTAGGTAGTCCTGCTAGCTATTTCTCTGGCCCCAACAGTAATTCCTCATTCTAAGTCCTCTAGACAATGTTGTTAGCTGCAGCTCTATTCCCAGTTGTAATTCCTCATTCTTAGTCATCTAGCCAGTGCTGCTAGCTGTTTCTCTGGTCCTAGTGGTAATTCCTCATTCTAAGTCTTGTAGCCAGTGCTGCAGCTGCTTCTCTGGTTCCAGTGATAATTCCTCACTCTCAGTCCACTAAGCAATGATGCTAGCTAATTCTATGGCCCCTTCGGTAATACCTCATTCTAAGTCCTCTAGACAATGCTGCTAGCTGCTACTCTGGTCCTGACTGCAATTCCTCGTTCTAAGTCCTCTAGGCAGTGCTGCAGCTCTGCCTCTGTTTCCAGTGGTAATTCCTCATTCTAAGTCCTCTATACAGTGCTGCTAGCTGCTTCTCTGGTCCCAGTGGCAATTTCTAATTTTTAGTTCTCAAGGCAGAACTGCTAGCTGCTTATCTGGCCCCAGATGTAATTCCTCATTCTAAGTTATCTAGATAGTGCTGGGAGCTGCATCTCTATTCCCAGTGGTAACTCCTCATTCCAAGTCCACTAGGCAGTGCTGCTAGCTGTTTATCTGGTCCTGTCTGCAATTCCTCATTCTAAGTCCTCTAGACAGTGCTGCTAGATGCTACTCTGGTCTCATCAGTAATTCCTCGTTCTAAGTCCTCCACACAGTACTGCAGCTGCGTATTTGGTCCCAGTGGTAATTCCTCATTCTTAGTCCTCTTGCTAGTGCTGCTAGCTTCTTCTCTGGTCCCAGTGGTAATTCCTCATTCTAAGTCCTCTAGACAGTGCTGTCGCTGCTTCTCTGGTCCCAGTGGTAATTCCTCATTCTTAGTCCTCTACACACTGTTGCAGCTGCTTCTCTGTTCCTAGTGGTAATTCCTCATTCTAAGTCTCTAGACAGTGCTGCAGTTGCATCTTTGGTCCTGTCAGTAATTCCTCATTCTAAGTCCATTAGACAGAGCTGCTAGCTGCTACTCTTGTCCCGTCTGTAATTCCTCAAACTAAGTCCTCTAGGCAGTGCTGCAGCTGTGTCTCTGGTCCCAGTGATAATTTCTCATAGTCAGTCCTCAGCCAGTGCTGCAGCAGCTTCTCTGGACCCAGTAGTAATTTGTCTTTCTTAGTACTCTAGGCAGTGCTGCTAGCTGCTTCTCTAGCCCCTTCAGTAATTCCTAATTCTAAGTCCTCTAGACAATGCTGCTAGCTGCGACTCTGGTCCCGTCTGCAATTCCTCATTCTAAGTCCTCTAGGCAGTGCTGCAGCTGTGCCTCTGTTCCCAAGAGTAATTCCTCATTCTAAATCCTCTAGACAGGGATGTTAGCTGCTTCTTTGGTCCTGTCAGTAATTCATCCATTCTAAGCTACCTAGACAGTGCTGCAGCTGTCTCTGGTCACAGTGGTAATGAATCATTCCAAGTGCTCTAGACAGTGCTGCTAACTGCTACTCTGGTCCCGACTGCAATTCTTCATTCTAAGTTCTCTAGGCAGTGCTGCAGCTGTGCCTCTGTTCCCAGTGTTAATTCCTCATTCTAAGTCCTCTAGACAGTGCTGCTAGCTGCTTCTCTGGTCTCATCTGTAATTCCTCATACTAAGTTCTCTAGGCAGTGCTGCAGCTGTGTCTCTGGTCACAGTGATAATTCCTCATTCTTAGTCCACTGGAGAGTGCTGCTAGCTGCTTCTCTGGTCTCATCTGTAATTCTTCATTCTAAGTCCTATACAAAGTGCTTCAGCTGCTTCTTTGGTCCTGTCGGTAATTCCTCCATTCTAAGTCCTCTAGACAGTGCTGTAGCTGCATCTTTGGTCCTGTCAGTAATTCCTCATTCTAAGTCCACTAAACAGTGCTGCTAGCTTCTACTCTGGTCCCGTCTGTAATTCCTCAATCTAAGTTCTCTAGGCAGTGCTGCAGCTGTGTCTCTGGTCACAGTGATAATTCCTCATTCTCAGTCCACTGGAGAGTGCTGCTAGCTGCCACTCTGGTCTCATCTGTAATTCTTCATTCTAAGTCCTATACAAAGTGCTGCAGCTGCTTCTTTGGTCCTGTCAGTAATTCCTCCATTCTAAGTCCTATATATAGTGCTGCAGCTGTGTCTCTGGTCACAGTGATAATTCCTCATTCTAAGTGCTCTAGACAGTGCTGCTGGCTGTGCCACCGGCCATAGTGGTAATTCCTTATTCTAAGTCCTCTAGGTAGTGCTGAAGCTGTGTTTCAGTTCCCCTTTGTAATTGCTTGTTCTTAGTCCTCAAGCCAGTGCTGCTAACTGTGTCGCTGTTCTCAGTGGTAATTCCTCATCCATAGTCCTCTAGGTAGTCCTGCTAGCTATTTCTCTGGCCCCAACAGTAATTCCTCATTCTAAGTCCTCTAGTCAGTGCCGTTAGCTGCTTCTCCGGTCCCAGCAGTCATTCCTCATTCTAAGTGCTCTAGACAATGTTGTTAGCTGCAGCTCTATTCCCAGTTGTAATTCCTCATTCTAAGTCTTGTAGCCAGTGCTGCAGCTGCTTCTCTGGTTCCAGTGATAATTCCTCACTCTCAGTCCACTAAGCAATGATGCTAGCTAATTCTATGGCCCCTTCGGTAATACCTCATTCTAAGTCCTCTAGACAATGCTGCTAGCTGCTACTCTGGTCCTGACTGCAATTCCTCATTCTAAGTCCTCTAGGCAGTGCTGCAGCTCTGCCTCTGTTTCCAGTGGTAATTCCTCATTCTAAGTCCTCTAGACAGTGCTGCTAGCTGCTTCTCTGGTCTCATCTGTAATTCCTCATTTTAAGTTCTCTAGACAGTGCTGCAACTGCATCTTTGGTCCTGTCAGTAATTCCTCATTCTAAGTCCACTTGAGGTACCGGAATCGATTTCTCATTATGCAATACCTATAATCGATTTGTTATGATTAGTCTGATGTCACTAAATACCTTAGTTAGATATACGTACACATTAACATTATAGTATTCACCATAATAGCCTTGCACCAATACACGCACGAATGCCCTATTGTGGCCTCGCTAAAAGCATTGCATTAACTAGGCCCCATTCCTGTCTTGCACCCGAGTTTGCCCCCTGAGAAATATCCCAACTGTTGCTAAAACCGCTGTTTCAGCTCGTTAGGCCTGCCAAGGTCGTAGGTAGCAGAAGAGAAGACCGATAAGCACATTCCGGGAGGGGTGCGGGGCGGGCTGTCTCAAGACCGCAGAAGGGAGTCACCCGTTCGACCTTGCTAAATCTAGGATGAGCGAAACCAGGAGTGCATTGTGTGCCATATATGGACTTTCCTTTTTCTGTCTGTGCCAGCCTGTACCAATTTGTATTTTTCCATGTTGGGTTATGCTGATGCCAATGCAACTGTATATATGTGATGTACTGACAAGCTGCCAAGAGTCTTCTTGGCGGACCTCGTGGGGAGAGGTCGCAAGGAGCTCCTCTGACAGAGTTTTGTTTGTTATAATAAATGCTTGGACCTTCTACACTGCCAACCGACTGATTATTGGTAATTGGGTTTACTGTACTATAATTGGGTGGTGGTAAATATTTTTCGGTACTTCAGTTGGCGACTCTGCCGGGACTCCGCGTTGGGGCTGTCCCTGTGTATGCACAGACAGCCCGAGGGACATTGAAAAGGGGTACCCTCGATCGGGGGGGTTTTCAGACTAAACCAACAAGAATTTGGGGTTTGCTCTGCCCTCCCGATCCAGAGGACCTCAGCTGCTAATAGCCCCACGCCGGAGTCCTTCGGGCGTGACCCGAGACCAGCCACGTTGATTTTATCGAGAGTTGGCAGTGGAGAACGTTCAATCAGACCTGCGTGCACCAGGTGAGTGTTGTGTCTCGTTATATGTTAAACTACGTCTGCAGATCTGGATATTGGTACTTAGCATTGGGTGACCTGTGGTCACGGAGAAACTCTGAATTAGCATTTGGTACGAGGAGACTCTGGATAGGGGGTCCGACGGGGGCAATGGTGAGATTGCACGTGCGGACGCTCCTGGTGTCTTTTGTGTAAGAAATACTGGAGATAAGGATTGCACGCCTCAGGGGAACTGCGGTTCTCGCTCGGCCGGACTGTTCTCGGGAAAGCCGATGGTTGAGATTGGGTAGCATCCGGACAAATCTGGAGCGGCGCTTAAACGCGGGCTCAGCCAGAATAGTTCGGGAGGTGAACCATGAATACTGTCGGATGGCCTGTAGGCCGGTCTGTGGTTTAAAACCTGTGTGACTATCTCCAAGCAGTCTGAGGACGAGACTGTTGTTGGAAACGTTCTTTGCAGCATTTTGATTAGTAGCAGAAGAGTTCTCCATAGGTGGGAGTCGACGGGCTCCACCTTTTTGATTGCATTTATTTGTGGGTTTTTGGTACGTTTTGTGTTTTCATGTTATGTCCTTTTAAAGCTGTACAATGCAAGACATGAGCGGGTTTTGAATGACAAACATGGCCATGAGAATGAAAGCGCTGTGATTGATTGGCAGTTGGTTCTGTTATTTTTGTACTAAACTTCATTTCTTTTCAGCTGAAATAAAACAAAAGAAAGGGACATGCTGTGTCTTAGCAAATTATGTTTTGGTTGTGTCCGCAGCGATGATGTAAGGCTGGACGAGAGTCAGCCAGCTCCCCCAGAGGGGACACCCAGCCATGATATGTATTGCAAGCATGGTATTGGCCCCCTTATTTTTAATTCCTTATGGCACAAGTACACTAAGGATAACGTAGAATTGCAGTGGCCAAAAACTGGGTCATTTGATGAAAAGAAGCTTCAATATTTACAAGAGCGCCTTTTTGTTAAACGAAGTCGATAGTCTATGTTCGACACTCTTAACAAATGGCAGAAAGAAGCAAAACGGAGGCGCATTCGATCAGAGAAGCTCCTCAAGATAGAGCAAGGACAGACTATAACACAGAAAGCTATCGCCCATGACAAAAACAAAATAGAGAGAAATATTGAAATTGCAGATAGACAATTTAGGTTACAAGTGGACAAAAGCTATGTAACTCGAGAAGGAACGGAAGATGAGATAGAGGAGCTGCTGGATGTGAGGCCTCCTCCGCCGTACGCCCCACAGCGCGTATATCCCGCCATACCTGTCCCGCCCGAAGCCAGGTCACGAGCATCAGCCCCAGAGGAGCAGGGCTCTATTACCTCCGGGCGAAATGACGGTGTTCCTCCTCCTCCTGGAGGGAACCTGGCCATGCTTGTCCCCGATTCCATGCAGGCACTAGCACCCCCTCATATACAACTAAGTTCCCCAACTCCCGAGTGGGTTTCTCCCTCGATCGGTGCCGCGCCCGGCGAGTCGGAACAAACTCCGAGGGGGGCAGCTGGGGGAATGGACGGCAAACCACTATTCACTAGATCATCCGTGGGATATGGGGAGAAAGAGGTGCTAGAAGATCAGGCCTTTAGATGGATAAGGAGCGACGTGTACTCTGCAACCGACATATGGAGTACGGTCAAGGATATAGAACCGGTCATGCAGCAACACGTGATATTCCAGATGTCTAATTCACTCATTTGGTCCTGGGAAGTCAGCTTCAGGGACGGGACTGCCCCTCAGATATTGTATAATATCCGGGACTGGGCCCATAAATTCAGTCTAACACCGAATGAGGTATTTAAGAATATAGATACCCTGGTTCAATACCGAAGGAGACTGTTTTTGAAGAGTCCACAGTGGACTACTCAGCATCCCATGCGAGAGGTTCATCCCATTTATCATCCCGAGGTCCCTGAACAGCGAGATGATAATCAGGCAATCACACAGGCAGGGATAAAAGCTAGGTTCCAGAAACAATGGGTTTACACTCCATGGAAAAGAAGTGAGGTCCTAGCACTGAAATCCCAACTACCTGACCCCCGAAAGAATCCTACCGCCTACTATAAAGAATTGACTGAGGCAGCTGCCTCTGCTGTAATGACCTTAGCAGATGTTGAATTGTTCTTTGGGTTACTTGTACCTATTGACATATGGCGACAGGTGCACGACTCTAATCATGTTGAGCTAGAGGGGACATGGGAGGAGTTGAGAGGCTGGGACCAGGATCGCAAACCAGGGGACAAACCGAGGGCCGAAATAACGTCTCTACCGGCAAAAATAATAACTTTTATGCATACTCTGATTCTGCCTAGAAAGGTTGACTGGGATAAATTGTCCGCTTGTCGGCAGAAGAAGGAGGAAAGTGTGTCCGATTTCTTCACAAGGTTCGAGGAAGTTTTTATTGATTTTAGTGGGCAAGATTTGGCAACTGAAGGTGGAACTAGATTGTTTGTTAACAGATTCGTTACGAACTTGGCCCCAGAGATTTCTGCACGATTAGAAGCAGCAGATAGTACATGGACTACCTCTACCCCGTCCGTAATCCTAAGCATGGCCCAGTACTATGAACATAGAGAGAACGAAAATAAAGAAAAGGTGGAAAAGAAAACGAAAGATCTTAAGACTCGAGTATTGTTGCAGCAAGTAGGGGGGGTACAAGGAGGGGGGAGAGGAGGCCGAGGAACTATGTCCAGAGGGGCGGGAACAGGCAGGGGTGCGGGAGGAGCCCCGACAATAGGTTTGAACCAGTGTTCTTATTGTAGGGAGGAAGGACACTGGAAAGCACAGTGTCCGTTTTTGCTTGCCCAGAACGGAGCGGTCCGAGGGCGGGGGCGAGGACGAGGCGGCCCCAACCGAAGTGATATGCACAAAGAAGAAAGACCAGGCAAGTCGGAAAAGAACCATTTTGATTGTCCCCAAAGCAGACAGTACTATCACGAAGGTTATGAATACGAGGATCAAGACGCATACGCGACAGCATAGGACAGCCAAGGACAGAGTAGGGGCCAAGTGTCGATTCCGGTCAATCAAAGGGGACCTTATGTAAAAGGGGAAGTGTTGGGGACCTCTGAGAATTTCCTAATTGACACAGGAGCAATGAATAGTTCAGTTGCTCGATCATTGGTTCCAGGGGCGGCTCTGTCCAGGCAAAATAATGTTTCAGTGGGATTCTCGGGAGTCCCAGTTGTCAGCCCCATCTCTAGACCTCTCCCTTTCACGATCGGTCCGGCCACCATTGACACTCCTTTACTACTGACCTTACATTGCGGGGAGAATTTGTTAGGATTAGATATGCTAAAGAAATTAAATGCAACAATTCATTGCTCTGCGGACGGGGTTTATTTCACGATCCGACCCTATGCTGATCATGTGAAACAATGTTTCGCTAAAGGTGAACGCCTTCCGTCTGAGTTCGATGGCATTCCCGCCACACTTTGGGCAATAGGGGATGCGGATGTGGGTAAACTGGATATTCCTCCGGTTCACATTACGTTGAAGCAAGGCGCAAAATTCCCACGCATCCCGCAGTATAAAATAGCACCAGCAGGAGAACGAGCGTTGCTGCGCATTATTCAGGACCTGGTCGATAAAGGAGTGGTAGAAGAAACGGCTGCCAATATTTGCAATAGTCCGATCCTCCCCATTTTGAAAAGGAACTCTGATGATAGTGAGCAGGGTGCTGCTTACCGTTTTGTGATTGATCTGAGAGCTGTTAACAAAATAGTGGTGCCACAGTATCCCGTGGTGACCGACATCACCACGATTCTTACAATGATCCCACCAACTGCCCAATATTTTTCGGTCATTGACCTGAAAAATGCTTTCTTCAGCATTCCCATCCATCCTGATAGCAGACAGATCTTCGGATTCTCGTTATCTGGTTGAAGCTTCCGCTTCTGTCGCGTACCTCAAGGTTATACTGAGAGTCCGAGCATATATAGCCAAGCCCTTAAGGCTTTGCTGGATGACCTGGATCTGCCGAGTGGCAATGTACTGTTGCAATATGTGGACGATCTGCTCATTGCCTCCGACACGGAGGAGGGTTGTAAGGCTGCCACGGTTAAATGATTGCATCATCTGGCCGCTAAGGGGAACAAGGTATCCCTATCAAAATTCCAATACTGTCGACAGGAGGTGACCTACCTCGGTCATCTACTATCGAAGGAGGGTAGACGACTAACACCTGAATGCATCACGACTATTTCTAACATGTCTGTTCCTTGCACGCAGCGTGAAGTTCGCACTTTTCTTGGCATCACCTCTTACTGTCGCCAATGGATACCTAATTTTTCCCTTCTTGCTAAACCTTTGTTGCACTTGACTACGAAAGATGTGCATGAACCCCTACCCTGGACGAATGAATGTCAGCATTCTTTTGACTCTCTCAAAACTGCTTTGTGTTCTGCTCCTGTTTTGGGCACTCCTGACTATGGTAAACCTTTTGTACTATATGTACACAAGGTCGACGGTTGTTCATTGTCAGTGTTAACGCAGGACTTTGGTGGTAAGCAAAGACCGTGCGCTTACTTGTCAGCCACATTGGATAATGTTGCAAGAGCGCTTCCTAGCTGTCTGAGGGCCACAGCGGCTGTCGCAGTGGCAATCCAGCAGTCGGAAGGACTGGTCTTGAATTCTAATTTGACCGTGATGGTACCGCATGCTGTGGACACATTGCTAAATAAAACCAAAACGCAACACCTTACAAGTGCACGTCTCACCGGATATGAATTGACATTGTTCGCACCACACATTACGATCACTCGATGTGCAACATTGAACCCTGCCACGTTGTTACCACTCCCTATGAGTGAACATGTTACAGATCTCCATGACTGCATTCATCGTACCAAAGAAGAAACCAAAGGCAGAGTTGACCTTACTGACACCCCTCTAGATGACCCTCAAGGGGAGTTATTTGTGGATGGGTCTTGTTTTAAGCTAGCAGATGGAACAACAACGGCTGCATATGCAATCACAACTTTGAAAACGATTGTTGAGACGTTACGAGTACCTCACCGGTCAGCCCAGGCTGCTGAACTCATGGCCTTGTTGCGAGCCTGTGAGTTGAGTGAAGGACTCGAAGTCAACATTTACACGGACAGCCAATACGCCTTTGGCGTGGCCCATAGCTTTGGGCGGCTGTGGAGGGAGCGGGGTTTCCTTACTTCCCATGGCCAGAAAATTCTGAATGGTCCCTTGGTTGTACGACTGTTGCATGCCCTCACCTTACCCAAGAAGGTAGCCATCATCAAGTGCTGTGCACACAAAGCAATAGTGGATGGAGTGGGGGAGGGAAATGCTTTCGCAAACCAGGTGGCTAGGCAGACAGCACAAACCCCGATGTCAACTATGTTCGTAAATACCTCTGCAAGATGGGTGGAGGACTCTGAATTGTTTGATAATACTATGGAAAGTGTGAGAGTGTTGCAGAAGGAAGCCACCCCCGCAGAATTAGAGAGATGGGAAACGGAGGTAGGAAGGTTGGATGAAAATAATTGTTGGATTGATTTGACCGAAAAACAGAGATGGCTATTGCCTAATGCACTAGTACAGGCTGTTGTGACTATGGCACACGGACCGGCACACACAGGAGTGAAAGGTATCTGCGGGCTCCTGGACCCAGTTTGGAACAACCCTAATATTCAAAGGACGGCTGTCCGGTTGGTCCAATACTGTATGGTCTGTTTACAACACAATCCAGGGAAAGGGGAAAGTGTCTTGAGCGGGACTTTTGCACCTCCCTCATTGCCTTTTGAAGTGCTCCAAATGGACTACATCCATATGGAGCGCGTCAATAATTTGAAATATGTTCTGGTGGTGGTATGTGCTTTTAGCAAATGGGTTGAAGCCTATCCCACCAAAGAGAATACTGCAATGGCCACAGCAAAATCCCTCTTAAAAGAGTTTGTGCCCCGCTTTGGATTGACCCGTTTGATCTGGTCGGACAATGGGGGGCACTTCCATGGGGCCCTTGTCAAGCATATCTTTGAGGGTCTACACATTAAACAGAAGTTCCACGCTGCCCGACATCCGCAATCAGCAGGGCTCGTGGAAAAATATAACGGCATCCTTAAGCTCAAAATGGCAAAAATACAGGAAAGCACTGGGTTAAAATGGCCTGACACCTTGCCTTTAGCTCTCATGTCATTACGCGTTACCCCACATTCTCGTTCTGGCCTCTCCCCGTATGAGATAATATTTGGTAGGCCTGCTAATGTATGGGGGGTACCCAGACCACGTTCTTTTGCAGATATTGAATCTCCTATGTTGATTGATTACCTTTATGCTCTGACTAAAGACATTCGTTCTGTTCATCAGCAGGTAGCTTCTGTACTGCAGCCGCTGCCAGAGGGCCCCGGTCATCGACTGCAACCCGGTCAATGGGTATTGGTGAAGAAATTTGAGCGTGATACCAGTTTGGCTCCAAGGTGGTCCGGGCCACACCAAATACTCTTGGCCACCAGGACGGCGGTTAAAGTAGATGGGAGAAAGCATTGGATACATGTCTCCCATCTAAAGAAACTGCCTCTTCCGCTTCCTTTCGATCAGCAACGCCCAGGGTGAATTCTGACGCAGGAAACAGAGAGAGCCGCTGCACTTATACCCTTTTCGGACGCCTGCGAGATTGAACCGAGGCTAGGGGAGGAGAAGTCGGGACCAGATGACTTGGTCCCTACTAAGTCTGCAAAAGCTTTGAATCCTGCTATCAGTACCCCGGCAAGTGAAAGTTCTCATGTGCGTGAAGCACCTGGCATCCTTTTTCCGGATCAGGAAGTGCCGGGTAATGTGCGATACAATCTGCGGCCAAGAAAGCCAAAACACGGCACCTCAGACCCCATCCTCAGGAGATAGGGAAAGACTGAATTGCAGAAGACAGGGTTTGCTAGTTTTTTTGGTCTGAGGGGCTGAGCGAGACACTGGACTGAACACGTTGAGAGCTGGAACTCTGATCATTGTGCTCTGTTCAGAAAGAAGACTCACATCCGCATCAGGGGCCTAGGTTGTGCAACGGAGGTAAACTGGAGCACTACTGGTTGGTTTTGTCTGGGATGAACGATAGGAGTACACCTGTGAGACTCTGACGGATACAGGAAGAAGAACCCTCTGGCAGGACGGACTGCTAGGCCTACTTTGGACTTTTAGCTAGGAATGTACCCTTTTGGTCGTATTGTTTTAGAAGAAGAATTCCCGATTGCCCCACGATACGTACCCTTTTATGAGCCAATGTTTTCCACATGGACCACGAAGGTCAAGGTAGCATTCATAGTGGTTATAGCTGTTATTGTAGCATTGTTTATGGGCTTGTTCGTATATTTAGAACATAAATATCCTTTGCAGAAATTGTTGCCATCCACTGCTGCACCCTCGGAGCATTTTCTGTTTACGTTGGCACCTCACAAAGAAAGACATCGTCAGCAATATGCTAAAAATGTATTTGTTGAAATGCTTCATCAAACACACAGTGTCACCAACACTACTGATTGCTGGGTTTGTGGGCTTCTACCGTCTGTGGTGCGCAATCATGATCTATTTCTCTCACGACCGTTATCCTATCTGGGCAGCTGTGAGGCTTGGTACAAATTGTTTTTAGCAATATACCGACACTGGGGCGAGCATCGCAGGGATTTCAATGTTAATGAACATAATATCATCCTAGACTATGTTCGAGCACACTATGGTTTCAACCGGACAGGAAATGGGGGGCGGGGAGCGATAGACCCACAAGCTTGTATCCAGCTGTACTTGGTAACTATGAATAAGACTTGGTTGCAAGATGAACTTTCTGATTTCAGGGACTTTAATGCTTCACAATACTTTCAGCTGTTTATTGAACGTAATGTTACAAGAGATCGTACTGTACCCATTCCTATTTTGAATGTTTCTGCTGCATTTTGTGTGCAAGGAGTGGGCCGGATACAGATGGGAGATAGTATCTGTAATTATACATTTCGTCTGAAGAAACGCATTAGCCCCCCCTTTGATAACTCCACCTAATGTGTATTTTGTTTGTGGAAAGCATGTATATACTTGGTTGCCACGCAATTGGGCGGGACGTTGCTATTTATCTTTCCTCTTCCCGCCAGTATACATAGCACCGTCTGATTACCATAAGACGCATCAGCTATATCCAGCACGATCACTCCCACTCCCTGTAAGCACCACCCCTAAGCATGGGCGTAAAATCCGCAACGCTCGCGGATTTTTCGGATTTTCGGCAAATTCGCAATCCGCGAACTCTCGCGAATTTGTCGAAAATCCGTGAATCCACTCGCGGCGGATTTTTTGCTTGGTTGCGGCACGCGGCGTGGTGCACGGCGTTCACTTTCCGTCATTAAGCGTTTGCCGAGTTGTTTTTCTCGATCATATTTTGCGAGTGCTGCGCCATTTTGGATCTTGCTGCGTGATCCCGCGGGAGTTTGGCGCCCGCGAATACGTAATCGCGGCTTGCCACCTTGCACAGCACACCTCGCGAGAGTTCGCAATTGCGAACACGTAGTTGCGGCGGAAAGGAACAATCTCGCACTCGCGAAATAGAGATTTTGCAATTCTGCACAAGAAATCTACCAGCAAACAGGATAAACCTTCAGAAAATCATGATTTTTATCAGAATCACTCCTCAGGTTGACATTTGCATGGCCTTTTTTTTGCAAGGAGTCCATTTTTGGGGGGGGGAGGGAAGGAAGTGCCCCACAGTCTCCAACTTCCTGTTCCTGTCCAGCAGGCTCCTCCCAGTGCTTTGTCCATCTCCTGGTCACTTTCATTTGGATCTGGAGCTGGAAGGATTACTTTTTGTGGGTGCTGCTGGATATTTGGATTTGAGGCCTTTTTGACTTTCTTTGGATCACTTTTGGATTAGAAATCAACTTTCACAAGTAAGTTTGTTTGGGGCATTACAGTTGCTGCAACTACAATTTTGGAACTTTTTCAGAACATTAAATAAATTATATTGTGGGTAGCCACAGTATCCAGTAGGACCAGGGTTGGTTAAGGGTGCATGATACAACAGTTTTGTTGAATTTAAACACCATTGAGGCCATGGATGGGCTGGGATTGTGCTTATTTTTGTTGTTTTTGTCGTTTTTTTTGGGCTGCTGGTGGGGCCTTTTGCCCAGGGGTGGTGGTGCATGGACTGAGTGTGCCTGTGGTGTGGTCTCACTCTCTTTAATGTAAACATCATGGATGGCATTGGATTGTGGTGATTTTTGGCTGTTTTTCTGTTTTTTGGGGGTGTACTGTTGATGTGGACTGGCCATGTGGGTGGTGGTGGTGGCCATCTTGAGTGCTGGCTGGTACAGGCAACATGTGCTTGGGGTGCAAGGGGCCATTTTGAAGAGAGGCAGTGTCTGAGGCCTGCACTTATTTTGCCTACTTTTCATCCATTATGCCCAGGGGTAGTGAGTGTTGCATGGGCCTAGTCTTTCTGAGGGGAGTGAGTGTTGCATGGGCCTAGTCTTTCTGAGGTGTGTCTTCTTGAATTTAAACACCATTGAAGCCATGGATGGGCTGGGGTTGTGCTGATTTTATTGTTTTTTGTCGTTTTTTTGGGGCTGCTGGTGGGGCCCTTTGCCCAGGGGTGGTGAGTGTTGCATGGGCCTAGTCTTTCTGTGGGGTGTCCTCTTGAATTTAAACACCATTGAGGCCATGGATGGGCTGGGATTGTGCTGTTTTTGTGGTTTTTGTCTTTTTTTGGGGGCTGCTGGTGTGGCCTTTTGCCCAGGGGTAGTGGTGCATGGACTGAGTGTGCCTGTAGTGTGGTCTCACTCTCTTTAATGTAAACATCCTGGATTGCATTGGATTGTGGTGTGTAGTGTAGTTCCTATTATCCCAATAGGCTCTGCGCATTGTAATATTACCTTCAATAGTATAGACCTAGGACAGAGGTTAACTAGGTCTTCTACTGACGATATTAGACTTAAAGTTTTTGGTTTTGCCAGCTAGCTCAGAGTTCACTAGAAACTTTCTCGAATAGGCAAGGAGGAGTTTAACCTCCCTGGATAGACAAGAAGGGATTTAGTTTCTGACAATCATAGAACATGACAACTTTGCTCTCCCCTAATCAAGAGTGTATCTCTAGAGTCGTGTGAAAACAAAAGACAACTTATTTTACTCAGTCAGTTCAGTGCATTCTTAGTTTCACCAGATTGTAGAGAAAAGGAAGAGACGGGTGTGTTCAATAAAAGATGTTATTTATTGATCAGTCTCTTTTCTCGTACAAGAGAAATGAATCGATGTTATTGCGATACTTATGGTTAAGTAAAGTGCATACAATAAAAGCAGGAGTATAAAATAATACTGCAGAAGCATTGATATGGTTTCTAAGCCATATGATATTTAAAACTGATAAAATAGATACATACATATATACATTTGACTAATCGTACTCAACTGGTGCTTCTAACCACGCCTACCCCAGTGTACCTGACCTAAGCCTAATACGTGGGCGGGAGTAGATAAGTAGCAGTTTAAGTTAAGTTTGTTTTGCCAAGTGACTGACTCAAGAATTCTCTGCAAGGGGTTATTCAGTTCTGTACCTGAGATCTAGAATGGTTGAGGGCTGGTATCTCTCGTCTCTGGTCTTGATATTCCAGCTGCCTGCGAGGGCCGCTTGGAAGCGCCGGAGCTGGATTTCTCGGCAGGAGAAAAGCAGCGTCTCATTCTCAGCGCGTCAGGAAGGCGGGGCAGCGCCAGCGGGGTCCGCTCTGTGCTGGCCTCTTCGGCAAGTCTCGCTGCTCCGATCTCGTCACCACCGCGTGTGTTGCTTAAGGCAATGTCGGTAATATTTATACCTGTAAGGTGCCGAGATTGACGTAAGGATGGACATAGATACGTCAATAAGGATGTCATACGGACTGGTCGTTAGCACATTCTTTACTGAAGTTTTCGGTGAAATCAAAACAATGGCCGCAGGGATTTTCCCAGGTTGTCATAGGTTTGATTTGTTTTGAGAACTCCGTATGCCTTATCAGGGGCTGGAGGAATAGTGCTTGCCTAATTAGATGGCAAGCGTTATGACCTAATCAGATAACGCGTTCCTGTGCCGTGATGTGGCTTAATCAGATAACGTTTTTTTTGTACCGTGGGATGGCTGCTAGTTAATTATTAACCAGAACAGGGTCAGGAATAGGGGGATCGATACAGAACCTATAGGAATACATCACACCCACTCCACGCAGGCTATGTCCATATTTACAAATCTAGTCATAGTAAATATACTAGTAGAGCACGTGTATACCGTACCACCCCAAAATACATCCATATGCATTTTTAAACCATGAAATATACGAAAAGATAAATATATGCATTATATGCACTCAAGCAGTATAACAATGCTAAATAAATTACGCATATTCATACATCATTATTAATAAAATATGAAAATTACACATGAAATGGCTCTTAAGACAGAAGAAAAAAATGCGAGACCATTTCATCACAAAATAAAATATATATGAACATGCCAGAGGGCAGCTAATGTCTCTAAAGTTCCTAAAATAGAATTTTAGTTCTCTAAGATTAGTTTCTACTTTAAGCAGAAGATAAGTGTCCCGAAAAATTGCAACATATTTTGGGGCCGCTGAAAAAATTATGTTCCGCTGTCCGTAAACTGGAGAAAAATTGTTCACAATACTTTATTATCAAAGTTGAAGGCCAAATTCAGGGTGTTGGGAACGCCGTGTGCTAGCTTGCTCAAAAGCCATTATTTCTGCTCTGGTGAGAACATCATATCATTTAGACTCTCGAAAAAGCTGTCAACAGCTTCCTGTGAAAGTTCCATTAACTCGGAAAAAGATGTTACCACGCATTCATGAGCATGATTGCCTTCATTGATGTTTCGATCAGCATAGCTGACAGAAGGTCGTACCTGATCGATGCTGCTTTCATCTTGAACCTTACTACCCCTCAATCCTAGTGGTGAAGTCTCCACGAATGCCGTCATCAGGATTGGTAGCCGCTGGGGACAGCACAATGCATGAGCCGTGACTGGACCCAACAAAGTTTCTGCATCCATTGGCGCATCCGATTGTAGCGTCAGACAGGTGTCCAACACGCATTCTTCTCCGCATAGCAAGCACCTTAATACAGGTAAAACACAGCTTTGCCACATTGGTCTAAATGAAAGAAACCAAGTCATGTTCAGGTCTCTAAGCCGGGACAGTCCAAGGATTTTAGATATCCGGTCCCGGTATCCAATGGCTAGGATTGTTTCTTCCCTTGTCGCAGGTGTTTTGTCTGTGACACGGTTTGCCATAGCGAAATAACAGAATCAAAAATAGGATTCCTGGCACTAGTCCCAAAAGGAGAGGAAGTCCACCAAAGATGGAATGGACAAAGTCCGGAAAAATACCCAGAATGCTTTTAAATGGTGTTAAAGCCCCCGAAAACACTGTCTTAAATTCATTTGAGACTCCACTGGTATCAGAAATATTTAAGATTTCGTTCAGGATTTCTGCGAAATGTATGGGGGAATTAGTTGATAACAATGAATGAATCTCTGCCGTTGTCCTTGCAACTTGGAGATCATACGTTTCTTTTGATGACGTGAGCCTGGTCGGCGTCTGAAGGAGCACTGTTTTCATTCTGCTTAAAGTATCAACTCGAATGGAAGCATTTTTCAAATTCGGCCATAACTTTGCCTCCCTGTCTGGCATTGCGCTGGGGAACAATACTCGTTCACAGCACATGACCTTCGCCGTCGTAGTTATGAGATAAGGTATTCCGGGCACCAAGCTACAACATCTGCGGTCTACAATTATAATGTAACTCCCGTTCGATAATCTCCTAAAGAATGGTTCTATTTGTGTCGCAGGTGTGCCTAGCTGGTGACATGAAAGGTTATTTGAGGACCCTTCACAGGCTCCGTGTAAACTAATACCATTACACAGAAGTGTACCGCTTAGTGACATCGCACAATTATTGCCACTAAGAAACACTTTCCGGCCTTTATTACTGACACAAGCATGTGAATAGGGCAAGTTCCATGTTGACTTAATGTACCCTTTACCCAATTTTTCGTACATGCCAGCCTGTATATATTTTTGGCAGTATTGAAACCTGAAAGTAGATATTGGAATATTAATTATTCCATGTATTATCCATTCACTGACAGGTCGTTCTGACATTGTCAATGGTAATCTCTCGAGTTTCTCAATGCTCAGGATTGTATAATCAGCACCCTTCTGTGCCATACTGATTTGTTTATCAGTAAGGTTAAAGATATTGAATAGTGACGTTGTGTTGATTAAACACCAAGGCACATAGCCTGAACGCAGATTTTGTAACGTCCAGCCAAGTTGTACAATAGAACGCAATTGGGACTGACCGTGTTGTAACAACAGTAAGTCTTGCGATATTATGTCGATTGCTGAAGACACAATGCTGTCCAAAGAGTATATTCTGGAGGACAGAGTCATTAACCCATTGTCCACTACAGAAAGTGATTTTTCCAAATTAATACGGTCAATTTCCCGTATTCTCTCTGACGTTTCAATTTGAGTTATTTTCCAGGCTTCGTTATAAGCTGCATATACAGAGGCTGCTATGAAGCGTTTTTGACGCTGTTTGTGCGGTCCCATAATGAAATCACGCAAGTCAGCACCATCAGTAAGTAAAGTCAGGTGTTGCTTAATTTCTGCCAGTGTGGATGTTTGTAGCCATTGAAGGCAGAGCTTGCCCACACTGTAGGTGGTAATTATCCCTGGGTGTTGTCTTTGGGAATATCTAGGGTCTGGCCTTGTCAATTTGAACTCCTGGATTTTGTTCAGGAATCTGTCTTGACAGTTATTAGTATCTGTGGGCCAGATCAACCACTGTTTCCAATCAGGATGTGTTCTGTTTTGGCTTAATATATGGTTTACGTCCATCTCCTCATCTAAAGATATATTACCGTTCATTGATGGCTTTGGAATAGACGGTTTGTTTAAGTCTTTGATTTTGGCTAGGCCAAGACAGGTAGTTTGTTGAACAGTGTCATTCAAAAATATAATTTGTTCTGGGATCATGCAGGCTCTAAACAATGATTCTATACCTTGTACTTGCCATTCCTTTGTACCCCAAACACTTTTTACTTCAACATTTTTGTCCCAGTATTCAAAACCAAATGTACTCATTTGTTCAAAAAATGAGTCTGAATATATCAATTTAGTGTTTGTAAGCATGGTCTTTGTACCTGTCTTATTTGATAATTTGAAATAAAATGTTTCTGCATTACTTGTGTTGAACCCTGAAAAATATGAATATTTGTCATAAAAAGTTCTTGAGCTACCTTTTGGAGGGGTTGCACAGTGTTCCCATTGATTATAATTTAAAACATTTCTAGGTTGTGCAGATTTATGCAGATAATGATTACTATAGTGATTATAGCAGAACATTTTATCATAATTAGACGAACCCTGCAAATAATCATGTTTTGTAAATTTAGCAGACATCACTAGGTCAGACATCATATTATTAATGCTTTCAACGTCCCAATCATCAGCAACTGAGCTTGGTTTTACAAAGTCACTCAATGAGATCTTGATTTGATGTGGATACTTCAGGATTTCAACTGGACCATAGATTTCATAATCAGTATTGTCCCATGCTACCCCACCGGGTATAGGATTGGCTGTGAAGTTGACTGAAGAAAGTTCTCTTTTCTCGACATGTGAAGACGTGTGTGGTTTGAGGACCAAGTTGATTTTCTGGCTTTCTGTGTCCATTTTAGCATATTTTCCCTCAATGAAGTGTCCCAAACATAGTACCATGATGAGCCAAAGTATGAGGATAAGTGCACCTAAGGCCACCCAGAATTCAATCCATGGAGAAATCAGATAGGTTTCTTTCAGATGTTGAAAAAGTTCCTTAGCTTTATCTTTAAAGGTTTTTGTTGATGTTTGTTCCTTTGATTCACTCAGGTTTTCAGATGAATCATTGAAGTTGATGAAGTAACCGGATGCCGTTCTGTCTATTGTTCCTATTGTTTCAGGATTGCTGTTTGCTTTATTATTGTGTTTTGTTGCAGCAGCATAGTCATTTGTTACTTCATTGTAGATTGGTGTGTCTCTGCTAAATGTTTTTATTTGGGTTTTTAGAGGTTTAAGTTCCATAGCATTGTTGCATAGTCCTTGTTGTTGTTCTGTTGGCATTTCAAATGTGAGTAGCCTCTTAGATTGAACCTCTGTGTTTGTAGCAAACCTTGGTGTTCTACTACTTATCGGGAGTCCACTCGGCCTACTGTTCGTTATCGGCCACATGATTGTGGTTTTATCAGGTCGATCGATACAACTCTGTTCTCCTTTTTACCAGCAAGGGGCGGTAGTACTACTGATCTTGTCCCGTTGATAGACAAGACAGGAACTGCTTTTCTATAAGAAGGCCCAAATTCCTTCTTTACCGCGATCTTTTCTCTGACTAGATCCCCGACTTTTGGAATCGAGACAGTTCTTGCTGGGACAGGTGGTTTTTCTTCAGTGGTCGTTGGCTGTTGTTTCAACTTTATGTTGCTCAGGTCTTTCCTTGTTTCGTTTAAGTCCTGTAAAATAGCCAAACGATCTTTGATATCAAAGCTTTTTTCTTTAACCACTGAAGTCTGACTGTCAAGATCTAAGACCATCATTCTAGTTCCAAACAATAATTCGTACGGACTGAATCCCCTCAGAGAATTTCTTGGCAGGTTATTTAGACTACGTTGGACACTTATTAGATGTTTGACCCACCCAGCTCCCGAACCTAATACCTTCGCTGTTATAGATTGCTTTATGTCACGGTTTTTTCTTTCTACAATTCCGTTTCCCTCAGGATGAAATGGACAAGAATACCGCAATGCAATGCCCATGCTGGTCATGGCCTCCTTATAAGCTCTAGAGCTAAAAGCAGGACCCTGGTCAGAATGCAGCATGCCAATTGCGTATGTGCCGATAAAGACCCGCAAATCTTTTATAACAGTTCTGGCGTCAGCCGATCGCTGGGGCCACATCCATATGAATTTCGTGCATGAATCCACTGCAACCAAGATATATTTATAGTTACCATCCCTTTGTAAGGGACCACAGTGGTCCAGGTAAACACAGGCTAATGGTTTATCCGAGATTAGAAGGGGCGTCTGCGCTGGTCGTCTCACTGTTGATACTTTCATTTTTTGACATATTTCACATTCTAGAACATAGTTCCGTGTTTGTCTTCTCATTTGTGGCCACCAGTATCTCTGTTTTAGTAACGATACTGTGGCTGAGACGCCAGCATGTACAGAAGCAAGTCCTTCGTGTGCCGCTATGATTAGTCCTAACCTATGTTCCATGTTTGGAATTGCCCTATCCCCCACTCCAGGGATTCGAGCAAACGGAACATTGTTTGTATCAGTTATATATGAGTACTTCACTGGAAAGCCTTTCGGGAGTGTTTCTATCGAATCTTTTTCTGTAGCGCTGACAGCTTGCAATATATCGCTGTCTATTTTTGTTTTTGACCGTGTGATGGCAGCTACGGAAGCCGTTTGCACAGCTGCCTTCGCGGCCTCATCAGCCAATGAATTCCCTGCAACGTGAACGCCATCACGTTGATGACTCAGTGTATGTATCACGTGAGTCTTTGGTAGTTCTTTTTGCAAATGAACTACTTGCTCCCAAAGCATTTTATGCTTGATTGTGCCTCCTTTTGCATCCTTAAAACCATTCTGAAGCCAGATCTGCAAGTATTCATTGTAAGACTGAACGCAATAATACGAATCGCACACTATGAGTGTGGGGAATTCTCGATCGGTATTTTCAAGCGCCATCTTGAATGCCAGTAGTTCAGCTCGCTGAGCTGTACAATCTCCTAGAGATTGTGTTTTAGTGACCGCTGGTTTAAATTTCCCTTCGTGCCAGCGACCTTTAACAATCGCGCACGCAGCACTGTAAGCTTGTTTACCCCCTACTGCGGGTTGTGCTGATCCGTCTGTATATATTATACAGCCGTAATGTTCTAGAGGCAGAATTTCGATTGGCGGAGGACATTCAAATTCGTATTGGAGAAATTCTTGTGTTTTTAAGTTGGGATCAAATTCGTATACCACGTCTGTTGCAGCAAGAGAATTAGCCCACTGTATCCACCTTGGATGGAGTGCTTTAGCATTCGGAATGCTTGCCTTTGTTACCGCCTCCAGGGCTGGTATCGGTGTCACGATGATTATTCGTTTACCTTGTGCTAGGGCCCGCTCCTTTGCTACAGCTGTCTGTACCGCGGTCAGAATTTTTTCCGTTGGACTAAATTTCATTTCAGCCTTTGTGTACAAGTGTGATTTGTATGCAATTGGTACCTTTTCTCCCTCATTAGAGGTCAGGTATGTGAATCCGCATCTTCCTGGGATGACTCGAATCACAAGATTGCGTGTGTTGTCACGTGTTTCTAATTTTGTTTTAATTAACATGTCTGTTTGTAAAGATCTCAAAATTTCTGTGTGTTTTTGAGTCCAATTGATTCTTTTAAAATCTGCTTTTATTAGATCATAAAGGGGTTTGATCCTTTCTGCGTAATTTACAATGTATGTTCTTCCGAAATTTAGGAAGCCTAGAATTGATTGTAAGTTTTTTAGTGTTCTAGGAGCTTGGAGTACAGCACATTTCTCTAGGAAATTGTCAGCCAGGCTTTTGCCTTCACTTGATAATTCATATCCTAAAAACAGGACTGTTAGATGGGCAATTCTTGATTTTTTAAAGTTGAATTTGTAACCCTCTGCTGCGAACCCAAGTATTATGGTGTTCACTCTCTTCAAGTGAGTATCCAAGTCATCATCTGTTAGGTAAATGTCGTCGACATATGATAATGCCTCGTCATCGTATGTTTGTAGTAATTCTGTTACTCTCGTTGAGAATAATCCTGGGCTGTTCTTGTGCCCCTGGGGTAAATGGCAGAAACTTTTTTGCAAGCCATTTACCGAGAACGCAGTCAAATATCTGTTCTCTGGTGCTATATTTTGACAAAAGAATCCATTAGAGATGTCTAATGTTGTTTTGTATTTTTTGCGCACTATGTTATTCATTAGTGCAGCACTATGCGAGTTTTGTACTGCAAAGGTTTTGCAACATGAGTTAAGGTGTCTGTAATCCAAAACTAGACGATATGAGTTGTCTGGTTTGGAGACAGGAAACAAAGGATTGTTCATTTGTGAGGTGCAAGTTTCAATCACCCCCTGGTATTCAAGTTGATCTAGGATCTCTTTTACCTGTTTTTTAGCTTCTTGCTTAATTGGGTACTGCCTCTGTGCAGTAGGTTGTGATTTTAACTGGATTTTGTGAGGAGGAGAGTCCTCATCCCATCCTACATGATTTTTATATAAAGCAGGAGCTTGAGCTACTGCCCACTTTCTAGCAAGTGTATATTTTTTATGAATTGGAATATGATTTGAGAAGGCAGGCATAATTATTTCTTCGCCATGAGGACACTCCCTGACAAACTCTGGAGGCCAGTCTCGTTCAGCTAGAAGGATGTCATAGCCCTTGGACAGATTATCCCAAAATAGTCCCCTTATTTTTCTAGTCTTATCCCCCTCTATACGCAATGTAATTTCATATATTTTATGAGGTTTGCTAACTCTGGTATCTGCAGTTTCCACCTGAATGTATTCATTCGTGTCCACTGTCTCCAGATGATTCATAAGGACTTTGCGAGCTATGCTCACTTCTGCTGCGCTGTCTAGCATTGTCTGAGCCCATTCTCCGTTTTTCAGCTGTGTTCTCAGTATTCTCGGCATCTTTGATTACTTTAATACTGGCTACCTTCTTTTTTGGAAATTGTAACTTTTTATTTGGATGAGCAGGTTCCTTGTCTTTGGACTTGACGTGCTCTTCCCTGTGTTCTGATCGTCCTCTTCTTTCCGATTTCTGCGCGGAAGTCTGAAAAGATTGAGAGGGACGTGTATCATTATCTTGATATCTATCAGGTTTCTTTATATTATCCCTATTTCTAAGGTTGTATTTTTTCCCAGAGGGCTCACTTTGGGGAGACCTGCGTCCTTGGTTCGGAGATCTTTCTCTCCGCCGAGGAGACCTTCCTCTGGACTGGAATCTTTTTTCTTCAGGATTGGATTGTTTGTTTCCATCCCAGCTCTTTTTTTGAGTGTTTAAATTATTTTTAATAAATACCTTTTCAGGACTTTCAATCAGTTGAGGTTTTACCGGTATTCCACCCAGACTATCTCTTCCTAGTTCTTCATAGGATTTCTCTATGATTCTGGCAATTTCAGTTGGTTGGTCTGCTATATCTGTCTCTTTTAACCTTTGGCGGATCGCCACATTTGCTGCTTCTCCCTTTATGTTGGCTAATAATATAGCCGAGACCTGCTTGAAGTCTTTCAGTAATTTCATACCAAGAGTTAAGGCGGGTTCTGGACCATATTCATCTTGAATTTGTTTTAGCACATCTGGTATTACTGACATGGATGGTACACCATGTGTTTTTGTGTATATGGAAGCAAAGACTGTACCCCAAGTGTCACAGTCTTCCACGTGTGGTGCGATTCCCATTGGAAGACAGATAGTCAGAATCCTGTGTTTTTCTATCGGGGTGGTGTCTGGAAACACCGCCTCTATTTGAGTGATTTTTTGTGCTAGCCAGAAAGGTATTTGTTCCCGTTTTGCGGGTACTTTACCCAGACAGGACTGTATGTTCTGTGGTGTAATTTTATTTGTGTTACCCTGATGAGGGTTCAGCTGTGGAATTTTAATTGCTGGTTGGACTGTTGAAGTCCGCATTACATATTGGACTAATTGTCTATGTATTTTGATTAGTTGTTTTAGCTGTATTAAAAGCTCTGCTGCAGGCATTTCTTCAATGTCTGGATGTGGTGTATATCCGGCTAGGACCGGCCACGTTGCTCCTGGTCTACCTAGTGGACCGAGCCTGGTGATGTGATTATTATGTTTTAGGGCGCCATGAAACAAGAGCAGGTGCTCTTGGAATTTGAGTGGTATTTCCACCTCCTCGAAAGGAGTGTAGATATCCGGTGGTTCCTCTATTTTATAATAGTGGAACTCTTTTGTTACAGCGTTTACTGCTGGAAAGTTTATCCATGAATAGAATACCTCTGTCTGCCGATATTCGTGTGCCTCAATTACGAATATGACTGTACCACCTCTCGATGTCAGTCCATTTTCTATACGTTTTAAGGTTATAGATTTCCTTATGTTGACCGGGATGAGTATTGCATTTGGGTCATTTTCCAGCAGAGTATTGTCTGCTACTAGGAGTTCAGCTGCTAGTCTAACTGTCTCCCTATCTTCATCACTGTCTATCATTTTACCGACAGGAAGGTTATTCTGTTTGTTTGCAGATCAGGTTTCTATGGAAACAAAGATTAGATGCACAATATTTTGGAACAGTGTATCCTTCAACGCTGACTAAACCAAGAACCATACATAGGAGTCTCCTCCTGCGAGGTTTGGCGGATATGACCTTTCACCTACTCCAGACGTCTTTGGAGTATTATGGGAAAAAAGGGGTTCTGTGTGAAAAAGCACGACTGAGTTACTCTAATGTCTTGCGTTAGTTTTATCGCCTATCAAAACGTTGGGCGCCATGTAGTGTAGTTCCTATTATTCCAATAGGCTCTGCGCATTGGAATAATACCTTCAATAGTATAGACCTAGGACAGAGGTTAACTAGGTCTTCTACTGACGATATTAAACTTAAAGTTTTTGGTTTTGCCAGCTAGCTCAGAGTTCACTAGAAACTTTCTCGAATAGGCAAGGAGGAGTTTAACCTCCCTGGATAGACAAGAAGGGATTTAGTTTCTGACAACCATAGAACATGACAACTTTGCTCTCCCCTAATCAAGAGTGTATCTCTAGAGTCGTGTGAAAACAAAAGACAACTTATTTTACTCAGTCAGTTCAGTGCATTCTTAGTTTCACCAGATTGTAGAGAAAAGGAAGAGACGGGCGTGTTCAATAAAAGATGTTATTTATTGATCAGTCTCTTTTCTCGTACAAGAGAAATGAATCGATATTATTGCGATACTTATGGTTAAGTAAAGTGCATACAATAAAAGCAGGAGTATAAAATAATACTGCAGAAGCATTGATATGGTTTCTAAGCCATATGATATTTAAAACTGATAAAATAGATACATACATATATACATTTGACTAATCGTACTCAACTGGTGCTTCTAACCACGCCTACCCCAGTGTACCTGACCTAAGCCTAATACGTGGGCGGGAGTAGATAAGTAGCAGTTTAAGTTAAGTTTGTTTTGCCAAGTGACTGACTCAAGAATTCTCTGCAAGGGGTTATTCAGTTCTGTACCTGAGATCTAGAATGGTTGAGGGCTGGTATCTCTCGTCTCTGGTCTTGATATTCCAGCTGCCTGTGAGGGCCGCTTGGAAGCGCCGGAGCTGGATTTCTCGGCAGGAGAAAAGCAGCGTCTCATTCTCAGCGCGTCAGGAAGGCGGGGCAGCGCCAGCGGGTCCGCTCTGTGCTGGCCTCTTCGGCAAGTCTCGCTGCTCCGATCTCGTCACCACCGTGTGTGTTGCTTAAGGCAATGTCGGTAATATTTATACCTGTAAGGTGCCGAGATTGACGTAAGGATGGACATTGATACGTCAATAAGGATGTCATACGGACTGGTCGTTAGCACATTCTTTACTGAAGTTCTCAGTGAAATCAAAAGAATGGCCGCAGGGATTTTCCTAGGTTGTCATAGGTTTGATTTGTTTTGAGAACTCCGTATGCCTTATCAGGGGCTGGAGGAATAGTGCTTGCCTAATTAGATGGCAAGCGTTATGACCTAATCAGATAACGCGTTCCTGTGCCGTGGTGTGGCTTAATCAGATAACGGTTTTTTTGTACCGTGGGATGGCTGCTAGTTAATTATTAACCAGAACAGGGTCAGGAATAGGGGGATCGATACAGAACCTATAGGAATACATCATAGGTGATTTGTGGGTGTTTTTCTGTTTTTTGGGGTGTACTGTTGATGTGGACTGGCTTGGGGTGTAAGGGGGGGCCATTTTGAAGAGAGGCAGTGTCTGAGGCCTGCACTTATTTTGCCTACTTTTTATCCATTATGCCCAGGGGTAGTGAGTGTTGCATGGGCCTAGTCTTTCTGTGGGGTGTCTTCTTGAATTTAAACACCATTGAGGCCATGGATGGGCTGGGATTGTGCTGTTTTTTGTGGTTTTTGTCGTTTTTTGGGGGCTGCTGGTGTGGCCTTTTGCCCAGGGGTAGTGGTGCATGGACTGAGTGTGCCTGTGGGGTCTCACACTCTTTAATGTAAACATCCTGGATGGCATTGGATTGTGGTGATTTTTGGGTGTTTTTCTGTTTTTTTGGGGTGTACTGTTGATGTGGACTGGCCATGTGGGTGGTGGTGGTGGCCATCTTGAGTGCTGGCTGGTACAGGCAACATGTGCTTGGGGTGCAAGGGGCCATTTTGAAGAGAGGCAGTGTCTGAGGCCTGCACTTATTTAGCCTACTTTTCATCCATTATCCCCAGGGGTAGTGACTCAGTGTTGCATGGGCCTAGTCTTTCTGTGTGGTGTTTTGAATGTAAACATCATGGATGGCATGGGATTGTGCTTATTTTTCTGTGTTTTTCCATTTTTTGGGGTGTATAACTGAACTGATGTTCCTCTGTCTTCCATTGCTTTTAGGTGCACAAGACTCTAGAGAACCACCAGTGCCAGGAAGAAGTCCTGCAGCGGTGTGTGTGTGCAGCATAACGTCACGCGACGTCACGTCTGGACACAGACAACTCTGCAACTCGTGCAACTGCTGCCTGCTGTTCTGAAGAAGATGGCCCCAAAAAAAGTTACCCGTAGCTCCTCTAGCAAGAAAGTTGCCAGTAAGGAGCAGAAGAAGCAAGTTACCAAGGAGACTGGTGTGCCGGCCGCCCCTTTTTTTGGGAGTAAAAAAAAAAGTATGCCTTCAGCAGCAGCGGGATCTGCTGGGGACCAAGCTGGGAGCAGCACCCCCGCTCCATTGGGCTCAGTGCCACCACCACCACCACGCCAACTTAAGTCCAAGCCCTTCAGTGCTGCAGAGGCACTTAGTCTAGTTGTTCAATCACCATCGACCAGTGATGTTGGGTCATCGCAAGAAAGTAGCAGCAATGTCCCTCAATCAACACAGGTTGTTGTAACTCATCTGACGAGTGTTGAACAACCACAGCCGCAACAAAAACCACATGTGCAAGTACAAGCCCAAGTACATGTGGAAGGAGAGGCAGCGCAAGGAGATGCGCAAGCAGAGGTGCATGGAGGGTCACAAGTGCCCACAATAGTTGTTCCTCCCGAAGTAGGGGCACATCAGGAAATCGACAATCAAGGCGAGGTATCATTTGAGGAAGACACTCCTCCTGATGATCATTCATTGTCTTCCACACCCCTAGCAAGGAAGAGATCAAGCGTGGTGTCTACATCTTCTTCAAGCACACCTCCTTCTGATGATACGGATCAAAATTGGGAACCAGCACCACTGCTGTCTGAGAGTGAGGCACATGATCTGACAAAGGTAGTTAAGAGTAAAAGGAAGCTCGTCCAAAGTCTCAGAGTTATGGAGTGTGATGATGAGGCTCAACAAGAAGTGGCGGATACTGCTGCTGATGAAGACTCTGACAACGACGACCCAGTCATCATAAAGGTCACTGCAGCCCCAGCGGGCATGCAGCAAACAGACATTTTGACCCTAGCCCGAAAAGCTGCTGAGCGTGATGATGATGATGTTGTCGACGAGGAGGCAGTGGAAACACCACAATCATTGGAGTTAAGTACACCAACTCGTACCGCTTCCATATTTCTTTCTCACAAGAAGGGACCTCCATCCACCTCGACCTTAATTAGTGGCGGTGAAAGTGCACAACGTACAAAAGTTGGGCAATCCAGATCCTCCACTTCATCTAGCATTAGCAGCATGCCCCCCACCACCAGTATCGCCGCCTCCTCCAGGCCCCACAGACACTTCAAGTCCCCAGTTTGGGACTTCTTTACTGTTTGCCCAAAAAGGGAAAAGTTCGCCATTTGTACCCTTTGTAAGCTTGCAGTTAGTCGTGGTAAGTCAGGTACCAACTATGGTACCGGAGGCCAGAGAGGTCATCTTGAGAGACAGCACACTGTCCAATGGTTTGCGCACCTAGATGCGATCAAGGAAGCCCGAATTGGAAGTCAAGAAAACGTTGATGTTGCATCTGATGATGATGAGGAGGAAGAAGACATGTCAAACACTTCACTTACACCCAGTACCCCTGTCAGCAGCACACCCCGTGTGAGGCACACTAAGAGTGTTGGAGCGAGTGAGACACCAACGCGCAAAAGTTCACCAGCGAGCATAATTGGGTCAACGAAGTCATTATCATCCAGTAAATGCTTGGTCCAGGGCAACATTAGAACCATGTTTTCTTCAGACGCGCCATATGAACGCAACCACCCACTGACGCGTCTGTATAACACTAAGCTGGCTAAAATGCTAGCTGTGGACCTTCTCCCTTTTTCTTTTGTAGAAGCGGTAGGTTTTCTAGAATTAGTGGCAACGCTCTGCCCTAAATGGAAGGTTCCTAGCCGGTTCTATTTTGCCAGAGTTGCGGTTCCAGCACTACATGAAGATGTGCTGGAGGCGATTGGGGCAGCTTTGCAGAAGAGTGCTGTTCACACTATACATCTGACAACAGACATGTGGACCAGTGGCGCAGGCGCTGATTACATGTGCATCACTGCACACTGGGTCTCTTTTTCAGGTGTTAAAGCAAAGCTAAACGCAGGTGTTGACCCGGACCAAGTTTTTAAAGCTGCTCGGAAACATGCAACACTAGCCATGTTTGGCTTGGAGAAAAGTCACACAGCAGAAAACATTTTGGACGAGTTTAACAAAAAGGTCTTTCACTGGCTGTCCCCAAAAAAACGCCAGATTGGTTATGTTTCCACGGATAATGGCGCCAATGTAGTTAAGGCCATGGCGATGGGTGCATATTTCAGAGTGCCGTGTTTGGCGCACTGTATCAACCTGGTAGTTCAAAAATTCTTGAGTGATAGAGACAGTACAGCGTTCGAGGTAATGGCCACCTGCCGCAAAATGTGCAACCATTTCAGCCATTCTTTTAAGGCCCGGAAGCATCTGAGGAGGCTGCTACTTGAACGTCGAATGCCAGTGAAAGCACTCATCCAGGAGGTGGCAACACGTTGGAACTCAACCTTCTACATGCTTGAGCGTCTGTATGAGCAGTATACGGTACTCGATCACTATTTCTTAACAGAGGGTACAGCTCAGAAGGACCTGCGGATGGGTGCGGCGCAATGTGACATAGTTAAAAGCCTGACAGACATGCTTCGTCCTTTTGAGTTCTTCACGCGTGCAGTCAGCCAGGAGGACTGTAATTTGGGACAAGCTATCCCATTGTTGTGCATGCTGGAGCACCAACTGAAGGCGGTGTCTTCTGAGTTAGAAAAAGATGAAAAAAACAAAGACCCTTTTCTTTTGTCGGAGAAATTATTAGAGCGCCTACGTGGTGATGAACGTCTTAAAAAGATCAACTCAGAACAGCATTACATTTGTGCTACTATTCTGGATCCACGCTACAAAAAGGCGCTGGCAGGCCAAGCATTCTTTCCTTTTGCTGATGAAGATGTTAAAAAGTACAAACGTTGGCTAGGCTGGTCAGCCAAGAGGTTTGAAAAAGAACGGCAGGATATTGAAGGAGAAGGCAGTACATCAGCATCAGCATCAGCAGGCCATCCCCAGTCAAAAGAATCCACTTCTGCACCTGTGGCTGTGGCACAAGTGACCTCTCAGCCGTTAAAGACACCGGCAACCGGATCATCTGCACCACACACAACAGTAACAGTGGCTGCTGTAGAGGATTGGCTAACTTTGCTTGGGTATGGTTCTCGAAAAAATGTCACAGGCACAGCAAAAAGTAAGCAAAGTGGAGGAACCGTTGGGGACCTTGAGTCGATGGTGCAGGACTATCTGAATGACTCAACAGAGGTCTTTCTTAATGATGAGCCATTGCAGTATTGGCATGGGAAAAAACAATTGTGGCCACAGCTCTCCAACCTGGCTATAAACTATTTGTCTTGCCCACTCGCAAGTGTGTCTTCTGAACGTGCTTTCAGTGCTGCTGGTGGCATTGTACCTCCCAAACTGAGCCGCCTCTCGCCCAAAAATGTGGAGCGGCTGACAATGATCAAGATGAATCAGCACCTCATACCACCAGATTACAAAGTACGAGAAAGCACGCTGCATGAAGACGAGGAGGACGGCAACGTAGATGAGGGGATTTGTTCTCTGTTCGGTGACACTGACCTCATCCTGCCTGAATTCGCAGAGTATGATGACGAAATCTTCTTCTTATTCCCTGACACCTAGCCCTGAAAATGAGACAATGAATCAATAACTTTCTTTTTCGTCCTTATTCACTTTTATTCCTGTGTGTCTGTCTTTCTTTGTTTTGCACAGTTAATTTAATTCAAACTTTAATCACCTAATCCCAAAAACAAGCCCCTCAGCAGAACTGTCTTCACTTGTTTGCTTATTGATTTGAAGGTGCCGCAGTCTACATTCCTCAGGTTCACAAGTTCAGAAGAACATGCTCCTCTATCCTCCTCCTCCTATTTCCCTCAAAGCAGAGGGCTGGATTACGCCCAATGAAGAAAGACTCAGCACTTGTGGGGGTGTTCTACTTCTTTGCGGGTGAGTTGACGGCTCTGGGCCCATTGCTGTGAAGCTCTAATAACGGATAAAAGTGTTTAGGACCAAATATGAGGCGGAAATTTCTTGCCGTTTTTGCTGACTTGCTTGCCTTTGAGGTGCTCTTTGGCGGGGTTCCGGGTGTTTGTGGGTGAGTTTTGGGGTCTGGGAGCACTGCTGCGACAGTCTAATCTTGATTGCATTTGCTTTTCAGGAAATCCGTGGTGGAAAACAGGAGTTATGATGATGATGACCTAGCTGCACAGCGCGTTTGGACCGAAGGCCGAGAGATATTGTAAGTATGAGATTTTGCTTTTTGGCTGTTTGGGGGTGTTGTCGCGTGCTTTTTTGCGGGTGGGTTGGCGGGTCTTGGGGCATTCCTGGGAAGGTCTAATACCGGATAGAAGTGTTTTGGATAAAATCCATAAGGAAAAGCCTTTTTTTTGCTATTTCTTCTGACATCTTGCTCAATGTAGCGTTTTGGGGGGCTTCCTGGTGTTTGTGGGTGGGTTGCGGGGTCTCTGTCGAAGCACTGCTGCGACAGTCTAATCTTGATTGCATTTGCTTTTCAGGAAATCCGTGGTGGAAAACAGGAGTTATGATGATGATGACCTAGCTGCACAGCGCGTTTGGACCGAAGGCCGAGAGATATTGTAAGTATGAGATTTTGCTTTTTGGCTGTTTGGGGGTGTTGTCGCGTGCTTTTTTGCGGGTGGGTTGGCGGGTCTCTTGGGGCATTCCTGTGAAGGTCTAATACCGGATAGAAGTGGTTTGGACAAAATCCATAAGGAAAAGCCTTTTTTTTGCTATTTCTTCTGACATCTTGCTCAATGTAGCGTTTTGGGGGGCTTCCTGGTGTTTGTGGGTGGGTTGCGGGGTCTCTGTCGAAGCACTGCTGCGACAGTCTAATCTTGATTGCATTTGCTTTTCAGGAAATCCGTGGTGGAAAACAGGAGTTATGATGATGATGACCTAGCTGCACAGCGCGTTTGGACCAAAGGCCGAGAGATATTGTAAGTATGAGATTTTGCTTTTTGGCTGTTTGGGGGTGTTGTCGCGTGCTTTTTTGCGGGTGGGTTGGCGGGTCTCTTGGGGCATTCCTGTGAAGGTCTAATACCGGATAGAAGTGGTTTGGACAAAATCCATAAGGAAAAGCCTTTTTTTTGCTATTTCTTCTGACATCTTGCTCAATGTAGCGTTTTGGGGGGCTTCCTGGTGTTTGTGGGTGGGTTGCGGGGTCTCTGTCGAAGCACTGCTGCGACAGTCTAATCTTGATTGCATTTCCTTTTCAGGAAATCCGTGGTGGAAAACAGGAGTTATGATGATGATGACCTAGCTGCACAGCGCGTTTGGACCAAAGGCCGAGAGATATTGTAAGTATGAGATTTAGCTTTTTGGCTGTTTGGGGGTGTTGTCGCGTGCTTTTTTGCGGGTGGGTTGGCGGGTCTTGGGGCATTCCTGGGAAGGTCTAATACCGGACAGAAGTGTTTTGGACAAAATCCATAAAGCAAAAACTTGTGGCACTTTTTGTAACTTAGGGTTCGTTAGGGTTAGCCCTAGCAGCAGGATTGCATGTGTTTCGGGGTGTTCTATTGCAACTCAGTTCTGGGGTTTTAGAGCACTCTTGGAGCGATGCTGGCTATGGATACTTTTGCTTGCTTGCAAGTGGTTTGAATACAATCCACGGTGGGTAAGGGTGTATTTGGGCCTACTTTTACTTTTAAAGTACGTTTTGTCACCATTTTTCTGCTAGGCCTCGTTTTTTGAGATCTGATTGGGGGTCTTCTACATTTGCGACTGGCTTTAGTAAGGGTCTTGGTGGGAGCATTGCTGGGAAGGTCAAATTTTGTTCTAAAACACAGTTTACAGTACACCTACCTTGAGGGGAAAGATCCGCTATAATATTTTGGCCATACTTATTTATCCTTAAAAAGGTGACTCAGACAGAGTACGCAATTTCAAAAATATTGTACTGTCTATTAGGGAAATCAAAGTGTGACTTTTTGCACCACACAGCGTACATACCTTATATTTATTTATCAGTGGTATTGTAATAGCACTTCCTGTTTTCCGTTCAATAATTACAGGCCGGGTTTCAGTCAACATCCGCCAGGCAGGCAGTGGACAGGGTGTCTTCTGTCAGTGGTCACCAACATTGATGGACGAAGCGTCAGCTGGAATGGAGGAGTGCCGCTAATAAGAGGAATTGTTTGCTGCATGCAACTTACTTACCAAATTCAACAGGACAACTCCAACAACATACAGAATACAGATACAGTATCCATTGTTTTCTTCTATGAGTGTGACTGCATGTGGTTAGCTTTAGTTTGTACCCAAAGATTTCTTTATCTTCAATTATTGTTTGTCCATGCTGTGCTTTTTTTTCTTCTCTCAACAAAACCTACCCAAAAAGAAACCCCCATTCCCATCCATTTTCCAAACCCTAACCCTCTTCCCCCGGGCTGTGTAGTTTTGCTTGATGTCTGACTAAATGACATCAATAATTCCACACACTTGCTGGGGAGGATAAGGTCATAGCAACAGGCTGGTGAAAGAATACGAGGATATATTCTAGACTTACTCAGCTTCAGTACTATTTCTTGTAGTAGTAGGAGCCAATGTCAAATAAATTCAACGCAAGTACTAGTTATACTTGCAATACTTTACCATTTGTTAGGCTATATTGTGGCACTGTTCTAGTGTCCTGTCACTTGCTATATTCTCGAGCGTACCGTAACCGTTGTAATGCTACAGTAAGGACAAACCAGGTTTTGTTTTCTTTTTTTCCATAGGCATGCAACTGCCACTGTGTCACACCACTAGTACCACCGCAATGAGGAAATTTCATCCGCCCAGGATTGCCAACCTTAATCCCCATTTCACGTGGAGCCAGCCCTGGGCCTAGCCCTAATTTCTAACACAAATTACAGGTAAGATAAGCGTTTGGTGGGAGGTAGTATAATGGAGTATTAGGACTAGACGAGAGATTGACGGTAGTACTACTAAAGTCCTAGGACTCTTCAGGAAAACAAACTTACTGTTACACCCCCACCCACCAGACTGAAAAGCAGTAAAAAACAGGTATGGTCAGATAAAGTTTAAAAAAGTATATTTATGTAGCCCTAACAAAATAATCTCCCTCAAGACCCTCCCTAACCCCAACGATTGTCTTTGAAAAGTCCCAAAAAGCACCCAACTCCCAAATCCCACCCCCCAAAAGTCTCTAAAAAAAGGGCAAGGGACACTCCACTACTGGAGGGTGCTGGTGAATTTTGCGGCCAGGGCATCATACTCCTTGCGGAGGGTGGCATGCTCGAAGCGGAGGCCCTCCACCAAGTTCTTGTACCTATGGACCTCCTGCTCCAGGTAGGACATTCTCACTCCTAGGCGGCGCTGGCGTGCCTTGCAGCTCCTGTGGGGGGCAGCTGGTCTTTTTGCTGCTTGGCGGTGGCGGTTGGCTTTGTTAGCCCGGCTCCGTACCGCTGGAGCACTGCGCTGGCTGGCAGCCCGTGGGGTCACGGAGGAGGATGCAGCTGTCCCAGTCGAGGATGTTGTGGTTGCACCGGTCGACTGCGTGTCCTCCGACTCCTCCAGGGCCACCAGCCGCCGATATTCCGCGACAGTGGCATCCAGCCTCCGTTGCCGGGCCATTCGAGCCTGCTCCCTCCGTGATGTCGATTTGGAAGGAGCAACTATATGAAGAAAGAAAGACATAGTCTGTAACCAATGCTCCTTAACATTAATAACACAAAGTGATTGAGCCGAAAGTTGTGTCACAGTACAAGTAGCAAATTGAAAGCACAGTACATAACTATTGAGGACAGTATCTATCTAACCTCCCACTTCTGCATCCTTGCTCTAACATTAGTGGTAGTTTAATGAACAAATTCTATGACCACTATGGACTTCCATTACAGTCGACTATGACAGTACACCAGTCTTATTCTTCTTCTTCTCTCTTGTTTCGGAAAATTGGTACGTTATCTTATGCAAGCCGGCAGAATGCCAGCGCAGTGAACTTGCACCCGAGAAAAACAGACGCACACCATGATGAGTGAGACAGACTTGCGTTACTGTACCGGTCCAGTACATGCAGGTGGTGAAGCTATTACTTTTCTATTACGGGTGGCACTGAGAATACTCGGTTACAAGGGCTACTGCTTAATTAATTTACCTTTCACCCTACAGTGCAAATGAGTACTAGAAAAGGAAAATGAAGAAGCTAAATAATTAGATTATCTATCACTTCACATGGGATGTATTTGATGACATATGTGATGACTTTAGGTGCCTTGCTTATTATTGAGTGAACAGTGATACACCCACACATGAATGACGTACTACTACTAAACTAAAGTTATTAAGAGAGGTACGGAGTGTCCACCGTAATAACCGGATATATGCTGTGCTTGCAGTTGCAATACAAACTATTGCTACTATTCATGGTAGTATTGGACAAATTTACAATTTCTTTTCCTTGCCTTCCCTACACTGGAACGGACATGCTCTTCAAGGTAACACTTAGTTCATCCAGTGACAATCTACTCTCTCTAGATACACATGTGCTATCTAAGAGTCAGATAATACCATGCTCCAGGCATCCATCCATTCAAAGTATATGCACACATACAGTTTATGTTTCACCCACCCAGGCTGTTGTCCTTCCACCCATCCTTGCTTCATCATTGACCCAGCCATGCACCATACCATATTCTTTCCTTCCCAGCAACCTCGGGGGCCAAGCAAACACATATCATTCTTCTTTGCCAGCCATCATAAAATTTCTCGTCCTTCCACACTTACTTACACCCTTCTTTCGCTTTTCGAATATATAGCTTACCTGTGCCCGCCACCACCGTGTCAACCCTCACAGGCACATCGGTGTCGTCCGGCACTCGCACCGCCTCCTCCCCAGAAGTGTTGTCCTCCTCATCCACCACCTCCGCACTGGCCCCGCCACCAGATGTTCCACCTACAAAGTAAATTTTTAGAATGTTAGAATACACCACTCACTACTGTATAATATTTGGTCTAGGAGGAATAAAGAAAGTTAAAAAAAACGAAATACAATGTAATAATTTGTAACTGTATACTCTACAGTAAAAATGTCCCTTTTTCCAGGGAAGGCTGTTGTCTTGCTGCACTTTTTGGCACAACTGATGAATGCTTGCTTTTTATTTTTAACACACAACACTTTTTCTCCTAACAGAAGCTTGACTTCTAAGAACACGATCAGGGTCAAGCTCAAGTTCAAACCAGGTGAGAGCTCAGCTCGACCACAAGAAATGTGTCAAATTAATCGTTAGCACTAAGCACTTTTCCATTTTCAGTTAAACGGTTACTTTTATGACAAAGTTGATTTTAATAAATGTGTTTAGTTTTAATAAAGCTTTTAAACTTAAATAGACTCTGTGGTTTTTGGTCCTCCAGACTAGAGTGGATGAGCTAAAGGTTTTGGAATTTTTGCAAGCATGAGTGCCTCTGACACTTCTTGACTGTGACTCCGTACTCTTGCCCTGCGTAGGATAATCTAATGATCATTGGGGATCAATCATCGGTGACTTAGGGAGCTAAATGACTCTGCCACACTATCTAGTCAGTAAGGAGATTGGGGGTTCTTCAAAGTCTGATATCACTGAGGTATGTGGAAAGAAAGTCTACCTGCGCCTATTATAATTGATAAACAATGCACTATTTAGTGTTCATAGTTCGGTTTGTGCAGATTTGTCCCTGCAACAGTAGTAGAATGGATTGTCCTCCTATCCAAAACAAAAGTAAAGTAGTATCTTATTCTTTCTTGGTGGTCATTCACCTTTTTATTGTTGGCAATTGTCAAAGCATAAACATTTAGAAGACTTAAAAAGACATTATGGACAATCCCAGAGGACTGCACTCAGTGCATAGAGCTATTGCTGACTAGAATGGGAGTCCAATGGAATTGCCAAATGTGCAATCTTAGTTAGCTACACACACAGACTAATAAGAATAATCTAGTAATACCACAGGGAGTCATGGTCGAGGCAGGATAAGAATTTAGATCCAGTCTACAAGAAGATCAAAGACGATTTAGAAAAAATCGAATAAGGAACGCTAGGAAAAAATAGGTACTCTTTAATAAAATTAAAACTTACTGGGGCCAGCAAAGGAGCCCTCGCCTGCCCGATCCTGGCCTGCATCCTCCTGAACAGCACCCTCCTCCTGTGTCCTCTTGCCCTTGGGGGGAGCTGATGTACAACATGAAAGAAAGAAAGACCAGAAAACATGGATGAGATTTGTCAACCAAATCAAACATTTCAAAAGAACTATAACAAAATATTTTTGAGAAATAGCAAATAGATAGACAACTATTCCACGGGATATATTGACCTATCTCATGTGGTATACTACGTTAATCGTATTGCCTGATTTGCGGACCGTTGACTTTCAAAGTTCCTATGTAACTCAATAAACAGACTACTAAAAAGGTTTGCCTAGGCCTGGCAGGCAGCAGTCCGCAGCACGCAAAGTGACAGACAAAGTCCATCCTGCTTGCAGATCAGTGAATACTCAAACTATCAATCCACCGACCACCACCACTATTTCTTCTTATAGCCATGTGTCTAAAGGAAGGACTGGACTTCAGTCTGTTGGGGCTGATTTAGAAGTCCCTTGCGGCTCATTTTCCTCCATTGTTGCGTGACTTTTGTGACGCAGTGGCAGAACAAAAGAGTCGCCATGGTGCGACGTATATATAAAAAAAAAACGCATATGGGAGATGCATCACGTTGTAAAGCCCTGCACCATCAGGGGGCGTTCCGGCGCAAGGGAGGGCGTTCCTGCGCAGGAACGAATCCTAGAAGTGGGTGAGGGAAATGTACAAGATGTCAATCAGTCACTTTTAGGACAATGATGCGTGACTCAAACCCTGCGCCTGCTTGAAGCCGACGTACGGCTTGATGCAGCATTGGGGAGATAGGGCACCCCAGAGCATTGCTGGAGCTGCGCCATCGTTGGCACGCAACTCCAGCAATGCGCCGCCTTTACGCCACAGATGCGTAAGGCTTCTGTGACGGTTTGGGCCAATGGGTGGTGGTGGCATGGCGCACAATTACTGCCGCATCCCTGCTACTTTGCAGGGATGCGCCGGTAATTGAAAATATGACCCTTAGTGTCTAGCATTACGCAGTTCTTTACACTACACTCATACATAATTTCTCAGGCCAATGAAATGAACACAAAATACAAAACAAATAGGCATAGTAGCTAGCAAGGCTACTGAGAAGGAGAGCAGTGCACCTGAAATGCATAGAAGATTTTGAAATATAATTTACCTAATGTAATCGGCAGCATTATTGCTCTTGGTAAAGAACAAACATTTGCAAATAACAGAGCCGGATAAAACAGATTAGTGATGAAATAGCTAGAAATGGCTACTACTACTCACCAAGCCCGGGGACCTCTACGCCGGGCGCGTCCAGCAAGTCCCGTTCCATGACATCCGTCCAGCGGTGGGTGGCCTGGTTATAGGTGCGCCGGACCCCAGAGAGCTTAAACATGGCCCGGCACACCTTCTCCCACCGCTTCCGGCGCTCCCGGATGCCATAGCCGGTTGCGATCTTGCCGCCTCCCAGGATCGTCTTGGGGAGGCGGCGCTGGACGTGGAAGATGAGTGCAGCCACCTCCTCCGCGCTAAAGATCTCCCGTGGCATCACTTGCTCCCCCCTCAAACGCCCGCACGGGAGCCGGGCACGGGGTGCGGGACCCTTCCCCTTCTCAGGGTGCTTCCCGGCTCCCTTTACCATGGTCTGGGCAGAAATGAGTTAAATAATAAAGAAGAAATAGAATAGGGAAGAAGAAAATAAAAGAGCTTAAAAAAGTAGTTTAAAATTAACAAAAAGTAGCAGAAAACACAAAAATATAGAGCTAGAAAAATAGAGGGATAGATAATAAGTAAAATAGATCAAATAAACTTCAAAAAAAGCAAAGGATGGCAGAGATTCAGAGAGGATACAGAAAGCATGCCCAGAACCATAGCAATGAATGAGAAACAAGATGGCCGCGCCCATTCACGACCGCGTGGGTAAGTTCGCGCGAGATTTTCCTCGCGAGCATGTGCGAAATTGTACTAGCGAGCAGCACACTTTGCGAGATTACACATAGCGGCCGGAAACGGAATAACGTCACGCAAACAAGATGGCTGCGCCCGTGTACGACCGCTAGGGTAACTTCGCAAACGTATAGCTACAAGCGCCTTGCGAACACGAAAAAAATCACACGAACATACACGCCGCAAAAAAAAAGTGTATTCGCTCGCATTCGCGGCTTCCGAAATCGATCTCGCACGGATTCGCGTCCCGCAAATGACGCGAAATTGCAGAAAAACGATTTTTGCTAAACTGAAAGCAATCAGCAGGTGCAAAAGTTCAAACTTAACATTAGTAACCATTCACTCTAGTGCTTCCTGAGGGGCCCCTCCAGAGTTCAGTTGCCTATTTGCAACTATTCCATGACCCTGCTATGACCCAAACAGCAGGCTCATAGAATAGCTACAAGTAGACCATAAAGGTCCTGTGAAAAAAAATTGCACTGCAACAGAAAGCAAATTACAGATAAGGAAGGAAGCAGGTGCCAGCCAGACTGGAAGTTTCAAAATTACTGACACATTAATCCCCCCCTAATTAATTCATGGCAGTTGAAGAAGGGTAGGTGTGCTTGCTTTCACTGCAACAGAAAGCAAATTACAGATAAGGAAGGAAGCAGGTGCCAGCCAGACTGGAAGTTTAAAAATAAGTGACACATTAATCAACCCCAAATTAATTCATGGCAGTTGAAGCAGGGCGGTGTGCTTGCTTTTTTTCACCCCCATAATCTACAGTGATAAACAAACCTAATGGGTGGCAGTCAGGATGTACCAGAGGATGGCATGGGTGTACCAGAGGGTGGCAGTGGTGAAACAGAGGGTGCTGTGAACCTGTGATGATAAACCAGACGTAGAAACAACATAGTTGCGGCCTTTGCGAGCCGAAAAGTAAGTTCGCAATTGCGAAATGGTCCACAAATCCTCGCGAACGCTCGCCAACAAAAAAAACGGAAAAATCCGCTAATCCGCGAGAGTTCGCGGATTTTGCGGATTGCGAATCCGTAAATCCGCAAATTCGCGTACGCGAGATCCGCTAGATCCGCCCATGCTTAACCACCCCCACTACATTCCTCGATAGACAGCGCAGGCAACTCGATATGACCGAAGTCGATCAGACAGACACCTCTTTGCAGAAGTTCACGGATTTTAGCAAGGGTTTAACACCCTTTTGGGGCCCCATATTCAATAGCAGGGAAATAAGGAGATTGTCCAGAATAGTGGAAAATGTCATTAACATAACAACTGACATCCTAACGAACCTCACTGTGGAGCTTCAGGTGACGAGACTCGTGGCGCTTCAAAATCGTATGGTTTTGGACGTTATCTTGGCTGATCGAGGCGGAGCATGCCGCGTCATTGGCAGTTCTTGCTGTGTATATATCCCTGACCCCGCCCCCTCTGTTCATCTGGCTATCCAGAAATTGCACCGCATTGCTTCTGAAATGCATACCGAAAATGGGTCCTGGTCATTGTCGGGTTGGTTCTGGGGACTCTTGTCCACTTGGGGATGGAAATTGTTATTGATCCTGGGTGGTGCAGCCGGTATCATCTTTACCTGCTGCGTCCTGATACAATGTGGTCCGGCCTGTTGCTCTTACTGTGCTTCCCGAGTCACTACGCTGTGCGTTCCGACCACTGTCCCTACTAAACACCAAATGTTGCAGCAAGGGATACATGAATTAATGGCAATTAATGGAGAAATATTCGAAGAGTAACTGCTCGATTTTGTATTTAGCTACACCACGCTAAAAGGAGGGTTTGAGGTACCGGAATCGATTTCTCATTATGCAATACCTATAATCGATTTGTTATGATTAGCCTGATGTCACTAAATACCTTAGTTAGATATACGTTCACATTAACATTATAGTATTCACCATATTAGCCTTGCACCAATACACGCACGAACGCCCTATTGTGGCCTCGCTAAAAGCATTGCATTAACTAGGCCCCATTCCTGTCTTGCACCCGACTTTCCCCCCTGAGAAATATCCCAACTGTTGCTAAAACCACTGTTTCAGCTCGTTAGGCCTGCCAAGGTCGTAGGTAGCAGAAGAGAAGACCGATAAGCACATTCCGGGAGGGGTGCGGGGCGGGCTGTCTCAAGACGGCAGAAGGGAGTCACCCGTTCGACCTTGCTAAATCTAGGATGAGCGAAACCAGGAGCGCATTGTGTGCCATATATGGACTTTCCTTTTTCTGTCTGTGCCAGCCTGTACCAATTTGTATTTTTCCATGTTGGGTTATGCTGATGCCAATGCAACTGTATATATGTGATGTACTGACAAGCTGCCAAGAGTCTTCTTGGCGGACCTCGTGGGGAGAGGTCGCAAGGAGCTCCTCTGACAGAGTTTTGTTTGTTATAATAAATGCTTGGACCTTCTACACTGCCAACCGACTGATTATTGGTAATTGGGTTTACTGTACTATAATTGGGTGGTGGTAAATATTTTTCGGTACTTCACACTAGACAGTGCTGCTAGCTGCTACTCTGGTCCCGTCAGTAATTCCTCAATCTAAATTCTCTAGGCAGTGCTGCAGCTGTGTCTCTGGGCGCAGTGATAATTACTAATTCTCAGTCCACTAGAGAGTGGTGCTAGCTACTGCTCTGGTCTCATATGTAATTCCTCATTCTGCCGATCTACCATAGGTCTTACTTAGGCTTGCATTTACTGACCGATGTACTTGGTCTCCGCCCTCTCTCGCCCCATTGCAGCCGATTAGGCGCTGCCGGGGGGCCTATCCTTGCAGCCACCATCTTGGGTGAGGAGCAGGCGAGCTGACTAGTGCTCGGCCCCTCCCGAACTTGTTGCAATAAAATGGCTCCTCCCACAAGTGAGCGCAGCGACCGGGCGCAGCGGGCGGGCCGACGGGGCGCCGAAGGTGCGCCTAAGGTAAGCCCGTCTGCGCCCGTCCTCGCCAGTCCACCACGTCCCGCCAGGGATGCTGCTCCTGTCATCTTGGCGCGGACTACCTACTCGAGAAACCTTTTGCTGAACATTCGCCAGCAAGCCTGCTATTGTGATTGCTCGCCCCTGCACCCGCTATGTGGCCCGTTTAGGTGCCCTTGCGGGAAATTGGTACTTGACCCTCCATTACATATAAATGTACCCCTTGAGTCCCTGCCCCAGCGACATCTCAAGATTCTACAACTTAATGTCAGGTCACTTGTCAAACATTATGCCGAAATACGTGACCTCATCTCTGACGAGGCACCGGATATCTTTTTTATGACAGAGACTTGGCTTCACGAAGAAGTAACGGTCGAGCTTAACCTAGCCCTCCCCCAGAATACTCTATTTATACGAGTAACCGTAACACCAGAGGTGGTGGCATAGCTGTAATAGTAAAATCCTGCTATCCGTGTAAATGGACTAAGATGCTGATAGAAGGCTGTGAAAGCGCTCACTTCAGCATCTTGGTTAGCCATCACTTTACCCTTACAGGGCTACTGATTTACAGACCCCCAGGAAAAGACGTTACTTTTAGGAAAGCCCTGCCAGAGGCTGTTGGCTCTCTTGCGATGGGATCGGCTAACTTTAGCATCTTCGGCGACCTAAATCTTCATTTTGACCTTTCCCAGACCCCGACCATCGGTAGCCTGCTCGCCAACCTAGCGGCGTTCCAGCTCCGCCAGGTGGTCACCAGCTCCACTCATGCGTGAGGCCATATATTGGATCCCATATTCACCAACATAGCAATGGCCACTATCCAGCCGCCGATCCCGGTGGCATGGTCGGATCACTTACTGGTGGAACTATCCCTCCAAATCCCGGTCCCTTCTAATAAGAATATTGATAGAGTTGTTCTTAAACGTCTCTGGAGGAAGCTGAAGCTCGAGGACTTCCATCAACTCCTCAAAGAAAGCCCCATTGGCCCTTTCAATGATGTCGAGTCTGGCTATGACTTCTTCTGTGATTGGATCACCCGGGCACTGGACTCACTGGTTCCTGTTACCTGGAGCAAATGCCGCACCCTCGAACCCAGTCCTTGGTATAATGACGCCTTGATGGTTTTGAAGAAATCCTGTAAAAAGGCTGAGAGAGACTGGAGAAAAAATTATGACTCAGGGAAAAAAGCACTGTACATAGCCGAGGTAAAAATATATCATAGAGCTATATGCAGGGCACTGGCTGCATATTATTCCAATGAGATCAAATGCAGTTCCAACCCGACTAAGCTGGTCTTTAAGATCCTTAAAGACCTTACTGCCAAGAGAGCCCCATTATCTGAGGTTTCTTCAAATTCGCACAGTGAGGATCTCGCTGCCTTTTTCTTGGAAAAGGTACTCGTCATCTATCGCACATTCTCATGTCTAAATCCCCCGTATGAGTCAACATTGCCCAGCCACATCACCAACATCATCCTCATTATTCTCCCTGGGATCCCGGAGGACGAATTTAATAAACTAGCGGCCAAAGTTAAATCAGGCTCCCCCGCCGATCCGCTCAGGCCCGCACAATTCAGAGACTCTGCCTCGCTGTGCCTCCCCCCCTTGCGCCAATTTATTAATGCCTCATTCACCTCTGCCATAGTCCCAACCAAATGGAAACAAGCCTTTGTAACCCCGATCCTGAAGAAGCCTTCACTGGACCCGAGTAAACCGGAGAACTACCGGCCTATCTCCCTGCTCCCCTGGGCTGCTAAGGTGGCTGAAGCTCATGTCAACAGCATACTCACTAAACATCTCCAGACTGACAACTCTCTGGATGCCTCCCAGAACGGGTTCCGGGCAGGCCACAGTACCGAAACCGCCCTCCTTGCCATGACAGAACATCTGCGATCCGTGCTTGACTCCGGTCAAACAGCGGCACTGGTTCTTCTAGATCTTAGTGCCGCCTTTGACACGGTTTCACACGTGGTCTTGCTTCATCGCTTGGAGGAGGCTGAGATCTCGGGTCTGGCCCTTGAATGGTTTAGATCGTTCCTGGCAGGAAGATCGTTCCGGGTAGCTACACCTCCCTTCCAGTCCCAGGATTATCCTGTTGAGCAGGGAGTGCCTCAGGGGTCGGCGCTGAGCCCCAAGCTCTTCAATCTTTATGTGCAGCCGTTAGCTCCTGTCGCCAAGCAGTGGGGCCCGACTATGGTCTCATATGCTGATGACACGCAGCTGGCGGTTGCACTCTCTGGGGACTCAGACCATGAGGTCTTAAGGTTCAGGGATGGTTTGGCGGCTGTGGCAGGCTGGATGTCAGCTAATTATCTCCAGCTGAATGCCTACAAAACGGAGGTCATGATCGTTGGCAAGAACAGCCAACTGTGGGGAGAACAGTGGTGGCCCTCGGTGTTGGGTCTGACACCCATACCGGTGACTGAGGTGAAAAATCTGGGAGTCTGGTTTGACCCCTCCCTCAGTTTCTCCAACCACACTAAAAAAGTGGCAGCAACTTGTTTTGGCATTTTGCGCAGTCTTCGACCAATCTTGAAATTCTTCAATGCGTCCACTAGGAAGCTTATAATTCAGGCCACCATAAGGTCCTGGCTGGACTATGCCAGCTCCCTCCTGCTGGGGGCTATCTTAGCGGAAGTCACCCAGTTGCAGCGCATACAGAATGCTGCGGCTAGGGCTCTGGTAGGCCTACCCAGGTTCTGCTCCACGAGGGAGACCATTCGGAAACTTCACTGGCTTCCAATGATTCAAAGGATTCAGTTTAAGACGCTATGCCTGTCCTTCATAATCCTTAAGCAGGGCACCCCTAAAATCCTTGAGACCCTCCTGACCCCTTATGTCCCTTCCCGCTCTTTGAGATCCAAAGGACAAGGCTTGGTTGCGGTTCCACGCTTCAAACGCTGTAGAATAGGAGGGCGATCCTTCCGCTATTTAGCGGCGAAACTCTGGAACTCACTACCCAGCCACATCCGTGCCCTGAATGACCTTATCTCTTTCAGGAGGTCGATCAAGACCTACCTTTTTCCACCCAGAATCTAGGTTCTGTCACTGCTCTGCAACTTTTTTCAGCTGCCGTCTACTCTCTCTGACAGCTGGTTCTCTGATGTTTACAGCGCCAGGACGCCCCTTTGCTGGGGCAGCTGCGCGCTATAGAAGTCCGATTAACATAACATAACATTCTAAGTCCTCTACAAAGTGCTGCAGCTGCTTCTTTGGTCCTGTCAGTAATTTCTCCATTCTAAGTTCTCTAGACAGTGCTGCAGCTGTGTCTCTAGTCACAGTGGTAATTCCTCATTCTAAGTCCTCTAGACAGTGCTGCTAGCTGAGTCTCTGGTCCCAGTGCTAATTCCCCATTCTAAGCCTCTAGGTAGTACTGAAGCGGCGTTTCTGTTCCCAGTGGTAATGCCTCATTCTAAGTGCTCTAGACAGTGTTGGTAGCTGCTTCTCTATTCCCAGTGGTAATTCCTCATTCTCAGTCATCAAGCCAGTGCTGCAGCTGCTTCTCTGGTCACAGTGGCAATTCCTCATTTTTAGTTCTCTAGGCAGTGCTGCAAGCTGCTTCTTTGGCCCGTTGCTAATTCCTCATTCTAAGTCGTCTAGGCAGTGCTGTTAGCGGCTTCTCCAGTCCGGGTGGTAATTCCTTATTCTAAGTGCTATAGACAGTTTTTCTAGCTGCATCTCTATTCCCAGTGGTAATTCCTCATTCTCAGTCCTCTAGCCAGTGCTGCTAGCTGCTTCACTGGTCCCAGTGGTAATTCCTCATTCTTAGTTCTATATGCATTGCTTTAGCTGCTTCTCTGGTCCCAGTGGAAATTCATTATTAATCCCCTAGGCAGTGCTGCAGCTGTGTTTCTGTTCCCAGTAGTAATTCCTCATTCTTAGTCCTCTAGCCAGTGTTATTAGCTGTGTCTCTCTTCCCAAAGGTAATTCCTCATTCTCAGTTTTCTAGATAGTACTGCTAGCTACTTCTCTGGTCCCAGTGTTAATTCCTCATTCTACGTCCTCTAGGCAGTGCTGCTAGCTGCTAATCTGATCCTGTCTGCAATTCCTCATTCTAAGTCCTCTAGGCAGTGCTGCAGCTGTGTCTCTGCTCCCAGTGGTAATTCCTCATTCTAAGTCCTCTAGACAGTGCAGCTAGGTGCTTCCCTGATCTTATTTGTAATTCCTCATTCTAAGTCCTCTACACAGTGCTGCATCTTTGGTCCTGTTAGTAATTCCTCATCCTAAATCCACTAGACAGTGCTGCTAGCTGCTACTTGGTCCCGTCTGTAATTCCTCAATCTAAATTCTCTAGGCAGTGCTGCAGCTGTGTCTCTGGTCACAGTGATAAATCCTCATTCTCAGTCCACTGCTAGCTGCTACTCCAGTCTCATCTGTAATTCCTCATTCGAAGTCCTATACAAAGTGCTGCAGCTGCTTCTTTGGTCCTGTCAGTAATTCCTCCATTCTAAGTCCCCTAGACCGAGATGCTAGCTGATTCTCTAGTCTTGTTGGTATTTCCTCCTTCAAAGTCATCTAAACAGTGCTGCTAACTGCTTCTCTAGTCTCATCTGTAATTCCTCATTCTAAGTCCTCTAGACAGTGCTGCAGCGGCATCTTTGGTCCTGTCAGTAATTCCTCATTCTGAGTCCACTAGACAGTGCTGCTAGCTGCTACTCTGGTCCCGTCTGTAATCCCTTAATCTAAGTTCTCAAGGCAGTGCTGCAGCTGTGTCTTCTGGTCACAGTGATAATTTCTCATTCTCAGTCCTCTAGACAGTGCTGCTCGCTGCTACTCTGGTCTCATCAGTAATTGCTCATTCTAAGTCCTCTACACAGTGCTTTGGTTCCAGTGGTAATTCTTAATTCTTAGTCAACAAGGCAGCGCTGCTAGCTACTTATCTGTCCCTTCGTTATATTCTCATACTAAGTCCTCTAGGAAGTGCTGCTAGCTGCTACTCTGGTCCCCTCGGTATTTCCCCATTCTCAGTTCTCTAGGCAGTGCTGCAGCTGTCTCTGGTCACAGTGATATTCCCTCATTCTTAGTCCACTAAGCAGAGCTGCTAGATGCTTCTATGATCCTGTTGGTATTGCCTCATTCAGTCTTTTAGACAGTGCTGATAGGTGCTTCTCTGGTCTCATCTGTAATTCCTCATTCAAAAGTCCTCTAGGCAGTGCTGCGGCTGCATCGTTGGTCCTGTCAGTAATTCCTCATTTTAAGTTCACTAGACAGTGCTACTAGCTGCTGCTCTGGTCCCGTGTTATTCCTCACTCTAATTTCTCCAGGCAGTGCTGCATCTCTGGTCACAGTGAAAATTCATCATTCTCAGTTCACTAGGCAGAGCTGCTTCTCTGGTCCTGTCAGTATTTCCTCAATTAAAGTACTCTAGACAGTGCTGCTTGCTGCTTCTCTGGTCCGGTCGGTAATTCCTCATTCTAAGTCCTCTAGGCAATGCTGAAACTGTGTCTTTGGTCACAGTGATAATTCCTCATTCTTAGTCCTCTATGCTGTGCTGCAGCTATGTCTTTGGTCACAGTGATAATTCCTCATTCTTTGTCGTCTACACGGTACTGATACCTACTTCTCTGGCCTCATCTGTAGTTCCTCATTCTGTCCTCTAGACAGTACTGCAGCTGCTTCTCTGGTCCCAGTGGTAATTCCTAACAGTGCTGCATCTGTGTCTTTATTTATACATACACTACACTCTGAATTAAAACACATAGATTAAAGGCAGTTTGTCATTTATTACGCCTATAGCTCTAACTCTGACAAATGCCAGACCTATAGCATTTCAAATGCTTGTTCTTAGTTCACTAATGGCACTTGTCGAGTCTTGAGGCCGCGTGCGCATGGGTGTATCAGCGCCGCGGCATGAATAGAGACTCGGGACACCAGTTTACATTACTGCGTGGTCCGGACTAACTCTTGCCGGCCACGCCCCATTTATTTATAGCTCGGCGCGTGACGTAACACACCCGCGTAAACACACTCTCCAGTGCGCAGTTGACTAGACCGCTAACCGCGGTCACGAACATTACATTCCTTTTAACCTTTATTTGAAACAAAATAACATGCATATAAACCCATTAATAGTCACAGTGGAAAGAAAAATAGTACTGGGCCATCCGGCCTGTTACCAGTCTGATGGAGGGAAAGTTCGTGGTCAGCCCACAGCAAAGTCCGCCAGTAGGGAGGACGGGGCTGGATTTCTTCTTAGCCCATATCCTGCGGTTTCTCCCCAGAAGGGCGCCCTCCGTGGGGCCTCTGGAGGGGACCCTCTGGCACCCCCGGGGTCATCCGGGGACCGGGGGCTGCTGATTCTGGGAGTTTCAGTGACTGAGGGGTGCGCTGTCATGTCCTCACTCGTGGTATCATTTCCACTCCCTCCTGGACTATTAGGTCCTTCAGGCTGGCTGGATACTTCACTCTCTGGTTCCTCACCTTGTGGGTCTGGGGAGTTCGGGGAGGCTTTCTTGAAGAAAGATATGTTGCGTGTGACTGTTTCCATCCCTCGTTGCGCCGTTACCATGGTGCCCGTGCGGCGCGTGACTGTCCATGGTCGGGGTTCGAATGGGAGTCGGAATTTGCTCCCTGGATATCTGTCTTTCACGTAGACCTGGTCTTTCTCTCGGATTGTCGGTTCTTTGACCTTTCGTCGAAAGCTGGCATAGTCATTGGACCGAGCCCTGTTGGATAGAGTTCTCTGTGGGTCTATGTCGTTTGGGGTCCAGTTAGGATGGCTGGGAAGGGTGTCCCTGACTGTTCGTCCCATTGCAGCGGGGCCTGGAGCTGCTTCCGTGGTGCGATGTGGTGTGAGTCGATACTCCCTCAGAATTGTGTAGATTGCTCTCTTCCGGAGAGCCTCTTCTGCATGGGCGATTTTGATGACTTTATTCAGTGTGTGCATGAACCTCTCTACCTCCCGGTTGGCTTGAGGCCAGCGGGGGGTCACTTTCCGGTGGTGGATTCCCCCACTCCTTGAGGTATTCTGCGAATTCTTGTCCTTGAAACGGTGGCCCGTTGTCCGTCTTGACGCATTCAAATATGCCAAGCGTGGCAATTGCTTTTTCAAATTTTGCAATGACCTCCTTGGCGGTGAGAGTTGTTACGACTTCCACCTCAGGCTATTTAGTGAAATCGTCTATGATGACAAGTACATATCTCCCATCGGGGAGGTGCCTGAAATCCGCATTGACGCGTTCCCACGGTCTCTGCGGGTTGTCTTCTGTGATGACCGGGGGCGGACGCTCGGGTTGCCCCGCGGCCTGGCACCATCGGCACTCTTTGACGGTCTGTTCCACTCTGGTGTCCATATCCGGAAACCACACTTTAGCTCGGAGCCTACTCTTGGTCTTCACTATGCCTTGGTGCCCGCGGTGGGCCAGCTCGACTGCTTGTCGGGTGAGGCTTTCGGGCATTACGATCCGTGGTCCTCTCAGTAGACACCCCTGGCTGTCGACTGACAGTTCTTCTTTTACTTTTAGGAATGTCTCCAGGGAGCTTCTTGCCTGTGGCGTCCTTTTGTTTAGTGAGACTTGGATGGCTTTCTAGTCGTTGGCTTGCAGGGCACTCATCACCAGCTGGAGAACTTCATCATTGCGAGTTGCTTCAATAATCATTTCCAGACTCATCGGTAGGGGCCTTTATCTTTCCAGCATGACTTTTACATACTCCTCCGTTTCTTCTGCGTCTTCCCTTTCCACGTTGGTGGCGGCTCGAGGATGCCTCGAGAGGTAATCCGCTGGGTTTGTCGCTTCTGGTCTGTACTCCACTTGGTAGTCGTATTCCTGCAGCTGGAGAATCCACTTTTCTATTCGGGGCAGTGGTTTGGACACAGACCCTCGGAACAATGGGATCAGGGGTTTGTGGTCAGTTGACACTGTTAACGGGTGTCCGTAAACGTAGACGTGGAAGTGTCTGCAAGCCCAGTCAATCGCAATCGCCTCTCTCTCTATCTGGGAATACCGTTGCTCTGTCTCAGTCAACGACCGACTTGCATAGGCGATGGGTGCCCAGTCCTCCTCTCCTTGTCGTTGCGTCAGCACGGCTCCCAGGCCGTAGGGACTGGCGTCTACCGCTATGTTGGTAGGCTTCGCCGGGTCAAAGTATGATAGGGTCTTGTCGGCTGACAGAGCAGCCTTGGTGTTCTGGAATGCTGTGTCCTGTTCTTCACCCCACTGCCAGGGGGTGGTGGACTTGGTGAGCTCCCAGAGGGGCCTGGTGAGGTTTGACAAGTCCGGGATAAATCTCCCACAGAAGTTAACCATGCCCAGGAAACTCCTCACTTCTGATATGTTTGAGGGAGCTGGGGCTTCCTGTACATCTCTCACCTTGTCCGGGTCGGGGGCTATTCCTTGATCCGAGAAGGTGTATTCGAAGAAGCTGATTTTGTTCCGGAGGAATTGACACTTCTCGCGGTGCAGGGTCAGGCCCGAGTCCTCGATTCTCCGTAGCACGCCTCTCAACCTTTGGTGGTGTTCTTCGATTGAGTTCGCATATATCAGCAGGTCGTCGCTGACGTTCAGGACTCCCGGGAGCCCGCTCAGAACCTCTCGGATGGTGTTCTGGAAGACTTCCGCGGCACTGGAGATGCCGAAGTTGAGACGTCGATATCGTCTGAGACCCACGTGGGTGGAGAAAGTGGTGATGTAGCGGGAGTCTGGATGAAGGGGGAGCTGGTGATAGCCCGATCTGAGGTCCATCTTGGAGAACCACTTCGCTCCGTTTAACTCCCCTAAAATGTCATCGATTGTGGGGGTCAGATGTCGCTCTCTCTTGACCGCCGCATTGGGTAGGCGAATGTCCAAGCAAATGCGGACTTGGCCAGGCTGCTTGGGCTTGCGCGCTACCACCATTGGAGACTCCCACGGGGTCGGCCCACTGACTTTCTCAATGATGCCATGTCGTTCGAGGGCTTCTAGTTCTTCCTCGACCTTCTTCCGGAGGTGGAATGCTATTCTCCGATGTCTGAGGGCGACAGGTTGAACTGATTGATCAATGTGGAGTGACACCTCCTTCCCCTTGAGGCATCCGATGCCTCGGAACGTGTCTTCAAACTCTTCTAGGATTGTGTCCAACTCCTCTGTCAGTACGGCCATTGCGAACGATATTAGTTGGAGTTCTTCTGCCGCCTGCCCGCTGATGAGCATGCCACTGCCCTCCTTGGAGACATAGATGGTCGTCGGGACCTTCCGGTCTTGGTGCTGCAGTTCCGTTTGGAAACAACCGACCAGTGGAATTGGGGTCTTCTGTCCGTATGCGAACACTCGGATCCTGGCTGCTTTCAGAGTCGGTTTGTCCCGTAGCTGGTTATACACATTTGCCGCCATAAGCTCAATCGAGGCTCCGGTGTCGATCGTGGCTCTTACCTCCTGCTGGTGTATCCTTATGCGACACTTTGGGAGACGCCTTTTCTTTTTCTGCGGTTGGTCGATGGCGAGCACGTAGTGGACCGGGTAGTCGTTGGGATCGTCGTCCATGTCTTCACTGTCCTGGCTTTCCCTTATGGCATGGGCAGCTTCGTTCTTCGGCTTCGTGGATCTGCATACTGCTGCGAAATGGTTTATCCGTCCGAACGAACTGAATCTTCTTCCACGTGCTGGGCAGTCTTGAGCGCAGTGGGGCTGGCCTCCACAGTATCCACATTCTTTGCGCCTTTCTTGTGGCTTTCTCCCTCCAAATTGGCGCGACTTTGGTCGGACGACATTGACCTGTTCGGCCGTGTTGACCTGTTCCGCCTTGACGGGCCGGTGGAGGGCCGCCTCCATGTGAGATGCCCTCGCCTGCGACAGCTCTTTGGAGCGTCCTAGTTTCAGGATGCCTGCTAGCGGCTTTCCGTCTTCCTGTTGGATCTTCACACTCAGGTTTGATGAGTAGCACCCTTGTATTATTTGTCCTCGTATCTCCTCTTGCTCATCGCGAAAACCACAGCCTGCCATGGAACGCGTCAAGCGATTCTTCGGCTTCCTGTTTGGCCTGTCGAAATATGAATCATTCATAGTCTTTGCTGGTCATGGGTTCGAAATGTGCATTGAGCGCATTAAGGAGCGTGATGTAGGTCTTTGGTGTGGCTTCCACTAGGGTCTTATAAATCCTGTGGATATCTTTCCCTCCCAAATGAAGAAGCAGCGCTCTGCGGCGTTCCCTCGCCGTGCCTGCGCCCTCAAAATAGAATTGCAGACGCTCCGTCCAGTCCTTCCAGCGCGGCGCCAGGGAAGCAGGGGCGCCGTCCACAACAAATGGTTTTATGGGGGGGATGGTCGCCATGTCTGCACGTGGAGCGGCCTAGCGCGTGGTCAGGGGCAATCTTGCCTGCAGCTCCGGCCGGTCGTGCCTCCGCCTTGGCTCTGCTTCGTGATTGGGCGACCCTCGTTGTGTGCGTGCTGCAGGGTCAACGGTTTTGGGGCCTCACGCCCTGGCAAGGGCCTTCTCCCCCAAGGATCAGAGGCACCAGGGCGATGCTGCAGTTGCGTTGGGGCGGTACTCACACCATCTCCCTCTGGGCCAGGGCGCCAGTCTCGCCACTCGTGGGCACACCACGCCCGTCGGCGGTCCTCGAATCTGGCAGGAGCATCAGCGGGGCTAGACGCCCGCGGCCGCCGTCATCCGCCGGTTGCAGGCACGGAGCGGGCGGCCCAGCTTGGGCCTGCCGATCATGGGAGCCAGCCCGCCTGCCGTGAGCTCCTCACACTCACAGGGTACGGCCGAGGTGTAGCGAGTGGGGGCGCAGCATGGGTCCACAGACCCTCGTCGCCAGTGTCGAGTCTTGAGGCCGCATGCGCATGGGTGTATCAGCGCCGCGGCATGAATAGAGACTCGGGACACCAGTTTACATTACCGCGTGGTCCGGACTAACTCTTGCCGGCCACGCCCCATTTATTTATAGCTCGGCGCATGACGTAACACGCCCGCGTAAACGCACTCTCCAGTGCGCAGTTGACTAGACCGCTAACTGCGGTCACGAACATTACAGCACTGTCGCCAATGTGGGGACGAGGCTGGAATGGTTCTAAGTTTGCGTTTAAAAACGTTTAATAATTTCATCTCAGTGCAGTGCTGTAATGTGATGCATTAACGTCAAAGCTTCTACATGTAAATACACTATTTTGAAAAGACTTGATTATATTTTACATGATGTTTCTTGCATGATTTAATAGCATGTTCAAGGCTCGGATAGTGCACGGGCTCTAAGAGCCAAGCCAGACACTGTGCTCGGCTGTCCCTAATAATCTCTTAGCTCGCCCACTTCTACACACAGGATCAAAACAAAGTCAGCACTCTTCCAACCACATGCCCTACTCGGTGTAGCGAACCTCTACTGCAGGCAAGCGCTTCAGCACTCTACATTTGGGGTAGAAAGCATGATATTAATGTTGCAATACAGTCAAATACAATATTCAAAACATATGGAAGAGTTTGACAGCTTGGTGTGACAGATATGGACGGGTCCCTATAAACACCGTTAATTCCACGAGTATGCCCAGTCCCCAACCAACACGTCTGTCAGAGCACCGACCTACGTTTACGGTATTGCTAGTTGTTTGCTTTTTACGCTTTTCACAGCTTGGGGATTGTAGTCCATTTTCTATATCCATCCACCCCCAACTTGCCCTACTTATAATAGCATGTCCCCGTTTCCGGTTAAAACGATTTGATCACACCAACAATCAATGTTCGGTAGCTACAAAGCATAGAGATTTGTGACAAGTACACCTAATACAACTTATATTTCTAAGAAGCGGTATCTTGGCCAGGATTTTGGGATGCGTTTTCCCTACAAGTGAACATTACAATGACTATAAAAATAAGACGTTTTATACACAAAAAAATAAAAAGGGAATATGATACGAAAATCTCAATCAAGGGAGAAAAAAAATATTCGCTTAGAAGCCACTTGATATCCCGGCAGCGTAGTTTCCTATCGGTAGGCAGCCGTTAGCCTCTTAGTTCGAGGGTTCCTTATCCCTTTTTTGTTTTCATGACTCTGCCCTTGTCTCTGAGGGTAGCAGAATTAACCCATTCTGTTCCGCACCACGTACAGGTCAATGTCAGTGGTGACGTAAAACGTAGCGTGTTGGCGTCACAAAGCAACCAAAGTAGTAGTTACGGACGGAACGCTAGTGTCGGGTGCAGTTCCTGGGTGTGTGGGGAAGAGGATGTCGCCGCGCGGCCTCCCCTCGCTGTTGCTGCTGCTCTTAGGGTTGGGTTCCGCCCTGGGCCACAGTGACAGCTTCAATGGCGTCAAGAAGCTCCGGATGCAGTACACGAGCGGCCCCCTCCTGCGCTTCCAGATCTGGTAAGTGCTTGCTCTAATAGAAGAGTGCCCATATGTTTCACACTTGTTATCGTGTCTCACCCAAGTACCTCCCATCTATTCTAAATGTCTCCCCAGGCCCCTGCACTCCTCGGACGGTAGTTCCGCCCAGCAGGTGTTTAATGTATTATTGCTAGGGGAGCAAAGCCCGGGCATTCAAGTTTAAAAAGTACTTTTTATGTGATTTGTGTTATTTTAACCTCGTGAATAACTGGGAAAATTACCCTGATTGTAACTCGTGTAAACTACTACTTAAAAAGTCGAACCCATGGTAAACACCTCTCATTACACACACTTGAACCCGTGTTACAGGATTATCCCTTTCATAGGGGCCTGGCCTTTTTCAATCATTATTTCACCCTGCCTGTTGTAATGTACTTTTTTGCTGATTCATCGCCCCACCTTCTATCACGAGGTGATTACACAAATAACATGCTTCATTTGCATAACAACTCAAATCCGTATACTAAATCGTACGTAACGTCCAAGGTTGGGGGAAAAGTTGACGAGCACATTTTCGACCGTAGGAGTACAGCGTTTCCAATCCGCAAATACGCCTTACACCTCGTAGGGCTATAGGGTGCTACATGAATCTAGCCACAGTACATCGTGGCAACCCGCTATTTTCAGTCAGGTGCTGCTTTTTGTCTTCTTTATTTCTTGGTCTTATTGTGATGTACAGAGAGAAGTTATGCTGTCTTTTCAACTGTTTTCAGTATTTGTCTTCTGCACCGCATTTATTTTCCATACAGAAAGTTAAATAAGTTCACTGGCACGACTATGCATGTGGGTCGGTGCAGGAGAAGAGTCTGTCTCTATTTTCTCCTTGTCACATTGTTTACAGATGTTGTCTCTCTGGGTTTATGGTTTGAGCTTTGCCACACGATTTTTACATAATACACGTGTCCACTGAAACCTATTTGAATCAAAATAAAGGGGTTGGAAGAACTTAAAGTGACTAGCTCCTCCCATCCTTTACTTTGTTCGATACACTCCAGTGCGACTTATTTTCTTTCTCCATTGCTTACATAATCTGACTGTTCACAACAAATTATGCTGTGTTCCTCTTCGACTAGTCAGTTACCCAGAGTTTGATCCTTCATCTCCCCTTAAGAAAAAACCTAATTTATCTGGGAGGGTTCCAGAGGGAAAAAAATATTGCGATAAACAACAGTTTCCAGCACATTATCTAAATTCTACTTCGAGATACAGAAGTTCATATTAGGCTTAGTTCAACACTTATTTAATACAATAATTACGGTAAACAGATTTATAAACCTCGGCACTCTTATTCTGTATCACATTAATTCATACAGTTATTCAAAGAAGTCAATTCAAAGTACCTTGAATCACAAATTTAAAAAGCAGTAACATTATGTTCAGGCGTAAACAGCTTGATGTGACAATCCTCCTTTTTAGTGTTGAGCCGGCATGTGTTTAGTTTAATAGGAACTTTTTCAAGGAATTTTAATAGTCGCAGAATCTAGGGCTATGATAAGCCCCTTTAGTTTTAAATACTCCCTCGTAGCACAGTCGTTCCAAATATGTCAATAATTACGGTACTTGCAGGGGCAGTCAAATACCGTAAAAGTCAAAATAATCTGATCTATCATTTGCTCTTATAATCTCTTCTAAATTTGTAGCCACCTGAAACCCATTTGAAGCCATAGCCCTCTCACTAAATGTTCACCAGCACATGTGATATCAGTTCCTGCTTGCAGTATAATCCACGTCACACATTGTGTTGATGTAGGCAAAGCCACCACTTGACGGGAAGGCTTCAATGCTGATCTGTTAAAAAATTGTCATATAGGCCTTGTGCCCTGAACAAACTTTGAAAGAAAATTCTGAATGTTTACTAAATGTGCTGAAGATTAATGCAAATACTGTCCCATAGACCAGCTTGAACATATGTTCCAGACGGTCCTATCGCTGCACCTATGACTCTCTGACTCAGCTGGACTCATAAAGGTCTCTTATGACCCATTTCTTTCTAAAACCTTTCACTTCATGAGGGGTTGGATGGGCCTCCCCTAAAAAGTTCGCCAGAGGCACCTTATGTGAAGCTAATAGTGTCACCACTTCTACAGACAACTCTATAAGGTCCAAATACCAAATCTTCAGTTGTCCAGAATGTGATCATTTCTGCTGATTGTTGTATGACCTGCATGGTTCTTCTCACTATCTGCCAAAATGGGGGGGGGGGGAAGCATAATTCAGCTGCGGGCCCCACTCCTGAAGAAATGCATCTGTTGCTGTCTCTTCTGGGTATGGGTTCCAGCTGGATATCCTCTTCATCTGATGGATTGGTCTGTGTACAGATACATTTGTTGCACAACAAACCCATTAAAGTTGCAGTTTTTGGACTATTTATGGATTTAACATCCGTTCTGTAGTATCAATCGCATGGCAAAATTGCTAATCTGCCAGCTTGTTCAACCCCCACAAGAGGTACTCCGCCATCACTAATATTTGCTGGTCTGTGCAAAAATGCCAAAAACCTTTCACTAACTCTGGATGGATTTTTTCCCTTGGGCCTCCCAGGTGATGCACGTAGCTTACTGCCAAAATGTTGTTTCTGCGTAACCAGATACAGCACTGCACCCTGTTTTTGGTAACATTCTTCACACTAAAGACCTTGCTAGCAACTCCGGACAATTGAAATGAAGGTGTCATTCCTGATCTTAGTGGCTGTGTGTTGCCAGTTTCCCACTGCATGCTTCCCTGCACATGTGACTGGCATTTGACTCTATTTGCTATCTGCAAGATTTCTAAATGTAGCCCGACTGTTCCTAGTTTCTAATTGTGTTATTTACCATTGTAATACTGCTCTCTCTTCCTGCAATCTTTGCAGAGCCCTACAATGGAGAGACCCGAGATAAATGGCCTGTGTTGATGGAAAAAGGCTACCGATTATTCTGGCCAATTTTTTCAAACAAATCTGTTTGTACTGTTTGGGTAATTGTAGCAGGGCCTGCACTGAAACCATTGAAGGTCTCTGGTTCAGTATTTGATTTCCCAGTTGATCACTAACCCAAAGTCCTGAAATAGTGATATCGCCTACTCTGTTTGCTGACATACCATGTCCACATTCTGGGACATGAAATCCATGCCATCCAGGTAGCGAATCCTCCTAGTACCACTGAATTTTGGTGCTACGTGCTTGGAACTTTGTAAAGCACCATGTAGTGGAGAATAACCTGAATGGTAGACTAACATTCCCAAATCATAGCCATCCACTCAAAGTTTGTATAGCATTGGTTATGAGCCCAAATGAGTACTGCTCGATATGCATCTTTTAAATCCAGTCCCCTTGCTGCAGCACATCTCAAAGGACGTGAATTCCATTTTGAAATGTCAGTGTATCAACCAGTTCTAGAGATCCCTCTTGGCCACATATAAGATAGTACCTAAAAGTTTTTGGTTTGTAGTATTTTGGGCTCTGTGGCACCCCTCTCTACCAATTTACTGATTTCTGTGTCGATGAGGCAACCGAGCACCTATGACAACGAGAGGGTCCCAGTTTGTTTCTCGAAAAGGGCAGTTGGTGAACTCCAGACAAAACCTCTGGACTGTCTGAAGAACCTAGGCGTCCTTTGATAACGTTTGCCAGATGTGAAAGAAATTTGCCCAGTAGCCCCTAAATGCTGAGTTCCCATCAACTGGAGGAGTAAAAAATCTCAACCCTCATGGTTTGATGCCAGTAGCCCTTGCCCTGAAAGGGATGTGCCAATGAAATATTGTTAAAGCCTAAGACACTTATTGTGTGGTGGGGTATTTGTAATCTACATTTGCATGTTTGGAATAAAACAAATGGGTGCTCAGTCGCACTTGGTACAATTAATCAGTTTACTAATAAAAAAACAATTAATTAGTGCCTGTCATTGAAAAATATATTAATATTCTTTGATTTCAATCCTAAACTGCCCACTGGCTGTTATGATGTGCTATGTCCCAGTCAGTCTTTAATGCCAAGTGCTATCCTTGTGTAGGTCAAGCTGTCTGAAAAGTTAATGCACATAACCTTGCACCCACAAATTGTTCCACATCATAAGGGCCACTGAAATTATGGTATTCTGTGGGCATGCTTTCCTTACGATTATGGATTTACTGCACTTGCCACATAATTCACCATGTGCTGCTTCGTTTTAATGTCAACCAAAAAATATATCTTGTGCAGATACGTCATAAGTTATTAAAAGAAAGTTGCCATGAGTGGTACTGTAAAGTGGAAGACTATTTTGAAAAGAATATCTGGTCGCTGATCGCTTTATTCAGGTAGCAGACTGGCACTAATGAGGTGAAACTTTGGCCCAGACAGTATTCATTTGATTTAAATGACAATCAATAAAATGACAATAACATGTGCCTCTTCATGATGTAAAATGTGTATTTTTTTGCCTCCTTTATAGTTTTGTATGGAATTCTTATTGCTCGGCACAACTAAAGAGTTTCTGAAATTTACCATCTATAGCGATAATTATCCTTACCTTTCCTTGATCTTATTATTAGGCACAATTAAGTGAAGATAATTACCACTTTATACAGAAAGCCCACCAACAGAAATAGCGTGCTCAAACACCGCATAAGCCCTGAGAGAAGGCTACTTTTTGGCCAGTTCAACAGGCCTCAACTCAGTTGCACATGCAAAATTGACTACTTTGCGTAAGCCAGTGCATTGATGGGAAGATTGGACCATCCAAGCAGAGTAGTTGGAACAGCCAAGAAGAGGACATGATTTTCCCTAGAGAACATTTCCTACAATTAAAAACAAGGAATGCCAGTGAGACACTAGGTTGTGTTACAACTTACTGTCTACACACTATTCAAATGAATTCAAGTGAAAACCATGAAGAAACACTGGCATGTGCTACAGGCAGTTAACCCCTGTTTGAACTTCCACTGTGCATATGGAAGAGAGAAGTACGTAAAAGACCATGTTGTACACTCAGCTTGGAGTCCAATCCAGCATAACTCACTACCTTCTAGTGAGTTATGCTGGATTCTATATGTGGCAGTTTTAAATAACTGTGTAGCCTACCAGTTCACATGGAATAAGAAATAATTTATCTATGAAACCATTCAGTATGATTTGAAATAGTATACAAATTTTAATTCATAAAGGTGATTTACTGTATGTAGTGCACTTGCCATTTGATTTATAGATGGCAAAGTTACCAACTGGTAAACTTAAGGTTAGGGCACATGGAAGCTGAATTAGATGTATCAATGCCGAGCTATACTAAGGATATACTCCTTACAATAGTGTAGATTTAGATTCTTTGGTGATTTTGATTTGATTCCTATTCATACTACAGTAAGACTGATACAATATGAGAATAGGCATTCTCTGTACTCTCTGCACGGCATTGTGCCAGATAGTACTGGTATACACATTTATAAGATTCTATATGTTCTTGATTACTCTAGGATTTTTGAGTGATTAATTAGTTAAAGTACTTATCTTTGTAGTTACCCTGACGATACCGCAAGATATTTCAACTGATGTATTTGTTGGAGACAACCTTAATGATTCTACCTCTTCGATGGCTATTGTGTTTTCATTCAGTCTTTTATCTTTCTTCTACTTCTATATTCTGCCTACTTAGTTGATGGCTCTCTAATTACAACCGCATGGAATATCCGTGATACATTTTCTCCCACTACGTCCTACTAGGTTTGAATATTGTTTAATCACAAATAAATTGAAGGTGTGGTCCGCACACCACGCCTCGCAGGGCAAATATTTAATCCTGGCTTCACACAATAATACGTCAAGTCAATTGAAACACCCTTGGTTTAGTGTAATGACTGGTTAGGATTCACCAGATTTTACAACTAGTTCTTTTACTCCTACCAATTAACCTTATATGATCGTGAAACTACGCAAGACCTGTATCTGTGGGTCTTGTTGGGATTTGCCTAAATAAAAAGGGAAACTGATCCAGAGTTTGGAGCTACATGTTTTTAGGTCTCTCCTGTCGATGCGCATGCGCATCGAGCTTGCGAGACTATTGCGGCTTAAACAACCTTTAACTAACAAGCAAGGAATCGTGGCGATTCCTTGCAGTGCCCGTGACTTTTAAGCTCAATGCTCATGTGCATTGAGCTTAAAAGCGTGTGCACATCAGTTCCCTCAGCCGCAATCGCCGTCTGTTCCCTCAGCCGCATTTCTCCGACACCTTTTGAAGTGAAGCTTAGCTTCACTTCAAAGGCCCCGGCTTCTTCACACCCACATGCCGCTCTCCCCGCTCCGCCCCCTCCCGCGTCTTCACACGTCTCACGGCCGGCAGGCCGTCTCGTATTTCTCCTCCCTCCCTCGCCTCCCTCCCTCAGCACGGGTACAGTCGGGACCACTCTCTGCGCTTGCTTTTGGATTTCGCAGCACTTTCCCAGTTGCCTTATTAGCCACCCGGGGTGTCACCAAAGTGCCTTGATTAATGCCGTGGCAGTGGAGAGGGGTGCCCCTGCTGTCACAAAGTGAATCACATTTTTCAACTTCTCGCCCCAATAGTTCCGCTCCCCAGCCTCTCTCCTGCCCGTCACTTTCCACCCTCGTTGCACTAAAAGCGAAAGTAAGTAAAAGCGCCTCGTTTAACAAAGCCCTTTACTTCCTGACCAAGAGAATGCCTGAAAATACAGGTATTTCAATGCAGGCTAGTCATGTCTTGCTCCCAGCACACAGTGTGCTCCTAAACATACATCTCTTCTTTGCTGCTCCTAAGTGTCTATCAGCGTCTATACCCTATGTCTTTGCACCCCTCCCTCCCCTGCACACCATCCCACACGGTCCCCAACTACCCCCAAAACATTTTAACCTCAGTCTGCCACACTTCCTCTCTCTCTGAGCCTGTCTCTTCTGCTATCCCAGAACTCGCGAACAGGCTCCTCTCCCCATGAGTCTTTCCCACTGCCCTCCCTACTTGAGGCCCTCAGTTCATCTCTTCCTCTCCTCCTGCAAAACTTTCAGGTGAGTTGTATCTCCCCCTGCCATTTGCTCTGGCCCCTCCCACCTGTCCATCAACCTTCCGGTGCCCAGGTGCTGCAGTCATAGCTAACTCTTGCATCGGCACTTGCTGGCTATCAGCTTATTGCTAAATTAGCCACCTCTTTCTTCATTCAACCCTCAATTCCGTCATGATGTGGACCTGTTTCACCCTCACACAATCTGCCCTCTCTTGCCCTCGGTGCCTTTCAGTTACTCTCAATGTCCCAGTCATTTAACTCCTTAACACATACGTAAAAATAATTGCCATTTATAACGCCAATAGCGCCAACAAATACAGACCTACGACATAAGTAAAACACATTGACCTTTACATGCACAGCCACTGAAAATGAATTTGCATTATTTCTGCAAGTGTTTTTTTTATGCCGTTAGGAAATATTTATTTATATTTACGTTTCCAGGCCGTAGTTGGGTATAAGTTCCAGGAACCGAGCAGATACTAACTTTTAGTATTAACTTTCGATAAAGTACATCTGCTGCTTTGAAGTTTTTTTTTGTTGTTTTTTTTTTTACCTGAGTCCAGTATTTTTTTTAAGCTTTCTGGTCGTGTCTCATATCCTGAAGAATACCACATTTTTCCAGTTGGTAATTTTTATTTAATGCGGTGTGATGGGAAGAATCATTTGTCTCTTTAATGAGTAAAGAGTGCCAGACCCATTTAAAGAAGTTATTGCCGAGTAGATATATTAATCAATTGGCTGTGAGCCTACAAAAACATGACATCCACCGCATCCACCACCACCACCACCACCACACCCACCACCACTACATCCACCACTACAACCACCACCGCATCCACTACAACCACCACCACATCCACCACATCCACATCCACCACCGCCACATCCACCACCGCCACATCCACCACCACCACCGCATCCACCACCGCCGCATCCACCACCACCACATCCACCACCACTACATCCACCACCACTACCACCCCATCCACCACCCCATCCACCACCACCACCGCATCCACCATCACCACATCCACCGCATCCACCATCACCACATCCAACACCACCGCATCCACCACCACCACATCCACCATCACCTCCACCACCATCACGTCCACCACCGCCACGTCCACCACCGCCACATCCACCGCATCCACCACCACCACCGCATCCACCACCGCATCCACCATCGCCTCCACATCCACCACCACCGCATCCACCACCACCGCATCCACCACCACCACATCCACCACCACCACATCCACCATCACGTCCACCACCGCCACTTCCACCACCACCGCATCCACCACCACATCCACCACAACCACCATCCCATCCACCACCATCCCATCCACCACCACCGCATCCACCACCACATCCACCATCACATACACCACTACCACCACATCTACCATCACATACACCACTACCACCACATCCACCATCACATACACCACTACCACCACATCCACCATCACCACCACCACCACCACCACATCCACCGCATCCACCACCACCGCATCCACCACCACACCCACCATCACATCCACCACATCCACCATCACCTCCACATCCACCATGACATCCACCACCACCACATCCACCACCCCCACCACCACTACATCCACCACCACATCCACTACAACCACCACCCCATCCATCACCGCATCCACCGCATCCACCGTATCCACCACCGCATCCACCACCACATCAACCATCACCACCACATCCACCACCACCACCACATCCACCATCACCTCCACATCCACCATGACATCCACCGCCACATCCACCACCACATCCACCACCACCGCATCCACCACCACCGCATCCACCACCACATCCACCATCACCACCACATCCACCATCACCTCCACATCCACCATGACATCCACCACCACCGCATCCACCACCACCACATCCACCACATCCACCACCACCACCACATTCACCTCCACCACCACATTCACCTCCACATCCACCACCACCATCACATCCACCACCATCACATCCACCACCGCCACATCCACCACCACCACCACTACATCCACCACCCCATCCACCACCACCACCGCATCCACATCCACCGCATCCACCACCACATCCACCACATCCACCATCACCACCACATCCACCATCACATCCACTACCACCACCACCACATCCACCATCACCTCCACCACCACTACCACCACCACATCCACCATCACCTCCACCACCACTACCACCACTACCACCACCACATCCACCATCACCTCCACCACCACTACCACCACTACCACCACCACATCCACCATCACCTCCACCACCACTACCACCACCACATCCACCATCACCTCCACATCCACCATGACATGCACCCACCACCACTACATCTACCACCACATCCACCCCATCCACCACCACCACATCCGCCGTATCCACCACCGCATCCACCACCACATCCGCCATCACCACCACATCCACCATCACCTCCACATCCACCATGACATCCACCACATCCACCACCACCACCGCCACATCCACCACCGCCACATCCACCACCGCCACATCCACCACCACTACATCCACCGCATCCACCACCACATCCACCACCGCATCCACCACTTCCACCACTTCCACATCCACCACCACCACATCCACCATACCCAACACCATCACTTCCACCACCACCACATCCACCACATCACCACATCCACCACATCACCACATCACCCCCACATCCACCACCTCCACCACCCCCACATCCACCAACACATCCACCCCCACATCCACCACCACATCCACCATCACCACCACATCCACCATCACCACCACCACCACATCCACCACCACCATATCCCCCAGATCCCCTCACCCCCTCACCCTCACCCTCACTCACCCTCAACCCCTCACCCTCACAACACATATTGTGTTACAATAGGTGTCACATTTGCGAAAGATAAAACTATCTAGAGATGTAGCATAACGACCAGAGCTGCCATATAAGTCACGTAAATACAAAACATGTTGCATTCCAAATGCTATAGGTGTCACTCATCCATTTGCAAAACGAAAAATGTCAAACTCTTCTATTGCGAGACCTATTGCATTTTCAATGCTTGTTATATACATGTTTTGTCTGAGATATACATTTTTCCTGAAGGAGGTGGTTTAGTTGTCGGATACCCACCAAAACGTGTTGACGCTCAAGCGGAACTCAATCTGCAGGCATCTGGACAGATGAAATGAAGGTTATCTGGGAAAATCTTGTCCATAAGAATAACCGAAACAGCATAATAGTCATAGTCCTAAAAACCTATGTGGTTGTTTTTATGTCTTCTTCCTTTTTGTAATTCATTGGGATTTGTTTGCCATGATTGTGTGGTTTAAAAAACTGTTGCCTTTATATACATTTATATTTTACACTGTTTTTAAATATACTTTGTATTGTTTAAGAATTGCCTCTATACCCTAAAGATAATTCTGGTGTTTAGATTAACTGTGCTACATTAATTGCTTTTTATATCCGATTTATTTTGTAGATTGTGGCATTAAAGATCTTACCAGTTGGAGATTAGTGTGACACTGAACTTTGGCTGTATTGGGGGTCAGAAACTAGGTGTTGAATGAAGTCTGTAGGTGTAAAAGTCTACATGAATTGATGTACTTCTGACTGAATCTCAAGGGAGACTTTCTGGCTTGATAGTCTTGTACGGTACCCTGCCCTTTGGGTCGAGGGGCCCTTCGCAAGTTACTTTTGATTCCCACAGTATCTAGCAGGATTTGCTTCCAAGAGACAGTGACTGTCTCACTGTTTTCATTCTCAGCTCACCAACTCTGATTGCTTTCTGAGGAACTTAATACTTCCCAGACATTCCTCATATTCTAGCCGCACATTTCCAGGGTAAGGCGCATCCACACCTACTATGTGACCGCTTACTGCCGAGCAGCCCTCACCTCATTAATCACAGACTGCCGTTACCATTGCCCTTGTAGAAGTACAACCTATTTTCGTGTTACCATTCATCCAATTGAAACGTCACATTGAAAACAGTCCTCAGTTCTACCGCACAGTACTGATAACAAGAAACGTGTGACATAGACTCCATGGTGATTTAACTGATGATTACTGATCGCTTGATAGAGAGAGATATATATATATATATATATATATTTGTGATCAAGGTTACTTGGTAACCGAAACGCGTCATGCCAGAGAAGGATTGTGAGAAGAGAGAATAAATCTTCCTGAAATATTTACTTGCTGCGTTGCATGGTGGTCCGTTATTCTGTGGTACAAAGCACGCCATATGCAGAATCTACAAGGATATATATATATATATATATATATATATATATATATATATATATATATATATATATATATATATATATATATTCAATAGTAATGTCTATTTACTTACTAATAAGTTATCTGCAATTGACCCAATAAGTAAGTAACTTACAACACTCACCCTTGGTATCATACTAGGTCCCTAACATTATAGGTGAGTTTTATAGCTACTAACGCTCACCGTAATTATATGCCATCGACTATTAAATCAAATATGTATGTATGATTACTAATTGTTTCATTAGGGTTCCCCCACATAAGTGTACCAATAATTGCTGGTCCTGATGAGACCGCAATGCTACAGAGGAAATTGACACGTCAATGACAGTAAACATCACACAAACATAGAGATTGGATGTGTTGAATCAAATCCTATCCCTCTATAAACCCTCGATCTTGCATTAAGACTGTAGGTGTGTGTTTTGTATAAACACATTATTGTTTTCACTATGTGTTCACTACCTCTTTCCCTGTGGTTTCTTTCTCACTAGGGACACAGCGCAATCTGCACTTATTCTCTGATTGCAAAAACACCAAATACGTGGATGAGTATATATTAATAATTTTGGCCGAGGTTTATTTGTACACTTTACTGTAATAAGTGATTTCACTGCAAACTTGTATCACTAATTGAAATGAGCTTCATGTAAACCATTGTTCATACAGTCCGGTTCCCACTGGTAAATGGGTGGCTCTTGTTTGTGCAACACAATATGCAATTGTGTGGAAAGTTTTTCTACATAATTATGCATTTACTGAACTTGCTACAAATTCCACCCCTTTGTGCTGCATAATTTGTATTTTTACACCTGTTAACACAGTGGGTATGGAATTCATATTGCTCAGGACATATTGTTAAGGATTAAGGGCAATACGTTCTAATGTTTGAGATACTATTCGTAGTAGAAATCTTTTTTTAAGTTCATTTTCGCTGAAGCGCGTGTACACATGTCCAAGTGGTGGGGTCTTCTGAAAATCTGCCGGATCAATTGCAAATTCATTTTCCACACGCACCCTTTTTCCGCACCCAAAAGTTTTACTCATGTCCTTGTCAGTAATACATTCCTAACCGTTTCCACCTTGGTAAGAGTTTGGAGAAGAGTTGTTGAATACCCTTCAGCATTTGGTTTGTGAGTTTGCACAATCCACTTCAGCACTGGAACTATTGCTTCCCTCCTACTTCCAGCCCATGTATGTAGACTTGTGGAAAGGTGGCAACATTAGAATCTTGGTAAAATGCAACTCTGATATCATATGAGATATTTGTAACTCTGATATGGGAGTGCTTCCAAAATTGGTCACCTCATTGGATGGCACTAAAATGGACAAATTGATGTGTTTACACAAGTAGATTTCTGAAGCATCCAGTTCCTTGGACAAGTAGATCTAATGCCTCTTAATTACAGTTGCTCGGCACTCCATGACCCTCACACTACTAATCTTACCCGTTTTAAATCTTTGCACTTACAGATATCTTTGGATACATGTTTCTTTTGTTGTTGTTGACCTTGTGGTTGATTCCTGCTTTCCCATTTTCTGTTGCAACCCTTTATGAAGAGTTTGATATGCAGAACATCCTGATGAGTTGGGTTTGCAAATATTCTCTGAGGGGCAGCAACATTTTAACTTTTTTGCCTCCAAGTTAATGTGTAAGGCAATGCCATAATCACAGGATGCTTTATAACTTCTAGCTATAATTTTTTGGGGGGGTGAAACTAGAGACTTCTGTACATCTATGGTTAGGTTTCGCTGTTTTTTTGTTTTGGTTTTTTTTAGGTCCGGGTTTTGACATTCTAGCTTTCAGTCAGATCTATCCTTTGCAGTATATATAGAGTAGCCTTTGAGTTTACTCCTTTCGACCTTTGGCTTTTTTTGACTAGCTCATTCAATGATTAGCTTGAAATGTAATCCTGACTTGTCTAATCCCAGTGGAGTATTTATTCCTCGCCTAATGCCTATTGGCTGTTAGAGTATCTTCTTCTGCTTCCATTGGAGTACATGCATTGGACGGTACAGCTATAAGCCCTCTCTCTAGGCTGTTTGGTGCATATGGAGAGCTTCTAGTGCAATGCATGAGGGATTCTTTTACATTTCGAAAGTTCAGAAAATTCTGTTACTTTGTTACATTCCATTCTTTATCTCTTATACCTGTTCTGTACTAAATATTTTACTCCTGTGTTTACAACAGCTGGTATTCTTTTAGTACCAGGACTTGAGTTTAAACCTGACTGAAATATGATCACCATTACACATCAGGGCGGCTTGATCCTAAAGTGGCTACCTGAGGTATTGTAAGATCCGTAACGGAAGCATTGGGTGGCCATTTTGGCGTCAGCCTGTACCGATATGCAAAACAAAAGCTATCTGCAGCTGCTGGTAACCAATTTTAGTCAATTTCACCAACTAGTGCATTTGCACCTCCTTCAGGGCAGTAGGCTTCTTTAGTGGGTGGTTATATTATTAAAATGGCATGTTTAAATATGTTGAATGTTTAAATAAATAAATAAAAGGCCAATGAGACCACTCTCCCATGTCTTTTTTCCTGTTAAAGGTTTGCAACGGTGGCTGCTCTGCTGCTCCAAGAGTACTTGCAACACCATCAAATTTTAGAAGCATTTCCATCTGGCTTTAGACCCAGATGAGGAACTGAGCCTTTGTTGCTGTATGTCCTGATAACATACCTGAAACTCTTAGGTCAAGGTTCCCCAGTCAAGCTGATGTTACTGGCTGGCTTCGTGCTTTTTAAACCTTTGAGCACAAAACTATGCTGCAGAGACTTTGTACTGTGACCGTGTTGTTGGAGCTGTAAAGAAAAGGAATTTCATCATTTCAGGCAGATCGACAGGCCCATGGTAAAAAACATACAGGTCCGTAACTAATCGAATCTTTCATGGAGTCATAAAGTGATAGTGACTCTCTTGGTTGTTATTCAGTATCTGTGCCCAGCCAAGGCATCCACTGCTTTTTGATGTAGGGTTGCACTTCAAAATGACGTGCATGGTGTCCAGATCACTTTCCCTAATATACTATCTGTAGGAGGAAACGAAAAAGAAACCAAATGTTCTCTGGCATCCAGTTGTTAATGATTAAAAACTGGATCAGCTTAAGTGAAGCAAACAAAATTCCTTCTTGTAGGTTCAGATCACTTGTTGACAACATCCCGAGAAACTTAATGAAGAACAAATGCATGACTCTGGGTGTACCTTTCAACGCCCCTGAATAGCTAGGTATCTTTGGTGTTAGCCAATTCAAATTAGAGTCAATCAATACATTTCTAGCGCACATGCCTAGTCAAAAATGAGTTTCCCAGTGCTGATGTGAAGGAAGGGAGAACAAGAACTTTAAAAGCCATGACTGGAGTTGTACCCTCTTAGACTTGAGGACTAGCGAGAAGGTTGCCAGAGCTGCATTGGGAGTGCTGAACTGTATTATTGTAATGTTGTTTTATAGGGACATCCAAAAAGAACATCTCCAAGTTACAGGTGATCCAAAACTCGGTAATAGGGTCTGTGGCTGATTTTGGTCCGACAAAACATGTCTTGCAGGCTCAAATACCCGTGCTTTTGTTTTCAGTGAGGCAGAGGGTAAAGTTAAAAAAAATATATATATTAAGTCTTACTCACTACGCCATATATGGTAGGGCACCTAAATATCTTAAGGCTATCCTACTTCTGTACTAACCAGCTAAAGAGTAAAGGTTAAGTGGCTATCTTTTACATGCTTCTAAAGTTCTCCGGGCAAGGACAGGAGGCAAAGCCTTCCGTAGTTGTGAAACCAGTCTATGGAGTGAAATTTCAGTACATCTACGCTGCAAGGGGGCGAACTGAGCCTTCGTAACCGTCCCTATGGTCTTCCTTCTCCTGCACACAGCATGTGGATTGCCTAACGGTGGAAGCAATATGTAATGAAGAGGATGAACATAGTGTTTTCTAAATTCAGCTGAGCCTTTGTGGGGACGTTTTCCTATTTTACTGTCTTAATATTAACTGAAGAATGTGCCATTAGATAACTCTAATGCAGTCTTTTTAGTACCCGGCATATATTGATTATTTTAATATAATTTAGAAAATAGGTTAAAACTCTCTCTCTGTGGAGAGTTTGGAGCTCCCTTTTCTCCTTCAAAACCAATCATCAAAATGCTCTTTTATTCTACTTTGCAACTTTTAGAAGGTAGTTCCGCAGTGTGGTTGCAAAAGCTTGATTTCTAGCCACTTAAAGTTCCTTATGTTCTAATTTGGCCAAACATTCTTGCACTATATTTAGGCTTGAGATGGGACTTGAGTTGCATATAAGTTTTTGACCCGATTGAACCATTATCTCAGTTTTAGAATCTCTGTGTACCACCTTAGCATTTGAAGTGGAATTGAATGCAAAAGAAAGCTTACCCTAAATATCTGCGTGTTCCTTTGGCTTGGCCCCTTCCCATGAGTTAATCATAGCATTTTTCAAACCTTTATTTATTTTATTAATTAAAGTGTTAACCATATGCAAGATAAAATACTCTTGCATTATATTGATACATTTTGGTGGTCTACTAACACTAGAACCCTACAAGGTGCATAGTTAAGGTATTTTAAATCTGATTGTTCCGGAGAAAGGATGAGAGTCAGGAGGTGGGGCATAGTTACTCACTAGGCTGGACTAAGCTTTCCCTCTTATTTTACCATTTCATATAAGGGCATTGTAATATGGCTGCACATGTCGGAGGCCTTTGGAGCCTGGGTAAAATATCTGAATCAGTCTTGCACTTCAGAACATCATCAACACCCGCACCTAACTGACATTCTGTACATGCTGTTAATTGCAGAGTGGGCTGGGAAGAATTGTCCTACAATGAAAAACAGTAATTGCCCATGAAACGAACTTTAGACCGCAAAGCCACTTACGGCCATATCTGACGACTGGTGTGGAGAGGCTGCAGTTAGAGGCAAGACTGGAAAAGAGACAAGAGATTCTGTAGCGGTCCCTAAGCACCGTGACAGCATCTTCCATCAATGTACAAATCAATGGTAGATCAATCCTAGCAACAGCAAGGTGTTGAAAGCCATCAGGAACTTCAACAGCTGGATCACTGCATATGCGAAGAGCTTGACCACAGGCCAGCTGGTACAGGGAGGAACTCTGGCTGATGAAAAGTCACTGCTAGCAAATGGAAAACAAGTCAAGACACCACAAATATAGACCTCTTCAAATCCGCCCTGAGACCCTACCATCAGCGGATACGGAACACTAAGCTCACAGCTCGAGAATATTTAACAAATGTCCACACTATCAGCAAGGTAAACTTTACAGTCGTAGAAGATTTCACGGTGCCGCCTCCTGCCTCTACTAACATAACCCCCTTGCAAGACCTTTGCAACAAGCTTTTAGATTTCTTATGTAACAGAATCCCCTCCCTATACAACAACTTTGACCCTCTGCCAGACCTAGTCACCACTGCAACTCAACTTCCCATCAAGGCCAAAAAGCAAAGCTAGATCTCATGGCCCACTGTCATCCTTGTCGAAACCCCTGCTATTGTGAAGACCATCTACTCGGTAGCCCCATCTCAGCCTTGCCCACACCATGCCTTCACCAAAGGACGCCTGATCAACGAAGCACTGACTCCCATTCTCAACAACTCCACCACATTCCTGGAAACATGCCAATGCCACATCCCTGCTCAAGAAACAATCGGCTCGCCCAGTCACCATTTCCAACTACGGACCCATCTCCCTCCTACCATACCCAGCAAAGGTCTTGGAGAAACTAATCAACCAGTGCCTCACTGACCAACTCAGCAACCACCTGCTCCTCGCTAGTACAGAAACTACACTTCTCGCCGCCACAAGTGACTCCATTTGGAATATTACTGCTGCATCGGACACAGGAACCTATCAAAGGATGGATGCACTTTTTTCAGAATTTCAGCACTTTGCGCTTTAATACGCTGAATGGAATTCGGCACTCTGGCTTGTGGATATAGCACCTAGTGTTCACCGTTTAAACATAATTAATATCTGCATGTTTTGAGGAATATTTTTTGATGTTCTATCAATCTCTTACACATAATTTTGTGACGGGCTCAATTTTTCAATCTTCTGGTAATTGCTCCTGTTCTACGGTTGGAATCTTTCTAAATAGCCCTGAAGAAGCCGTCCTGATGAAACGTGTGCTGGCTGTTTTGGCTGTGTTCATTGTGATTACTAAACCTTATTGAGTCCTGGCGTGAAAACAAGCTGTGTACTATTGCAATGCTTCAAAGCATGCAATTTTTGTTGTACTTGTTTCCCATGAAGGACAACATGGTTTGAGGTTGTTGTCAGTTATTATTTTAATTTGGTTCAATCCAGTGTATGTTTAGCGTGAGAACATTTATAATTTTCCATTTATTTGTACTGTATAATACAACACTGTAGTGTGCTCCGAACATGTCAGAATTTGCATGCTTGGGATTACTTTTAGTAATTGCCTTAGTTACACCTTGTGATAGTCTGAGTATAGTCTTCAGTCGGTGGCCATTCTGGTATCAGTCACTTGGGGGAATCCACAACTATATGCACTAACAGTAAGTACTGAGCAGTGTAGCACTGAAATGCAGTTAAGCTGATGTACCACTACAGAAAAATATCTTGGCAGTAACGTACATCGGGAAGTACACCTGGTTACTGGTGATAATTGCAGGATTGCTTATACCAAAACTGCCGAACAAATAGATATTTCTCTTCCCTCAGATTTGTCTCTTCCCTCAGATTTGTCGGGTGTATCAGTTTAATAAATTAGACTTGCCAAATGTGCTTTTATCTCTTCCTCAGCATTCCATACCTCTTCTCCTGTTACTTTTTTTGCCACCTTGAAACTCCTTGCGATTGCACACTGCTTGGTAGGTAGACCTTCTTCACATTAAATTAAATCGGACTAACAAATATTGCCATATAAACTTTGGGGTCGGGAGTGTTACAATACCTAACCTCTGGTTATTTCCTCTGCACCAAAGCCCACTACGCCTACTATTGCTTCCATGGCACTGCATTCGTACTCTTTCCAGTCTCACAGGATATTTCACTTGTGCAGCGCCTGGGCATGATGTTAATAACCATGTGAGTAAGAGGCCTCTAGGCATATTTACTCAGTAGATTGTACCTGCTGGGCATGGAAGAAACAATACAGTACGACACTGTCAAGCCCTGCCATTCCTTGACAACCCTGCAGTGCCCCCTCATTTGGAAACCAATGTCAAATCGTGGCTGTTGTGTTTGGGGTCTCCGACCCTAGGAGATGTATTTTCAGGAGATATGTACAATGCTACAAACAATAACACAGGACATGCAGAATATCTCTCAACACCTCTTCGGGTGTTGGCCTTCTGTCAAACCTTATTCCCAACATATCCTTATGAACTGGTTTTATTTGACACGCTCAGTCGTGGAATTATCACCCGTAAGACACCGTGTTTTTGTGCTAAAATGCAAAACGAGCTGACGCATGTCGCTAGGGCTAGTAGACGTGAACTGGAAGAGAGGGCAACAGTTGAACAATTGGTGCATTGTAGAAACATCTTTTTAATAATAGGCACCAGCTTTTGTGCTACAGGGGAATTACCACGTCTCAAAGGGGCTGGTGGATATGGAATGTGGCATTATTTCCAAGTGTTTTATATGTAGCACCGAGAGGGGCTTCCTTCGTTTGTCCTGGCATTACCTTAGGGTTTGGCCAAGTTCTAATGAGAAGTGCTCACTACCCTGTCCTTCATAACATGGATGTCACTCCACCTAGATTTGAAGCACTGTATTAGGATACGTTAAAGATGTCCCAGACAACCTTCCCTGAAACCCAGCAGTAGGCTTGTTATGAGCTAAGAGAAACGTTCCCCCTGAACTGGGGTGGAGGTCCACTTCCTAGTCACCAGGGCTGGATGCTCTAATATATTGTAATGTCAAAGCTGACTGTTTTTGTTCGTTGGCGTCACTGTCCAATAGTTCTGTTGATATATGGGAACCACTACACAAAGCAGCGCAAACCGATAACGTGGTGTAATGGCTTTGTAAATATGAATATTCATCGATAGTCATTCAGAGACCTTTTGCATCACTCCAGATACATATTAGTGTTACATTATATACGAGGACATAATGTGGGTCACGGAGACCCAGTACTGCTCGTTGGTACTGCGATATATGTGCATTTTATCTGATATTTGGAATGAGATTTAGGAGCCACATAAACGATGTAGAAGTCTGTGAAAGCCGAAGAATTGTAACTTTTGTGTTGTCGGATGCTACTCAACATGATAATGACGTTTCAAATGACTGTTGTACTGACAAAAATAATTGGTAAGTAATCTTGGTTTGTGAGGTTTATTTCTGAACGTGGTCATGATGACAAAGTACTTTTGCGTATTTTCTTTATCTTGTCTTGGACCATTACAATCTATGAGAGATTCTCTTGTCTGTGCCTTGAAACATCAATAAGCTATCCGCGGTTATTTACCACTAAGCACGCGCAGCTTAACAATGATTATCTACATCTATGTAAGGACTCCCTCTGTGCTGAGAGGCTTTTTTTCCCTCTTGCAGTGTTGACTCTTGTGTATTGCTCTTGCATCAGCCTAGCAACGTCTTGCATAAACTCGGGGACTGAGGGCTGTAGAAAGAAAGACTTGTGTAAAAATAAATGTTTTGCTAGTTTTCCTTGTGATATAATCTTATGTTTTTTTTTAGTGCCACCTGATCTAAACTACATCCAATGCAGCCCTGCTTTCGATTTGCAGAAAAATGTTTTTTGTTGAGTGTGTCCACATTAATTGCTTTTGTTAGCCTTTGAATGGGGTAAAAGGTTGTTTTGATTCTAGAAAGCATTAATTAGCACAGCTAGCCAGAGACACTTAGATTAATGATTTACTTGGTACTTGCGTATCTGTGTGCATGTAGGAAATGCAAATACCTCTCATTGCCTTAACTTATCTCTCAAGCACTCTAGTTAGTCCTAACTGGCCCTCTTCCTTTCCTTTGATTCATGTCTACCCACTTAGACTATCCATCTCAGTTGTGCTTGATGGATTACACCTCCTGAAATGTTGGTGCCTGAAACGTTCACAGTCTGGTTTTATGTGGTTAGCACAGGACACCAAACTGGCTTGAACGTTGGTCATCCATGTAAGGTGGAAGTAATCTAACTAATAAGGTAATGTGAGCAAAGTTAGCGGAGGTGCTGGGCATAGAGTTAGGCTATTAAATGGAGTAAGCTCCTCCTTCCGGTGGGGAAAAATTGCTGCGCAAAGGCTCTTTTTAAAAAAAAAAAAAAAAAAAAATTTATTAGCAGTTGCAACACATCTTTATTAACCCTGGGTGGCTAACTACGCTCGCGAAGTTTGCGTAGTTTGTGCTGCTATGCTAATTGAACGTAGCACAGTGCAAAATCGCGTAGCGTAGTTTGTATTTTTTTGCTCGTTCGCAGTCAAGTTTGCAACCGCGAGCTAGCAAAATGACATCCCGGTGAGACTTTTTCCTCGTTCGCGATCAGCAACATCAAGTTGACGATCGCGAACGAGGAAAATAAACCTCCCGGCGAGATTCTCAACACGGGGAGGTCAGGTTTCTCATTGCAAGTGGTCGCGTATGCTCGCGACCGCTCGTGATGAGAAACTACCAGTCTGCATTGAGAAAGCTGCCGCTTGAGTAAAAATCTACTTGAGTGGCAGAAAACGACAGCTCGCACTGTGCGAGATGCCGTTTTCAATGATTGCACAGTGCAGGATGCTTGTCCGCACTGTGCAATAATCGCAAACAGTGCACTACGCAGCTCGCGGAGTGCACTTCGCATAGCTACGCGAACTACGCCCAGGGTTAATCTTTATTTGGATGTACACCTGCTACTCCTTATGAACCTGTCTCGCTGCGTAGTCTCAGCCGGGGTAACAACATGTGCCAATTAAGATTACTCAGTGGTAGCACCCATGAAGTGGCAATCCCTCCCACCCTACTAATAATTCAAACATTGGGCATGGTGAAAGAACAGAATTGTGCTCTGTTTTACCAGTCCTGAGACTGCTTCAGTGGCTCCCGGTCAAGGCTTGGGTACAATTCAGGCTTTCGTCCTGATCTTTTCACAGACCTCTAAGATCTGCCATTACCTACAAAAAATTGTCTAAATACATACCCATCAAAGATCAGTTTAACCTAATTTTTTAAGTTCTTTTACTTTGTGCCTGTGCTCTACTCCAAGTCTTTCATACAAGTCTGACAATATGTGTTCTATTGCACAAGATCTTGAACAGCCCACCAAAGTATGTTCCAGGGGCCCAGGTCACTGCACTCTCCGATCTGCCTGTCCACGAAGGGGTTGTCTTTATGCCTCCTCCCGCCAGTTATTGTCAAAACTTCAAGTATATTTGGCACTCAAAGCATTTTAGGGCTTGGTGTTGCCTCTTGTCTTTCACCAGCTACTCCTGCTCCCTGCCAAGTGTTCTTACTCACATCCATAACTCACTCACTGCCTTTGTTCTTGACTATAGCAAGTAGCATTTATGCTGTGTAAGTCCAATGATAACATGAATTTATATAAAGTCACTCTGTTCGCTTCATTGTGATGCAAAGTTAATTGCTCTATCAAGTACATTCTCCCATTGCCATGTCTACCCTGGTTTCTAGCTCTTTTTCCCCATGCTTTCTAATTTGGGAGTTACTTCTTCATATTAGAGATGAGGATGTGATATATCTTGGGAAGCACTATGTCATTTGCCTGCATTGCCACTAGGTCACAACCTGGTCAGGTTTCCTCATGACCCTCAAACCCCAGACCCACCACCTTCACGTCCGTGTTCTGCACACATTGCCCAATCTTAGCTATGGGTACCTCAATCTCGGTCACCGCAGAGTAATCTTTAGTCTGCTCAAACCGCATTACCCGTCCTTCTCCCCCAACCTCCCCCCCCCCCCCTTCCCCTCCTGCCACAGCATGAAAGACCGCCTATGGGGACCTGGTTTGAAGTCTTCATTTCACCAAAATCTAGTCCACGATATGGGAATGTAGTTGGGCCTGGCTAGAGTAGATGTGATTCTGTACCCAAAGAGTCGCCACCTGATACTTACTATAGCTATACATGCATGGGCCCGCTGAGTTCTGGGCAGCTGTGGAAACTCCTAAAGGGGACGGTTGTCAAGGGTGTAGTGAGGCATGCACCATTCTTTGAGGCTGTTGCATCGGGTCCAGTTCAGTAGGTACCATAGGACTGCCGCTTTCCGATATCTGACCAGGTCTTAAACACCCAACCATCACTCTCCCTGCCATAATACCCATTGAGTTATTTCTGTCTATGCTTTTATTCCTTGCTCTCTCTATTCGGAGCATTAGCCCTGAGATTTTGCTCTTACTGTCAAACCAAATGGGAGTTGCCTAAAAGATATATAGGATCTTTGGCAGAATGGACATCTTGAATGCCACTATTCTATCCCTTGCAGGATGGGGTGAGAAACTTTCAGTTTGCTAGCTCCGTTCTAACCATCCTCTGTGGGTCAGAATGTTTGAACCTCTGATGGCTGTTGTGGTGGGGGCCAAATAGATTCCAAGATATTCTATATTCCCATTGGACCATCTGAACGCGGTTGAGCCCACCAGTGAGCATAGTTCTGCAGGTGAAACTGATCTTTAGGACCTCTGATCTGCCATGGAGCCCGAGAGCCTTCTTTAGGCTCTAACTCTTGCTGGCGGTAGGGAAGCCTTTTGGTTCAATAACACTTAAGTGTCCTCTGCAAACATTTTTGAATTCACCACTCTCCACCTTTATACATTTGAGTTGCACTTATGATGTAATATGTTGCCTTTTGACTGTACAACCGTGGCAAACAGGAAAGGAGAGAGCAGGCATCCATGCCTGGATGACCTCCCTTCCAATATCAAATCGTAGAGTGTGCTCTTCACCCGTATCCATACTTTGGCCTTCTAGTACCCCACTACGCCTCGACTCGTGAAGTGCTTTCAAAACCACATTGCCTGCTGTGCATCTCCCATAAACTCTCAGTCAAATAGTTTTCCAACATCTATGGAGATGAGCACTGTTTCAAATCCACCGTGTCTCCTTATGTCATTTAAGTCCATGGCCTTTTTGTCTTTCTCCACTGCCTGTTCCCCAATTTTAATTTCTGGTTTATTAGGCTCTGTATCACCCTGTTTGACCTGCTTGCCAATGTGGAAGAGAGCAGCGTGGCATCAATATTCTATAATAATGTCTGCCTGGAGGAGGCATGCTTCGTTGGAGGTTCATTCAACTTAAAAATCAGCAATAGCATCACCTCTATGATGGTTGCAGCCAGCCTATTTGTATGTGATAACTCTTTAAAGATACTAAGAAGATTTGGAGTGACTGTGATTTAAATGTCTTCAGAACATTTGGCTGTGAAGTTATCCGGGCCCTGTCCTGTTTTTTGTAGAACTCCTTGAGCCTCTTTGCCTTCTCTTTTCCCTACTGCTCAGCATTCCATCTCTTTTGTAAACCTTGCTGACAAAGCTGCTCGCTTGTTAGTTGTAAGAAGCCTTTCTACTAGTCTCCCAGGCGTATTCCCCCTTCAAAGAATTGCTTATCTAGCCTTGCTAGCAAGTAGTTTTCCCCGACAGCCTCTAGTGCTTTTATCAGCACTGTTATTAAGAGGTGTTACAATTGTTTTTATGAGTTTTCTCTAAATCAATAAGGTGTTGTCCGCCTGCCTAACTCTGCTTCCCTTATGTTCTTGAGGAGACGTGCTTATGCGATTAGTTGCCCCCTTATCACAGCTTTTAATGCATCCTTGAGTATTATGTTGTCCTCTCTATTGTTGGTTATTGACACGTAGCCTCAGATTCTTTTACCTTTGTGTTTGACAACTATTGCGTCTTTCAGGAGAGCGTCATTCTGGCCTTATGTCCCTTTGGGGCTCCTTTGCGTGCATGAGTTACCACATTCCACCTGGGACTGGGCGTCACCGGATAGTGTAATTTAGCTGTGATCCATTTCCATTAACCCCTGAATTAACCTGTCTGTATGGACTAGTGGGGCATAACATTTGTGACCTGTCCGGTAATGTTAATATTCTGTGTCCATCGGATGTCTGTGTCTCACCTGTTTGAGCTCCTTCTGAACAACCAGCAAGCCCTCGACGTTGGTGCACATAGATTGGGGAAATACACTCCTAATTGGTATCTTATGGTGCAGCCCCTTGCCTTACAAACTGTGTCCCACACTACAGATCACCAAATCACTAGTGTCTGGAAATTGAATCCTCTTTCAGTTCTGAGAGGTTGCACTGACTATACCACAGATAACTGGGATAAAACTCGAACTAGACTTCCATGCTTATAGGGACCTAATCCTCTTTTAACCTTCTTATGTTGCAGAAAAACGGTCAGTTGAGGCTTACTGCACTAATAGCAAAGAATAGTTCAGCTAGATATCACAAGATTTAAATAAATTGAAACGACTAAGAACTCTTAATTCAAAGTCTGGCATTTTATTTAAATCCCAGACTTTTAAGTAAGTGGTCTTAGTTTTAGCCCTATAATTAAGGAACTCTTCCTTGAGCCACCTGTTTACAAGACCTCCAATCTGCCATAGACCTTACCTTTTGCACTTGTCGGGTCCAAATGGATTAGAAATAACACTTTATGAGGAATCTGAGAACCAGATGGGGGAAGGGTATCACTGATTGAGTTTTAAAGGCGCTTACTGGGGTGCTCAATATCATGTTTTTTTCAATTTCAGTTGAGTATCTGCTAATGTAGAATCAGCATATTTGTTGAGCAACACAAACTATTGTTGTTACCACTGTTTTCCATGGGTCCTGTCAGTTTTTTTTAAAGTTTATTTTGAGCCTTGCACTACTTGCAGCCGTATTTGAGTTGTATAATCATTATTTAAATCCCTCCTCTTTAAGTGTGCCAGCACATCAATGAGAGCCTAAGGAACCGTACAATGAATGTCCTCATCAAAATTAAGATCCTCCGTTTCAGTATGTACTAGCTTTTATAATATTGTTTCTTAGTTGTTATATAGTGCACAATCAATAAATGGAGTGGCATTGCAGTGCTTCTGGAAAGTACAGCTATTACATTTTTTCTGAAACCTTTCCATAGTAGACCAGCATCTGATTTGGTATGTATTGGTGTGTGGACCGTGCTGAGTGAGATTGTGGCTGTTAGGTGGGATAAGCTGCAGAGTAATAACCTACAAAAGCTTCAGATTTCTCAAGAGGAGAGAGTGCAGGACAATATTTAAAGAATTATACTAAGTTTCAGTTGTGAGTCTTGAGGTGACTGAATTGTAATAGCCCGTACCCGAGAGGCCTGCTGCAAGAGTGATTTAGTGTTTTGTCTGTGGGATAGACATTTACAGACCTTTCTGTAAAATCTTGGGTCGAGACACAAACTCACTCTTTCACACACCCTCACGCGCTGTATCCCACAAATTCTTATGTCCACTTTTCCTGACTTTACAATTGTTTGGGGGGGCGGCGGGGGGAGCAAAGTCTAAAATGCAAAGAGAGTATTCCCACCAGTTATGAGTGGTTGTTGCCATTTTAAAGTGTTTGTGTAATGTTTGGATTTCTTGGTGTTCTCCATTATTTCAATTTCAGGTGAGTCTGTTTTTCATAAGCTGTGTCGGGCTCTTTATTGCTCCACAGAAACTTACCTTTAAGCCCACTGATGTCTATGATCTACTTGACTTTTGAACTGCATCTTATTTATTTTTAACGGAAAACAAGCAACTGTCCATAATTAACTGCATTTTTATAGAACTGGAAGAGGAGAGCACCAGGCAGTCTATACAGTGCTCTCCTCCAAAAGCTGCTTGAGCAATTGTCATTTTCATAACTGTTCTCTCCGACAAGGGTCTTCATGGTGGCTAATATAAAATGTTTAATAAAGTGCATTGGTTCAAATTTTGTGGCAAGGTTGCAGTGTCTATTTTGTCACATAGATAGGATATACATGGGATAAGCTCTAAATAGTTTCCTCATTTTGTGAAAGAATATCATTTTGAAGTGTGATCCTTCCCTGTATCTAGAATTGGTGCATTTCACAGTGTAAGTTGGACCACCTTATATTCACTGTAAGACTGAACCCGCTGTTAATGGTGCCAAGATGGCACTTCATGGTTTCATAACTCCCATTATCTTTGTGGAAAAACGTCCAATATTAGGGAGTAAGTGACTCTCCAAACCAGTGACTAATGACAACACGTTTTCAGGTTGATGCTAACAATTTGCTTTTCCATCCAAATATTTTAATGTAATTGCAACTGTTATCTTCATACATGATTATTTTGGTGAGAATGGGAAAATACTTTGCCATTACAGTCTTTAGCTATTACTGCTCATATTATCAGAAACCACACAGTTGTATAATACAGATAGATCACATATATGATGACACATTTTTTCTTTTAACCTTAACTAGAGCTGGGCAGAACTCTCGGAGTTTAACTCAGCAGAATTCCACGGTGTTACATGAAAACTCAGTGAGATTCGTTCCGTGCTGAAAAATAAGCCCAAACTGACATGGGGCGTGCCAGAGGGCGCTGCTTCTAAAGTTATTTTGCTGTCGCTCAAGCAGATATTCTACTGAAATGGCAGCTTTCTGACCATAAACAGTTGGGACCGCCCACGTTCCTCCTAGCAACCGAAAATCTCGCTAGGGGGCACAATATCTCACTTGATGGCGAGCCGTGCACAGGAAAAAACGTTGCCATGCAGTGGTTGGCTAGAGTGGCCAAAATTCAGTCGGTGGAGCGGATTATTATCACCCACCCCAACTCCTAATCTGAGCCCCAGGCTCTACACATTCTTCTGAGTTCCCCCAGAGCTCAAAGATGGAAGTAATGCAGCGACATTGTTAAACTACAGAGGGACCAGAGGCGCAGGCAGACAATGCTGTGGCGAGTCATTCTGCAAAACATGTCATGGTCCATTTGAATTTAGCGTAACTAGTAATAAATTGCTAAATGCTTTAGATACAAGCACTATATATGTAGAATTTTTATTATCAGTATTCCACCCGCCCCCTTGTTGTGCTTTTGTTTTTTTAGTGTGATTTGCTTCCTAAATGGGGTTTGTCCTTTGTGAGGGTTTATGATGATCCTCCATATGGCTTCTCCCAACAGATCCCATTTAGTAGGTCAGTTTGTGGCCTTCAAAACGCAACACAAGAACAAACCAGCATTAAAAATGCAATAGGCCTCGCCTTTTATTAAGTTAAAGCCATTTGCTTTGCTATACAATACCATTAGCAAAGCAAATGGCTTTAACTTAATCAAAGGCGAGGCCTATTGCATCTTCACTTCTATATATTAAGGGGCACATTTAAGGTAATTTTCAAGTCCTCATGTGTTGACTGGAGCACAGCTTCATGGACCCCAGCTAAGGGCTCATATAACTGTGGCTAATCCTTCATTTAGCCATCAACCTAGTAAAGTAACCAGCTAAGTGGAACAGAATCGTAAGAAATTTCATAGAGGGACCTGCAGAGCTGCTAAAAGCTGTCCGCTTACTGAAAACCATCAACTGTGTGCCTTCTCTCACACTTCTTTATTCATCACATTAAGTGCTGAGTCCCATAGCACAGTAACTGCACCTTTGTGATTATCACGTACAACATAGAAACACATAGGATCAAAACAAAGACTACACGCTTCTGACCACACACCCACATGGTGTAGCGTGCTACCCATGTAAGGAAGCACTTTAGGGTACTAAGTGTACAAATACGTGTACATTTTGCCATACATCAAAATACAAGTTAACGGCTGCAGGTTAAAAGCTTAACTGAAATTCACAAGGACAATTAGAGACTGCATTGCAAAGGACAAAAATGCAGATATGAAGCTGAATTTTCAGGTTGCTCTGAAAAAGACTAAAAGACTGGGTTACTCCACTCTGTGATCTGTCGTCGCTCCCCTCCCCCCCCCCCCCCCCCCCCCCAATCTGTGTTGCTAACATGTAATTCATTGTCCGGCATGATGCTCGACACGTATCACAGCCACAACCCCAAACAAACTTGAAGGAAATCAATAGAGAAATAATGAGCAATAAAATAAAACAGCCACTAACAGAGCACCCACTACTCAGACAACAGAATTTGCAATCTGGAGCTAGTCCAAAGATCAACACTCTGGAGCGACATTAGGTGCCTATAGAGGGAAAAGCCGGTTAAAGAAATGTGTTACATGGCAACATCAACATGTGGTGAGGATACTAATAATCATAACATGTTAGCATGCAGAAAAGCAGGGGGTAGAAATGCTCCTTACAAAGGAAGGCAAGACCCATCACAATATATTCAGGATGAACAAAAAATGACCAAACTACAGAACCAGTGGAGTATGTGAACAATAAACTGCTCATTCTAGCAAATTCGCTAGAACCAGCAGACAGAGAAGTTAATCCTTGCTACCATTCAAAATAACACCGGCAGCAGCAGTCTCAATGCCAAAGGATAACAGAAATCAGTTTCATTTGATAACCGCTCACTGTGATGCATGTTGATTTTTAGACCTGCTTGATGTTTTCGAAAAACCTCTGGAACTCCAACCCATTCTATCCCACTTCACCCTGTCAACCCCATTCAAATCAATCTACACCACTCGAATCTACCCCACTCCACCCAAAATATGCCAACCCACTCCAGTCCATCCCCAGTCCACTCCAGTCCACCTCACTCCACCCCAATCTACACCCCTCCAATCAACCCCTCTGCAGTCTACCCAAATCATCCCCACTCCAATCTACCCCACCCCACTCTGCTAGACTGCACTCCAGTCGTCTCCACTCCAATAAATCCACTCCACTCTTCCTAGTCTACCCCACTTCAACCTACTCTACTCCACTCTAATCTACCACCCTCAAGTAAAATCTCCCCACCCAACCCCAGTCTTACTCCAATCTCCCCATCTGCAATCTGCCTCACCCCACAATCTATTGCTCTCTAGCCCAGTCTCTTGCTCTCTACCCCAGTCTATTGCTCTCTATCCCAATCTACTCCACTCTACCCACCTCACTCTACCCCACTTAAATCTACTGCACCCACACTCCAAGCTACTCCCATCTACCCCACTTAGGTCTTCCCCACATCAAGCCACTAACGTTTAGTCATGCTGAACAGAAGCCACACTGATGTATTCTACGACAAGGCTAAAAAACATTGCCAAAGCCAATGGCTCTTGCATAGGTGAGACCAATTGGCTTTTCAGTAATTTTTTTTCCTTTTTGTTTCTTCTCCTTTATAAAGCAGTGTGATTCGTATGTGAAGTTCTCCACCCCCTCACAATTTATCCTGTAAAATTTTGCTGCAGGAAACTGCTGCATTACATCCTCAACAAAAAGGCTGCTCTGTTCAGCAACAAAGGAAAACGACTGCTAGTTGCATACCTATTTTTTTTCTCTTAGTTAATGCTCGGACACAATTCTCCAATTACAATCACACTGCAGCCAGGCAGCAACCATGTCTTTGAAGAGTACAAAAAAACCATCTTCTTTCAAGATATCTGTTAGCGCTTCATTGCATACTGGCTGTTGCCAGTAGGTAGTTATAGTTGGGACCTTGTTTCTATTAAAAAAGCATTTTTTCTTTTCCCAATAACTATGGCGCCGTTTGACGAATCTTCGCGAAATTTTCAAAACTAGTGGGACGCTCCGGTCAGCTCCTATCAGCTCCTATCTTGAAAGTTTTGGGGTGATTCGGCAAGCGGGGGCCGAGAAAAAGGGGGGGGGTCCAAAACGTGTTTTCTCCATGTTAATTCACATAAGAAACTTTAGACACGGCTACAGCCCGAACTGCTGAACGGAATTACACTAAATTTGGCAAAAAGGTAGCCCTTGTTTCAGAAAGAACGCTTTTTGTTAAATGGTGTAAATCCGTTCAGCAGTTGCTGAGAAAATCAAAAAATAAGTTTCGCTAGTTAGAGGCACAGAGGATCCGCGCACCCTCCCGATCACAAGCTTGATTCTAATTGGCTGCCAACACTCAAACCAGGAAGTGTTGGCAGCCATCTTGTGCCTTGGTAACTGAGGCACAAGAAAACAGAAAAAAAAACGCAAAAAGAAAGAGAAGGGGGCAGGGTAAAAGCACCCTGACCCCCTAGGCCTGCTCAGGGGGTCCCACAAGGACCCCCAGGGCCCAAAAAAGCATTTGTTTAAAAAAAAAAAAATTAAAAAAAAAATTCTGCCGAATTCGCACTAGGTGCACAAATCCGGCCGAGAAAACAATAAAAAAATAAAGCGCTTCGTTTAATTGAAGCCCCCGTGTGGAAAAGTAAATTTTGCCATGTTCTGTGTCCCTACTCATCCATCATATGTTATGTGTGCATGACCAATATGCATATGTTATTCCCCATGTCCGATTAATGACGCAATTCCAGTTGTGTCCACCTCTAGTATGCTAGTTTCCAGTCCTCGTGAATACTACGAATATCAGGCCTATGTAAAGCTATGTTGCCACGTTTCTCAGTATGCACGTTATTCCATTATAAAGCCCCCGTTTCCAGGCCTCAAAAGGGCCCGGACATCAGATTCAGCTCCTGTCTCCTGAAAGCCTCGCTGAGGAGCGATACAGCCCCCACCTGTATCCTCGACCCTTCACTTACTCCCTGCCTCGCAGTGCCTGGTGCAGCTTGGTTCTGCCTCTGAGTCTGCCAAAAGTATGTTATAGTTCCAGCTATCAGTTCAGTCCTCCTTCTCTGCATTCCTAAGCTACTGAACTGCATCAATAGTTTCCGTCATTGTCTAGCCTATTCGGCTCCACGTTAGAGAAATACTGTATTAATGGTCATTTAATATTCTTCATCACGCACTACATATAGAATAATGCATGGTCCAGTCCTAGAGTCAAGTTAGCTTTTCCCCTCATGACTTCTAGTTTATATCCACATGTTCCCTAAACACCAGATACCAGATAGGGTTTAGGTACATGTCGCTCCGACCCTCCAGACTTTAATCTCTGCTCCTAGCACAGAGTTCGTAGCCCCCAGCTTCTCCTAGTAATACGTCATTGCCAGTTTTCGCGCACCATTAGGTTAGAGGTCCCGGCTCCTTAGGTAGCCCCCTCCTATGTTTCCGCCCATTCATGACATATTCTGTTACGTTTGCACCACATGTCTATGTACACGCCCAGTTACACCTACCTTTACTGTTATCTCTCGCGACTGCTACGCGTCACGCCTTCTGCTCCACCCACTGTTACGCCTACTGCAATGTAATGCTGTGTGTTTGCGCTATGTATATAAGTCAATGTATTGTTATTAAAAGTTAGCGCGCTCATCCCAGATCAAGCCCCGGCAGCTGCTGGGCCCCAGTTGTCCTGCTGGGCCCTGTCACCTCTGTTCCTATGCAGGTTGTCCTGATCCTGTCCTTATGCTGTAATAAACCTGCAGAAACTCCTACTACCTCGAATCTTGACTCTTATTTTATTGAGCTATCTGTTATTCATTCATTCATTCAAAAATAGATCCGGTATTATTTATTTATATACCACATAATGGCGCCCGAACAGGGACTTGCCCTTTCCCCACGCGTCGGTGAAGCCACGCCGACCCCCTGACCCTCTGCAGTCGTGACGGAACTCTTCTGCGCAGTGGCAGATATTTCTGCTCAAGTATCCCTCAGGCCCACGGAGGAGACGGAGGAGGCGGTCCAGCATCCAAACGAGACGGTGGAGGAACGCGGCGAGTCCCGACCAGAGCCCAAGCCGAGAGTCCAAGGTCCGAGGTATCCGGAGGCCCACCCGTAACTGAAGTCCGAAGTCCGAAGTTCGTCGTTGTAGCAGTCCAGTCCCGTCCGAGGCCTTCCGTTCCGTGCTGCCCGGTGAGTACCATTGCTGGGGTAGTATCTAGACAGGGTCAGTCTAAATTGACTCCTGGTCCGTGGGTTGGTGGTGCCCAGACTCACAAACGAAGTGTTCACCTAGGTGGATACAGGTCTTGATGCGTCCCTTTATGGGACCGGTATGTTCCGTACTGTTACAGCAGTGCATCCAGTAACTCTAGTCTGTTCCGTTCTCGAGAAAATCTGTTCTGTTTCTGTTCTCAGTATTTTCAGGTAGTATTCTGTCCGAACTGTTATGTTATGATGTTGTTCAATGTATTTCCAATATCGTGGTATGCCTGAATTGTTTTCCCAATTGTTATTGTTCTTTGTGTATTGTATTGTGTTTCGATTCAAGTTTACAATGCCGCTCCTTTCCAAGTTACGACAGTTAAAAACTAGAAAGGGTTTATTAGAAGAAGCAGTTCCTGTCCCGCCTAGGGACAGTCCAGGTCATTTTATATATCAGAAACATGGCATAAGCGCCATATTGTATCTAGACTTATGGGTAGAGTATACCAAACAGTTAGAAGAAAAGTATAGATGGCCCGTATCGGGTACATGGGATGCCGAATGTATCATGCGAGTAGAAGAAGCATTATGGAAAAAGAAAGCCAGACAGTCACAGAAAGATGCCATCGAGTTATGGCGTAAAGAAGCGCATAGAAGAACCGAAAAGGAAGTCAGAAAGTCGGAGTTAAATAGAGAATCCCAGGAACGAGCCCAAGAAAGAGAATTAATCGAGATAGGTGAACAAGTCAAAGCCGAACAGTCAGACAGACAGAGGCATGCCCTTATTAAGGGTATGTATCCTCTTCTTGCCGAGGGCTTGCCAAAAGCGACCCCAGAGGCATCCAGTAATTTCCCGCCGCCATTAGTTCCGACCAAGCTACGTCACAAACAGACCGCAGCTGATATTTTTATTTCGTCCTATTTGGACGACACAGTCCCAGAATATGCAAATCCTGTTCGCGCTCCGCCAGTCCCTGTAAATCAGGCACTTCCCGCTCTTCCAGACACCGGAGTACCTGCTACGGTACCCCCGGTCCAGCCAGCGTTTCAACTTCCCGCTCCGCCACGAAGAATGTCAGTCGACGATTCTAGTCTAGGGGCCGCAGGAGGAGGTCCTCCTCAAACCCCGCCGCCACACAAGCGTTTAACGTTAGCCGAATTACATGCACAAGCATCACAGCGTACGCCTAGATATCAGTCTGTTGCAGAAATAAGAAAATCCCTTGCCGAATGTTGCTATGATCCAGTCCCAGGCGAGGATAATATGGTTTTATATTCATTCCGCGTAAGAAAAGTGACCGAGTATCTAGTCACCTTACCGAATATGAAAGAAGATCTAGACAGAATATATCGTTTCATCCGTACAGGGGATGATCCAGAAAGTATTGGCGAGATTATGTCTCAAAGGAAAGCCGAGATTCAGCTCATGATATTAAAGTTCCTGATCAATTGTCTAATAAGAGAACAAGATTACCCGTCTAAAGATTCCGCCGAGATGAAAATCCTGACAAGGTGGAGTGATAATATAGCCGAGGGTAAGCACAAGACCGTCGGTGCTATGGAGAGTATGTACAAGAAAATTCGTAAAGAAATAATAAGGTTACACGACCAGCGTAAAGCAGCACAAGTAAGCGAGAAAGAAAGTATCTCTGATCCCGAAGAAGAGCAAGAGCAAGAACACGAGAGAAAACGTATGAAAGATACGAAAATGAAAGTGCTAGTTGCACAATCTGTTCCTCAAGACAGTCAGAAGAGGGGTCCGAATCAAGCCAGTCATCCTGCAGCTCCCGTTAAAGGGAACTGCAATTATTGTAAACAGCCAGGTCATTTTATAAACGAGTGTGCAGTTCTGAAACATAACATAGCTACTGGTAAGACTAAAGAAAGACCACGTCCGCCTAGACAAGAACAAGTTTCACAGATTCCTCAGTCACAGAATGCACAACAGACAGTTCCCGCACCGCAGCCTATTGCTGCAACACAGCACGTTACATCGCAGATGTATCAGTATGCACAGTCTGAGTATCCAGAGTACCAGCCATATTCATGAAACAGCCTAGAGAGGGAGGTAGGCTTGCCTCTCATCGAGATACCTGTAGATCAAGAAGGTCCCTATGTTCACAGTCAAGTATTAGGGAAAGACAGAAAGTTTTTGATCGATACAGGGGCAAGTAGGACCACAATTAGTCACGCCGAAGTTCCAGGGGCTCCGCTCTCAGGCTCAAGAAATGTTTCCCTTGGATTTTCAGGAAAGCCAATAGTTAATGAGATATCAAAGCCAGTCACTCTAGAAGTAGGTCCATTGTCCCGCACTACTGATCTGTTACTTACTAAGTCATGTCCAGAAAATCTGTTAGGCATTAAGACACTGAAAGAGTTAGGTGCAGTTATTTGCTGTTCCCCAGAGGGAATACGTCTGTTCCTACGTGACTTTAAGGGTCACTATGTATTACGAGATTTTGATTCCAGATTGTCTAATGTTCCGCAGCATTTATGGGCGCAAGGTCCAACTGATGTAGGTTACATGCAAATCACACCCCATCGTGTGACTCTCAAACCAGGTGTAGTGTTACCACGAATCAGACAGTACAGATTGCCACCTGAGGCTGTAGCAGCCTTATCCAAAATTATTGACGAGCTCATGGCTCAAGGAGTAGTTGTAGAAACTGACTCCAATGTATGTAATTCTCCGATCATTCCAGTCATGAAACGTACTGATCCAAGAGCACCCCCAGTATATCGATTAGTGATTGATTTACGAGAGCTTAACAAATGTATTATTCCTCAGTACCCAGTTGTCCCAGATATTTCTTCCCTGTTAACTGCTATTGATTACGAAGCCATGTTTTTCACTGTCATAGACCTTAAGAATGCATTTTTTAGTGTTCCAATTCATCCAGACAGCCAGTTTCTTTTCGGATTTTGTTTAAATGGAAGGAGCTATATGTTTACACGCGCTCCTCAAGCTTTCACAGAAAGCCCTAGTATTTACAGTCAAGCACTCAAGCGACAACTAGACAACATTCACATGCCAACTGACACTGCCCTGCTCCAGTATGTCGATGATCTACTGATCACAGCCCGTTCTGAACGTGACTGCGAGCGAGCGTCACTGACAGTTTTGTATTTCCTTGCCGAGATGGGGCACAAGGTGTCACCTTCGAAGCTTCAATTCTGTGTCCAGCAAGTGGTATACTTAGGACACTTGCTGTCCAAGAGGGGTAGGCAGTTGACACCCGACCGTATCCAGTTAATAGCGAGTCTTCCCCAGCCCAGAACCCAGAAGGAGGTACGTGCCTTTATCGGCCTTACTTCTTATTGTAGACAATGGATTCCTCAGTATGCATTTCTAGCCAAGCCACTGATACAGTTAACGACACAGGAGGCAGCCGTATCGACTGTCCTCCCTTGGACATCTGACCATACACTTAGTTTCAACGAGTTAAAGAAAGCCCTATGTCAAGCTCCAGTTCTAGCTACACCGAACTACAGTAAGCCTTTTACACTTTTCGTTACTGAACGCGAAGGTACAGCATTATCTGTTCTCACACAAGATCAAGCAGGACAATACAAGCCCTGTGCTTATTTTTCGAGCACATTAGATCCAGTCGCCCAGGCGTTGCCTGCGTGCCTCAAGTCAGTTGCAGCCACAGCACTAGCTATCAGACAAAGTGATTCCATAGTTTTAGGACACTCCCTGACAGTACAAGTTCCACACTCCGTAGAAGTTCTTTTAAACAGAACACAAACACAGCACTTGACAATTGCACGTTTAACAGGTTATGAATTGACACTGTTCCAGCCACACATAGAAATTAGACGCTGCAACGTCCTGAATCCTGCTACACTGTTACCATCAGTTAATTCAAATCCAGACACACATGACTGTGTGGAAGTAGTTAACATTACGACAAAGCCAAGACAAGACCTGACAGACATTCCGTTACCAGATCCTGACCTGACACTTTATGTGGATGGTTCATGTATGAGAACTAGTACAGGAGAACTAGTCGCCGCGTATGCAGTGACTACTGACACCGAAGTTATTGAAACACACCGTATTGATACCCTGTCCGCTCAAGCAGCAGAGCTAGTCGCTCTGACACAAGCCTGTATACACGCCAAGAACCTGAAAGTTAATGTTTACACAGATTCACGTTACGCATTCGGAGTTGTACACGACTTCGGAGTGCTCTGGCAGGAGAGAGGTTTCATGACTTCTCATGGAACCAAGATTCAGCATGGTCTCCTTATTCAAGCCCTGTTAGATGCCATACATTTACCGACATCTATTGCTATCATGAAGTGCAAAGCACATACGAAAGTTACTGACATTATTTCTCAAGGTAATGATCTAGCAGATCGCACAGCCAAGCTTACAGCACAGACTCCAGACATTCCAGTTAACATGACACATACTCCAGATCCGACTACATGCATGACAGTTAAGGACCCTACACAAGACGTCATAGATATACAGTTACACGCTACTCCCGATGAAATCAAGAAATGGTCTGAACAAGGAGGGGTCCAGACAGATCAAGGATGGTTAACGAAGGGTAGAGCCACATGGTTTCTCCCCGATTCTATGGTTCAAGTCATTATCAATACCGCACATAGTCCAGCACATTTAGGAGAAAAAGCTATGTTAGACAGTATCCAGAACATTTGGTTCAACAAGCATTTACGAGCTGCAGCCAAGCAGAAAGTCCGTACCTGTATGATATGTTGTCAGTTTAATCCAGGTAAAAGTGTCCCGGTGGAACAAGGTGGTTTCCAGCCCCCTGACCACCCTTTTGAGGTCCTCCAGATGGATTATATTCAGATGGAGCGATGTCGAGGTTTCAAGTATGTCCTTGTAGTTGTATGCGCTTTGTCCAGATGGACAGAAGCATATCCAGTCCCAGATTACACAGCCGCGACCACTGCCAAGCAGTTGGTTCGTGAATTCTTCCCTAGATACGGACTCCCTAGAGTCGTATATTCTGATAACGGTCAGCCATTCTCCTCAGAGTTAATGAAGCACGTTTCCCTTTTGTTAGGGTACCAGTGGAAGTTCCATTGTGTACGCCATCCTGAAGCAGCCGGTCTAGTCGAGAGACATAATCAGACCCTGAAAATCCGTATTGCCAAAGTTTGTAAAGAAAAAGGTGTGGACTGGCTAGTAGCTCTGCCAGTCGCTTTGTTTTATATGCGCATGGTCGCACATTCCAGATCAGGTCTGTCCCCGTATGAGGTCGTATTCGGCCGCCCCCCTAACATGTGGGGTACTCCTAGACCCCGAAGTATTACCGATGTTTCATGTAATATGCTGACAGATTACCTAGCTTCCTTGATGTCTGCCCTCAACTCATGTCGTTCACAGGTTGCCGCCGCATTTCCAGACAATACCGAGGTGGCACCGCACGAGATCGTTCCAGGCTCCTTGGTGATGATCAGAAATTTTGACAGATCAAGTCCGCTGGAACCACGTTGGAAGGAGCCACGTCAGGTCCTCTTGACCACCCGTACTGCCGTCAAGTTGGAAGGCAGGAAGGGGTGGGTCCATCTTTCTCATGTAAAACTTTTCAATGGATTGAAACCCGTCTCCAAGAACATTTCCCAGGATTCCCAGGATTTTAAAAATTGTCAAGACATTGTTTTAAAGGACTGTCCCGCAAAAGACATTACTACAACCCCTCCCTGGTTAGAGAAAACTCCGCAGCAGGAGTATAAGTTAAAGCTCAGGTCTAGTAAAATAAGTCAGTCAGTTTGATTGTATAAGTCCTCCCCTAGGTGAAACGGTTAGATTGTTTCTGACATGAATAAAATAGACCCCCATAGTGAGAGAGTCAGTAATAACTCAATTCAATGTATCGTTTTTCTGAGTTTCATATTATTCATCAGCATTTTGATTTCCTGCACCAGCTATGCGTTCTATCTGTATTTTCCAGTTCCTCATGTAAATATGTCTGCTAATGCTACAGTAGAGCACACGTTTAGTGATCTGCCTCCTCACGAATATTCTTACCGCCTCGCTATGCGTAACAACACATTTATCCGTATGTTACATTATTCACACCAGACCAGCAATGCCACTAATTGTTGGGTGTGTGGTCGACTCCCCCCTTTCCAGACACCGAAGGGAGTTCTGCCACTCTTTCCTTATCCATTCTCACATAATGGTTCGTGTGGAGCATGGTCCACGTTAACGTCATCCTCAACAGATATGTCTTTTCTTAACAGTACATGTTTCCCAGACAAGCAAGGTCTCCCCCACAGAACAGGTTTAGATCTAGAAAATGAAGTATATAATTTAGGTAATTATTCGTCGAATTTCATGGTCCTGAATGTTCAGTCTGATACTACTCCAGACTTACCTGCTATTTCAGTACTACCTGTCAAAGGCGAATTATGTGTCCGTAGTTATGGTTCCATACATGTAGGTCATAGTGAATGTACTACTGTTATCCAGTATAGTGACAGTGGGAAATCTGTTTTCAAAGCTTCACGTCATTCTTATTTTATTTGTGGTCAAACTGCATATGTTCGTCTGCCCCTCGATTGGGAGGGAACCTGTTACATTGCCTTCCTACTGCCACCTGTTTTCCTAGCCCCATCTGATTATCACCGAAACACACATCTAGTACACATTAGACATAGAAGGGAGTCCCCAATTGTCGATTATACTGAAACTACTCTAGAACAGTATACAGATTTCAATAAAGGTTTCTTCTTCTTTGTAGGACCTGTCCAGAATAGTAAACTGATCCGTAGGTTAACAAGAACCCTTGAAGCTGTAGTAAATGAGACTGCCTCTGCTCTAGGTAACTTAACCGAAGAACAATCTGCTATGAGATTTGTCGTTTTGCAAAATCGTCTCGTCCTTGACGTCATACTGGCCGATAGGGGCGGGGCCTGTAGAGTCATCGGATCTAGTTGCTGTATTTTCATTCCAAATAACGCGCCGTCTGTTTATTCAGCTATAACCAGACTCCATAAAATTGCCCATCTGTTACACCAAGATCCAGGCACCTGGACATGGTCCGGTTGGTTCTGGAATATAATTTCCGCATGGGGATGGAAAGTCCTGTCCTTTCTAGGTATTGCAGTAGCGATCATATTTAGCTGCTGCCTCTGTATACAATGTGGCCCTGCGATTTGCAGCATGTGTGCTACCTCTTGTACTCCTAGTCCCAAGCCCCGTTCTAAATCCCGTTCCAAGACAATTCGAGACGAGCAAATGGTACTGTATGAAATGATAGATGGTATCATGAAAATTGATGTTTCCTGATGGAAACGTAGTGACAAGGAGGGAATGTGGAAAAGTAAATTTTGCCATGTTCTGTGTCCCTACTCATCCATCATATGTTATGTGTGCATGACCAATATGCATATGTTATTCCCCATGTCCGATTAATGACGCAATTCCAGTTGTGTCCACCTCTAGTATGCTAGTTTCCAGTCCTCGTGAATACTACGAATATCAGGCCTATGTAAAGCTATGTTGCCACGTTTCTCAGTATGCACGTTATTCCATTATAAAGCCCCCGTTTCCAGGCCTCAAAAGGGCCCGGACATCAGATTCAGCTCCTGTCTCCTGAAAGCCTCGCTGAGGAGCGATACAGCCCCCACCTGTATCCTCGACCCTTCACTTACTCCCTGCCTCGCAGTGCCCGGTGCAGCTTGGTTCTGCCTCTGAGTCTGCCAAAAGTATGTTATAGTTCCAGCTATCAGTTCAGTCCTCCTTCTCTGCATTCCTAAGCTACTGAACTGCATCAATAGTTTCCGTCATTGTCTAGCCTATTCGGCTCCACGTTAGAGAAATACTGTATTAATGGTCATTTAATATTCTTCATCACGCACTACATATAGAATAATGCATGGTCCAGTCCTAGAGTCAAGTTAGCTTTTCCCCTCATGACTTCTAGTTTATATCCACATGTTCCCTAAACACCAGATACCAGATAGGGTTTAGGTACATGTCGCTCCGACCCTCCAGACTTTAATCTCTGCTCCTAGCACAGAGTTCGTAGCCCCCAGCTTCTCCTAGTAATACGTCATTGCCAGTTTTCGCGCACCATTAGGTTAGAGGTCCCGGCTCCTTAGGTAGCCCCCTCCTATGTTTCCGCCCATTCATGACATATTCTGTTACGTTTGCACCACATGTCTATGTACACGCCCAGTTACACCTACCTTTACTGTTATCTCTCGCGACTGCTACGCGTCACGCCTTCTGCTCCACCCACTGTTACGCCTACTGCAATGTAATGCTATGTGTTTGCGCTATGTATATAAGTCAATGTATTGTTATTAAAAGTTAGCGCGCTCATCCCAGATCAAGCCCCGGCAGCTGCTGGGCCCCAGTTGTCCTGCTGGGCCCTGTCACCTCTGTTCCTATGCAGGTTGTCCTGATCCTGTCCTTATGCTGTAATAAACCTGCAGAAACTCCTACTACCTCGAATCTTGACTCTTATTTTATTGAGCTATCTGTTATTCATTCATTCATTCAAAAATAGATCCGGTATTATTTATTTATATACCACACCCGGGTGGGCCCGGTCCGGGGGGCAGTAAAAAAATGTGTGCCCCGGGGACCACCACCCCCTGGGGCTTTTCATAAATATCCTCCATTTTTAGGTGGCTTTCAGGAGCACAATTTAAATAACTAGGAGAAATCGGAGATTTTGCTGTTTGGCAAATTCAAACCTAGGTTTAGGGAGACTTTGTGGCCACCCAACTTCCCCCTTCCATCCTCTGTTGGAAGCCAACGAAGAACCTGGGGGTCTGGTTTGATGAGGGTCTCTCCTTCTTGGTTCACATTTCTAAGTTGACCGGTACCTGCTTTGGCCTGCTCAAGACTTTGAGGACATTTTTTCCTCTCTTGCTGCAGGCAGCAAGAGAAACGGTCACATGTGACCTCATCCTTTCTCGGCTGGACTATCCCAATGCTCTTTTCATTGGTATTCCTTCCTACTTGATCAAAAAATTGCAGGTTATCCAGAACTCGGCAGCTAAACTTCTGTTAGGCATTTCCACCAGACATAGCGTGTGGCATCATCTGATCTCACTTCACTGTCTTCCTGTGGTGGAACGGGTGAAGTTCAAATTGCTGGTCCTAGCCCATCGCGCCCTTCATGGCACTGGTCCATCTGATCTGCAAAGCGTTTTGCTTTCTACTTGCCCTCTAGACTGTTGCGATTTAGCATCTCTCCGATTAGCAACTGTTCCCCATTTTCAATTTCAGAGGCAGGGCTCTGTCCTGGAAGGCGGCGGTAGCATGGAATGCCCTTCCTTTGGCTCTTCGCACTACTGAAGATCTGGCGTTTTTTAAGAGAAGTCTCTCAACGCATCATTTTATCTGTTAGTTCTCTGCTCCCCCCATAAGTCATTGTGCCGGTACACTCATGAGTAGCCGTGCGCGTTACAAGTACAATTAACATAACAATGCCTACATTACAATATAGTTCGCTATAAAGAGGTGTGCGAGCCAGCATGTGCGAAGGTCTACGCCGGGTGCAACTTGGCAAAACACGGTTGACTGAGGGGATTTGAAGTGCCTTTGCTGGTGGTGTCGCTTGGAGGTTGGGGGCACACAAGTAGGGGGCCACAGCGTTACCTGGGATAACGTTGAAGGAGGCTTGGAGCCCCCAGGTGACTTTGTGTTTTCTTTTGCGCCTTACGCCCCTGCTGGGATACTCTCCATTGGAGGTGCCTTACGCTACTGGCACTATGGGGAGGACTGATAAGTCACAGCCACACCTACATTTTGAGACACGTAAACCATCAAACCCTGCAGAAGGCTGCCTCGGAGGCTGATGCCCAGGCTGATGGGCCACCCCTCGCTGGAATCCACGTTGTTGGCCATGCAGCGCAGTTTACAGTACATAGAGGGTACAAAATGCTCGCATGGGGGAGGTGGAACAGAGGGTATCTGCTATGGAAGATGGCCTGAGTACAGTTTCTGATAAGACCCTAAATTTGGAGAAAGTACAAGCCCTCATCCAGACCAAAAATGAGGATTTGGAGGCGTGGTCCCGGTGCAATAAAATCAGAATTACCGGGCTGCCGGAATCTACCAATGTGGGAAGAATGGAAACCTTCATCGGAAACCTCATTTCTGATCTTTTTGGTGCTGATCAACTCTCTAACATGTTCATTGTGAAGCGTGCCCACTGCTCTCTTGCCGCCAGACCGGTGCCGGGTGCCCCGCCTCGTTATAGCTAGACTCTTGAACTACAGGGACCGGGACACCATATTGAGATTGGTGAGACAAAAGGGCACTATATTGCACCAAGTTAGCACACTGGTTTTTTTTTCTCAGACTTCACGGTGGCAGTGCAGGCGGCCAGGCGAGAATTTGGCACTGTGAAGAAATTCCTGCGAACAGAAGGGGTCCCGTATGCGATGCTGTACCCTGCTCGTCTACGCATAGGAGTGGATGGGGAGTAAACCATCTAAAACCCTGCAGAAGGCTGCCTCGGACTCTGAGGCTGATGCCCAGGCTGATGGCCCCCCCCCCCCCTCGCTGGAGTCCACGTTGTTGGCCATGCAGCGCAGTTTACAGTCCAATGAGGGTACAATGGCAGCGGTCAATCACAGACTGGACCACATGTCCTCTCCATTAGAAAAACAAAATGCTCGCATGGGGAGGTGAAACCGAGGGTATCTGCTACGGAAGATGGCCTGAGTACAGTTTCTGATAAGACCCTAAATATGGATAAAGTGCTAGCCCGCATCCAGGCCAAAAATGAGGATTTCGAGGCGCGGTCCCGGCACAATAACATCAGAATTACCGGGCTGCCGGAATCCACCAATGTGGGAAGAATGGAAACCTTCATCGAAAACCTAATTTCTGATCTTTTTGGTGCTAATTAACTCTCTAACATGTTCATTGTGGAGCGTGCCCAATTCTCTCCTGCCGACAGACCGGGTGCCCTGCCCCATTACAGCAAGATTCTTGAACTACAGGGACCGGGACACCATATTGAGATTGGCGAGAGAAAAGGGCACTATATTGCACCCAGGTAACACACTGGCTTTTTTTCCAGACTTCAGTGGCAGTGCAGGCGGCCAGGCGAGAATTTGGCACTGTGAAGAAATTCCTGCAAACGGAAGGGGTCCCATATGCGATGCTGTACCCTGCTCGCCTACGGATAGGAGTGGGTGGGGAGTGTAACATTTTTTCATCTCCAAAGGCAGCTCTGGAACATGCTAAACAGTTAAAGCGAAGGAGACGTGAGGCCAGTACTACACCAGATGAGGAGTAGCAGTGAGATGTACAAGTTTACCATATATTTACCCAGACACACAACGTCTCGGTCTGCTCCTGATGTGTTCTTTGCCCATATGAACTACCATATGTTCTTGATGGGCGCCTGCACTACTGGCATAACAGGATGTAGGCCCTACCTGCTAACTGAGATGCTGTGGGTGATCAAATTCTTTATGATATTAAGAATGCGTAATGTTGGCCTTTTTCTCCGCATGTTGGGTGTTCCCCACTCAATACTTTTGTTATGGATTTAGGTGAGACTTGTGAATGTTACATGATGGATGTATTGATGCCCATGGGGTTGGGGCATTATGTTAAAATATGTGGCTATTGATGCATTAGTATCCTAGCAAATTAGACCTGCTCAGCCACCTCCTACTCTTTGGGAGTTTAGAAGCACTCTGTGCCCCCGCAAATGGGAGTACCCCAACTGCTTATTGTTCTTGTTGTTGGGTATGTCGGGGGGATGGTGGGGTAAGGGAATGGGAATGGCTTTGGCATGTTGGGGTCGCTGAAGTGGGTGGGAGTTGGTGGGGTTATCTTGGGGCAGGCAGAATGAAGATGGATATGGACATCTGCAGTCTGGATGTATAATGATAATTCGGGGATACATTGCCTGTTATATTACACTTGTGCTTAGTTAAGACTGGATCTCAAAGATGAGGAATACAGTTAGTATACTTACTTGCAGTGTCCGCGGACTAAACACACCTAAAAAGATGAGATCTGTGTTCGCTTGCCTGGATCGCATGGGAGTTTCATTAGACTTTTTACAGGAGACTCACTTAACGCCAGAGTCAGCAAATAAAGTGGGTGCGCGCTGGGCGGCTGCCAGAGTTGCTTCATCCTACTCTAACTACTCTAGGGGTGTGTTGACACTGGTAAAGAAGGGCCTACCTTTTACTGTGCTTCGTTCTGATACGGTTGACTGTAGACGAGTGGTGCTTCTGCATGGGCAATTGGGTGGAAAGAGTGTGTTGCTTGTAAATGTGTATGGCCCCAATGTAGACAACCCCTCCTTCTATTCGGATGTGTGGTGTAGAATATCTACATTCCCTCCTGCTGCAATCGTTTGGGGGGGTGATTTTAATGTTTACCTGGACGCTACCATTGACAGAGCTGGCAGTGGTGAGATGCGGCCTAAACAAGCTGCGGAAGTATTACTGGGATTAATAGATGCAGGCCATTTGCATGACATCTGGCTTAGTCGTCACCCCTCTGGACGGGAGTGTAAGTTTGTCTCATCTGTACATGGGTCCTGGTCTCGTGTAGACCTCTGGCTCGTGTCGGAGATGGTTTGTGCCTGGGTAATTGTTGTGACGCTCGTATCCTGTCTGACCACTCCCCTGTACTCCTTGAATTGCAAATTCCTACTTGTGAGAGACTGCCCTTTGCCTGGAGACTCCAACCTTCGGAACTAAATGACCAGGTATTCAGGCAGAATATCGCTGAGGCGATCCAAATTTTTTTTAGGGAGAACGAGGGGTCAGTGGATAGCGCGGGAGTGCAATGAGAAGCTTTTAAAGTTACCATTAGGGGAGCCTGCATAGGTGCCCAATCCAGTGTATTGCGTGATCTTAGACAAAGGATACACAAGTTAGCCTCCAATATTTCTAAACTAGAACGCAAATATGAATCTGATCCGTCTACCGATAAACTAGCCGCCATAAGGGAACTTTTCACGGAACATATGAGATGGTAGACCAAGAATTATTGCATTGCTCTCGAAGGAAAACAGCACTGTACTATGGAGAGGGGGGGGTCCCCTCAGCCGTTCCCTCGTGCAAAAATTAGCAGAGCTGCGTAGCCAGGAGAATATACTAGAACTTATAGATGAAGATGGGGTAGCCTGTCATTCGACAACGGAGCTCTGCGAGACGGTTTTACACCCGTCTCATAATGTTCCTACCAACCTGTAAGGCCGCCGGACTGGAAGGGCTGCCCAGCGAATTTTATAAGGCCTACGCGTCAGATTTGGCTCCTTGGCTATTAGAAGTCTATGCAGAAGCCTATGAGAAGGGGACATTGCCACCCTCTCTTCGAGAGGCCCTGCTTGTTACATTATTGAAGCCTGATAAGCCCCTGAATCAGTGCAGGTCCTATAGGCCTCTTTCGATCATCAATATTGATGCTAAAATTTTAGCAAAAATGATAGCCACTAGGATTCAACCACTAGTTCCTCTTCTGGTTGTGCCAGACCAATCTGGATTTGTTACGGCGCACTCCACAACCCACAACTTGTGAATGCTTTTTTTTCTCCACTCTACACTACTTTGAGCTAGACTTCCATGCGGTGGCTGTGCTGCTCGATGTAGAGTGATCCCGTGGCCAGGGTTTGGGTTAATGGGTGGGTGTCATCATTGTTCCATATTGAGAGAGGCACGCGGCAGGGGTGCCCCCAGTCACCTATGCTTTTTTAACTTGCCTTGGGTGGCCCTTGCCTGCAAACTACGCCGAAAGCACGCTGCAGCTGCCCTACGGTTTTGGCAACGACCATTGATCGTCTCCCTCTATGCGGATGACATGTTATATATCCGCGAACCGGCTACATACCTGTCAACGATTCTCCGGGAGTATGTCCAGTTTGAACAAATCTCAGGCCTTGGGATCAACTGGTCAAAATCTGTGGTATTTCCCCTCACTGCCCACACGAAAGAAGGGGAGCTGGAATATCCACTGACCTGGACGTCTGATCCCGTGAAGTATCTTGGCGTACGGTTGCAGAGGGATCCAGACACGGTTGTCACTGAGAATTATGGCCGTGCGGTCACGCGCATTACAGAGCTGGCGAGAGATGGTCATATTTACCCCTCTCATTGGCAGACAGGATAGAAGTTGTGAAAATGGCCTTTCTTCCTAAACTACTATATTTTTTTGTAAACATTTCTATAAAGTTAAATGTGCCAATGTTCTGTACTCTGCAATCGGCACTACTGACGTTCGTATGGGGCGGTAAGAAACCCTGTTGCAGTTGGGACCTTTTGGTTCAGCCCTTTGAATTGGGTGGCTTCGCGGCACCGGACATTCGATTATACTGCTTGTGCGCACTTTGCACATTATTTGCATTTCCCCCAGCGCTTTCAGCCTCATGTGGCTATAGAATCTGATGCTGTCCTGCCAGTGCCACTGCAGGCTGCAACTCTGTCGGAGGGGATCGGGCGGCCCCCAGACTGAAATAAACCCTGCAATGTGCACGGCATGGGCATGGCGAATGCTGGCGGCACGGGCTCAATTATTGTATTTTTATGCTCCATTCCTTCCCTTAGTCTCACACCCTGACATTTCTGCAGCGCGCGAGAGGCCGGCCATATGAGAGCTGGCTACAGTGGGTGTCACTCGGATTGGGGACCTCTATAAGAATGGTCAATTTAAAACACTGCAGGAGGCACAAAATGGCACAGAACGTGGCTTTATGTTTGGCTTTACATACGTCCGCGTCAGTCAGGCTGAGGAAAAGTCAGCCCATAACGCACCTGATGCCCAGGCTGCTGGCGCAGGACGCCTCTTAGTTTCCATCTTGAACAATTACCAAATAAAGAGACGGGCGCTGGAAGCAGGAAGACAAGAATAGAGTTTTATTTCTCATGAGGAGAGCCTGTCATTTCGGACACTCGCATAGTGTCTTCAGGAGGTGCTCTAACAAGTTCTCTGAGGCTTCGTCTTTTATACACATGTTTATGATGCACAAACATTCCTTATTACAATAAAGACGCTTTGAAGTAGGAAAAGGCATGCTTGGAATCCCAGCTTCAGGCCTATTCCCATGCAAGTCGCTCAGATGTCATCCTCCCCTCCTGAATGTAACAAGAGAGATTGTGATCTCTCAGCCGGACATTCCTACAGGACACGAGGGCAGGAGGGGATGATCAGGTCAAAGGTTGGTCAGGTGATAAGGTCGGACACTTCGGTTGGTGTATCACGGTTTTGTTATGCTGGGCAGGGAAAAGGGGGATGTACATCCACGAGGCTTGGTCTTAGGACTTGGGACCGGGTCGAGAGGCCAAGTGCAGCCGGGGGGGGTTGTCAGCTGAGGGGAAGGGTGTTCTTGGGAGGAAATGGGGGGGGGTGTGGGTCAAGTAGGAGGGCTACTTTTAGAGCAGGGTCACGCAGAGGGAGAGGGTCTTGTGGCCGATGCATGAGCAGTGCGCGCGGGGAGGGGTGCCGGGGACAGATGGGCAGAGAGGCCATGGTGTCTAAAATGGCTGTCGTGTACGTGTGTGCATGGGTCTATGCTGGCGGGATAACACAGTAAGTGTTTAGCGATATCCATTCTGCTTACAACAAGGGGTACAGTGAACACAAATGAACGCCGCTTATGTACATATATATTGCCATTTTCAACAAGGCCATTCGCGTGGCGTACCCTGCAGAGCCCACTACTCTACGGGCATTGCAGGCGATGCTATCGGGAGAGGGGCACAAGGGGTAATCACTAAACTTTATAATGCTTCCCTGCATGAGAAAGAACAGAGTGATCACCCCTCTTGTCTATGCTGGCAGGCAGCGTTTGGTACTGCTATTGAGCCAGAGGTTTGGACGGCGTGCTGCCGGCTCACTGGTCCTCTCACGGCAAACTGCAACCTCAGAATTATTCACTTCAAGTTCTTGCATCAGGTATACTACTCCCCTTCACAATTACATGGGTATGGTCTGCAAGAGACTGCTGATTGTGTCCGCTGTGGAATGGCAGATGCAGACTTCTTCCATGTGGCATGGATGTGTGCGGGTGTATTTGCTTTTTGGACTGCTGTGGCGAAAATGCTTACTGATCTAGTGCTGGAACCCGTGCACTGCACTCCTGAAATATGTTTACTGGGTTACGTTAAACGCCTTAAGCCCTGTAATAGGCGAATTGTCGCTGTTTCTACTCTATTTGCGAAAAGAGCCGTTGCGCTCTGCTGGGGCGACAAGTCTGTTCCTACAGTGAAGAAATGGCTCCGCGATCTGATGTATTGCAGGACTCCGCTACAGATATATGAAGAGGAGTTACCAGAGACTTCCCGTCTCAAAGACTTTTGGGTCCCGTTGACTGCGTATATGCTATCCCATCCAGATCTACTGTAAATTTCCAGCATCGTTGCTCCCTTAGCTCTCTAGCACAACGAACTTGGTGGTGGTTCTCGCCCGTTGCTTTGGCCTATGCCACCCCCTGAATGTTATCTTGGCTATTGGGTGCTGGTTTGTCCCGGCTCATAGTAACCGATTACATGTAGGTGCTGGTTTGTCCCGGCTCATAGTAACCGATTACATGTCTGAGCTTATATGATGCCATCATTGCTATTGTCTTGCATACAACTGCCTATTAATGCACGGGTATTTTTTCCGAATGTACTAAATTATGATCTTGTTCTGCCTGGGGAGGTGCGGGGGGGATTCATGTAACCTAAATCATTATGTACCACTTTGCATTGCTTGATTGTATTTTGTACCTTTTGAAATTAATAAATATATATATATATATATATATATATATATATATATTCACTGAAAAAACCATAGGTTATAGACCATATATAGTTAGGAATTAGCATTTAAAAAACCTTATTTTACTCACACAAAACCATTGAAATTCCATATATAGTTAGTTGCACTAACTATATATCGCGCACCCGCAATCCACTGCTGATCATGTCACATATTACATCATTCATGACATGGTCAGTGACATCACTGATGACATCACTGATGACATCTCAAATGACATCACTGATGACATCACTGATGGCAACATCCAGTGACTGTATTTTTCTGTAAAGTTAAAATATGTCTTGAGTGGATGTATAAGTGTCTGGATGAAGGATTTAGTAGGTGCATGACTGACTGTATGAGTGAGTGATTAAATGTGTCTCACTGAATGCATGGGTTAGTGACTAAACTGTCTTAATTTATGCATCATTATGTCTGTTGTTCTGTAAACTGCTGCATGTGTTGATCATTAGCTATACGAGAGGCTATATGTGTTATTAATTGGTTGCCCAAGTATTTCTATGGGAGATTGAGTTTGTGTGGGGGTGGCTGGAAGGTGTGTGACTCTATGCATAGATGTGTGAGCAGTTTATTCACTAGGTGTATGAGTTCAAGAGTGCATGTGGAAACAGCTACATGGGCAGTTGACTGTGTGCATGAGTGTATTGATGAGTGAATGGATATCTCAATGCTACATGTCATAGTAAGTACATATGTAAAACACAGTACATGTGAGAGTTGGCATATATAAATAACTGTGCATGAGAGCCACTGAATGAGTGAGTGGTTGTATCGATCATTGTGAACTTGTATCAGGGATTGTATAAGAGAGTAAATATGTGTTAGTATATGTTTCAATAAGTAAGGTGTGTTTAACTGTATAGTTGAAGAAATGGAGGTGAGATTGTTTCTTTGCATGACTGACTGGGTGTGTGAGTAACTCCATGGATGAGTGGCAGTGTGTGAGTGTCTGTATACACTGAGTGTATCTAAGGTTATATTAGAGTCTGAAGAGGTTTATCGTATTAGCACAAGAATGATGTCAAATGAGATGTCATCAGTGATGTCATCAGTGATGTCATTTGAGATGTCATCAGTGATGTCACTGACCATGTCATGAATGATGTAATATGTGACATGATCAGCAGTGGATTGCGGGTGCGCGATATATAGTTAGTGCAACTAACTATATATGGAATTTCAATGGTTTTGTGTGAGTAAAATAAGGTTTTTTAAATGCTAATTCCTAACTATATATGGTCTATAACCTATGGTTTTTTCAGTGAATTTTCAAGGTTTTGTAAATGCTAATTCCTAACTATATATGGTCTATAACCTATGGTTTTTTCAGTGAATTTCAATGGTTTTTTAATAGCAAATATCATAAGCTGTCGAATGTCAAGTACGTGGTAAGTGAAAACATTTTCGTGTTTATGCACACTGATCTGCTTTGAATGGTGCCCCCCCCCTCATTTCTATTAGGAGTACTCTCTCTTTGCAGATAGTGAAAGGTAGTTAATGCAGGCCTTTGCCCCCGTTGTAATCCGTCGTGCCTGCTTCTCTCTCCATTTGATTGATTGTTATCCAAGTATTTACTGTTTTAGAATTAGTTCTCTTTGGTTCATTCTCTATTTACAAACAAACACAGAGTCGCAATACTCTGTTTAGTCTTTGCAGACAGCGAAAAATTGTGTAAAAAAACAAAAGGAATCGAGCAAAATCAGTAGGCCACTAATGGGATCTCTTTTTGACCTCGCTAAAATAGAAACATTAGGAACAAACTGTTGAAAATAGCAATGCGTATGTACATAAGCGGCGTTCATTTGTGTTCACAGTACCCCTTGTTGATTGTTTCAATCGAGCATTGAATTGTTTGAAGTTAATTCTCTTAAGGATCTTCTCTACCTGCAAACGAGGAAGAATAGGAATATTCTCTCTCCCTTTGCAGATAGTGAAGGGTAGGTAACGCAAGCCTTCAACACGTCGTACCTATTTCATTCCTCATTGATTGATTGATTGTCCGAACATTGACTGTTTGGGAATTAGTTCTTTTTGGAGGTATTCCCTGTTTGCAAATAAACGTAGGAAAATCTTTGCAAGTAGTGAAAGGGTACGTAATGCGGACCTTTCACCCCCGTTGTAATCTGTCATGCCTATCTACTCCCCACTGATTGATGCACCTTTTTCACCCGGACCATTTACTAGAGATACGTCATCTGGCCCGACCAGAGAGCACCCCTAGTGAAAAGGACATATGCAATAATAACGAAGTGATCACTGTATCCTGTTAACAGAAACTTTACCATGAAACAACCTGGAAAGAAAAAAATAGGAAAACGAAAATCAGTAGGCCACTGATGAACATGAACTTTTATTAAACAACAAACAAAGAAACGATAACATAACGTAATGATAAAACCTATTAATGTCCTAGAAACAAGAAAACGTTAAAGTATGCCAGTGGTGAGAGACCAGAAAAACAGTCCGAGAAACCAAATCACCCCTCGCTGTCCCAACTCATGCACTCTGAAAAGTTCAAAGTTTTGAGGAGTGCTTGTAACATTGTCTGAAGCCTATTTGCAATTGCTTCATCTTCACTATTCTTAAAGTAAGTGGGGGCTGTTGTGATGCGGTGCCACCCTGAACCGCTTGACGGAGGCCCCCGAGGGACGGTGTCATGTCGCGGACTCGGAGGGGGCGCTTGGCTCCGGCCCCCTCCCCAAGTCGTGTTGCCCTGGTGTGGCCTGAGATCGCCCCCGACATAGGTGGCCGGCTCCCGGGGTCAAGCGGAACTTTTTTCCTTTTGGTGACTCTTCCATTCTTCACCTTGTCCCACAATCCGTTTCACCTAAAGACACGCTGTAGTGGGGCACCCCTTTTCCGTTTCATTTGCCATTCAGCCCGCTTTTGCTACACTGTGCCTCTTCCGCTATTCAGCTGTTTACCGCCCGCTCTTTCGACTACAGCGTCTCGCTCACCATGTACTTGAGTTGCTCCCGCTCTTGCGGCGCAGCGATAGGCGGCTGCCACAGGACTCTCAAAATGGCGGCCATCTCTTCAGATTTGGGCGTGGTCCACTAAAATGGGCCTGCGACACCTTGGAACTCGGACGCTTGTCTGCTAGAGCTTGGGCTCCATTCGCGAAAGCGTCCCCTCATCCTTGAAGATTCTACAAAAGTCTTGGGGGCCCCCGACTCCCGCAGGCTTCTGGTGGGGAGCGCCTAGCATGATTGCTCGTGGAATGGCCACGACGGAGCTACGAAATGGTGGTGCTCTCATGCTAACGCCAGCTTCAGTCTGAAACATCCAGAAACACTGTAGACTACCAATTCGATCAGTTCCGGTAGCGCTCCAACGTGACCCGGTAGAGAAGAACTTGCCCTCCCCTCTTTGACTGATGGTTCTTGTTGCCTGTCCCTTCTGTTGTCATTTAACAGAACTATTTAGCCTGCTGAAAGGGGTTGTGTGCCGTCCGCTGGTTGGTGGAGACATTTTGACTATATTCTGGACCTGCGTTGTCGCGTAATGCGTCATATGACGCGCCGCGTTAGAAAGTTTAATAAATTATGAAACACAATAAACAATCCTTAAAAAAAAAAAAAAAAAAAAAAAAAATAATCAACAAAACCAACAATCAATTAACATACAGTATTTGAAAAGTCTATCATTCATTTTTCATTGCAGTACGCTGCCCAGAAAGCTTCCCGGTTCCCGGACCGGGCGCTACCCACGCAAAAAAACAAAAAAAACGGTATATATTTTTTTGCCCTGCGAGAACCTTTCAAAGCCTCCACATCAAACCTAGGGGGTCAGGGACGATCTACTATGCCCCCTTATGGTCATTTGCCCCTTCGCTTTGGCCTCCTCTTGTCTCTCGATCCTACCGAGAGACAAGATGGCGGCCGCTACGGACTGTTTGGAATGTTTACAGACGCCGAAAAACCAATCAGCTTCGCAAACCTCCGTAACGCGAAAAGTACGCGAAGCGGAGCGCTGTTACAGATATATATCTTTTTTGGAACGTTAATTTCTCAAAATCCACTGGAGCACATATATTGAGACCTAGCAAAGGCACATCGGGCTACCAGTCCCTACAATTTTGCCAAGTTTCGTGCAAATCCATTCAGCCGTTTTATTATTATTATTTTTTTTTTTGCCCCGCGGGGCCCTTTTAAAACCTCCACATCAAACCTAGGGGGTCAGCGAGGATCTACTATTCCCCCTTATGGTCATTTGCCCCTTCGCTTTCGCCTCCTCTTGTCTCTCGATCCTACCGAGAGACAAGATGGCGGCCGCTACGGACTGTTTGGAATGTTGACAGACGCCGGAGAACCAATCAGCTTCGCTTCACAAAGCTCCGTTGCGCGAAAAGTCCGCGAACCAGACCGCTGCCTGGTCCGCGCTTACAGATATATATCTTTTTTTAAACGTTAATTTCTCAAAATCCACTGGAGCACATATATTGAGACCTACAAAAGGCACATCGGGCTACCAGTCCCTACAATTTTGCCAAGTTTCGTGCAAATCCATTCAGCCGTTCGGGCTAAAAGTGAGGCCAACCGCCCTATGGAAATTAACATGGGAAAAACGCGTTTTGGGACCCCCCTTTTTTCTCGGCCCCCCCTTGACGAACCCCCCCCAAATTTTCAAAGGCTGCTCAGAAACAAAATGTGCCATTTTCCTGAAAATTTCAGCCAATTCCGTCCACAAACGGCAAAGTTATTAGACATAGAATTTTCAAAAAACCCATAGAGAAAAAATCCTAACTATATATACCTACTGGCGACCGCCAGTAGGTATATATATATATATATATATATATATATATATATATATATATATATATATATATATATATATATATATATATATATATATATATATATATATATATATATATATATATATATATTATATTAAATTTTTTTTTTTTTAATGGAACAAATTAATCATAATACAGTTCCATTCCATTCCACGCCACATCATTCCACAACACAGTTCCACTACACACCACATATTTTCCCTCCACTAGATGCCATACCACAATATTCCACGGACCTGATTATTCTCGCCTCGGTGCCTATTCCTATCATGGAGTCCCACTCTGCAACTCTGGGCAATAGCTTGCTTAATCTCCACAACGGCCCCCACCACGCTAAGGATTCCTGGCCTCCACCTTGGGGGTGCCCAGGAGTGGACACCTCACAGGGAAAGCCAGGATGGGTTCCACAGCGGTATTCGTACAAGTGCCTTGAGACCCTTGCTGGTGAGTAGTGCGCTATACAAGTATCAATTTACATTTACATTACATTTACTCAATCCCACTTCACATAACACTTCATGACACACAATGCTGTGATGCAAAGCATTATGTAAACACCAAATTTATGTTTCAAGTTAGTGACTGAAATGCCCAAATTCACCTCCCTGTTTTGTCGTTTGAAAATGTACAAAAGGAAGCAATAGCCAACTTTTTGTTTTTATGTGTGATACTTGTTCATGCTTTACAGCTGATGCTGCACTACATGAAACTAGCATTGGCAAAGCCAATAGTTCATGCCAATGCTAGATGTAGTGGCTTTGTCAATGTTATATTAGCCATGGTGTAACAGCAGTGTAGTTGAAAGTTAAAACATTTTTTTTAATAAAAAACAGTATGACATGGCCAGCTCTAAGTGCCTCATAGCATTTTGTTTTAAATGTACTACTGTACAACATGGATAAAGAACCATAGATCTTGCCTATTGGCTTTGCCGATACTTCTTTAGTTAACTTGCTGTTTGGTGTTCTGGATCAAACGCATTATGACTGAAATGTGGAAGAGCCATCTTAAAGTGGGTGTATTTCAGATTCGGGGGAATGAGAATATCGAGGCAGTTCGAGTAGGGCATGTTGTATGTTTTCTGGGAGAGACTGTGAAAAGTGCTGCTTTGGAGACCAGTTCATGAATATAGGCAAAGTCTAACGCCTGTACTCATGACGTCATAGTACATGCTAATTTACTGTTGGCAGTTTAGTATGAAATTCTCATATTATATACACAAAGCTTGAAAGAAAGAGTTGTTTCATAAGCCTATTAGCAACTTAGATCGAAATGGGGTCACATGCTTATCAAAGAAATGCCAGCAATGCAGTTATAACAACTGATCTGTTCAACACAGAGGAAATCGTTCTGCCATTCCTAGAAAATGTCCAAAAATATAGTTCTTATGAATACTTGCTTGTGATATCATTTTATCTATATTACCCACTGTAATTCATTCCCGTTTCTGGAAACTCCCTGCTTTTACTTTATGGCACTTCCCATTTAGTGTCAAGTAACGCAATTACATTGCTTTGTTTAGTATTAACTATAGTATGGTAAGCTTCTCCGTTGGCTACAGCAAAGCTCGGTAAAGCTTCTGAATGCTCTTTTCACGTTAAGCTCATCCTCTCCATTCCAGGTGATATCTTGGATGCGTTCAGTGTCTTTGCTCCCCTTGGAACACTCTTGGTGCTCATACTAGAAGGTGAAATCGTAGGGTAATGCCCCTCTGTTCTGGGCCCAGGGTCGAAAGTCACTTCTCGGTGTCAGTCAAGGGTCTACTGGTTTCAAGGGTCCACTGGTTCTCCTAGGCCTCCTGGCCCATAAGGTTACGCCAGTTTCCCCATTTGGAGTGCCACTCCTTGATTATTTGTAAGTTACTGTTGAGATGAGGCTGATCTTTAGACACATATGTTGCCATGGTTAATGTTTTCATGGCCTGGCTGGGCTACAGGAGGAGAGTTGTTTAAGGCGATCCTGTGTAAACATCCACTGGCCGCCTCCATAGAGAGCGAGCAGAGTGTCACTGTGGACCATTGCTAAGACTAGCCTACAGATGTGTGGGTTTGCGACCTAACCGATGGGAAATGGAGGTGAAGCAAGCTGGGTTCTGTGCATTTCTTTCTATCTGTAAATATTTGTGTGTGGATCTTATTTTGTGCTTGTCGGTCTGTGAGTTTGTGTGGATTCATTTCCTGTGCGACATCTCCATTCGAGCATCGCACTTGCAGTGCTGTTCTTATATGCACTATCCTGTCAACCATACCTGTCTCGGTGATATATCTTCTTCACATACTTCAGTCAAAATCCTCTTCTCCACCTGCTACTCTGTTCAGCCGACTTTCTAGTCTGAATTCATGTTAATTACCGGCCATTAACCACTTGTTCAGTCATTTTCCCCCTTCCATTTTCTTGCTCACTGGCCTAGGCATGTAATGTAGGAATGGCATGGTAATTTTCTACGGAAATTTAAATCTCCTGAATATTGGTGCCTAACTTGGGCAGGATTTTAGGCTCTGTTATGTATCCTGCTCTCTGATTCTTGTGTAGGTTTCATACGTGCATAATGTTCCTTTTAATCAAATTACTGTTCCATTTTATTTTTAAATGGCAGTTGAAGCACTATGAAAAAATATTGAGGCAAGGCTTGGTTTTTAGGTCTCGCCTAGGCAGCGTTTGCGATGTCTTTTGAAGGCCTGCTGTATTCATGCTATAGACATAAAGCTCCACCCACTTTCCGCCATTCTTTTTAATTGGCTCCTTTCCTTTGAAAATGGTGGCTTTTCGTTGGTCCTTAGGCTCCTTAGTACAGTACTGTCTTGTCTCTAATTGTAACCTCCCATGAGGACACACCCTGTTACAAGTTTTGTTACTCCCTATGTTTTAATTACAGCCTCAGAGCACTATCTTCTTAAAGGCCTTAAGGCAGGACAAAAACTTGGTCCTAAGCAAGGCTGGCAGTGGTTACTTTACTCACTAGCACATCTCACATTTATGAGACCATCTATACATTTCCCTTCATCAGCTCCACACAGAGTACAACCTGATTTGGAATTACTATAATCATTATTTCTTTTGTCACATTTTAAAGCTTCTTATTGTATATATGGACATAGCTATTTGAATGTACTTGTGGTACTGTCTTGAATGCAATGCATTATGGGTAGGGTGGATTTACCATATCTTCTGCAGGGTGTGGTACCATATGCGACTCAAAAAGGTCCCATGTTACGTCTTTTGGCCACATATAGTACTGTACCCTGCAACATGGCTAGGAAAAAAACATTGGCATTTATAATGCCAATAACTCCAACTCCAACAAATGCGAGACCGATGCAATAGGTCTCGAGACGCATTTGTAAAAGCTAGAACAGTTGGCGTTGAAAATGACACTATTTTTTACTTTTGCTTTTTTTATACCATTGGTGATAGTAGAATGCAAATATAATACCTCCACTGCAAATAACGAAAGTAAAAAAACATTATTTTCAACGCCAACAGCTCTAACTTTACCAAATACGACACCTCTTGCATTGCAAATGCCTTTTGGTTTTTGTGTTGGAATTTTATCAGATCTATGTAATTTGTGTGTCTTTCTGATGCGAGGAATCTTGGGGCATGCCTTTCATTGATTACCCTTAATGAGAAAGTTCAAGGTGCAGTTCTTGTTTATAAGTTCTTTTTCTTCGAATTTATTTTCACTGTCTATCCAAAATGTCTTGTTAGAGTTAAAACGTTTGTTGAAATGGATCATGTTTTCGGTTCAACTCCAGGATTGTAACTTATTTCAACCTCTAAATACACACACCTACAAACACTTGACCTGGTTACAAAAGTTATGGGCTTTTTATAATCTGGGTTTATAGAAAGTTCAAAGAAGACAATTTTAGCAAAGGACATCTTTTGCTGGTATCCCTTTTAGAAAGCAACTCCAACGCTTTACTGTCATGTTAGTTATTTTATCAGAATGAATCGGGGTAAATCCTGCATACGAATAGTGGTGGAAATCCTATGTAGTCCTTGTTAAAAATGATAGCTAGTTGCGCATGATAAACACTGATGGACCCGCTTCAATTCTCCTGAGATTGCGTGACTCAAAGGCAGTTAGACGATCCTTTGAGTAGCATTGCAGCTATCCTTTAAAACACAGGCACAAGATGGCACTGTTCGCAAGCTATCTTTTATTTGTTTAGGTTTTGACTAGGGGAGTATTGAAGACGAACAGTCAGAGCTTCCTCTTCGAGAGCAGTGTGTGGTAGCAGGGTCGGATTGGGATCACAATTCGGCCCGGGCACTGACGAAAAAAGTGGCCCATATTTAAGGGGCGTGGCCCATATTTAAGGGGTGTGGCCCACATTCAAGGGGCATGGCCTTTCATGAAACACCATTTGCACAGACAAGGAATGAAAGTGGGAGGACACTGTTCTTGCACAGGACACAGGGCCAAGGTGACAATGGCCTACATGCTGAGCAACTAAAAAAAATAGCAAGGCCCCTTTCTGTCACAAAATTATTCCAGCCCTCCAGCACAGGAGCACCTGAAAAGCAGCAAAGCCCCTGCTATTACTAACCTACTTAGCCCTCCCCAGACCTTCAGCTCAGGAGCACATGAACAGAGGTAAGGCCCCTGCAATTAGTAAATTAATCAGCCCTCCAGGCCTCTGGAAAATGTCCTGGCAGGGGAGCACAAAACATAGCTTTCTGGGTCATCCAAGGTAGCCAGGGGGGAGGCTGAGGTGAAGCTGGTGCATGGGAAGTGCCTTCCCAGTGTGTTCCGGCAGTTTGAGTGTTTACCATTTACTGTAGTATTACCCTTGTACCTGTGTATGGTACCCTTTTGTAACTTGCACATGTCACTTTTCTCTGGTATCACACTGTATGCTACCTCTCACTTTTGTTTGCTTTAGATACTTGCACAAGTGCCACCATTGCCTACGTAACGTTTGTTCTTGTGCTGGAGTGTCTGCCACTTATTGCAGTATTACCTCTACTTGTACTTTGTACGCTTTTGTAACCTGCACACATTTTTTCTTCCTGTAATGTACCGATTGCTACCTCATGTATTTAGGTTGCTCACTATTGTCACTTTTGATTCATGTAACTTAACGTTTGCTTTTGTAATTTGTCCACTTGTAATTTTTCTCCTCATGTATTATTGCTGTTCCTAGTGTGAAGCGCTCTGACACCTTCGGGTAAAGTCCGCGCTATATAAAATCGCATAAATAAATAAAATAAAAAAATTCCAGACATCACCTGGCCCCCACAGCAAGACCCATTCTTCCTCGCCCACTATGCCCTGAATGTGAAGGGCTGTGGGCGAGGTGTTAAGACTAACACCGTTTCTGGGCTGCATGGGCCCCAGGGGGCCGAGGTGCAAATGGCTCAAAGGCCTGAGAAACACCTGGCCCCCAGGGAGGCCGATTCTTGCAAACAATCACCCCTCCCCAGCCCAGCCTCAGCTTGATTGCTTGGCAGGGGTGAAGGAGAAGCCACAGAAGACAATCGCTGTCCGGCCGCACAGCGAGGCTGCTTTGATTTTCTCCGTCTGTCTCCGTGCACTCTGTGGGCCGGTTTTTTTTTCTCCCCTTTCCTAGTCCACTCTCTGTGGACTGGGACAGGGGAGAAAACAAGCATTTGCAATGCAATAGGTCTCGCAGTTACACAAGTTTAAGCTATTGGCATTGTAAATGACAATGTCTTTTATTTATCTTTTAAAACGAAAATAAAAGGCATTGTTATTTTCAACGTCAATAGCTCAAGACTACTCGGAGCTCTGCAGTGGAAACATTAACTCACCGAGCATTCTCACTGGGTGTGTTATCCCGACGTGGGTTACACACAGAATAATGCAACAGCTGCATTTACCCCTCAGGCATCTTACTGGCATTGGAACTTGTAACCTGTGGGTTAGCTTAAATATCTCTGCTATAGGTGCATGTATCCCCTCCGCTATCTTGCTGGAATTGTAATTTGTGACCTACGGGTTAGCTTGAAGACAACTGCAGCACGTGCATTTATCAATTCAGGTATTTTACTGGTATGAAGCTGTAACCTGTGGGTTTGCTTAAGTATCTCTGCTACAGGTGCATTTACCCCATCCGCTATCTTACTGGTATTTGAACCTGCGGCCTGTATCTTAGCTCATCCAGTGCATCGAGCCCTGTAGCTCTTATTATTTCGAAACAGTAATGTTACTGGGGTGGAATCTGCCATTTGCAGGTTATTTACCGCCATGGCGTATTCACTCACAAATCTTCTTTACTCTAACTGGAACCTGTGGCTACATTTTATTCACATAGCTCCGCAACCGGTGCATTAACCCTACAGCTATCGTCATGCTAGAACACTTGACTTGTAGGCAACGTACGCTGTGCGCACAGACCAGCATTACTTGAATCAGAACACATGAAACACAAGTTACAAAATAAACAAGTAAAGCAAACGGTCCACTAACCACCTTGGCCACTTTGATGAGATCAGAAAAAATGCGCTGAAATTTGCAGAGATCTCAGCCCGCGGTGCATTATCCCACTGTGTTGTTGTCGCATATATGGAACTCTTGCCACAGAGCTTTGCAGTGGACGCACGTTGCACCAAGGCATCTCTCGAACCCAAGAGCAGACTGCCTCTCGGAGGCGCCAAATGGCCCCAATCTGTGGCCAATGGACCGCTCTGTGCAGCCCCGGGCAACCCTTGCGTCGACACCGACTGAAAAAACATACGCATCATAGCTGTGCCGGGCCGCCGCGCTGCCCGCGACGACCCGGAAGCGGTTGGGAAGCCGGCCAATGCCAGCGCGGCCCCAACCGGAAGTCCCGCCCCATCGCAGCGAGAGAGAGCTGCCCGAGGAGCCACGAAGGCTCTGCATTGAGTCCCAGTCCCGAGATGGGGGACCGGGTGAAGAGCGGCTGGGCGCATGGGTAAGGCGGGGCTCTCATGTGGTGAGAGAGCCCCGCAAAGCGCTACCGCCACCCGGGAGAAGGAGCCGCCGCCGTGCACCGCCAGAACAGGTAAGTTGAGTGAGAGGAGGGGTGAGTGGGGGTGGGGTGTACGCGTGCGTGTGTGTGTGTCTGTTTGAGTGTGTTTGTGCGTGCGTCTGTCTGTGTGCGCGTGTGTATGTTTAAGGGGGGGTGCGTGTGTATATGCAGTGTGTGGATGCCTTTGTTTGTGCGCATGCGTGAGTGACGACGTGCGCGCTCACGAGGTGCAATCTCCAGCAGGAGACGCTCGTAACAGTTTGCTGTGCTGTCCACATTCCCCGGAATCCCTGCAAAGTGGCGACATAAGTAGTCTCGCTAGACAGCAAAAAGCTTCGCTTTTTGCTTTCGTCTAGGCGAGACCTAAAAACGGCCCACAAAGGGCACTGAGGCACCGGCCCTTCGGCCAATGCCCGCCTTGCCAATCCGCCCCTGTGTGGTAGGATGTCTACTTCGTGTAGCACAAGTATAACGCACATAAATGATTTGTCAAAACAGTGCTATTCTTTTAAGTAAAAATCTGAAAACTTTTACTTGCATTTAGATAATGGGCACATTACTTTTAGGAAGCTTTGTCATCTGCAGTCCTCATGAATAAATATTGCGTTGGGCGCAACCAGTTCTGTGCTCTGCAGAGAAAATGCTTATAAATAAAATTGAAAAGCCGCTGCTGAACTTGAATCAGCAATTTATTTTTATTTGTTTTACTATCCAAGTTTGCTTTCTTTTTGTGTAATTGCAGTTGCCGCTCACGGTTTGACACTGCTGGTCTTTAGTCTGTAGCTTGTCCACCTGGGGCCGTATTATATACATTGTGTTCTGAAGCAAAAATAGGCCATGTGCCCCCTTCTTTAATACTAATAGCGCGGACACTACATGTGCACCATCGCTATCGTGAGAGGGCATTCCCTCGTGCTTGGGGGCATGACCCCATGTATATCAGTCGATCAACTCGCCTGTGCTCCAGTGCCATATTATGGATGTGGGCGCAGAGGCAAACGTGTCCTTAGGAGGCGCACTGAAAGTGTGCCACAGAAAGGTGGCACACTTAGTGTACCTCCTAAAGTCAGCCCTCTGGAAGGGTGAACGGGGGTCCTATGGAAAACCCCTGACATCCCATCTGCAGGCGCGTGCAGTCACTCACTGCACCGGCCAACAAGGGTATCTCTCTCATCTCTTCAAAATGCAGGCAGCATGCCGCCTATACTGTGAAACACGGAGCGGTTTTAAAGCAGGCGCTCCTTATTTCATTTGAATGTGCTGCCCCGAGGAGCAACAAGAGTTTGCGGCGACCCTGGGGGCAGCACATCCTTTCTAATACAACTCACTGTCCTGTTTACACCAGGTGCACCTTTTTGAAAGTTATACCTTGGCGCAAAAAGGAAACGTGCGCCATATACACAATACACCCCCAATTTGGCAGGAAGAATCCAGTTTTCATTGCTATAATCCATATGGTTGATTCAAGGGCGGCGAGATATTGCTTGGTCTTTACGGATGGCATGAGCATTTCCTTTTGCTCAGGGCCCAGTTGCTAACAGTCTGTTGGCGTAAAATGGAGCCCACCTTGTGTAACTGGGTGTGACTGTGGTGAGGTGAGGAAGGGGCTTAAAGATAAAGCATGTCACCTCCGTGAGATCGGGAGGAACCTTTTTAAAAAAAAAAAAAAAAAATACATTTCTGGCCTCCCTATGCTGGTGTTAGTTCCCTGAATTTAATAGGAAAACCAGTGTATCAGATTTCTAGTGCCAGGTATTGCGGTGATCAATACTCCTTTACTGTTGCGCACATTATTTTTTTCCGTTCCTTGACATAACTTGCTTGGTGCTATTATTTGTGACCTTTTCCCCCCTCCACCTAGGCCTGTTTTAGGAACTTTAAGGAGGATGACCGTAGCAAATATATACTTTTCTACAATGTTTATTGCTTTTTTTTGCGTCCATTCAAAGTAATCCCGAATACTAAAAGATAAACTTCTCCTCCCCAACGTGTTTGACGGTGGAAATGGGGTTGGGAACGGTGTAACACATTTGACGTGAATTTCTTTTACAGAGTAAGTTTTGAATATGTAATGGGAGAGTATGTTGTAATTACAAAGAAATCCCTTCGAATTCTAAAGAAAAGTTTTTGCAGATAGGTGGTACTAATTCTATTTTCTGTTACAGGAACTCCGATTGTGTGTTTTGCCTCAATATCATATATTCACAGATTAGATGACAAAAATGGCTGATGCCGTTGTATTGTGCCAGAACAAATGCAATTAATTTCTGAGGCACAGAAACCGAGTCTAAAGCACTCTAACTTATGGATATTTTCTTTATGAATTTTTTTCTTTAATGGGTATTTCTTTGCCTCACTAAACATGAAAGGTACGGTTCTATTTCCATGCATTGTGGCACAGGGCTTCTGGTGGCATATTTGTCAGCCCAGTAGGTCTCCTACTTTATTTGCTAGTGCAGCCGGGGTAATGTTTTTTACTGCAGTTTGTCAAATTGTTTGACACAGTGTTTTGGAAGGTCTGACCCTGTCCTGTTGTTGTGATCATTTTATTGTGCAGTTGGAATCTTTGCCCCTTTGCCATCACCCCTTGAAAGTTTATTAGATACAGCTCGTTTTTTAGGTCTCGTGACCTCTCAATACGCATGCGCATTGAGAGAAGTGAGACTATAGGGCTTTAAACAAGGTTTACCCAAGGTTTGCCTAGACTGGCGATTTGGTGCCGTGCCCGTGCGCTTTTAGGTCAATGCGCAAGCGCATTGACCTAAAATGCGCGTGCACAGCATCAAATCGCCACCTGTTCCCCAGCAGCACTCCTCCCACTCCTTTGAAGTGAAGGCCCCTGCCGCTCTCCCCGCTCCGCCCCCTGCTGCGGCCGTGTCGCACTTCTCCTCCCCCCTACCCACATCGGGGTTTTTTTTTCTTTTGTTTTTACACCTGAGCTTTTCGTTTTTGTATGCAAAACTTTGCATTTTGGGAAGGTGCTTGATTAATTCAATTCTGCGCACTCGTGTATTGCTTGCTAATGAGTTTTCGAACGGAGCGTTATATTCTCTTCCTGCCTACATTGTGATCATACTATAATCGACTGGGATTTTACGGTCTGTTCTTATTTTCACAACTGGGTTTTCTGTTTCCATGCTGCCTGGCAACACTGCTCGGGACGCGGTGCAACGTGACGGACAGCCGGTTTTGACGTCATTTGTATGCAAAACCATGCATGACTATTAAACTACTCGTTTTGGCATTAAGCCAACTGAGTCTTTCTACGGTGAAACTTTGTTAATTGATTTTCGCGAGCCAAACAGCGGGATATTTAAGGGGCCTCACATTTCTATCCCTTCCCAGCACAGTTGCAGTCTGTCTTCCTTTTGTCTCTCCCTATCCCTCTTACTTCACCTTTTTCTCTCCCCTTCCCTCTGCTTCGCCATCTCTTCTTTCCCTCTCGATTCCCCGTGTTTCCTCCTTTCCCCCGCCTCACTCTCTTCACTATATGTCTCACTCCTTTCTTTCTCCCCTTTATATATTTTTTCTGTTCTCTACTTCTCTCTGTCCCTTACCTCTGAGTTGTCTGCTCTCCCCTTTCTCTCACCGCACACCCCTTCCCTCCCTCCACTCGTCTGTTCTCTCCCTGCCCCCTTGTTTTTTTTTTCCTCGCACAAATGGGAAAAATGGCACCCATCTGTGAACCTGGCAACCCTGGGAGCTGCTTTCCTTCTTAGATGGCATCACGTCAGCAGCTATTCCGGGTCCCTGCCACTCCGGGTCCCAGTTCAGGCCTTTCTTTTGCACGTCATTGTTTTCGGGCAAATTGGTCCAATTTTCAAAAGGGTAGGGGGTGCGGGGGCACACTGCAGGTCAGCATTACATACCGCAAATCATTATGGCAGATGCAGTTCCTGTTAGATGTGTTTTAACATATGTGTTTGCACAGCCAATGCTTGATGCATTCCTGGACATGTGTTTCTGAGTTATTTCGCTCCTTCAACAGAAAGTTGCAGTCGTATTGAGATCAATTACAGTTCCTTCTTCCACGTGTATCTGCTGCTGTACATTTAAATGTATATCAGTTCTCCTGCAAGAAGTGTTGTCTTCCATACTATGCTCTCCAGATGACACCATATCATCAGCGATTCCAGAGCTTTGCCCTGGGCTTGCCTTTACCTTTTTAGGGTGCATTAGTACATCTGTTATAGTTGAAATGAAACAGGACGACAACTCCCAGAATGCATTCGGCTGTTAAAAGGAAAGCTGGGCACTATTCTGTGTAGCTGGTATTGTGCTCTTACTTGTACATCCGTTCCTGGGCTATGAGCTGCTCTTGGGCTTTTAAAAATGCAGCAGTCCTACTGAGAATGTATATGGAGTCCCTGCTAATAATTGTTGCATCTGTGGCATTAAACAAGTCAGACCCCTCCCCCTCACCCTCAACCCCTCACCCTCAACCCCTCACCCTCAACCCCTCACCCTCAACCCCTCACCCTCAACCCCTCACCCTCAACCCCTCACCCCCTCACCCTCAACCCCTCACCCTCAACCCCTCACCCTCAACCCCTCACCCTCAACCCCTCACCCTCAACCCCTCACCCTCAACCCCTCACTCACCCTCACTCACCCTCAACCCCTCACCCTCAACCCCTCACCCTCAACCCCTCACTCACCCTCACTCACCCTCACTCCCCCTCACACCCCCTCACTCACCCTCACTCACCCTCACACCCCCTCACTCACCCTCACACCCCCTCACTCACCCTCACACCCCCTCACTCACCCTCACTCACCCTCACACCCCCTCACTCACCCTCACACCCCCTCACTCACCCTCACACCCCCTCACTCACCCTCACACCCCCTCACTCACCCTCACACCCCCTCACTCACCCTCACTCACCCTCACACCCCCTCACTCACCCTCACACCCCCTCACTCACCCTCACTCACCCTCACTCACCCTCACACCCCCTCACTCACCCTCACACCCCCTCACTCACCCTCACACCCCCTCACACTCTCTAACCCTCACCCGCCCTCACCCGCCCTCACCCGCCCTCACCCGCCCTCACCCGCCCTCACCCGCCCTCACCCGCCCTCACTCGCCCTCACTCGCCCTCACTCGCCCTCACTCGCCCTCACTCGCCCTCACTCGCCCTCACTCGCCCTCACTCGCCCTCACCCGCCCTCACTCACCCTCACTCACCCTCACTCACCCTCACACCCCCTCACTCACCCTCACACCCCCTCACACTCTCTAACCCTCACCCGCCCTCACCCGCCCTCACCCGCCCTCACCCGCCCTCACCCGCCCTCACCCGCCCTCACCCGCCCTCACCCGCCCTCACCCGCCCTCACCCGCCCTCACCCGCCCTCACCCGCCCTCACCCGCCCTCACCCGCCCTCACCCGCCCTCACCCGCCCTCACCCGCCCTCACCCGCCCTCACCCGCCCTCACCCGCCCTCACTCGCCCTCACTCGCCCTCACTCGCCCTCACTCGCCCTCACTCGCCCTCACCCGCCCTCACCCGCCCTCACTCGCCCTCACTCGCCCTCACTCGCCCTCACTCGCCCTCACTCGCCCTCACTCGCCCTCACTCGCCCTCACTCGCCCTCACTCGCCCTCACTCGCCCTCACTCGCCCTCACTCGCCCTCACTCGCCCTCACTCGCCCTCACTCGCCCTCACTCGCCCTCACTCGCCCTCACTCGCCCTCACTCGCCCTCACTCGCCCTCACTCGCCCTCACTCGCCCTCACTCGCCCTCACTCGCCCTCACTCGCCCTCACTCGCCCTCACTCGCCCTCACTCGCCCTCACTCGCCCTCACTCGCCCTCACTCGCCCTCACTCGCCCTCACTCGCCCTCACTCGCCCTCACTCGCCCTCACTCGCCCTCACTCGCCCTCACTCGCCCTCACTCGCCCTCACTCGCCCTCACTCGCCCTCACTCGCCCTCACTCGCCCTCACTCGCCCTCACTCGCCCTCACTCGCCCTCACTCGCCCTCACTCGCCCTCACTCGCCCTCACTCGCCCTCACTCGCCCTCACTCGCCCTCACTCGCCCTCACTCGCCCTCACTCGCCCTCACTCGCCCTCACTCGCCCTCACTCGCCCTCACTCGCCCTCACTCGCCCTCACTCGCCCTCACTCGCCCTCACTCGCCCTCACTCGCCCTCACTCGCCCTCACTCGCCCTCACTCGCCCTCACTCGCCCTCACTCGCCCTCACTCGCCCTCACTCGCCCTCACTCGCCCTCACTCGCCCTCACTCGCCCTCACTCGCCCTCACTCGCCCTCACTCGCCCTCACTCGCCCTCACTCGCCCTCACTCGCCCTCACTCGCCCTCACTCGCCCTCACTCGCCCTCACTCGCCCTCACACATATTGTGTTACAATAGGTGTCACATTTGCGAAAGATAAAACTATTGGCATTGTAAATGACAACTATCAATTTAGCTATTTTAAAAACCAACAAATAAATAAAATATTTGTCATTTACAAGACCAATAGCTCCAACTTTTCTAATGCGAGACCTATTGCATTTGCAATGCTTGTTTTAACAGTCGTCCTTTGGTAGATTTGCTTGGCTTGCTAAATCTTCATGTTTTTCCCATCTGAAAAATTACATGATCATCATTTATTTGCATACGAGTGGGCTAACTGATTTATGCCAATATCATTTTATGTTTTGTTCACGATTCCCTTAAGAACCTACTGTTAAAATTAAAATTCATGAATTTGAAGTTTTTTAAATTGTATTTTCCCTGCAGCGTATCCTGAGGCTACCGGCGGGTGTTTGAGGAGTACATGCGGGTTATTAGCCAGCGGTACCCAGACATCCGCATAGAAGGGGAAAACTACCTCCCTCTGCCTGTTTATAGGTAAGCGCAAGAGTTAAAACTATCTCTGGTCAACATTGCCCTGAATAAACATTTTGAGCATCTGTATCTGAAACTGCAGTGGTTGAAGTATTGAGCGATCAGTAACACATCCCCTAATTACACCTTGAATGCCAGTTTAACCTAGATGAAAGAATATCTTGAATGAAGAACCTTATATTTTGTTTGTATTTATTAAAAGTAATGTTCTAGGTCTAAAATAACAGTATTTGTTGTTTGACGTGCTCACTAAGTTTTTAGCTTGTCTCTTATATCTGTGTCTAGGTTTTAAACCCAAGTTGATTAATTCTTAATCATGTGTTGCTCAGCTCTGCCAAAGGCTTTCATTCATCAGTGTCCATTGACTGTTCGAAACCCTAATCATTTACTCTCATGCTGCTACACCGGTCTTTCCTTGGCAGACTAAAGGAAAATGTGGTAGCCACACACACTAACATTGGTGGAAGTAGATACGCTTGACGGAGTCGAATTTATTAACTCCTACTAGAAATACAATACAAAACTACTACTTGAAACAATTTTGTAGAAAACATATCGATGGAAATGTTGCCAGCACTGCTTTTTGTACAAATGCCTAGTGGTATTAATCAATGTGTCCGCTTTAAAAAGATGGGATGTAAGTTGATGGGTTGGCATACTTACTCTTCTGTCCTCATTTTATTCTTTGTGATCAAACCCCCCCCCCCCCTCCCCCATCGGAGTGCCATCTTAGTTTCGCACTGTAATTCATTTGGGGTCAAGGAAGGCCTCCTTTTCACCATTGCGTCCTTTCATTGGTGAATAAGTGCTATGCATCCCCTACAGCCATACACATCCAGACCACCTCTGCCCAATTCAGTCTCCTCCTTTTATGAGCAAAGAAAGAACTGGGTGACTAACTTGCTCCATTTACATAAGTTCAACATGGTTTTTTTTACCACGGTCCTGGGAGCTGATCAAAACTGTAATTGACTCTATCCAATGTTTCTACGGGATGCTCCTTTTTCTTTACACTTTTTTTTTTTGCCACAGCCTCCGCTTTACTGTAGAGAACCAGCATTACCAGTTCAGAATATTGCTATTCCATCTCACTGCTGCCCCTCTGATCTTTACAAAGACAATGGCCCCTTTTCGAAATTTGTCAAATTACACTTGTTATATATTGTGGTGTAATAAACTACAGTTCTTTTAATCTATTGTATTTCAGCAAACTTCATTTGAAAAAATACATGTAAAGTACTATCTTTAAATCTGCCATATACCAAATTAATCATTCTGATGGCTGAGACATACTTGTACAGATACTCGTTCATACTCTTACTTTAAAAAAAAAAAAGTTACAGGGACTAAAAATAAACCATAGTACAGTGGAAAGTAATATGTTTAAGTTATTTTGTTACACTGTTAGTTGTAAACTAGTGAACCTGCATTAAAAGGACCATGCGCATTTCAGTTGTAACCTGGCTTGTTAACCACCTTCTCTGTACACACACTAAAATCACTAACCTTTACAAAATGAGGAGTTCAAGAATAATATCTTCAGGAAATCTGAGTGGTGTCTTGAAAAGAACAGCTTTCCGTTTTAATTTTACAGATTACATTTTTCTATTCCAAACTTAGGCCCATGTAGCGAAGCAGCTTATTTCCTACATTGTCCTCACAAATAACATTTTCAGCGGTGACCTTTTGCACATATTTGCTTGCACAACAATGTTGGATTATTTTCCCTGAAACTAAACTTGTTTACACATCTAGCTTTGCACAACATTATCACAAAGCACTGAAAACCATGTACAAGGTCTAGTTTTGCATGATGTACAAATGTCAGCACTATCTTCATCCACGGGGCGACAGGGCTATAAACTTATCCATAACATCACTAATCTATACACACCTCACAAGGCCGCTTTCTATTCTAAAAGATTAGCATCCTGCTAGATTGGCAAAGTAGGCACTTCCGCTGACAGCGAGGGTCCTCGCATGCTGAGAAATCACCACCCAGTGGTCTGACCTCTCGTGAGGGGTGTCCAGTTTGTGACCAAGATGGGGGTCCTTCATTCTATCCCATCAGTTAATGGGATTGGATCGTCCTTTGGGAGGATCCTTGGCTCTACACCTACACATGGTACAATTGGAGTAGGGTTTGCATCGTTGGAGTGCGCTTGATAATAGCCTTGTTTTATATGCCCGCATATATACATTTATAGCACCATGGTAGAATTCTATCTACTATTCACACTATTAGTGCTTGTAATCACGTATATCTGCTTCTGTGTATTAATCACTGCAGCACACGCATTTTGTGAAAGAATAACGTTTGTTCAATAAATTTATTGAAAAGACACTGTGTATTCTCTGTATACTTCTGAGAATAAGTGAGCACGAGTGGATGATTATATCTTTGTGAGCAACGCCTTGGTTCAGGTCATGCACACTGCAACAATATACCCCATAACTTTACCACACCCGCTATCTGTAGTGTTGGACTGGGATGCTCCACAGCCAAAGTACCTGCGTTTCTTCTTTCCTAGCACTTTAACTTGAGATAGACTGAGAGATGAGCTACAATCATCAATTAAGGAATACTTTCAACATAATACAGGAGATTCCTTCCCTCAACCACCTTGAAGGCCTTCAAGGCGGGCTGAGGGGGACAATGTATTGCCTTAAATTCCTCCTTGAACAAACCGAGAACTGCAGAGCAGCAGACATTAGAACCCGAACTTGGAGGCAGAAAAATCACACAGAGAACCTGACACCAGCTCAACAAAGAATGGTAACTGCGCTGAGGGGAAAGCTTAATGCCATCTACACTAACCTAGCAGAGATTACCCTTACGCGCCTTCAGCAGATACGATATGAACTGAGTAATAAAGTAGGCTACCATTTAGCGCGACAACTAAGAGTAGAGAGAAAAAAAGACATTGGCGAGATCAGGGATGACCTGTAGAGGATTACGGGAACTGACACTGAAAAGGCACATATTTGGAAACTTTTATAATGCTCTATACTTGGCAGAGGAACCATCTGATTACGCCCAACTGGTGAATTTGGACGGGATCACTCTACCTCTGGTAACAAGAGCACAAAATGATTAGCCCTCTGGAGTCCGATAATGGAAGAGGAGGTCCGGGCGGCAGTCGGAGCCCCATAGCCTAATAAGGCCCTTGGGCCTGATGGGCAGAAAGCCCATTTACACAAAATATTCAGTTCGGAGCTCATCCCTCAATTAGTGACGCTCTTTAACTACATGACAAGCGCAGGAGAGCCAACTTCCACAATGCGTGAAGCAATCATCTCAGTACTACCATACCAGGTTAAGACCCGATACAGTGCGGATCGTATAGACTGATTGCTCTTTTGATACTTAATGTAAAACTTTACTCTGTAATTCTAGCCACAAGACTGGACTCAATTCTTCCCGACGTGAACCACCCAAACCAATCCGGATTTATCAAAGGGCGCCAAACCCATGACAACATTCAAAGGGTCATACATCTCATGAAAAAAAAAAAATGCAGTCCCGGCAGTTCTAGTGGTCCTCTACGCTAAAACAGGTTTTGACTGGGTGGATTGGAACTTTCTATTTTCTACGCTGAAGAAATTCGGCTTTGGCGACCAATTCATTAACATGATTAAGGCTAACTCAGCTGCCCCAAAAGTGAGAGTGCTAGTTAATGGAGTGAGCTCGAAAGTCTTCCCACTAAAACGAGGACCCAGACAGGGGTGCCTTTTGTCACCTCTTCTGTTCACGTTGAACATTGAACCCTTAGTGGCTAAAATACGCTCCACAGAGCGTATACAGGGGGTTTATTTTTGCTCCACAGAGCATAAAGTTTCTTTATTCGCAGACTATATCCTGTTGCCTATGTCCTCACCCTGAACGTCACTGCCCCCACTTATGGGGGAATTGTATAGTTTTGAGCGGGTGGCGGGATGTGGAAGTAGAATTGTCTTCCTGTAACTGTGAGCAGAGGAAATAATGGGGCAGTTAGACAATACAGGGGAGCTTCAGCTCAAGTGTCAGAAGACTGCTTTCTGAAAGGACACGTGTTAGATTGATTTAAATATGCAAAAGCTGCTGGGAGTGTCAAACGCACGCACACACACAATTGTCAGAAGCGAAACCACAATAAGAGCAGAGCGTTTGCTTTCATCTTTGAAAAACAATCCTTTTTAATGTACCACACAAACTGGCCACTTAAGTCCTCTCTTGTCAGTGGACCTGATCATATGACCTGGACTGGACCCCACAAATAATTATTTCAAATAATGGAAAAACCATAGTTAAGATGCAGTATTATATTATGAGTAGCTAGTGATCTTCACAGAGTTGGACCTCTCTTGTAAAGTGATCTATGCAAAATGCATAGGGCATTGAACTGAACATGCTGCACTACTGGAAGCTATGAAGATCTTTCAGGTCTTTTCTTTAGCAAATTGGTGCCTAGGTAGATGGCTTGGCAGTTTGAGCTGGACTGTTCCCATGAAGCACAGGGTCAAGGCTGATTTGCATATGGCCATGTCTGAACTGGGGTGGTGTGGAGTGCAAAAAAAGATGGATTTAGGCCCAGATCTCTGTACTGGGGTGAATGTATGACATTGTTCTGCATTCTGTCCAACAACCGTTGTTTTTGCATTTGTCACCCCGAGTGGGAAGGGTATGCTCAGACGTGAGTCCCGTGCTCTCCTCAACACTGGAGTCAAGCTATCCTGGCTGAAGACGCTGATAGCCAGAAACCGGTCCCAAGATGCTTGATTCCGGTCCAGAAAAGACATGGCTTGGCAGTTCGGGCTAGACTGTTCCCGAAACCGGTCCTAGGATGCTTGATTCCGGTCCAGAAAAGACATGGCTTGGCAGTTCGGGCTAGACTGTTCCCATGAGGCACAGGCTAAGGCTGATTTGCATGTGACCATGTCTGAACTGGGGTGGTGTGGGGTGCAAAAAAAGATGGATTTAGGCCCAGATCTCTGTACTGGTGTGATTGTATGACATTGTTCTGCATTCTGTCCATCAACTGTTGTTTTTGCATTAGGTAGATTCATAAGCAGCTGAGCAGCAGCAGCATTCTGTACAGTCTGTAGCCTTTTCATCACATATTTAGGTTAACCAAGGTGAAGAGCATTTCCAAAATCGAGGCAAGGAGTGATGAGGGCCTGGACAAATAGTCTTCTGGCAAAAAGAGGGAGGAGTTTAAAAACCTTTCTTCTAAGTCTTTTTAAGGATACCAGAATAGCTCTCTACAAGTCTTTTTTGCTTACTGCTTAATGGCAAGACTAGAGTCCAGCCACATTCTGAGACTTTTTGTCACACATTTAGGACTAGGGAGTCCTTCCAGACAATCAGACAGAGGAGTTGGAACTTTCTTATTAAGATTATAACCAAATACCATTACCTCGGTCTTTTCTTCATTGAGCTTGAGTTTACATTTGGCTATCCTTCTGGCCACTCCCTGAAGACAGGGGCCAGATTGAGGTGTTTGGAGCTGGGATCAGGAGAGATGGATATCAGCTGGGTATCATTGACTTAAGAAACCATTGACAGCATGAAGGATCAGACGAGGGGGTGCATATAGATGTTGAAAAGGGTAAGTATCAAGGAAGAGCCCTACAGCAACCCACACCTCAAAGGAAGACTTTCAGAATGCCAGGAATGATGTAGTACATCTGCAACATTGTTGGTATCGGAGAACAAACCTAGAACCTGGACTATAAAGCATTTGTATTGAGATTCTTCTGTTTTTCTTGGACAAACGTATGTGTAATATTTTGTTTCAGATGTAAACTTGTGCTAAAAGGTCTCTATAGGTGAATAGATATCTTCTAATATATATATATATATATATATATATATATATATATATATATATATATATATATATGCAAAAAAGAAGCAGAGAACTCTGGGTAGGTCTCAGTTTAGGTGGAAAGCAGCTCCTGTTAGAGCACTCTCAACACCAGCGACACTCTAGATCTGCTCACCTCAAATGTCTGTTTTTCTATCAAAGTTTTTAAGCATAGGATTAGACAGTGCTATCCATGCCGAGATAGAAAATGACAAAGTCTTTCGCCATTTAAACAGCAACGTCTTTAAGCATAGGACTAGTACAGTGCAGTCCTTGCCGAGCTGTCAAATAACAAAAGCCATTTATCACTCCAGGCACAATATTACAGCTTTGAATTGGTAAAATACCAACTCAAGCCAACCTGAAATGAATAAAAGCAACCCCTGACACAGTGTTTCGCTCTAATTAGAGCTCTTCAGAGAGGTATAGCTTTGTCCAGACACAAGGGAGCACCCAGTATTAAGTCAAAACAAAACCCTTTCAGGCATATATATATATCCCACATATTCTATTATGCTTTGATAGGAATTGAAAGAAAAAAAGTAAATAAATTATCAATCAAATATAGACAAATATGTAAATCATTCACATATTTAAAATTAACCCTCCGACAGTCTCCATCATAGAATAACAAAAAGAGAAGTGTCGGCTCAAAAAGTGGTACCAATGAGAACAGCTTAGAATTAAGAGTGAATAGAATATCTGCTTGAATTTGAATTAATCCATTAATATTTATTTGCAGTTTCTGATCTGATGATTTTCATTGAGACCTCGAGTGTGGGCCCGTAAAGTTTTTAAAATTCAGTATAATTCACTATTTTCATATTTTTGGTGTCATTGCCTCCTTTGGTATTGCTCCTGATTCCCTCTATGACGAGCAACCGTAGTGGTTTCTCACCATGGCACATATGAATACAATCTTGAACCATGGGTGCATTCTGTTTCTTGATGCCTGTACCCAACTTAACGTCCCCAAAATCTGAGGCGCATCTCCCTGCCTCTTTCTCAAATATATCTCTGGTTACTTGGATATGAAGAACTGTGATGTTGCTGGTTCTGCAATTTGTAATCTTGTGTAGTTTTGTAACCTATCTTTTAGGTTTCCACTGGTTTGTAACCAAACCCACTCACATTCATGGCGAGCCCTGCATCAGCGGTTACCTGTGACTGGGTCTGCTTCCTGGATGTATTTCTAGTTCATCTTATTCCAGCAATAGGAACGTTAATTACCAGTATAACTAGTGTAACTTTCATCGAAAGGCAACCACTGCCTCAATAGCTTGGTGTCCTCGTCACGGGAGTTACGAGTTATGTTGGTTTATTTAATTCCCGATCTTATTATTAAAGGTGGCGTGGAGACAAACACATACCAAAAATTCATCTTTTTTTGTTTTACTTTTGAAAATGGACTCGCTTTGGTAGAACTTCCTTTCTAATGACTGTCTCACTAAGCGTTTTGAATCCCCAGATACAACACATTTTTTTTATTTCAGATCTACAAAATTCATAAGATAGTTGCCATAGATGAACAATTTCTCCTTAGTCTTAAAATGTTGCCGAACTTACCGCGTTCCTGTTGACATTTGAGGTGGTAACTTAAAAAATGGAGCAATTGTTTTCTTGCTGTCTGTTTGGTATACAAGTATAAAAGTCTATCTTTTAATTTTATTCCTTATTAATAAATTAGACTAAGTATTCAGTGTGTCTATTTGTTGTAGCTGTTAATCTAAGATTTTGCTGGGTGAATTTATTCTGGATTTATCTGATGTGCATTATTTCCTCATCCATTTGGGTCTAGAATGGTTTCTTTAGTCCCTTTTCTCATTCTTCTCCCACGTCCCTGGAAGGTGTCGTCAAATTGATCCAAAGGAGAAATTCCCTCAATTGTTCTTCCTCCCCACTCCAGATAGATAAAGATGACATTTATAGATCATGATCAACCACAGATGTTCTCAAAGAATGTTGCTACTTTGCTTTACATTTCCCCTTGTTTTGCTACAAACTATAATGGCCATCATTTAAGTGATGAATCAATTAATGGGCAGTGAGACTGAATCATCTTGGAGGTTCCTAAGTCTTAGAGAACCACAGGTGTCCTGCATAGAGGTAGCTACCTGTAACAAGCTCCACATGTTACATATTTAAAAACACCTAGACCAACTGCTGGATATAGAGTCCAGGCTTGTGCCGGCTGTACCATCCTTGCGACGTTGGATGCATGGTCCCTCACTTTTGCTAGGAAGCCCATGCCATATGCCCTGTCAGCAGGTGTTTGTTCTTATTGACTCCTCAGAGTAAGAGTATGAGTTGGAGCAGTAGCCTCAATTGCTTTTTTTTTTTTTGTGAGAGACCGATTGCACCAGCATCTCTATTTGGGAAAGTGCTGCATTGTATGTTAAGGTCTGAATTACACACCAGTTTAAATACTGTTTCTGTATTTAACGTCGTGCAAGTCTTGTTTCCAAAACCGTTTTAGTAAGTGAAGCAATTAATAAGTTCATTCCAAATAATGACCATAAAAGGAATAAATAAAGGTAAAGTATCAGGGGCCGTATTACACAATGAGCCCCGTGGGTGCAACAGGTGTTTGCGCCTGCTTTGTGCGCCCCTTGGGCACTTCGGTATTACAGAAGGGGCAGCAGATGCTTGTGCGGCCCCTTCTGTAAAACCGATAGCGCTGGCGCTCATACAGCACCAGTGCAATCTTTCATGGGGCGCTTCCTCATTTGAATGGGAGTGTGCCCCGTGCAAATGAGGGAATCCCCTTGTCTCTGTGCCCAATCTTTATTACAGAGGCTGGCGCAGGGGCACAAAAGCCCTCAGGAGGCGCACTGACAGTGCGCTATTTATAAATTGGTGCAATGACAGTGTGCCTCTTGAGAGTAGCACTCTGCAGGGGGTAAAGGGGACCCTTTGGACCCCCCCACTGACATCCTCTGGCAGGCGGGTGCAGTAGTGACTGCACCCACCTGCAAGGGGAGCTCTGAAACCCTTTAAAAATGCAGGCAGCCATTTAGGGCAGTGCAATCATTATAATACTATGCGTTTCCCTTCATTGTGCCAAAACTAATATACGGCCCCAGAAGTTGTTAAAGAGGCAGTCAATGAGGAGCGAAGCATTGGCGCATTCTATGGCAAGTTTTTTTTTGTAAATCTTTGATTTGTGAAGCCAGACTTTAGGAGCTCTCAAATCTTCAAGACCCGGAGTTCTGCCTCCTATTCCATCTATGTTGAGTTCTCAATAATGCACATTACCTGTTGTACCACTGGGGTCTCCTCTTCTGTGGTCTCAATGTATTGTCCTTTTGAGTGAAATGAGTTCTGCTTCATCAGTTATAATGCATATTTTCTACTGACTTTATTTTCTTCTCCCTACAGACACATAGCATCCTTCCTGTCCGTTTTTAAGATCATATTAATTGGCCTAATAGTTGTGGGAAAAGATCCTTTTGTGTTATTTGGCATCCAAGCTCCTGGACTCTGGATTTGGGGTCAAGAAAATAAGGTACAGCAGACATTGTATTTGTCCTTTTCTTTTACAAACGTTGATTTTCTGATTTGCTGAGTTTGCGATTGTCTCGTGGGGTTTGGTAAATTATATTGTGTGTTTGAAGCTTACAAAATGTTATGAATTAAATCTGTATTATCTCTATTATTAGATAAAAACGTTGGTGGTTCTCGGGTGCAATTTTCATTTTAGTCAGATAAGGTATTGTTGAACAATAAATTATGAATCCAGCGTTTTAGGGTGATCAGTCAACCCAGACTTGCCCAATATAAGTTGTGAGGCAAACAACTGCGTAATACAGAGCCTAACACTATTTTTCAGGTTATGCACGGACTGTGACTCCGTTATAGAAACCAGCTGTATAATAATAGTTACAGGTGGACAACTTTTTAGATCTTGCTCGCACTCCTTCACAACACTCACCCAGCTATCTCTTTGCAAAGCATACATTATGATCCAACCCTATATGTAGGAAAACGTGACCGCTCAGCTGGAAGAGGTAGAGAGCTCGTCAGTAGGGGGCATTTTCTAGAGGAGGAATGTAAACTAGCGGTTGGGTCCCTCATTAAAATTTGAAGAGTCCGCATTTTTCTGAGTAACTTTTTTTCAGTCCTTTCTGCAGTGCAGCATTTAAAACTAGTTGTAAAAGACGAGGGTGTGAGAAGCTGCCCTTGTATATGATGTACACTAATGTAAGTGGGCACCCTGCACCAGTCCAGACAATCCTAATGGTGATTTAAGAGGTGTTAAACAACCTTGGAAAGCTCTGTGAGTGGTTGCTGTGGAGAGCAGCCTTCAGGCTTAGTCCTGAAGGAGTGTAAAGCAGCTTGTTTGACCAGAATGCAATTTAATAGTATAGATTAAGTGAAAAAGAACCCAACAAGGTATTTATAAAAATATGTATTTAGTATATAATACTCTCTAACATGTTTAGATATCTCCTACCCAGAGATAAACGCAATGCACACAATACTTTGCATAGAAATACAGTTAATAGCACAGAATACACAGTGGGCCTGGGGGGGACCAAACCATATACTAAAAGTGGTATAAGAACCACGACTCTGGTCAAGACAATGTAGAGTGGATGTAGAAGTCCTGGGGATCCAAGGAACCACCCTGGTGAGTGACTATGAACCCCACGGAGAGTGTGTGCAGTGTGGGAACATGACTGCATGCTCTGTAAAACTCTACTTGTAAGTCACAGTTGGATTTTTGAAGATTAACAACCCTTCGCAGTGGACCCTGATGAAACTCCGTGGAAGACAGAGGGCTGGAGATCCACCCCACCAGTGGATACCCTAGTACCCATGTTACCTACACCAGGTGCATAGGTGTGTAGTAGTGTAGGAAACCGCCCTCGAACCCAATGGAGGACTTAAGGAAAGTGACGCTGCTGAAGAAGGGGAAAGTGTCCGGTGGATTCTAGTTGAGAGGTACCTGCAATCGGAGTGGACAGAGTCTGTCACTCAGGAGTGACCATGAAATCTGGAAGACGAAAGCCCACCAATGTCCGGAATTGCAGGAGAATTGACGAGGACCTTGACTCTGCAGCTGTGAGGACCAGGCAACGCTGAGGAAGACCAGGAGCCGTGCACAAGCTGTCCCACGTCGGATGTTAAGTGCTGAGGGGACGGTGTCCAGCGGGAGCACCAACAATCCTTGGCAAATGCAGCCAAGGCTGAAGTCGAAGGGGCAATGTTGGGACCAGCAAGGTCCAGGGGACTCACCACAAGCAGGGGAGTCAGGGCTGGCCCTGAGCAATCTGGGGAGCCCAAAAGAAACCAAGGTGACCCTCAAATGGACCTACAGGCCGAAGGCACCAGAGTCGTGAGAGGACCTCAAGCAGCTCACCAAAAGAGGCAGGCCATGATGCAGTGTGGCCAAAGATTCGGGTCGCCGGAGATGCTCGAGGTTGGGGCTACGTGGAGTCAAGAAGCCTTTGCAAGTTGATGCGGTGCACAGGGGTTTGGTTATTGCAGCCCCCAGGAGAGATACTGGCCTTAAACTTGGTAACTGGGCAGGACAGACCTCGAAAGCTGTGGAGAACCACCACCTGTGTTGCAGAACCTTTCCCGAGTACGGAGGCGCTCTGGATCAGCAGACCGGTCAACTTGGTTGTGGTGCCTGCTAATGCAGGGCAGTGAATCCTTCATTTCAAGGGAGATTCCTTCAGGTGTCTTTGATGCCCATAGGCCTTGGAAGGTTCCTGCAGGGTGCACAGACGATGCAGCAGACTGGAAGGGAGATTAAGTTGAGCCCAATTTAAGTACAGCAAAGTCCATAGTGCGCTGACGGTAGAAGAAGAGGTGTCTGATCTGAATGTTGTCCCACAACATATCTAGGGACCCATCCGCAGGTAATCCCTTAAGTACCCTAAGGAAATGATTGGGACGATTCAGGGGACCCTCCCAGGGAGTGTCTGGACAGGGGGGGGGGAAGGTCACTCCCATATCTTTTGTCCAGTTTTGCGCCAGAGTGGGAGCCAACGGTTCCCAGAGCTGGTTTCAACTGGACTATGCACGGGGTCACAAAATGTGCCCCTCATGCAGACTGAGTGGTGCTATGAAGCGCACCCACTCTGCCCCAATACACTAAATCCTGTCTGGGATGTGGTCACACCTCCCTGTGACAAGATGCCTATTCTGCCTTTTCCTGCTCCAGTTTGGCACAGCAGCAGGGGGGGCAGAATCTGGTCTCAGGTCGGCAGCAACCATTTTATGCTGTCTGGGTCTAGAAGGCTGGTACCAGGAACACTGAGAGCCGGAGGGCTCTTCCAGTGCTTGGAATCCTACCTCCCAAACATGATGGGATTCGTTGTAGCCAGTTTTGCAGCGTGAATCTTTCTGGATTCACTTTCGAGATGGTCATTGCGAAATTACGCTGTGTGCCTCTATATTGTATATGGCTGCTTCACTTACAACCTGGGATAATGGACTCTGTAGGCTGTAGGGGTGGTCTGCTCATGCAGGGGCACCCTCACACTTAGAACCAAGCACCCTGCCTTCAGGATCTCAAAGGCCTGCTATAGAAGTGACTTATAGGTTTTAAGTGCATTGACCCTAGATATAGGAAACCTATATCTTTAGTAAGTGGTGTGAGCACCAGCTTACACAGGCTGCAATGGCAGGCATGTAGTTGCCATTTGAATGGTCTCCCATGGGTAGCATAATGCATGCTTCAGCCCATGGGAGACCTCTGGGGTGCATATGCCCTGTGTACCTAAGTACCATACACTAGGGACTGATAAGGGTACTCCAGTATCCAATCTGGAATGTACCCAAGTACTGAACAGAACAATGTAATGGAGAATGCAGATAGACTGGTGTTCTGATTAGCAGGTTACTAGTCAAGAACAGCTTAGCACCTGGCAAAAAGAGGGAGTAACCATAAAAGCAGATCCTATTTTACTACATGGGGAGAGTAATAATTCAGCATACAGGAATTAAAGTTTTTGAAAACGTGGTACCATTTAGTGAAAATATATGCTTTAAATGAGAATGCTAAAAGTGGGAAATTGGGCAAGGTTTTCTTTTTACATTATTAGCATCCCTATTTTTTTCCCTGTATTAAAATATGAACCAGTCGCCTGTCCCTAACTGAATCCATGTTTCTTTCCCCAAACTTCTAAATGTAACTGTAGGGCGACACCGCCCTAAAGTTTCACTAACATTGAACCTAGGCTATGTATTGCTGCTTATCCTAGTGTTCACTAAAGCACATTTCCTTAGCCTGTCCCTGACCCTTACAGTAACGTTGTCTGCACGCTATACCTACACCTGTGCCCCTTATCCTTACTGTAGCATACTAGCTTTCCCTACTTAAAAACTATTGCTGCTCTTACTTATTTCAAAGTCTTTCCTGTACACTGATTTTAACTCCATCTCAGATATTATCCTTTGTTACTGTAATCCTATCTCTTTTCTTTCTCAAGCTTTTTTAATAGCTTTTTACTCATTTTTTTTTTTACTTTTTCCTTTCTTTTTTCGCTTTTTTGGTTCCCATTGGTGACCTAAAAAGTACTGGTGATTGACACAAAGATAACGCTTACCCTTTTTATTTTGTTGGTTGTTTAATACTAAGCTGAACGAGCAGTTTGAGGTGTGGATTCCAAGAAGACCACCTCTAGATCTGCCAATTTGAAGTATGATGATGTTTACGGTTTTTCGCTCTCCTATTTTCAAACCACTGATTTTGTCATTGTGGTTGTAAATGGAACATCTATGCGCCAAAGAGTGATCGTCTGGTTTGTTTGACCTGCTTTCCTGAAAAGCAATTTGCTGGTATCTTTGCACACCATCTGTTCACAAAAAAATAACAAACTGTGGTGGACTAGCATTCAAAAGCACACAAGCCTCTGTTGGTGTAATGATATCTGTTGAAATATAGGGCTTTTGGGTTAGTGTCTTGGACGTCACGGCTGCAAGGTCTCTGAAATATGCAATGTCGGCTTTCTCATTGAATAGTATTTGGTGTGTGCTTAAGTGGAGCAGCAATGTTGAAGGTAACAATCATAATTTTCAGTTCAGTTCAGAAAAACTTTATTTCGGTCTGTGAGACCATAAAAGTATGCTAACAATACACAGTACATTGCCGTTTGAAAATATTAAAATAATATCCAGTCCTCTTTGCAAAAAATGCAGTTACATCACCTTGGTATTTCACAGGGAAAAGAGGAATCAACACTAACACATATCTAAGACCAATAGGCTCATTGGTACATGTGCAAGGTGAGTACAAAACAAGAGGCAATATCTTAAAAAAGCAAGCACCAAGCAAGACCCATCAATACTGGCAATATAGATACAGTTAACGTTAAGCAACATTAAAAGTCCATTAGGATAATCATACAATGGTGGTTCAATAAAATTGTGTTGTAACCGACATAGGAACAATACATTTACACATTTAAGACCATAAAAACGTAATTAATTTTGAGGTTAAAAACAGATAGAAGGTTTTAAAAATAGATTAAAAACCCTCAAAAAAATTAGGGACAATGTGCTGCTTGTGGCTGGGCTAACAGATGTACAAAGGTTCAGCCCTTATGCCGCAGTGAGGTGAGAAAACGAAATACAGCAAAAACAATGGGCTTGCAGGTGTAAGACTTCAAAACTCTGAATGCCTCTATACAATGTACAAACCCTAAACCCTACACAGTTGAACAATCCCGCGCTCCCTTGTAGGTAGGGTAAAAAAAGAAAACCTGAAGCTCCGACTCGTCCTCCCAATTACAGGCTGGACACTCGCAGGGCAGTGTTTGACCCTTTGCAGGAAAAAACACGGAGCAGCAAGGTGCCCAGTCTGAACATACAGTTTTCCTGCCAGGAAGGGATAAATGTTGGGCTCACATAAATACTCTTCTTTCCAGGATAAAAACTGGACCGTCCAGTCCTATGGATGAGCTCCCTTGTTCCTCTGCTGGCTTGCTCATTCGCTAGGCGTTTACCACTTCGGAACGTGAGATTTCAAAACACGCTTCCTCTGGATTACTCCACAGGCTTGGTTTTCCCATCCTACTACATTCTTTTTTTATATAGATGAACCAAGGGATTTTTACTGCTCCCGGGAAGCTCAATATCTCTTTTGATTCTGCTCTATAAACTGCCAATTCCAGGGTCACCCATAGTCTGCGCCAAAAGGTTAGGGGTCTGAGACCCATCTCCTCCCCATAACTAGTTCTTTTAGAAATGGGTCTAGTCTCAAAACAAACTAATAAATGTGACTTGTGGGCAGGCAAAAAAAGCTTAATTGCTTCTTGTTGGCAAGGATTCCGTGGATTGTTTTCACATGAAATAAGCAACAACATAAGCTATTGGTTACCGTAGAACAGGCTTTTCCAGCACGTAGGCTGTGACCTACTGGTAATACTCCATGTACTTATAAGTAGCTCTCTTTTGTACAGCCTAGTCCACTAAATTGGAAGCTTGTGCTTGGTTGAATTACTATATTTGCAGCAAATTTGAAAAGCATGTATGGAGACGAAAATGTGTGTATTTTCGGAACTCATAAGCTGATGTGTGGGGAACAATGGTTACATTTTCAAAATTATATTTAAAGCTGATACTTGAATGAGAAAAATCCAATGGCAATGGATGATTTTTTTACTATAATATTATTATTATTAACTTGGTGGCAGGGCATTGCACCTATGACTGTTATGTATTACCGATGTCAAGGCATTCCACATTGATGAAGCTTTTTAACATTTCTGGTTGCTAACCGTGCCTGATGCACTGAGGTGATTAGCTGCTGGTAACCTTGCATAGGATGGCCACTAATGTAATGTTTTCTGATGTTGTCTATTACATCTCAAATAATAATAATAGTTGGAGGGAATTTTCATAGACCATAAGTAGCGCTTTTTACAGAAAAGGTTGGAGACCCTCTTTACTAGAGTAAGCTTCAGTATTTGTCTGTAGTATGCCAGTATTCTCCCATTAAATGTATTGATGTAGTGCTGAGAGGTGCAGGTATTCTCCCTTTCAAGTTAAAAGAAGTGCTGGTACTTTGTACCGAACAGTACCTGCCCATTTAAAGCACTGTCTTTTGAGGGTAGAAGCACCCAAACAGTACGGTCAGTTTACGACTCTTTATCTTTGTAGAATTACAACAAAAATTTAAAAATAGTCTGTAAATGTTAACTCTTCAAAAAAAAAAACGAATGTGTCCTAACCTTTACTGCTTAGATATGCAGTCTGAAAGAAGTCCATTCATGGAACACTGAGCTTTAACATCATTAAAATATTACACTTCCTGGCAAAAGGGAGGTCGTGGATGGCATTGCAGCCTCTGTTTAGAAATTGTGGGCATATTCTTTGCGTGGACAAAATATATATTTTCTCATCAATATAAAAAACATAATTTCTACCAATATCCATTTAGTTATTTTCATCTTGCTGTCTTATCTACAATTTCGGACCTTTCTCTCCCCAAACGTATTTGTTTCGGAGTGCTTCTCCAACCCGCTATCTACGCAACCCCCTTTTGGCGAGGCTTGTGCCACATTTTGCACTCTGTGTTTATCTTTGAAGTGCCCAGCACCCATGACTTTATCCTCCCACTTTGTTTTTAAATATAATTAAAACCTGGCCACTACCAGTGAAGTACCCCCACATTTATCTATTTTTATTTATTTATTTGCAGAGTTTTATATAGCGCGAACTAGACCCGAACCGAATCAGGTATCCGAGCGCTTTACATATTTTTCCAGTTACGTTACATTATACGTTTCCAGTTACTTTCATTTTAGGCACGGGGAGATTAAGTGATTTGCCCAGAATCACAGGAGGTTTTGGCGTAGTTACCGAGACTCGAACCCAGATTCCGAGGTCGAGCGCCCTAGCCGTTAGGCCAACTCCTCTCCCGTGTAAACATGTAAACTTGATACATTGTTTTGTTGACTGAATATGTTGTGGAGCATGTGGGTGAGAGGGGAGAAAAAAGGAAGGGAATGGAAGCAGGGTTTTTTTGTGGCCAGGTCAAATAACCTGCACTTATGCCCCCACCCTCAAGTAATGTAAAAAAAGAACTGAAAAGCAAGCACTGAAAAATAAATATTCTAGGAAGCTGCAGTTAAAACTGACTTTTTTGACAATATTGCTCCTTAAAAAAAAAAAAAAATCTATTGTGGGAAATTTGTTCTACATCATCTAAAGCTGCATCCAGTCAACCAGAGGTGAGCTCTGCAAACTCTATGGAAATGGTCGGTTTGCAGTCCAATCTAAATAGTTTTGCTCAGTCTTTTTGGCAAATATATCCTTTTCCAAACAGCTGTTTAACCCCTTCAGTGCTGCGCGAATTCCGCTGCGGTGCTGAAGGTTCTAAAGAACATATGGACCCATGACGGAACGGTTCCGTCATGAGCACAGGCCAACCGACGCTCATGACGGAACCGTTCCGTCATGAGCACCGAAGGGGTTAATAAAAATGTTTAAAGCCAGAATATGTATTTATTTCAAAGTTGGTTATCAGGTTCCTTGCATATTAGGTGAACATCCTTCCAAATAATAATGTCACTAACTTCCTCCTGAACCAGTCGCAGTGCTAAATATTTTTTTTAACGCACTTCTATATAAATATTGATGTATTGCTTTTTTTGTAATTAAAGGAGCAACACTCTATTTTTTGGCCCTGGAGCTGTGGATAACCAGCATTGACAAACCAATATGTGACCTGTTGGCTTTCACAATGATTTTTAGCCATACTATACAGTGGAGAAGCTCACAGACAGAGGGCAAGGGAATGGGCTCACAGACAGTAGAGGGCAAGGGAAAGGGGAGCACAGGGGAAAAAGTAACGCACTAGCATCTAGTGAAATGAGTGAACAATTTATAGGGTAGCCATTCTGCACCAGATCTTTAATGTGGCACACAGCTAGCAACGAATTCATAAATAATGAAAACATGTTGTAAAGAACATCATCACAAATGCCTCTACTTAAGACTCTGCTTTCTCGAGTTACAGCCAGCAGTTAATTCACTTATAACTTATTCTTATCAGTTTTAGTTTCTATTTCATTATGTAGTTGCTCGGTTCCCTTTTCCTCCATAATCTCACTCATCTTGCCCTTTCTTGTAAAGTTTCCATGCCATTAATGAGCCGGCAGACGGACATTACTGTTTAAATATCCTTTTCTAATATTCCTTTTTACTAATTATGTTATGTGATCACTTTGTTTCCCTTTTACCTTCTTGCTTCTCCAGCGCTCCTTGGCAGTTCTAATTGGGTTCAGCGTTATTAATTGTCCTTCTGCTCTTCTGCTACACGTTGTAGCTTGAAGTTTTATTTGTTCTAACATTCATGTGTTGAGCTGCTGCAGACTCATTCACTCATGGGTTCGAACAAGGCTAGACACAAGTCTGCTAATTTGTCTCGCTTAGGAAGTGGTGGGGTTAAGGAGATCGATCTTTGTAGAAGACCAAAGCGCTGGCACACAGCTAGCCTGTAGGGCACTGATCAGCCTGTTTATTCATGAATGATCATTCTAGAGAATGTATTTTTTTGGGGGGGGGGGGGGGGGGGGGGGTTTGCATTGGCGAATATGCCCCTTGTGGTGTGGAACAAAGTTTCAGCAGCCCTTGTTTTCGCTTCTGTCACATTTGGTCTCTGGACAGGTGGAAGAAGTCGACTGCTTGTGTGGGCTTTACGTGTCTGATAGGGGCTTAGGGGCACACGTCTTATTCACTCACAGCTGTTCACTGCGGTGCTGCTACGCTCTAAACCTCTCCCCAAGCCAGGTAAGCTAAGATTTCTCTGGTGGCGTCTGGCGGCCCCGCTGGACACGGCGGCAGCGCTGACAGGTTGACGACATCCCGGCTACAAAGGGTGTTTGTTGCCAGAGGGGTTTCTTCTAATTGCATCAGAGGCAGAGGCAGTCACCTCCATTAGCCGATGCAAACTACAGCACCAGCCCGAAGCGCATCACGCACCCCAGTCACAAGAGACCCGCTCATTTCCGGACTGCGTCTCCCCAAACCTCCTTCACCCCATCCTACAGGTTTTCTGCTATAAAATCCACATTTGTATGAGCGCTGTCGCTCGCAACACTCTCCTCTAGATCTTACTCCTGAAAGCGGTAAATCGGCTCAGGCTCGCGCGCTGCCAGAGTTCCACATTAACTGCAGTAAGTAACCCTGCGGTGCGCCGGTTTTTAATGAAATACGCGTGCCCTCACATGAGCGTCTCGAGGGCATGCTTTCGTTTCACACCAGCCTGCGGTCCTGCAAGAGAGGGGAGCCAGGGCCCCCGACAGTTCAGTTGCAAGGTGACAGCGGTGTGCGGTTCAAATCTGTCAGTGTTTGAGAGAGAGTATTTGTAAATAATTACTGCACGCGTTGACATACGTTGCCCAGTTGTTGCATCATCTCATATCTTGTGTTGTGTTTGCCGCCTCTGTAGACGTTTAAATTAATATTCTCCAGATACTGCAATAATCCGTTCCAAATCAAGCGCGGAGTCACGCCATTGCGAGTGATTAGCTACGGTTGTCTATTTCAAAACACTTATTATCCGGCCCTAAAAAAGCCAAAGGGCTTCTTCCCATTAGCGCTTTTGGCTTTGGCAATGAATTTTAGGTGTTGTGCTTTAATGCACTTTATTTATATTAATGAAAAAACGAACAAACTGGGGAGTGGGTTGGGGGACGAATCTACAGAGGGAGGGCCGGAGAGGAGGACGTGGACGTGGATGGGCGAGGACATACAAAATGGGGAAGCACACGGACAACGGAAGGTAGACTCGAGCGAGGGAGGCAAATGGACAGTGGAAAGAGGAAGGGGTTGTGGTAGCAAGCAGAACGGAGATCGGAAGGAAAGTGGCAGGGGCGGAAGGTTGGCAGAAAGTGGGCGGGATGAGCTGAGGAAGCAAGCTGACCGCGGATCACGGTAGGGACTGAGGATTGAGGAAGCAGGCTGGCAAGGGAGGATGGGCAGAAGGGGCTGCGCAAAGACAACAGAGGGCAGGGGTGGGAAGAACACGAAGCGGGTGGGAGTGGAGGGAAACTACACAGACTACAGAAGGTGGGTGGAGTTGGAGACACAAACGTACAAGAAAGTGGTGGGGAAGCAAAAAGCTCAAGGGAAGGTGGATGGGGAGGAAACAAGAATGGTAACTGAAGGAGGGGGAGCTAGAGGAACGAAGAGGGGGAGAAAAATGAGCAGTGGTAGGAGGACACAAGTTGTGCCCAGGGGAGAAACCAACACAAAAGGTGGAAGAAAAAGCCTACAAAAATCTTACAAATAAGAAGCCAACAAATTACAGTGACAACAAAGCCAGCCAATGGGAAGCACTAGGCGTGCTCCAAGCCCACTGTAAGCAAACAAGATGTCTCGTAGCAGAAAACTATGCGCTGTCTTAGGCAAGAACTAAAAACTGATTCAATTATTTGAGAACTTCACATGGGTTTTTGTGTCAGTAAAGGTATAGCATGTAGAAGAAGTGGAACAAGCATAAGGAACAACCAGAACTCCTACTTTTACTCTTCTCTAGATTTATAACGCTTTCCAACCCCAAATAGTTAAACAGATGGTGCCAAATAATTTCAGCAAAAAAATTGATGCTTACTAAAAGCATGCAACTAAATGTCTAAAAGCATAATTTTCTTCTTGCGTTATAGGTTACTTTGTTCTAGGGCTACATTATTAATAATGTTTTTGTTTCTTTTAGGTCTATGCTTGTATGATGGTCTTCTTTCTAAGCAATATGATTGAGAACCAGTGTATGTCCACAGGAGCATTTGAAGTCACGTTCAATGGTGCGTTATAATTCACTCTAAGCCGGTGTACACTGCAATAATCATTAATTTGCAATTCCTAATAATTTGTTAGAACTATTGTTCTGATTGAGAATTCTAGCCGCAGATTCCTCTCCTTTTGAATACTCCCCAGGTGTCAGACTGGATCTGAAAACTTTTCGGCAGTACCTCTGTGTGCCGGTAGGTGGCAGCTCTGCACTGACGCCCTCTGCTCTGGAAATGATATGCAGATCCTATGTAGGCACCATTCCCATGCGCTGAGATCTATTCCTTTCTATACACACCCCTCGACCTGAAAAGTCATGAGTTCTGAGGCCACTGCGTATTTTTCCTTTTTGCTATTTTGACATTTTTTCACTCTTTTGAGACTGCTTTCCCAAATGTTCACACTCTATCCTTTCGTGGCTTGTCTGCCACACATCTGTGACTGACCTGGATGTATAGGGCCTCTTACTGCACCTTTTTGTGTGGTTAACTTCAAGATTTTCTGGATGCACTTGTGGATAGTTCTCCCTAGCCTTCAATATTCTCCCAAGCCCCGGGAAAAATGCTTATCACAACCCACCTGGAGAAAGGGAAAATGGGCAGGTGTCTCTCACACTCGATCTGTGGCGAGTTAGCCTCACCCAGAGGCAATTTTTAGGAGTCAAACTGTCCTGGCATATATGTGATGACCCACTCCCAGCCCCTCAAAATTGCTAACTACTCTGTGGGTCAATTGTTTGCAATTCAAAACCTGTTTATTTTGGACTGTCAGCTAATAAATCTTGTGTTTCAGAATGCTGGTAATTATTATAACCCTAGCAGTCCTAATGAAACCCTAAATGAACATTAAAAATACCCAAATCATGTTCTGCTGCACATGATATTGCTTTGAGACCTTATCTGGGGAACACTCACAGATAACGTCTTGGGTCTAGTCAGTATTTTTTTTCTTAACCTTCGTTAAACCCTGGGTAGCTGTGGCTGCGAGCTGTAAGGCTTGTCAAAGAAACTTAGAACAAATGCAGTTAGGAGGCCTTCATAACCGCATAGGAATCAAGCCCTGTCTGAATCGGATTGGGAACGTGTCCTTCCGACCGACTCAGAATGGTTTCCTTCTGACCGAGTGCAATGGGAGTTAGGCGTTTGAAATATCTCAATCTGAACCCGACGGCATTTGGAATGACTGTACCATATGAGCAGAATCAAACGTCTCTACGGGCCACGTTTCTGAACGACCCGAGTATGATGCTGGATTCGGACAGCCTTTCTGAATCGTTCCGTCCTACTCTAATCAGCAGTCCTAATCAGACTTTGGGGTCCCGGAGCAGGCCCCCCTGCACCCGGAGCCTTCCCAATCAGCCCCTTGGGGGTACCCAAGGGTCCCCCTTTAAAAGCCATGCACAGTGTGGCAGGCCCAGGGGTTGCCCGACTTTCACAGGCTCCCCCTTCCATCAGTGGGAGCCTATGCATTCTGTTGGATCATAGGCTCCCATTGAAGTCAATGGGAGTCCAACCGAATCATATATGGAAGCATCCGGATGCATCGTACTCGGTCGGTCGTATTCTCCCGATCCGAGTCGGTCGCAAACCATCCCAAACCCATTCAGTAAGGAAGATTTCCAAACCGCATCCAAATCGGGCCCTTAGTGTGAAGTGTTTAACAGCACAAAACAAAATATGAAAATAACACCCCACTATAAAGATAAAGCAACAATTTATTACAATAGAGTTTTTTTATGATTTTTTAGAGACCTTGATCATTAAAATCCCGTTGGGTTCCAGCGATATAAATTTTAGAACTTTTTATCTATTTTAAATGCAACTGCAGTCAAGCATTGGCAAACGACGTTTGAAAACGTATGAAAAATTTGAAAGAGTTAGTGCGAGTACTCCAGCTCTATTTGGGTGACCAAATCCAGCAGTGATAAGGTCTAGGAGCACAGTAACGATACTTTAAACAGTTACCTGGCCACCACAGCGTTTTTGAAGTAAGTTCCAAACTTTAAAGGACAACTGCCATATTAGTCAATAGAGTGGTCATGATGCTGAGGGATGCAGCAAAAATGCTTAAAAGAATGCCCTGGGTTGTGGTGCAGTCACCGTGGCTGTCGCTGTTGTATTTTCTTTGGCCACCGGTGATGTGGGACAAATGGAATTGTGGTTGCTTAAAGTCCTCTACGTTCCAGTAGTCTGAGAGCCGATGCCTCCCTACTGGTTTCACTACACCATTGTTGGATGCACCCTCTTTGGTGGAGGCTGGTGTCCCTTGTGAACAACCAATCCAAACGTGGGCAGCCCTCCTGAGTGCACCAGACTCTGGTGCAGGTTTTGGCTATTTTAGATTTGCCCTTTGTTGTGCCCGGCGACTAGTGGCAACAAAACCTCTCCTGTGACTACCACTTTGTCTGTTTGGGCTCTTTCAGCTCTTGTTATCCTGAAGCTGGTTCCAGGAGAATTGATCCACTGGGTCGCAGGTCTTAGAGAGGCTGTAAAAATCAACTTTTACTGGGGTCAGGAGCCACAGGCACAGTCCCAGTCTCTCTAGCCCAAAAGTGAAGCATATGCTGTCCTCTTGATGGTGCAGTCTTTATGTGGTTCAAGGGCAGCAGGACAGTCCTTCATCGGTCCTCTCTTTTCCAACGAGACCTGACAGGGTGCCAGGGGTGCCCTGCTTATCCCAGTAAATGGCCCAGAGTGAACTACGCGGTCTCTAGCCAATGGGCTACTCTGGCCTCTTCTCTCTATTGACGAAGTTCCTGTGATCTGTGGCATCTGGCTGTCCCAGAGTCTCCCATTCTTGCCCCCTTCAAGGTGGCACGGCCCTTACTCAGTGGTTGGGAGCAGGGTTTCCCACCATAGAGGTTAGGCTACACACCCATGGGAAAACAATTTGACCACAGATTTCCCTCCCTTAGCTCTATCCCCAAATTGTCTGCCATAACAAAAGGCATCCTTATCAGGGATATTGCCACCTGCGGCCCTTTAAAGGTGGCTTCACCTTTTGGGCCAACACCCCGAGCGGCCATCCTGCCTTTGTTCCTGGGCCTGGGTGTCGTTCACACGTTTCCTCAGAAACTTGTCTGTGTCAGTGCCTTTGCAAGGCTGCTGGAGTGAGGAGTGGCAACTTTCTAAAAGTTGCTTTACTTAAACAGTGACTTTAAAATCTGGCCCGGACATTATGTATGGTTTAATGTCATACATAATGTGATACCTTAGCTGATTTTGTTAGGTGGACCCATTCAGAAGTTGGCCGGGCTGGGGTGCCACCTGGGGCTCCTAACCTTTCCACAGCAAAAAGACAATTTGGAAGTGTTACTGATAAGACGTATAGAAAATCATATGTCTTACGAAGTAATATACAGCTCCCTGACATAGGTCTCTATAGGTCTTCCTTACGGGAGGCGTACATATATTACTTAAGGGAAGTGGTAGCTTTGTCGTGCCAAAGTTGAAGTGACATTGTCCTACGCTGCCCTGTCAATTTGCAGTGGCAGTCTGGGGTCCATTTTGTCTGTCACATGCAGAGTGGCACAACTAGTGCTGAAGCTCTGGGTGAACACTGCCTAACATGCCCTGGGTGGTTGGGTACCACATATTAGGGGCTTATAAGTAAATACGTATAGGGTTAGAACACTGACCCCGGGGTCTGGTTAGTTGTTCTCAGTCCACTCGGTGTCAAAAAACCAGCATCAGTCCAGAGAAATGTGGGGGTGAACATGCAAAAGGGGCATTTCCTTAACACTCAATTTGGTGTTGTGATTGGCATAATCTACAGGAGGCCTTTGGTCTTGATACTTCCCAGACACTTCTCTTGTTTGTACTATGGCCCTGCCACAGAGGAAATAACTGCCTTCTCTGTAGTTATGTGAAGAGTGGTGGAAGTACTTTACTTACACCTCCCCACTATTGAGGTGAACATCAAAGTCCTCCCAGAGGTTGTCCAGCCTGGTCAGGCACCTATGGAGCATTTCCTGCAATTTAATTGAACCCTCGTGGAGACCCTTTTGGGCACTTTGGCAAAATGTTTCCAGCCACTAGTGAACAGGGAATAGTTTATCGCTATATATATCCACTTCGGGCAACCCTAACTTTCTTTCACAACATATCATGCCGTAGATCTACCAGCAAAGTAAATCCAAACGCCTTTCCTGCCACTCTGCTTGACTATAAGTCAAAGAGAATAAGAGACTTTTGGCAAGCACATGTTCTCTTCTGCAAGCCTCGCTTTACATTCTGTCGGTGCCAGCTAGGCTGATACTCCCACGCATTGTGGGACTTATTGGTCCATATTTTACCAGCAGTATCGAATGACCTTTGGGTGCCTTAAACCCACACTACGCCGAATGGCTGTCATGCAGCAAAATGTGTGATCCACTCTGGCTTGGACACGACTGATTACCTAGACAAGGCAAAGGACACAGCTGTGTTGCTACAGTGCCTTGCCCGGATTGGGTCTTCGAGTTTTTCCAGGCACTCTTAATGATTAGGCCATTTGATGCCTCTCACCTGTTTCACAAATTAGTGGATTCAGCTCTCGAGTGGGGCCATTGCACGATCATTGGGTTTGTCTATTGCCACCTGACCATTCCTCCAACAATTTTGCTCACTTAGAGCGGATGTTAAAGGCCTTGAAAACCGCCATTGCCAAACGGCACTACTGGCTATGCAAGCTCCCCAATCATTTTGTGACTGAGACTGCGGCTCACAACTGCAACAACCAGGGCATCGGGGGCAAGATTCGGCTCCACTCCCTCCTGCAACCGCAGCCACAATACTCCTAGAAAGTGCATCCTTTCCAAAACACAACCACCCAGTTGGAGGTAGGATTAAGGTTAAGATTGGATTAAGATAACTGGAAATGTTTTTTGTTTTAAAAAAAAAACACATTTTCCTTGAGGCATTACAGACAACCAGACCGCGTTTTTTTTTATTTGTGTGAGCCACAAGGCATACTTGTTAAGGATAGGCCACAATAGCGGAACCTCTTTAATTGTTGAGTTAAACTTGACATAGGTCTGTGTTCAAGAATGTTATGCTTGCTTTCTTCACCAAGGCTGTCTTTTGATGGTCTTCAACATTTAAAGCACCGAAGGCTTCTGTGCTGGAATTGTTCAGCCTTTGCGGTAAGGTCACTTGATCTTCTCTGTTGTTAAAGCCAATCCAGTCTGCTTTTGCATCCTGTTATATAGCCACCTTCATGATTCCACTGATAACCATTAAGCTGAGCTCCAGTCACCAGAATTTTATGCCAGCAAGGATGTCTATTTGACATCTTCAGTAGAAGCAATTATCCAGTATTAGGGTATTTTTCATAGATTCACATGCCTGAATCATTCCCGGTCGTCGGGCTGGGAGTCTCTGGTACATAAATAATGTCCCATTAGACATATAGAGTAATAGGCCAAAGGCCCCACATTAGTAACGCATCCATGTCCTTTTGTAAAAAGGACCAAACTCTAGAGAAGAGCCAGTCTGCTATCACCTCCCTCCTGGAAGGAGCTCCTGTCCCTCAGATTTTCTACCGCACATTGTGCTAAGGGAGACTCCTCTGAGCTCTGCTCAGTTTACTTCTCTTCTGGTTTTCCAGGGTTTTCTTGCTTCATATTTACATCTTCTGACTGAAGTTCTTTGGTTCTTCAAGGCTGAGACACCTAAGAAAGGTCTTTTTAGGCCCCGTGGTTCCTGTGGAAAAAAGACTTCATGTAGATGACTAACATAAAGATTGTCTCTACTACCTTTACCTGGACCACTCTTCTAAAGACCGCAAGGTATGTCGTATTTTTTCCAGTAAAACCCTCAAAGATCGGGAGGGACGCCTTTTAGTTTGGCTGCAGAGCCTTAAGGACAGAGACAAACTAGAGTCCTTTGACGAGAGTGAGGACTCTTCCATACCCTCTAAATCCTCTCAGAAAAGACCAAGGGTAGCTTCTCCAGGCTCTTCGTCGCAGCCTCCTCAGAAGAAGACACTTAAAGTCTTCAGAGGGACATTCTAAAGCTCCACCATTGAAGGTGTCCTCTCAGGAAGTTGTTCACACCTTTAAGAAGCCTTCTTCCACTCCGTCGACGACTACATCGTCGACGGTGGCTTCAGCGACGAGAAGATCTGTGTCTACAGCCTTATGTGTGACTTCGACGACGACTGTCTCCACGTCTGTGGCGGTGTCGTCATTATCCACGACGAAGACTCCATCGTCAACGGCCTGAAAGACTGTGTCTTCGACAATAAAGATAAAGAAGACATCGTCTATGTCGAAACAGTCAACGCTACGATCGCCGACAACTGGGTCGTCTACGAGCTCGACGATTAAGACTGTCCCCTCGACGTCCACTCCACCGTCGACGAAGGCAACACAGTCGACGAAATCTCCATTGTCGACAATAACTCCATCTGCTATGAAACCTGTCGACGACAACACGGTCGACGGGCTCGTCGACGACGACTGATTCAAATTTAAAAACACATACGTACATCTAAAAATCACTAAGCGTATGTTGACACCGGCCCGACGTCTCCAAATAGGGTCCAACCACTGCCTCCAGCATGTCTTCTGGAAGAGGAGGATTCTGACTAGGGCAGTATGTTTCAAACCGTGACAAGCCCCTCTGAACTTAATGTAAAGTACCAAGATAGTTCAGATGAGGACCACCAAGATCAGGAGGATCAGACAACTTATAGGGAAGAATACCAACTGCCTCCTCCACCTGTGTTTTGCCTATCTGGATCCTTTGTTTCAGACCTACAATACCTCATTACAGACTATAAACAGAGGTTTCCTACATCTCCTAAACCTCAACCACCAACAGTGTCTCCACCACCAAGACCACGGCCTCCACCTTTGAATTTACAGCCGGAGCCTGTCGTTTCGCCGCATCCTCCATCTACTGATGATGAGGAGGAAGATCCGCATGAAGAGGGGGAACTCCATGATTCCCAGTCTACCCATGATGAATGGGACCACTACGTCATTCCCTGTCTGCTTCTGCGCAGGCTGACTCACCACCTGGGGATTCCATAACCTAGTTGAGAGAGCGGCTCAACGTTTTCAAATACCCATGACTTCACACCAACAATCTTGTATGACTTTTAAGGAGCCTTTAAAAAAGTCGGTCAGATCTATACCCATGATAGAATACTTATGGGGTCAGGGTGTGAAGATTATGCATAACCCTTCCTTGGTGCCCCCGGTATTGCCTCGCCTGGATAAAAAATATAGAGCGCCCGATACTGCTCCATCTTGCTTGATAGGACATCCCAAGCCGGACTCTGTCATAATGCAGGCCCGTCAAAGAAATTCAAAGAATCCTTCTGCCCCGCTAACCGGTCCTCTGGATAAGTAAGGCCGAAAGCTGGATAACATCTTGAAGCATTTTTCTTCAATGTCCGCGTTGACAGTACGGGCGTCCAATGTCTTGGCACTGTTAGGACGTTATAATAGACAGTTATGGGCAGACCTAGCTCCGTATCTGGCAGCCTTGCCAGAAGAATCAAAAGAAGAAGCAAAAAAGGTCTTGCTGTAAGGTGAACCCTCAGCATCAGAGATAATTGATTGCGCGATTTATATTGCATCTACTGGATTTCAACAGCTGGCTGGCGCAGCAGTGTTAAGACTCCAGGGTTGGTTTAAAGCAACTTCATTTCGACCTGAAATACAAACGATAATCTTGGACATGCCCTATGATGGACAGCTTCTTTTCGGGCCGCATATTGATGAAGCTCTCCAAAGTATAAAAAAGGATACTGTCACGGCCAGAGCTTTGGGTACCCTCCAATTCAAAAATCCTTCCTTTCGCGGATCAAGAAAGAGAGGGCAGTCCTCTTCTAGAGGTGATTACCAGAATCGGTCGTCCTTATCTTCTGGTCAACAATATCGACCGCAGTACCAACAGCGTCAGCAGCAGCAATAGTCCTATACTAAATCCTCCTTTCGTGGCAAGGGTCAACAAAAAGGTGCTGCTCGACGACAATGACCCTTCACTTCAGCCAGTCTCCATTTCATCTCCGCCCTCAAAAGTTGGAGGAAGAATTTCCCATTTTTTAAAAATTGGAAACAAATTACAACAGACCGTTGGGTTCTGCAATTGGTTAAATTCGGTCATTCGCTGGAGTTTATTCAAATTCTTCCCCGAACCCCTCCCCGACCAATGCTACACAAAATCTACGTATTCTTCTCCGGGAGATTTCACTTATGCTCCGGAAGGGAGCTATAGAAAGAGTTCCTCTTACTCAACGGGAGAAAGGATTATACTCGTGTTTTTCCTGATACAGAAAAAGGAGAAAAAATGGAGACCAATTTTAGACCTGAGATTCCTCAATAGATTCTTGAAGAAGCAGTCGTTTCATATGGTGACAATTCAGGAAGTTTTACAACTTCTAGATGCGGAAGACTACATGGTGTCTCTGGATCTCCAGGATGCTTATTTTCACTTCCCTATTCACCGGAATCACAAGAAGTTCTTCAGGTTTGCAGTAGAGGGCAGAAACTTTCAGTTCCGTGTCCTACTGTTCGGTCTCAAATCTGCACCACGCATTTTTACAAAATGCCTCTCTCCAGTGGCTGCATACCTCGGGAAGGAACACAATCAAGTTTTTCCATATTATATCAAGGCACCATCCCTACAAGACGCGTCCAGGTCTTCCAACATTTGTCTACAGCTTTTCAAACGCTTGGAACTCGCACTCAATTGGGACAAGTCGGTCCTCCTGCACTCCCAGCGTATAAATTTCCTAGGCGCTACCCTCGACACAAGCCAGAGGAAGGTGTTTCCATCTTAGGAATGGAAGGTGAAGCTTCTGTCATTGGCTATTCTCATCAGTTCCAAAAGGTCCTTAACAGTTCGCCTTTTCAAGTCCCTGCTCGGAATGATTTATTTATTTTAGATTTATTTTAGATTTATAATGCACATGGCTGCCCCAGCAACGAGGCGTCCCATGATGTCATCATGTATTTTACTGGTTCCACATTGTCATCTCCGCATGCGCCCTCTTCAAGAGGCACTCTCAGCTCAATGGATCCAATGCACAGGTTAATTCGACGATATCATACCAATGGCCCCTCAAATGGTCAAGTCTGTGCAGTGGTGGATTTGGCCTCCGAACCTTTCTCAAGGCTTGCCTTTCTTGCTTCCAGCTTCGCCGCATATCATCACAACAGAATTGTCACTGGAAGGTTGGGGAGCATTCCTCCAAGAACTGCAGAGAAGTGGGAAGTGGTCCCCCTTCGAGAAAAAACTTCATATAAATCTCCTCAAACTGCGAACGGTCTTCCTCGCCCTTCAAGCTTTCCTACCAAGAATCAGGAATTCTCTAGTGCTTGTGCGTATGGACAATACCACAACAATGCAGTATCTCAACAAACAGGGAGGGACTCGCTCGCTAACACTCTCTCACGAGTCGCAAAAAATCTGGAACTGGTTGATCCTGCACAATATCTCCCTTCGGGCAGAGTACGTCCCAGGAACAGACAACATTCTGGCCGATTCTCTGAGCAGGTCACAGACAACGTGCCACGAATGGGAATTGGACCAGTGGACCCTCAACCAAATATTCTCACGATGGGTCACTCCTCTCATAGATCTGTTCGCTACAAGGCAGAACTCCAAATGCTGTCACTTCGCAAGCTGGCATCCCCAGAAGGGATCTCTAGGAAATGCATTTTCGATAGCATGGTGCAACGTCTTTGCATACGCTTTTCCACCGTTTCCAATGATTCCCAGAGTTCTCAGGAAATTGAAAGCAGAGCCTTGCATGCTCATTCTGATAGCCCCAGCTTAGCCACGACAGCATTGGTTCACAGAGCTTCACCTTCTCTCCCTGGATCCACCAATCCGGTTGAAACCGTTCCCTTCTCTCCTCACAATGAACAATCAGCAAGTCCACTATCCGGATCCGTCCTCCCTCAGGTTATCTGCTTGGCTGCGGAGCTCAAGGAATTTCAGAATCTAGACATTACACCAGATTGTAGAGCTGTTCTGGCTCGAGCGGACAGTACTAACAAGACATACTCTTTAAAGTGGAAAAGGTTTTGCATTTGGTGTCAGTCACAGAAAATACACCCTTTTTCTTTTTCTCCAGTACAAATATTACCTTACCTTCTCCATTTGGCGAACTCCGGTCTTGCTCACGCTTCCATTAGGGTTCACTTGGCGGCAATATCCCGTTACAGAAGATCTTCTGCTGGCCCTGCTCTATGGTCTAACAGATTGATCAAGCAGTTTCTTAAAGGCTTGTTCAGGACTTTTCCTCCTGTGAAGACTTTGCCTCCTGCTTGGCAACTCAACACAGTTCTTGCACAGCTCATGAAACATCCCTTTGAGCCGATACACAGAGCTGATCTCAAGAATCTCTCTTGGAAAACGGCGCTCCTTCTCGCCCTTACTTCAACGAGACGAGTAAGTGAACTCCAGGCTTTCTCAATTCAGGATCCTTTCCTTCAATTCAAACAAGACTGGGTGATATTATGAACAAATCCAAAATTTATTCCAAAAGTCCCGTCGGACTTCCATCTCAACGAGCCTATAGTCTTACGCTCTTTCTTTCCAAATCCTCGTACTATGCCAGAGAGGACTCTGGATCTGAAACGCTGCCTAAAGTTTTATATTGAGAAGACAAAGACCTTCCGCAAATCCAACCAACTCTTTGTCGCTTACAGTAGACCTAGAAAAGGTCTTCCACTCACTAAACAAAGTATCTCTCGCTGGATCTCTGCAGCTATTACATTCTGTCACGAGCAGGCGGTAAAACCCCTGCATTCCACTAGAGCGATTTTTACATCCATGGCACTCTTCGCAGGTGTGCCTATCAGACATTTGCAGAGCGGCAACTTAGAAGACACCGCATACATTCACCAAGCATTACTGCCTGGATACAGAACTCGTGAAGGATGCTGCAGTGGGACAAGCAGTACCTAGTCATCTTTTTCGATAGAGGTGAGCCTTCTTTTCATCCCACCATCCTTTCTTGTATACGCACATTTCTCTATTGTATTTCTTTGATGGCATCTTTGCTTACAATTTGATGTTTTCTATTTGTCACTTTGATATGTTATTATCTGGTGAATATGTGTAAACTGTACCATCTGAAATGTGCTTATCATTGTTTGCTACTCTGATTCAGGCATGCAAATCTATGAAAGATACCCTGATACTGGATAAGAAATGTGTTACTTACCTGTAACTGCAGTTATCCAGTATTGGTATCTTTCATAGATTCACATGCAACCTTCCCGCCTCCCCTGGAAGGACTCATCTAATTCTCTCAGTAGTACGCCTACTTAGCACGGCGCTTACGAAAATCTAAGGGACAGGAGCTCCTTCCAGGAAGGTTCTAGAGTGAGTTGATAGCTGATTGATTCTTCTTTAGAGTTTGGTCCTTTTTACAAAAGGACATGGATACGTTACCAAGGTGGGGCCTTGGCCTATTACCCTATATGTCTAATGGGACATTACTTTATTTATGTACCGGGGACTCCCAGCCCGACGACGGGGAATGATTCAGGCATGTGAATCTATGAAAGATACCAATACTGGATAACTGCAGTTACAGGTAAGTAACGCATTTCTTCTCTGACACGGGAAACAGCTTTTATAATGAGGCTTTTACCACGTTGTGCCTTTACCATGCATTTTTTACCATTTGTGTTACCATGTTTATGCCTTTTCAATGCATGCCTTTACCACACATTTAAAGTACTTTTATTTTTTTAGGTTGAGCATTCAACATCTTGTGTGTGTGTGTATGTATGTATGTATATATATGTATGTATATGTATGTATGTATGTATATATATTTCTCCATAGCGACCACTCATTTCCACTGGTCCAGCCGCACCAACTCCAGCAAGCAGCAAACAAACGCCAGGATTTTCCGTTCTCGTCAAACATAAAAGGTTTATTACAATTTCAAAAACATGTGCCCCAACACAGGACGCCGACACGTTTTGGCTTCCGCAATCTGGGCAATCCCGTTCCCACTATCACCGTGATTAAAAACAGTAAAAGCGGTACAAAAGGGGGTGGTGATGGACGGAGCATCTGAACCAATCAAACACTCACACCCAGTCAAAAGATCTGGGTTTAATCCATCACCGTTCTTTAGCCCACTCTGCCACCACAGTTCAGACATGGCTATATGCAAATCAGTCTGACCCTGTGCCTCATGGGAACAGTCTAGCCCGAACTGCCAAGCCATGCCTTCCCAGGACCGGAAACAAGCTTCCGAGGACCGGTTTCTGGCAAAACAGTAAACGGGCATCGCATTAATCACTCCCATTTCCTGTTGACTGCAACTAGACTGTGTCTTTCAATTCCTATTGTTCATTAGCGACCGCCATGTTGAATTTTCTAATAATAATAGTAGTAGTGGTAGAACTTCATGATTACTAAAACATATATACGGTTTTCATAAGTATGTTAATTCTAACATAGCTGATAAATCTATTTAAGACATATTGTTGCTCACTCCTTGAAATTATCTCTGCTGGAGAAGTTATCTCTTATCCAAAGTTAATTCCGTTCACATGTCAGAAAAAGTGAAAACATCCCCTTTAACACCATATCGTTCATAGTATTCTCATCTTCAGCCACTCATAATAGAATATGTGCTCACTCATTTCATAAAGTGCACATGCTCATATCATTGTACTAAGTGCAAATGCATAAATCTTTAAATATACATGCGAAAACAAGTCCGTGTAACGCTGAACCAAGACTATCTATAAAGATTCACATACATCAGCATGAGTTCCTATACATTTAAAATGTTTATACAAATGTATAAATAGGAGGCGCCAGTCACCCTATTGCTGAACCAAAATATCAACAGTGAAAATCCACATGCATCAGTATGTTACAATTCCAATCTGTATCCTTCGACATTGGCACCGATCCATAAAAAGTTAATGTGCTCGGCATATTCTTCAGGTATGCATCAATGTCCGACTACTATTCACTGTATTTTAAAGTGCAAATGCTTGTAAGTAAATATATACCCATTTTAATTTCCCAATGGGTTAAGCGCACTTATTAAATCACATAAAAACGCAATAAAGTGCCAATACATTAATATAAACACATCCTATTCAATGTATATTTCAAGGTATCTCTCTAAGATAAAACACTACTTCTAGGGAGCAGGGAATGAGTGATTATTATCTATAAAGAAATGCAATCCTTCACAACAAAGAGGAGATTCATGAACTGAGTAGAGTGAAGGGTATTCCCTTAATTCTTGAAAGCTCATAAATACCACATCCGAATATTCCTCCACAGAGTGCCTCCCTTATTTTTTATGATTATTTATTATTGTACCAGATGGGTATACCTACCATCCCTCATATATTCCTCCCTCTTGTAGCATTGCCCTAGTATGGTGTCCTTGCTTTTGGAGGACTATTTTACTACTTTGTTTCCTGCTCCTCCCGTCCCTCACCCCTTCTGCCATGTGGCCTACATTCTTCCAGCTACTACATGCCAGTCCTACCTACTCCTGTGTCGAGGTTTTAGTCCATAAAATTCCCATTTATCCTGCTGTTGTCTTATCCCTGCAGCTCCTCGTCTTTTTACGGGTCACAGAACTCAAATACTGTTCCACTGAATTACGGATCATGTAGTTCTTTTTTCCTTTAAAATGCACTAAGTGCACCAATGGCATGAGCTGCATGGACAGCATGTCCCATCATCACATGCGCTTTCTCACCGCGTTGATGTCCCTGCTATCCCAGATGTTCTGTCGGCGTTTTCAATTAGCCCTGGTTATGTTGTTGATGGCATGTTACTGGTGTAGGTAAATCCTGTCCGCTGGTTGCTGCTGGTGTACGCCTCCAAATCCTCATACTTTCCTAGCATGGCATGGCATTCTTCAGACCTGTTCCTGTCACAGAAAGATGTATGACAGATATGTGGATTCTTCCACGTGCATTCTGCTGGGGTTATGCTCTTAAGCTTTCCTCCCGAAGATAATCAACTTTGTCAGGAGGCGCTGACAAACCTTCTGCGTACACCGAAGCTGCAAATGCAGCGTTCTGTGCTTTCCTTCAATTCTCATTGATTTTCAATCTGCACATCAGCCAATAAGGGGCGACATTCAAAACATGTGCGTGAGATATACTTGCATTGATGACAATCTAGTCAGTTGTCGACCAAACTGATTGGCTTCTTTTCTCACTAAGTGAGTCTGTGAGTGAAACCCGTGTGGAGGATATGGGAGCCTCAACATAGGTCTTATGGCCATGTGCATGGTACTAAGCCTTCCAATGAAGTAGTTTCCGCTCTCACCACTGAGGTGCAGTTCTGAGGGTTGATAGAGAGTGCAAACCGATTGGCCAGGAGTACCAGAGTTGGTCAAAACCCGATGTCTCAGTTCCAGCCTCAACACTCCTTACCAGCTCGAGTGCTCATGCAACTACTGGGAATGATGGCGTCTTGCATTCTCATAGTTCCCTACGCAAGACTTCAGATGCGTCCCCTACAGGAATGCTTAGCACATCAGTAGAACCAGGATCAAGGTCAGTTATCAGATCTAGTGTTGGTAGACGGCCGCACCCATCGCTCTCTGCAGTGGTGGAACACACAAAACATTTTCAAAGGGCACCCATTCAGCGACCCGGTTCCACAGATAGTACTGACAGCAGACTCATCACTGACCGGTTGGGGAGCGCATCTCCAAACGCACACAATTCAAGGCATGTGGAGCTTCCAACAAAAACAGCTTCATATAAATCATCGAAAACTGTTAGTGATTTTTCTGGCTTTGAAAGCATTTCAAGCTTAGCTAGTAAGCAAGACCCGTAATTTGTACAGACAACATGACAGCCATGTACTACACTCACAAACTGGGGGGAGGGACGCACACTCCCTCCAACTAATCCTAGTTGCTCCCACATGGGCACGTTAACCATGATTCACAACCCCATTGGATCTCTCGGTAGTTCCTAATTAAAAACTACGTCTTGCACCCAATCTCCTCACACAGAGCCATGGAGACATAAAACACCCAGACCCCAGTCAACTCAATCTGGCGATCTGGCACCTGAAGTCCTAGAGTTTGGCTATCTTAATCTACCAGCCAGACTGTTTTAATATTATCAAGGAAGCTAGACGTCCTACCACAAGAGCCTGCTATGCAGCAAAGTGGAAGTGGTTGTTATTTACTGTAATAACCACATCAACCCGCTTGATGCTTCCGTCCAAAACATTATATGCTCTTTGTTACATCTGCAATATTCCAATTTAGCATACACGTTTATACTTTTACGTCCATCTGCTATAGCTTCATACCTCCAAAATAGACCGCATCTATCTACCTGTCATTAAAGCGTTTATGGAGGGACTCCAGAGTTATTCCCCCGAGACGTCCACCTGCTCCAGTGTGGAATCTCAACATTGTTCTCACCAGACTAATGGGTCCACCCTTTGAACCATTGCACAGATGTAAACTGCAATTTCTCACATGGAAAGTTGCTTTCCTAGTTGCTATCAAATCACTCAGAAGAGTGGGTGAATTTCAAGCATTAACTATAGAAGAACCTTTTTTACAATTGCATAAATACAAAGTAGATCTTCGGGCCAATCTTAAATTCCTTCTTGAAGTCATTTCTGCTTTTCATATCAATAAATCTGTTGAGTTGCCTGTGTTCTTCCCTCAACCAGATTCAGTGGCCGAACGTGCACCACACACATTAGATGTGAGAAGAGCATTACTTTATTACATTGAAAGGAGAAAACCTTTCTGTATCAGCGTTGTCGCTTTTGCTACGCCACACAAAGGCAATCTTATATCAAATCCGCTATTGCAAGGTGGATAGTCAAAGTGCATTTAAATATGCTATGCAAGGGCTAAACCAACATTAACAGTTCCCCCTAGAGCACGCTCTATACACAAACTGGGGGCTTCTATGGCATTCCTAGGAAATATACCCATAGATGATATGTGCAAAGCTACACCTCACACATTCCCAAAACACTATTCTGTGGATGTGTTGGCAGCACAGCAAGCTAGAGTAGGCCAAGCAGTTTTACGTAAACAATTTCAGACCACTGCAAAAGCTACAGGTTAGCCACTGCTTTGGGAGATAACTGATATGTAGTCTATGCAAAGCGTATGATGGACAGCTCATATGCGTTGAACGGAAAATGCTACTTACCCAGTATGCATCTGTTCTTGGCTTGTAGAGCTGTAGAGTCATATGCGCCCTTCCGCCTCCCCGAGTACCTATACATTTGCAGTAACATCTTACTTGGATACATGCATTCATCGACATCTCCTTCTTACTAACTCCATTATCACGCTCTGCGGTAACACAATCTAACGATGGAGTCGATGCCTATGCGCACTATCACCGAAAGGAGGAGTCACCTACCTTGTGAATGGAAAGACTTCTTCAAGAAAAACAAAGTGCAAACATCCGGACCCAACACTAGATGGAGATCAATGCAAAGCATATGACTATACAGCTCTATGTGCCAAGAATAGATGCATACTGGGTAAGTAGCATTTTCTTTTTTTACCGCTTGTGTTTTTGAGATTCAAATATCTTTAGATCAGTGAATGAATTACCTTTTGGCCTTACCTCCATTTTTCTTACATCAAGTGTGATGGGGTCTTCAGGACCTAATTCTAAAAATAAAAGGCCATTCTAAAGTGACTCCTAAGGATGTGTGAGTAACCCCTTGAGGGCAGAGAACCCCTTCCCCTCACTATATTGCTTATGTTTCCCATATTAGATGTTCCCGTGTGGTCAAAGTTGGAGTCTGGTCAACTTCCATCCTTGCAACAGCTTGTACAGATTCTAGACAATGAAATGAAACTAAATGTGCCCATGGATGCCATCCCACATCATCGGTCATAGCAACATCTCTTAGCACTGGCAGCATCTTGTAAGTACTGTTTCCTTTACTTCCCATTACCCAGGTTCCATTTCCTTCTCTTACCTTGTGCACATACTTTACTAATTTTTGATTGCGGTTTGTCTCTTAAGGTAGCCAATTTATTCCCAACTGCTTTTTACATCTGGGTTTTAATATTGTGTGATTATCACACAATTGGTTCAGCTAAACAGATACAGGTTACCCAGTGGTAATGTTTCTGGTTGTTAGTGAAAACGCAAATCAAAAAAAAAATTAAAAGAACCTAATCTGTACACAAATAACGGTTGCAATATATACATGAATGAATTTTAAATACAAACCATTTTTGAGTTGATGTGATGTTTTGGCCACTTCTGTCGGAAGGGATGGTGTATTCCTTATGACAGACAGTGTTAGGTAGTTGAGGAAGTCTCCATTCTGTTTGGGGAAAAACAATGTTCACAATTCAAAAGTAATCCGCTGCATAACTAGTAGTTCAGTCTAAGCTCCGCATACAGGCGCAATAGAATTAAAACACTTCCACTGGTGTATGTCACCAAGGTGCTAACAAACCATCTCTAAGATGCAGAGTAAAAAAGACTGATCATTTAGTTCATGTTTACTTAATAATAAGCTACCCTAGCGCTGTTGAGATATTTCCAAGAAGATATCAGGAGCCTGTCCTGGCAGCATGTTTCCTCTGGACACCAGCCCCCATGGAATTTCCCTTATCTGTACCTCCCTTGTGGATTATGGACTCTGTGGCTGACCCAATTTGTCCCAAGCTTTGAGATCTGGATGTTATATATCATATGTAACTGAACCCCTTCAAGCATCCAGTCTGTTCACTGTCTAGTTTGCCTAGACAAGGTCTTCAGTATTCTTCAGACTTTTTGGATGCTGTCGGCCAGAGAGACCCAGAGTATAGCAACCCTTGCTCAATTCCTGGTGTGAGTTCCAGAAATCCTAGAGCATCTTTTGGGGCAGGAAGACCAGCCCCATGGTGCCAGTCCACTAACCCAATCAGCACTGTGAACTCCATTCCAGATTTCAGTCCTGGTTGCCGTTGCTTGTACACTTGCTGATCCTTCTGAAATAGATGATTCCTCTGTGGATCCACCTGCTAGACCACCTTCCACGGACAGCTTGTGTGGGAGAGCTGGACACTGATCCCAACATTGGTACCAGTGACCACCAGACCCCCCCCACACTTCCAGCTAGATGTTACCAGGAGTTATGGCCTGGGTTGGGCAGCACTCTATACGGACACCAGGGTCCTACCACAGAATGAAGCAATCTAATCCTTGGTTGCACTCTTCCCCAAGCTGATACTAAGCCCGGACATGTCCATAAAGCCCCAGTTTCTCAAGCTGCCATGTTGATTTTGGATATAGCGCATGGGCCCTCGAGGACTGTCCATTTTTTGCATTCCGAAATACCCCAGCTCAGTTTGCGTGGTTTGTGGCAGCTTCCCACAAGGATTTTTTTTTTTGTTGCAAGCCAGTGCCATCATGGTAAGTGAATGCCTTTCCTGCTGTGGCAAGAGTTCCAATGCTGCAGTTATATTTTACAAGCTATGTGAAAGAAGAGTAGAACGGCCATACTTTGCCTCAGCAGGGAAGCTGCTGAGCATGAGTTTCAAGGGGGGGGGGGGGGGGGGCGTTGAAGGAGGTCCTGTCTGGCTGAGAAAAAGGGGTGGTCCCAGAACTAAATTACACAGTGCAATTTCCATAGGGATTTTTGAACAGTGCTACAACCAGAATGGCTGAACAGAATTGCACCAAATTTAGTAGAAAGCTCAATCTTAACCCAGAAAGTGTGCTTTGTGTGATTTCTGTATACATTTGTTAATAATGCATAAATCTTGACAGTCGGGTACCTGGGACTCCGCGGGCACACAACTTCAAATAAAGAACATTCCGATTGTCCAAGGTTTTTTTTTTTTTAACCCCTCGATCGCCTTGCTCATGCGAGTCCAGTGGGAGCTTGCGCTCTGATTGGCTGACCACAAAATGAAGAGAAATATTGCACCCACCATTAAAGGACACCGGTTCTTGAGCCCCATGTCCTGAAAATGCAGAGAAGAAAAAAGGTATAAGATAGAAGGGAGGATTACATCGGCGTAATGGAAATCTTGCTCCAGCCAAATGAATGTCAATTATGGCATTGAGCCTGGTTCAAGGGTGTTAGACAAGAGCCCAGATAATCCTTATTGCTGCTGAATGGCCAAGACAGTGCTGTTACAGTGGTGTATTTCACCTCTCCAAAGCACCTCACTGAAGGCTCATGCAAGCCCAAAATCCAGACCAAATTCCTGGGATTTTTCCATTCAACTCTAACATCCTTGAACTTGCCAGCATGGTACATTTGTTCATGCATCATGGCTTCTTGAAGTTGGCGAAAGACTGCATGAACATTATTTAACTATATAAAAGGCTGTAGACCAGGCCATCATATTCTTGTAGATGCAAAACGTTCTTCCAGTGTTGCCAACAGAACAGCGTAGACTGTCTGCTACAAATTTAAGTTTGTGTAATTATGATCACATTTGCGAAAATTATGCAGAATTAAGCACAATCACACAAATTTCAGATTTGGCACTTGGTGCTATATTTTAGCATGAAATGCATCTTTGCGTCCATTTTGACGCGAGGAAGACCTGCTTTGCACAAAAAAAGCACAAACCGCAGCTGCTTATCTATTCAATAATTCCATTTGTTACCATGCACTTGCTTAAATGCCTTTCTGGGAATAGCTCTTTATTATCGACATGGCATAATATCGTAATTTCAAAAAATTGTCATGTAACAAATTTAACACAAAATTATCCAAGACTATGCCAGCGTAATGGAATTGTTGCTTGGGTCTACTCAAAATGCCAATGGCAGCATTGAACCTCGTTCACCTCCGACCTGGTATCTGTATGTTTAATCATAATTTTGAAGGATGTTTGCGATGTGTGGGTCTTCCTTCTTGAAACTTTCCTTCGCTTATTAGATCATCGAAGTTGCATTTTTTTGTTAAACTTTTTTTGTGAATGTCTTTAGCAATGTAATTCTCTTTTGATAAACTTAAAGTGATTTGTTTATCTCAGGGTGTACTAACAAAAGTGGATTGATTGTACTGTTCTAGTTTTCAGGCTTTTCTACTTTTTTAGTACAATCAATCAATGTATTCAGTTACTTTTATTTTGGTGCAGGAATTCTGCTCAGATTTTTTTATCTTCTCTTTCAGACCTATCCGTGGATATTTAAAGGCAGCAGCGTGGCTGAGGTTTATGAAGGCCTGCACTGAAGACAGATGCTGTTGGTGCAGGCTGGATGCGTTTCCTTGTAGTCTAGCTGTTCCTCTTGAATACATTGGTGGAAGACCGCGCCTAAGTGCTGGCTTAGCCTTGCGCTCTTCACAGGAACGGAGTGCAAAACTATTTGTATAGTTTCAGCCTTATGGATATACACCCCTTAATTTAAAATATAGTTACAATAACAATGCTGGCATTAATTGTATTTTTATTTTCTGTCATGTTTTACTTTCAAATGGAATTGAGTTACTTAAGGATTTTTCTGCGATCTGTAGTCCTTTTTATATGAATGTATTCTTGTATAGTTTTATTTGAAGCTTTAATAGTTTGGATGAGCCTGATGACGGTTTTATGTACATGACAGTTGGATTCGTAAAAATACCTGACTTGGTCAGAGGTGCATATTTTTAAAAGTATGTGACCTAATTATGTGAATTATAATATATACATCTTTATGAACTAAATTATTTGCAAATAATGACATCATTTTGTGACTGCAGAAACAAAGACTATCCAATTAAAATCTTTGCCCAGCTAAGTCTTGCAACTCAATTATGGAATTTTTTAATGTGATCCTTTTTACCTATTCTTAAAGACGCAAATTAAATTGCATTAAAAATATGAGAATAGGCATGGCTTGTTTGGACGCTTTTTTACTGCTGCTCTTTGCATTTAATGTTTCATTTAAATGTAGTTTATGCTTAGTAACTCAGTAGTCGTCCCTTAAATTAGTCTTGTCCTACATAGCATGTTGTAACTGCAGCAGGGTCTTGCTTTTATCTCCCATATCGGTTTCTCCCCATTATAGAGAAATATGTATCAAACTTTCTATGCAGAACATAGATTTTTACTCTAGGTGCTCCAGGTAATGCAGAATAGTGCCATTAAATGCAGCAGACGTTTGAACATATTACCCCACTACTCCTTAGCTCTTTCTCCTGTGTCTGCACTGAGTCTGTGACATTTGCAATGCAATTTATTTAAGGTAGCTTGAATGGCAAACCGTGCACTGTTAGTCAAGAACCAACTTTTTTCTTTACAGCTCAGAGTGTTTATGATGGTTCAGAAAGAGGGGTCAGAATGGATCGCTAGATATCAGCAGTATAGCTTTATGTTCTGCTCAGGTGTAGGTATTTAAGCAACCACAATGGATGCAAGTGTTGGTAGGGATCAAAGTGATTAAATAGCATCCGTGGAGAGACTGATTGGTGAGGCAGGACTTGGCTGATAGAGAGGTTATTGGGCTTTGTCAGCATGTCAGGAAATCTCTAGTTGTAGGTGTGCAAGGTGGTTCTTTGTAAATACTCTGCAAGCAGAGACCAGCCCCCACACTCTTCATATCCCACTGGCTTTGTATCAAAGAAATTCTAAGGGACATGTTTTCCAGAGGGGTGGTAAGTTAGCAAGCTTTGGCCTTGCAACCCACTCTACCAGGATAGCCCCTAGAGTTTTGTGTCCATTCAATGATGGTGTGCCCATCATCTATGTGGCTTAAGTTGAGTATGAGCCAGGTTGTGTGGATCTGGGCTTTGTAGACATTTTTAAGATCCTTTTAAGCAGGTGGCATTCCAGTAGTACAGTTTGAAGGAGGCCTTTGCTAGAACTGGGCTTTTTTTGTAAGAAAGGTATAGCCAGGCACAGGATTCCACGCAGGTGGTGATTAGTGATCGAACACCCTTCTTTCTGACTCGAGTAACCTGAGGCGTGAGGGTGAGAGCCAGGTCACATCCCTCTTGAGTTGCAGGTTTTTTTACCTGTTTTTGGGAGTGGCCCTATAGTCTGGCTAGAGGGAAGGTAGAGTTCAACCATCCACAGAGCCAAAGAGTAGAATGTTGGTCTATTAAACTTTATCCTTTGCTGGATATCTTTCATGCCATATGGATACAGTGTGACCTCACCGATCGTTTCTCTAATATTTGATGTATCGCAAGAACTGGGGTCATTTGCCTTCCTGTAGGAAGGATGTATGTGTAGTTTACAATTGCTGGTGAATAGTGGAGTCCATGTGGGCATGCTGCGTGACCTGGTTCTTTGTTCCGTGAAGGCTGCCTGTATCCAGTGCCAATGGAATTATGCAATTCTGCAGCTGCCGTGTTTCCACCTAAATATGAATCTGATGCTTTTGCCAAATAATCACTCACCTACTTTGTAATTTGCAGATTGTAACATACGAAATATTTGCTAAAATGTGGCAATACATGCCCCTGCAACTGGGACGACGGTTCACAAAGGTTGACTGATGACCTTTCAGTTGATTATTACTGATTTGTGTGTTCAACTGGTACTAATAAGGTGAAATGTTTGCTCAAACAGTGTTACCATGTGTACAAATTTGAAAATAATGACGTAGAACTGTCAAAAGGTGTGCTGCATTAGGCTGCATAATTGACCTTTTCTTTTGATGTAATTTTGTCAGTCCTGCTGCATAATTACAGCGGCACTGCACGTATCCTACTGAGACCTACGAACATCCACATACACATCCCCAGTTCTAGTAGCCTATGGTGCTGGCAATACTTCATCCATCTTTCCTTTTGTCGGTTCATACTATCTGGACACCTTGTAGGCGTATGTATATACTGGTATACAGCAGGAAACCATGGAAACTCCTCTTGGCTTCTACTCTACTTTGGAAATCATGGAATTTCTAACCGTAGAGACCAGTTCCCAGTTCAGACTGGTCCTACACTTGACTGTGGTGGGGTACTTCTAGTACAGGAAAACTTTTTTTTTTTTTATTATTCGTAATGCAACAATACATATGACTTCTGTCTCAAGAAAATGATTTATGATATGTAGACCATGCAACAGGACACATTTGAGCCTTCCAGCACCACAGCCTATACCTCCAGACCAACCCCATGCCAAGTAACAGTCACTCACATTTGAAAAGGCCCCCATCAACACTGTCACCTGCATAGTCCTCATCTCCTTCACACTGTCCACTGATTCAGAGCCTGATCCTGTAACAGATCTTCCAGATCCTTATGATGAGCCCCTCCCGACAGAAAACTAAGACGACCCTTGGCATGATTTAAAATGTTGAACCCTAAGATGACCATCCCTTAGAACCATACCCAGTGAAACTATCTCCACTGGACAATACCACCTTCTACCATGCAGTAATCCAATGTCAAATTTCATGTAGTTGGGTAAGAGGAGCAACTCCTTATAGAGACCCTCTTGAGAAACAACAGAGAGGTTAGTACAGTATCTCTCAATGCCCAAAAGCATGTTAAAACACTTATTAAAGCGCTCAAATCAAACCCAGGGTGGTAACTCCACGAGCTGAGATAAAAGTATCAGGTGTGATAAAGAACCCCATATACATAAGGCGCCATGTTTTACCCCATTCACTGGTGTCCATTTTGCATAGGGGACAACCCTCTGCCTTAAGAAGTGAGTTCACTATTGCCAACTTGGTTGGGCTACTGTCTTGATATGACAGATACCACCAGGAGGAGTTGAAGCAGCTAGTAATAGCTTCCTGGGGCATACAGTAAGTGCAGGATCCAGTACATCCAGGAGAAGATCTCCAATACCAACATTAAGTTTGCTGTGGTATGCAGCTGACCGCGCCTCCCAAAAAACCAACACTAAAATTCTACTCCTGAAGCATGCCTGGCTGAGTCATTTTTTATGTAGATCTAAAAACACCAACACAGCCAAAGAAGTCCAAAGCAAGTCAGCAGTCTTGGGGTTTTGAAGGCACAAGCGGAAGCCAAGTCTGCTACGCCCTCACCAAAGCTCTGAATACCAACCGCACCAGTCTTTCCAAAAGGCCAGTCATCCAAGCCTTTCTCTAGAGGAGGCTTCAGAGACCATAGCTGTGGTAATGGCACAGATGCCCACATCTAGGGTACTGATGCCTCAAAGTAATGACCTTCCACATATTCCCATGATCAGACAAGACCTGTCTGAAGACAAATAAGGTTGTACCTTCCTCAGTGGGAACAACCACAAACCTGCATATCATTTTCAATCATCTCCTACGGCTATCACCTAGAGTGTCATACCACACTACCCAATATTCCATCAAACAGCTGCATCATCAGGCAAGACTAACAAACCCACACAGCCACTCCCATACACACAAGGATACAGTCACACAGCCACTCACATAATATGCTAGAAGTAGTATCACTCAGTAGTAGTGCACCTAGTATACTAGTTTAACTGTTGTAGTAGGTTAGTATATATGTTTTACAATCATTCATTTTTAAAACCACTTTCATTGGACCGGAAACAAGCGTCCTGGGACCGGTTTCGGGGCATCATCCCTTATCAGCCAGGCTAGCTTGAATCCAATGGCACAGTGGGCATGTGACCCACGTCTGAACATACCCTTCCCAATTAGGATGACAGAAGCAAAAAGAACAGATGTTGGACAGAATGCTAAACAAGGAGGACCTGGCCTGGCAGTTCAGATTGGACTGTTCCCATGAGGAGCAGGGTCATGACTGATTTGCATATGGATATATCCAAGCTGGGGAGGCATGGTGAGCAAAAAAACAATGGATTACACTCGGATCTTTGACTGGGGATGAATGTTTGCATTGTTCAGCATTCCGTCAATCATCGGTTCTTTTTACTTTTTGAAAGTTGGATTTTTCTTACTTTTATCATTCTGTGCCTTCTTCCTGTCTCTGACTAGATATCTAGGGTGGGTGATGGCTGGGATTTGTGGCATTTTCAGACTTGCAACTTAAAATCCAGCTTAACCATATGTTGTGATTATAAATTGTGAGTCCAGAGACACCAAACTTGAAATGTCTATCTTTTCCTAATTAGAAATTACTCTTAGAAAATGTATTAAGGTAATCCCAATGTTAACCTATTGAGGAGATTGACCTTGCAGTAGTGAAAAGGAATTTAATAGTTTTCATTGCCAGGACACGCTACTTGTTTCATAGATCTCGTTACAACATACTTGTTCATCTTCATGGTCCCCAGTAAGTCAGATAAGCTTTATGCATCATGCCTAACAAGTGAAAGTACCAAAGGTGCAGTACAAACGAGCATGTGCAATGCAATGAAAGTTTGAGCTACAGGCGTTGCAGCAATCTGAAACCTTGACAGCTCTGCCTCTCTCCATATCTGTATCCCAAGCCTTTGCATCTGCACCTGCCAGCTGCCCTCCATGCTCAGTCCTACACTCACCTTGCCATACAGCTCAAGTTATCCCAGCTCTAAGGCCAGGACGCTATCACAAACCGAGCCTATTCTACACCCTCCTCAGCAGCACCTGTACACGGCTGGTGTCTGAACAGCAGACGCTATCACAAACCCAGCCTACGGTACACGCCCCCCAGCAGAACGGAGGGTCCGCGGGGACCGTCGTCGGAATCGCTTTCTTCGCTGGAGGGCCGGTCGAGGACCTCGGGTCGCTCACCTTCCCCCGGGGCGTCAGGGGCTGTACTGGGGATCTCGGACTCTTCGTCCCCGGGGGAGGTGATTCTGGCAGTCATGGCTCGGGTGCTCACACAGGCCCAGTGGGGCAGACCCAACATCTCCAGATGGGTCCTTCTCTCTACTTCCTTCCACTTCGAGATCTCCAGGTCATTCCCCAGGAGGCAGTCCACGGGCATGTCCATGCGGACCGCTACCCGTAGGTCGCCGGAGACTCCCTCCCACTCAAACGGGACCTGAGCTATTTTGCAGGTGCGGACGGAGTTGTCGGCTGCTATCACCCTGCAGGAGGCGTGGGGGATGATCTGGGACTCAGAGACTAACGTGTACCTAACTGATGTGATGCTTGCTCCTGTGTCTCTAAGGGCTCCTATGCTGCGCCCGTTGACCTTAACTGTCTGGCGATACTTTTCTGTGTTGTCGGGCACGTAGTCCCCCCGGAATCATTTCTCTATTCCCCAGGGAGACTAATATCATGGCTGCCGACTCCCACTCCCCCTGCTCTTCTACCTCTTCCTCTTCTAGCGCTACGGAGGCTATCTGACGGGTGGACGAGACTGTGGGGGTGGATTTCTGGAACATGGGACACTGGGGATCACTGGCATAGTGCCCTGGTTGCTGACATTTAAAACATGCTGTGCTGGGTCGGAGCCCCGGTTTACTCGTGGTCGGGGCCGCTCTCGTCGAGGGAGGAGAGCGGGGTGTCTGGTTTCTGGGGGGGCTACGTTGGGGCCCTGACAGAGATCCTTGCTGTTTACCTCGACCTCCCCCACCCCTCTGGGGGGGAAGATCCTTGGTCGTTCCGTGGGTAGTCCCCCCCCCCCCCCTCCCCCCCGGGCCCTTTCTGGACTCGGTGGCCACCCAGCGATCGGCTTCGACAGCCAGTTTCCGTGGGTTGGCGAGCTTACTGTCCAGGAGGTGCTGTCTCAACTCCACGAAGCAATTTGTGGGCATGTGCTCGTAAGCGATGAGGTCGACTAGGCCTTCGAAGGTGGTCACATTGCTGCCCTTGATCCACCCATCTAAGGCCTGGTTGTAGAAGTTCACATAGTCCACCCATGTGGTGCCAGGGATCTTCTTGCACTCCCTAAACCGCTGTCCATACATCTCGGGGGTGAGCCCGTAGCGGAATAGGAGTGCGTCCTTCATGTGAATGTAAGAGTTCATGTGGTCGGACGGCAGGTGCAGCAAGGTGTCTCTCCCCTCGCTGAGGAAGCGGCTCCACAGGCCGGCTCCCCAATCCTTCTCGGGGACCCGATGGGCGGACATGGCGACCTCGTAGGCCTTGAACCATTGCTGGATGTCATCTCCTTTGTAGAATTCCTTCACGACGTCTTTGGGGATGTGGACCTTGGTTTCTCGAGGTAGCACCGGTTCTCCGGTTCCCGGAGGTCTGGTTGCATTGGTCCTGGCTTTTATCTCAACTTAGGGCGAACAAAGCGAAACAAAAGGGGTTGATGGACGGAGCTAAAGAATGGTGATAGATTAAACCCAGATCAGTTGACTGGGGGGTGAGTGTTTGATTTGCTTGAACGCTCCGTCCATCATCCCTTTTTGTATCGCTTTGTTCGCCCTAAGTGTGGCAGGGTATGCTCAGACGTGAGTCCCTTGCTCACTCTGCCACTGGATTCAAGATAGCCTGGCTGATGAGGATTATGAATCCGAAACCGGTCCCAGGATGCTTGTTTCCTGTCCAGGGAATATATGGCTTGGCAGTTCGGGCTGGACTGTTCCCATGAGGCACAGGGTCAGACTGATTTGTATATGGCCATGTCTGAACTGGGGTGGTGGAGTGAGCTAAAGAATGGTGATGGATTAAACCCAGATCAGTTGACTGGGGTTGAGTGTTTGATTTGCTCGAACGCTCAGTCCATCATCCCCTTTTGTATCGCTTTAAAATGACGTACACATTAGGTATGGGATTTCGTTCTGCTGGAATAAGAACACAAGTTATCTTGCACTCTATGTTGTTACATAGATTGTTGGCTGCAATGCATTCCATGTTTCATTCAAACATGCTTTCTACAGGGCACATACATGATTTGCTGCTGTAGAGAAATAATGCTCCTGTGTACTGTGGCAGACTCCGAAATATTTCATTTCATGATTTCTCTTTCAGCACTTCATAGTAAAACCTTTCACTTTTTGACTCCTACATTTAACAGAAACATAACTTAGTACCATTACAATAGTTGTGATGGGGAACATTCATGTGGGGTTAGGACTGGCTCGACCAGAGGGCTTGCTGACTTGGAGGAGCATGGAGTTAACCGCCTTGCCTGGTCTGGTTTGGAACCAAGCCAGCGAGGCTTTGCTGCAGGCTCATTTGCCCTGATAGCTGGTCAACAGTTTGAGAATGAGGAGGTGAAGAGCTGGCTCAGTGTGCCATGAGGCTGGCATTTCAGTACATCCCTGAGAAGTGAGCTTTGAGTCGATAAAGTGTTTCTCTTATATCACGTGCAATTCATCCTCTCCAAAGCCTCAAGAATTCCTGGGTGTGAAGGGCGGTTGATTCTGATTGGGTGCTTGATAGTTTTCCAGAAACTCATGTTCTTGATTGTTCATGTTTGTCAGTAGTTAATTAAACATGCTCAAGGGTTTTATCTCTTCAGTTGACACAAGCTGCAATAAAAGTTTCTTTCTCGTTGCAAAAAAATATGAACGGCTGACGAGCCTCTGTCTGTCAAAGAATGGAAGGGCTGATAAACTGTCAGTCATCTCACTGCTAAGCAGAGTAGTGTCATGCTTCACCCTCACTCAGGCCTCTGATTTTGACCAACATCGCTTAGAACACTGGGACTTTAGAGCCCATCCTTTTAATGAGACAAAACTACAAGTCCCATAAGCAATAGTGGTGAAAGGTGTCACGCATGACCTGGGGCAACATCGATTCAGCACATCCAGTTCAAGTTTTTAAGTATTTGACATAATATTGAATTTATAACCTTTGTTTTTATGGTCATGAGTCACCAGAATACTAAAAACGTGTCTTTTAATTTCATGGTCAATTAAGTAATGGTCACCAGCTTGGAACCTCTGTTCAAGTCAAAGAAACTTTATTTCGACTGATTTCACAATCATAAAAGTACATTATAGAAAATATTTGCAACAATTTTATAAAAATTTTCATAAGTACAATATTAACTAATACATAAGAAAAAATGTTAAATTAATCTTTAAAAAAGAATCGTCTGGACAATGATGCCATAATTAGCAAAAAGCTATATACATAGAAATTATGCACATAAAATTTACAATGCAGAAACCGCTAATTGAGATCGAATTTTCAGACATGCCTTTAAAAAGCAAGCTATACATTTTGCAACAAATTGGGTGTCTAAAAACTGTAGTGCCAAAAGAGCAGGTCTACATCTTCTCAGACCTATTTGTCGGAGAAGTGGGACCAGCCACCGTTTACGCGGGGACTCGTAGAAGCTACAGAATAAGATTACGTGCAATGTAGACTGAGGGGTACAGTCGTCACAGGGACATCTAATTAATTTACGTTGCCAGTCTAAGGGCTCTGGAAACGAGACAAGTCGATAAAAGGAGTCAAAACGAAATCTTGTTAAAACGTATATGTCATAATTTGACAAATAAAAAGTCAGATAAGGTTGTATACAAGGGGAGGATTGAATCGCCATTAATTGGGTATTTGATTGTTTACCAATTTCTGAGCACATGCGAAGGTCTCTTAAATGGGTAACACATAGGTTCTTCAAGGTCTTCCTGGGTATGTCCACTAGTGAGGGAGGATTGGTGAAAAAAGCTAGACAGTTCAAATCATTCAGAAAATGAAAAACAAAGTAGCCAGGGAATCTTTTTCCAGTGGGTCAATGACAGACAATCGGTTATTAGCGACCGTGAAAGATGACATTGCTCCTTGGTCCATATACGGTGCCAAAGGAGGATCGGTTGGTATCTAATGGTGTCAGATAGATAATCCAAGCCGAGCTCGATATGACTGCCGTAATTAGGAGCGCTTCGAGGGAGAGCTAATACATATTTCAAGAAGTCGTTTTCGGTTACTTGGAGCTCACCAGCAGGAGCATGGCCCCATACGCCCGCTCCATAGGTGGCCACACTTAAGCATTTGGCTTGGTAGATTTTAAGTATCTCAGCAGGAGCGGGCTTACCCAACTTCCTGGAAAAAGAAGTCAACGCTGCTGTTGTACGCTGAAATTGCATTTTTTTACTGGTGATGGCAGGTTTCCAGGAGTTTTGATCATCGATAAGGATTCCCAAGTAAGGATATTTCCTGGCGTTTTCTAATCTGGTATTGTCGATATAGAGAGGTTTGCATTTCTGAGCTTTCTTGCCAGTATGCATAACGAAAGTCTTGGATTTATTTACTTTTAAACCAAGAGAAAGCATATATTGACAATACTTGTCCAGTTGGAGTTGGAGCTGATTTGGTGTTCTCGCTAGAATGACGGAATCGTCAGCATATAGTAGTGCTGGGATTGGACGGGTGTTTATGCAGGGGAGATCCTTGCCGCCTACCAGCATAGCTTGCTCCAGTCCGTTTGTGTAGATGTTAAATAAGAATGGAGCAAGGACGCACCCCTGTCTGACGCCTTTTGCAATGCTGAATGAATCCGATAGCTCTCCATTAATGCCATACCTCACACATGCTTTGGCATCCGTGTAGAGCTCTCGAAGAAATTTCAAGAGTGGAGGATCTACTCCCAGATTGCTCAAGATCTCCCATAACTTGGAATGAATTACGCAGTCAAATGCGGAACTTAGGTCCACATAGACCAGATAAAGGTTTCCGCTTTTAGCCCTAGCATATTTACCCATAAGTAGTGTCAAATTAAGGGCCTGTTCTACAGTACCCAATCCCTCCTGGAACCCAAACTGGAGGTCGGTTATGATCTTCTTCTCTTTGGCCCAATCCTGGAGTCGCTCCAGGATGAGCCTCCTGGCGACCTTGCCCAGCGAGTCCAAGAGGGAGATGGGTCTGTAGCATGCTGGGTTGTCGCGTTCTCCCTTTTTAAAAATGGGTAGAAGCACAGATGTAGACCAGGAATCGATTAAGCCGGCCTGTGAGGCTGCGGACATGACTTGCGTAACAATTGGGGACCATAAGTCTAGATTACTCATGAAGATGTCAAGTGGAACTCCGTCTGGGCCGGGAGCTTTTCCGGTCTTCGAGGAAGTCAGTGCAGCAGTGACCTCTGTGAGGTCGAAGTGGAGGTCAATAGGATAGATATTATCCGTGGTAAGGACCTCCTCACCGGTTCGAGAGGCCAAAGTTGCAGAGGAGAAATCCCCGAAGATCTGTGAGTAGTGAGCGACCCATTTTTCAGCAGATACAGCCACATCAAGGTGACGAACAGCTGTAGCATCCGCTAAAAAGGGGGACTTGACTGTTCGCCAAAATAGCGAGCTATCCTTACTTCTTGTGCTCTCATGGAGTTGAGCCCAGAGATTGTTTTTTATTTCCCTTTTACGGGTTTTTTGGGCCAGTTTATAATTCCTTCTTAATGAGGCTATTAGGGCCGTGTCCCTATCTTGACTATGGAGTGCTCTTTTTAGTGCACTAAGGGCTTTGCGGCAACGGGAGTCAAACCATCCCCGGCAGTTCTTATCATGTGCCTTATGTTGGCGAATTAGCTCCTGCCGGATAGCTTCTAGGATATTGCCAAAAGTGGAAAGGATCATATGAGGAGGTGAGGTCTCCTCTAAACAGATGTATATTAGGGGAAGAATTTTTTGGATGATCTTATTGGTGACCTCCTTGGGGTTGATCTTTGACCATTTTACTGAGTAGCCATTGGTTTTGTCCATCACCAGAGATTGCTGGGTTAAAAGAGTGGACTTACTGTTAGTTAAAGAAACTGTGTTAAATGTAATGGTAATACTGTTAGAGTAGTGATCACTTGAAGGATCAGTGCCTGTTATGAAATGTTTTAAACGGTTCTTTAGGGTTTGCGAACACAGGATGTAGTCGATAGTGGAGGACAGGCCTCTACCATGAAAGGTCGGCTTGAACTCGACAGCAGGACATACTGATTCGTTCGCAAACTCCAGTTCTAATGAAAAAAGACAGTTGTTTAAAAGGCTCCCAGTGCTGGAGTGTATAAAGTGGGTGATAGGGGAATCATGTTCATCTTGGAGGCCGCAGATGCCTTTTTTATAGTTGCTGCAGAGATAGACATTAAAATCCCCACCTGACACAACATAGCATTGCAACTGCGGTTTCTTAGCTCTCTGTTCATGCAGATATAAAATGATTTCTGACAAAGACTTTGCACAATCAGTAGGTGAGAGATTGTTATACATATTGATAAAATAATAAACAGAACTTTTATCAGAGGCTAGCTTTAAAATTTGGATGGATGGAGACACTAAAGGTACCTTTATAGACATAAACGAAATTTGATTAGAAAGATAGATAGCTAGGCCGCCCTTTGATCTACCATGGATGGACGGACTGGCGGGGATGTGAAAAGTTTTGTATCCCTGAATGTGGATGGGGACAATAGCCCAGGTTTCCTGGAGGCAAACTATATTGTGTTTGTTAATCACATCAATCCATGACTGAAGATGTATCTTAGATCTGAGGCCCGCCACATTCCAATAAATGACTGGAAGATCCCAAGTTGATGGTAGAATGGAGTTAGAGTTCTGTATTGTGCAAGAATTATTGAATCGTCGATCTGTGTGATTGCGAAAGGGGTAAAAGAGGAAAGTTGTAAATCACAGGAGATTGAGGAGTTGTGTTGTTGCCTCGTGTGTAGTTCTTCAGAGAGGGATGGGTGAACGTGACTAGGGTTTTGAACCAGAGAAATTTTCGGATAGAAGGATAAATCCGACAGAGGTATTAAATTTGGAAAGTGAGCCGGACGGGATTGGCGGAATTTGGATGTTATTACTGACTTTGTCGTTAGTGAAAGGGACGGATGGTCAGTCGACCATATCCAGGCATTCATATCTGTTGGTTAGAGGTGGGCCTCTCCAATTAGTAAAATGACCAGGGGCTGGATTGCTAAATCCATAGCCTGCCCAATGGCCTCGGTCTCTATTCCCACCCCAGTGCCCCACTTTTGTCCAGGTCCAAGGGTGACCGGCATTATGTCGTGGGGCCGGGGGGTAGAAATATGACAGGCTGTGAGTGGCTATCCCTTCAGTAGTTGTGTGGTCTCCCCAGGAGCAAATGTGCTCTACTGTATTAGGATCGGCGAAGTTCACTATGACACAATCGCCCTGGATAGTTTTGGGCACGGTACCTAGCCAGGGGACTCTTCGCACAGTGGTGACTCTGTTGTCCAAATAAGTGGGTAGAGGTCTGTTGTTGGACAACCAGTATATTATTTTGTTTTTTAACGACCAGACCGGTTCGTCCTGGTTAGGTGAAAGTTCCGGGACACCTGTCATGATTACTACGTAGGGGATGCCTCAGGCGGAAGATGGATAGGATGGGTCCTCCTCTTTCTATTTCTCGGAATGGTGTTAAATCCAACAGGGTGATTAGGGAGGGTGGGGTGGGGACCGGGGTGGGTAAGGCAGGGGGAGGTTTTGGTTGGGTGGACGTCTGTTTCTTGGAGTTGGTTGGCAGTTGGTTCAATGAGGGATTGGGTAGTTTAGGTGGTGCTTGGGCCTTGGTTACAGTTGATAGTGGCTGTTTTTGTAATGGTTCCTGTGGGACCTTCTGGTTCGTTTTAGAGGGATTCGGTGCGATCGGGTCTAACTTAGATGTTTTTGGATTCGGATAAGTAGGTCTCCCTTGTGCTGAATTGGAGTCTATGGTGGGAGCTTTACTTGAATTCAGGGCTAGAGACAGTTGGGTTAGTCGGAATTCAACCTGTTAGACTGACTTTTCTATAGGTTTTAGATAAAACCTAATTAAGTCTCCGATTTTGCTAAGCAGTAAGCTGTCGTTGCTACAGGTGTTAGTAGTTAGATTGCCGTCGTCAACCATACCACCTTCACTGTCGTCGCTACTAGAACTACTAGAGCTAATATTTAAATTATCTGTGGTAAAGTTAGTCATGTGTACAAGTGAGGAAGGGGGTAGATGGTTGGGAGTTTGAACAAGGTCAATGGACTGCATGGGGGGATGGGACGTAAGGGGGGTAATGGGGATAGTTGTAGGAAGGGAGTTGGCGGAACGGTGAGGCTTGTAAGTTTTCCTTCTATTCTTTTTTTTTTTGGGGGGAATTGCACCTTCCCGTAAGCCCCTGTCTGCGGTTGGAGGGTGGGCAGCATCGGTTTGGGTTGCAAAAATAGCTGGAGATTTTTCTAGTGACTGTAACAGATGTGATTGAGAAAGATCTAGGGATGCGGACAGATCCACTGTGCAAGGGACTGTGTGAATCTCCGCATGCTCTAGCAGTGGAGAGGGTAGCTCTACAGGGCGCTGGGGAGTTTTTGCAGTAGCCAGTAAACCCAATGAAGAGCGTCTGGCAATGTCCAGGTCCTGAGAAACTCTCCGATCCAACAGGATGATGCCCTGCTCAATGGCCTCGTTGGCTTTAGTTATAAATTGGTCTATCGGCCCGATAACTTGAGCAGCAGCCTGGGCCTGTTTTTTAACAGTATTCCTGGTGGTTCTGGGGGACATCATACAGTGTACTCTGTAACAATGATGACAATATTGGGGGTACTAACTATAAACTAGTTTCAGCTAGGTTGGATGTACATACAATAACAACAATGATGGAAGGGGGGGAAGCAGAAGTAAGTAGGGTGGCCCAGTCCAGTCTTGCCCGGTCTTGAACGGGCTTAAACGGGCCCGCCCTTGGCCCGGGCTTCGCCCGTGCGCGTCCCGGGGAGGAGTCCGTCAGTAATGACCGTGAAGGCGGTGGACGTGGCCGCCGGGGGAAGAGGCACCAGCTGTGCAAGTTTGGGATTGCTGGTCCTCGCAGTCCCCCGGTCGGTGTAGTTCTAATGGCCCCTCAAGCCTCAACCCACAGTGCTCTCAGCTGGGAGCAGTGAGTACTTCTGCCGAATGCAGAAGGCGCTCCCACCAGCGAGTGCAGACGAGTGGGGAGGCGAGCAGTTCCACAGGGCAAGGGAAAGAGTATTTTACACCAGGTCCTCGTGTCAGTAGTCAGATTCCAAGTATGAGCGGCACCCGCGAAGCGGGTGTCGCGAAAGGTAAAGGGCTGCAAGCAGTGGGCGTGGCCGCCGGGGGAAGAGGCACCAGCTGCGCAAGTTTGGGATTGCTGGTCCTCGCAGTCCCCCGGTCGGTGTAGTTCTAATGGCCCCTCAAGCCTCAACCCACAGTGCTCTCAGCTGGGAGCAGTGAGTACTTCTGCCGAATGCAGAAGGCGCTCCCACCAGCGAGTGCAGACAAGTGGGGAGGCGAGCAGTTCCACAGGGCGAGGGAAAGAGTATTTTACACCAGGTCCTCGTGTCAGTAGTCAGATTCCAAGTATGAGCAGGACCCGCGAAGTGGGTGTCGCGAAAGGTAAAGGGCTGCAAGCAGTGGGTGTGGCCGCCGGGGGAAGAGGCACCAGCTGCGCAAGTTTGGGATTGCTGGTCCTCGCAGTCCCCCGGTCGGTGTAGTTCTAATGGCCCCACAAGCCTCAACCCACAGTGCTCTCAGCTGGGAGCAGTGAGTACTTCTGCCGAATGCAGAAGGCGCTCCCACCAGCGAGTGCAGACGAGTGGGGAGGCGAGCAGTTCCACAGGGCGAGGGAAAGAGTATTTTACACCAGGTCCTCGTGTCCGTAGTCAGATTCCAAGTATGAGCAGGACCCGCGAAGTGGGTGTCGCGAAAGGTAAAGGGCTGCAAGCAGTGGGTGTGGCCGCCGGGGGAAGAGGCACCAGCTGCGCAAGTTTGGGATTGCTGGTCCTCGCAGTCCCCCGGTCGGTGTAGTTCTAATGGCCCCTCAAGCCTCAACCCACAGTGCTCTCAGCTGGGAGCAGTGAGTACTTCTGCCGAATGCAGAAGGCGCTCCCACCAGCGAGTGCAGACGAGTGGGGAGGCGAGCAGTTCCACAGGGCGAGGGGAAGAGTATTTTACACCAGGTCCTCGTGTCAGTAGTCAGATTCCAAGTATGAGCGGCTGTTAATTCTTCAGTATTTGTCATTGATCTCCACATGTGACTGGTTTGGGTCTGCCCCTGCATCGTTCCCGATAACTCACACAGGTAAGGAGCTTGTAGCAGCAACATGATAACCCCATACTCGTCTGTAAGAGGTGCGCTCCGAGGCAGGTATCCGATCATTTTTGTGAAACAAGCAAGTGCCAATATCTGCTATGTACATTTGTTAAAATAAAACACAATCAAATCACAGTATACTGTTCCGGAGGTTCAGTCCCAAAGTCATTATCTGTAACTGAACGCAGACACCCTAGGAAGCATGTGCTTTTAAGACCAGTTGCATTCACTCACCTGAAGGTGACATGCTTCATCATTGGGCTATGCTCCTCACCAGGCCGGCGCTACAATGCCTGGCGGGTACCAGAATAGGGCACTTTGTCGCAGATCTTTTATTAAGTATGCCGGATGAGCATAGTAGGACAGAGGATGTTGTGTCATAAGATGTGAGATTGGTGAAGTCTGAATATAAGATCAACTATCGACCAGTTGCCACAATATAGTTAATGTGATCTTCCTGGTCCATGTTGAAATTAAAAACAGTGGCAGAGAAATTGAGGAACTGATGGCGCCTATCACTGTGTGAAAGTGTCGATCACCTATGGACCTGCTGGTAAGCTGGGGTCTATACTTCAGGCCAACTTTTTTCATGTTTATATGCCTTGTTTAGTCATGGAGCAATCTGTTGGCATTTCATCAGGACCAAATATGGGAAAATGGGTAAATGTGACCTAATCTTCTCCACAGCGTGAGGAGCTCTGTAACTCAAAGCCTTCTAAAATTCAGGACATATTGACTTATCCAATAGCGAGGACGCCGCATCAGTGGGCAACTGGTTTGAAAAGCACATGCTTCCTAGGGTGTTCATTTAGAGATAATGTCTGTGGGACTGAACCTCCAGAACAGTATACTGTGAGTTGATTTATATGAAGAATGTGTATACTGGACTGTCATTTTCCTCAGCATCACTTGTGCTATGTAAAATAAAATGCAACACACCGGGAGGCCAACACATCTATCGTACATTTAATGCAAAAATAGCAAAAGGCCAAGCAAACTAACAAGTGACAATTGTCTTTGCAATGGACGAGAGCATCCACCCTAAAGCAAGTTAGAGTATATAATGCTACACAATGTATTTTTATTCACTTTTCTCCTAATACAAGTCATTGAAACATGAACACATGATAGAAACAGTTACTGAAAGAACACTAATGAGTAGGAGGCAGGATCTTCTCTCAAGAGGAATGTGAGGTGCAGATAAGATACAAAGCCAAGCTGCAGAATTCACTGTTTCTGGCAATAACACTTCTGTTTGTCAATATTCAATTTACTACAAGATGCAGGAAAGTGTGCTGATGGACATCACTAAATAAAATGGTTCTGGGCCCTAATAGAATCATGTAACTTTGCAGGCATATTAAGGCGAACAGTCACATAAAATTAATATAAGAATATTGTAATTTGGTAATGTAATATATCAATGCATGTTATGGCATTCATGTGTAAACAATTATCAGTATTAAAGAAATCAGTATATCCAGTTATGCTTTCTCAATTCCTTCTTCCTAGAGGCCACCACTGCTGCTAGCCAGCTGTATTCAGCAGTGCCTCCTGTGACCTGGAATCCTGCATTTAATCAATACCAAAGATTGTCAATGCTTCTAGCCAACTCCGGTCACTGGTGCCACTCGCACCCCCTCCACCCTTGGGCCTGTTATTCTTTTAGCCAGCTCCAGTCAGTAGTGGCCCCCTGGACCTGTATGTAAGCCTACTAGACAACTCCTGTTAGTACTGGCCCCTTTGACCTGTTCTCATTTTAGCCAACTTGAGTCATTAGTAGCACCTTGGGACTAGTGATCATACTAACCAGCTTCAGTCAGTATGGGCCCCCTGAGACCTATTATCCTGCTAAGTAACTCCTGTCCGTAGTGACCCCTGCACCTTAAATTCTACTAATATTCAAAACCAGAGGTCAACTCTGCTGCTAACCAGTTTATTTATTTATTTTATTTATTTGCAGGTTTATATAGCGCTAGGAATAGACTCCCGTAGGAGTATCTCCGCGCTTGAGACAACCGGCATGAAGGGCTAGAGATAGTAGCATTGAAATTATAAAGCTCGCAAAAACAATTACCTAATTCCAGAATAGAGATTTGCTTAGCTAGTATTGACTAAACAAGAAAGTTTTCAATTGCTTCCTAAAAAGGAGATGGTTGGGGCATTGTCTCAGTAAGAGTGGGAGCGAGTTCCACAAATTGGGACCTACCACAGACAGGGCCTTACCACCCAGTCTAGTTCTACTGATCTTGGGAACACTCAGTAACAACTGTTCCCTTGACCTAAGGGTGCGGGTGGGAACATATGGTACAAATTTTCTTGCCAGATATTCCGGTCCTAGATCGTGTAGACCTTTATGTATAATACAACAGGTCTTAAACTTTACTCGTTGGCGTATGGACAACCAGTGAAGTTTATTGAGTCAATTCCAGTCAATATTGACATGTATTGTTACCCTGCCTGTAATGAATACCAGAGGCTAGCGTTGTTGCTAGCCTGCTCCAGTCACTACTGGCCCGTCACATATTATCCTCAATAGGATCAATACCCAAGGCCTGTGCAGCTGCTAAACTGCACTAGTCAGTGGTGACCTCCCAGACCTGTTATTCTGCATATAATCAGCAAGGCTTCGGCCCTAATAACACTCACCCCACATCCTTATAGTATATTAGCAATGTCATTTATTTACTTACATCATACAGTAGGTGCCGCACTATATCCCACAATCCCCAAAACAAAATCAAAAATTGCCTAACCATTCAGCACTCCACCTTGTCAAAAATGACTAAATCACACCAAGCACTATAGCCTGCCACATCACATGGCACACTCAGCCACAACATGACAAGATACCACGGCAGGCATGTGTGCTGTAGATGCACATGCTTTCCATACTCCTGCCATCTTGTGTTGGGTCCGGATGTTTGCAAGTTGTTTTTCTTTGAAGAAGTCTTTCCAGTCACGAGGTAAGGTGACTCCTCCTTTCGGTGATAGTGCACATGGGCATTGACTCCATTGTTAGATTGATTTTTTACCCCCAAAAGGTTTGGATGTGTATTGCTGCGCTCTGAAACCATTCCTCGGGTTCCCCTCGGTGCACAGTCCACTCTACCCTCAACAGTATTGTTTTAGTATGCATTTCTTTGTTCTCTGCATTTCAGATCGATCGACAAACTCCATTATCGATAGAAAACCTTGTGGGCAACCGTCGGGCTATGTAGGGCCAGCCTTCTACAAATGGAACGGACTCCATTCCATTTCTTTCCTTGGTACCACGCCAAGTACCCTCGCACTGACCTACATCAAGTTTGTAACGTATGCCTCTCTCCGGAGCACAAGGAAGAAGACTGCGACGCTTGTAAGTTGTTTCGGTCCCTGAGGACTCTACCTGATCATCAGGCTCGATGACGAGAAAGGCAGCGCCAAAGCATTCAACACACTCTGGATATCTTTGCAGAAGAATCTGACCTAGAAGATATAGAAGCGTCATCCATTGAAGAAGAGGCCCTCTCGATTCCAGAGTCCGATTCCGAGCTCGCAATCTATCTGGAGTCCCAAGATGTGCCTTCGAGACATGGTGCCGTAAGTACCAAAGACCCCTTGCCCCCTAAATCCTCTTCTAAAACGCATAAGGCTACAGCACCACCTCTGCCTTCTGTCCAAAGTTGGCACCAAGACACTGTTTCCAACGTCACGTCCCTCGGCTCGGCACCAAAACAAACCGTCAAGCCTTCCATCGAGTCAGAAGAAATTACCTTCGGATCCGAAATCATCAGGCTCCAGGACAAATCTGGTTTGGAGCCAAAACCCTCCGCTTCGAAACACCAACTCGCTTCTGAGCCGAAACATTCTAAAGACTAGCCGAAATCCGAGGACAATGTTCTCGAGCCTCCAGAACCAGTTTTAGACGTTCTTAAGGCCAAATTGGATCCCAAACAAAAGAACATTTTAATTAATCCTGATACTGGACATAATCCAGCGAAACACAATCATCCTGGAGAGGACACTTCTGATAAGATTCCTGTTGGACAGGCCACATGAAGGGCTCGCTCCCTCCCCGCAGGACAGGGCCCGGGCCACCGTCAGCACCATTGCCCGGCCCAGCCGCCATCTTGGACACAGCACCACGCGGCCGTGCGGCCTCAGCCCGACCCCAACACGGGGCCTGGCCAGGCCCCGACATCCCGGCACCACCCTCCACCCAGGGGGTGAACGGCCCACTTGGCAGGTCAATGGGAGTACGAAGTGTCGATGGCTCTCCCCCGCCAGGTGCCGAGCACCCCCAGCCTCCTCGGGCGCTGGCTCCACCCCCCTGCTGGGTGTCTGGACTCCCTCATCCCAGACCTCCCGACCTCCAAGGGCGAGGGTCCGGACATCAAAGGGCGCCAGACCTATAACTGAGGCAGCCCCAGGACAGGAAGGCAGTTGTATCCTGGAGTCGAGAGACACCGCGACGAACTCATCCTTGACGGACTGTTGGCGCTGCCACAGCCCTGCCTTGTGAACTATTGTCCTGCCTGCTGGCGCTGCCGCGGCCCTCTGCAACCTTCATCCTCGTGGGACCTGCCGGCGCTGCCGCGGCCCTCTGCAACCTGCATTCTCGTGGGACCTGCTGGCGCTGCCGCGGCCCGTTGTAACCTTCATTCTCGTGGGACCTGCTGGCGCTGCCGCGGCCCGTTGTAACCTTCATTCTCGTGGGACCTGCTGGCGCTGCCGCGGCCCGTTGTAACCTTCATCCTCGTGGGACCTGCTGGCGCTGCCGCGGCCCGTTGCAACCTGCATTCTCGTGGGACCTGCTGGCGCTGCCGCGGGCCGTTGTAACCTTCATCCTCGTTGGGACCTGCTGGCGCTGCCGCGGCCCGTGCCACCTACGACCTCTTCGGGACCTGCCGGCGCTGCCGCGGCCTGACCGGACATCAAAGGGCGCCAGACCTATAACTGAGGCAGCCCCAGGACAGGAAGGCAGTTGTATCCTGGAGTCGAGAGACACCGCGACGAACTCATCCTTGACGGACTGTTGGCGCTGCCACAGCCCTGCCTTGTGAACTATTGTCCTGCCTGCTGGCGCTGCCGCGGCCCTCTGCAACCTTCATCCTCGTGGGACCTGCCGGCGCTGCCGCGGCCCTCTGCAACCTGCATTCTCGTGGGACCTGCTGGCGCTGCCGCGGCCCGTTGTAACCTTCATTCTCGTGGGACCTGCTGGCGCTGCCGCGGCCCGTTGTAACCTTCATTCTCGTGGGACCTGCTGGCGCTGCCGCGGCCCGTTGTAACCTTCATCCTCGTGGGACCTGCTGGCGCTGCCGCGGCCCGTTGCAACCTGCATTCTCGTGGGACCTGCTGGCGCTGCCGCGGGCCGTTGTAACCTTCATCCTCGTTGGGACCTGCTGGCGCTGCCGCGGCCCGTGCCACCTACGACCTCTTCGGGACCTGCCGGCGCTGCCGCGGCCTGACCCCTCCGAACACCGAGCTCGAGGATTGTGAGCTATCACCGTTACACACCCGTACCCGTGGGTACCAAGACTGTCCCGCTACCCCCTTCCCTTACTAGAGACTAGAATTGAGAGGATCATCGTGTCCTGATCGCCCTGTATCGTACCACTCTACTACCCGAAGTGCCTATAAAAGGTGTTACCATAAGCTTTGTGTGGTGTCCATCTGTGGGGGGGAAGTTACCTGTCTGTGCGATCACTGTGCTCGGCCGACCCTCCAGGTCCCCGTCTAACATTGGTGGCTAGCGGCGCGATCCGAACCAACGCGTACCGTACAGACAGTAACTCACCCTACGACTAAAACCACAATGACGACCAAAGAGAGCGGATCGGCGGAGAAGTTCCAGATGGAAAAGCTGGAAGAATACAACCACCGAGAGCTCAAACAATTTTGCATGGACTTAGGCATTGCTACCACCGGGCTAAGCACAAAAGAAGACTTCAAAAACGCCCTAGAGGCCTGGACAGAGACAAATACCGCAACCCCCCGGGACCCCGCAGCCCCGGAAGTCAACACCACCCGGACGGAGGAACGGAGAACAGGCCCCTCCCATGAAGAGATCCAAGAGCGGGAAAAAAATAGATTACACGAGTTAGACTTGGCACGACTCAGATTAGACGGAGAATTGAAACTGGCGGAACAAAAAATAAACTTAGAACACTTACGGCTCAGAGAAGAGCGAGAGGAAAAACAGAGACAGAGAGACCTCGAAGAAAAAAGACTGGCATACGAGCACGAGTGCAAACTAGCGGAGATAGAAATGCGCAAACTGAACAAAAACCTAGGGGTGCCCGAGCAACCGCACTCCCCGGGTCCTACCGAGCAGAAGGTCCACATCCCCAAGGATGTGGTCCGAGAATATCACCGGAACGACGACATACAGCAGTGGTTCAAAGCCTATGAGATTGCCATGACCGCCCACCGGGTCGCTCGAAGTGACTGGGGAGCCGGTCTATGGGGGAGATTCGTCAACGAGGGTCGTGATGCCCTGCTGCAGCTTCCGGACCATCAAATGACGTCCTATGACCACATGAAGGCCGCCCTCCTCAGTCGATATGGACTTACACCCGAAATGTACCGCCAGAGGTTCCGCAACTGCACCAGGATCCCAGGTACGACGTGGTTGGAATACGTGAACTATTTCAGCCGAGCCTTCGAGCGGTGGATCAAGGGTAACAACGTAACCACTTACGAACAACTCTTCAATCTCATTGTGTGGGAGCACCTCTCCAACAACTGCTTTGTCGAGCTCAGGCAGCACCTCCTCGACAGTAAATTGACTGAACCCCGGCAGCTCGCCACCGAGGCTGACCGGTGGGAGAGCACCCGAGTGGCCCGGAGTGGGCCGAACGAGCAGAACAGAACCAACCAAGGTCACCATCGTCCCCGAGGAGGAGGAGGAGGCCCGGGCCGGGGCAGAGACGCCGCCCCGGCCGCACCCACTAACGCCACCCCGGCCCCAGCAGGCCGGGGAAACCCCCCGATGCGCCCGGGGTTCCGAGCTAACGTGACGTGTCATCGATGCCAGCGAGTCGGCCACTATGCCAGTGACCCGACCTGCCCGAAGAACCAGGCCCCCGGGCCCCGCCAGATGGCGGCCGCCGCCCTGGGAGAAGAACAAGTCTCCGAAGACACGGAGACCTATGAGTCAGAGCAGTTCGAGTGGGAACCCGCCGCCATGACCCTGGCATGCCTAGGAGGAAGAGACATGGTCCCGCGGACTCCCCTGCCCGCCAACACTCGGAAGTACAGCCAATGGGTGAGCATCAATGGGCGCAAGGCCGAGGCCCTGCGTGACACCGGGGCCAGTGTGACGGCCGTCCGCTGTCACCTGGTGACCCCAGAACAAATCCTACCAAACGTACTTTGCCCCGTCCGATCGGCAGATAACTCGGAGAGCCTGTGTCGGATGGCCTGCGTCCCCTTCGAATGGGGAGGAGTGTCCGGCATGCTGAAAGTAACTGTCCGTGACGATGCCCCCGTAGACTGCCTCCTGGGGAACGATCTCGAGAGCTCCCCGTGGGCCGCTGTGGAAAGAAGAGAGCATCTGGGGATGTTGGGTCTCCCGGACTGGGCGTGCGTAACCACCCGGTCCATGGCCACCCGCACCATCCCTAGACCAGAAGAACCAGAATGGGCAGCACCTCCGCCCTCGATCACTCCAGAAGAAGACTTCCTCCAGACCGACCACCCGGACCCCACCCCAGAGGGGTCCACACAGCCCCCCGAGCTTCCCGACCTGGCTCAGTGGCGTCAAGAAGGGGGGCCCACCCAGGAACAATTCCGGCAGGAGCAAAAGACCTGCCCCTCCCTCGAGGGATTGCGACAGCAAGCGCTCGCCCAGAGCCAAGGAGACACCACCGGGGCCCACTGGGTTTATTGGGACAATGATCTCTTGTACAGCGAACAGAAAATCGCAGAACTGGGGGCCGGGCGAGTGCTGGTGGTGCCCCTCCACTTCAGAGACTTCCTGTTGAACCTAGCCCATGATGCCCCCCTGGCCGGGCACCTGGGCCAAGACAAGACCTACCACCGCCTGGTGACTCACTTTTTTTGGCCCAAAATGAGAAATGACGTATCCAACCATTGCCGGTCCTGCCCGACCTGCCAGGCCAGTGGGAAGAGCGGCCGCAAACTCAAGGCACCCCTACAACCATTCCCCGTGGTGACCACCCCGTTCGAAAGGGTGGGAATAGACATTGTGGGGCCCCTGGACCCCCGAACAGCACAGGGACATCGCTTCATCCTGGTCCTGGTGGATCACGCTACCCGCTATCCTGAGGCGGTCCCCCTTCGTACGATAACAGCCCCAGTAGTGGGTCGAGCCTTGATGGGGATCTTCTCTCGAGTGGGCTTCCCCCGGGAAGTCGTCAGCGACAGGGGTACGAACTTTATCTCAAAATACATGAAGTCCCTCTGGCAACAGTGTGGGGTCACCTACCGATTCACGACCCCCTATCACCCTCAAGGGAACGGACTGGTTGAGCGGTTCAACCGCACGCTCAAAGGGATGATTGGGGGGTTGGAAGAGCCCCTCCGTCGCCAGTGGGATGTGCTACTACCGTGCCTTCTCTTTGCCTACCGAGAAGTCCCCCAGAAGTCCCTCGGCTTCAGCCCTTTCGAACTCTTGTATGGACACCCGGTGCGAGGCCCGCTCAGCCTAGTCAAAGAAGGCTGGGAAATGCCCCCTCTAAAGAACACTCCAGATGTTTTCAAGTACCTCCTAACCCTCCGCAACCAGACCAGAAGGTTCAGAGAGATGGCAAAAGCAAACCTGGAGGCCAGTCAGGAGGACATGAAAAGGTGGTATGATCAAAATGCATCCTCCATCGAATTTGAACCCGGCCAACAAGTGTGGGTAATGTCTCCCACCGAACCATGCGCCCTGCAAGACAAATGGACGGAGCCCTTCAAAGTAATCGAGCGCAAGAGCCCTGTCACCTATCTCATCGATATGGAATCTTCCCGAAACCCTCTCCGGGTCCTCCACGCTAATAGACTGAAACCCCACTTTGTACGCTCCGAACTCGGTCTCCTGATGGCAACCGACAATGGAACCGAGGAGGACTCCGAACCCCTTCCTGACCTCCTACGGTCACGGGAGAAAGACGGCTCCGTGGACGGGGTCCAACTCTCGGAGGCCCTCACCCTGGAACAGCGCCAAGACTGCCGAGTCCTCCTGCTCCAGTTCTCCACCCTGTTCTCCCTCACCCCAGGGGTCACCCCCTGGTGCTTACACGACGTGGACACTGGGGACAGTCCCCCTATCCGCCATCGGGCCTACCGCGTACCAGATCGGGTACGGGCCTGCATCCAAGAGGAGGTGGCCAAGATGCTCACCCTCGGGATCATCGAGCCCTCAGACAGCCCCTGGGCCAGCCCAGTGGTACTGGTCCCCAAAGCGGCCGCCCCCGGCGCCACGCCGGAGCTCCGGTTCTGCGTCGACTACCGGGGCTTGAATGCGGTCACCAGAACAGACGCACACCCCATCCCCCGAGCCGATGAACTAATCGACCGCATGGGAGCTGCCCGCTACCTCAGCATCTTCGACCTGACAGCGGGCTACTGGCAGATCGGTCTCACACCCCGGGCCCAAGAACGATCTGCATTCTCTACCCCGGATGGCCACTATCACTTCAAGGTCATGCCATTCGGCATGAAGAATGCCCCAGCAACCTTTCAGCGGCTAGTAAACCAGGTCCTGGCAGGACTCGAAGGATTCAGCGCCGCCTACCTGGACGATATCGCTGTGTACAGCCACCACTGGTCCGACCACCTCCACCACCTCCGAGAGGTGCTACAGGCCCTCCAACGAGCTGGCCTCACGATCAAGGCCAGCAAATGCCAAATTGGCCAGGGGTCCGTGACCTATCTCGGGCACCAGGTGGGAAGCGGTCTGGTGGCCCCTCTGCAACTCAAGATCGCTGCCATCCAGTCGTGGCAGTCCCCCATCACCCAGACCGAGGTCCGCGCCTTCTTGGGACTCACAGGCTACTACCGACGGTTCGTGAGGGACTATGGCAGCATCGTAGGGCCCCTCACGGAACTCACCTCCAAAAACCAACCAAAGGAGGTCAACTGGACCCCAGACTGTCAAGCGGCCTTTGAGAAGCTGAAGGCCGCCATGTGCTCCGCCCCGGTGCTCCAGGCCCCTGACTACAGCCGGGAATTTATCGTCCAAACAGATGCCTCCGACCATGGCGTTGGGGCAGTCCTTTCCCAGCTGAACCCCGAAGGACTTGACCAGCCAGTGGCTTTCATCAGCAGACGGCTCCTGGCCCGAGAACGACGCTGGAGCACCATCGAGAGGGAGGCCTTCGCCGTGGTGTGGGCCCTCAAAAAGCTCCGGCCTTATCTCTTCGGCACCCACTTCCGGGTCCAGACCGATCATCGACCCCTGCAATGGCTCATGCAGATGCGGGGGGAAAACCCGAAACTACTACGTTGGTCCATCTCCCTGCAGGGGATGGACTTCACTGTGGAACATCGACCCGGCCAAGACCACGCCAACGCGGATGGCCTGTCCCGCTTTTTCCGCCTCGACGAGGAAAGTCCCCAAGAAGATGGGTGACTCTCCCCGCCTTCAGCTGGGGGGGACGCATGTTGGACAGGCCACATGAAGGGCTCGCTCCCTCCCCGCAGGACAGGGCCCGGGCCACCGTCAGCACCATTGCCCGGCCCAGCCGCCATCTTGGACACAGCACCACGCGGCCGTGCGGCCTCAGCCCGACCCCAACACGGGGCCTGGCCAGGCCCCGACATCCCGGCACCACCCTCCACCCAGGGGGTGAACGGCCCACTTGGCAGGTCAATGGGAGTACGAAGTGTCGATGGCTCTCCCCCGCCAGGTGCCGAGCACCCCCAGCCTCCTCGGGCGCTGGCTCCACCCCCCTGCTGGGTGTCTGGACTCCCTCATCCCAGACCTCCCGACCTCCAAGGGCGAGGGTCCGGACATCAAAGGGCGCCAGACCTATAACTGAGGCAGCCCCAGGACAGGAAGGCAGTTGTATCCTGGAGTCGAGAGACACCGCGACGAACTCATCCTTGACGGACTGTTGGCGCTGCCACAGCCCTGCCTTGTGAACTATTGTCCTGCCTGCTGGCGCTGCCGCGGCCCTCTGCAACCTTCATCCTCGTGGGACCTGCCGGCGCTGCCGCGGCCCTCTGCAACCTGCATTCTCGTGGGACCTGCTGGCGCTGCCGCGGCCCGTTGTAACCTTCATTCTCGTGGGACCTGCTGGCGCTGCCGCGGCCCGTTGTAACCTTCATTCTCGTGGGACCTGCTGGCGCTGCCGCGGCCCGTTGTAACCTTCATCCTCGTGGGACCTGCTGGCGCTGCCGCGGCCCGTTGCAACCTGCATTCTCGTGGGACCTGCTGGCGCTGCCGCGGCCCGTTGTAACCTTCATCCTCGTTGGGACCTGCTGGCGCTGCCGCGGCCCGTGCCACCTACGACCTCTTCGGGACCTGCCGGCGCTGCCGCGGCCTGACCCCTCCGAACACCGAGCTCGAGGATTGTGAGCTATCACCGTTACACACCCGTACCCGTGGGTACCAAGACTGTCCCGCTACCCCCTTCCCTTACTAGAGACTAGAATTGAGAGGATCATCGTGTCCTGATCGCCCTGTATCGTACCACTCTACTACCCGAAGTGCCTATAAAAGGTGTTACCATAAGCTTTGTGTGGTGTCCATCTGTGGGGGGGAAGTTACCTGTCTGTGCGATCACTGTGCTCGGCCGACCCTCCAGGTCCCCGTCTAACAATTCCCTTAAAGAATAAGGACATGGCTACTAGCCGTGTTTATCCTGCCCCATAACCCTACCCTCCTCCACAGTTAATAATTGAAGAGCCCTTACACATAACACCTCAGGGATCTCCACATCCAGATCCAGATGTGGACAAGGTGGTGATGATACTCATTTGCCTGCAGACCCATGGAATGATTACACCATTGACCTCCAATAGACAATGAGCCAGACCTTTACTCAGCAAAGCCATCACCACCAGATGATAATATGGCTTATGAACAGCTCATTGCCAGAGCAGCAGAGTATCATGGGGGTATCATCACATAAAGAGACATTAGAGGAGGACTTTCTAGTTGAAACTCTTGAGTCTACGCACAGGTCAAGTCAAACACTACTAGCAATCTCAGGGTTTAAGCCTGAGGTTCAACAGTCCATTTTGAACACTTCCTTTGACAAACAACACCTGTTTGTTCCTGTAGTTGACCAAGCCTTAGAAAAGAAGAAAAAGGACACTGAAGTAGCAAAATCCATTGGAGCACTCCAGTCCCCATCCAACAGAAGCTCCTTTCACCGCTCGTTTTACATAGCAGGGTCCAAAACAACATCCTCAGACTCAAATGCTTCCTCTTACAAAGGTAACATCCAATCCTTTTCCGCTAGAGGTTTCTACAGAGGAGGATATACAGGAAACTATTCCAAAGGCAGACCCCTGCTCAAGAAGCCCTCAGCGCCCCCACCGACCTCAAGAACTACCGACCCATCTCCATCCTCCCCTTCGTGACCAAAGTCACAGAGAAGATCGTCCATGCCCAGCTAACAAAATTCATCGCAGAAAACTCCATCTCTACCCCTCCCAATCCAGATTCCGCAGCAACCACAGCACCAAGACCGCTCTCCTTGCTGCCATAGACAACATCCACAACCTGCTCGACCAAGGGCACACCTCAGCTCTGATCCTACTCGATCTCTGTGCGGCATTCAACACTGTCTCCCACTGCACACTCACTGGCAGACTCCACGACGCCGGCATACAAGGAACCGCCCTTGACTGGATCCGCTCCTTCCTCACCAGCAGAACCCAAAGAATCAGACTGCCACCCTTCCTCTCCAAACCCACAGAAATCAACTGCGGAGTACCACAAGGATCGTCGCTCTGCCACACGCTGTTCAACATCTACATGGCCCTCCTCGTCACCATCGTCAAACATCACGGACTCAGTATAGTATCCTACGCCCACAACACCCAGGTCATCCTCTCTCTCACCAAGGACACTACACAATCAAACAACAGTACATCTACTTCACCAGTTGGGTTTTACAATAATTGCACAAAAATCTCACCTGTGTCCGGCACAAGTGCAATCTTATCTGGGAGCTTCCATTAACACTCCATTAACAGTCTCGGTCAGCACACAAGAAACCACGCTCGGAAAAAACCTTATCAATGCTCTGAATGCCAGAAATGCTTCAGTGGGAAAAAAAGTTTCACTCAACATACAAAAACCCACACTAGCTAAAAAGCCATAAGTGCTCTGAATGCCAGGAATGTTTCTGTGTCCAAAGAAGTCTCACTCAGCCTACAGGACCCCACACTGGGGAAGAAACCTTATCAGTGCTCTGACTGCTATAAATGTTTCAGTGACAAAAGCAGTCTCACTCAGCATACAAGATCTGACCCTGAGGAAAAACCATATGAGTGGTCTGAATGCCAGAAATATTTCAATGACCAAAGCGGTCTCACTAAACATACAAGAACCCACACTGGTGAGAATCCTTATCAGTGCTTTTAATGCCAAAAACCTTTTAGCCATAAATCTCTCACTGAACATGTGAGAATCCACACTGGGGAAAAACCTTATCACTGCTCTGAAAGACAGACAAGATTGAGAGTTGTTTGCTCCTGTGCCTACTGGACCCTCGTGGGACTTGGACCCCTGTCTGTGCTGCTGTTGGGGCTGTGTGGGCGCCGCGGGCGGCGTGCTGGAATTGCCGGTGTGCCGCTGACCGCCTCCTCACCGCTGCGGGACTGCGAGGCGATTGTAGCAGCTGTAGCCTCTTCCCGCAGCGGCCACGCCCCCTGAATACCGAGCACAATAACTTTTCGCAGCACCCGCTGCGCGGGTGCCACTCACTCGTTTGCTCCTGTGCCTACTGGACCCTCGTGGGACTTGGACCCCTGTCTGTGCTGCTGTTGGGGCTGTGTGGGCGCCGCGGGCGGCGTGCTGGAATTGCCGGTGTGCCGCTGACCGCCTCCTTACCGCCGCGGGACTGCGAGGCGATTGTAGCAGCTGTAGCCTCTTCCCGCAGCGGCCACGCCCCCTTGATTGCTGAGGGTTACAAGAGCAGTTCGAGCTTTCCGCGAAGCGGGACGCGTGCGGGACAAAGCTCGGGGCTAAGCCCGGGCAAAGGGCGGGCCCTCTGTGGCCCTCAGAGGCCCGAGGAGACTGGACTGGGCATAACCCCCTGGCCAATTTTAATTCCTGGGCTCGTATTAAGAAAGACCACCATGTTCTATTATCCTTAGCTGGTTGTTTCTTACAAATGTCATTGCTACCGCTAAGCACAGAACTAGTCATGTCGGACAAGTTAGGGGGTATGCTTAACGGAACTCTAGATAATTATTTTACAAAGACTGCTGCTGATGTCCCCAAGGAAATTGCTTTAGCAGAACGACGAGCGGAACGCCGCCGTTCTGTAGAAAGTATGAAGAAAAGGCTAGTGATACAGTCACCCTTACCTGTTGCCTCCATTGACGAAGGGAGCCAGAATGGCAACGAAAGTGTACTTTTACTAGATAGCCTGCCCCTGGTATTTAGAGATTGTCCATCGACACCCAGTACTTGCCCTAAGACAACTATGAATGGTCTTTCGCCTATTAACCACACTAGTATTCCTATCATAACTGAGGCACTGATTACCCCCGCACCTATGCCATGCAAAACTACACGAAACAGGGCTAAAAAAATCATGCCGCTGCCTAAAACTTATGGCCCACCCCCCAACAAAAAAGGCGGAAAAGGGGGGAACTCCACCAACAAAAGTTGAGCCATTCTGACTTCGGCAAAAGGGCGAAGATTGTCACTGGGAGTGATAAGGCCCCAATAGCTGCACCTGAGGTAACAAATATAGCACCCCTACCTTCACCTACTATGCATACAGATAGGGAGGCTAGCATAGATATCCCCCCAGTTGATATTGTGCCTCAAGTAGCCCCAAACCTTGTTACATTGGATAGCATTGAAAGCTTAATTAGGAGCTATTCCCTAGCAATAATAGAGAGACTGAACAAGGTGGAAGAAAGACTAGGGAAAATCGAGCAGGAGCTGGGAAGAAAGGAAGCCTCTATTAAGACAGCTGCTAATAATGCTACACAAAGCACTACACTGTTTACTCAACCCACTACATCTGCCCCGATTCCTGTCTCGAACATGAACCCAACTACTTCGAAACCCCCCGACAATAAAAATAACAAACAACACAATCCACCTCCTAATTTACCAACAAGTAAACCCGACCAGGTCCCGGCTATTTTAGCCAGCAGACCAACTAAGGGCCTGGGTAAAACACCACCGGGGAGACCAACAAGGGAAGCGGAAAGTATTAGGCATACATGGGGGGGAACCAAATCGGGCCCCACTTCCAGAACTTCCTCCGGAAGCAGTACCTTTTGTCGTAGTCCTTACAGGGGTGCCTGTGTTGGAAGAGAATAAGCGGGAGGGTTTTGCTCAACTGAAGAATAAGATCATGCATTGGCTGAGCTTATATAGGCCAATTGCAAGCAACATCAGCAGCGAAATTGTACACGTTCGCCGCCTTCAGTGGTTTGGGGGCAGACCCAAGGATATCGAGGGTGACGTGGTGGTAGTGAACTTTAGGGATCCAAATGCTGTTCATTTTGTATTAAACTGGCCCACAGGTAATGCCAACAATTGCATTATTCCCCGACCACTGACGTATTTCTACCCAAGATCAGTGGTGTTTCCTTCCCAGCACCAACCCCCTCAACATATGCAAATTCAAGTTCACCCTAATACTTACCCTCCGATCATACAAAATGTCAGGAACCCTCAAATTGCGCCTTATTCCATGCTGGTCCCTGACCCCTATGGGTGGAACTTCGTACCAACTAGGTCCAATACTACCATTAACAGGAGAATGGACCACTTAAAACCATTTACCCCATTGGAGACCACAAATAGATTCGACATATTTAATGGCCTAGATGACTGTGATTGATGGTTTGTGAGTCCAGGGGTTGAGGGAAGTGGAATTCATACCCTCAGTATGGAGGGCATTGTCAATGGAGCTGAAGTGATGGGGACTTCTGGGGTCAACTTCTCAACTACTGCAACAAGCCTAAGTAGCCTGATTGGAAGCATAGAAGCGGTAGCCCTGAGACCGATTGACAATATCCAGAGGCCCATGGGGTGCGATGAGCACTCAGGTCCCCTAACCTTCCGTGGGGAAGGCTGTTTACAATATAATTTGGCCCTAGTGATACCCCCGATAGAGCCTGGAGACCAAGGGACCTTGGGTCATTGTTATGATCAAGTCTCAGGATCTATCGTAGGGTGTCCATTTGCAGCTGATTCACCAATGGTCAACAAGGCAGCGAGGGATGGAAGTGCTCAGGGGAAGAGCATGAAAGATCCTAATACACTAGGAGTAGCAGAAGAAATGTCGATAGGAATGTCAATAATTGAGGAAACATAATTGGTGGCCCAATCTGAGATCCTAGCCGAAATGATGGAACCATTAAAACTAGTCTCTTGGAATATAGCCGGAGTCTCAAAAAATTTAAGGGACCACGAATGGGCAAGATTCATTGATACCAATGATTTTTGTCTGTTACAGGAAACCTGGGCGGTGGCAACACCACGTAGACTAGGGTTTAAGTCTTTTGGAATAGGCGCCATTCCATCTAAAAGCGGAAGGCCTTCGGGTGGTTTATTAATCTGGGTGAAAGTAAACTTGAGGATACAGATTGAGGTGGTAGACGTAAATTCTCCTGATATATTAGCGCTAAAAATTACCACATGTGAAGGGAAAAAATTCCTCCTAATAAATGTCTATAATAGACCAACATCCTTATCCAAAGAATCACCCACACTAGCCAAACTAGACCTTCTCTTAAGCAGACTAGATGGTAAAGAGGATTATGTTATTCCGGCTGGTGATCTAAATTGCAATTATGAACCAGTCCTGGGGCTTAGCGATATTTTCGAAGATGAGGACCAAGCTAACAATATCCCAGCATTGGAGAATGTCAAACCTGTTAAATGTTCGGTTTTGGCAGTCGAAATAACAAAATTATGTGCGGAGCACTGTCTCAGGGCCTGTAATGGACGGCTTCCGTCTGATAGTCTGAAAAGACCAACCTTTAGTAGAAATAACTACAAAAGCAATTTAGATTTTGTGATTGTTTCTATTCCTATTTGGTCGAGTATTCTAGACCTCGAGGTAAAGGACAGGCTAGAAAGTGACCACTTTCCTTTGAGCCTTTTAATAGAAGATTCTTTCTTTCAGGGAGTAATCCGTCCGATATCAGCAGAGGCAAACAATGGAGATAACGTTGAGTTACACATCAGCAATAATAGATGAGCACTCAAATGGTCACTTATACTGGACCATGGTGAGATTCTCGCTGACATATATACACTTTTTGCAGGGACCTTTGGTTCATACATAGGTTCCATGGTAGACAAGGAAAATCCTACTCATTTTATGTCACTCCACAAATTTTTTTTTAAAGATCTAAAGATGTTAGTTACTAAAATGCCCAAGAAAAACCAACAAAAGTTACAGAATCTGGCCCATAGTAAACCTTGGTATGATAGAATCTGTAGGGAATCTAAAAGGGCGCTTTTATCAGCCATCACATCTAAGACACTATCTGATATAAAATTAGCAAGGAATAATTACAAGTTAGTTCAAAAGGCTTCAAAAAAAGCCTGGGAGGAAGAAAAATGGGCAGACATGCTGTTAGCTGTTAAAACAAATGACAGTGTAGGTTTCTGGAGGTTGGTAGCCAATGGGAACCATGTAGGGAGAGTGGTCAAGGACGTCTACTTGGACGAACTAACATGGGTTAACCACTTTACTAACCTCTATAAAAAGTATGATGATGCCCAATTCGATGTGGATGTCCCATGCTTTGAACACCCCACTGATTGCCTGGACTTTACACTAGGCGAAACCGAGTTGGCAATTAACCTAGTAAAGTCAGGTAAAGCTCCAGGCTTAGATAAGATTCCTGGGGATTTAAACAAACATGATTTAAAAGTATGGGCACATATATAAACTACCTGTGTAATAGGTTATCCCTTAGCTTAGATTTCCCCGAAAGTTGGAGGGGAGCTGAAATTGTTTTAATTTTTAAAAAAGGGGATCGGATGGACCCTTCTAATTACTGGCCAATCAGCCTGATGGACATTCTCCAGAAAATCTACTCACGACATATCTTAACTCGTGTCAGTGATTGGATGGAGGAGAACGCAATCTTAACCAAATTCCAGGCTGGTTTCCGATGTAAAGTAAGCACAATAGACCAGATATTCAGATTCTGTTGCCTTTATTGGAAATATGTACATATCAAAAAGGGACATTTATACGTTGCTTTCTTCGATTTGAGAGCAGCGTTTGATTTAGTGCCACGCAATCTTTTATGGAAAACATTGAGTGTAGTAGGGCTGCCAAATAGTCTATTGGTTCAGATAAAAGAGCTGCACGAAGGGAACTTTGCGAAAATCCGATGGGGCCCAAGTGGGGAACTGACCCAAAAAATTCCCATTGAGCGTGGTGTTCGCCAAGGCTGCGTATTGGCCCCTACACTTTTTTCCCTTTTCGTGAATGACATCCCTGCACATCTAGAGGGATGTACAAAAGATTCACCAAAACTGAATGGAGAAAGGGTAACATCATTATTATTTGCAGATGACACTATTTTGATTTCACAAACCAAGAAAGGTCTCCAGGCACTACTTAATTCTTTTAGTGAATACTGTAGTAAGAAAGGACTGGAAATACATGGGAAAAAGACCAAATGCATGGCCCTCAATCCACCAAAAACAAATAAAGGCTGTTTAACACTGAATGGTGTCAAACTAGAATCGGTCTCACATTTCTCATACTCGGGGGTTACTTTAGACTCCAACTTTTCCTGGAGAGCCCAAATGGAAAAAAGTAAGCTGGCATTCACTCAGAATGTAAAGCCAATTCTTAGGAAACAAAGTTTGAGTACTAGTAAAGCTGTGTCCCCGGTAGTTGAGCTCTTTAAATTCAAGGTTCAACCAGCAGCTTTATATGGTGCAGAAATTTGGGGACCAGGGTCAAAGGATACTTTTTGCGTTTTAGACAATAATTTTATGAGAAGTCTGGTAAGGGTCCCAAGAGGCACTCCTTTAGTGCCCCTTCAACTTGATTTAAATGTCAAAAGAACCGACCATTACACTACAATTCGTCCACTGATGTTATGGGTTAGACTGTGGCGGGTGCCTGAATTGTATGACTACAGAGATGGTCTCAAAAGAAATCATGGGGTTGGATAATTCAAAAACCATCCCATGGCTAAAACATGTTAAAACTTGGCTTACCAAAATAGGTCTAAAACATTTTTGGGAGAACCCAGAACATCTACCGTCTAACCCAAAATGAATTCTAAAAAGGGCCTTTTGGAGTTTTATGGTTAATATGGCAACAAATGCTTCGGATGCTGGAACTTTAGTAACAAACTTTCTCAGTTTCAAGGATGAGCCACTATTTGAGACTTTTCTTGATGAGATAGAGCCCCCACTTGCCAAAACCCTATTTTTAAAATTAAGATATGGGAATCTTCTGATCAAAACAACTTTGGCACGTTGGTCAAGGAGGCCTAATGTTCCACCCTTAGTGGCAGATGAAACTTGCTCTATGTGTGATTGTAGCCAGATTGAAAATGAGTTTCACATCTTCTTTTTCTGCCCCGCCTATGCATTGGCCAGAAGAAGATGGATTAAACCATTATGCTTACTGTTAGGACTGAGATCATGCAATCAGGCCCTGAGAATACTTAAAACAAACACAACCCAAACAATAATATTTAGTGTTAGTCGATTCTTACACTCAATTTTTTTCCAAAGGAAAAAAGGGGCAACAGTTATAAATGAAGTATATCCTTAAGAATAGAATCAGAATATGCCCTAGTAATTACAGGGGGATCTTTGGTACTTTACAAACGGTTGTGCTTTGATGTATTTGTATTAAGAAATGTATTTTTATCGATGTATTTAAATTTTCTAGACAATATGTTTATTTAAATGTAATGAATTGTGTTGTGACTCTTTTATGGCATTCATGCCGAAATAAAGAAATTTAAGAGAGTTGAGATTGTTACAAGCACCATAAGCAAACACACACCATCCGAAATAATCATCAGTGCTCTGAATTCCAGAAAAGCTTCAATTTTAAACACAATCTCACTCTACATGAGCAAACGGACACAGGGAAAAGTGAATGACAGAAAGTCCTCTCTAACCATGAGAGACTCCATTTTGGGGACTGCCAGAAAAGATTCATTCAAAAAAGGTATCTCATTCTTCATCAGAGACTCCACAGTGGGGGAAAACGTTTTCATTGCTCCAAATGCCAGAAAAGCTTCTATCTGAAAGCCATTCTTATGTAACATGGGAGAATTCACACTGGGGATAATCCTTATGAGTCCTCGAAATACAAGTAAACTTGTAGTTACAAATTACTTCTCACTTGTCATGAACAAACTCACACAGGGAAAAAGCCTGATGGATGTTCTGAATGTCAGATACGGTTTAGTTTTGAACACAGTCTCATTCCACGTGAGAGAATTTACTCTGGACTAAAGCCTTATTCATACTCTGAATGCCAGAAAAGTTTCAGTCAGAAAGTCAGTCTCACTAAAAATGTATCCACACCAGGTGAATAGGAACCCGGATCCTGAGTTGCAGAACAGCTTTTAACGCAACCTCACTTTACAGAAAGAGCGAAAATTGTAATTGCAATAGGATTAATCCAAAAAATCTTGCAGGATAACTTAGGCTGTCCCGATGCAACCTCTGGAGATATATCAGGGTTTGAAAAAATCAACTAAGTGCCACAAAATCCGTAATTTAAGTATCGGAAAGTTACAATACTCTGAAGGTCTCTACTCGACTCGGAAATGTTAGTGCTTGAAAAAAATCAACTAATTGCCACAAAATTCACAATATGAATGTATTAAATGTTTTTAACCACAACGGTTTCTACTCACCCTCGTTTGTTAACATGACTAAAATATATATTTTGGGTGCAGTGTTTTGTACACTTGTTAACATTATTGAATATAAAATTGTCATCATAAGATACAACAGCAGTCAATCAATCAATCAAATATTTGTAGAGCGCGCTAATCACCCGTGAGGGTCTCAAGGCGCTGAGGGGGTGGGGGTGCAGCTACTGCTCGAACATCCAGGTCTTGAGGAGTCTCTTAAAGGTCAGCAGGTCCTGGGTCTGTCGCACCTGTATGGGGAGGGTTTTCCACGTCTTGGCCGAGAGGTAGGAGAAGGATCTGCCACCGGTGGAGGACCTGTGAATGCGTGGGACGGCAGCCATGGTGAGGTCGGCAGAGCGCAGCTGGCGATTCGGTGTGTAGAATTTGAGACGCTTGGTGAGGTATGCTGGTCCGGTGTTGTGGAGTACTTTGTGAGCGTGAGTGAGGAGCTTGAAGGTGATCCTCTTGTTGACGGGGAGCCAGTGCAGGTCTCTGAGGTGGGCAGTGATGTAGTTGTGGCGGGGTATGTTGAGTATGAGTTGTGCGGAGGTGTTCTGTATGTGTTGGAGTCTCTTCTGGAGTTTGGCCGTGGTTCCCGCGTAGAGGGCGTTGCCGTAGTCCGGTCTGCTGCTGACCAGGGCCTGGGTCACCGTCCTCCTAGTTTCGGTTGGGATCCATCTGTAGATCTTGCGGAGCATGCGAAAAGTGTTGAAGCAGGAGGAGGAGACGGCGTTGATTTGCAGGGACATTGAGAGCGATAAGTCCAGGATGACTCCCAGCTTGCGTGCGTGGTCGGTGGGTTTGAGTGTGGGTGCGGGTGCGGTTCCCACTGCGGCTGGCCACCAAGAGTCGTCCCAGGCAGAGGGGGTGAATCCAAGAATGAGGACTTCTGTCTTGTCCGAGTTAAGTTTCAGGCGGTTGGCCTGCTTCTAGGTGACGACTGCCTTCATTTCTTCGTGGAGGTTGGTTTTGGAGGTGGCAGGGTTATTGGTGAGAGAGAGGATCAGTTGAGTGTCGTCGGCGTAGGAGACAATGTTGAGGTGCGAGCGGACGATGTTGGCAAGTGGAGCCATGTAGACGTTGAAGAGGGTGAGGCTGAGGGATGATCCTTGGGTACGCCGCAGATGATATTGGTTGCTTCGGAGAAGAAGGGCGGGAGGCGGACCCTCTGGGTTCTGTTGGTGAGGAAGGTCATCCAGTCCAGGGTTTTGTTGCGTAGTCCGGCGTCGCTAAGGGTGTGGTGGCAGACGGTGTCGAAGGTGGCCGAGAGGTCCAGGAGGATGAGGGATGCGGTTTCGCTGTTGTCCAGTATGGTCCTGATGTCTGTGGCAGCGATAAGGGCGGTTTCGGTGATGTGGTTGCTGCGGAAGCCGGATTGGGGCTGGTCCAGGATGTTTTTCTCCTCGAAGAAATGGTTCAGTTGCTTGTTGACGATCTTTTGATGACTTTCGCCGGGAACGGGAGGAGGGAGATGAGCCGGAAGTTCATAAGGTCCTTTGGGTCCACTCTGGGGTTCTTGAGTAGGGCGTTGATCTTGGCGTGCTTCCTGCTTTCGGGGAAGGTGGCGGTCTCGAAGGAGCTGTTGATGATAATCCGAAGTTGGGGGGCGATGATGCGGCCTGCTTTTTTGAAGATGTGGAGAGGGCAGGGGTCGGAGTGGATGGTGTTCATGATCTTGATGGTATCCTTGTCGTTGACGTGGGTCCAGGAGAGCAGGTGGTTGGTGAGGCTGGGGGGGCGTTCATTCTGCAGTTTTGGCGGCTGTTGGGGAGGTCTGGGTATTGAAGCTGTCGTGGATGTCTGCGATCTTGCGGTGAAAGAAGGTGGCTAAGGAGTCGCAGAGGTCTTGCGATGGCGGGATGTCATTGGAGTTGGAGCTGGGGTTGGAGAGCTCCTTCACGATGTTGAAGAGCTCTTTGCTGTTGTGTGCCTTGTTGTCGATGCGTTCCTTAAAGGCGGTCTTTTTCGTGGCTCGGATGAGTTGGTGGTGCTTGCGGATGGTGTTCTTAAGGGCTGTGTGGTTTTCCACTGTCTTTTCGTGGTCCCATCTTTTCTTGAGTCTTCGGCAAGTCCGCTTAGTTTTCTGGAGGTCGGTGGTGAACCAGCTGGCCTTTTGGCGGTGCATCTGTTGGAGGGTTTTTTGATCAGGGTGAGAGTGTTGGCGCAGTCGTCGATCCATTTCCTGAGGTTGCTGGCGACTGTATCTGTGTCCGTGGTGTTTGTCGATGGGTCCCGAGCGAGGTTGGTGATGAGCTGGTTTTCTGTGACCTTGTTCCAGCTGCGGTAGGGGATCCTTGGCTGGTGGTGGTGCATGGCGGGTTTCTTGAAGGTGTAGTGGATGCAGCGGCGGTCGGTCCAGTGGAGTTCGGTGGTGTGGCTGAAGGTGATGTGGTTGCTGGCTGAGAGGATGGGGTCGAGGGTGTGACCGGCGGTGTGGGTGGGGGTCGTGACGAGCTGTTTGAGTCCAAGGTTGGCGAGGTTCTCAAGCAGAGCGGAGGAGTTGCTGTCGTTGGCGTTCTCGAGGTGGAAGTTCAGGTCACCGAAGAGGATGTAGTCTGCGGACGCGAGGGCGTGCGTGCTGACTATGTCGGAGATGGTGTCGATGAACTGTGGCCGGGGTCTGTAGACGAGTGTTCCTCTGAGGGTGGTGTTGGGGTCGGTGTGGATCTGAAAGTGTAGGTGTTCCAAGGCGCTGGAGCTGTCTGTCGTGCAAGTAGAGACTCTGAGGGTTCTTCTGTAGACGATGGTGATTCAAACAAATTACGCTTGATAACGCTCTTTCTGGTGAGTCAAGTCAAATTAAAGTCAAGTTAAAATTTGTATAGCGCACTACTCACCCAGAGGGTCTTAAGGTGCTTGAGGGAGGGGGTTTGCTATTTATCAAACAGCCATGTTTTGAGTTGTTTTCTGAAGGAGAGGTGGTTCTGTGTAGGCGGAGGTGGGTGGGGAAAGAATTCCAGGTTTTGGCTGCTAAGTAGGAGAATGATCTTCCTCCCATGGTGGCTCTTCAGATGCGTGGGATCGTGGCGAGGGCTTGATTGGACGATCCTAGATGGCGGGTGGGGGTGTAGAAGGTCAGGCGCGTGTTGAGGTAACTGGGTCCTAGGTCGTAGAGGGCCTTGTGTGCGTGGGTGAGGAGACGGAACTTGATTCTCTTGTTGACGGGGAGCCAGTGAAGGTCTCTCAGGTGACCGGAAATGTGGTTGTGGCGTGGTATGTCCAGGATGAGTCGGGCGGAGGCATTCTGAATGCGTTGGAGTTTTTTCTGTAATTCGGCTGTGGTTCCGGCGTAGAGGGTGTTTCCGTAGTCCAGTCGGCTTGTGACAAGTGCTTGGGTGACCGTCTTTCTTGTTTCGGTGGGGATCCATCGGAAGATCTTTCGGAGCATGCGTAGGATGTTAAAGCAAGATGACGAGACGGCGTTGACTTGTCTGGTCATTGAGAGGGAGGAGTCTAGAATGAATCCTAGGTTGCGAGCATGGTCCATAGGTTTGGGCGCGCTGCCTAGGGCCGGTGGCCACCATGAGTCGTCCCATGCAGAGGGGATGATCCAAGGATGAGGACTCCCGTCTTGTCTGAATTCAGTTTTAGGCGGCTGTTCTTCATCCACTCGGCTACGTCTTTCATCCCTTCGTGTAGGTTGGTTTTGGCGGTGTTTGGGTCTTTGGTGAGGGAGAGGATCAGCTGTGTGTTGTCAGCGTAGGAGATGATGTTAAGGTTGTGCTGGCGTGCGATGGAAGCGAGGGGGCTCATGTAGACGTTGAATAGGGTGGGGCTGAGTGATGATCCTTGTGTTACTCCACAGATGACTTCATTGGCCTCTGACCTGAAGGGGGTGAGGCGGACTCTCTGGGTTCTTCCGGCGAGGAATGACATGATCCAGTCCAATGCTTTTTCTTGTATCCCGACGTTGCTGAGGCGTTGTACTAGGGTGCTATGGCAGACCGTGTCAAACGCTGCGGAGAGGTCCAGGAGGATGAGGGCAGATGTTTCCCCGTTGTCGAGTAGTGTTCGGATGTCGTCTGTGGCTGCGATGAGGGCGGTCTCGGTGCTGTGTTTTGCTCGGAAGCCGGATTGTGTGGGGTCGAGGGAGCCGTTAGACTCGAGGAAGGCGGCGAGCTGGTTGTTGACAGTCTTCTCTATGACTTTGGCAGGGAATGGGAGGAGCGAGATGGGGCGGTAGTTCTTAAGTTCGGTGGGGTCTGCTGTAGGTTTCTTCAGGAGGGCACTGAGTTCGGCATGTTTCCAGCTTTCCGGGAAGGTAGCAGTGTTGAAGGAGCAGTTGATGATGTCCCGGAGTTGGGGTGCGATGACAGAGTCGGCCTTGTTGAAGATGTGGTGGGGGCATGGATCGGTTGGTGATCCGGAGTGGATGGAATTCATCAAGCGGATGGTGTCTTCGGTGTTGATCGGGGTCCAGGCGCAAAGGGTGGTGGGCTTCAGTTCGGTGGTGAGGGGAGTGGATTGTTCGCCGAAGCTGTTATGTATGTCAGCGATTTTGCTGTGGAAGAACGATGCTAGAGAGTCGCAGAGTTCTTGAGAGGGGGTGATGTCGTTGGTGCAGCCGCTGGGGTTGATAAGCTCCTTGACGATGCTGAAGAGTTCCTTGCTGTTGTGGGCGTTGTTGTCGAGTCGATCCTTGAATGCTGATTTCTTGGTGGATCGGATCAGCTGGTGGTGTTTGCGGGTGGCGTCCTTGAGGGCGGTCATGTTCTGTCGTTGGGTTTTTTCGCAAGGCTTTCTCGAGGGTGCGGCAGTTTTTTTGGGAGTTTTTGAGGTCGTCATTGAACCAGGTGGCTTTTTTGTTTCCTGGCTTGTTGTGGTGTTTTTCACGGGTGCTAATTCGTCAGCGCAGCGGGTGATCCATTGTGCGAGATTGATGGCTGCAAGGTTTGGGTCCGATGATCTGGTGGGAGGGATTTGGTTTAGCGCTGTGGTGAGCTGGTAGGTGGTAATTTTGTTTCAGTTTCTGCGGGGGACTTGTTGTGGGTGGTGGTGTGTCGTGGTTTTTTCTGAAGTTGAAGTGGACGCAGCTGTGGTCCGTCCAGTGGAGTCCTGTGGCGTGATTGAAAGAGATGTGCTTGCTGGAGGAGAAGATTGCGTCGAGCGTGTGTCCGGCGTAATGGGTGGAGGTGTTTACCAGTTGTTTGAGTCCGAGATTGGCTAGGTTGTCCAGAAGGGTGGTGGTGTTGCTATCGTTGTTCTTTTCCATTTGGAAGTTGAGGTCCCCTAGGAGAATGTAGTCCTCGGAGGAGAGGGCGTGTGGGCTGATAGTCAGCGATGTCGGGCGCTGATGAGGCGTTCATCCAGGTTTCCGTGAGAAAGGCGACGTCCGGAGTCGTGGTGTCAAGTAGGTTCCATAGTTCAATGGCGTGTCTGTGGACCGAGCGGGTGTTGAGCAGGATGCACTTCAGGTGGTTGTTGTTTGGGCTCTGTTTGGTGTTTGTGGTTGCAGTGTGGGTCCTGATGCATCAGAACTTGCAGGATTGGCAGGTGACGGGTCCATGGGCGCGTCCTGGGGCAGCTTGGTGGCAGTCTGGGAGTCGGCCGGTGTTGAATGCAGTGAGGGTTGCGGCGTCGTACGTAAGGCGGGTGGAGTGGTTTTTGCGGGGGCCAGGGGGTCTGGCTCTGGGCGCGGTCCAGGTGCGGACGGGCGTAGACGGGCTTACCTTTGGCGTGCAATGGGGCGCAATGGGGCGCGCCCGCTGCGCATGAACGCTGCGCGTTTGCAATCCTGACATAAGTGGACAGTGGAGGGGGGCGGAGCGAGGGAGGAGCAGCTGGGAGGCGGGAGCGGGGTGGCGAGTGGGGAGGGGATCTGTTCTGGATGCTGTATGGAGCGGGGGTGGGGCCGCGGGGGAGCAGCGGCAGGGAGCAGGGAGGGGAGACGGGCTAGGACAACAACAACAATGGCACCAAACTACAACAGAGCAATGCGGGGCGAGATCGGCCTGGCACAGTTATTATTTCACAGTCTGGCACAGTTATAAGTTAAAGGCAGCAAAGAAAACTAAATCCAGCAGCAGATACGATACCACGACCAAGCAGGGCGAGATACGATCTGTCTCCGGATGCAGGCGAGATCAGGGGCAAGTCTGGCACAGCGAGTTATAAGTTAAAGGCAGCAAAGAAAACTAAATCCAGCAGCAGATACGATACCACGACCAAGCAGGGCGAGATACGATCTGTCTCCGGATGCAGGCGAGATCAGGGGCAAGTCTGGCACAGCGAGTTATAAGTTAAAGGCAGCAAAGAAAACTAAATCCAGCAGCAGATACGATACTACGACCAAGCAGGGCGAGATACGATCTGTCTCCGGATGCAGGCGAGATCAGGGGCAAGTCTGGCACAGCGAGTAGAAGCGATGCAGGACGGCCAAGGAGCGGGTGGAGCGACCGTCTCTGACCAGGTCAGGGCGGTCTCCTTTACCTGCAGATTCCTCACCTGGTGAATATTCCCCAGGAGCCAGACAGAATCCTGAAAGCTGAAAGCAGTATTGCTGCACCTTCGTAGATGACTTTGTGCAGCTCAGTGTCGATGTCCTTCTGCTCCAAAAATGTGACGATCGGAGCTGCATATAAGCACTACCCATGAGAATAAACACTGGGGTCCGAGGGTTTGATTATATCACTGGCCTATATCACATATGCAGGCCCTGGGCAGATGTTAATTCACCATTTGTATCATGAGTAGAATTCAGACAAGGCCTTTTCCTTTCTAATAACTCAAATTGTATTCTCAGCAGCAAGTGTATATATACATTTGTGAGTGATGACAGTGTGGTGCTCACAGTGAAAGTGTTATGATAGAACAATCTGATCCACATATACACAGAAACAGGGCTGAATATTACTTTTGTACAATACAAGTTAAGCAAAGCTTATTCTTAGAAGACCTAGTTCATGTAAAACAGTCCCTGTATAGTTGATGTTTCAACCATTCCAGTTAATCAGTTAATTATCATGGTCTCATCAGTACAGTAGATTGCCACCGCTCCCGTATACCTCTCAAACTGTATTCATTACTCCTCAGTAAGGGATCTTCTGTTTCACAGTCCAGCATTCCCAGGAGGAAGTCAAATTCAACGAAGCAGTTCCAGCGCCCCGTTCGCTTGACCAAACACCTAAAGCCATTGAATCTTCTGCTTGCTGTCAAACAAGTTACAGTCTGATACGTCCTGATGAGCTCCTCATAATTGACTATGTTGGCCGGGTGAAGCTGCACCAGCCCTCCAATGATTGTGGGCAGGAATGCCATGAGCACCAAGCAAAATGTTTCAACTCCCAACAAATGTATGTGGAGTCAGGCTTCTGCCTGTGACAAGGGTCCTATAATCTGCACCTCTCCTGTATGGCCTTCCCAACCCAGAAGTGATGCATCAGCCACCACTGTTAAATCTGGGTGGAGTAAGGAGAGGAGTCTGTCGCTGGCACAATCTCAGTTGCTGGGCAAAAAGTTAGATTCTGAATCCAACAGGGTGACTCTGTGTCAGGAAGGACACAATAAAGAGGTTTTGCGGCTGCGCCCGCTGTAGCAGGAGGTGACTCAGTGGCGTATTGTCCCTCATGTCGTGAACATTGTCTTTGTGCGCCATGTCCATGAAAGAACTAGGATGCCTGTTGGGTTTGCAGTGGGATCTGGCATTAGCAGAGTTGAAAAACAAAACTGTAGCCACTGAGGGGAGGACATTTTTGATGAAATTGCTTGGCGGAGGCAAACAGGTCCAAGAAATGTTCTGTGGCTCTGCTTTCTTTAAATCTGTCTAGGGCTTAGTCCTCTTTCTTGTTTAAAAGACACAGCCATTGAACAGCAGGTCCATTAAAGATGCTTAGATGTGTTCAGAGAATCCTATATACCTAATCCAGTTGATGCACTGAAGTGCCACACTCGTGCCTATCGCCTTACCCAAGCAGTCAACCATGTCCAAGCTACAACAAATTACAAACTTTGCAGCAACACGTCCATCTTGAATAGCTTTTATTAGGGTCACCGGCAGAGTTTGGGCCAATGTGGCCCACAGGGCATGATTATATTAGGAAGCATAGTCATTCAGACACTCTATGATTTGGTGATGTACTTAAAAAATCTCAAAATTACCAGTTTTTTAACAAGCCTGCACTTTCTACAAAAATGCCTGTGAATGCAACCTCCTCCTTGTATTGGTCAAGCGCTCAACACTGGGCCAATAAAAGGAGGGGTCTCAGCAGCAGGCAGGTGAGGTGTTCTTTGTTTACTTACTCCTCACCTGCCTGCCTGCTGTTTTGTATTCTTTTGGCGGGCAGCAGACACCACCACCTGCCGCCGGACTGGTGGACCTTCCTGGCTGCACCCTGGACTCTTCTGTAGGTGGAGGGGAGAAAAGACTGCACGTCTGAAACCGGGGCAGCGAAAAGATGATCACTTAGGTTTTCCCGGCCTGATACAGCAATGCGCATCTGTATCCTGCAACATGACTGTGCTTCCATTTCCTCGTCCGGGGCCTTAGGTGACCTGGGTGTGAAAATAGAAGGGAGCATGGGCCTAATCAAGGGGGGGCAAATAAAATCAAAATCGGTCCCACCTGGCCTATGGTGGTAAAAACAACTATAGTGCCCAGAGGGCAGCTCTCGGGGCCAGTAAATTAATGCAGGGGTCTGCTTCCGACAAGCACACGGCAGGCACAGGGGGCTAATAATTTTTTGAATGAGCCAACTGCTCATGGGGAACGAGGCTGGCCCATATGGGCGATATTTTACTGAAGGTTGGGCCTACCCAAAGTTTCAGTGCTCCCACCACCCTTCAAAAAAGCCAGGTTGAGTCACTGGCATGAGGCTTTTTGGTGGCTCCCGCACACCCCTTTTTGTAGAGTGTTTTAGGATAGAATCTGGTGGTTGAGGAGCTCCTGGGCTGTCTGGTAACTACAATACACACATTCTGCTGCAAGGCTCCGGTCACTTCTGTACACTTCTGGGGAGATAGTGCTTATGTTAAAACTCAGAACCTTGTGGGCTGCAGTCATATTTTTGAAGTCCGACTTGCGAAGGGAGGAAGTAACATGGGTTGCCTCCCCCCCACAGTTGGCATCATGTCTGTCCTATCTATCTTAAACAATACTTCAAAGTATAAAAATGGGTCTCCTTTCCAGTAGTAGCCCAGCAGAAACTTGCCAATTTGCATTGGAGTTCTGTATTTTATTGTGTTTCCAAATATATAATTTTGGTTTTTTTAAGTGAGTACAATTTATAACAGTTTTCCAAAAACCATCCAAATAATAAAGTTTTTTGAAGGTGGGGGGAGTTGATTGTGATTTTGAGCCCTTGCATTCATGCTTCATCCTTTTTACATCTTGAGTTCTTATGCACGCACGGCATTCCTGTTTAAACTGTATCCTTTTTTTTGGTGTTTTTAAAACCCTTTTTCAAGAACCAGAATTGACGAGGTTTCCCTTCTCCATTGAGCTGTTTTAACCCTGCATTTGTGGATCTGTTGCAAACTGTTCCATATTTTACATTCTTTGACGCCACCAGAGTTGCATAGTGCTTGTTTCAGTATTTATTTCCCGTTTTTGTTGAGGTTAATTTTGTTAAGAAGTCAGAGTTCTTTAGACACTTCTACTCTGACATTTTTCTAATCACGTTGAGTTACCGTACAACAGACTTTGTATTTGAAATTCATCTTCTGCTGAGGCATTGTCACCTGATCTGATTCAGTTTTTTTCCCTGACTATCAACCGACTTGTATGCTAATGTATTTAAGCTTGGCTTGTCCTAATTTGCTTCAAAAGGTTTTGGGTTTCCCTTTCTTTGTAGGTGGTTGTTGATCTTGCCATTTTTTCCTTTCTAAGCGTTCATGCAACATTCATTTGAAAAAATGTAAAGTTTCCATTGTGATTTCATTTCTGTTGCTTATTATGTTTTTTTTTGTTGCACATAATTTAGAGCAGACCTGGTTGCTTTTTTTAAAATAAGTTTTGTCATACATTTCTTTATGTTGTTGTTTTTTTCTGATTGCATTCTTTCTTTCTTTGAGTATGCGAAGTAAGAATATATTTACTAGATAGTCCAGTGACACCCTCATACATTCCTTACCCCTCTGCGCCCACAGACTATGCAAACTTGCCTCGAGGGATCAAAAAACATGTGTGCATCTAACTGCAGTGGAAGTCTGCCGTCCTGTACGTATTTTAACTCGACAATTAACCTTAATTTTCTGGCTTCTATGAAAAAATGGTGTAAATTGGTGGTGCTTAGATTTTAAAAACAGCTCTTGAGCCTGCCAGCTACTGGGCAATATGAAGGAATGTAAAGCCCTACACTAGTTCATCTTTGAAATTTTATTTTAGTACATCAGCTATATCACAAAAATGTTAAGTTTTATATAATACATCATGGGGGAGAAAGTTTTGTGTCTCATGTTTTACAGAATGAAAATGGTCATCTCTGGCTTTACCGCAGTGTTAAAAAAATCATTAATGTCCGATCAATGGCAAATATTATTTTAAGCAAAAGCAGCACTTTTTTGGGAAATGAGATACAGAAATAACTAAGAATGTAGTCGCTCATTACACTTGTCTTCCTAATATACACGTTTTTGACTACAGGAGGGGACGAGCAAATTTTCATTTTCAAATCAGTGCGCTGCTAGTTGTTGTGGTGGCCCTCATATTGAGTGAATGTCATGGTATCCTCTGTTGTATTCTCTGTGGGAAGCTCTTGGAGTGTGGTAAGAGGTTGTAAAAATAAAAATGTACTTCCGTCAACTTCTCATGTTCAAGCGTAAATGGACACGGCCTGCAGTTGTGCTCTGTGCAAGCAAATATTTGTATTTCAAGCAAAAGTTCTTGCAGCTTTTTTAATGTTCTCATTTTACATTGCTTGTTAAACATTATGTACCTTTCATATACTGTGTGCACTGTTTTTACTGATGCTTCCAGAAATCTCATGAGTTTCCATAATACATAATTTACACAATAACACCTGTTTACATCCATTGTAAGCATATTTGAGTTTTTAATTGAGTTAATAACTCAGCTGAGACAGAGAATTGATGCTATTCATTTTGTGGTCTAGTTGCCACAGAGTGCTCAGGTGAACCTCAGGTAGTATAACTGTTTCAGTCATTTGCCAGCTAAAATCCAAAATGAACGATTAATGTCACTTTCTAAAGTCAACGTACTGGGGGTTATATAATAAACAACTTGCCACCAATAAGAAATAACTTAATTTCTTTTAGCTTTTTGTTTTTCAAAAATATTGATATCTGACACTTTTATCTTTGTTTAAAAAATAGTTTGGTAAGCTCAAATTTAAAGAATTCTGTATTGTGACCTTGTGATAAAAGAAAGAAATATATTATCGGACAAAGGATAGTACAGATTTGCTAGATATTTTTAGACAACTGTATGCAATTGTGAAACTCTGTTGAACAAATAGTTTGAGTTTGATTTGGACATGCATGTTAAAGAGCTAAATAAAGCCAATAAAAACATTTATTTTAACTCCATGTATGCAACTCCACATGGAAAAAAGTTTTCTTTTTGCAACTGAACATGCTGTTGTTACACCGTGTTTGCTCATCTCAATTTGAGGACTTTCATTTTCCATTGCATTTTGTTTCAAAGAGTTTTCATGTTATTTTCTTTAATTGCAAGTTCTTTAGAGCAAACATTAGTGCATTTTGAAATCGCCATTTCCCTTAATTTTCTAATGTTTTTGTGCAACAATTGCGATGCTTTTTTCCCTTCTTTGGACCATGTCAAATAACAGAAAATATATTTGCATACCAGTCCAGTGACTGCACCACACCCCACACAGGACAACTCAAACTTGCCTCGTACTGTAAAGGACTTCTACCTTCCTGTATGTTTTTAAACTCCATGTGTGTAACTTTGCTTGAGAAGGTTTCAGATTTATATTTCTTTGCAACTGGCCATGCTGTTTTCAAACTGTCTTTGCTCAACGTCATTTGAAGACTTTTGATTCCCATTGGGGCTTTGTTTCATAGAGTTTTTATTCATTCAGGACTCTAAATTCCACAGCAGATTTAGATTTAAACAGAGTTTACTCTACATGCAAGAACCCACTTACCAGAACAAGTTGTGCCCAGAACTGGCGGTGGCCCCATGTCTGGTCGAAGTGGTGTCCATAGTAACTCCAAGAAATTCTTAGCAATGACCACAGACAAGTAGGGAAATGAAGTTTGATGGAAGGTCATTTTAAAGTACACATCTCAAAATTATGAAAAGATGAGCACATACTTGTTCAAGCGGTTAAAACAGTATGCAGTCGTCAGTGCCTATATTAGAAGACAAGATCCTTCAGTACAAGACCAATACCATGTCTTTGCAGATTGTCTATCTACACTGTCTCTTTCAACTACACTCCCTTCAGCGAGCATGCTATCTAATTACACCATTAGAAAAAACGACAGTCTTAAATGCCTTCATATCTTCATATCTGGAGTATTGTAATTTCATTTACAGAGGAATACCAGTGCTACTTATCAACAAACTGCAGCGCATCCAAACTCCTGCTGCAAGGCTAGCAACTGGCATTCAATGTGTTTTCCCATTTCCCCAGTTTTGTCCAGATTGCATTGGCTGCCATTTAAGGAGAGAATTGTGTTTAAATCATTCTACTTGGTACAAAAAGTGGTTCGCTAACATTCCCCTCTCAGGCCTCTTTTCAAGTTGTCTTACCTTACCCATACTTTGGGGCCAGCTTTTTACCTGAAACATGTAATCCCTGAATTTGTACGCTAGACAATTGGTAACAGGGTCTTCTCAGTCACAGCTGCCCAAAACTGGACTATGCTCCTAGACCACTCACAATTAATCTAATCTAATGAGGGTCAGGGGGCGACTTTAGACCTGGCTCTTTCCTCGTATTTAATTTGGAAATTGAGTAGCAGCCTTACACATTGGTTTATGTTATATGTTAGTGCCATTATGCCTAGTGGGCTGATAGATACCCTTTACCCTTTATAAAACAAATATACATACATTAATATTAAAACAGCAGCAATAGGGGTCTGATGTATTAATAATAATTTGCAAACCAGCATGTGCAAGTTGCACACTGACTGGATTGCATACAGGTTAGCAATTTTCAGTGGGACCTTTATACAAAGAGCTCATATTTCAGGAGGTTGCAAAAGCACCTGCTAAATGGTGGGTAGGTAGGTTGCTTTTTGTGACTATCTAAGATTTGCTGAAAATACAGAGAAAGTGGCTTACTAGGGACAGCAGTACGGCATCTCTGCATTTACTTTGCCAAATTAATATTTTTTATTTTAGAGGCACCCCATATCCATTAAAAAGACAGAAGAAAAGTTTTCAGTTTTGGAAGACATCACATAACTTTGCGTTGGCCAACCAAACCAACTGTCTATTCTCTCCTTTCTCTAAGGCCATCAAGCATGGTTCCCAAAGAGGAAACTGCCCACATCAAGAGATTTGCTGAACAGATACCACCTCAACTCTTGTATCCGGATATGATCAATTCTTTGCAATCGCCATTGTGGTCAAATACCTGTGATGTGTCTTCACAGCTTGCAGTTAAGCAGGCGGTGCTTCTTCGGTAACCCTCCTAATTGCACTGTGCAACAAATTATTTACACCTTTTTGTGAGTTGGAAATCCTCGAAAAGCATTATTTGTGGTCACAAAATTCACACTCTTGACATTATGCTACTTTTTATTTGACTGTGTACGATGTTTAAGGTAAGCTCAATACATAATCATTTGTTATCACATGGACACTTTCTGGTGGCACTTCGCATGTTGAGCTGCCAATTTAAACGGGCATCTGTACAGCTGAACTGTGACTGGCATGTGGCTAAGGATATAGGGGCTAAATGTATCAAGCCTTTTTGTACTCGCAAACAGGCCGATTCGCAGAATCAGCCAGTTTACGAATGGAAAAAGCCCTTTTCCTATGAATGAAAAAGCTTAGGCATTCGCAATTTAGGTAATCGTTATTTTTTGTGATTACCCAAATTATGAATACAAAACAGAAATCGCAATTTGCAAATCCCTATTGCACATGTAAGAAGCCTTTCCTAAATGCGAACTGTGTATTTAGGACACGCTAATTACCGTCAACTTCTAGTTGATGGAACCGTGTGCGAATATTGAAAAATGCTAAATAAATGTATTTTTTAAAGTGCAATGTTGTGCACCCATGCCCGTAAGGCATGTGTCCCCTTTAGATGTGCACTATTTACATTTTGGGGATGCTTCAGGGGGCCTTAGGCCCCCGGGCACCCTTTGATTTCATTACAAGAAAGGAGGCTACATTATGCATAAACCTTTTAATGCGTCTCTAAGCAGCCGCATACATCATAGTTAAAAGGTTCCATAAAGAACATTCAGAACAAATAAAGGGCATGAGCCAACAAGGGACTGCCTCTTTTAAATGCGGCTCTGAGCAGATAAGTTGCCTTCCTTTGTTACCTTATCTTTTCTTTTACTGGTATTATTTGGTGGTTTGGGCTATTGTTCCCTCCCTCCTCTTTCCCATCTGCCTCCATACTGATTTCTTTATGGAAATCCCCTTTCCTTTCTTTCCTTTCTTTTGGCCTACCTTTGTGCCTAGATTCAATATTGGTTACAACGTTTATGATGTGTATTTTGCCTTTTTTCCTAACGGTTTCTTCCCTACAGCAGCACGTAAGTATTGTTGACTTATATCGTGTTATCCTTACCGACGTTATTTCTTACTTCTTAACGCCGATTTGGGGATACCCTCCATTCCGCACAGGTTATGCCCCTCGTTAGGCCGTTCGCTACTCCGCCTCATTTCAGACTGTTTTAGCGCCACAGAAAACCCCTCAATTCGGGTTTCTTCACCGTCTTTCGATCGCGCTCCAAGCGCGAGTGTGCAATGCTTGCTGTTAGAGGAAAGGACATCGGCGGCAACAGCGTTGCGTGAGTGCGTTGCTAAGGACCTTTCCTCTTCCCCTAGAGACGAGCATTTGTTAGTATTCCCGGCGCGAGATGCCGGTTGCCATGGATACCGAGGACTCAGCTGATCGCGAATGATTTCGAGTTCGTTACTCGACCTTCGTGATCAGCTGTGCATTGTTTAAACACAAGTCTCTCCTTTGAATCCTTAATTTGATTTATTTAGCCTCTTTTAAAAGCCTAATATATAAAAAAAAAAAAAAGCCCTTGATTAGTTTTGAGTTCTGCTGCTTCTGCCATTGGTTCATATTTTACCCCCTTTAGCATTCATTCATAAGTACTCATGTCTGAGTCTGATTCTGAGGGTGCTTCTGCCCCTACTGCCAATATTGAAAGTGTACATTTTAAAAAAGCATTAAATTATGAAATGCGATCCTGCATGCGTAATAGTTTGAAGGAGGTGATGTCTTCTAAAAGGTCTATCTCTTCTGATGAAGATGAGTTTAATGAGGGTCATATTGTTGCGGATCTGAAGGGTAAAAGATAAAAACATGGAACACTTGGCCCCTAAGAGCACTGTGGGAGGTCCTCGCGCCTCACAATATCTGGGAGGTCCTCGCACCTCAAATCATTTTGGTGTCCATCGCGGCACGACTTATCATGGTGTCCATCGCGGCACAAGATATCCTGGTGTCCTTAGCGGCACGCAAAATCTAAGTGCTCATGACCTTATGTTTGAGAATGAACTCAGAGATGATAATTCTTCAGACACGCACGACGAATAAGTCCTTGATTTAAATGATGACTACGATGAAGACCTTTTTAACCCTCCTGAACCGTCTCCTACTCTAAAAGATACCATTCTTGACCCTCTCGGAGAGGAAATGTTTTCTCCCCTCAACGTTAAACACCCTAGGAGTTCTGAATGGTGGCCTCACGAGCACGTGGCAAAATTCATTAACAAATGGCTTAGATTCCCTCTTGAGTGTAACACTTGCAATATTCTGCGGGCTGAGTGCTCAAGACCTTCCATTGATGAAGAAGTTTGCCAAACTCCGAATTTGGACCCTGAATTGATAAAATTCCTTTTTAAACTTGGACGGGATCCTCGCAAAGGCATGGGGAGATCCCTCAAGGGATGTCAGGACCGAGTCCTGGACGTCCTAGGTCCTTTTGCTAGAATTATCGACGCAGCGGAGGAGAGCCATCTCAATGGCACTCCCCTTAATACTGACCTAATCAGAGGCTGGAGTCAGAGGGTTTTAATCCTCCTTGGGAACGCCAATGCCAGCTTGAATGCTGAGAGACGTAGAGTTGTGCTAACCAAGATAAATCCTAAGCTTTCTGACATGGCTGACAAGGAGACCTCTCAGAGTCCTAAAGGGCTACTGTTTGGCGAAGATCTCATAAAAACTCTCTGCACGTACGTCTCTACCTTTACGGCTTTGGATAAAGCCCAACAGAACATGCGTAAGGTTTTTAATAACAACCTTTATGCTCGGGCCGGAAGAAGGGGCCTCTCTTCCGGCCGGTTTAACCAAAGGCCCTCCACAAGATCAAGAGGTTTCAGAAGAAGCTTTCAGCAATTCAACAACTCACAGTTCTTTCCCCAGAGAGGACGAGGCATGCGTTCAAGAGGATTTAGATCACGCAGTCAATCCTCGACCAACGTCACAATAAGTGAGTACTCTTACCCCTCCTTCCCCTCTTTCTTTCCCCTCAGAGGTGGTAGGGAGACTCAGGTTCTTTTTTCAGAACTGGAGAAAGATCACTCAGGATCCTTGGGTCTTGAACACGGTCAGAGGTTTCAAAATAGACTTCACAGAAATTCCCACTCAGTCCTTCCTTCCAAAAAATTTCCAGATCTCCTCAGAACAACAGAAAATAATAGAGGAAGAGATCTCTCCCATGCTCAAGAAAGGTGCGATCTTAGAAGTCTCCCTAGAGGAACTCAGGTTCATAAGCACCCTTTTACTCGTAGAGAAAAAAGACAAAGGATGGAGACCCGTTATAAACTTAAAACATCTCAACACATTTTTGGTGTACAGGCACTTCAAAATGGAAGGGATTCACCTTTTGAGGGATCTTCTTTTGGAAGGAGATTGGCTAGTAAAACTAGACCTTAAAGATGCCTACTTCACCATTCCTATGGCCGAAATACATCAACCCTTTCTCCAATTTCTTTGGAAAGATCGATTGTACCAGTTCAAAGCCCTTCCATTTGGTCTTTCTTCAGCCCCTTGGTGTTTTACCAAGGTTATGAGACCGATCGCCTCCTTTCTAAGAGAAAGAGGAATCTGTTTGATCATCTATCTAGACGACATTCTAATTATGTCTCAAGAACTTTCTCAAATTTCTCAAGATCTAAAAACGGTTAAGGACCTTCTAGAAAAATTAGGCTTCATCATCAACAAAGAGAAATCAGTCTTGATTGCTTCAAGATGGATGGAATTTTTAGGCTTCACTGTGGATACATCCAGATGTTTCCTACTTCTCCCCTCCAAAAGAATTACCAAGATCAAAAAAGAAATTCGTTGTGTCCTGAAACTAGAAGACTTTCCCCTCGGGGAACTCGCAAGACTTCTTGGTCTTCTTTCCTCCTCCAATATTCCCTGGACCTCTGAATTATCGAGCCCTCCAGAGAGTGAAAGCCAAAGCCTAAGATCCGGTCTTTGGTACGAGGATCACATCTCCCTAGACCTGGATGCCAGGTTGGACTGAACTGGTGGCTAGAAAACCTGGAAGCCTGGAACAGAAAAGCGATTTTCGGTGCGAAACCCGAATTCGTTTTGGAGTCAGATGCCAGCCTACATGGCTGGGCAGCCTGCCTTCTCGACCAGAATACCAGTGGAACCTGGTCTCTGGAGGAATCCTCTCAACACATAAATTACTTGGAACTCACAGCTGGTCTCTATGCTTTGATGAGTTTCAAACACTCCCTTCAAGGAAGATCGGTCGTCTTGAAGATGGACAACATGTCTTCAGTGGCCTATATAAATCGTCGAGGTGGCACCAAGTCTGCGGACCTTTCGAATCTGGCCAAATAACTTGCTCTAAAAGCAGAATACCTTCCAGGGAAGACCAACATCTCTGCAGACTAGAACTCGAGATTCCTCAAAGACCACAGTGACTGGAAACTCGACATTTCCATTTTCAACTGTCTGAAAAGGTTTGGGGACCCTTGGAAATAGATCTTTTCGCAAGCAGATTAACATTTCAACTGGAAAAATACTTCAGTTGGATGCCCCTTCGGGAGCTCTAGCCGTGAACGCCTTTCTCCAATCCTGGAAGGATCTAGGGGCTTATGCCTTTCCCCCCTTTTGCATGATCCGGAGAGTTTTACAGAAAGTGAGAATCGAACAATGCTCCCTTGTTCTAGTAACTCCCTTCTGGCCATCTGAGGCCTGGTTCCCAACGGCTCTGGAACTGGCTTGCGACACTCCCTTCCTAATCCCTTCCGTGGATCATCTCCTAACAGACGTAGATGGCGGAATTCATCCTCTAATCCAGACAGGGAGTTTGAACCTTCTTGCTTGGAGAGTGTCAGGAGATCAAACGAGATCTTAGGACTTTCGTCTACAGCTTCAGCTCTCCTCTCAGAATCATGGTCTCCTGGCACCCACTACAGATACAACAACATTTGGAGAACCTGGGTTCGTTGGTGCGTGGAAAGGAACCTGGATTCCCTTGAGGCACCTATTGTTGACGTAGTTAATTTCCTCTGTGAACAATTTGATAGAGGTCTTAGCTATAGATCCATCAATTGCTATAGATCCACCATATCTGCTGGTCATATTCTTGTGAATGGTAAAACAGTAGGTAAAAATGTTATCATTTGTAGAGTTATGAAGAGCATCCGCCTATGAAGACCCCCAAAACCAAAGTATGATTCCCTGTGGGATGTTAACTTAATTTTGGACCTTAGCACCAGTAGGCCTGATAACTCTTTCCTTAACAGAAAACTTCTCTCTATCAAACTCGCCAATCTTCTATGTCTTATTTCCTGTCGAAGAGTCTCCGATGTTAAAGCCTTAGACATTTCTAATAGGTCCTACAACATGTTTGGCGTGAAATGTGAGATTTTTTGAAGAACTAAGACTATGTCCGATTCTATCTTCTATCCCCGCTTTGACTCCTGTCCTAAACTTTGTGTTATTGATTGTTTAAGGAAGTATGATCACAGAATGTCTCTTCTTCGTCCCCCTGATGTCAATCAGTTACTTATTTCCTTTTTTAGACCTCATAAGGCTATTTCCTTTACTTCCATTGCTAGGTGGGTTAAAACAGCTATGAGCTTAGCAGGTATTAATTTACGTAAGTTTCAGGCTCACTCTCTTAGAGGTGCTATGGCCAGCAAATCGCTCTGGTCTGGTGGTAAGCTAGATGATATTCTTAAAGCTGCTGATTGGTCAAATGCTAGCACCTTTGCTCGACATTACTGTAGGCCTATAGAACATATGTGTGATGTAGTTTTACAAAGCTACCAACATGCATAATGTAGCCTCCGTTCTTGTAATGAAATTGCGATTCTCCTATTACCATGACTAGAGAATCTGGATTTCATTAAAGACACGGAGGCTCACATTATCCCACCCATCCCTCCCTGTCCATCTGTTTACTATGTTTACAGCTTTTCATCATTAATTTGTAATACCTTTTGATATGGCTTACAGCTAGCATATTGTTTTATATTCATTGTGATACAAATGTTATTATCTTGTCTATTAAGTTTGGTTTGCTCCAAATTTAAATTTTTTCTCCTTTTCAGATAATCCTTAATTTCGAGATGCTTGGATCCCCTTCCGCAGTTTTGCTATCTTCGGATTTTTCAAGCTGAAGTTCTTCTGAAGTTATTCGAATATTTTGGAGTTTATTGTTCTTTTACGGACTTCTCTGTCTTTCCACATTTAAAAGAGGCAGTCTCGTGTTGGCTCTTGCCCTTTATTTGTTCTGAATGTTCTTTATGGAACCTTTTAACTATGATGTATGCGGCTGCTTAGAGACGCATTAAAAGGTTTATGCATAATGTGAGCCTCCGTGTCTTTAATGAAATCCAGATTCTCTAGTCATGGTAATAGGAGAATCGCAATTTTCATTCGCTAATTTGCAGTTACCAATTTGGTAACTGCAAATTAGAAAATGCAATACCATTCATTCCTATGGGCATGTAGGCCCATTGGAATGAATGGAGTCATATTACCTAATAGCGATTTGTTATTTACCGAGTCGCTATTAGGTAATAATAAGGAATCGTGAAATAATATGCGATTCGGTAAAAATCGCTATTTTAGGATCGCAAGATTCTAGGCACAAACATCTGGCCCCTTTAAAGAAGTGCTGCAAGCGACCAGAGGAAAGGTGTCCGGGTGGATCCAAGGGTGGATCGGAGATCTGAAGAACCTGAAAGCAGAGGGGACAGAGTCTGGGTCACTAGCCAGTGACCAGGAAGGTACCAGGAAGGAACCAGGCGATGTCGGGTGCTTTCGAAGTGAAGAAGGTGAGCTTGTCTCTTCAGCCACGTGGTCCAGGAGGCATCGATGATGACCAGGCGCTGGATTCGAGCTGTCTCATAAAGGATCTAGTTGACTGCGGTGTCGGTATCCGGATTGGACCCAACAAGCCTTGGTAACCACAACCCACGCAGGAAGTCGAGATGAGCTCTGTTGCAGACCAGCAAGGTCTGGGGCGCTTCTCCTTTGTAGCCACAGTCAAACCATGTGCTTTCTATGTTTTGGTCCATTTAATTGCCATAATGTGATAGAGGCGGACAAGCCACAGAAGGCTTGAATTGTATGTTTGGCTCTGCATAAGGTTTTTTGCGTCCTTGACCTCAAAACAAGCCAAGCTTTTGTATGTCTTCTGCCTGCCACCTAGGGTCACTAGGTGGCACTAAGAATTAAAGACAAAGTAATGTTCGATGTACAATTCAAAAGTACTTTATTCAGTTTGTTTTTGTTATACAAAACCATAAAAGTTCATGATACATAAAATAGCTATCCAAGCTATGGTAAAAAACTTAAAAAACAAGGTACAATAGAATAAAGCCCCACAGTTTGTAACAGTCATAGATCTACTATTCCACTCAGAAATAGAGACAGTGTCAAAAGAGTTGACAATTAATTGTTGTTACATGTCCAGGTATTTCCTGTATTTCATGGTACATTTTAAAAAACCTGCCACGTGGGGTATGATTTCAGGATTCAACATTTGCAAATAAAACAGTGCAGGCTGGGCTTGTACAAAATTCATCCTTTTCAAAATAGGTTTAAGATAAAGTCTTCTGGGAAATTCATAATATTTACAAAGAAACATAAAGTGAAGCAAGTCCTGCGGAGACTGAGAGTCGCAGCCGCAGGGTGCTAACAACATACCCTTATGACAGCCCTTTGGTACTGCCAGCAAAAGATGAAACATGTTAAGCCTGAACCTGATTAAAAGAAAACGATCATAAGATGGTATAGGCCAGAGTAGATATTGCTCCTCCACTAGAGAAGTTTTTATCAAGAGATGGTGGCGCACACTAGGCTTCAAGAGCTCCCTACCCTCTCTATCCAGCTTGTTGCGAGTGATAAAATACTGTTTTATAGTAATGGGGTCTTTTTTAGTTATAACTGCCGGGTTTAAAAAAAAAGTCTGAATGTCCCTCTTTATAAAAAGTGTCTTGAAGATATTTCAGCCAGGGGATTTTGGACATGTTATCTAGGCTGAGGGTTTCTTTTAACAAGTTGTGTGTAAGCACTAGATCTTTATTTAACCAACATAATGTTCGATGTAAAAGGAGAGAGAAATAGATAGCCATCTAGTAGCTGATTAGCATAATGTCATACGAGAAACCCTGTTCCCATGAGGCACAGGGTCAAGGCTGAATTGCATATGGCCCTGTCTGAACTGGGGTGGTGTGGAGTGCAAATAAACTATGGATATAGGCCCAGATCTCTGTACTGGGGTGAATGTATGGCATTGTTCTGCATTCTGTCCATCAACTGTTATTTTTGCAAACGAGAAAACCTGGCATCAGTCCAAGCTACTCCACTTGACCAAAATATGTGATCCTCTGCCATTCTTCTATTTCACCTTGCCTTTCTTTTCATGTATTATGATATATGAGAGCATTTTGAAATATGAGATCAACATGTGCGTTGAACAAAAACTTTTCTTGTCTTGCACTCATTATTGGACCTACATGTATCAAGTTGTATTTCGGAACAAAAAGGTATTTATGTGAATTAATGAATGAACTACATCCACCTTCTTGAATAGAACGCTGTTAGTTTTGAGAATACATGAGTGAACTCTCAAAAGTTGTGGATCCAGGCCTAATTTAGCCATTGTGGGAGCAATTCCTGAAGGTTATAATTTCTGAGAATCTATTAGTGAAACCTCAAAGGTTGAAATTCTGACACTTTTTAGCTGCAGGTTTCTAACCTTTTGAATATTCCCCAGCACCAGAGAAGATCTGGAAAATCTTCAGCAGTAACCCTGCGTGCCTGTAGTTGGTACCGTGCAGTTCTGTGCCAACGTTGTTCCACTCCTGAAATGTCATAATAGTAAGGAGTAGGCGAGTGGCCCCTTAACTGTGTCCATGAAGTTGTTTATCAAAACATTTGAATATAGCACTCTTTCTTTATTAATCCATAACCAGTCCTATAAACCAGACTGAGGGCCTTATGACTATCTTGGCAGACAAGGTTACTCTGTCATAACCGTGACAGATATACAGTCCACCAAATTACAATTCCATAGGATGTAATGGAATTGTAATTTGGCGAACGGGATATCCTTCTTGTTTGTGATGGAGTAGCCCATCTTCCAAGATCGTAATCAGGCCCTGAGTGAGTGCGAGAGGTAATGAGATGTGAGAAGGTAATGAGATGTGCTAGGAGCAAGAATCAAACATTGCATCTACAATATCCTCAGGACTACCTTCACCTGACTCATTCATTTGCAAGACTATTTCATCACATATTTCAGATACTTTGGACTTCTATATTTTTTCTCATTTTGTACCTTCAATATGCAACAAAATGCCCCTTCTTGCCCCAACCCTTAGACACAGCCTTCCATTCTGGGCATTCTCTCCAGTTAGCCAAAGGGACTCTTATACCACACCTGAAGCTCTGCCCTTTGAAGCACTGGGCATTTGTTTTATTTATATCCGTCTTCTCTTTCACAACATTTACCGCCCTCTTATTTTCAAGTGAACTGCTTTTGTTCTCAGCTTTTGCTTTTACACTGGACAACATGTATCCTACTTGCTTTGAAACCATTAACACTTCATTAAAGGGGGGTCATCTTTGAGCTGTAATTCTGCATGTATCCTAGCTGTGTTAGGATTGGACAAAAACTGGTCACAGATGCGTTCATCAGAGGAAACACCAAACAATACTTATCACTGCTAGTCTTAGAGCAGAAACAAATGATTCTATCCTCTCCACCTCTTTCTGACTTCTTTTACCAAAATGATATCTATCCAGGATGGTGATTATGTGTGGCAAACAATGTTTTCCAGATTTCTACACATATTTCCTGAGCATGTTAAATCCCTCCAAGGCAGGGGGCCAATAATGCCATCTTCCTGTCAGTATTCACATTCGACCACACACGGTGAGGTAATGATCAAACGCAGTTTTCCATTTACTCCCTAATGTTGGGGTTCGCCTGGCATGTTGCTATAGAATGGAGGGGTGGGATGTTTTGCACTGTGAACAATAACAAGTAAAGAGCCACGTACCGTAGGTTGTTACAGGTGACAATAAGCACCTTTGTAAGTACTTTGCAATTCTTCATGAGGGGTGCAGCCCGAGTCTCTGGAGCTATAGTGTGCGAGCGATGCTCCTGGCCGTCTCACTCCGAGTCCCTGGAGCTATAGTGTGCGAGCGATGCTCCTGGCCGTCTCACTCCGAGTCCCTAGAGCTATAGTGTGCGAGCGATGCTCCTAGCCGCCTCACTCCGAGTCCCTGGAGGTATAGTGTGCGAGCGATGCTCCTGGCCGTCTCACTCCGAGTCCCTGGAGCTATAGTGTGTGAGTGATGCTCCTGTCCGTCTCACTCCGAGTCCCTAGAGCTATAGTGTGCGAGCGATGCTCCTGGCCCTCTCACTCCGAATCCCTGGAGCTATAGTGTGTGAGTGATGCTCCTGGCCGTCTCACTCCCAGTCCCTGGAGCTATAGTGTGCGAGCAATGCTCCTGGCCGTCTCACTCCGAGTCCCTAGAGCTATAGTGTACGAGCGATGCTCCTGGCCGTCTCACTCCGAGTCCCTAGAGCTATAGTGTGCGACCGATGCTCCTGGCCGCCTCACTCCGAGTCCCTGGAGCTATAGTGTGTGAGTGATGCTGCGATGCTCCTGGCCGTCTCACTCTGAGTCCCTGGAGCTATAGTGTGCGAGGGACGCTCCTGGCCGCCTCACTCTGAGTCCCTGGAGCTATAGTGTGAGAGCGATGCTCCTGGCCGTCGCACTCCGAGTCCCTGGAGCTATAGTGTGAGAGCGATGCTCCTGGCCGTCGCACTCCGAGTCCCTGGAGCTGTAGTGTGTGAGTGATGCTCCTGGCCGTCTCACTCCGAGTCCCTGGAGCTATAGTGTGTGAGGGATGCTCCTGGCCGTCTCACTCCGAGTCCCTGGAGCTATAGTGTGTGAGTGATGCTCCTGGCCGTCTCACTCCGAGTCCCTGGAGCTATAGTGTGTGAGTGATGCTCCTGTCCGTCTCACTCCGAGTCCCTAGAGCTATAGTGTGCGAGCGATGCTCCTGGCCGTCTCACTCCGAGTCCCTGGAGCTATAGTGTGCGAGCGATGCTCCTGGCCGTCTCACTCATAGTCCCTGGAGCTATAGTGTTTGAGGGACGCCCCTGGCCGCCTCACTCGGAGTCCCTGGAGCTATAGTGTGTGAGTGACGCTCCTGGCCGCCTCACTCCGAGTCCCTGGAGCTATAGTGTGTGAGTGATGCTCCTGGCCACCTCACTCCGAGTCCCTGGAGCTATAGTGTGCGAGCGATGCTCCTGGTCGTCTCACTCCGAGTCCCTGGAGCTATAGTGTGCGAGCGATGCTCCTGGCCATCTCACTCCGAGTCCCTGGAGCTATAGTGTGTGAGTGATGCTCCTGGCCGTCACACTCCAAGTCCCTGGAGCTATAGTGTGTGAGTGATGCTCCTGGCCGTCTCACTCCGAGTCCCTGGAGCTATAGTGTGAGTGATGCTCCTCGCGGTCTCACTCGGAGTCCCTGGAGCTATAGTGTGTGAGTGATGCTCCTGGCCGTCTCACTCCGAGTCTCTGTAGCTATAGTGTGTGAGTGATGCTCCTGGCCGTCTCACTCTGAGTCCCTGGAGCTATAATGTGTGAGTGATGCTCCTGGCCGCCTCACTCCGAGTCCCTGGAGCTATAGTGTGTGAGTGATGCTCCTGGCCGCCTCACTCCGACTCCCTAGAGCTATAGTGTGCGAGCGATGCTCCTGGCCGCCTCACTCAGAGTCCCTAGAGCTATAGTGTGTGAGCAATGCTCCTGGCCGTCTCACTCGGAGTCCCTAGAGCTATAGTGTGCGAGTGATGCTCCTGGCCGCCTCACTCTGAGTCCCTGGAGCTATAGTGTGTGAGTGATGCTCCTGGCCGTCTCACTCCGAGTCCCTAGGGCTATAGTGTACGAGCGATGCTCCTGGCCGTCTCACTCCGAGTCCCTAGAGCTATAGTGTGCGACCGATGCTCCTGGCCGCCTCACTCCGAGTCCCTGGAGCTATAGTGTGTGAGTGATGCTGCGATGCTCCTGGCCGCCTCACTCAGAGTCCCTAGAGCTATAGTGTGTGAGCGATGCTCCTGGCCGTCTCACTCTGAGTCCTAGAGCTATAGTGTGCGAGTGATGCTCCTGGCCGCCTCACTCTGAGTCCCTGGAGCTATAGTGTGTGAGTAATGCTCCTGGCCGTCTCACTCCGAGTCCCTAGAGCTATAGTGTACGAGCGATGCTCCTGGCCGTCTCACTCCGAGTCCCTAGAGCTATAGTGTGCGGCCGATGCTCCTGGCCGCCTCACTCCGAGTCCCTGGAGCTATAGTGTGTGAGTGATGCTGCGATGCTCCTGGCCGTCTCACTCTGAGTCCCTGGAGCTATAGTGTGCGAGGGACGCTCCTGGCCGCCTCACTCTGAGTCCCTGGAGCTATAGTGTGCGAGCAATGCTCCTGGCCGTCTCACTCCGAGTCCCTGGAGCTATAGTGTGTGAGTGATGCTCCTGGCCGTCTCACTCCGAGTCCCTGGAGCTGTAGTGTGTGAGTGATGCTCCTGGCCGTCTCACTCCGAGTCCCTGGAGCTATAGTGTGTGAGGGATGCTCCTGGCCGTCTCACTCCGAGTCACTGGAGCTATAATGTGTGAGTGATGCTCCTGGCCGTCTCACTCCGAGTCCCTGGAGCTATAGTGTGTGAGTGATGCTCCTGTCCGTCTCACTCCGAGTCCCTAGAGCTATAGTGTGCGAGCGATGCTCCTGGCCGTCTCACTCCGAGTCCCTGGAGCTATAGTGTGCGAGCGATGCTCCTGGCAGTCTCACTCAGAGTCCCTGGAGCTATAGTGTGTGAGGGACGCTCCTGGCCGCCTCACTCCGAGTCCCTGGAGCTATAGTGTGTGAGTCGCGCTCCTGGCCGCCTCACTCCGAGTCCCTGGAGCTATAGTGTATGAGTGATGCTCCTGGCCACCTCACTCTGAGTCCCTGGAGCTATAGTGTGCGAGCGATGCTCCTGGCTGTCTCACTCCGAGGCCCTGGAGCTATAGTGTGCGAGCGATGCTCCTGGCCATCTCACTCCGAGTCCCTGGAGCAATAGTGTGTGAGTGATGCTCCTGGCCGTCTCACTCCGAGTCCCTGGAGCTATAGTGTGTGAGTGATGCTCCTGGCCGTCTCACTCCGAGTCCCTGAAGCTATAGTGTGTGAGTGATGCTCCTGGCCGTCTCACTCTGAGTCCCTGGAGCTATAGTGTGTCAGTGACGCTCCTGGCCGCCTCACTCCGAGTCCCTGGAGCTATAGTGTGTGAGTGATGCTCCTGGCCACCTCACTCCGAGTCCCTGGAGCTATAGTGTGCGAGCGATGCTCCTGGCCGTCTCACTCCGAGTCCCTGGAGCTATAGTGTGCGAGCGATGCTCCTGGCCATCTCACTCCGAGTCCCTGGAGCTATAGTGTGTGAGTGATGCTCCTGGCCGTCTCACTCCAAGTCCCTGGAGCTATAGTGTGTGAGTGATGCTCCTGGCCGTCTCACTCCGAGTCCCTGGAGCTATAGTGTGAGTGATGCTCCTGGCAGTCTCACTCAGAGTCCCTGGAGCTATAGTGTGTGAGTGATGCTCCTGGCCGCCTCACTCCGAGTCCCTGGAGCTATAGTGTGTGAGTGATGCTCCTGGCCGCCTCACTCCGACTCCCTAGAGCTATAGTGTGCGAGCGATGCTCCTGGCCGCCTCACTCAGAGTCCCTAGAGCTATAGTGTGTGAGCGATGCTCCTGGCCGTCTCACTCTGAGTCCCTAGAGCTATAGTGTGCGAGTGATGCTCCTGGCCGCCTCACTCTGAGTCCCTAGAGCTATAGTGTGCGACCGATGCTCCTGGCCGCCTCACTCCGAGTCCCTGGAGCTATAGTGTGTGAGTGATGCTGCGATGCTCCTGGCCGTCTCACTCTGAGTCCCTGGAGCTATAGTGTGCGAGGGACGCTCCTGGCCGCCTCACTCCGAGTCCCTGGAGCTATAGTGTGTGAGTCGCGCTCCTGGCCGCCTCACTCCGAGTCCCTGGAGCTATAGTGTATGAGTGATGCTCCTGGCCGTCTCACTCCGAGTCCCTGGAGCTGTAGTGTGTGAGTGATGCTCCTGGCCGTCTCACTCCGAGTCCCTGGAGCTATAGTGTGTGAGGGATGCTCCTGGCCGTCTCACTCCGAGTCCCTGGAGCTATAGTGTGTGAGTGATGCTCCTGGCCGTCTCACTCCGAGTCCCTGGAGCTATAGTGTGTGAGTGATGCTCCTGTCCGTCTCACTCCGAGTCCCTAGAGCTATAGTGTGCGAGCGATGCTCCTGGCGGTCTCACTCGGAGTCCCTGGAGCTATAGTGTGAGAGTGATGCTCCTGGCCGTCTCACTCCGAGTCTCTGTAGCTATAGTGTGTGAGTGATGCTCCTGGCCGTCTCACTCTGAGTCCCTGGAGCTATAATGTGTGAGTGATGCTCCTGGCCGCCTCACTCCGAGTCCCTGGAGCTATAGTGTGTGAGTGATGCTCCTGGCCGCCTCACTCCGACTCCCTAGAGCTATAGTGTGCGAGCGATGCTCCTGGCCGCCTCACTCAGAGTCCCTAGAGCTATAGTGTGTGAGCGATGCTCCTGGCCGTCTCACTCTGAGTCCCTAGAGCTATAGTGTGCGAGTGATGCTCCTGGCCGCCTCACTCTGAGTCCCTGGAGCTATAGTGTGTGAGTGATGCTCCTGGCCGTCTCACTCCGAGTCCCTAGAGCTATAGTGTACGAGCGATGCTCCTGGCCGTCTCACTCCGAGTCCCTAGAGCTATAGTGTGCGACCGATGCTCCTGGCCGCCTCACTCCGAGTCCCTGGAGCTATAGTGTGTGAGTGATGCTGCGATGCTCCTGGCCGTCTCACTCTGAGTCCCTGGAGCTATAGTGTGCGAGGGACGCTCCTGGCCGCCTCACTCTGAGTCCCTAGAGCTATAGTGTGCGAGCGATGCTCCTGGCCGCCTCACTCAGAGTCCCTAGAGCTATAGTGTGTGAGCGATGCTCCTGGCCGTCTCACTCTGAGTCCCTGGAGCTATAGTGTGTGAGTGATGCTCCTGGTCGTCTCACCGTCTCACTCCGAGTCCCTAGAGCTATAGTGTACGAGCGATGCTCCTGGCCGTCTCACTCCGAGTCCCTAGAGCTATAGTGTGCGACCGATGCTCCTGGCCGCCTCACTCCGAGTCCCTGGAGCTATAGTGTGTGAGTGATGCTGCGATGCTCCTGGCCGTCTCACTCCGAGTCACTGGAGCTATAGTGTGTGAGTGATGCTCCTGGCCGTCTCACTCAGAGTCCCTGGAGCTATAGTGTGTGAGGGACGCTCCTGGCCGCCTCACTCCGAGTCCCTGGAGCTATAGTGTGTGAGTCGCGCTCCTGGCCGCCTCACTCCGAGTCCCTGGAGCTATAGTGTGTGAGTGATGCTCCTGGCCACCTCACTCTGAGTCCCTGGAGCTATAGTGTGCGAGCGATGCTCCTGGCTGTCTCACTCCGAGTCCCTGGAGCTATAGTGTGCGAGCGATGCTCCTGGCCATCTCACTCCGAGTCCCTGGAGCAATAGTGTGTGAGTGATGCTCCTGGCCGTCTCACTCCGAGTCCCTGGAGCTATAGTGTGTGAGTGATGCTCCTGGCCGTCTCACTCCGAGTCCCTGGAGCTATAGTGTGTGAGTGATGCTCCTGGCCGTCTCACTCCGAGTCCCTGGAGCTATAGTGTGTCAGTGACGCTGCTGGCCGCCTCACTCCGAGTCCCTGGAGCTATAGTGTGTGAGTGATGCTCCTGGCCACCTCACTCCGAGTCCCTGGAGCTTAGTGTGCGAGCGATGCTCCTGGCCGTCTCACTCCGAGTCCCTGGAGCTATAGTATGCAAGCGATGCTCCTGGCCATCTCACTCCGAGTCCCTGGAGCTATAGTGTGTGAGTGATGCCCCTGGCCGTCTCACTCCAAGTCCCTGGAGCTATAGTGTGTGAGTGATGCTCCTGGCCGTCTCACTCCGAGTCCCTGGAGCTATAGTGTGAGTGATGCTCCTGGCGGTCTCAGTCAGAGTCCCTGGAGCTATAGTGTGTGAGTGATGCTCCTGGCCGTCTCACTCCGAGTCTCTGTAGCTATAGTGTGTGAGTGATGCTCCTGGCCGCCTCACTCCGACTCCCTAGAGCTATAGTGTGCGAGCGATGCTCCTGGCCGCCTCACTCAGAGTCCCTAGAGCTATAGTGTGAGCAATGCTCCTGGCCGTCTCACTCGGAGTCCCTAGAGCTATAGTGTGCGAGTGATGCTCCTGGCCGCCTCACTCTGAGTCCCTGGAGCTATAGTGTGTGAGTGATGCTCCTGGCCGTCTCACTCCGAGTCCCTAGAGCTATAGTGTACGAGTGATGCTCCTGTCCGTCTCACTCCGAGTCCCTAGAGCTATAGTGTGCGAGCGATGCTCCTGGCCGTCTCACTCCGAGTCCCTGGAGCTATAGTGTGCGAGCGATGCTCCTGGCAGTCTCACTCAGAGTCCCTGGAGCTATAGTGTGTGAGGGACGCTCCTGGCAGCCTCACTCCGAGTCCCTGGAGCTATAGTGTGTGAGTCGCGCTCCTGGCCGCCTCACTCCGAGTCCCTGGAGCTATAGTGTATGAGTGATGCTCCTGGCCACCTCACTCTGAGTCCCTGGAGCTATAGTGTGCGAGCGATGCTCCTGGCTGTCTCACTCCGAGTCCCTGGAGCTATAGTGTGCGAGCGATGCTCCTGGCCATCTCACTCCGAGTCCCTGGAGCAATAGTGTGTGAGTGATGCTCCTGGCCGTCTCACTCCGAGTCCCTGGAGCTATAGTGTGTGAGTGATGCTCCTGGCCGTCTCACTCCGAGTCCCTGAAGCTATAGTGTGTGAGTGATGCTCCTGGCCGTCTCACTCCGAGTCCCTGGAGCTATAGTGTGTCGGTGACGCTCCTGGCCGCCTCACTCCGAGTCCCTGGAGCTATACTGTGTGAGTGATGCTCCTGGCCACCTCACTCCGAGTCCCTGGAGCTATAGTGTGCGAGCGATGCTCCTGGCCGTCTCACTCCGAGTCCCTGGAGCTATAGTGTGCGAGCGATGCTCCTGGCCATCTCACTCCGAGTCCCTGGAGCAATAGTGTGTGAGTGATGCTCCTGGCCGTCTCACTCCAAGTCCCTGGAGCTATAGTGTGTGAGTGATGCTCCTGGCCGTCTCACTCCGAGTCCCTGGAGCTATAGTGTGAGTGATGCTCCTGGCAGTCTCACTCAGAGTCCCTGGAGCTATAGTGTGTGAGTGATGCTCCTGGCCGCCTCACTCCGAGTCCCTGGAGCTATAGTGTGTGAGTGATGCTCCTGGCCGCCTCACTCCGACTCCCTAGAGCTATAGTGTGCGAGCGATGCTCCTGGCCGCCTCACTCAGAGTCCCTAGAGCTATAGTGTGTGAGCGATGCTCCTGGCCGCCTCACTCAGAGTCCCTAGAGCTATAGTGTGTGAGCGATGCTCCTGGCCGTCTCACTCTGAGTCCCTGGAGCTATAGTGTGTGAGTGATGCTCCTGGCCGTCTCACTCCGAGTCCCTAGAGCTATAGTGTACGAGCGATGCTCCTGGCCGTCTCACTCCGAGTCCCTAGAGCTATAGTGTGCGACCGATGCTCCTGGCCGCCTCACTCCGAGTCCCTGGAGCTATAGTGTGTGAGTGATGCTGCGATGCTCCTGGCCGTCTCACTCCGAGTCACTGGAGCTATAGTGTGTGAGTGATGCTCCTGGCCGTCTCACTCAGAGTCCCTGGAGCTATAGTGTGTGAGTGATGCTCCTGTCCGTCTCACTCCGAGTCCCTAGAGCTATAGTGTGCGAGCGATGCTCCTGGCCGTCTCACTCCGAGTCCCTGGAGCTATAGTGTGCGAGCGATGCTCCTGGCAGTCTCACTCAGATTCCCTGGAGCTATAGTGTGTGAGGGACGCTCCTGGCCGCCTCACTCCGAGTCCCTGGAGCTATAGTGTGTGAGTCGCGCTCCTGGCCGCCTCACTCCGAGTCCCTGGAGCTATAGTGTGTGAGTGATGCTCCTGGCCACCTCACTCTGAGTCCCTGGAGCTATAGTGTGCGAGCGATGCTCCTGGCTGTCTCACTCCGAGTCCCTGGAGCTATAGTGTGCGAGCGATGCTCCTGGCCATCTCACTCCGAGTCCCTGGAGCAATAGTGTGTGAGTGATGCTCCTGGCCGTCTCACTCCGAGTCCCTGGAGCTATAGTGTGTGAGTGATGCTCCTGGCCGTCTCACTCCGAGTCCCTGGAGCTATAGTGTGTGAGTGATGCTCCTGGCCGTCTCACTCCGAGTCCCTGGAGCTATAGTGTGTCAGTGACGCTCCTGGCCACCTCACTCCGAGTCCCTGGAGCTATAGTGTGTGAGTGATGCTCCTGGCCACCTCACTCCGAGTCCCTGGAGCTTAGTGTGCGAGCGATGCTCCTGGCCGTCTCACTCCGAGTCCCTGGAGCTATAGTATGCAAGCGATGCTCCTGGCCATCTCACTCCGAGTCCCTGGAGCTATAGTGTGTGAGTGATGCCCCTGGCCGTCTCACTCCAAGTCCCTGGAGCTATAGTGTGTGAGTGATGCTCCTGGCCGTCTCACTCCGAGTCCCTGGAGCTATAGTGTGAGTGATGCTCCTGGCGGTCTCAGTCAGAGTCCCTGGAGCTATAGTGTGTGAGTGATGCTCCTGGCCGTCTCACTCCGAGTCTCTGTAGCTATAGTGTGTGAGTGATGCTCCTGGCCGCCTCACTCCGACTCCCTAGAGCTATAGTGTGCGAGCGATGCTCCTGGCCGCCTCACTCAGAGTCCCTAGAGCTATAGTGTGTGAGCAATGCTCCTGGCCGTCTCACTCGAAGTCCCTAGAGCTATAGTGTGCGAGTGATGCTCCTGGCCGCCTCACTCTGAGTCCCTGGAGCTATAGTGTGTGAGTGATGCTCCTGGCCGTCTCACTCCGAGTCCCTAGAGCTATAGTGTACGAGCGATGCTCCTGGCCGTCTCACTCCGAGTCCCTAGAGCTATAGTGTGCGACCGATGCTCCTGGCCGCCTCACTCCGAGTCCCTGGAGCTATAGTGTGTGAGTGATGCTGCGATGCTCCTGGCCGCCTCACTCGAGTCCCTAGAGCTATAGTGTGTGAGCGATGCTCCTGGCCGTCTCACTCTGAGTCCTAGAGCTATAGTGTGCGAGTGATGCTCCTGGCCGCCTCACTCTGAGTCCCTGGAGCTATAGTGTGTGAGTAATGCTCCTGGCCGTCTCACTCCGAGTCCCTAGAGCTATAGTGTACGAGCGATGCTCCTGGCCGTCTCACTCCGAGTCCCTAGAGCTATAGTGTGCGACCGATGCTCCTGGCCGCCTCACTCCGAGTCCCTGGAGCTATAGTGTGTGAGTGATGCTGCGATGCTCCTGGCCATCTCACTCTGAGTCCCTGGAGCTATAGTGTGCGAGGGACGCTCCTGGCCGCCTCACTCTGAGTCCCTGGAGCTATAGTGTGCGAGCAATGCTCCTGGCCGTCTCACTCCGAGTCCCTGGAGCTATAGTGTGTGAGTGATGCTCCTGGCCGTCTCACTCCGAGTCCCTGGAGCTGTAGTGTGTGAGTGATGCTCCTGGCCGTCTCACTCCGAGTCCCTGGAGCTATAGTGTGTGAGGGATGCTCCTGGCCGTCTCACTCCGAGTCACTGGAGCTATAATGTGTGAGTGATGCTCCTGGCCGTCTCACTCCGAGTCCCTGGAGCTATAGTGTGTGAGTGATGCTCCTGTCCGTCTCACTCCGAGTCCCTAGAGCTATAGTGTGCGAGCGATGCTCCTGGCCGTCTCACTCCGAGTCCCTGGAGCTATAGTGTGCGAGCGATGCTCCTGGCAGTCTCACTCAGAGTCCCTGGAGCTATAGTGTGTGAGGGACGCTCCTGGCCGCCTCACTCCGAGTCCCTGGAGCTATAGTGTGTGAGTCGCGCTCCTGGCCGCCTCACTCCGAGTCCCTGGAGCTATAGTGTATGAGTGATGCTCCTGGCCACCTCACTCTGAGTCCCTGGAGCTATAGTGTGCGAGTGATGCTCCTGGCTGTCTCACTCCGAGTCCCTGGAGCTATAGTGTGCGAGCGATGCTCCTGGCCATCTCACTCCGAGTCCCTGGAGCAATAGTGTGTGAGTGATGCTCCTGGCCGTCTCACTCCGAGTCCCTGGAGCTATAGTGTGTGAGTGATGCTCCTGGCCGTCTCACTCCGAGTCCCTGAAGCTGTAGTGTGTGAGTGATGCTCCTGGCCGTCTCACTCCGAGTCCCTGGAGCTATAGTGTGTCAGTGACACTCCTGGCCGCCTCACTCCGAGTCCCTGGAGCTATAGTGTGTGAGTGATGCTCCTGGCCACCTCACTCCGAGTCCCTGGAGCTATAGTGTGCGAGCGATGCTCCTGGCCGTCTCACTCCGAGTCCCTGGAGCTATAGTGTGCGAGCGATGCTCCTGGCCATCTCACTCCGAGTCCCTGGAGCTATAGTGTGTGAGTGATGCTCCTGGCCGTCTCACTCCAAGTCCCTGGAGCTATAGTGTGTGAGTGATGCTCCTGGCCGTCTCACTCCGAGTCCCTGGAGCTATAGTGTGTGAGTGATGCTCCTGTCCGTCTCACTCAGAGTCCCTAGAGCTATAGTGTGCGAGTGATGCTCCTGGCCGCCTCACTCTGAGTCCCTAGAGCTATAGTGTGCGACCGATGCTCCTGGCCGCCTCACTCCGAGTCCCTGGAGCTATAGTGTGTGAGTCGCGCTCCTGGCCGCCTCACTACGAGTCCCTGGAGCTATAGTGTATGAGTGATGCTCCTGGCCGTCTCACTCCGAGTCCCTGGAGCTGTAGTGTGTGAGTGATGCTCCTGGCCGTCTCACTCCGAGTCCCTGGAGCTATAGTGTGTGAGGGATGCTCCTGGCCGTCTCACTCCGAGTCCCTGGAGCTATAGTGTGTGAGTGATGCTCCTGGCCGTCTCACTCCGAGTCCCTGGAGCTATACTGTGTGAGTGATGCTCCTGTCCGTCTCACTCCGAGTCCCTAGAGCTATAGTGTGCGAGCGATGCTCCTGGCGGTCTCACTCGGAGTCCCTGGAGCTATAGTGTGAGAGTGATGCTCCTGGCCGTCTCACTCCGAGTCTCTGTAGCTATAGTGTGTGAGTGATGCTCCTGGCCGTCTCACTCTGAGTCCCTGGAGCTATAATGTGTGAGTGATTCTCCTGGCCGCCTCACTCCGAGTCCCTGGAGCTATAGTGTGTGAGTGATGCTCCTGGCCGCCTCACTCCGACTCCCTAGAGCTATAGTGTGCAAGCGATGCTCCTGGCCGCCTCACTCAGAGTCCCTAGAGCTATAGTGTGTGAGCGATGCTCCTGGCCGTCTCACTCTGAGTCCCTAGAGCTATAGTGTGCGAGTGATGCTCCTGGCCGCCTCACTCTGAGTCCCTGGAGCTATAGTGTGTGAGTGATGCTCCTGGCCGTCTCACTCCGAGTCCCTAGAGCTATAGTGTACGAGCGATGCTCCTGGCCGTCTCACTCCGAGTCCCTAGAGCTATAGTGTGCGACCGATGCTCCTGGCCGCCTCACTCCGAGTCCCTGGAGCTATAGTGTGTGAGTGATGCTGCGATGCGCCTGGCCATCTCACTCTGAGTCCCTGGAGCTATAGTGTGCGAGGGACGCTCCTGGCCGCCTCACTCTGAGTCCCTAGAGCTATAGTGTGCGAGCAATGCTCCTGGCCGCCTCACTCAGAGTCCCTAGAGCTATAGTGTGTGAGCGATGCTCCTGGCCGTCTCACTCTGAGTCCCTGGAGCTATAGTGTGTGAGTGATGCTCCTGGCCGTCTCACTCCGAGTCCCTAGAGCTATAGTGTACGAGCGATGCTCCTGGCCGTCTCACTCCGAGTCCCTAGAGCTATAGTGTGCGACCGATGCTCCTGGCCGCCTCACTCCGAGTCCCTGGAGCTATAGTGTGTGAGTGATGCTGCGATGCTCCTGGCCGTCTCACTCCGAGTCACTGGAGCTATAGTGTGTGCGTGATGCTCCTGGCCGTCTCACTCCGAGTCCCTGGAGCTATAGTGTGTGAGGGACGCTCCTGGCCGCCTCACTCCGAGTCCCTGGAGCTATAGTGTACGAGCGATGCTCCTGTCCGTCTCACTCCGAGTCCCTAGAGCTATAGTGTGCGAGCGATGCTCCTGGCCGTCTCACTCCGAGTCCCTGGAGCTATAGTGTGCGAGCGATGCTCCTGGCAGTCTCACTCAGAGTCCCTGGAGCTATAGTGTGTGAGGGACGCTCCTGGCCGCCTCACTCCGAGTCCCTGGAGCTATAGTGTGTGAGTCGCGCTCCTGGCCGCCTCACTCCGAGTCCCTGGAGCTATAGTGTGTGAGTGATGCTCCTGGCCACCTCACTCTGAGTCCCTGGAGCTATAGTGTGCGAGCGATGCTCCTGGCTGTCTCACTCCGAGTCCCTGGAGCTATAGTGTGCGAGCGATGCTCCTGGCCATCTCACTCCGAGTCCCTGGAGCAATAGTGTGTGAGTGATGCTCCTGGCCGTCTCACTCCGAGTCCCTGGAGCTATAGTGTGTGAGTGATGCTCCTGGCCGTCTCACTCCGAGTCCCTGGAGCTATAGTGTGTGAGTGATGCTCCTGGCCGTCTCACTCCGAGTCCCTGGAGCTATAGTGTGTCAGTGACGCTCCTGGCCGCCTCACTCCGAGTCCCTGGAGCTATAGTGTGTGAGTGATGCTCCTGGCCACCTCACTCCGAGTCCCTGGAGCTTAGTGTGCGAGCGATGCTCCTGGCCGTCTCACTCCGAGTCCCTGGAGCTATAGTATGCAAGCGATGCTCCTGGCCATCTCACTCCGAGTCCCTGGAGCTATAGTGTGTGAGTGATGCCCCTGGCCGTCTCACTCCAAGTCCCTGGAGCTATAGTGTGTGAGTGATGCTCCTGGCCGTCTCACTCCGAGTCCCTGGAGCTATAGTGTGAGTGATGCTCCTGGCGGTCTCAGTCAGAGTCCCTGGAGCTATAGTGTGTGAGTGATGCTCCTGGCCGTCTCACTCCGAGTCTCTGTAGCTATAGTGTGTGAGTGATGCTGCTGGCCGTCTCACTCCGAGTCCCTGGAGCTATAGTGTGCGAGCGATGCTCCTGGCCATCTCACTCCGAGTCCCTGGAGCTATAGTGTGTGAGTGATGCTCCTGGCCGCCTCACTCCGACTCCCTAGAGCTATAGTGTGCGAGCGATGCTCCTGGCCGCCTCACTCAGAGTCCCTAGAGCTATAGTGTGTGAGCGATGCTCCTGGCCGTCTCACTCTGAGTCCCTAGAGCTATAGTGTGCGAGTGATGCTCCTGGCCGCCTCACTCTGAGTCCCTGGAGCTATAGTGTGTGAGTGATGCTCCTGGCCGTCTCACTCCGAGTCCCTAGAGCTATAGTGTACGAGGGATGCTCCTGGCCGTCTCACTCCGAGTCTCTAGAGCTATAGTGTGCGACCGATGCTCCTGGCCGTCTCACTCTGAGTCCCTGGAGCTATAGTGTGTGAGTGATGCTGCGATGCTCCTGGCCGTCTCACTCTGAGTCCCTGGAGCTATAGTGTGCGAGGGACGCTCCTGGCCGCCTCACTCTGAGTCCCTGGAGCTATAGTGTGCGAGCGATGCTCCTGGCCGTCTCACTCCGAGTCCCTGGAGCTATAGTGTGTGAGTGATGCTCCTGGCCGTCTCACTCCGAGTCTCTGGGGCTGTAGTGTGTGAGTGATGCTCCTGGCCGTCTCACTCCGAGTCCCTGGAGCTATAGTGTGCGAGGGATGCTCCTGGCCGTCTCACTCCGAGTCCCTGGAGCTATAGTGTGTGAGTGATGCTCCTGGCCGTCTCACTCCGAGTCCCTGGAGCTATAGTGTGTGAGTGATGCTCCTGTCCGTCTCACTCCGAGTCCCTAGAGCTATAGTGTGCGAGCGATGCTCCTGGCCGTCTCACTCCGAGTCCCTGGAGCTACAGTGTGCGAGCGATGCTCCTGGCCGTCTCACTCCGAGTCCCTGGAGCTATAGTGTGTGAGTGACGCTCCTGGCCGCCTCACTCCGAGTCCCTGGAGCTATAGTGTGTGAGTGATGCTCCTGGCCACCTCACTCCGAGTCCCTGGAGCTATAGTGTGCGAGCGATGCTCCTGGCTGTCTCACTCCGAGTCCCTGGAGCTATAGTGTGCGAGCGATGCTCCTGGCCATCTCACTCCGAGTCCCTGGAGCTATAGTGTGTGAGTGATGCTCCTGGCCGTCTCACTCCAAGTCCCTGGAGCTATAGTGTGTGAGTGATGCTCCTGGCCGTCTCACTCCAAGTCCCTGGAGCTATAGTGTGAGTGATGCTCCTGGCGGTCTCATTCCGAGTCTCTGTAGCTATAGTGTGTGAGTGATGCTCCTGGCCGTCTCACTCCGAGTCCCTGGAGCTATAGTGTGTCAGTGACGCTCCTGGCCACCTCACTCCGAGTCCCTGGAGCTATAGTGTGTGAGTGATGCTCCTGGCCACCTCACTCCGAGTCCCTGGAGCTTAGTGTGTGAGTGATGCCCCTGGCCGTCTCACTCCAAGTCCCTGGAGCTATAGTGTGTGAATGATGCTCCTGGCCGTCTCACTCCGAGTCCCTGGAGCTATAGTGTGAGTGATGCTCCTGGCGGTCTCAGTCAGAGTCCCTGGAGCTATAGTGTGTGAGTGATGCTCCTGGCCGTCTCACTCCGAGTCTCTGTAGCTATAGTGTGTGAGTGATGCTCCTGGCCGCCTCACTCCGACTCCCTAGAGCTATAGTGTGCGAGCGATGCTCCTGGCCGCCTCACTCAGAGTCCCTAGAACTATAGTGTGTGAGCAATGCTCCTGGCCGTCTCACTCGAAGTCCCTAGAGCTATAGTGTGCGAGTGATGCTCCTGGCCGCCTCACTCTGAGTCCCTGGAGCTATAGTGTGTGAGTGATGCTCCTGGCCGTCTCACTCCGAGTCCCTAGAGCTATAGTGTACGAGCGATGCTCCTGGCCGTCTCACTCCGAGTCCCTAGAGCTATAGTGTGCGACCGATGCTCCTGGCCGCCTCACTCCGAGTCCCTGGAGCTATAGTGTGTGAGTGATGCTGCGATGCTCCTGGCCGCCTCACTCGAGTCCCTAGAGCTATAGTGTGTGAGCGATGCTCCTGGCCGTCTCACTCTGAGTCCTAGAGCTATAGTGTGCGAGTGATGCTCCTGGCCGCCTCACTCTGAGTCCCTGGAGCTATAGTGTGTGAGTAATGCTCCTGGCCGTCTCACTCCGAGTCCCTAGAGCTATAGTGTACGAGCGATGCTCCTGGCCGTCTCACTCCGAGTCCCTAGAGCTATAGTGTGCGACCGATGCTCCTGGCCGCCTCACTCCGAGTCCCTGGAGCTATAGTGTGTGAGTGATGCTGCGATGCTCCTGGCCGTCTCACTCTGAGTCCCTGGAGCTATAGTGTGCGAGGGACGCTCCTGGCCGCCTCACTCTGAGTCCCTGGAGCTATAGTGTGCGAGCAATGCTCCTGGCCGTCTCACTCCGAGTCCCTGGAGCTATAGTGTGTGAGTGATGCTCCTGGCCGTCTCACTCCGAGTCCCTGGAGCTGTAGTGTGTGAGTGATGCTCCTGGCCGTCTCACTCCGAGTCCCTGGAGCTATAGTGTGTGAGGGATGCTCCTGGCCGTCTCACTCCGAGTCACTGGAGCTATAATGTGTGAGTGATGCTCCTGGCCGTCTCACTCAGAGTCCCTAGAGCTATAGTGTGCGAGCGATGCTCCTGGCCGTCTCACTCCGAGTCCCTGGAGCTATAGTGTGCGAGCGATGCTCCTGGCAGTCTCACTCAGAGTCCCTGGAGCTATAGTGTGTGAGGGACGCTCCTGGCCGCCTCACTCCGAGTCCCTGGAGCTATAGTGTGCGAGTGATGCTCCTGGCTGTCTCACTCCGAGTCCCTGGAGCTATAGTGTGCGAGTGATGCTCCTGGCCATCTCACTCCGAGTCCCTGGAGCAATAGTGTGTGAGTGATGCTCCTGGCCGTCTCACTCCGAGTCCCTGGAGCTATAGTGTGTGAGTGATGCTCCTGGCCGTCTCACTCCGAGTCCCTGGAGCTATAGTGTGTGAGTGATGCTCCTGTCCGTCTCACTCCGAGTCCCTAGAGCTATAGTGTGCGAGCGTTGCTCCTGGCGGTCTCACTCGGAGTCCCTGGAGCTATAGTGTGAGAGTGATGCTCCTGGCCGTCTCACTCCGAGTCTCTGTAGCTATAGTGTGTGAGTGATGCTCCTGGCCGTCTCACTCTGAGTCCCTGGAGCTATAATGTGTGAGTGATGCTCCTGGCCGCCTCACTCCGAGTCCCTGGAGCTATAGTGTGTGAGTGATGCTCCTGGCCGCCTCACTCCGACTCCCTAGAGCTATAGTGTGCAAGCGATGCTCCTGGCCGCCTCACTCAGAGTCCCTAGAGCTATAGTGTGTGAGCGATGCTCCTGGCCGTCTCACTCTGAGTCCCTAGAGCTATAGTGTGCGAGTGATGCTCCTGGCCACCTCACTCTGAGTCCCTGGAGCTATAGTGTGTGAGTGATGCTCCTGGCCGTCTCACTCCGAGTCCCTGGAGCTATAGTGTGTGAGTGATGCTCCTGGCCGTCTCACTCCGAGTCCCTGGAGCTGTAGTGTGTGAGTGATGCTCCTGGCCGTCTCACTCCGAGTCCCTGGAGCTATAGTGTGTGAGGGATGCTCCTGGCCGTCTCACTCCGAGTCACTGGAGCTATAATGTGTGAGTGATGCTCCTGGCCGTCTCACTCAGAGTCCCTGGAGCAATAGTGTGTGAGTGATGCTCCTGGCCGTCTCACTCCGAGTCCCTGGAGCTATAGTGTGTGAGTGATGCTCCTGGCCGTCTCACTCCGAGTCCCTGAAGCTATAGTGTGTGAGTGATGCTCCTGGCCGTCTCACTCCGAGTCCCTGGAGCTATAGTGTGTCAGTGACGCTCCTGGCCGCCTCACTCCGAGTCCCTGGAGCTATAGTGTGTGAGTGATGCTCCTGGCCACCTCACTCCGAGTCCCTGGAGCTATAGTGTGCGAGCGATGCTCCTGGCCGTCTCACTCCGAGTCCCTGGAGCTATAGTGTGCGAGCGATGCTCCTGGCCATCTCACTCCGAGTCCCTGGAGCTATAGTGTGTGAGTGATGCTCCTGGCCGTCTCACTCCAAGTCCCTGGAGCTATAGTGTGTGAGTGATGCTCCTGCCGTCTCACTCCGAGTCCCTGGAGCTATAGTGTGTGAGTGATGCTCCTGTCGGTCTCACTCAGAGTCCCTAGAGCTATAGTGTGCGAGTGATGCTCCTGGCCGCCTCACTCTGAGTCCCTAGAGCTATAGTGTGCGACCGATGCTCCTGGCCGCCTCACTCCGAGTCCCTGGAGCTATAGTGTGTGAGTCGCGCTCCTGGCCGCCTCACTCCGAGTCCCTGGAGCTATAGTGTATGAGTGATGCTCCTGGCCGTCTCACTCCGAGTCCCTGGAGCTGTAGTGTGTGAGTGATGCTCCTGGCCGTCTCACTCCGAGTCCCTGGAGCTATAGTGTGCGAGTGATGCTCCTGGCCGCCTCACTCCGAGTCCCTAGAGCTATAGTGTGCGACCGATGCTCCTGGCCGCCTCACTCTGAGTCCCTGGAGCTATAGTGTGTGAGTGATGCTGCGATGCTCCTGGCCGTCTCACTCTGAGTCCCTGGAGCTATAGTGTGCGAGGGACGCTCCTGGCCGCCTCACTCTGAGTCCCTGGAGCTATAGTGTGCGAGCGATGCTCCTGGCCGTCTCACTCAGAGTCCCTGGAGCTATAGTGTGTGAGTGATGCTCCTGGCCGTCTCACTCCGAGTCTCTGGGGCTGTAGTGTGTGAGTGATGCTCCTGGCCGTCTCACTCCGAGTCCCTGGAGCTATAGTGTGCGAGGGATGCTCCTGGCCGTCTCACTCCGAGTCCCTGGAGCTATAGTGTGTGAGTGATGCTCCTGGCCGTCTCACTCCGAGTCCCTGGAGCTATAGTGTGTGAGTGATGCTCCTGTCCGTCTCACTCCGAGTCCCTAGAGCTATAGTGTGCGAGCGATGCTCCTGGCCGTCTCACTCCGAGTCCCTGGAGCTACAGTGTGCGAGCGATGCTCCTGGCCGTCTCACTCCGAGTCCCTGGAGCTATAGTGTGTGAGTGACGCTCCTGGCCGCCTCACTCCGAGTCCCTGGAGCTATAGTGTGTGAGTGATGCTCCTGGCCACCTCACTCCGAGTCCCTGGAGCTATAGTGTGCGAGCGATGCTCCTGGCTGTCTCACTCCGAGTCCCTGGAGCTATAGTGTGCTAGCGATGCTCCTGGCCATCTCACTCCGAGTCCCTGGAGCTATAGTGTGTGAGTGATGCTCCTGGCCGTCTCACTCCAAGTCCCTGGAGCTATAGTGTGTGAGTGATGCTCCTGGCCGTCTCACTCCAAGTCCCTGGAGCTATAGTGTGAGTGATGCTCCTGGCGGTCTCATTCCGAGTCTCTGTAGCTATAGTGTGTGAGTGATGCTCCTGGCCGTCTCACTCCGAGTCCCTGGAGCTATAGTGTGTCAGTGACGCTCCTGGCCACCTCACTCCGAGTCCCTGGAGCTATAGTGTGTGAGTGATGCTCCTGGCCACCTCACTCCGAGTCCCTGGAGCTTAGTGTGTGAGTGATGCCCCTGGCCGTCTCACTCCAAGTCCCTGGAGCTATAGTGTGTGAGTGATGCTCCTGGCCGTCTCACTCCGAGTCCCTGGAGCTATAGTGTGAGTGATGCTCCTGGCGGTCTCAGTCAGAGTCCCTGGAGCTATAGTGTGTGAGTGATGCTCCTGGCCGTCTCACTCCGAGTCTCTGTAGCTATAGTGTGTGAGTGATGCTCCTGGCCGCCTCACTCCGACTCCCTAGAGCTATAGTGTGCGAGCGATGCTCCTGGCCGCCTCACTCAGAGTCCCTAGAACTATAGTGTGTGAGCAATGCTCCTGGCCGTCTCACTCGAAGTCCCTAGAGCTATAGTGTGCGAGTGATGCTCCTGGCCGCCTCACTCTGAGTCCCTGGAGCTATAGTGTGTGAGTGATGCTCCTGGCCGTCTCACTCCGAGTCCCTAGAGCTATAGTGTACGAGCGATGCTCCTGGCCGTCTCACTCCGAGTCCCTAGAGCTATAGTGTGCGACCGATGCTCCTGGCCGCCTCACTCCGAGTCCCTGGAGCTATAGTGTGTGAGTGATGCTGCGATGCTCCTGGCCGCCTCACTCGAGTCCCTAGAGCTATAGTGTGTGAGCGATGCTCCTGGCCGTCTCACTCTGAGTCCTAGAGCTATAGTGTGCGAGTGATGCTCCTGGCCGCCTCACTCTGAGTCCCTGGAGCTATAGTGTGTGAGTAATGCTCCTGGCCGTCTCACTCCGAGTCCCTAGAGCTATAGTGTACGAGCGATGCTCCTGGCCGTCTCACTCCGAGTCCCTAGAGCTATAGTGTGCGACCGATGCTCCTGGCCGCCTCACTCCGAGTCCCTGGAGCTATAGTGTGTGAGTGATGCTGCGATGCTCCTGGCCGTCTCACTCTGAGTCCCTGGAGCTATAGTGTGCGAGGGACGCTCCTGGCCGCCTCACTCTGAGTCCCTGGAGCTATAGTGTGCGAGCAATGCTCCTGGCCGTCTCACTCCGAGTCCCTGGAGCTATAGTGTGTGAGTGATGCTCCTGGCCGTCTCACTCCGAGTCCCTGGAGCTGTAGTGTGTGAGTGATGCTCCTGGCCGTCTCACTCCGAGTCCCTGGAGCTATAGTGTGTGAGGGATGCTCCTGGCCGTCTCACTCCGAGTCACTGGAGCTATAATGTGTGAGTGATGCTCCTGGCCGTCTCACTCCGAGTCCCTGGAGCTATAGTGTGTGAGTGATGCTCCTGTCCGTCTCACTCCGAGTCCCTAGAGCTATAGTGTGCGAGCGATGCTCCTGGCCGTCTCACTCCGAGTCCCTGGAGCTATAGTGTGCGAGCGATGCTCCTGGCAGTCTCACTCAGAGTCCCTGGAGCTATAGTGTGTGAGGGACGCTCCTGGCCACCTCACTCCGAGTCCCTGGAGCTATAGTGTGTGAGTCGCGCTCCTGGCCGCCTCACTCCGAGTCCCTGGAGCTATAGTGTATGAGTGATGCTCCTGGCCACCTCACTCTGAGTCCCTGGAGCTATAGTGTGCGAGTGATGCTCCTGGCTGTCTCACTCCGAGTCCCTGGAGCTATAGTGTGCGAGCGATGCTCCTGGCCATCTCACTCCGAGTCCCTGGAGCAATAGTGTGTGAGTGATGCTCCTGGCCGTCTCACTCCGAGTCCCTGGAGCTATAGTGTGTGAGTGATGCTCCTGGCCGTCTCACTCCGAGTCCCTGAAGCTATAGTGTGTGAGTGATGCTCCTGGCCGTCTCACTCCGAGTCCCTGGAGCTATAGTGTGTCAGTGACGCTCCTGGCCGCCTCACTCCGAGTCCCTGGAGCTATAGTGTGCGAGCGATGCTCCTGGCCATCTCACTCCGAGTCCCTGGAGCTATAGTGTGTGAGTGATGCTCCTGGCCGTCTCACTCCAAGTCCCTGGAGCTATAGTGTGTGAGTGATGCTCCTGGCCGTCTCACTCCGAGTCCCTGGAGCTATAGTGTGTGAGTGATGCTCCTGTCGGTCTCACTCAGAGTCCCTAGAGCTATAGTGTGCGAGTGATGCTCCTGGCCGCCTCACTCTGAGTCCCTAGAGCTATAGTGTGCGACCGATGCTCCTGGCCGCCTCACTCCGAGTCCCTGGAGCTATAGTGTGTGAGTCGCGCTCCTGGCCGCCTCACTCCGAGTCCCTGGAGCTATAGTGTATGAGTGATGCTCCTGGCCGTCTCACTCCGAGTCCCTGGAGCTGTAGTGTGTGAGTGATGCTCCTGGCCGTCTCACTCCGAGTCCCTGGAGCTATAGTGTGTGAGGGATGCTCCTGGCCGTCTCACTCCGAGTCCCTGGAGCTATAGTGTGTGAGTGATGCTCCTGGCCGTCTCACTCCGAGTCCCTGGAGCTATAGTGTGTGAGTGATGCTCCTGTCCGTCTCACTCCGAGTCCCTAGAGCTATAGTGTGCGAGCGTTGCTCCTGGCGGTCTCACTCGGAGTCCCTGGAGCTATAGTGTGAGAGTGATGCTCCTGGCCGTCTCACTCCGAGTCTCTGTAGCTATAGTGTGTGAGTGATGCTCCTGGCCGTCTCACTCTGAGTCCCTGGAGCTATAATGTGTGAGTGATGCTCCTGGCCGCCTCACTCCGAGTCCCTGGAGCTATAGTGTGTGAGTGATGCTCCTGGCCGCCTCACTCCGACTCCCTAGAGCTATAGTGTGCAAGCGATGCTCCTGGCCGCCTCACTCAGAGTCCCTAGAGCTATAGTGTGTGAGCGATGCTCCTGGCCGTCTCACTCTGAGTCCCTAGAGCTATAGTGTGCGAGTGATGCTCCTGGCCGCCTCACTCTGAGTCCCTGGAGCTATAGTGTGTGAGTGATGCTCCTGGCCGTCTCACTCCGAGTCCCTGGAGCTATAGTGTGTGAGTGATGCTCCTGGCCGTCTCACTCCGAGTCCCTGGAGCTGTAGTGTGTGAGTGATGCTCCTGGCCGTCTCACTCCGAGTCCCTGGAGCTATAGTGTGTGAGGGATGCTCCTGGCCGTCTCACTCCGAGTCACTGGAGCTATAATGTGTGAGTGATGCTCCTGGCCGTCTCACTCAGAGTCCCTGGAGCAATAGTGTGTGAATGATGCTCCTGGCCGTCTCACTCCGAGTCCCTGGAGCTATAGTGTGTGAGTGATGCTCCTGGCCGTCTCACTCCGAGTCCCTGAAGCTATAGTGTGTGAGTGATGCTCCTGGCCGTCTCACTCCGAGTCCCTGGAGCTATAGTGTGTCAGTGACGCTCCTGGCCGCCTCACTCCGAGTCCCTGGAGCTATAGTGTGTGAGTGATGCTCCTGGCCACCTCACTCCGAGTCCCTGGAGCTATAGTGTGCGAGCGATGCTCCTGGCCGTCTCACTCCGAGTCCCTGGAGCTATAGTGTGCGAGCGATGCTCCTGGCCATCTCACTCCGAGTCCCTGGAGCTATAGTGTGTGAGTGATGCTCCTGGCCGTCTCACTCCAAGTCCCTGGAGCTATAGTGTGTGAGTGATGCTCCTGGCCGTCTCACTCCGAGTCCCTGGAGCTATAGTGTGTGAGTGATGCTCCTGTCGGTCTCACTCAGAGTCCCTAGAGCTATAGTGTGCGAGTGATGCTCCTGGCCGCCTCACTCTGAGTCCCTAGAGCTATAGTGTGCGACCGATGCTCCTGGCCGCCTCACTCCGAGTCCCTGGAGCTATAGTGTGTGAGTCGCGCTCCTGGCCGCCTCACTCCGAGTCCCTGGAGCTATAGTGTATGAGTGATGCTCCTGGCCGTCTCACTCCGAGTCCCTGGAGCTGTAGTGTGTGAGTGATGCTCCTGGCCGTCTCACTCCGAGTCCCTGGAGCTATAGTGTGTGAGTGATGCTCCTGGCCGTCTCACTCCGAGTCCCTGGAGCTATAGTGTGTGAGTGATGCTCCTGTCCGTCTCACTCCGAGTCCCTAGAGCTATAGTGTGCGAGCGTTGCTCCTGGCGGTCTCACTCGGAGTCCCTGGAGCTATAGTGTGAGAGTGATGCTCCTGGCCGTCTCACTCCGAGTCTCTGTAGCTATAGTGTGTGAGTGATGCTCCTGGCCGTCTCACTCTGAGTCCCTGGAGCTATAATGTGTGAGTGATGCTCCTGGCCGCCTCACTCCGAGTCCCTGGAGCTATAATGTGTGAGTGATGCTCCTGGCCGCCTCACTCCGACTCCCTAGAGCTATAGTGTGCAAGCGATGCTCCTGGCCGCCTCACTCAGAGTCCCTAGAGCTATAGTGTGTGAGCGATGCTCCTGGCCGTCTCACTCTGAGTCCCTAGAGCTATAGTGTGCGAGTGATGCTCCTGGCCGCCTCACTCTGAGTCCCTGGAGCTATAGTGTGTGAGTGATGCTCCTGGCCGCCTCACTCTGAGTCCCTGGAGCTATAGTGTGTGAGTGATGCTCCTGGCCGTCTCACTCCGAGTCCCTGGAGCTGTAGTGTGTGAGTGATGCTCCTGGCCGTCTCACTCCGAGTCCCTGGAGCTATAGTGTGTGAGGGATGCTCCTGGCCGTCTCACTCCGAGTCACTGGAGCTATAATGTGTGAGTGATGCTCCTGGCCGTCTCACTCCGAGTCACTGGAGCTATAATGTGTGAGTGATGCTCCTGGCCGTCTCACTCCGAGTCCCTGGAGCTATAGTGTGTGAGTGATGCTCCTGTCCGTCTCACTCCGAGTCCCTAGAGCTATAGTGTGCGAGCGATGCTCCTGGCCGTCTCACTCCGAGTCCCTGGAGCTATAGTGTGCGAGCGATGCTCCTGGCAGTCTCACTCAGAGTCCCTGGAGCTATAGTGTGTGAGGGACGCTCCTGGCCGCCTCACTCCGAGTCCCTGGAGCTATAGTGTGTGAGTCGCGCTCCTGGCCGCCTCACTCCGAGTCCCTGGAGCTATAGTGTATGAGTGATGCTCCTGGCCACCTCACTCTGAGTCCCTGGAGCTATAGTGTGCGAGTGATGCTCCTGGCTGTCTCACTCCGAGTCCCTGGAGCTATAGTGTGCGAGCGATGCTCCTGGCCATCTCACTCCGAGTCCCTGGAGCAATAGTGTGTGAGTGATGCTCCTGGCCGTCTCACTCCGAGTCCCTGGAGCTATAGTGTGTGAGTGATGCTCCTGGCCGTCTCACTCCGAGTCCCTGAAGCTATAGTGTGTGAGTGATGCTCCTGGCCGTCTCACTCCGAGTCCCTGGAGCTATAGTGTGTCAGTGACGCTCCTGGCCGCCTCACTCCGAGTCCCTGGAGCTATAGTGTGTGAGTGATGCTCCTGGCCACCTCACTCCGAGTCCCTGGAGCTATAGTGTGCGAGCGATGCTCCTGGCCGTCTCACTCCGAGTCCCTGGAGCTATAGTGTGCGAGCGATGCTCCTGGCCATCTCACTCCGAGTCCCTGGAGCTATGGGGGTGAGTGATGCTCCTGGCCGTCTCACTCCAAGTCCCTGGAGCTATAGTGTGTGAGTGATGCTCCTGGCCGTCTCACTCCGAGTCCCTGGAGCTATAGTGTGTGAGTGATGCTCCTGTCCGTCTCACTCAGAGTCCCTAGAGCTATAGTGTGCGAGTGATGCTCCTGGCCGCCTCACTCTGAGTCCCTAGAGCTATAGTGTGCGACCGATGCTCCTGGCCGCCTCACTCCGAGTCCCTGGAGCTATAGTGTGTGAGTCGCGCTCCTGGCCGCCTCACTCCGAGTCCCTGGAGCTATAGTGTATGAGTGATGCTCCTGGCCGTCTCACTCCGAGTCCCTGGAGCTGTAGTGTGTGAGTGATGCTCCTGGCCGTCTCACTCCGAGTCCCTGGAGCTATAGTGTGTGAGGGATGCTCCTGGCCGTCTCACTCCGAGTCCCTGGAGCTATAGTGTGTGAGTGATGCTCCTGGCCGTCTCACTCCGAGTCCCTGGAGCTATAGTGTGTGAGTGATGCTCCTGTCCGTCTCACTCCGAGTCCCTAGAGCTATAGTGTGCGAGCGATGCTCCTGGCGGTCTCACTCGGAGTCCCTGGAGCTATAGTGTGAGAGTGATGCTCCTGGCCGTCTCACTCCGAGTCTCTGTAGCTATAGTGTGTGAGTGATGCTCCTGGCCGTCTCACTCTGAGTCCCTGGAGCTATAATGTGTGAGTGATGCTCCTGGCCGCCTCACTCCGAGTCCCTGGAGCTATAGTGTGTGAGTGATGCTCCTGGCCGCCTCACTCCGACTCCCTAGAGCTATAGTGTGCAAGCGATGCTCCTGGCCGCCTCACTCAGAGTCCCTAGAGCTATAGTGTGTGAGCGATGCTCCTGGCCGTCTCACTCTGAGTCCCTAGAGCTATAGTGTGCGAGTGATGCTCCTGGCCGCCTCACTCTGAGTCCCTGGAGCTATAGTGTGCGAGGGACGCTCCTGGCCGCCTCACTCTGAGTCCCTAGAGCTATAGTGTGCGAGCGATGCTCCTGGCCGCCTCACTCAGAGTCCCTAGAGCTATAGTGTGTGAGCGATGCTCCTGGCCGTCTCACTCGGAGTCCCTGGAGCTATAGTGTGTGAGTGATGCTCCTGGCCGTCTCACTCCGAGTCCCTAGAGCTATAGTGTACGAGCGATGCTCCTGGCCGTCTCACTCCGAGTCCCTAGAGCTATAGTGTGCGACCGATGCTCCTGGCCGCCTCACTCCGAGTCCCTGGAGCTATAGTGTGTGAGTGATGCTGCGATGCTCCTGGCCGTCTCACTCCGAGTCACTGGAGCTATAGTGTGTGAGTGATGCTCCTGGCCGTCTCACTCCGAGTCCCTGGAGCTATAGTGTGTGAGGGACGCTCCTGGCCGCCTCACTCCGAGTCCCTGGAGCTATAGTGTACGAGCGATGCTCCTGTCCGTCTCACTCCGAGTCCCTAGAGCTATAGTGTGCGAGCGATGCTCCTGGCCGTCTCACTCCGAGTCCCTGGAGCTATAGTGTGCGAGCGATGCTCCTGGCAGTCTCACTCAGAGTCCCTGGAGCTATAGTGTGTGAGGGACGCTCCTGGCCGCCTCACTCCGAGTCCCTGGAGCTATAGTGTGTGAGTCGCGCTCCTGGCCGCCTCACTCCGAGTCCCTGGAGCTATAGTGTGTGAGTGATGCTCCTGGCCACCTCACTCTGAGTCCCTGGAGCTATAGTGTGCGAGCGATGCTCCTGGCTGTCTCACTCCGAGTCCCTGGAGCTATAGTGTGCGAGCGATGCTCCTGGCCATCTCACTCCGAGTCCCTGGAGCAATAGTGTGTGAGTGATGCTCCTGGCCGTCTCACTCCGAGTCCCTGGAGCTATAGTGTGTGAGTGATGCTCCTGGCCGTCTCACTCCGAGTCCCTGGAGCTATAGTGTGTGAGTGATGCTCCTGGCCGTCTCACTCCGAGTCCCTGGAGCTATAGTGTGTCAGTGACGCTCCTGGCCGCCTCACTCCGAGTCCCTGGAGCTATAGTGTGTGAGTGATGCTCCTGGCCACCTCACTCCGAGTCCCTGGAGCTTAGTGTGCGAGCGATGCTCCTGGCCGTCTCACTCCGAGTCCCTGGAGCTATAGTATGCAAGCGATGCTCCTGGCCATCTCACTCCGAGTCCCTGGAGCTATAGTGTGTGAGTGATGCCCCTGGCCGTCTCACTCCAAGTCCCTGGAGCTATAGTGTGTGAGTGATGCTCCTGGCCGTCTCACTCCGAGTCCCTGGAGCTATAGTGTGAGTGATGCTCCTGGCGGTCTCAGTCAGAGTCCCTGGAGCTATAGTGTGTGAGTGATGCTCCTGGCCGTCTCACTCCGAGTCTCTGTAGCTATAGTGTGTGAGTGATGCTCCTGGCCGTCTCACTCTGAGTCCCTGGAGCTATAATGTGTGAGTGATGCTCCTGGCCGCCTCACTCCGAGTCCCTGGAGCGATAGTGTGTGAGTGATGCTCCTGGCCGCCTCACTCCGACTCCCTAGAGCTATAGTGTGCGAGCGATGCTCCTGGCCGCCTCACTCAGAGTCCCTAGAGCTATAGTGTGTGAGCGATGCTCCTGGCCGTCTCACTCTGAGTCCCTAGAGCTATAGTGTGCGAGTGATGCTCCTGGCCGCCTCACTCTGAGTCCCTGGAGCTATAGTGTGTGAGTGATGCTCCTGGCCGTCTCACTCCGAGTCCCTAGAGCTATAGTGTACGAGCGATGCTCCTGGCCGTCTCACTCCGAGTCCCTAGAGCTATAGTGTGCGACCGATGCTCCTGGCCGCCTCACTCTGAGTCCCTGGAGCTATAGTGTGTGAGTGATGCTGCGATGCTCCTGGCCGTCTCACTCTGAGTCCCTGGAGCTATAGTGTGCGAGGGACGCTCCTGGCCGCCTCACTCTGAGTCCCTTGAGCTATAGTGTGCGAGCGATGCTCCTGGCCGTCTCACTCCGAGTCCCTGGAGCTATAGTGTGTGAGTGATGCTCCTGGCCGTCTCACTCCGAGTCTCTGGAGCTGTAGTGTGTGAGTGATGCTCCTGGCCGTCTCACTCCGAGTCCCTGGAGCTATAGTGTGCGAGGGATGCTCCTGGCCGTCTCACTCCGAGTCCCTGGAGCTATAGTGTGTGAGTGATGCTCCTGGCCGTCTCACTCCGAGTCCCTGGAGCTATAGTGTGTGAGTGATGCTCCTGTCCGTCTCACTCCGAGTCCCTAGAGCTATAGTGTGCGAGCGATGCTCCTGGCCGTCTCACTCCGAGTCCCTGGAGCTACAGTGTGCGAGCGATGCTCCTGGCCGTCTCACTCCGAGTCCCTGGAGCTATAGTGTGTGAGTGACGCTCCTGGCCGCCTCACTCCGAGTCCCTGGAGCTATAGTGTGTGAGTGATGCTCCTGGCCACCTCACTCCGAGTCCCTGGAGCTATAGTGTGTGAGCGATGCTCCTGGCTGTCTCACTCCGAGTCCCTGGAGCTATAGTGTGCGAGCGATGCTCCTGGCCATCTCACTCCGAGTCCCTGGAGCTATAGTGTGTGAGTGATGCTCCTGGCCGTCTCACTCCAAGTCCCTGGAGCTATAGTGTGTGAGTGATGCTCCTGGCCGTCTCACTCCAAGTCCCTGGAGCTATAGTGTGAGTGATGCTCCTGGCGGTCTCACTCCGAGTCTCTGTAGCTATAGTGTGTGAGTGATGCTCCTGGCCGTCTCACTCTGAGTCCCTGCAGCTATAATGTGTGAGTGATGCTCCTGGCCGCCTCACTCCGAGTCCCTGGAGCTATAGTGTGTGAGTGATGCTCCTGTCCGTCTCACTCCGACTCCCTAGAGCTATAGTGTGCGAGCGATGCTCCTGGCCGTCTCACTCCGAGTCCCTGGAGCTATAGTGTGCGAGCGATGCTCCTGGCTGTCTCACTCCGAGTCCCTGGAGCAATAGTGTGTGAGTGATGCTCCTGGCCGTCTCACTCCGAGTCCCTGGAGCTATAGTGTGTGAGTGATGCTCCTGGCCACCTCACTCTGAGTCCCTGGAGCTATAGCGTGCGAGCGATGCTCCTGGCTGTCTCACTCTGAGTCCCTGGAGCAATAGTGTGTGAGTGATGCTCCTGGCCGTCTCACTCCGAGTCCCTGGAGCTATAGTGTGTGAGTGATGCTCCTGGCGGTCTCACTCCGAGTCCCTGGAGCTATAGTGTGTGAGTGATGCTCCTGGCCGTCTCACTCGGAGTCTCTGTAGCTATAGTGTGCGAGCGATGCTCCTGGCCATCTTACTCTGAGTCCCTGGAGCTATAGTGTGTGAGTGATGCTCCTGGCCGTCTCACTCCAAGTCTCTGTAGCTATAGTGTGTGAGTGATGCTCCTGGCCGTCTTACTCTGAGTCCCTGGAGCTATAGTGTGTGAGTGATGCTCCTGGCCGCCTCACTCCGAGTCCCTGGAGGTATAGTGTGTGAGTGATGCTCCTGGCCGCCTCACTCCGACTCCCTAGAGCTATAGTGTGCGAGCGATGCTCCTGGCCGCCTCACTCCGAGTCCCTAGAGCTATAATGTGCGAGCGAGGCTCCTGCCCGTCTCACTCTGAGTCCCTGGAGCTATAGTGTGTGAGTGATGCTCGTGGCCGTCTCACTCCGAGTCCCTAGAGCTATAGTGTGCGAGCGATGCTCCTGGCCGTCTCACTCCGAGTCCCTAGAGCTATAGTGTGCGAGCGATGCTCCTGGCCGCCTCACTCCGAGTCCCTGGAGCTATAGTGTGTGAGTGATGCTGCGATGCTCCTGGCCGTCTCACTCCGAGTCCCTAGAGCTATAGTGTGCGAGCGATGCTCCTGGCCGTCTCACTCCGGGTCCCTAGAGCTATAGTGTGCAAGCGATGCTCCTGGCCGTCTCACTCCGAGTCCCTAGAGCTATAGTGTGCGAGCGATGCTCCTGGCCGTCTCTCTCCGAGTCCCTAGAGCTATAGTGTGCGAGCGATGCTCCTGGCCGCCTCACTCCGAATCCCTAGAGCTATAGTGTGCGAGCGATGCTCCTGGCCGTCTCACTCCGAGTCCCTGAAGCTATAGTGTGCGAGCGATGCTCCTGGCCCTCTCACTCCGAGTCCCCAGATCTATAGTGTGCGAGCGATGCTCCTGGCCGTCTCACTCCGAGTCCCTGGAGCTATAGTGTGTGAGTCGCGCTCCTGGCCGCCTCACTCCGAGTCCCTGGAGCTATAGTGTATGAGTGATGCTCCTGGCCACCTCACTCTGAGTCCCTGGAGCTATAGTGTGCGAGTGATGCTCCTGGCTGTCTCACTCCGAGTCCCTGGAGCTATAGTGTGCGAGCGATGCTCCTGGCCATCTCACTCCGAGTCCCTGGAGCAATAGTGTGTGAGTGATGCTCCTGGCCGTCTCACTCCGAGTCCCTGGAGCTATAGTGTGTGAGTGATGCTCCTGGCCGTCTCACTCCGAGTCCCTGAAGCTATAGTGTGTGAGTGATGCTCCTGGCCGTCTCACTCCGAGTCCCTGGAGCTATAGTGTGTCAGTGACGCTCCTGGCCGCCTCACTCCGAGTCCCTGGAGCTATAGTGTGTGAGTGATGCTCCTGGCCACCTCACTCCGAGTCCCTGGAGCTATAGTGTGCGAGCGATGCTCCTGGCCGTCTCACTCCGAGTCCCTGGAGCTATAGTGTGCGAGCGATGCTCCTGGCCATCTCACTCCGAGTCCCTGGAGCTATAGTGTGTGAGTGATGCTCCTGGCCGTCTCACTCCAAGTCCCTGGAGCTATAGTGTGTGAGTGATGCTCCTGGCCGTCTCACTCCGAGTCCCTGGAGCTATAGTGTGTGAGTGATGCTCCTGTCCGTCTCACTCAGAGTCCCTAGAGCTATAGTGTGCGAGTGATGCTCCTGGCCGCCTCACTCTGAGTCCCTAGAGCTATAGTGTGCGACCGATGCTCCTGGCCGCCTCACTCCGAGTCCCTGGAGCTATAGTGTGTGAGTCGCGCTCCTGGCCGCCTCACTCCGAGTCCCTGGAGCTATAGTGTATGAGTGATGCTCCTGGCCGTCTCACTCCGAGTCCCTGGAGCTGTAGTGTGTGAGTGATGCTCCTGGCCGTCTCACTCCGAGTCCCTGGAGCTATAGTGTGTGAGGGATGCTCCTGGCCGTCTCACTCCGAGTCCCTGGAGCTATAGTGTGTGAGTGATGCTCCTGGCCGTCTCACTCCGAGTCCCTGGAGCTATACTGTGTGAGTGATGCTCCTGTCCGTCTCACTCCGAGTCCCTAGAGCTATAGTGTGCGAGCGATGCTCCTGGCGGTCTCACTCGGAGTCCCTGGAGCTATAGTGTGAGAGTGATGCTCCTGGCCGTCTCACTCCGAGTCTCTGTAGCTATAGTGTGTGAGTGATGCTCCTGGCCGTCTCACTCTGAGTCCCTGGAGCTATAATGTGTGAGTGATGCTCCTGGCCGCCTCACTCCGAGTCCCTGGAGCTATAGTGTGTGAGTGATGCTCCTGGCCGCCTCACTCCGACTCCCTAGAGCTATAGTGTGCAAGCGATGCTCCTGGCCGCCTCACTCCGAGTCCCTGGAGCTATAGTGTGCGAGCGATGCTCCTGGCCCTCTCACTCTGAGTCCCTAGAGCTATAGTGTGCGAGTGATGCTCCTGGCCGCCTCACTCTGAGTCCCTGGAGCTATAGTGTGTGAGTGATGCTCCTGGCCGTCTCACTCCGAGTCCCTAGAGCTATAGTGTACGAGCGATGCTCCTGGCCGTCTCACTCCGAGTCCCTAGAGCTATAGTGTGCGACCGATGCTCCTGGCCGCCTCACTCCGAGTCCCTGGAGCTATAGTGTGTGAGTGATGCTGCGATGCGCCTGGCCATCTCACTCTGAGTCCCTGGAGCTATAGTGTGCGAGGGACGCTCCTGGCCGCCTCACTCTGAGTCCCTAGAGCTATAGTGTGCGAGCGATGCTCCTGGCCGCCTCACTCAGAGTCCCTAGAGCTATAGTGTGTGAGCGATGCTCCTGGCCGTCTCACTCTGAGTCCCTGGAGCTATAGTGTGTGAGTGATGCTCCTGGCCGTCTCACTCCGAGTCCCTAGAGCTATAGTGTACGAGCGATGCTCCTGGCCGTCTCACTCCGAGTCCCTAGAGCTATAGTGTGCGACCGATGCTCCTGGCCGCCTCACTCCGAGTCCCTGGAGCTATAGTGTGTGAGTGATGCTGCGATGCTCCTGGCCGTCTCACTCCGAGTCACTGGAGCTATAGTGTGTGAGTGATGCTCCTGGCCGTCTCACTCCGAGTCCCTGGAGCTATAGTGTGTGAGGGACGCTCCTGGCCGCCTCACTCCGAGTCCCTGGAGCTATAGTGTACGAGCGATGCTCCTCTCCGTCTCACTCCGAGTCCCTAGAGCTATAGTGTGCGAGCGATGCTCCTGGCCGTCTCACTCCGAGTCCCTGGAGCTATAGTGTGCGAGCGATGCTCCTGGCAGTCTCACTCAGAGTCCCTGGAGCTATAGTGTGTGAGGGACGCTCCTGGCCGCCTCACTCCGAGTCCCTGGAGCTATAGTGTGTGAGTCGCGCTCCTGGCCGCCTCACTCCGAGTCCCTGGAGCTATAGTGTGTGAGTGATGCTCCTGGCCACCTCACTCTGAGTCCCTGGAGCTATAGTGTGCGAGCGATGCTCCTGGCTGTCTCACTCCGAGTCCCTGGAGCTATAGTGTGCGAGCGATGCTCCTGGCCATCTCACTCCGAGTCCCTGGAGCAATAGTGTGTGAGTGATGCTCCTGGCCGTCTCACTCCGAGTCCCTGGAGCTATAGTGTGTGAGTGATGCTCCTGGCCGTCTCACTCCCAGTCCCTGGAGCTATAGTGTGTGAGTGATGCTCCTGGCCGTCTCACTCCGAGTCCCTGGAGCTATAGTGTGTCAGTGACGCTCCTGGCCGCCTCACTCCGAGTCCCTGGAGCTATAATGTGTGAGTGATGCTCCTGGCCGCCTCACTCCGAGTCCCTGGAGCTATAGTGTGTGAGTGATGCTCCTGGCCGCCTCACTCCGACTCCCTAGAGCTATAGTGTGCAAGCGATGCTCCTGGCCGCCTCACTCAGAGTCCCTAGAGCTATAGTGTGTGAGCGATGCTCCTGGCCGTCTCACTCTGAGTCCCTAGAGCTATAGTGTGCGAGTGATGCTCCTGGCCGCCTCACTCTGAGTCCCTGGAGCTATAGTGTGTGAGTGATGCTCCTGGCCGTCTCACTCCGAGTCCCTAGAGCTATAGTGTACGAGCGATGCTCCTGGCCGTCTCACTCCGAGTCCCTAGAGCTATAGTGTGCGACCGATGCTCCTGGCCGCCTCACTCCGAGTCCCTGGAGCTATAGTGTGTGAGTGATGCTGCGATGCGCCTGGCCGTCTCACTCTGAGTCCCTGGAGCTATAGTGTGCGAGGGACGCTCCTGGCCGCCTCACTCTGAGTCCCTAGAGCTATAGTGTGCGAGCGATGCTCCTGGCCGCCTCACTCAGAGTCCCTAGAGCTATAGTGTGTGAGCGATGCTCCTGGCCGTCTCACTCGGAGTCCCTGGAGCTATAGTGTGTGAGTGATGCTCCTGGCCGTCTCACTCCGAGTCCCTAGAGCTATAGTGTACGAGCGATGCTCCTGGCCGTCTCACTCCGAGTCCCTAGAGCTATAGTGTGCGACCGATGCTCCTGGCCGCCTCACTCCGAGTCCCTGGAGCTATAGTGTGTGAGTGATGCTGCGATGCTCCTGGCCGTCTCACTCCGAGTCACTGGAGCTATAGTGTGTGAGTGATGCTCCTGGCCGTCTCACTCCGAGTCCCTGGAGCTATAGTGTGTGAGGGACGCTCCTGGCCGCCTCACTCCGAGTCCCTGGAGCTATAGTGTACGAGCGATGCTCCTGTCCGTCTCACTCCGAGTCCCTAGAGCTATAGTGTGCGAGCGATGCTCCTGGCCGTCTCACTCCGAGTCCCTGGAGCTATAGTGTGCGAGCGATGCTCCTGGCAGTCTCACTCAGAGTCCCTGGAGCTATAGTGTGTGAGGGACGCTCCTGGCCGCCTCACTCCGAGTCCCTGGAGCTATAGTGTGTGAGTCGCGCTCCTGGCCGCCTCACTCCGAGTCCCTGGAGCTATAGTGTGTGAGTGATGCTCCTGGCCACCTCACTCTGAGTCCCTGGAGCTATAGTGTGCGAGCGATGCTCCTGGCTGTCTCACTCCGAGTCCCTGGAGCTATAGTGTGCGAGCGATGCTCCTGGCCATCTCACTCCGAGTCCCTGGAGCAATAGTGTGTGAGTGATGCTCCTGGCCGTCTCACTCCGAGTCCCTGGAGCTATAGTGTGTGAGTGATGCTCCTGGCCGTCTCACTCCGAGTCCCTGGAGCTATAGTGTGTGAGTGATGCTCCTGGCCGTCTCACTCCGAGTCCCTGGAGCTATAGTGTGTCAGTGACGCTCCTGGCCGCCTCACTCCGAGTCCCTGGAGCTATAGTGTGTGAGTGATGCTCCTGGCCACCTCACTCCGAGTCCCTGGAGCTTAGTGTGCGAGCGATGCTCCTGGCCGTCTCACTCCGAGTCCCTGGAGCTATAGTATGCAAGCGATGCTCCTGGCCATCTCACTCCGAGTCCCTGGAGCTATAGTGTGTGAGTGATGCCCCTGGCCGTCTCACTCCAAGTCCCTGGAGCTATAGTGTGTGAGTGATGCTCCTGGCCGTCTCACTCCGAGTCCCTGGAGCTATAGTGTGAGTGATGCTCCTGGCGGTCTCAGTCAGAGTCCCTGGAGCTATAGTGTGTGAGTGATGCTCCTGGCCGTCTCACTCCGAGTCTCTGTAGCTATAGTGTGTGAGTGATGCTCCTGGCCGTCCCACTCTGAGTCCCTGGAGCTATAATGTGTGAGTGATGCTCCTGGCCGCCTCACTCCGAGTCCCTGGAGCGATAGTGTGTGAGTGATGCTCCTGGCCGCCTCACTCCGACTCCCTAGAGCTATAGTGTGCGAGCGATGCTCCTGGCCGCCTCACTCAGAGTCCCTAGAGCTATAGTGTGTGAGCGATGCTCCTGGCCGTCTCACTCTGAGTCCCTAGAGCTATAGTGTGCGAGTGATGCTCCTGGCCGCCTCACTCTGAGTCCCTGGAGCTATAGTGTGTGAGTGATGCTCCTGGCCGTCTCACTCCGAGTCCCTAGAGCTATAGTGTACGAGCGATGCTCCTGGCCGTCTCACTCCGAGTCCCTAGAGCTATAGTGTGCGACCGATGCTCCTGGCCGCCTCACTCTGAGTCCCTGGAGCTATAGTGTGTGAGTGATGCTGCGATGCTCCTGGCCGTCTCACTCTGAGTCCCTGGAGCTATAGTGTGCGAGGGACGCTCCTGGCCGCCTCACTCTGAGTCCCTTGAGCTATAGTGTGCGAGCGATGCTCCTGGCCGTCTCACTCCGAGTCCCTGGAGCTATAGTGTGTGAGTGATGCTCCTGGCCGTCTCACTCCGAGTCTCTGGAGCTGTAGTGTGTGAGTGATGCTCCTGGCCGTCTCACTCCGAGTCCCTGGAGCTATAGTGTGCGAGGGATGCTCCTGGCCGTCTCACTCCGAGTCCCTGGAGCTATAGTGTGTGAGTGATGCTCCTGGCCGTCTCACTCCGAGTCCCTGGAGCTATAGTGTGTGAGTGATGCTCCTGTCCGTCTCACTCCGAGTCCCTAGAGCTATAGTGTGCGAGCGATGCTCCTGGCCGTCTCACTCCGAGTCCCTGGAGCTACAGTGTGCGAGCGATGCTCCTGGCCGTCTCACTCCGAGTCCCTGGAGCTATAGTGTGTGAGTGACGCTCCTGGCCGCCTCACTCCGAGTCCCTGGAGCTATAGTGTGTGAGTGATGCTCCTGGCCACCTCACTCCGAGTCCCTGGAGCTATAGTGTGTGAGCGATGCTCCTGGCTGTCTCACTCCGAGTCCCTGGAGCTATAGTGTGCGAGCGATGCTCCTGGCCATCTCACTCCGAGTCCCTGGAGCTATAGTGTGTGAGTGATGCTCCTGGCCGTCTCACTCCAAGTCCCTGGAGCTATAGTGTGTGAGTGATGCTCCTGGCCGTCTCACTCCAAGTCCCTGGAGCTATAGTGTGAGTGATGCTCCTGGCGGTCTCACTCCGAGTCTCTGTAGCTATAGTGTGTGAGTGATGCTCCTGGCCGTCTCACTCTGAGTCCCTGCAGCTATAATGTGTGAGTGATGCTCCTGGCCGCCTCACTCCGAGTCCCTGGAGCTATAGTGTGTGAGTGATGCTCCTGTCCGTCTCACTCCGACTCCCTAGAGCTATAGTGTGCGAGCGATGCTCCTGGCCGTCTCACTCCGAGTCCCTGGAGCTATAGTGTGCGAGCGATGCTCCTGGCTGTCTCACTCCGAGTCCCTGGAGCAATAGTGTGTGAGTGATGCTCCTGGCCGTCTCACTCCGAGTCCCTGGAGCTATAGTGTGTGAGTGATGCTCCTGGCCACCTCACTCTGAGTCCCTGGAGCTATAGCGTGCGAGCGATGCTCCTGGCTGTCTCACTCTGAGTCCCTGGAGCAATAGTGTGTGAGTGATGCTCCTGGCCGTCTCACTCCGAGTCCCTGGAGCTATAGTGTGTGAGTGATGCTCCTGGCGGTCTCACTCCGAGTCCCTGGAGCTATAGTGTGTGAGTGATGCTCCTGGCCGTCTCACTCGGAGTCTCTGTAGCTATAGTGTGCGAGCGATGCTCCTGGCCATCTTACTCTGAGTCCCTGGAGCTATAGTGTGTGAGTGATGCTCCTGGCCGTCTCACTCCAAGTCTCTGTAGCTATAGTGTGTGAGTGATGCTCCTGGCCGTCTTACTCTGAGTCCCTGGAGCTATAGTGTGTGAGTGATGCTCCTGGCCGCTTCACTCCGAGTCCCTGGAGCTATAGTGTGTGAGTGATGCTCCTGGCCGCCTCACTCCGACTCCCTAGAGCTATAGTGTGCGAGCGATGCTCCTGGCCGCCTCACTCCGAGTCCCTAGAGCTATAATGTGCGAGCGAGGCTCCTGCCCGTCTCACTCTGAGTCCCTGGAGCTATAGTGTGTGAGTGATGCTCGTGGCCGTCTCACTCCGAGTCCCTAGAGCTATAGTGTGCGAGCGATGCTCCTGGCCGTCTCACTCCGAGTCCCTAGAGCTATAGTGTGCGAGCGATGCTCCTGGCCGCCTCACTCCGAGTCCCTGGAGCTATAGTGTGTGAGTGATGCTGCGATGCTCCTGGCCGTCTCACTCCGAGTCCCTAGAGCTATAGTGTGCGAGCGATGCTCCTGGCCGTCTCACTCCGGGTCCCTAGAGCAATAGTGTGCAAGCGATGCTCCTGGCCGTCTCACTCCGAGTCCCTAGAGCTATAGTGTGCGAGCGATGCTCCTGGCCGTCTCTCTCCGAGTCCCTAGAGCTATAGTGTGCGAGCGATGCTCCTGGCCGCCTCACTCCGAGTCCCTAGAGCTATAGTGTGCGAGCGATGCTCCTGGCCGTCTCACTCCGAGTCCCTGAAGCTATAGTGTGCGAGCGATGCTCCTGGCCCTCTCACTCCGAGTCCCCAGATCTATAGTGTGCGAGCGATGCTCCTGGCCGTCTCACTCCGAGTCCCTGGAGCTATAGTGTGTGAGTCGCGCTCCTGGCCGCCTCACTCCGAGTCCCTGGAGCTATAGTGTATGAGTGATGCTCCTGGCCACCTCACTCTGAGTCCCTGGAGCTATAGTGTGCGAGTGATGCTCCTGGCTGTCTCACTCCGAGTCCCTGGAGCTATAGTGTGCGAGCGATGCTCCTGGCCATCTCACTCCGAGTCCCTGGAGCAATAGTGTGTGAGTGATGCTCCTGGCCGTCTCACTCCGAGTCCCTGGAGCTATAGTGTGTGAGTGATGCTCCTGGCCGTCTCACTCCGAGTCCCTGAAGCTATAGTGTGTGAGTGATGCTCCTGGCCGTCTCACTCCGAGTCCCTGGAGCTATAGTGTGTCAGTGACGCTCCTGGCCGCCTCACTCCGAGTCCCTGGAGCTATAGTGTGTGAGTGATGCTCCTGGCCACCTCACTCCGAGTCCCTGGAGCTATAGTGTGCGAGCGATGCTCCTGGCCGTCTCACTCCGAGTCCCTGGAGCTATAGTGTGCGAGCGATGCTCCTGGCCATCTCACTCCGAGTCCCTGGAGCTATAGTGTGTGAGTGATGCTCCTGGCCGTCTCACTCCAAGTCCCTGGAGCTATAGTGTGTGAGTGATGCTCCTGGCCGTCTCACTCCGAGTCCCTGGAGCTATAGTGTGTGAGTGATGCTCCTGTCCGTCTCACTCAGAGTCCCTAGAGCTATAGTGTGCGAGTGATGCTCCTGGCCGCCTCACTCTGAGTCCCTAGAGCTATAGTGTGCGACCGATGCTCCTGGCCGCCTCACTCCGAGTCCCTGGAGCTATAGTGTGTGAGTCGCGCTCCTGGCCGCCTCACTCCGAGTCCCTGGAGCTATAGTGTATGAGTGATGCTCCTGGCCGTCTCACTCCGAGTCCCTGGAGCTGTAGTGTGTGAGTGATGCTCCTGGCCGTCTCACTCCGAGTCCCTGGAGCTATAGTGTGTGAGGGATGCTCCTGGCCGTCTCACTCCGAGTCCCTGGAGCTATAGTGTGTGAGTGATGCTCCTGGCCGTCTCACTCCGAGTCCCTGGAGCTATACTGTGTGAGTGATGCTCCTGTCCGTCTCACTCCGAGTCCCTAGAGCTATAGTGTGCGAGCGATGCTCCTGGCGGTCTCACTCGGAGTCCCTGGAGCTATAGTGTGAGAGTGATGCTCCTGGCCGTCTCACTCCGAGTCTCTGTAGCTATAGTGTGTGAGTGATGCTCCTGGCCGTCTCACTCTGAGTCCCTGGAGCTATAATGTGTGAGTGATGCTCCTGGCCGCCTCACTCCGAGTCCCTGGAGCTATAGTGTGTGAGTGATGCTCCTGGCCGCCTCACTCCGACTCCCTAGAGCTATAGTGTGCAAGCGATGCTCCTGGCCGCCTCACTCAGAGTCCCTAGAGCTATAGTGTGTGAGCGATGCTCCTGGCCGTCTCACTCTGAGTCCCTAGAGCTATAGTGTGCGAGTGATGCTCCTGGCCGCCTCACTCTGAGTCCCTGGAGCTATAGTGTGTGAGTGATGCTCCTGGCCGTCTCACTCCGAGTCCCTAGAGCTATAGTGTACGAGCGATGCTCCTGCCCGTCTCACTCCGAGTCCCTAGAGCTATAGTGTGCGACCGATGCTCCTGGCCGCCTCACTCCGAGTCCCTGGAGCTATAGTGTGTGAGTGATGCTGCGATGCGCCTGGCCATCTCACTCTGAGTCCCTGGAGCTATAGTGTGCGAGGGACGCTCCTGGCCGCCTCACTCTGAGTCCCTAGAGCTATAGTGTGCGAGCGATGCTCCTGGCCGCCTCACTCAGAGTCCCTAGAGCTATAGTGTGTGAGCGATGCTCCTGGCCGTCTCACTCTGAGTCCCTGGAGCTATAGTGTGTGAGTGATGCTCCTGGCCGTCTCACTCCGAGTCCCTAGAGCTATAGTGTACGAGCGATGCTCCTGGCCGTCTCACTCCGAGTCCCTAGAGCTATAGTGTGCGACCGATGCTCCTGGCCGCCTCACTCCGAGTCCCTGGAGCTATAGTGTGTGAGTGATGCTGCGATGCTCCTGGCCGTCTCACTCCGAGTCACTGGAGCTATAGTGTGTGAGTGATGCTCCTGGCCGTCTCACTCCGAGTCCCTGGAGCTATAGTGTGTGAGGGACGCTCCTGGCCGCCTCACTCCGAGTCCCTGGAGCTATAGTGTACGAGCGATGCTCCTCTCCGTCTCACTCCGAGTCCCTAGAGCTATAGTGTGCGAGCGATGCTCCTGGCCGTCTCACTCCGAGTCCCTGGAGCTATAGTGTGCGAGCGATGCTCCTGGCAGTCTCACTCAGAGTCCCTGGAGCTATAGTGTGTGAGGGACGCTCCTGGCCGCCTCACTCCGAGTCCCTGGAGCTATAGTGTGTGAGTCGCGCTCCTGGCCGCCTCACTCCGAGTCCCTGGAGCTATAGTGTGTGAGTGATGCTCCTGGCCACCTCACTCTGAGTCCCTGGAGCTATAGTGTGCGAGCGATGCTCCTGGCTGTCTCACTCCGAGTCCCTCGAGCTATAGTGTGCGAGCGATGCTCCTGGCCATCTCACTCCGAGTCCCTGGAGCAATAGTGTGTGAGTGATGCTCCTGGCCGTCTCACTCCGAGTCCCTGGAGCTATAGTGTGTGAGTGATGCTCCTGGCCGTCTCACTCCCAGTCCCTGGAGCTATAGTGTGTGAGTGATGCTCCTGGCCGTCTCACTCCGAGTCCCTGGAGCTATAGTGTGTCAGTGACGCTCCTGGCCGCCTCACTCCGAGTCCCTGGAGCTATAGTGTGTGAGTGATGCTCCTGGCCACCTCACTCCGAGTCCCTGGAGCTTAGTGTGCGAGCGATGCTCCTGGCCGTCTCACTCCGAGTCCCTGGAGCTATAGTATGCAAGCGATGCTCCTGGCCATCTCACTCCGAGTCCCTGGAGCTATAGTGTGTGAGTGATGCCCCTGGCCGTCTCACTCCAAGTCCCTGGAGCTATAGTGTGTGAGTGATGCTCCTGGCCGTCTCACTCCGAGTCCCTGGAGCTATAGTGTGAGTGATGCTCCTGGCGGTCTCAGTCAGAGTCCCTGGAGCTATAGTGTGTGAGTTGTTAGACGGACCGGGAGGGTCGGCCGAGGATAAGGGGAGAGGTCTCCGGGGAGAGCCGTCTCCAGTTAATCGTACAGACAAGTAACTTCCCCCCCACAGACGGACACCACACAATGATAAAGTTCAACGATACTTTATAGGCAATTCTTCAAGTACGGTAGAATGGTACAAGGAGGTCTGGACTCAGGGGTCCCCTCTATTCTGGTCTCTGTTTGGGAAAAGGGTAGCGGGACAGTCTTGTTACCAAAAAGATGGAAATAGCTCTCAATCCTCGAGCTCGGTGGTGTAGATGAACGGGCCGCGGCGGAGCCAGCAGGTCCCGAGATGGATGAAGGAAGACGACGGTCCGCGGCAGAGCCAGCAGGTCCCGATGAAGGTGGTGGTTACAAACGGTCCGCGGCCACGCCAGCAGGTCCCGACGACGATGAAGGATAGGGTGGTTCCCAAAGCCGCGGCAGCGCCAGCAGGCAAGACGAGGGTGCACAAGACAGAGCTACGGCAGCGCCAGTAGTCCGTCAAGGATGAGTTCTTCTTTGCGTCTCTCGACTCCAAGATACAACTCCCGTCCTGCTCTGGAGCTGCCCCAGTTATAGGGCTGGTGTGCTTTGATGTCCGGACCCTCGCACCTGGAGGTCGGGAGGTCCGGGATGAGGGAGTCCCGACACCCAGCAGGGGGGTGGAGCCAGCGCCCGGGGAGGCGATGGGCGAGCGGCACTTGGCGGGGGAGAGCCATCGACACCTCTTGCTCCCATTGACTGACCAAGTAGCCCGCTCACCTCCTGGGTGGACGTTGGTGCCGGAATGTCTGAGGGCTGGCCAGGCCCAGGGTTGAGGTTGATCGGGGGCCAGGCGGCCTCGTGGTGGAGTGTCCAAGATGGCGCCCAGGATGGGCGCGCAGGCCGGTAGTGGGTCGGCCTACGCGGTCAACAGGTTCGAGTGTAGGGGTCCCTGCGGGGACGGTGGACGTGCAATGGTGGTGTGTGGTACTTGCGTGGCTGGGCTCGGGCCTGGTTGGGCCGGGGGAGAGCGGCCCTTCATGTGGCCTGTCCAACATGCGTCCCCCCCAGCTGAAGGCGGGGAGAGTTACCCATCCTCTTGGGGACTCTTCTCGTCGAGGCGGAAGAACCGGGACAGGCCATCTGCGTTGGCGTGATCTGGCCCAGGCCGGTGTTCAACTGTGAAGTCCATCCCTTGTAGGGAGATGGACCAGCGTAGTAACTTCGGGTTTTCCCCCCGCATCTGCATCAGCCACTGCAGGGGTCGGTGGTCGGTCTGTACCCGAAAGGGTGTGCCAAAAAGGTAGGGCCGGAGCTTCTTGAGGGCCCACACCACCGCGAAGGCCTCCCTCTCTATGGTGCTCCAGCGTTGTTCCCGTGGTAGGAGTCGCCGGCTGATGAAGGCCACCGGTTGATCACGGCCTTCGGTGTTCACTTGCGACAGGACTGCCCCAATGCCATGGTCGGAGGCATCCGTCTGGACGATGAACTCCCGGCTGTAGTCGGGGGCCTGGAGCACAGGGGCGGAGCACATGGCGGCTTTCAATTGTTCAAATGCAGCTTGACACTCTGGGGTCCAGTTGACTTTCTGGGGCTGATTTTTTGACGTGAGTTCTGTGAGGGGCTTCACGATAGTACCATAGTCTTTCACGAACCTTCGGTAATAGCCCGTGAGGCCCAGGAAGGCTCGTACCTCGGTCTGGGTGATGGGGGGCTGCCAGGACTGGATGGCGGCAATTTTTAGCTGCAGAGGGGCCACCAGGCCGCTTCCCACCTGGTGCCCGAGGTAGGTTACAGACCCTTGCCCAATTTGACACTTGCTGGCCTTGATCGTGAGGCCAGCTCGCTGAAGGGCTTGCAGCACTGCTCGGAGGTGGTGGAGGTGCTCGGACCAATGGTTGCTGTATACAGCGATGTCGTCTAGGTAGGCGGCGCTGAATCCTTCGAGCCCCGCCAGGACCTGATTGACGAGCCGTTGGAATGTTGCTGGGGCATTCTTCATGCCAAAGGGCATGACGGTGAAATGGTAATGGCCATCGGGAGTGGAAAAGGCAGAACGTTCTTGTGCCCGGGGTGTGAGGCCGATTTGCCAGTAGCCCGCCGTCAGGTCGAAGATACTGAGGTAGCGGGCAGCTCCCATGCGGTCGATTAGTTCATCTGCCCGGGGGATGGGATGTGCGTCTGTCCTGGTGACCGCATTCAAGCCCCGGTAGTCGACGCAGAACCGGAGTTCGGGTGTGGTGCCGGGGGCAGCTGCTTTGGGGACCAGTACTACAGGGCTGGCCCAGGGGCTGTCTGAGGGCTCGATGACCCCGAGCGTGAGCATTTTGGCTACTTCTTCCTGGATGCAGGCCCGTACCCGATCTGGCACGCGGTAGGCCCGGTGGCGGATAGGGGGGCTGTCCCCCGTGTCCACATCGTGCGTACACCAGGAAGTGACACCTGGGGTGAGGGAGAACAGGCTGGCGAATTGTGACAGGAGAACTCGGCACTCCTGGCGTTGCTCTCGGGTGAGGGCCTCTGAGAGTCGGACCCCATCTACGGAGCCGTCTTTCTCCCGAGTTCGTAGAAGGTCAGGGAGGGGCTCGGAGTCCTCTTCAGCCCCATTGTCTGTGGCCATCAGGAGGCTGAGTTCTGTCCGTACAAAGTGCGGTTTCAGTCTGTTAGCGTGGAGGACCCGGAGGGGGTTCCGGGAAGATTCCAAGTCGATGAGATAGGTAGCCGGACCCTTGCGCTCGACCACTTTGAAGGGCCCTGTCCACTTGTCTTGTAGGGCGCAGGGTTCGGTGGGGGACATCACCCATACCTGTTGCCCAGGTTCAAATTCGATGGAGGAGGCATTCCGGTCATACCACCTTTTCATGTCCTCTTGACTGGCCTCTAGGTGGGCTTTTGCTAGTTCTCGGAATCGCCGGGTCTGGTTGCGGAGAGTTAGGAGGTAGCGGAAAACATCTGGTGGGTTCTTTAGAGGGGGCATCTCCCAGCCTTCCTTGACTAGGCTGAGCGGTCCCCGCACGGGGTGTCCATATAGCAGTTCAAATGGGCTGAAGCCCAGGGACTTCTGGGGAACCTCTCGATAGGCGAAGAGGAGGCACGGCAGCAGCACATCCCACTGGCGACGGAGGGGCTCTTCCAACCCCCCGATCATCCCTTTGAGCGTGCGGTTGAACCGCTCAACGAGTCCGTTTCCTTGAGGGTGATAGGGGGTCGTGAACCGGTAGGTAACCCCGCACTGTTGCCAGAGAGACTTCATATATTTCGAAATAAAGTTCGTGCCTCTGTCACTGACGACCTCCCGGGGGAAGCCCACCCGGGAGAAGATCCCCATCAGCGCCCGGCCGACTACCGGGGCTGTCACAGTCCGCAGGGGAACAGCCTCCGGGTAGCGGGTGGCGTGGTCCACTAGCACCAGGATGAATCGATGGCCTTGTTTTGTGCGCGGGTCCAGGGGCCCTACGATATCGATTCCGACCCTCTCGAACGGGGTGGTGACCACGGGAAAAGGTTGCAGGGGGGCTTTCAGTTTGCGGCCGCTCTTTCCACTGGCTTGGCACGTGGGGCAAGATCGGCAATGCTGGTGTACATTGTCCCTCATTTTGGGCCAGAAGAAGTGGGTCACCAGGCGGCTATAGGTTTTGTCTTGACCCAGGTGTCCTGCCAGGGGGACATCGTGGGCCAGGTTTAGCAGAAAGTCTCTAAAACGGAGGGGTACCACTAGGACTCGGCTGGCCCCCAGCTCCGCGATTCTTTGCTCACTGTACAGCAGATCATTGTCCCAGTAGACCCAGTGAGTTCCGGAGGTATCCCCTGCGCTTTGGGCTAGCGCTTGCTGGCGGAGTCCCTCGAGGGAGGGACAGGTCTTTTGTTCTTGGCGAAATTGTTCTTGCGTGGGCCCCCCCTCTTGAGGCCACTGGTCGGGGTTAGCGAGGTCTGGAGGTTGAGCTGGTTCGGGGGGGACGTCACGGTCGGTGGTTTCGGCGGGGGCGACCGGAGGCGGTGGCGCCGGCCATTCGGGTTCCTCTGGGCGGGGGTTGGCACGGGCGGTCATGGACCGGGTGGTGACGCACGCCCAGTCCGGGACGCCCAACATCCCCAGGTGCTCTTTTCGTTCGACTGCTGCCCATGGAGAGCTTTCCAGGTCATTACCCAGGAGGCAGTCTACGGGGGCATCATCTCGGACCGTCACCTTCAACATGCCGGAGACCCCTCCCCATTCGAAGGGGACGCAGGCCATCCGACACAGACTTTCTGAGTTATCGGCTGAACGTACAGGGCAGAGAATGTTTGGTAAGTATTGTTCGGGGGTCACCAGGTGACAGCGGACGGCTGTTACACTGGCCCCAGTGTCACGAAGGGCTTCAGCCCGGCGTCCATTGATGCCCACCCATTGGCTGTACTTCTGGGTATTAGCGGGTAGGGGGACCCGCGGGACCATGTCTCTCCCCCCTAGGCAGGCGAGAGCCATGGCGGCTGGCTCCCATTCTTGGTGTTCCTGTTCATATTCTTCTTGTTCCTCTGAGATCTGTTCCTCCCCCAGAGCAGCAGCGGCTACTTGGCGGGGTCTTGGGCTCTGGTACTGGGGGCAGTTTGGGTCGTTTGCATAGTATCCGACTCGTTGGCATCGATGGCAGGTACCATTGGCTCGATATCCCGGTCGCGCTGGGGTGCTGCCCCGGTTGGCCGGGGGGGTGGTGCTGGTAGTGGGGGTGACCGGAGCGTTGCTTCTTCCGCGTCCTTGGCCTCCTCCTCCTCGGGGACGGTGCTGACCATTGTTGTTCCGGTTCTGTTCGTAGGACCCATTTCGACCCACTCTGGTGATCTCCCACCGGTCAGCTTCGGCTGCGAGCTGCCGGGGATCCGTTAACTTGCTGTCGAGGAGGTGCTGGCGAAGTTCAATGAAGCAATTGTTCGACAGATGCTCCCATACCATAAGATTGAACAGTTGTTCGTAGGTTGTGACCTTGCTTCCTTTGATCCAGCCCTCGAAGGCTCGGCTAAAGTAATTGACATAGTCCACCCAAGTTGTACCCGGGATGCGGGTGCAGTCTCGGAACCTCTGACGGTACATCTCGGGTGTGAGGCCATAGCGGGTGAGGAGTGCAGCTTTCATATGGTCATAGGAGGTCATCTGGTGGTCCGGGAGTTGCAGCAGGGCGTCGCGGCCCTCATTGAGGAATCTCCCCCACAGACCGGCCCCCCAATCGCTTCTATCGATCCGGTGTGCAGTCATAGCGATTTCATAGGCCTTAAACCATTGCTGGATGTCGTCCTCTCGGAAGTATTCTCGAACGACATCCTTGGGGATGTGTACCTTCTTCTCTGTTGCCCCTGGAGTGTGGGGTTGCTCGGACACCCCTGCTTCTTTATTCTGTTTGCGTAGGTCGATTTCAGCTAGTTTCCGCTCATGTTCATATGCCAGTTTCTTTTCCTCGAGCTCCCTTTGTCTCTGTTTCTCCTCTCTTTCTTCTCGGAGACGCAAGTGCTCTAAGTTGATTTTCTGTTCGGCCAACTTCAGTTCAACGTCCATTTTGAGCCGGGCCATTTCCAGCTCGTGTAGTCGGGTTCTTTCTCGTTCCTGGATCTCGTCTGGCGAGAGACCCGTTCTTCGCTCTTCAGGGGCCATGGGGGTTTGTGCTGCGATGTTTTGATCGGGGGTTCCGGCAGCCCCGGTTTCTGCCCAAGATTCTAGGGCCTGCTTAAAGTCATCTTTGGTATTTAGTCCGGTGGTAGCGATACCTAATTCGATACAGAACTGTTTAAGTTCACGATGGCTGTACTCATCCAATTTCTCCATCTGGAATTTCTCCGTTGATCTGCTGTCTTTAGTTGACATCGTGATTCGCCGTGGGGTGAGCTACTCTCTGTACGGTTTATGCGGTGATTCGGATCGCGCCGCTGGCCACCAATGTTAGACGGACCGGGAGGGTCGGCCGAGGATAAGGGGAGAGGTCTCCGGGGAGAGCCGTCTCCAGTTAATCGTACAGACAAGTAACTTCCCCCCCACAGACGGACACCACACAATGATAAAGTTCAACGATACTTTATAGGCAATTCTTCAAGTACGGTAGAATGGTACAAGGAGGTCTGGACTCAGGGGTCCCCTCTATTCTGGTCTCTGTTTGGGAAAAGGGTAGCGGGACAGTCTTGTTACCAAAAAGATGGAAATAGCTCTCAATCCTCGAGCTCGGTGGTGTAGATGAACGGGCCGCGGCGGAGCCAGCAGGTCCCGAGATGGATGAAGGAAGACGACGGTCCGCGGCAGAGCCAGCAGGTCCCGATGAAGGTGGTGGTTACAAACGGTCCGCGGCCACGCCAGCAGGTCCCGACGACGATGAAGGATAGGGTGGTTCCCAAAGCCGCGGCAGCGCCAGCAGGCAAGACGAGGGTGCACAAGACAGAGCTACGGCAGCGCCAGTAGTCCGTCAAGGATGAGTTCTTCTTTGCGTCTCTCGACTCCAAGATACAACTCCCGTCCTGCTCTGGAGCTGCCCCAGTTATAGGGCTGGTGTGCTTTGATGTCCGGACCCTCGCACCTGGAGGTCGGGAGGTCCGGGATGAGGGAGTCCCGACACCCAGCAGGGGGGTGGAGCCAGCGCCCGGGGAGGCGATGGGCGAGCGGCACTTGGCGGGGGAGAGCCATCGACACCTCTTGCTCCCATTGACTGACCAAGTAGCCCGCTCACCTCCTGGGTGGACGTTGGTGCCGGAATGTCTGAGGGCTGGCCAGGCCCAGGGTTGAGGTTGATCGGGGGCCAGGCGGCCTCGTGGTGGAGTGTCCAAGATGGCGCCCAGGATGGGCGCGCAGGCCGGTAGTGGGTCGGCCTACGCGGTCAACAGGTTCGAGTGTAGGGGTCCCTGCGGGGACGGTGGACGTGCAATGGTGGTGTGTGGTACTTGCGTGGCTGGGCTCGGGCCTGGTTGGGCCGGGGGAGAGCGGCCCTTCATGTGGCCTGTCCAACATGAGTGATGCTCCTGGCCGTCTCACTCCGAGTCTCTGTAGCTATAGTGTGTGAGTGATGCTGCTGGCCGTCTCACTCCGAGTCCCTGGAGCTATAGTGTGCGAGCGATGCTCCTGGCCATCTCACTCCGAGTCCCTGGAGCTATAGTGTGTGAGTGATGCTCCTGGCCGCCTCACTCCGACTCCCTAGAGCTATAGTGTGCGAGCGATGCTCCTGGCCGCCTCACTCAGAGTCCCTAGAGCTATAGTGTGTGAGCGATGCTCCTGGCCGTCTCACTCTGAGTCCCTAGAGCTATAGTGTGCGAGTGATGCTCCTGGCCGCCTCACTCTGAGTCCCTGGAGCTATAGTGTGTGAGTGATGCTCCTGGCCGTCTCACTCCGAGTCCCTAGAGCTATAGTGTACGAGCGATGCTCCTGGCCGTCTCACTCCGAGTCCCTAGAGCTATAGTGTGCGACCGATGCTCCTGGCCGCCTCACTCTGAGTCCCTGGAGCTATAGTGTGTGAGTGATGCTGCGATGCTCCTGGCCGTCTCACTCTGAGTCCCTGGAGCTATAGTGTGCGAGGGACGCTCCTGGCCGCCTCACTCTGAGTCCCTGGAGCTATAGTGTGCGAGCGATGCTCCTGGCCGTCTCACTCCGAGTCCCTGGAGCTATAGTGTGTGAGTGATGCTCCTGGCCGTCTCACTCCGAGTCTCTGGGGCTGTAGTGTGTGAGTGATGCTCCTGGCCGTCTCACTCCGAGTCCCTGGAGCTATAGTGTGCGAGGGATGCTCCTGGCCGTCTCACTCCGAGTCCCTGGAGCTATAGTGTGTGAGTGATGCTCCTGGCCGTCTCACTCCGAGTCCCTGGAGCTATAGTGTGTGAGTGATGCTCCTGTCCGTCTCACTCCGAGTCCCTAGAGCTATAGTGTGCGAGCGATGCTCCTGGCCGTCTCACTCCGAGTCCCTGGAGCTACAGTGTGCGAGCGATGCTCCTGGCCGTCTCACTCCGAGTCCCTGGAGCTATAGTGTGTGAGTGACGCTCCTGGCCGCCTCACTCCGAGTCCCTGGAGCTATAGTGTGTGAGTGATGCTCCTGGCCACCTCACTCCGAGTCCCTGGAGCTATAGTGTGCGAGCGATGCTCCTGGCTGTCTCACTCCGAGTCCCTGGAGCTATAGTGTGCAAGCGATGCTCCTGGCCATCTCACTCCGAGTCCCTGGAGCTATAGTGTGTGAGTGATGCTCCTGGCTGTCTCACTCCAAGTCCCTGGAGCTATAGTGTGTGAGTGATGCTCCTGGCCGTCTCACTCCAAGTCCCTGGAGCTATAGTGTGAGTGATGCTCCTGGCGGTCTCACTCCGAGTCTCTGTAGCTATAGTGTGTGAGTGATGCTCCTGGCCGTCTCACTCTGAGTCCCTGCAGCTATAATGTGTGAGTGATGCTCCTGGCCGCCTCACTCCGAGTCCCTGGAGCTATAGTGTGTGAGTCGCGCTCCTGGCCGCCTCACTCCGAGTCCCTGGAGCTATAGTGTGTGAGTGATGCTCCTGGCCACCTCACTCTGAGTCCCTGGAGCTATAGTGTGCGAGCGATGCTCCTGGATGTCTCACTCCGAGTCCCTGGAGCTATAGTGTGCGAGCGATGCTCCTGGCCATCTCACTCCGAGTCCCTGGAGCAATAGTGTGTGAGTGATGCTCCTGGCCGTCTCACTCCGAGTCCCTGGAGCTATAGTGTGTGAGTGATGCTCCTGGCCGTCTCACTCCGAGTCCCTGGAGCTATAGTGTGTGAGTGATGCTCCTGGCCGTCTCACTCCGAGTCCCTGGAGCTATAGTGTGTCAGTGACGCTCCTGGCCAGCTCACTCCGAGTCCCTGGAGCTATAGTGTGTGAGTGATGCTCCTGGCCACCTCACTCCGAGTCCCTGGAGCTTAGTGTGTGAGTGATGCCCCTGGCCGTCTCACTCCAAGTCCCTGGAGCTATAGTGTGTGAGTGATGCTCCTGGCCGTCTCACTCCGAGTCCCTGGAGCTATAGTGTGTGAGTCGCGCTCCTGGCCGCCTCACTCCGAGTCCCTGGAGCTATAGTGTATGAGTGATGCTCCTGGCCGTCTCACTCCGAGTCCCTGGAGCTGTAGTGTGTGAGTGATGCTCCTGGCCGTCTCACTCCGAGTCCCTGGAGCTATAGTGTGTGAGTGATGCTCCTGGCCGTCTCACTCCGAGTCCCTGGAGCTATAGTGTGCGAGTGATGCTCCTGGCCGCCTCACTCTGAGTCCCTAGAGCTATAGTGTGCGACCGATGCTCCTGGCCGCCTCACTCCGAGTCCCTGGAGCTATAGTGTGTGAGTCGCGCTCCTGGCCGCCTCACTCCGAGTCCCTGGAGCTATAGTGTATGAGTGATGCTCCTGGCCGTCTCACTCCGAGTCCCTGGAGCTGTAGTGTGTGAGTGATGCTCCTGGCCGTCTCACTCCGAGTCCCTGGAGCTATAGTGTGCGAGTGATGCTCCTGGCCGCCTCACTCTGAGTCCCTGGAGCTATAGTGTGTGAGTGATGCTCCTGGCCGTCTCACTCCGAGTCCCTAGAGCTATAGTGTACGAGCGATGCTCCTGGCCGTCTCACTCCGAGTCCCTAGAGCTATAGTGTGCGACCGATGCTCCTGGCCGCCTCACTCTGAGTCCCTGGAGCTATAGTGTGTGAGTGATGCTGCGATGCTCCTGGCCGTCTCACTCTGAGTCCCTGGAGCTATAGTGTGCGAGGGACGCTCCTGGCCGCCTCACTCTGAGTCCCTGGAGCTATAGTGTGCGAGCGATGCTCCTGGCCGTCTCACTCCGAGTCCCTGGAGCTATAGTGTGTGAGTGATGCTCCTGGCCGTCTCACTCCGAGTCTCTGGGGCTGTAGTGTGTGAGTGATGCTCCTGGCCGTCTCACTCCGAGTCCCTGGAGCTATAGTGTGCGAGGGATGCTCCTGGCCGTCTCACTCCGAGTCCCTGGAGCTATAGTGTGTGAGTGATGCTCCTGGCCATCTCACTCCGAGTCCCTGGAGCTATAGTGTGTGAGTGATGCTCCTGTCCGTCTCACTCCGAGTCCCTAGAGCTATAGTGTGCGAGCGATGATCCTGGCCGTCTCACTCCGAGTCCCTGGAGCTACAGTGTGCGAGCGATGCTCCTGGCCGTCTCACTCCGAGTCCCTGGAGCTATAGTGTGTGAGTGACGCTCCTGGCCGCCTCACTCCGAGTCCCTGGAGCTATAGTGTGTGAGTGATGCTCCTGGCCACCTCACTCCGAGTCCCTGGAGCTATAGTGTGCGAGCGATGCTCCTGGCTGTCTCACTCCGAGTCCCTGGAGCTATAGTGTGCGAGCGATGCTCCTGGCCATCTCACTCCGAGTCCCTGGAGCTATAGTGTGTGAGTGATGCTCCTGGCCGTCTCACTCCAAGTCCCTGGAGCTATAGTGTGTGAGTGATGCTCCTGGCCGTCTCACTCCAAGTCCCTGGAGCTATAGTGTGAGTGATGCTCCTGGCGGTCTCATTCCGAGTCTCTGTAGCTATAGTGTGTGAGTGATGCTCCTGGCCGTCTCACTCCGAGTCCCTGGAGCTATAGTGTGTCAGTGACGCTCCTGGCCACCTCACTCCGAGTCCCTGGAGCTATAGTGTGTGAGTGATGCTCCTGGCCACCTCACTCCGAGTCCCTGGAGCTTAGTGTGTGAGTGATGCCCCTGGCCGTCTCACTCCAAGTCCCTGGAGCTATAGTGTGTGAGTGATGCTCCTGGCCGTCTCACTCCGAGTCCCTGGAGCTATAGTGTGAGTGATGCTCCTGGCGGTCTCAGTCAGAGTCCCTGGAGCTATAGTGTGTGAGTGATGCTCCTGGCCGTCTCACTCCGAGTCTCTGTAGCTATAGTGTGTGAGTGATGCTCCTGGCCGCCTCACTCCGACTCCCTAGAGCTATAGTGTGCGAGCGATGCTCCTGGCCGCCTCACTCAGAGTCCCTAGAACTATAGTGTGTGAGCAATGCTCCTGGCCGTCTCACTCGAAGTCCCTAGAGCTATAGTGTGCGAGTGATGCTCCTGGCCGCCTCACTCTGAGTCCCTGGAGCTATAGTGTGTGAGTGATGCTCCTGGCCGTCTCACTCCGAGTCCCTAGAGCTATAGTGTACGAGCGATGCTCCTGGCCGTCTCACTCCGAGTCCCTAGAGCTATAGTGTGCGACCGATGCTCCTGGCCGCCTCACTCCGAGTCCCTGGAGCTATAGTGTGTGAGTGATGCTGCGATGCTCCTGGCCGCCTCACTCGAGTCCCTAGAGCTATAGTGTGTGAGCGATGCTCCTGGCCGTCTCACTCTGAGTCCTAGAGCTATAGTGTGCGAGTGATGCTCCTGGCCGCCTCACTCTGAGTCCCTGGAGCTATAGTGTGTGAGTAATGCTCCTGGCCGTCTCACTCCGAGTCCCTAGAGCTATAGTGTACGAGCGATGCTCCTGGCCGTCTCACTCCGAGTCCCTAGAGCTATAGTGTGCGACCGATGCTCCTGGCCGCCTCACTCCGAGTCCCTGGAGCTATAGTGTGTGAGTGATGCTGCGATGCTCCTGGCCGTCTCACTCTGAGTCCCTGGAGCTATAGTGTGCGAGGGACGCTCCTGGCCGCCTCACTCTGAGTCCCTGGAGCTATAGTGTGCGAGCAATGCTCCTGGCCGTCTCACTCCGAGTCCCTGGAGCTATAGTGTGTGAGTGATGCTCCTGGCCGTCTCACTCTGAGTCCCTGGAGCTGTAGTGTGTGAGTGATGCTCCTGGCCGTCTCACTCCGAGTCCCTGGAGCTATAGTGTGTGAGGGATGCTCCTGGCCGTCTCACTCCGAGTCACTGGAGCTATAATGTGTGAGTGATGCTCCTGGCCGTCTCACTCCGAGTCCCTGGAGCTATAGTGTGTGAGTGATGCTCCTGTCCGTCTCACTCCGAGTCCCTAGAGCTATAGTGTGCGAGCGATGCTCCTGGCCGTCTCACTCCGAGTCCCTGGAGCTATAGTGTGCGAGCGATGCTCCTGGCAGTCTCACTCAGAGTCCCTGGAGCTATAGTGTGTGAGGGACGCTCCTGGCCACCTCACTCCGAGTCCCTGGAGCTATAGTGTGTGAGTCGCGCTCCTGGCCGCCTCACTCCGAGTCCCTGGAGCTATAGTGTATGAGTGATGCTCCTGGCCACCTCACTCTGAGTCCCTGGAGCTATAGTGTGCGAGTGATGCTCCTGGCTGTCTCACTCCGAGTCCCTGGAGCTATAGTGTGCGAGCGATGCTCCTGGCCATCTCACTCCGAGTCCCTGGAGCAATAGTGTGTGAGTGATGCTCCTGGCCGTCTCACTCCGAGTCCCTGGAGCTATAGTGTGTGAGTGATGCTCCTGGCCGTCTCACTCCGAGTCCCTGAAGCTATAGTGTGTGAGTGATGCTCCTGGCCGTCTCACTCCGAGTCCCTGGAGCTATAGTGTGTCAGTGACGCTCCTGGCCGCCTCACTCCGAGTCCCTGGAGCTATAGTGTGCGAGCGATGCTCCTGGCCATCTCACTCCGAGTCCCTGGAGCTATAGTGTGTGAGTGATGCTCCTGGCCGTCTCACTCCAAGTCCCTGGAGCTATAGTGTGTGAGTGATGCTCCTGGCCGTCTCACTCCGAGTCCCTGGAGCTATAGTGTGTGAGTGATGCTCCTGTCGGTCTCACTCAGAGTCCCTAGAGCTATAGTGTGCGAGTGATGCTCCTGGCCGCCTCACTCTGAGTCCCTAGAGCTATAGTGTGCGACCGATGCTCCTGGCCGCCTCACTCCGAGTCCCTGGAGCTATAGTGTGTGAGTCGCGCTCCTGGCCGCCTCACTCCGAGTCCCTGGAGCTATAGTGTATGAGTGATGCTCCTGGCCGTCTCACTCCGAGTCCCTGGAGCTGTAGTGTGTGAGTGATGCTCCTGGCCGTCTCACTCCGAGTCCCTGGAGCTATAGTGTGTGAGGGATGCTCCTGGCCGTCTCACTCCGAGTCCCTGGAGCTATAGTGTGTGAGTGATGCTCCTGGCCGTCTCACTCCGAGTCCCTGGAGCTATAGTGTGTGAGTGATGCTCCTGTCCGTCTCACTCCGAGTCCCTAGAGCTATAGTGTGCGAGCGTTGCTCCTGGCGGTCTCACTCGGAGTCCCTGGAGCTATAGTGTGAGAGTGATGCTCCTGGCCGTCTCACTCCGAGTCTCTGTAGCTATAGTGTGTGAGTGATGCTCCTGGCCGTCTCACTCTGAGTCCCTGGAGCTATAATGTGTGAGTGATGCTCCTGGCCGCCTCACTCCGAGTCCCTGGAGCTATAGTGTGTGAGTGATGCTCCTGGCCGCCTCACTCCGACTCCCTAGAGCTATAGTGTGCAAGCGATGCTCCTGGCCGCCTCACTCAGAGTCCCTAGAGCTATAGTGTGTGAGCGATGCTCCTGGCCGTCTCACTCTGAGTCCCTAGAGCTATAGTGTGCGAGTGATGCTCCTGGCCGCCTCACTCTGAGTCCCTGGAGCTATAGTGTGTGAGTGATGCTCCTGGCCGTCTCACTCCGAGTCCCTGGAGCTATAGTGTGTGAGTGATGCTCCTGGCCGTCTCACTCCGAGTCCCTGGAGCTGTAGTGTGTGAGTGATGCTCCTGGCCGTCTCACTCCGAGTCCCTGGAGCTATAGTGTGTGAGGGATGCTCCTGGCCGTCTCACTCCGAGTCACTGGAGCTATAATGTGTGAGTGATGCTCCTGGCCGTCTCACTCAGAGTCCCTGGAGCAATAGTGTGTGAGTGATGCTCCTGGCCGTCTCACTCCGAGTCCCTGGAGCTATAGTGTGTGAGTGATGCTCCTGGCCGTCTCACTCCGAGTCCCTGAAGCTATAGTGTGTGAGTGATGCTCCTGGCCGTCTCACTCCGAGTCCCTGGAGCTATAGTGTGTCAGTGACGCTCCTGGCCGCCTCACTCCGAGTCCCTGGAGCTATAGTGTGTGAGTGATGCTCCTGGCCACCTCACTCCGAGTCCCTGGAGCTATAGTGTGCGAGCGATGCTCCTGGCCGTCTCACTCCGAGTCCCTGGAGCTATAGTGTGCGAGCGATGCTCCTGGCCATCTCACTCCGAGTCCCTGGAGCTATAGTGTGTGAGTGATGCTCCTGGCCGTCTCACTCCAAGTCCCTGGAGCTATAGTGTGTGAGTGATGCTCCTGGCCGTCTCACTCCGAGTCCCTGGAGCTATAGTGTGTGAGTGATGCTCCTGTCGGTCTCACTCAGAGTCCCTAGAGCTATAGTGTGCGAGTGATGCTCCTGGCCGCCTCACTCTGAGTCCCTAGAGCTATAGTGTGCGACCGATGCTCCTGGCCGCCTCACTCCGAGTCCCTGGAGCTATAGTGTGTGAGTCGCGCTCCTGGCCGCCTCACTCCGAGTCCCTGGAGCTATAGTGTATGAGTGATGCTCCTGGCCGTCTCACTCCGAGTCCCTGGAGCTGTAGTGTGTGAGTGATGCTCCTGGCCGTCTCACTCCGAGTCCCTGGAGCTATAGTGTGTGAGGGATGCTCCTGGCCGTCTCACTCCGAGTCCCTGGAGCTATAGTGTGTGAGTGATGCTCCTGTCCGTCTCACTCCGAGTCCCTAGAGCTATAGTGTGCGAGCGTTGCTCCTGGCGGTCTCACTCGGAGTCCCTGGAGCTATAGTGTGAGAGTGATGCTCCTGGCCGTCTCACTCCGAGTCTCTGTAGCTATAGTGTGTGAGTGATGCTCCTGGCCGTCTCACTCTGAGTCCCTGGAGCTATAATGTGTGAGTGATGCTCCTGGCCGCCTCACTCCGAGTCCCTGGAGCTATAGTGTGTGAGTGATGCTCCTGGCCGCCTCACTCCGACTCCCTAGAGCTATAGTGTGCAAGCGATGCTCCTGGCCGCCTCACTCAGAGTCCCTAGAGCTATAGTGTGTGAGCGATGCTCCTGGCCGTCTCACTCTGAGTCCCTAGAGCTATAGTGTGCGAGTGATGCTCCTGGCCGCCTCACTCTGAGTCCCTGGAGCTATAGTGTGTGAGTGATGCTCCTGGCCGTCTCACTCCGAGTCCCTGGAGCTATAGTGTGTGAGTGATGCTCCTGGCCGTCTCACTCCGAGTCCCTGGAGCTGTAGTGTGTGAGTGATGCTCCTGGCCGTCTCACTCCGAGTCCCTGGAGCTATAGTGTGTGAGGGATGCTCCTGGCCGTCTCACTCCGAGTCACTGGAGCTATAATGTGTGAGTGATGCTCCTGGCCGTCTCACTCCGAGTCCCTGGAGCTATAGTGTGTGAGTGATGCTCCTGTCCGTCTCACTCCGAGTCCCTAGAGCTATAGTGTGCGAGCGATGCTCCTGGCCGTCTCACTCCGAGTCCCTGGAGCTATAGTGTGCGAGCGATGCTCCTGGCAGTCTCACTCAGAGTCCCTGGAGCTATAGTGTGTGAGGGACGCTCCTGGCCGCCTCACTCCGAGTCCCTGGAGCTATAGTGTGTGAGTCGCGCTCCTGGCCGCCTCACTCCGAGTCCCTGGAGCTATAGTGTATGAGTGATGCTCCTGGCCACCTCACTCTGAGTCCCTGGAGCTATAGTGTGCGAGTGATGCTCCTGGCTGTCTCACTCCGAGTCCCTGGAGCTATAGTGTGCGAGCGATGCTCCTGGCCATCTCACTCCGAGTCCCTGGAGCAATAGTGTGTGAGTGATGCTCCTGGCCGTCTCACTCCGAGTCCCTGGAGCTATAGTGTGTGAGTGATGCTCCTGGCCGTCTCACTCCGAGTCCCTGAAGCTATAGTGTGTGAGTGATGCTCCTGGCCGTCTCACTCCGAGTCCCTGGAGCTATAGTGTGTCAGTGACGCTCCTGGCCGCCTCACTCCGAGTCCCTGGAGCTATAGTGTGTGAGTGATGCTCCTGGCCACCTCACTCCGAGTCCCTGGAGCTATAGTGTGCGAGCGATGCTCCTGGCCGTCTCACTCCGAGTCCCTGGAGCTATAGTGTGCGAGCGATGCTCCTGGCCATCTCACTCCGAGTCCCTGGAGCTATAGTGTGTGAGTGATGCTCCTGGCCGTCTCACTCCAAGTCCCTGGAGCTATAGTGTGTGAGTGATGCTCCTGGCCATCTCACTCCGAGTCCCTGGAGCTATAGTGTGTGAGTGATGCTCCTGTCCGTCTCACTCAGAGTCCCTAGAGCTATAGTGTGCGAGTGATGCTCCTGGCCGCCTCACTCTGAGTCCCTAGAGCTATAGTGTGCGACCGATGCTCCTGGCCGCCTCACTCCGAGTCCCTGGAGCTATAGTGTGTGAGTCGCGCTCCTGGCCGCCTCACTCCGAGTCCCTGGAGCTATAGTGTATGAGTGATGCTCCTGGCCGTCTCACTCCGAGTCCCTGGAGCTGTAGTGTGTGAGTGATGCTCCTGGCCGTCTCACTCCGAGTCCCTGGAGCTATAGTGTGTGAGGGATGCTCCTGGCCGTCTCACTCCGAGTCCCTGGAGCTATAGTGTGTGAGTGATGCTCCTGGCCGTCTCACTCCGAGTCCCTGGAGCTATAGTGTGTGAGTGATGCTCCTGTCCGTCTCACTCCGAGTCCCTAGAGCTATAGTGTGCGAGCGATGCTCCTGGCGGTCTCACTCGGAGTCCCTGGAGCTATAGTGTGAGAGTGATGCTCCTGGCCGTCTCACTCCGAGTCTCTGTAGCTATAGTGTGTGAGTGATGCTCCTGGCCGTCTCACTCTGAGTCCCTGGAGCTATAATGTGTGAGTGATGCTCCTGGCCGCCTCACTCCGAGTCCCTGGAGCTATAGTGTGTGAGTGATGCTCCTGGCCGCCTCACTCCGACTCCCTAGAGCTATAGTGTGCAAGCGATGCTCCTGGCCGCCTCACTCAGAGTCCCTAGAGCTATAGTGTGTGAGCGATGCTCCTGGCCGTCTCACTCCGAGTCCCTAGAGCTATAGTGTGCGAGTGATGCTCCTGGCCGCCTCACTCTGAGTCCCTGGAGCTATAGTGTGTGAGTGATGCTCCTGGCCGTCTCACTCCGAGTCCCTAGAGCTATAGTGTACGAGCGATGCTCCTGGCCGTCTCACTCCGAGTCCCTAGAGCTATAGTGTGCGACCGATGCTCCTGGCCGCCTCACTCCGAGTCCCTGGAGCTGTAGTGTGTGAGTGATGCTGCGATGCGCCTGGCCGTCTCACTCTGAGTCCCTGGAGCTATAGTGTGCGAGGGACGCTCCTGGCCGCCTCACTCTGAGTCCCTAGAGCTATAGTGTGCGAGCGATGCTCCTGGCCGCCTCACTCAGAGTCCCTAGAGCTATAGTGTGTGAGCGATGCTCCTGGCCGTCTCACTCGGAGTCCCTGGAGCTATAGTGTGTGAGTGATGCTCCTGGCCGTCTCACTCCGAGTCCCTAGAGCTATAGTGTACGAGCGATGCTCCTGGCCGTCTCACTCCGAGTCCCTAGAGCTATAGTGTGCGACCGATGCTCCTGGCCGCCTCACTCCGAGTCCCTGGAGCTATAGTGTGTGAGTGATGCTGCGATGCTCCTGGCCGTCTCACTCCGAGTCACTGGAGCTATAGTGTGTGAGTGATGCTCCTGGCCGTCTCACTCCGAGTCCCTGGAGCTATAGTGTGTGAGGGACGCTCCTGGCCGCCTCACTCCGAGTCCCTGGAGCTATAGTGTACGAGCGATGCTCCTGTCCGTCTCACTCCGAGTCCCTAGAGCTATAGTGTGCGAGCGATGCTCCTGGCCGTCTCACTCCGAGTCCCTGGAGCTATAGTGTGCGAGCGATGCTCCTGGCAGTCTCACTCAGAGTCCCTGGAGCTATAGTGTGTGAGGGACGCTCCTGGCCGCCTCACTCCGAGTCCCTGGAGCTATAGTGTGTGAGTCGCGCTCCTGGCCGCCTCACTCCGAGTCCCTGGAGCTATAGTGTGTGAGTGATGCTCCTGGCCACCTCACTCTGAGTCCCTGGAGCTATAGTGTGCGAGCGATGCTCCTGGCTGTCTCACTCCGAGTCCCTGGAGCTATAGTGTGCGAGCGATGCTCCTGGCCATCTCACTCCGAGTCCCTGGAGCAATAGTGTGTGAGTGATGCTCCTGGCCGTCTCACTCCGAGTCCCTGGAGCTATAGTGTGTGAGTGATGCTCCTGGCCGTCTCACTCCGAGTCCCTGGAGCTATAGTGTGTGAGTGATGCTCCTGGCCGTCTCACTCCGAGTCCCTGGAGCTATAGTGTGTCAGTGACGCTCCTGGCCGCCTCACTCCGAGTCCCTGGAGCTATAGTGTGTGAGTGATGCTCCTGGCCACCTCACTCCGAGTCCCTGGAGCTTAGTGTGCGAGCGATGCTCCTGGCCGTCTCACTCCGAGTCCCTGGAGCTATAGTATGCAAGCGATGCTCCTGGCCATCTCACTCCGAGTCCCTGGAGCTATAGTGTGTGAGTGATGCCCCTGGCCGTCTCACTCCAAGTCCCTGGAGCTATAGTGTGTGAGTGATGCTCCTGGCCGTCTCACTCCGAGTCCCTGGAGCTATAGTGTGAGTGATGCTCGTGGCGGTCTCAGTCAGAGTCCCTGGAGCTATAGTGTGTGAGTGATGCTCCTGGCCGTCTCACTCCGAGTCTCTGTAGCTATAGTGTGTGAGTGATGCTCCTGGCCGTCTCACTCTGAGTCCCTGGAGCTATAGTGTATGAGTGATGCTCCTGGCCGTCTCACTCCGAGTCCCTGGAGCTGTAGTGTGTGAGTGATGCTCCTGGCCGTCTCACTCCGAGTCCCTGGAGCTATAGTGTGTGAGGGATGCTCCTGGCCGTCTCACTCCGAGTCCCTGGAGCTATAGTGTGTGAGTGATGCTCCTGTCCGTCTCACTCCGAGTCCCTAGAGCTATAGTGTGCGAGCGTTGCTCCTGGCGGTCTCACTCGGAGTCCCTGGAGCTATAGTGTGAGAGTGATGCTCCTGGCCGTCTCACTCCGAGTCTCTGTAGCTATAGTGTGTGAGTGATGCTCCTGGCCGTCTCACTCTGAGTCCCTGGAGCTATAATGTGTGAGTGATGCTCCTGGCCGCCTCACTCCGAGTCCCTGGAGCTATAGTGTGTGAGTGATGCTCCTGGCCGCCTCACTCCGACTCCCTAGAGCTATAGTGTGCAAGCGATGCTCCTGGCCGCCTCACTCAGAGTCCCTAGAGCTATAGTGTGTGAGCGATGCTCCTGGCCGTCTCACTCTGAGTCCCTAGAGCTATAGTGTGCGAGTGATGCTCCTGGCCGCCTCACTCTGAGTCCCTGGAGCTATAGTGTGTGAGTGATGCTCCTGGCCGTCTCACTCCGAGTCCCTGGAGCTATAGTGTGTGAGTGATGCTCCTGGCCGTCTCACTCCGAGTCCCTGGAGCTGTAGTGTGTGAGTGATGCTCCTGGCCGTCTCACTCCGAGTCCCTGGAGCTATAGTGTGTGAGGGATGCTCCTGGCCGTCTCACTCCGAGTCACTGGAGCTATAATGTGTGAGTGATGCTCCTGGCCGTCTCACTCCGAGTCCCTGGAGCTATAGTGTGTGAGTGATGCTCCTGTCCGTCTCACTCCGAGTCCCTAGAGCTATAGTGTGCGAGCGATGCTCCTGGCCGTCTCACTCCGAGTCCCTGGAGCTATAGTGTGCGAGCGATGCTCCTGGCAGTCTCACTCAGAGTCCCTGGAGCTATAGTGTGTGAGGGACGCTCCTGGCCGCCTCACTCCGAGTCCCTGGAGCTATAGTGTGTGAGTCGCGCTCCTGGCCGCCTCACTCCGAGTCCCTGGAGCTATAGTGTATGAGTGATGCTCCTGGCCACCTCACTCTGAGTCCCTGGAGCTATAGTGTGCGAGTGATGCTCCTGGCTGTCTCACTCCGAGTCCCTGGAGCTATAGTGTGCGAGCGATGCTCCTGGCCATCTCACTCCGAGTCCCTGGAGCAATAGTGTGTGAGTGATGCTCCTGGCCGTCTCACTCCGAGTCCCTGGAGCTATAGTGTGTGAGTGATGCTCCTGGCCGTCTCACTCCGAGTCCCTGAAGCTATAGTGTGTGAGTGATGCTCCTGGCCGTCTCACTCCGAGTCCCTGGAGCTATAGTGTGTCAGTGACGCTCCTGGCCGCCTCACTCCGAGTCCCTGGAGCTATAGTGTGTGAGTGATGCTCCTGGCCACCTCACTCCGAGTCCCTGGAGCTATAGTGTGCGAGCGATGCTCCTGGCCGTCTCACTCCGAGTCCCTGGAGCTATAGTGTGCGAGCGATGCTCCTGGCCATCTCACTCCGAGTCCCTGGAGCTATAGTGTGTGAGTGATGCTCCTGGCCGTCTCACTCCAAGTCCCTGGAGCTATAGTGTGTGAGTGATGCTCCTGGCCATCTCACTCCGAGTCCCTGGAGCTATAGTGTGTGAGTGATGCTCCTGTCCGTCTCACTCAGAGTCCCTAGAGCTATAGTGTGCGAGTGATGCTCCTGGCCGCCTCACTCTGAGTCCCTAGAGCTATAGTGTGCGACCGATGCTCCTGGCCGCCTCACTCCGAGTCCCTGGAGCTATAGTGTGTGAGTCGCGCTCCTGGCCGCCTCACTCCGAGTCCCTGGAGCTATAGTGTATGAGTGATGCTCCTGGCCGTCTCACTCCGAGTCCCTGGAGCTGTAGTGTGTGAGTGATGCTCCTGGCCGTCTCACTCCGAGTCCCTGGAGCTATAGTGTGTGAGGGATGCTCCTGGCCGTCTCACTCCGAGTCCCTGGAGCTATAGTGTGTGAGTGATGCTCCTGGCCGTCTCACTCCGAGTCCCTGGAGCTATAGTGTGTGAGTGATGCTCCTGTCCGTCTCACTCCGAGTCCCTAGAGCTATAGTGTGCGAGCGATGCTCCTGGCGGTCTCACTCGGAGTCCCTGGAGCTATAGTGTGAGAGTGATGCTCCTGGCCGTCTCACTCCGAGTCTCTGTAGCTATAGTGTGTGAGTGATGCTCCTGGCCGTCTCACTCTGAGTCCCTGGAGCTATAATGTGTGAGTGATGCTCCTGGCCGCCTCACTCCGAGTCCCTGGAGCTATAGTGTGTGAGTGATGCTCCTGGCCGCCTCACTCCGACTCCCTAGAGCTATAGTGTGCAAGCGATGCTCCTGGCCGCCTCACTCAGAGTCCCTAGAGCTATAGTGTGTGAGCGATGCTCCTGGCCGTCTCACTCCGAGTCCCTAGAGCTATAGTGTGCGAGTGATGCTCCTGGCCGCCTCACTCTGAGTCCCTGGAGCTATAGTGTGTGAGTGATGCTCCTGGCCGTCTCACTCCGAGTCCCTAGAGCTATAGTGTACGAGCGATGCTCCTGGCCGTCTCACTCCGAGTCCCTAGAGCTATAGTGTGCGACCGATGCTCCTGGCCGCCTCACTCCGAGTCCCTGGAGCTGTAGTGTGTGAGTGATGCTGCGATGCGCCTGGCCGTCTCACTCTGAGTCCCTGGAGCTATAGTGTGCGAGGGACGCTCCTGGCCGCCTCACTCTGAGTCCCTAGAGCTATAGTGTGCGAGCGATGCTCCTGGCCGCCTCACTCAGAGTCCCTAGAGCTATAGTGTGTGAGCGATGCTCCTGGCCGTCTCACTCGGAGTCCCTGGAGCTATAGTGTGTGAGTGATGCTCCTGGCCGTCTCACTCCGAGTCCCTAGAGCTATAGTGTACGAGCGATGCTCCTGGCCGTCTCACTCCGAGTCCCTAGAGCTATAGTGTGCGACCGATGCTCCTGGCCGCCTCACTCCGAGTCCCTGGAGCTATAGTGTGTGAGTGATGCTGCGATGCTCCTGGCCGTCTCACTCCGAGTCACTGGAGCTATAGTGTGTGAGTGATGCTCCTGGCCGTCTCACTCCGAGTCCCTGGAGCTATAGTGTGTGAGGGACGCTCCTGGCCGCCTCACTCCGAGTCCCTGGAGCTATAGTGTACGAGCGATGCTCCTGTCCGTCTCACTCCGAGTCCCTAGAGCTATAGTGTGCGAGCGATGCTCCTGGCCGTCTCACTCCGAGTCCCTGGAGCTATAGTGTGCGAGCGATGCTCCTGGCAGTCTCACTCAGAGTCCCTGGAGCTATAGTGTGTGAGGGACGCTCCTGGCCGCCTCACTCCGAGTCCCTGGAGCTATAGTGTGTGAGTCGCGCTCCTGGCCGCCTCACTCCGAGTCCCTGGAGCTATAGTGTGTGAGTGATGCTCCTGGCCACCTCACTCTGAGTCCCTGGAGCTATAGTGTGCGAGCGATGCTCCTGGCTGTCTCACTCCGAGTCCCTGGAGCTATAGTGTGCGAGCGATGCTCCTGGCCATCTCACTCCGAGTCCCTGGAGCAATAGTGTGTGAGTGATGCTCCTGGCCGTCTCACTCCGAGTCCCTGGAGCTATAGTGTGTGAGTGATGCTCCTGGCCGTCTCACTCCGAGTCCCTGGAGCTATAGTGTGTGAGTGATGCTCCTGGCCGTCTCACTCCGAGTCCCTGGAGCTATAGTGTGTCAGTGACGCTCCTGGCCGCCTCACTCCGAGTCCCTGGAGCTATAGTGTGTGAGTGATGCTCCTGGCCACCTCACTCCGAGTCCCTGGAGCTTAGTGTGCGAGCGATGCTCCTGGCCGTCTCACTCCGAGTCCCTGGAGCTATAGTATGCAAGCGATGCTCCTGGCCATCTCACTCCGAGTCCCTGGAGCTATAGTGTGTGAGTGATGCCCCTGGCCGTCTCACTCCAAGTCCCTGGAGCTATAGTGTGTGAGTGATGCTCCTGGCCGTCTCACTCCGAGTCCCTGGAGCTATAGTGTGAGTGATGCTCGTGGCGGTCTCAGTCAGAGTCCCTGGAGCTATAGTGTGTGAGTGATGCTCCTGGCCGTCTCACTCCGAGTCTCTGTAGCTATAGTGTGTGAGTGATGCTCCTGGCCGTCTCACTCTGAGTCCCTGGAGCTATAATGTGTGAGTGATGCTCCTGGCCGCCTCACTCCGAGTCCCTGGAGCGATAGTGTGTGAGTGATGCTCCTGGCCGCCTCACTCCGACTCCCTAGAGCTATAGTGTGCGAGCGATGCTCCTGGCCGCCTCACTCAGAGTCCCTAGAGCTATAGTGTGTGAGCGATGCTCCTGGCCGTCTCACTCGAGTCCCTAGAGCTATAGTGTGTGAGCGATGCTCCTGGCCGTCTCACTCTGAGTCCTAGAGCTATAGTGTGCGAGTGATGCTCCTGGCCGCCTCACTCTGAGTCCCTGGAGCTATAGTGTGTGAGTAATGCTCCTGGCCGTCTCACTCCGAGTCCCTAGAGCTATAGTGTACGAGCGATGCTCCTGGCCGTCTCACTCCGAGTCCCTAGAGCTATAGTGTGCGACCGATGCTCCTGGCCGCCTCACTCCGAGTCCCTGGAGCTATAGTGTGTGAGTGATGCTGCGATGCTCCTGGCCGTCTCACTCTGAGTCCCTGGAGCTATAGTGTGCGAGGGACGCTCCTGGCCGCCTCACTCTGAGTCCCTGGAGCTATAGTGTGCGAGCAATGCTCCTGGCCGTCTCACTCCGAGTCCCTGGAGCTATAGTGTGTGAGTGATGCTCCTGGCCGTCTCACTCCGAGTCCCTGGAGCTGTAGTGTGTGAGTGATGCTCCTGGCCGTCTCACTCCGAGTCCCTGGAGCTATAGTGTGTGAGGGATGCTCCTGGCCGTCTCACTCCGAGTCACTGGAGCTATAATGTGTGAGTGATGCTCCTGGCCGTCTCACTCCGAGTCCCTGGAGCTATAGTGTGTGAGTGATGCTCCTGTCCGTCTCACTCCGAGTCCCTAGAGCTATAGTGTGCGAGCGATGCTCCTGGCCGTCTCACTCCGAGTCCCTGGAGCTATAGTGTGCGAGCGATGCTCCTGGCAGTCTCACTCAGAGTCCCTGGAGCTATAGTGTGTGAGGGATGCTCCTGGCCACCTCACTCCGAGTCCCTGGAGCTATAGTGTGTGAGTCGCGCTCCTGGCCGCCTCACTCCGAGTCCCTGGAGCTATAGTGTATGAGTGATGCTCCTGGCCACCTCACTCTGAGTCCCTGGAGCTATAGTGTGCGAGTGATGCTCCTGGCTGTCTCACTCCGAGTCCCTGGAGCTATAGTGTGCGAGCGATGCTCCTGGCCATCTCACTCCGAGTCCCTGGAGCAATAGTGTGTGAGTGATGCTCCTGGCCGTCTCACTCCGAGTCCCTGGAGCTATAGTGTGTGAGTGATGCTCCTGGCCGTCTCACTCCGAGTCCCTGAAGCTATAGTGTGTGAGTGATGCTCCTGGCCGTCTCACTCCGAGTCCCTGGAGCTATAGTGTGTCAGTGACGCTCCTGGCCGCCTCACTCCGAGTCCCTGGAGCTATAGTGTGCGAGCGATGCTCCTGGCCATCTCACTCCGAGTCCCTGGAGCTATAGTGTGTGAGTGATGCTCCTGGCCGTCTCACTCCAAGTCCCTGGAGCTATAGTGTGTGAGTGATGCTCCTGGCCGTCTCACTCCGAGTCCCTGGAGCTATAGTGTGTGAGTGATGCTCCTGTCGGTCTCACTCAGAGTCCCTAGAGCTATAGTGTGCGAGTGATGCTCCTGGCCGCCTCACTCTGAGTCCCTAGAGCTATAGTGTGCGACCGATGCTCCTGGCCGCCTCACTCCGAGTCCCTGGAGCTATAGTGTGTGAGTCGCGCTCCTGGCCGCCTCACTCCGAGTCCCTGGAGCTATAGTGTATGAGTGATGCTCCTGGCCGTCTCACTCCGAGTCCCTGGAGCTGTAGTGTGTGAGTGATGCTCCTGGCCGTCTCACTCCGAGTCCCTGGAGCTATAGTGTGTGAGGGATGCTCCTGGCCGTCTCACTCCGAGTCCCTGGAGCTATAGTGTGTGAGTGATGCTCCTGGCCGTCTCACTCCGAGTCCCTGGAGCTATAGTGTGTGAGTGATGCTCCTGTCCGTCTCACTCCGAGTCCCTAGAGCTATAGTGTGCGAGCGTTGCTCCTGGCGGTCTCACTCGGAGTCCCTGGAGCTATAGTGTGAGAGTGATGCTCCTGGCCGTCTCACTCCGAGTCTCTGTAGCTATAGTGTGTGAGTGATGCTCCTGGCCGTCTCACTCTGAGTCCCTGGAGCTATAATGTGTGAGTGATGCTCCTGGCCGCCTCACTCCGAGTCCCTGGAGCTATAGTGTGTGAGTGATGCTCCTGGCCGCCTCACTCCGACTCCCTAGAGCTATAGTGTGCAAGCGATGCTCCTGGCCGCCTCACTCAGAGTCCCTAGAGCTATAGTGTGTGAGCGATGCTCCTGGCCGTCTCACTCTGAGTCCCTAGAGCTATAGTGTGCGAGTGATGCTCCTGGCCGCCTCACTCTGAGTCCCTGGAGCTATAGTGTGTGAGTGATGCTCCTGGCCGTCTCACTCCGAGTCCCTGGAGCTATAGTGTGTGAGTGATGCTCCTGGCCGTCTCACTCCGAGTCCCTGGAGCTGTAGTGTGTGAGTGATGCTCCTGGCCGTCTCACTCCGAGTCCCTGGAGCTATAGTGTGTGAGGGATGCTCCTGGCCGTCTCACTCCGAGTCACTGGAGCTATAATGTGTGAGTGATGCTCCTGGCCGTCTCACTCAGAGTCCCTGGAGCAATAGTGTGTGAGTGATGCTCCTGGCCGTCTCACTCCGAGTCCCTGGAGCTATAGTGTGTGAGTGATGCTCCTGGCCGTCTCACTCCGAGTCCCTGAAGCTATAGTGTGTGAGTGATGCTCCTGGCCGTCTCACTCCGAGTCCCTGGAGCTATAGTGTGTCAGTGACGCTCCTGGCCGCCTCACTCCGAGTCCCTGGAGCTATAGTGTGTGAGTGATGCTCCTGGCCACCTCACTCCGAGTCCCTGGAGCTATAGTGTGCGAGCGATGCTCCTGGCAGTCTCACTCCGAGTCCCTGGAGCTATAGTGTGCGAGCGATGCTCCTGGCCATCTCACTCCGAGTCCCTGGAGCTATAGTGTGTGAGTGATGCTCCTGGCCGTCTCACTCCAAGTCCCTAGAGCTATAGTGTGTGAGTGATGCTCCTGGCCGTCTCACTCCGAGTCCCTGGAGCTATAGTGTGTGAGTGATGCTCCTGTCGGTCTCACTCAGAGTCCCTAGAGCTATAGTGTGCGAGTGATGCTCCTGGCCGCCTCACTCTGAGTCCCTAGAGCTATAGTGTGCGACCGATGCTCCTGGCCGCCTCACTCCGAGTCCCTGGAGCTATAGTGTGTGAGTCGCGCTCCTGGCCGCCTCACTCCGAGTCCCTGGAGCTATAGTGTATGAGTGATGCTCCTGGCCGTCTCACTCCGAGTCCCTGGAGCTGTAGTGTGTGAGTGATGCTCCTGGCCGTCTCACTCCGAGTCCCTGGAGCTATAGTGTGTGAGGGATGCTCCTGGCCGTCTCACTCCGAGTCCCTGGAGCTATAGTGTGTGAGTGATGCTCCTGGCCGTCTCACTCCGAGTCCCTGGAGCTATAGTGTGTGAGTGATGCTCCTGTCCGTCTCACTCCGAGTCCCTAGAGCTATAGTGTGCGAGCGTTGCTCCTGGCGGTCTCACTCGGAGTCCCTGGAGCTATAGTGTGAGAGTGATGCTCCTGGCCGTCTCACTCCGAGTCTCTGTAGCTATAGTGTGTGAGTGATGCTCCTGGCCGTCTCACTCTGAGTCCCTGGAGCTATAATGTGTGAGTGATGCTCCTGGCCGCCTCACTCCGAGTCCCTGGAGCTATAGTGTGTGAGTGATGCTCCTGGCCGCCTCACTCCGACTCCCTAGAGCTATAGTGTGCAAGCGATGCTCCTGGCCGCCTCACTCAGAGTCCCTAGAGCTATAGTGTGTGAGCGATGCTCCTGGCCGTCTCACTCTGAGTCCCTAGAGCTATAGTGTGCGAGTGATGCTCCTGGCCGCCTCACTCTGAGTCCCTGGAGCTATAGTGTGTGAGTGATGCTCCTGGCCGTCTCACTCCGAGTCCCTGGAGCTGTAGTGTGTGAGTGATGCTCCTGGCCGTCTCACTCCGAGTCCCTGGAGCTATAGTGTGTGAGGGATGCTCCTGGCCGTCTCACTCCGAGTCACTGGAGCTATAATGTGTGAGTGATGCTCCTGGCCGTCTCACTCCGAGTCCCTGGAGCTATAGTGTGTGAGTGATGCTCCTGTCCGTCTCACTCCGAGTCCCTAGAGCTATAGTGTGCGAGCGATGCTCCTGGCCGTCTCACTCCGAGTCCCTGGAGCTATAGTGTGCGAGCGATGCTCCTGGCAGTCTCACTCAGAGTCCCTGGAGCTATAGTGTGTGAGGGACGCTCCTGGCCGCCTCACTCCGAGTCCCTGGAGCTATAGTGTGTGAGTCGCGCTCCTGGCCGCCTCACTCCGAGTCCCTGGAGCTATAGTGTATGAGTGATGCTCCTGGCCACCTCACTCTGAGTCCCTGGAGCTATAGTGTGCGAGTGATGCTCCTGGCTGTCTCACTCCGAGTCCCTGGAGCTATAGTGTGCGAGCGATGCTCCTGGCCATCTCACTCCGAGTCCCTGGAGCAATAGTGTGTGAGTGATGCTCCTGGCCGTCTCACTCCGAGTCCCTGGAGCTATAGTGTGTGAGTGATGCTCCTGGCCGTCTCACTCCGAGTCCCTGAAGCTATAGTGTGTGAGTGATGCTCCTGGCCGTCTCACTCCGAGTCCCTGGAGCTATAGTGTGTCAGTGACGCTCCTGGCCGCCTCACTCCGAGTCCCTGGAGCTATAGTGTGTGAGTGATGCTCCTGGCCACCTCACTCCGAGTCCCTGGAGCTATAGTGTGCGAGCGATGCTCCTGGCCGTCTCACTCCGAGTCCCTGGAGCTATAGTGTGCGAGCGATGCTCCTGGCCATCTCACTCCGAGTCCCTGGAGCTATAGTGTGTGAGTGATGCTCCTGGCCGTCTCACTCCAAGTCCCTGGAGCTATAGTGTGTGAGTGATGCTCCTGGCCGTCTCACTCCGAGTCCCTGGAGCTATAGTGTGTGAGTGATGCTCCTGTCCGTCTCACTCAGAGTCCCTAGAGCTATAGTGTGCGAGTGATGCTCCTGGCCGCCTCACTCTGAGTCCCTAGAGCTATAGTGTGCGACCGATGCTCCTGGCCGCCTCACTCCGAGTCCCTGGAGCTATAGTGTGTGAGTCGCGCTCCTGGCCGCCTCACTCCGAGTCCCTGGAGCTATAGTGTATGAGTGATGCTCCTGGCCGTCTCACTCCGAGTCCCTGGAGCTGTAGTGTGTGAGTGATGCTCCTGGCCGTCTCACTCCGAGTCCCTGGAGCTATAGTGTGTGAGGGATGCTCCTGGCCGTCTCACTCCGAGTCCCTGGAGCTATAGTGTGTGAGTGATGCTCCTGGCCGTCTCACTCCGAGTCCCTGGAGCTATAGTGTGTGAGTGATGCTCCTGTCCGTCTCACTCCGAGTCCCTAGAGCTATAGTGTGCGAGCGATGCTCCTGGCGGTCTCACTCGGAGTCCCTGGAGCTATAGTGTGAGAGTGATGCTCCTGGCCGTCTCACTCCGAGTCTCTGTAGCTATAGTGTGTGAGTGATGCTCCTGGCCGTCTCACTCTGAGTCCCTGGAGCTATAATGTGTGAGTGATGCTCCTGGCCGCCTCACTCCGAGTCCCTGGAGCTATAGTGTGTGAGTGATGCTCCTGGCCGCCTCACTCCGACTCCCTAGAGCTATAGTGTGCAAGCGATGCTCCTGGCCGCCTCACTCAGAGTCCCTAGAGCTATAGTGTGTGAGCGATGCTCCTGGCCGTCTCACTCCGAGTCCCTAGAGCTATAGTGTGCGAGTGATGCTCCTGGCCGCCTCACTCTGAGTCCCTGGAGCTATAGTGTGTGAGTGATGCTCCTGGCCGTCTCACTCCGAGTCCCTAGAGCTATAGTGTACGAGCGATGCTCCTGGCCGTCTCACTCCGAGTCCCTAGAGCTATAGTGTGCGACCGATGCTCCTGGCCGCCTCACTCCGAGTCCCTGGAGCTATAGTGTGTGAGTGATGCTGCGATGCGCCTGGCCGTCTCACTCTGAGTCCCTGGAGCTATAGTGTGCGAGGGACGCTCCTGGCCGCCTCACTCTGAGTCCCTAGAGCTATAGTGTGCGAGCGATGCTCCTGGCCGCCTCACTCAGAGTCCCTAGAGCTATAGTGTGTGAGCGATGCTCCTGGCCGTCTCACTCGGAGTCCCTGGAGCTATAGTGTGTGAGTGATGCTCCTGGCCGTCTCACTCCGAGTCCCTAGAGCTATAGTGTACGAGCGATGCTCCTGGCCGTCTCACTCCGAGTCCCTAGAGCTATAGTGTGCGACCGATGCTCCTGGCCGCCTCACTCCGAGTCCCTGGAGCTATAGTGTGTGAGTGATGCTGCGATGCTCCTGGCCGTCTCACTCCGAGTCACTGGAGCTATAGTGTGTGAGTGATGCTCCTGGCCGTCTCACTCCGAGTCCCTGGAGCTATAGTGTGTGAGGGACGCTCCTGGCCGCCTCACTCCGAGTCCCTGGAGCTATAGTGTACGAGCGATGCTCCTGTCCGTCTCACTCCGAGTCCCTAGAGCTATAGTGTGCGAGCGATGCTCCTGGCCGTCTCACTCCGAGTCCCTGGAGCTATAGTGTGCGAGCGATGCTCCTGGCAGTCTCACTCAGAGTCCCTGGAGCTATAGTGTGTGAGGGACGCTCCTGGCCGCCTCACTCCGAGTCCCTGGAGCTATAGTGTGTGAGTCGCGCTCCTGGCCGCCTCACTCCGAGTCCCTGGAGCTATAGTGTGTGAGTGATGCTCCTGGCCACCTCACTCTGAGTCCCTGGAGCTATAGTGTGCGAGCGATGCTCCTGGCTGTCTCACTCCGAGTCCCTGGAGCTATAGTGTGCGAGCGATGCTCCTGGCCATCTCACTCCGAGTCCCTGGAGCAATAGTGTGTGAGTGATGCTCCTGGCCGTCTCACTCCGAGTCCCTGGAGCTATAGTGTGTGAGTGATGCTCCTGGCCGTCTCACTCCGAGTCCCTGGAGCTATAGTGTGTGAGTGATGCTCCTGGCCGTCTCACTCCGAGTCCCTGGAGCTATAGTGTGTCAGTGACGCTCCTGGCCGCCTCACTCCGAGTCCCTGGAGCTATAGTGTGTGAGTGATGCTCCTGGCCACCTCACTCCGAGTCCCTGGAGCTTAGTGTGCGAGCGATGCTCCTGGCCGTCTCACTCCGAGTCCCTGGAGCTATAGTATGCAAGCGATGCTCCTGGCCATCTCACTCCGAGTCCCTGGAGCTATAGTGTGTGAGTGATGCCCCTGGCCGTCTCACTCCAAGTCCCTGGAGCTATAGTGTGTGAGTGATGCTCCTGGCCGTCTCACTCCGAGTCCCTGGAGCTATAGTGTGAGTGATGCTCCTGGCGGTCTCAGTCAGAGTCCCTGGAGCTATAGTGTGTGAGTGATGCTCCTGGCCGTCTCACTCCGAGTCTCTGTAGCTATAGTGTGTGAGTGATGCTCCTGGCCGTCTCACTCTGAGTCCCTGGAGCTATAATGTGTGAGTGATGCTCCTGGCCGCCTCACTCCGAGTCCCTGGAGCGATAGTGTGTGAGTGATGCTCCTGGCCGCCTCACTCCGACTCCCTAGAGCTATAGTGTGCGAGCGATGCTCCTGGCCGCCTCACTCAGAGTCCCTAGAGCTATAGTGTGTGAGCGATGCTCCTGGCCGTCTCACTCTGAGTCCCTAGAGCTATAGTGTGCGAGTGATGCTCCTGGCCGCCTCACTCTGAGTCCCTGGAGCTATAGTGTGTGAGTGATGCTCCTGGCCGTCTCACTCCGAGTCCCTAGAGCTATAGTGTACGAGCGATGCTCCTGGCCGTCTCACTCCGAGTCCCTAGAGCTATAGTGTGCGACCGATGCTCCTGGCCGCCTCACTCTGAGTCCCTGGAGCTATAGTGTGTGAGTGATGCTGCGATGCTCCTGGCCGTCTCACTCTGAGTCCCTGGAGCTATAGTGTGCGAGGGACGCTCCTGGCCGCCTCACTCTGAGTCCCTGGAGCTATAGTGTGCGAGCGATGCTCCTGGCCGTCTCACTCCGAGTCCCTGGAGCTATAGTGTGTGAGTGATGCTCCTGGCCATCTCACTCCGAGTCTCTGGAGCTGTAGTGTGTGAGTGATGCTCCTGGCCGTCTCACTCCGAGTCCCTGGAGCTATAGTGTGCGAGGGATGCTCCTGGCCGTCTCACTCCGAGTCCCTGGAGCTATAGTGTGTGAGTGATGCTCCTGGCCGTCTCACTCCGAGTCCCTGGAGCTATAGTGTGTGAGTGATGCTCCTGTCCGTCTCACTCCGAGTCCCTAGAGCTATAGTGTGCGAGCGATGCTCCTGGCCGTCTCACTCCGAGTCCCTGGAGCTACAGTGTGCGAGCGATGCTCCTGGCCGTCTCACTCCGAGTCCCTGGAGCTATAGTGTGTGAGTGACGCTCCTGGCCGCCTCACTCCGAGTCCCTGGAGCTATAGTGTGTGAGTGATGCTCCTGGCCACCTCACTCCGAGTCCCTGGAGCTATAGTGTGTGAGCGATGCTCCTGGCTGTCTCACTCCGAGTCCCTGGAGCTATAGTGTGCGAGCGATGCTCCTGGCCATCTCACTCCGAGTCCCTGGAGCTATAGTGTGTGAGTGATGCTCCTGGCCGTCTCACTCCAAGTCCCTGGAGCTATAGTGTGTGAGTGATGCTCCTGGCCGTCTCACTCCAAGTCCCTGGAGCTATAGTGTGAGTGATGCTCCTGGCGGTCTCACTCCGAGTCTCTGTAGCTATAGTGTGTGAGTGATGCTCCTGGCCGTCTCACTCTGAGTCCCTGCAGCTATAATGTGTGAGTGATGCTCCTGGCCGCCTCACTCCGAGTCCCTGGAGCTATAGTGTGTGAGTGATGCTCCTGTCCGTCTCACTCCGACTCCCTAGAGCTATAGTGTGCGAGCGATGCTCCTGGCCGTCTCACTCCGAGTCCCTGGAGCTATAGTGTGCGAGCGATGCTCCTGGCTGTCTCACTCCGAGTCCCTGGAGCAATAGTGTGTGAGTGATGCTCCTGGCCGTCTCACTCCGAGTCCCTGGAGCTATAGTGTGTGAGTGATGCTCCTGGCCACCTCACTCTGAGTCCCTGGAGCTATAGCGTGCGAGCGATGCTCCTGGCTGTCTCACTCTGAGTCCCTGGAGCAATAGTGTGTGAGTGATGCTCCTGGCCGTCTCACTCCGAGTCCCTGGAGCTATAGTGTGTGAGTGATGCTCCTGGCGGTCTCACTCCGAGTCCCTGGAGCTATAGTGTGTGAGTGATGCTCCTGGCCGTCTCACTCGGAGTCTCTGTAGCTATAGTGTGCGAGCGATGCTCCTGGCCATCTTACTCTGAGTCCCTGGAGCTATAGTGTGTGAGTGATGCTCCTGGCCGTCTCACTCCAAGTCTCTGTAGCTATAGTGTGTGAGTGATGCTCCTGGCCGTCTTACTCTGAGTCCCTGGAGCTATAGTGTGTGAGTGATGCTCCTGGCCGCCTCACTCCGAGTCCCTGGAGCTATAGTGTGTGAGTGATGCTCCTGGCCGCCTCACTCCGACTCCCTAGAGCTATAGTGTGCGAGCGATGCTCCTGGCCGTCTCACTCCGAGTCCCTGGAGCTATAGTGTGTGAGTGATGCTCCTGGCCATCTCACTCCGAGTCTCTGGAGCTGTAGTGTGTGAGTGATGCTCCTGGCCGTCTCACTCCGAGTCCCTGGAGCTATAGTGTGCGAGGGATGCTCCTGGCCGTCTCACTCCGAGTCCCTGGAGCTATAGTGTGTGAGTGATGCTCCTGGCCGTCTCACTCCGAGTCCCTGGAGCTATAGTGTGTGAGTGATGCTCCTGTCCGTCTCACTCCGAGTCCCTAGAGCTATAGTGTGCGAGCGATGCTCCTGGCCGTCTCACTCCGAGTCCCTGGAGCTACAGTGTGCGAGCGATGCTCCTGGCCGTCTCACTCCGAGTCCCTGGAGCTATAGTGTGTGAGTGACGCTCCTGGCCGCCTCACTCCGAGTCCCTGGAGCTATAGTGTGTGAGTGATGCTCCTGGCCACCTCACTCCGAGTCCCTGGAGCTATAGTGTGTGAGCGATGCTCCTGGCTGTCTCACTCCGAGTCCCTGGAGCTATAGTGTGCGAGCGATGCTCCTGGCCATCTCACTCCGAGTCCCTGGAGCTATAGTGTGTGAGTGATGCTCCTGGCCGTCTCACTCCAAGTCCCTGGAGCTATAGTGTGTGAGTGATGCTCCTGGCCGTCTCACTCCAAGTCCCTGGAGCTATAGTGTGAGTGATGCTCCTGGCGGTCTCACTCCGAGTCTCTGTAGCTATAGTGTGTGAGTGATGCTCCTGGCCGTCTCACTCTGAGTCCCTGCAGCTATAATGTGTGAGTGATGCTCCTGGCCGCCTCACTCCGAGTCCCTGGAGCTATAGTGTGTGAGTGATGCTCCTGTCCGTCTCACTCCGACTCCCTAGAGCTATAGTGTGCGAGCGATGCTCCTGGCCGTCTCACTCCGAGTCCCTGGAGCTATAGTGTGCGAGCGATGCTCCTGGCTGTCTCACTCCGAGTCCCTGGAGCAATAGTGTGTGAGTGATGCTCCTGGCCGTCTCACTCCGAGTCCCTGGAGCTATAGTGTGTGAGTGATGCTCCTGGCCACCTCACTCTGAGTCCCTGGAGCTATAGCGTGCGAGCGATGCTCCTGGCTGTCTCACTCTGAGTCCCTGGAGCAATAGTGTGTGAGTGATGCTCCTGGCCGTCTCACTCCGAGTCCCTGGGGCTATAGTGTGTGAGTGATGCTCCTGGCGGTCTCACTCCGAGTCCCTGGAGCTATAGTGTGTGAGTGATGCTCCTGGCCGTCTCACTCGGAGTCTCTGTAGCTATAGTGTGCGAGCGATGCTCCTGGCCATCTTACTCTGAGTCCCTGGAGCTATAGTGTGTGAGTGATGCTCCTGGCCGTCTCACTCCAAGTCTCTGTAGCTATAGTGTGTGAGTGATGCTCCTGGCCGTCTTACTCTGAGTCCCTGGAGCTATAGTGTGTGAGTGATGCTCCTGGCCGCCTCACTCCGAGTCCCTGGAGCTATAGTGTGTGAGTGATGCTCCTGGCCGCCTCACTCCGACTCCCTAGAGCTATAGTGTGCGAGCGATGCTCCTGGCCGCCTCACTCGGAGTCCCTAGAGCTATAATGTGCGAGCGAGGCTCCTGCCCGTCTCACTCTGAGTCCCTGGAGCTATAGTGTGTGAGTGATGCTCGTGGCCGTCTCACTCCGAGTCCCTAGAGCTATAGTGTGCGAGCGATGCTCCTGGCCGTCTCACTCCGAGTCCCTAGAGCTATAGTGTGCGAGCGATGCTCCTGGCCGCCTCACTCCGAGTCCCTGGAGCTATAGTGTGTGAGTGATGCTGCGATGCTCCTGGCCGTCTCACTCCGAGTCCCTAGAGCTATAGTGTGCGAGCGATGCTCCTGGCCGTCTCACTCCGGGTCCCTAGAGCTATAGTGTGCAAGCGATGCTCCTGGCCGTCTCACTCCGAGTCCCTAGAGCTATAGTGTGCGAGCGATGCTCCTGGCCGTCTCTCTCCGAGTCCCTAGAGCTATAGTGTGCGAGCGATGCTCCTGGCCGCCTCACTCCGAGTCCCTAGAGCTATAGTGTGCGAGCGATGCTCCTGGCCGTCTCACTCCGAGTCCCTGAAGCTATAGTGTGCGAGCGATGCTCCTGGCCCTCTCACTCCGAGTCCCCAGATCTATAGTGTGCGAGCGATGCTCCTGGCCGTCTCACTCCGAGTCCCTGGAGCTATAGTGTGTGAGTCGCGCTCCTGGCCGCCTCACTCCGAGTCCCTGGAGCTATAGTGTATGAGTGATGCTCCTGGCCACCTCACTCTGAGTCCCTGGAGCTATAGTGTGCGAGTGATGCTCCTGGCTGTCTCACTCCGAGTCCCTGGAGCTATAGTGTGCGAGCGATGCTCCTGGCCATCTCACTCCGAGTCCCTGGAGCAATAGTGTGTGAGTGATGCTCCTGGCCGTCTCACTCCGAGTCCCTGGAGCTATAGTGTGTGAGTGATGCTCCTGGCCGTCTCACTCCGAGTCCCTGAAGCTATAGTGTGTGAGTGATGCTCCTGGCCGTCTCACTCCGAGTCCCTGGAGCTATAGTGTGTCAGTGACGCTCCTGGCCGCCTCACTCCGAGTCCCTGGAGCTATAGTGTGTGAGTGAGGCTCCTGGCCACCTCACTCCGAGTCCCTGGAGCTATAGTGTGCGAGCGATGCTCCTGGCCGTCTCACTCCGAGTCCCTGGAGCTATAGTGTGCGAGCGATGCTCCTGGCCATCTCACTCCGAGTCCCTGGAGCTATAGTGTGTGAGTGATGCTCCTGGCCGTCTCACTCCAAGTCCCTGGAGCTATAGTGTGTGAGTGATGCTCCTGGCCGTCTCACTCCGAGTCCCTGGAGCTATAGTGTGTGAGTGATGCTCCTGTCCGTCTCACTCAGAGTCCCTAGAGCTATAGTGTGCGAGTGATGCTCCTGGCCGCCTCACTCTGAGTCCCTAGAGCTATAGTGTGCGACCGATGCTCCTGGCCGCCTCACTCCGAGTCCCTGGAGCTATAGTGTGTGAGTCGCGCTCCTGGCCGCCTCACTCCGAGTCCCTGGAGCTATAGTGTATGAGTGATGCTCCTGGCCGTCTCACTCCGAGTCCCTGGAGCTGTAGTGTGTGAGTGATGCTCCTGGCCGTCTCACTCTGAGTCCCTGGAGCTATGGTGTGTGAGGGATGCTCCTGGCCGTCTCACTCCGAGTCCCTGGAGCTTTAGTGTGTGAGTGATGCTCCTGGCCGTCTCACTCCGAGTCCCTGGAGCTATACTGTGTGAGTGATGCTCCTGTCCGTCTCACTCCGAGTCCCTAGAGCTATAGTGTGCGAGCGATGCTCCTGGCGGTCTCACTCGGAGTCCCTGGAGCTATAGTGTGAGAGTGATGCTCCTGGCCGTCTCACTCCGAGTCTCTGTAGCTATAGTGTGTGAGTGATGCTCCTGGCCGTCTCACTCTGAGTCCCTGGAGCTATAATGTGTGAGTGATGCTCCTGGCCGCCTCACTCCGAGTCCCTGGAGCTATAGTGTGTGAGTGATGCTCCTGGCCGCCTCACTCCGACTCCCTAGAGCTATAGTGTGCAAGCGATGCTCCTGGCCGCCTCACTCAGAGTCCCTAGAGCTATAGTGTGTGAGCGATGCTTCTGGCCGTCTCACTCTGAGTCCCTAGAGCTATAGTGTGCGAGTGATGCTCCTGGCCGCCTCACTCTGAGTCCCTGGAGCTATAGTGTGTGAGTGATGCTCCTGGCCGTCTCACTCCGAGTCCCTAGAGCTATAGTGTACGAGCGATGCTCCTGGCCGTCTCACTCCGAGTCCCTAGAGCTATAGTGTGCGACCGATGCTCCTGGCCGCCTCACTCCGAGTCCCTGGAGCTATAGTGTGTGAGTGATGCTGCGATGCGCCTGGCCATCTCACTCTGAGTCCCTGGAGCTATAGTGTGCGAGGGACGCTCCTGGCCGCCTCACTCTGAGTCCCTAGAGCTATAGTGTGCGAGCGATGCTCCTGGCCGCCTCACTCAGAGTCCCTAGAGCTATAGTGTGTGAGCGATGCTCCTGGCCGTCTCACTCTGAGTCCCTGGAGCTATAGTGTGTGAGTGATGCTCCTGGCCGTCTCACTCCGAGTCCCTAGAGCTATAGTGTACGAGCGATGCTCCTGGCCGTCTCACTCCGAGTCCCTAGAGCTATAGTGTGCGACCGATGCTCCTGGCCGCCTCACTCCGAGTCCCTGGAGCTATAGTGTGTGAGTGATGCTGCGATGCTCCTGGCCGTCTCACTCCGAGTCACTGGAGCTATAGTGTGTGAGTGATGCTCCTGGCCGTCTCACTCCGAGTCCCTGGAGCTATAGTGTGTGAGGGACGCTCCTGGTTGCCTCACTCCGAGTCCCTGGAGCTATAGTGTACGAGCGATGCTCCTGTCCGTCTCACTCCGAGTCCCTAGAGCTATAGTGTGCGAGCGATGCTCCTGGCCGTCTCACTCCGAGTCCCTGGAGCTATAGTGTGCGAGCGATGCTCCTGGCAGTCTCACTCAGAGTCCCTGGAGCTATAGTGTGTGAGGGACGCTCCTGGCCGCCTCACTCCGAGTCCCTGGAGCTATAGTGTGTGAGTCGCGCTCCTGGCCGCCTCACTCCGAGTCCCTGGAGCTATAGTGTGTGAGTGATGCTCCTGGCCACCTCACTCTGAGTCCCTGGAGCTATAGTGTGCGAGCGATGCTCCTGGCCATCTCACTCCGAGTCCCTGGAGCAATAGTATGTGAGTGATGCTCCTGGCCGTCTCACTCCGAGTCCCTGGAGCTATAGTGTGTGAGTGATGCTCCTGGCCGTCTCACTCCGAGTCCCTGGAGCTATAGTGTGTGAGTGATGCTCCTGGCCGTCTCACTCCGAGTCCCTGGAGCTATAGTGTGTCAGTGACGCTCCTGGCCGCCTCACTCCGAGTCCCTGGAGCTATAGTGTGTGAGTGATGCTCCTGGCCACCTCACTCCGAGTCCCTGGAGCTTAGTGTGCGAGCGATGCTCCTGGCCGTCTCACTCCGAGTCCCTGGAGCTATAGTATGCAAGCGATGCTCCTGGCCATCTCACTCCGAGTCCCTGGAGCTATAGTGTGTGAGTGATGCCCCTGGCCGTCTCACTCCAAGTCCCTGGAGCTATAGTGTGTGAGTGATGCTCCTGGCCGTCTCACTCCGAGTCCCTGGAGCTATAGTGTGAGTGATGCTCCTGGCGGTCTCAGTCAGAGTCCCTGGAGCTATAGTGTGTGAGTGATGCTCCTGGCCGTCTCACTCTGAGTCTCTGTAGCTATAGTGTGTGAGTGATGCTGCTGGCCGTCTCACTCCGAGTCCCTGGAGCTATAGTGTGCGAGCGATGCTCCTGGCCATCTCACTCCGAGTCCCTGGAGCTATAGTGTGTGAGTGATGCTCCTGGCCGCCTCACTCCGACTCCCTAGAGCTATAGTGTGTGAGCGATGCTCCTGGCCGCCTCACTCAGAGTCCCTAGAGCTATAGTGTGTGAGCGATGCTCCTGGCCGTCTCACTCTGAGTCCCTAGAGCTATAGTGTGCGAGTGATGCTCCTGGCCGCCTCACTCTGAGTCCCTGGAGATATAGTGTGTGAGTGATGCTCCTGGCCGTCTCACTCCGAGTCCCTAGAGCTATAGTGTACGAGCGATGCTCCTGGCCGTCTCACTCCGAGTCCCTAGAGCTATAGTGTGCGACCGATGCTCCTGGCCGCCTCACTCTGAGTCCCTGGAGCTATAGTGTGTGAGTGATGCTGCGATGCTCCTGGCCGTCTCACTCTGAGTCCCTGGAGCTATAGTGTGCGAGGGACGCTCCTGGCCGCCTCACTCTGAGTCCCTGGAGCTATAGTGTGCGAGCGATGCTCCTGGCCGTCTCACTCCGAGTCCCTGGAGCTATAGTGTGTGAGTGATGCTCCTGGCCGTCTCACTCCGAGTCTCTGGGGCTGTAGTGTGTGAGTGATGCTCCTGGCCGTCTCACTCCGAGTCCCTGGAGCTATTGTGTGCGAGGGATGCTCCTGGCCGTCTCACTCCGAGTCCCTAGAGCTATAGTGTGTGAGTGATGCTCCTGGCCGTCTCACTCCGAGTCCCTGGAGCTATAGTGTGTGAGTGATGCTCCTGTCCGTCTCACTCCGAGTCCCTAGAGCTATAGTGTGCGAGCGATGCTCCTGGCCGTCTCACTCCGAGTCCCTGGAGCTACAGTGTGCGAGCGATGCTCCTGGCCGTCTCACTCCGAGTCCCTGGAGCTATAGTGTGTGAGTGACGCTCCTGGCCGCCTCACTCCGAGTCCCTGGAGCTATAGTGTGTGAGTGATGCTCCTGGCCACCTCACTCCGAGTCCCTGGAGCTATAGTGTGCGAGCGATGCTCCTGGCTGTCTCACTCCGAGTCCCTGGAGCTATAGTGTGCGAGCGATGCTCCTGGCCATCTCACTCCGAGTCCCTGGAGCTATAGTGTGTGAGTGATGCTCCTGGCTGTCTCACTCCAAGTCCCTGGAGCTATAGTGTGTGAGTGATGCTCCTGGCCGTCTCCCTCCAAGTCCCTGGAGCTATAGTGTGAGTGATGCTCCTGGCGGTCTCACTCCGAGTCTCTGTAGCTATAGTGTGTGAGTGATGCTCCTGGCCGTCTCACTCTGAGTCCCTGCAGCTATAATGTGTGAGTGATGCTCCTGGCCGCCTCACTCCGAGTCCCTGGAGCTATAGTGTGTGAGTCGCGCTCCTGGCCGCCTCACTCCGAGTCCCTGGAGCTATAGTGTGTGAGTGATGCTCCTGGCCACCTCACTCTGAGTCCCTGGAGCTATAGTGTGCGAGCGATGCTCCTGGATGTCTCACTCCGAGTCCCTGGAGCTATAGTGTGCGAGCGATGCTCCTGGCCATCTCACTCCGAGTCCCTGGAGCAATAGTGTGTGAGTGATGCTCCTGGCCGTCTCACTCCGAGTCCCTGGAGCTATAGTGTGTGAGTGATGCTCCTGGCCGTCTCACTCCGAGTCTCTGGAGCTATAGTGTGTGAGTGATGCTCCTGGCCGTCTCACTCCGAGTCCCTGGAGCTATAGTGTGTCAGTGACGCTCCTGGCCAGCTCACTCCGAGTCCCTGGAGCTATAGTGTGTGAGTGATGCTCCTGGCCACCTCACTCCGAGTCCCTGGAGCTTAGTGTGTGAGTGATGCCCCTGGCCGTCTCACTCCAAGTCCCTGGAGCTATAGTGTGTGAGTGATGCTCCTGGCCGTCTCACTCCGAGTCCCTGGAGCTATAGTGTGAGTGATGCTCCTGGCGGTCTCAGTCAGAGTCCCTGGAGCTATAGTGTGTGAGTGATGCTCCTGGCCGTCTCACTCCGAGTCTCTGTAGCTATAGTGTGTGAGTGATGCTCCTGGCCGCCTCACTCCGACTCCCTAGAGCTATAGTGTGCGAGCGATGCTCCTGGCCGCCTCACTCAGAGTCCCTAGAGCTATAGTGTGTGAGCAATGCTCCTGGCCGTCTCACTCGAAGTCCCTAGAGCTATAGTGTGCGAGTGATGCTTCTGGCCGCCTCACTCTGAGTCCCTGGAGCTATAGTGTGTGAGTGATGCTCCTGGCCGTCTCACTCCGAGTCCCTAGAGCTATAGTGTACGAGCGATGCTCCTGGCCGTCTCACTCCGAGTCCCTAGAGCTATAGTGTGCGACCGATGCTCCTGGCCGCCTCACTCCGAGTCCCTGGAGCTATAGTGTGTGAGTGATGCTGCGATGCTCCTGGCCGCCTCACTCGAGTCCCTAGAGCTATAGTGTGTGAGCGATGCTCCTGGCCGTCTCACTCTGAGTCCTACAGCTATAGTGTGCGAGTGATGCTCCTGGCCGCCTCACTCTGAGTCCCTGGAGCTATAGTGTGTGAGTAATGCTCCTGGCCGTCTCACTCCGAGTCCCTAGAGCTATAGTGTACGAGCGATGCTCCTGGCCGTCTCACTCCGAGTCCCTAGAGCTATAGTGTGCGACCGATGCTCCTGGCCGCCTCACTCCGAGTCCCTGGAGCTATAGTGTGTGAGTGATGCTGCGATGCTCCTGGCCTTCTCACTCTGAGTCCCTGGAGCTATAGTGTGCGAGGGACGCTCCTGGCCGCCTCACTCTGAGTCCCTGGAGCTATAGTGTGCGAGCAATGCTCCTGGCCGTCTCACTCCGAGTCCCTGGAGCTATAGTGTGTGAGTGATGCTCCTGGCCGTCTCACTCCGAGTCCCTGGAGCTGTAGTGTGTGAGTGATGCTCCTGGCCGTCTCACTCCGAGTCCCTGGAGCTATAGTGTGTGAGGGATGCTCCTGGCCGTCTCACTCCGAGTCACTGGAGCTATAATGTGTGAGTGATGCTCCTGGCCGTCTCACTCCGAGTCCCTGGAGCTATAGTGTGTGAGTGATGCTCCTGTCCGTCTCACTCCGAGTCCCTAGAGCTATAGTGTGCGAGCGATGCTCCTGGCCGTCTCACTCCGAGTCCCTGGAGCTATAGTGTGCGAGCGATGCTCCTGGCAGTCTCACTCAGAGTCCCTGGAGCTATAGTGTGTGAGGGACGCTCCTGGCCGCCTCACTCCGAGTCCCTGGAGCTATAGTGTGTGAGTCGCGCTCCTGGCCGCCTCACTCCGAGTCCCTGGAGCTATAGTGTATGAGTGATGCTCCTGGCCACCTCACTCTGAGTCCCTGGAGCTATAGTGTGCGAGTGATGCTCCTGGCTGTCTCACTCCGAGTCCCTGGAGCTATAGTGTGCGAGCGATGCTCCTGGCCATCTCACTCCGAGTCCCTGGAGCAATAGTGTGTGAGTGATGCTCCTGGCCGTCTCACTCCGAGTCCCTGGAGCTATAGTGTGTGAGTGATGCTCCTGGCCGTCTCACTCCGAGTCCCTGAAGCTATAGTGTGTGAGTGATGCTCCTGGCCGTCTCACTCCGAGTCCCTGGAGCTATAGTGTGTCAGTGACGCTCCTGGCCGCCTCACTCCGAGTCCCTGGAGCTATAGTGTGTGAGTGATGCTCCTGGCCACCTCACTCCGAGTCCCTGGAGCTATAGTGTGCGAGCGATGCTCCTGGCCGTCTCACTCCGAGTCCCTGGAGCTATAGTGTGCGAGCGATGCTCCTGGCCATCTCACTCCGAGTCCCTGGAGCTATAGTGTGTGAGTGATGCTCCTGGCCGTCTCACTCCAAGTCCCTGGAGCTATAGTGTGTGAGTGATGCTCCTGGCCGTCTCACTCCGAGTCCCTGGAGCTATAGTGTGTGAGTGATGCTCCTGTCGGTCTCACTCAGAGTCCCTAGAGCTATAGTGTGCGAGTGATGCTCCTGGCCGCCTCACTCTGAGTCCCTAGAGCTATAGTGTGCGACCGATGCTCCTGGCCGCCTCACTCCGAGTCCCTGGAGCTATAGTGTGTGAGTCGCGCTCCTGGCCGCCTCACTCCGAGTCCCTGGAGCTATAGTGTATGAGTGATGCTCCTGGCCGTCTCACTCCGAGTCCCTGGAGCTGTAGTGTGTGAGTGATGCTCCTGGCCGTCTCACTCCGAGTCCCTGGAGCTATAGTGTGTGAGGGATGCTCCTGGCCGTCTCACTCCGAGTCCCTGGAGCTATAGTGTGTGAGTGATGCTCCTGGCCGTCTCACTCCGAGTCCCTGGAGCTATAGTGTGTGAGTGATGCTCCTGTCCGTCTCACTCCGAGTCCCTAGAGCTATAGTGTGCGAGCGTTGCTCCTGGCGGTCTCACTCGGAGTCCCTGGAGCTATAGTGTGAGAGTGATGCTCCTGGCCGTCTCACTCCGAGTCTCTGTAGCTATAGTGTGTGAGTGATGCTCCTGGCCGTCTCACTCTGAGTCCCTGGAGCTATAATGTGTGAGTGATGCTCCTGGCCGCCTCACTCCGAGTCCCTGGAGCTATAGTGTGTGAGTGATGCTCCTGGCCGCCTCACTCCGACTCCCTAGAGCTATAGTGTGCAAGCGATGCTCCTGGCCGCCTCACTCAGAGTCCCTAGAGCTATAGTGTGTGAGCGATGCTCCTGGCCGTCTCACTCTGAGTCCCTAGAGCTATAGTGTGCGAGTGATGCTCCTGGCCGCCTCACTCAGAGTCCCTGGAGCTATAGTGTGTGAGTGATGCTCCTGGCCGTCTCACTCCGAGTCCCTGGAGCTATAGTGTGTGAGTGATGCTCCTGGCCGTCTCACTCCGAGTCCCTGGAGCTGTAGTGTGTGAGTGATGCTCCTGGCCGTCTCACTCCGAGTCCCTGGAGCTATAGTGTGTGAGGGATGCTCCTGGCCGTCTCACTCCGAGTCACTGGAGCTATAATGTGTGAGTGATGCTCCTGGCCGTCTCACTCCGAGTCCCTGGAGCTATAGTGTGTGAGTGATGCTCCTGTCCGTCTCACTCCGAGTCCCTAGAGCTATAGTGTGCGAGCGATGCTCCTGGCCGTCTCACTCCGAGTCCCTGGAGCTATAGTGTGCGAGCGATGCTCCTGGCAGTCTCACTCAGAGTCCCTGGAGCTATAGTGTGTGAGCGATGCTCCTGGCCGTCTCACTCTGAGTCCCTAGAGCTATAGTGTGCGAGTGATGCTCCTGGCCGCCTCACTCCGAGTCTCTGTAGCTATAGTGTGTGAGTGATGCTCCTGGCCGTCTCACTCTGAGTCCCTGGAGCTATAATGTGTGAGTGATGCTCCTGGCCGCCTCACTCCGAGTCCCTGGAGCTATAGTGTGTGAGTGATGCTCCTGGCCGCCTCACTCCGACTCCCTAGAGCTATAGTGTGCAAGCGATGCTCCTGGCCGCCTCACTCAGAGTCCCTAGAGCTATAGTGTGTGAGCGATGCTCCTGGCCGTCTCACTCTGAGTCCCTAGAGCTATAGTGTGCGAGTGATGCTCCTGGCCGCCTCACTCAGAGTCCCTGGAGCTATAGTGTGTGAGTGATGCTCCTGGCCGTCTCACTCCGAGTCCCTGGAGCTATAGTGTGTGAGTGATGCTCCTGGCCGTCTCACTCCGAGTCCCTGGAGCTGTAGTGCGTGAGTGATGCTCCTGGCCGTCTCACTCCGAGTCCCTGGAGCTATAGTGTGTGAGGGATGCTCCTGGCCGTCTCACTCCGAGTCACTGGAGCTATAATGTGTGAGTGATGCTCCTGGCCGTCTCACTCCGAGTCCCTGGAGCTATAGTGTGTGAGCGATGCTCCTGGCCATCTCACTCCGAGTCCCTGGAGCTATAGTGTGTGAGTGATGCTCCTGGCCGTCTCACTCCAAGTCCCTGGAGCTATAGTGTGTGAGTGATGCTCCTGGCCGTCTCACTCCGAGTCCCTGGAGCTATAGTGTGTGAGTGATGCTCCTGTCCGTCTCACTCAGAGTCCCTAGAGCTATAGTGTGCGAGTGATGCTCCTGGCCGCCTCACTCTGAGTCCCTAGAGCTATAGTGTGCGACCGATGCTCCTGGCCGCCTCACTCCGAGTCCCTGGAGCTATAGTGTGTGAGTCGCGCTCCTGGCCGCCTCACTCCGAGTCCCTGGAGCTATAGTGTATGAGTGATGCTCCTGGCCGTCTCACTCCGAGTCCCTGGAGCTGTAGTGTGTGAGTGATGCTCCTGGCCGTCTCACTCCGAGTCCCTGGAGCTATAGTGTGTGAGGGATGCTCCTGGCCGTCTCACTCCGAGTCCCTGGAGCTATAGTGTGTGAGTGATGCTCCTGGCCGTCTCACTCCGAGTCCCTGGAGCTATACTGTGTGAGTGATGCTCCTGTCCGTCTCACTCCGAGTCCCTAGAGCTATAGTGTGCGAGCGATGCTCCTGGCGGTCTCACTCGGAGTCCCTGGAGCTATAGTGTGAGAGTGATGCTCCTGGCCATCTCACTCCGAGTCTCTGTAGCTATAGTGTGTGAGTGATGCTCCTGGCCGTCTCACTCTGAGTCCCTGGAGCTATAATGTGTGAGTGATGCTCCTGGCCGCCTCACTCCGAGTCCCTGGAGCTATAGTGTGTGAGTGATGCTCCTGGCCGCCTCACTCCGACTCCCTAGAGCTATAGTGTGCAAGCGATGCTCCTGGCCGCCTCACTCAGAGTCCCTAGAGCTATAGTGTGTGAGCGATGCTCCTGGCCGTCTCACTCTGAGTCCCTAGAGCTATAGTGTGCGAGTGATGCTCCTGGCCGCCTCACTCTGAGTCCCTGGAGCTATAGTGTGTGAGTGATGCTCCTGGCCGTCTCACTCCGAGTCCCTAGAGCTATAGTGTACGAGCGATGCTCCTGGCCGTCTCACTCCGAGTCCCTAGAGCTATAGTGTGCGACCGATGCTCCTGGCCGCCTCACTCCGAGTCCCTGGAGCTATAGTGTGTGAGTGATGCTGCGATGCGCCTGGCCATCTCACTCTGAGTCCCTGGAGCTATAGTGTGCGAGGGACGCTCCTGGCCGCCTCACTCTGAGTCCCTAGAGCTATAGTGTGCGAGCGATGCTCCTGGCCGCCTCACTCAGAGTCCCTAGAGCTATAGTGTGTGAGCGATGCTCCTGGCCGTCTCACTCTGAGTCCCTGGAGCTATAGTGTGTGAGTGATGCTCCTGGCCGTCTCACTCCGAGTCCCTAGAGCTATAGTGTACGAGCGATGCTCCTGGCTGTCTCACTCCGAGTCCCTAGAGCTATAGTGTGCGACCGATGCTCCTGGCCGCCTCACTCCGAGTCCCTGGAGCTATAGTGTGTGAGTGATGCTGCGATGCTCCTGGCCGTCTCACTCCGAGTCACTGGAGCTATAGTGTGTGAGTGATGCTCCTGGCCGTCTCACTCCGAGTCCCTGGAGCTATAGTGTGTGAGGGACGCTCCTGGCCGCCTCACTCCGAGTCCCTGGAGCTATAGTGTACGAGCGATGCTCCTGTCCGTCTCACTCCGAGTCCCTAGAGCTATAGTGTGCGAGCGATGCTCCTGGCCGTCTCACTCCGAGTCCCTGGAGCTATAGTGTGCGAGCGATGCTCCTGGCAGTCTCACTCAGAGTCCCTGGAGCTATAGTGTGTGAGGGACGCTCCTGGCCGCCTCACTCCGAGTCCCTGGAGCTATAGTGTGTGAGTCGCGCTCCTGGCCGCCTCACTCCGAGTCCCTGGAGCTATAGTGTGTGAGTGATGCTCCTGGCCACCTCACTCTGAGTCCCTGGAGCTATAGTGTGCGAGCGATGCTCCTGGCTGTCTCACTCCGAGTCCCTGGAGCTATAGTGTGCGAGCGATGCTCCTGGCCATCTCACTCCGAGTCCCTGGAGCAATAGTGTGTGAGTGATGCTCCTGGCCGTCTCACTCCGAGTCCCTGGAGCTATAGTGTGTGAGTGATGCTCCTGGCCGTCTCACTCCGAGTCCCTGGAGCTATAGTGTGTGAGTGATGCTCCTGGCCGTCTCACTCCGAGTCCCTGGAGCTATAGTGTGTCATTGACGCTCCTGGCCGCCTCACTCCGAGTCCCTGGAGCTATAGTGTGTGAGTGATGCTCCTGGCCACCTCACTCCGAGTCCCTGGAGCTTAGTGTGCGAGCGATGCTCCTGGCCGTCTCACTCCGAGTCCCTGGAGCTATAGTATGCAAGCGATGCTCCTGGCCATCTCACTCCGAGTCCCTGGAGCTATAGTGTGTGAGTGATGCCCCTGGCCGTCTCACTCCAAGTCCCTGGAGCTATAGTGTGTGAGTGATGCTCCTGGCCGTCTCACTCCGAGTCCCTGGAGCTATAGTGTGAGTGATGCTCCTGGCGGTCTCAGTCAGAGTCCCTGGAGCTATAGTGTGTGAGTGATGCTCCTGGCCGTCTCACTCCGAGTCTCTGTAGCTATAGTGTGTGAGTGATGCTGCTGGCCGTCTCACTCCGAGTCCCTGGAGCAATAGTGTGTGAGTGATGCTCCTGGCCGTCTCACTCCGAGTCCCTGGAGCTATAGTGTGTGAGTGATGCTCCTGGCCGTCTCACTCCGAGTCCCTGGAGCTATAGTGTGTGAGTGATGCTCCTGGCCGTCTCACTCCGAGTCCCTGGAGCTATAGTGTGTCAGTGACGCTCCTGGCCGCCTCACTCCGAGTCCCTGGAGCTATAGTGTGTGAGTGATGCTCCTGGCCACCTCACTCCGAGTCCCTGGAGCTTAGTGTGCGAGCGATGCTCCTGGCCGTCTCACTCCGAGTCCCTGGAGCTATAGTATGCAAGCGATGCTCCTGGCCATCTCACTCCGAGTCCCTGGAGCTATAGTGTGTGAGTGATGCCCCTGGCCGTCTCACTCCAAGTCCCTGGAGCTATAGTGTGTGAGTGATGCTCCTGGCCGTCTCACTCCGAGTCCCTGGAGCTATAGTGTGAGTGATGCTCCTGGCGGTCTCAGTCAGAGTCCCTGGAGCTATAGTGTGTGAGTGATGCTCCTGGCCGTCTCACTCCGAGTCTCTGTAGCTATAGTGTGTGAGTGATGCTGCTGGCCGTCTCACTCCGAGTCCCTGGAGCTATAGTGTGCGAGCGATGCTCCTGGCCATCTCACTCCGAGTCCCTGGAGCTATAGTGTGTGAGTGATGCTCCTGGCCGCCTCACTCCGACTCCCTAGAGCTATAGTGTGTGAGCGATGCTCCTGGCCGCCTCACTCAGAGTCCCTAGAGCTATAGTGTGTGAGCGATGCTCCTGGCCGTCTCACTCTGAGTCCCTAGAGCTATAGTGTGCGAGTGATGCTCCTGGCCGCCTCACTCTGAGTCCCTGGAGCTATAGTGTGTGAGTGATGCTCCTGGCCGTCTCACTCCGAGTCCCTAGAGCTATAGTGTACGAGCGATGCTCCTGGCCGTCTCACTCCGAGTCCCTAGAGCTATAGTGTGCGACCGATGCTCCTGGCCGCCTCACTCTGAGTCCCTGGAGCTATAGTGTGTGAGTGATGCTGCGATGCTCCTGGCCGTCTCACTCTGAGTCCCTGGAGCTATAGTGTGCGAGGGACGCTCCTGGCCGCCTCACTCTGAGTCCCTGGAGCTATAGTGTGCGAGCGATGCTCCTGGCCGTCTCACTCCGAGTCCCTGGAGCTATAGTGTGTGAGTGATGCTCCTGGCCGTCTCACTCCGAGTCTCTGGGGCTGTAGTGTGTGAGTGATGCTCCTGGCCGTCTCACTCCGAGTCCCTGGAGCTATAGTGTGCGAAGGATGCTCCTGGCCGTCTCACTCCGAGTCCCTGGAGCTATAGTGTGTGAGTGATGCTCCTGGCCGTCTCACTCCGAGTCCCTGGAGCTATAGTGTGTGAGTGATGCTCCTGTCCGTCTCACTCCGAGTCCCTAGAGCTATAGTGTGCGAGCGATGCTCCTGGCCGTCTCACTCCGAGTCCCTGGAGCTACAGTGTGCGAGCGATGCTCCTGGCCGTCTCACTCCGAGTCCCTGGAGCTATAGTGTGTGAGTGATGCTCCTGGCCGCCTCACTCCGAGTCCCTGGAGCTATAGTGTGTGAGTGATGCTCCTGGCCACCTCACTCCGAGTCCCTGGAGCTATAGTGTGCGAGCGATGCTCCTGGCTGTGTCACTCCGAGTCCCTGGAGCTATAGTGTGCGAGCGATGCTCCTGGCCATCTCACTCCGAGTCCCTGGAGCTATAGTGTGTGAGTGATGCTCCTGGCTGTCTCACTCCAAGTCCCTGGAGCTATAGTGTGTGAGTGATGCTCCTGGCCGTCTCACTCCAAGTCCCTGGAGCTATAGTGTGAGTGATGCTCCTGGCGGTCTCACTCCGAGTCTCTGTAGCTATAGTGTGTGAGTGATGCTCCTGGCCGTCTCACTCTGAGTCCCTGCAGCTATAATGTGTGAGTGATGCTCCTGGCCGCCTCACTCCGAGTCCCTGGAGCTATAGTGTGTGAGTCGCGCTCCTGGCCGCCTCACTCCGAGTCCCTGGAGCTATAGTGTGTGAGTGATGCTCCTGGCCACCTCACTCTGAGTCCCTGGAGCTATAGTGTGCGAGCGATGCTCCTGGATGTCTCACTCCGAGTCCCTGGAGCTATAGTGTGCGAGCGATGCTCCTGGCCATCTCACTCCGAGTCCCTGGAGCAATAGTGTGTGAGTGATGCTCCTGGCCGTCTCACTCCGAGTCCCTGGAGCTATAGTGTGTGAGTGATGCTCCTGGCCGTCTCACTCCGAGTCCCTGGAGCTATAGTGTGTGAGTGATGCTCCTGGCCGTCTCACTCCGAGTCCCTGGAGCTATAGTGTGTCAGTGACGCTCCTGGCCAGCTCACTCCGAGTCCCTGGAGCTATAGTGTGTGAGTGATGCTCCTGGCCACCTCACTCCGAGTCCCTGGAGCTTAGTGTGTGAGTGATGCCCCTGGCCGTCTCACTCCAAGTCCCTGGAGCTATAGTGTGTGAGTGATGCTCCTGGCCGTCTCACTCCGAGTCCCTGGAGCTATAGTGTGAGTGATGCTCCTGGCGGTCTCAGTCAGAGTCCCTGGAGCTATAGTGTGTGAGTGATGCTCCTGGCCGTCTCACTCCGAGTCTCTGTAGCTATAGTGTGTGAGTGATGCTCCTGGCCGCCTCACTCCGACTCCCTAGAGCTATAGTGTGCGAGCGATGCTCCTGGCCGCCTCACTCAGAGTCCCTAGAGCTATAGTGTGTGAGCAATGCTCCTGGCCGTCTCACTCGAAGTCCCTAGAGCTATAGTGTGCGAGTGATGCTTCTGGCCGCCTCACTCTGAGTCCCTGGAGCTATAGTGTGTGAGTGATGCTCCTGGCCGTCTCACTCCGAGTCCCTAGAGCTATAGTGTACGAGCGATGCTCCTGGCCGTCTCACTCCGAGTCCCTAGAGCTATAGTGTGCGACCGATGCTCCTGGCCGCCTCACTCCGAGTCCCTGGAGCTATAGTGTGTGAGTGATGCTGCGATGCTCCTGGCCGCCTCACTCGAGTCCCTAGAGCTATAGTGTGTGAGCGATGCTCCTGGCCGTCTCACTCTGAGTCCTACAGCTATAGTGTGCGAGTGATGCTCCTGGCCGCCTCACTCTGAGTCCCTGGAGCTATAGTGTGTGAGTAATGCTCCTGGCCGTCTCACTCCGAGTCCCTAGAGCTATAGTGTACGAGCGATGCTCCTGGCCGTCTCACTCCGAGTCCCTAGAGCTATAGTGTGCGACCGATGCTCCTGGCCGCCTCACTCCGAGTCCCTGGAGCTATAGTGTGTGAGTGATGCTGCGATGCTCCTGGCCGTCTCACTCTGAGTCCCTGGAGCTATAGTGTGCGAGGGACGCTCCTGGCCGCCTCACTCTGAGTCCCTGGAGCTATAGTGTGCGAGCAATGCTCCTGGCCGTCTCACTCCGAGTCCCTGGAGCTATAGTGTGTGAGTGATGCTCCTGGCCGTCTCACTCCGAGTCCCTGGAGCTGTAGTGTGTGAGTGATGCTCCTGGCCGTCTCACTCCGAGTCCCTGGAGCTATAGTGTGTGAGGGATGCTCCTGGCCGTCTCACTCCGAGTCACTGGAGCTATAATGTGTGAGTGATGCTCCTGGCCGTCTCACTCCGAGTCCCTGGAGCTATAGTGTGTGAGTGATGCTCCTGTCCGTCTCACTCCGAGTCCCTAGAGCTATAGTGTGCGAGCGATGCTCCTGGCCGTCTCACTCCGAGTCCCTGGAGCTATAGTGTGCGAGCGATGCTCCTGGCAGTCTCACTCAGAGTCCCTGGAGCTATAGTGTGTGAGGGACGCTCCTGGCCGCCTCACTCCGAGTCCCTGGAGCTATAGTGTGTGAGTCGCGCTCCTGGCCGCCTCACTCCGAGTCCCTGGAGCTATAGTGTATGAGTGATGCTCCTGGCCACCTCACTCTGAGTCCCTGGAGCTATAGTGTGCGAGTGATGCTCCTGGCTGTCTCACTCCGAGTCCCTGGAGCTATAGTGTGCGAGCGATGCTCCTGGCCATCTCACTCCGAGTCCCTGGAGCAATAGTGTGTGAGTGATGCTCCTGGCCGTCTCACTCCGAGTCCCTGGAGCTATAGTGTGTGAGTGATGCTCCTGGCCGTCTCACTCCGAGTCCCTGAAGCTATAGTGTGTGAGTGATGCTCCTGGCCGTCTCACTCCGAGTCCCTGGAGCTATAGTGTGTCAGTGACGCTCCTGGCCGCCTCACTCCGAGTCCCTGGAGCTATAGTGTGTGAGTGATGCTCCTGGCCACCTCACTCCGAGTCCCTGGAGCTATAGTGTGCGAGCGATGCTCCTGGCCGTCTCACTCCGAGTCCCTGGAGCTATAGTGTGCGAGCGATGCTCCTGGCCATCTCACTCCGAGTCCCTGGAGCTATAGTGTGTGAGTGATGCTCCTGGCCGTCTCACTCCAAGTCCCTGGAGCTATAGTGTGTGAGTGATGCTCCTGGCCGTCTCACTCCGAGTCCCTGGAGCTATAGTGTGTGAGTGATGCTCCTGTCGGTCTCACTCAGAGTCCCTAGAGCTATAGTGTGCGAGTGATGCTCCTGGCCGCCTCACTCTGAGTCCCTAGAGCTATAGTGTGCGACCGATGCTCCTGGCCGCCTCACTCCGAGTCCCTGGAGCTATAGTGTGTGAGTCGCGCTCCTGGCCGCCTCACTCCGAGTCCCTGGAGCTATAGTGTATGAGTGATGCTCCTGGCCGTCTCACTCCGAGTCCCTGGAGCTGTAGTGTGTGAGTGATGCTCCTGGCCGTCTCACTCCGAGTCCCTGGAGCTATAGTGTGTGAGGGATGCTCCTGGCCGTCTCACTCCGAGTCCCTGGAGCTATAGTGTGTGAGTGATGCTCCTGGCCGTCTCACTCCGAGTCCCTGGAGCTATAGTGTGTGAGTGATGCTCCTGTCCGTCTCACTCCGAGTCCCTAGAGCTATAGTGTGCGAGCGTTGCTCCTGGCGGTCTCACTCGGAGTCCCTGGAGCTATAGTGTGAGAGTGATGCTCCTGGCCGTCTCACTCCGAGTCTCTGTAGCTATAGTGTGTGAGTGATGCTCCTGGCCGTCTCACTCTGAGTCCCTGGAGCTATAATGTGTGAGTGATGCTCCTGGCCGCCTCACTCCGAGTCCCTGGAGCTATAGTGTGTGAGTGATGCTCCTGGCCGCCTCACTCCGACTCCCTAGAGCTATAGTGTGCAAGCGATGCTCCTGGCCGCCTCACTCAGAGTCCCTAGAGCTATAGTGTGTGAGCGATGCTCCTGGCCGTCTCACTCTGAGTCCCTAGAGCTATAGTGTGCGAGTGATGCTCCTGGCCGCCTCACTCCGAGTCCCTGGAGCTATAGTGTGTGAGTCGCGCTCCTGGCCGCCTCACTCCGAGTCCCTGGAGCTATAGTGTATGAGTGATGCTCCTGGCCGTCTCACTCCGAGTCCCTGGAGCTGTAGTGTGTGAGTGATGCTCCTGGCCGTCTCACTCCGAGTCCCTGGAGCTATAGTGTGTGAGGGATGCTCCTGGCCGTCTCACTCCGAGTCCCTGGAGCTATAGTGTGTGAGTGATGCTCCTGGCCGTCTCACTCCGAGTCCCTGGAGCTATAGTGTGTGAGTGATGCTCCTGTCCGTCTCACTCCGAGTCCCTAGAGCTATAGTGTGCGAGCGATGCTCCTGGCGGTCTCACTCGGAGTCCCTGGAGCTATAGTGTGAGAGTGATGCTCCTGGCCGTCTCACTCCGAGTCTCTGTAGCTATAGTGTGTGAGTGATGCTCCTGGCCGTCTCACTCTGAGTCCCTGGAGCTATAATGTGTGAGTGATGCTCCTGGCCGCCTCACTCAGAGTCCCTAGAGCTATAGTGTGTGAGCGATGCTCCTGGCCGTCTCACTCTGAGTCCCTAGAGCTATAGTGTGCGAGTGATGCTCCTGGCCGCCTCACTCTGAGTCCCTGGAGCTATAGTGTGTGAGTGATGCTCCTGGCCGTCTCACTCCGAGTCCCTAGAGCTATAGTGTACGAGCGATGCTCCTGGCCGTCTCACTCCGAGTCCCTAGAGCTATAGTGTGCGACCGATGCTCCTGGCCGCCTCACTCCGAGTCCCTGGAGCTATAGTGTGTGAGTGATGCTGCGATGCGCCTGGCCGTCTCACTCTGAGTCCCTGGAGCTATAGTGTGCGAGGGACGCTCCTGGCCGCCTCACTCTGAGTCCCTAGAGCTATAGTGTGCGAGCGATGCTCCTGGCCGCCTCACTCAGAGTCCCTAGAGCTATAGTGTGTGAGCGATGCTCCTGGCCGTCTCACTCGGAGTCCCTGGAGCTATAGTGTGTGAGTGATGCTCCTGGCCGTCTCACTCCGAGTCCCTAGAGCTATAGTGTACGAGCGATGCTCCTGGCCGTCTCACTCCGAGTCCCTAGAGCTATAGTGTGCGACCGATGCTACTGGCCGCCTCACTCCGAGTCCCTGGAGCTATAGTGTGTGAGTGATGCTGCGATGCTCCTGGCCGTCTCACTCCGAGTCACTGGAGCTATAGTGTGTGAGTGATGCTCCTGGCCGTCTCACTCCGAGTCCCTGGAGCTATAGTGTGTGAGGGACGCTCCTGGCCGCCTCACTCCGAGTCCCTGGAGCTATAGTGTACGAGCGATGCTCCTGTCCGTCTCACTCCGAGTCCCTAGAGCTATAGTGTGCGAGCGATGCTCCTGGCCGTCTCACTCCGAGTCCCTGGAGCTATAGTGTGCGAGCGATGCTCCTGGCAGTCTCACTCAGAGTCCCTGGAGCTATAGTGTGTGAGGGACGCTCCTGGCCGCCTCACTCCGAGTCCCTGGAGCTATAGTGTGTGAGTCGCGCTCCTGGCCGCCTCACTCCGAGTCCCTGGAGCTATAGTGTGTGAGTGATGCTCCTGGCCACCTCACTCTGAGTCCCTGGAGCTATAGTGTGCGAGCGATGCTCCTGGCTGTCTCACTCCGAGTCCCTGGAGCTATAGTGTGCGAGCGATGCTCCTGGCCATCTCACTCCGAGTCCCTGGAGCAATAGTGTGTGAGTGATGCTCCTGGCCGTCCCACTCCGAGTCCCTGGAGCTATAGTGTGCGAGCGATGCTCCTGGCCGTCTCACTCCGAGTCCCTGGAGCTGTAGTGTGCGAGCGATGCTCCTGGCCATCTCACTCCGAGTCCCTGGAGCTATAGTGTGTGAGTGATGCTCCTGGCCGTCTCACTCCAAGTCCCTGGAGCTATAGTGTGTGAGTGATGCTCCTGGCCGTCTCACTCCGAGTCCCTGGAGCTATAGTGTGTGAGTGATGCTCCTGTCCGTCTCACTCAGAGTCCCTAGAGCTATAGTGTGCGAGTGATGCTCCTGGCCGCCTCACTCTGAGTCCCTAGAGCTATAGTGTGCGACCGATGCTCCTGGCCGCCTCACTCCGAGTCCCTGGAGCTATAGTGTGTGAGTCGCGCTCCTGGCCGCCTCACTCCGAGTCCCTGGAGCTATAGTGTATGAGTGATGCTCCTGGCCGTCTCACTCCGAGTCCCTGGAGCTGTAGTGTGTGAGTGATGCTCCTGGCCGTCTCACTCCGAGTCCCTGGAGCTATAGTGTGTGAGGGATGCTCCTGGCCGTCTCACTCCGAGTCCCTGGAGCTATAGTGTGTGAGTGATGCTCCTGGCCGTCTCACTCCGAGTCCCTGGAGCTATACTGTGTGAGTGATGCTCCTGTCCGTCTCACTCCGAGTCCCTAGAGCTATAGTGTGCGAGCGATGCTCCTGGCGGTCTCACTCGGAGTCCCTGGAGCTATAGTGTGAGAGTGATGCTCCTGGCCATCTCACTCCGAGTCTCTGTAGCTATAGTGTGTGAGTGATGCTCCTGGCCGTCTCACTCTGAGTCCCTGGAGCTATAATGTGTGAGTGATGCTCCTGGCCGCCTCACTCCGAGTCCCTGGAGCTATAGTGTGTGAGTGATGCTCCTGGCCGCCTCACTCCGACTCCCTAGAGCTATAGTGTGCAAGCGATGCTCCTGGCCGCCTCACTCAGAGTCCCTAGAGCTATAGTGTGTGAGCGATGCTCCTGGCCGTCTCACTCTGAGTCCCTAGAGCTATAGTGTGCGAGTGATGCTCCTGGCCGCCTCACTCTGAGTCCCTGGAGCTATAGTGTGTGAGTGATGCTCCTGGCCGTCTCACTCCGAGTCCCTAGAGCTATAGTGTACGAGCGATGCTCCTGGCCGTCTCACTCCGAGTCCCTAGAGCTATAGTGTGCGACCGATGCTCCTGGCCGCCTCACTCCGAGTCCCTGGAGCTATAGTGTGTGAGTGATGCTGCGATGCGCCTGGCCATCTCACTCTGAGTCCCTGGAGCTATAGTGTGCGAGGGACGCTCCTGGCCGCCTCACTCTGAGTCCCTAGAGCTATAGTGTGCGAGCGATGCTCCTGGCCGCCTCACTCAGAGTCCCTAGAGCTATAGTGTGTGAGCGATGCTCCTGGCCGTCTCACTCTGAGTCCCTGGAGCTATAGTGTGTGAGTGATGCTCCTGGCCGTCTCACTCCGAGTCCCTAGAGCTATAGTGTACGAGCGATGCTCCTGGCCGTCTCACTCCGAGTCCCTAGAGCTATAGTGTGCGACCGATGCTCCTGGCCGCCTCACTCCGAGTCCCTGGAGCTATAGTGTGTGAGTGATGCTGCGATGCTCCTGGCCGTCTCACTCCGAGTCACTGGAGCTATAGTGTGTGAGTGATGCTCCTGGCCGTCTCACTCCGAGTCCCTGGAGCTATAGTGTGTGAGGGACGCTCCTGGCCGCCTCACTCCGAGTCCCTGGAGCTATAGTGTACGAGCGATGCTCCTGTCCGTCTCACTCCGAGTCCCTAGAGCTATAGTGTGCGAGCGATGCTCCTGGCCGTCTCACTCCGAGTCCCTGGAGCTATAGTGTGCGAGCGATGCTCCTGGCAGTCTCACTCAGAGTCCCTGGAGCTATAGTGTGTGAGGGACGCTCCTGGCCGCCTCACTCCGAGTCCCTGGAGCTATAGTGTGTGAGTCGCGCTCCTGGCCGCCTCACTCCGAGTCCCTGGAGCTATAGTGTGTGAGTGATGCTCCTGGCCACCTCACTCTGAGTCCCTGGAGCTATAGTGTGCGAGCGATGCTCCTGGCTGTCTCACTCCGAGTCCCTGGAGCTATAGTGTGCGAGCGATGCTCCTGGCCATCTCACTCCGAGTCCCTGGAGCAATAGTGTGTGAGTGATGCTCCTGGCCGTCTCACTCCGAGTCCCTGGAGCTATAGTGTGTGAGTGATGCTCCTGGCCGTCTCACTCCGAGTCCCTGGAGCTATAGTGTGTGAGTGATGCTCCTGGCCGTCTCACTCCGAGTCCCTGGAGCTATAGTGTGTCAGTGACGCTCCTGGCCGCCTCACTCCGAGTCCCTGGAGCTATAGTGTGTGAGTGATGCTCCTGGCCACCTCACTCCGAGTCCCTGGAGCTTAGTGTGCGAGCGATGCTCCTGGCCGTCTCACTCCGAGTCCCTGGAGCTATAGTATGCAAGCGATGCTCCTGGCCATCTCACTCCGAGTCCCTGGAGCTATAGTGTGTGAGTGATGCCCCTGGCCGTCTCACTCCAAGTCCCTGGAGCTATAGTGTGTGAGTGATGCTCCTGGCCGTCTCACTCCGAGTCCCTGGAGCTATAGTGTGAGTGATGCTCCTGGCGGTCTCAGTCAGAGTCCCTGGAGCTATAGTGTGTGAGTGATGCTCCTGGCCGTCTCACTCCGAGTCTCTGTAGCTATAGTGTGTGAGTGATGCTGCTGGCCGTCTCACTCCGAGTCCCTGGAGCAATAGTGTGTGAGTGATGCTCCTGGCCGTCTCACTCCGAGTCCCTGGAGCTATAGTGTGTGAGTGATGCTCCTGGCCGTCTCACTCCGAGTCCCTGGACTATAGTGTGTGAGTGATGCTCCTGGCCGTCTCACTCCGAGTCCCTGGAGCTATAGTGTGTCAGTGACGCTCCTGGCCGCCTCACTCCGAGTCCCTGGAGCTATAGTGTGTGAGTGATGCTCCTGGCCACCTCACTCCGAGTCCCTGGAGCTTAGTGTGCGAGCGATGCTCCTGGCCGTCTCACTCCGAGTCCCTGGAGCTATAGTATGCAAGCGATGCTCCTGGCCATCTCACTCCGAGTCCCTGGAGCTATAGTGTGTGAGTGATGCCCCTGGCCGTCTCACTCCAAGTCCCTGGAGCTATAGTGTGTGAGTGATGCTCCTGGCCGTCTCACTCCGAGTCCCTGGAGCTATAGTGTGAGTGATGCTCCTGGCGGTCTCAGTCAGAGTCCCTGGAGCTATAGTGTGTGAGTGATGCTCCTGGCCGTCTCACTCCGAGTCTCTGTAGCTATAGTGTGTGAGTGATGCTGCTGGCCGTCTCACTCCGAGTCCCTGGAGCTATAATGTGCGAGCGATGCTCCTGGCCATCTCACTCCGAGTCCCTGGAGCTATAGTGTGTGAGTGATGCTCCTGGCCGCCTCACTCCGACTCCCTAGAGCTATAGTGTGTGAGCGATGCTCCTGGCCGCCTCACTCAGAGTCCCTAGAGCTATAGTGTGTGAGCGATGCTCCTGGCCGTCTCACTCAGAGTCCCTAGAGCTATAGTGTGCGAGTGATGCTCCTGGCCGCCTCACTCTGAGTCCCTGGAGCTATAGTGTGTGAGTGATGCTCCTGGCCGTCTCACTCCGAGTCCCTAGAGCTATAGTGTACGAGCGATGCTCCTGGCCGTCTCACTCCGAGTCCCTAGAGCTATAGTGTGCGACCGATGCTCCTGGCCGCCTCACTCTGAGTCCCTGGAGCTATAGTATGTGAGTGATGCTGCGATGCTCCTGGCCGTCTCACTCTGAGTCCCTGGAGCTATAGTGTGCGAGGGACGCTCCTGGCCGCCTCACTCTGAGTCCCTGGAGCTATAGTGTGCGAGCGATGCTCCTGGCCGTCTCACTCCGAGTCCCTGGAGCTATAGTGTGTGAGTGATGCTCCTGGCCGTCTCACTCCGAGTCTCTGGGGCTGTAGTGTGTGAGTGATGCTCCTGGCCGTCTCACTCCGAGTCCCTGGAGCTATAGTGTGCGAGGGATGCTCCTGGCCGTCTCACTCCGAGTCCCTGGAGCTATAGTGTGTGAGTGATGCTCCTGGCCGTCTCACTCCGAGTCCCTGGAGCTATAGTGTGTGAGTGATGCTCCTGTCCGTCTCACTCCGAGTCCCTAGAGCTATAGTGTGCGAGCGATGCTCCTGGCCGTCTCACTCCGAGTCCCTGGAGCTACAGTGTGCGAGCGATGCTCCTGGCCGTCTCACTCCGAGTCCCTGGAGCTATAGTGTGTGAGTGATGCTCCTGGCCGCCTCACTCCGAGTCCCTGGAGCTATAGTGTGTGAGTGATGCTCCTGGCCACCTCACTCCGAGTCCCTGGAGCTATAGTGTGCGAGCGATGCTCCTGGCTGTCTCACTCCGAGTCCCTGGAGCTATAGTGTGCGAGCGATGCTCCTGGCCATCTCACTCCGAGTCCCTGGAGCTATAGTGTGTGAGTGATGCTCCTGGCTGTCTCACTCCAAGTCCCTGGAGCTATAGTGTGTGAGTGATGCTCCTGGCCGTCTCACTCCAAGTCCCTGGAGCTATAGTGTGAGTGATGCTCCTGGCGGTCTCACTCCGAGTCTCTGTAGCTATAGTGTGTGAGTGATGCTCCTGGCCGTCTCACTCTGAGTCCCTGCAGCTATAATGTGTGAGTGATGCTCCTGGCCGCCTCACTCCGAGTCCCTGGAGCTATAGTGTGTGAGTCGCGCTCCTGGCCGCCTCACTCCGAGTCCCTGGAGCTATAGTGTGTGAGTGATGCTCCTGGCCACCTCACTCTGAGTCCCTGGAGCTATAGTGTGCGAGTGATGCTCCTGGCTGTCTCACTCCGAGTCCCTGGAGCTATAGTGTGCGAGCGATGCTCCTGGCCATCTCACTCCGAGTCCCTGGAGCAATAGTGTGTGAGTGATGCTCCTGGCCGTCTCACTCCGAGTCCCTGGAGCTATAGTGTGTGAGTGATGCTCCTGGCCGTCTCACTCCGAGTCCCTGAAGCTATAGTGTGTGAGTGATGCTCCTGGCCGTCTCACTCCGAGTCCCTGGAGCTATAGTGTGTCAGTGACGCTCCTGGCCGCCTCACTCCGAGTCCCTGGAGCTATAGTGTGTGAGTGATGCTCCTGGCCACCTCACTCCGAGTCCCTGGAGCTATAGTGTGCGAGCGATGCTCCTGGCCGTCTCACTCCGAGTCCCTGGAGCTATAGTGTGCGAGCGATGCTCCTGGCCATCTCACTCCGAGTCCCTGGAGCTATAGTGTGTGAGTGATGCTCCTGGCCGTCTCACTCCAAGTCCCTGGAGCTATAGTGTGTGAGTGATGCTCCTGGCCGTCTCACTCCGAGTCCCTGGAGCTATAGTGTGTGAGTGATGCTCCTGTCGGTCTCACTCAGAGTCCCTAGAGCTATAGTGTGCGAGTGATGCTCCTGGCCGCCTCACTCTGAGTCCCTAAAGCTATAGTGTGCGACCGATGCTCCTGGCCGCCTCACTCCGAGTCCCTGGAGCTATAGTGTGTGAGTCGCGCTCCTGGCCGCCTCACTCCGAGTCCCTGGAGCTATAGTGTATGAGTGATGCTCCTGGCCGTCTCACTCCGAGTCCCTGGAGCTGTAGTGTGTGAGTGATGCTCCTGGCCGTCTCACTCCGAGTCCCTGGAGCTATAGTGTGTGAGGGATGCTCCTGGCCGTCTCACTCCGAGTCCCTGGAGCTATAGTGTGTGAGTGATGCTCCTGGCCGTCTCACTCCGAGTCCCTGGAGCTATAGTGTGTGAGTGATGCTCCTGTCCGTCTCACTCCGAGTCCCTAGAGCTATAGTGTGCGAGCGTTGCTCCTGGCGGTCTCACTCGGAGTCCCTGGAGCTATAGTGTGAGAGTGATGCTCCTGGCCGTCTCACTCCGAGTCTCTGTAGCTATAGTGTGTGAGTGATGCTCCTGGCCGTCTCACTCTGAGTCCCTGGAGCTATAATGTGTGAGTGATGCTCCTGGCCGCCTCACTCCGAGTCCCTGGAGCTATAGTGTGTGAGTGATGCTCCTGGCCGCCTCACTCCGACTCCCTAGAGCTATAGTGTGCAAGCGATGCTCCTGGCCGCCTCACTCAGAGTCCCTAGAGCTATAGTGTGTGAGCGATGCTCCTGGCCGTCTCACTCTGAGTCCCTAGAGCTATAGTGTGCGAGTGATGCTCCTGGCCGCCTCACTCCGAGTCCCTGGAGCTATAGTGTGTGAGTCGCGCTCCTGGCCGCCTCACTCCGAGTCCCTGGAGCTATAGTGTATGAGTGATGCTCCTGGCCGTCTCACTCCGAGTCCCTGGAGCTGTAGTGTGTGAGTGATGCTCCTGGCCGTCTCACTCCGAGTCCCTGGAGCTATAGTGTGTGAGGGATGCTCCTGGCCGTCTCACTCCGAGTCCCTGGAGCTATAGTGTGTGAGTGATGCTCCTGGCCGTCTCACTCCGAGTCCCTGGAGCTATAGTGTGTGAGTGATGCTCCTGTCCGTCTCACTCCGAGTCCCTAGAGCTATAGTGTGCGAGCGATGCTCCTGGCGGTCTCACTCGGAGTCCCTGGAGCTATAGTGTGAGAGTGATGCTCCTGGCCGTCTCACTCCGAGTCTCTGTAGCTATAGTGTGTGAGTGATGCTCCTGGCCGTCTCACTCTGAGTCCCTGGAGCTATAATGTGTGAGTGATGCTCCTGGCCGCCTCACTCCGAGTCCCTGGAGCTATAGTGTGTGGGTGATGCTCCTGGCCGCCTCACTCCGACTCCCTAGAGCTATAGTGTGCAAGCGATGCTCCTGGCCGCCTCACTCAGAGTCCCTAGAGCTATAGTGTGTGAGCGATGCTCCTGGCCGTCTCACTCTGATTCCCTAGAGCTATAGTGTGCGAGTGATGCTCCTGGCCGCCTCACTCTGAGTCCCTGGAGCTATAGTGTGTGAGTGATGCTCCTGGCCGTCTCACTCCGAGTCCCTAGAGCTATAGTGTACGAGCGATGCTCCTGGCCGTCTCACTCCGAGTCCCTAGAGCTATAGTGTGCGACCGATGCTCCTGGCCGCCTCACTCCGAGTCCCTGGAGCTATAGTGTGTGAGTGATGCTGCGATGCGCCTGGCCGTCTCACTCTGAGTCCCTGGAGCTATAGTGTGCGAGGGACGCTCCTGGCCGCCTCACTCTGAGTCCCTAGAGCTATAGTGTGCGAGCGATGCTCCTGGCCGCCTCACTCAGAGTCCCTAGAGCTATAGTGTGTGAGCGATGCTCCTGGCCGTCTCACTCGGAGTCCCTGGAGCTATAGTGTGTGAGTGATGCTCCTGGCCGTCTCACTCCGAGTCCCTAGAGCTATAGTGTACGAGCGATGCTCCTGGCCGTCTCACTCCGAGTCCCTAGAGCTATAGTGTGCGACCGATGCTCCTGGCCGCCTCACTCCGAGTCCCTGGAGCTATAGTGTGTGAGTGATGCTGCGATGCTCCTGGCCGTCTCACTCCGAGTCACTGGAGCTATAGTGTGTGAGTGATGCTCCTGGCCGTCTCACTCCGAGTCCCTGGAGCTATAGTGTGTGAGGGACGCTCCTGGCCGCCTCACTCCGAGTCCCTGGAGCTATAGTGTACGAGCGATGCTCCTGTCCGTCTCACTCCGAGTCCCTAGAGCTATAGTGTGCGAGCGATGCTCCTGGCCGTCTCACTCCGAGTCCCTGGAGCTATAGTGTGCGAGCGATGCTCCTGGCAGTCTCACTCAGAGTCCCTGGAGCTATAGTGTGTGAGGGACGCTCCTGGCCGCCTCACTCCGAGTCCCTGGAGCTATAGTGTGTGAGTCGCGCTCCTGGCCGCCTCACTCCGAGTCCCTGGAGCTATAGTGTGTGAGTGATGCTCCTGGCCACCTCACTCTGAGTCCCTGGAGCTATAGTGTGCGAGCGATGCTCCTGGCTGTCTCACTCCGAGTCCCTGGAGCTATAGTGTGCGAGCGATGCTCCTGGCCATCTCACTCCGAGTCCCTGGAGCAATAGTGTGTGAGTGATGCTCCTGGCCGTCCCACTCCGAGTCCCTGGAGCTATAGTGTGCGAGCGATGCTCCTGGCCGTCTCACTCCGAGTCCCTGGAGCTATAGTGTGCGAGCGATGCTCCTGGCCATCTCACTCCGAGTCCCTGGAGCTATAGTGTGTGAGTGATGCTCCTTGCCGTCTCACTCCAAGTCCCTGGAGCTATAGTGTGTGAGTGATGCTCCTGGCCGTCTCACTCCGAGTCCCTGGAGCTATAGTGTGTGAGTGATGCTCCTGTCCGTCTCACTTAGAGTCCCTAGAGCTATAGTGTGCGAGTGATGCTCCTGGCCGCCTCACTCTGAGTCCCTAGAGCTATAGTGTGCGACCGATGCTCCTGGCCGCCTCACTCCGAGTCCCTGGAGCTATAGTGTGTGAGTCGCGCTCCTGGCCGCCTCACTCCGAGTCCCTGGAGCTATAGTGTATGAGTGATGCTCCTGGCCGTCTCACTCCGAGTCCCTGGAGCTGTAGTGTGTGAGTGATGCTCCTGGCCGTCTCACTCCGAGTCCCTGGAGCTATAGTGTGTGAGGGATGCTCCTGGCCGTCTCACTCCGAGTCCCTGGAGCTATAGTGTGTGAGTGATGCTCCTGGCCGTCTCACTCCGAGTCCCTGGAGCTATACTGTGTGAGTGATGCTCCTGTCCGTCTCACTCCGAGTCCCTAGAGCTATAGTGTGCGAGCGATGCTCCTGGCGGTCTCACTCGGAGTCCCTGGAGCTATAGTGTGAGAGTGATGCTCCTGGCCATCTCACTCCGAGTCTCTGTAGCTATAGTGTGTGAGTGATGCTCCTGGCCGTCTCACTCTGAGTCCCTGGAGCTATAATGTGTGAGTGATGCTCCTGGCCGCCTCACTCCGAGTCCCTGGAGCTATAGTGTGTGAGTGATGCTCCTGGCCGCCTCACTCCGACTCCCTAGAGCTATAGTGTGCAAGCGATGCTCCTGGCCGCCTCACTCAGAGTCCCTAGAGCTATAGTGTGTGAGCGATGCTCCTGGCCGTCTCACTCTGAGTCCCTAGAGCTATAGTGTGCGAGTGATGCTCCTGGCCGCCTCACTCTGAGTCCCTGGAGCTATAGTGTGTGAGTGATGCTCCTGGCCGTCTCACTCCGAGTCCCTAGAGCTATAGTGTACGAGCGATGCTCCTGGCCGTCTCACTCCGAGTCCCTAGAGCTATAGTGTGCGACCGATGCTCCTGGCCGCCTCACTCCGAGTCCCTGGAGCTATAGTGTGTGAGTGATGCTGCGATGCGCCTGGCCATCTCACTCTGAGTCCCTGGAGCTATAGTGTGCGAGGGACGCTCCTGGCCGCCTCACTCTGAGTCCCTAGAGCTATAGTGTGCGAGCGATGCTCCTGGCCGCCTCACTCAGAGTCCCTAGAGCTATAGTGTGTGAGCGATGCTCCTGGCCGTCTCACTCTGAGTCCCTGGAGCTATAGTGTGTGAGTGATGCTCCTGGCCGTCTCACTCCGAGTCCCTAGAGCTATAGTGTACGAGCGATGCTCCTGGCCGTCTCACTCCGAGTCCCTAGAGCTATAGTGTGCGACCGATGCTCCTGGCCGCCTCACTCCGAGTCACTGGAGCTATAGTGTGTGAGTGATGCTCCTGGCCGTCTCACTCCGAGTCCCTGGAGCTATAGTGTGTGAGGGACGCTCCTGGCCGCCTCACTCCGAGTCCCTGGAGCTATAGTGTACGAGCGATGCTCCTGTCCGTCTCACTCCGAGTCCCTAGAGCTATAGTGTGCGAGCGATGCTCCTGGCCGTCTCACTCCGAGTCCCTGGAGCTATAGTGTGCGAGCGATGCTCCTGGCAGTCTCACTCAGAGTCCCTGGAGCTATAGTGTGTGAGGGACGCTCCTGGCCGCCTCACTCCGAGTCCCTGGAGCTATAGTGTGTGAGTCGCGCTCCTGGCCGCCTCACTCCGAGTCCCTGGAGCTATAGTGTGTGAGTGATGCTCCTGGCCACCTCACTCTGAGTCCCTGGAGCTATAGTGTGCGAGCGATGCTCCTGGCTGTCTCACTCCGAGTCCCTGGAGCTATAGTGTGCGAGCGATGCTCCTGGCCATCTCACTCCGAGTCCCTGGAGCAATAGTGTGTGAGTGATGCTCCTGGCCGTCTCACTCCGAGTCCCTGGAGCTATAGTGTGTGAGTGATGCTCCTGGCCGTCTCACTCCGAGTTCCTGGAGCTATAGTGTGTGAGTGATGCTCCTGGCCGTCTCACTCCGAGTCCCTGGAGCTATAGTGTGTCAGTGACGCTCCTGGCCGCCTCACTCCGAGTCCCTGGAGCTATAGTGTGTGAGTGATGCTCCTGGCCACCTCACTCCGAGTCCCTGGAGCTTAGTGTGCGAGCGATGCTCCTGGCCGTCTCACTCCGAGTCCCTGGAGCTATAGTATGCAAGCGATGCTCCTGGCCATCTCACTCCGAGTCCCTGGAGCTATAGTGTGTGAGTGATGCCCCTGGCCGTCTCACTCCAAGTCCCTGGAGCTATAGTGTGTGAGTGATGCTCCTGGCCGTCTCACTCCGAGTCCCTGGAGCTATAGTGTGAGTGATGCTCCTGGCGGTCTCAGTCAGAGTCCCTGGAGCTATAGTGTGTGAGTGATGCTCCTGGCCGTCTCACTCCGAGTCTCTGTAGCTATAGTGTGTGAGTGATGCTGCTGGCCGTCTCACTCCGAGTCCCTGGAGCAATAGTGTGTGAGTGATGCTCCTGGCCGTCTCACTCCGAGTCCCTGGAGCTATAGTGTGTGAGTGATGCTCCTGGCCGTCTCACTCCGAGTCCCTGGACTATAGTGTGTGAGTGATGCTCCTGGCCGTCTCACTCCGAGTCCCTGGAGCTATAGTGTGTCAGTGACGCTCCTGGCCGCCTCACTCCGAGTCCCTGGAGCTATAGTGTGTGAGTGATGCTCCTGGCCACCTCACTCCGAGTCCCTGGAGCTTAGTGTGCGAGCGATGCTCCTGGCCGTCTCACTCCGAGTCCCTGGAGCTATAGTATGCAAGCGATGCTCCTGGCCATCTCACTCCGAGTCCCTGGAGCTATAGTGTGTGAGTGATGCCCCTGGCCGTCTCACTCCGAGTCCCTGGAGCTATAGTGTGAGTGATGCTCCTGGCGGTCTCAGTCAGAGTCCCTGGAGCTATAGTGTGTGAGTGATGCTCCTGGCCGTCTCACTCCGAGTCTCTGTAGCTATAGTGTGTGAGTGATGCTGCTGGCCGTCTCACTCCGAGTCCCTGGAGCTATAGTGTGCGAGCGATGCTCCTGGCCATCTCACTCCGAGTCCCTGGAGCTATAGTGTGTGAGTGATGCTCCTGGCCGCCTCACTCCGACTCCCTAGAGCTATAGTGTGTGAGCGATGCTCCTGGCCGCCTCACTCAGAGTCCCTAGAGCTATAGTGTGTGAGCGATGCTCCTGGCCGTCTCACTCTGAGTCCCTAGAGCTATAGTGTGCGAGTGATGCTCCTGGCCGCCTCACTCTGAGTCCCTGGAGCTATAGTGTGTGAGTGATGCTCCTGGCCGTCTCACTCCGAGTCCCTAGAGCTATAGTGTACGAGCGATGCTCCTGGCCGTCTCACTCCGAGTCCCTAGAGCTATAGTGTGCGACCGATGCTCCTGGCCGCCTCACTCTGAGTCCCTGGAGCTATAGTGTGTGAGTGATGCTGCGATGCTCCTGGCCGTCTCACTCTGAGTCCCTGGAGCTATAGTGTGCGAGGGACGCTCCTGGCCGCCTCACTCTGAGTCCCTGGAGCTATAGTGTGCGAGCGATGCTCCTGGCCGTCTCACTCCGAGTCCCTGGAGCTATAGTGTGTGAGTGATGCTCCTGGCCGTCTCACTCCGAGTCTCTGGGGCTGTAGTGTGTGAGTGATGCTCCTGGCCGTCTCACTCCGAGTCCCTGGAGCTATAGTGTGCGAGGGATGCTCCTGGCCGTCTCACTCCGAGTCCCTGGAGCTATAGTGTGTGAGTGATGCTCCTGGCCGTCTCACTCCGAGTCCCTGGAGCTATAGTGTGTGAGTGATGCTCCTGTCCGTCTCACTCCGAGTCCCTAGAGCTATAGTGTGCGAGCGATGCTCCTGGCCGTCTCACTCCGAGTCCCTGGAGCTACAGTGTGCGAGCGATGCTCCTGGCCGTCTCACTCCGAGTCCCTGGAGCTATAGTGTGTGAGTGATGCTCCTGGCCGCCTCACTCCGAGTCCCTGGAGCTATAGTGTGTGAGTGATGCTCCTGGCCACCTCACTCCGAGTCCCTGGAGCTATAGTGTGCGAGCGATGCTCCTGGCTGTCTCACTCCGAGTCCCTGGAGCTATAGTGTGCGAGCGATGCTCCTGGCCATCTCACTCCGAGTCCCTGGAGCTATAGTGTGTGAGTGATGCTCCTGGCTGTCTCACTCCAAGTCCCTGGAGCTATAGTGTGTGAGTGATGCTCCTGGCCGTCTCACTCCAAGTCCCTGGAGCTATAGTGTGAGTGATGCTCCTGGCGGTCTCACTCCGAGTCTCTGTAGCTATAGTGTGTGAGTGATGCTCCTGGCCGTCTCACTCTGAGTCCCTGCAGCTATAATGTGTGAGTGATGCTCCTGGCCGCCTCACTCCGAGTCCCTGGAGCTATAGTGTGTGAGTCGCGCTCCTGGCCGCCTCACTCCGAGTCCCTGGAGCTATAGTGTGTGAGTGATGCTCCTGGCCACCTCACTCTGAGTCCCTGGAGCTATAGTGTGCGAGCGATGCTCCTGGATGTCTCACTCCGAGTCCCTGGAGCTATAGTGTGCGAGCGATGCTCCTGGCCATCTCACTCCGAGTCCCTGGAGCAATAGTGTGTGAGTGATGCTCCTGGCCGTCTCACTCCGAGTCCCTGGAGCTATAGTATGTGAGTGATGCTCCTGGCCGTCTCACTCCGAGTCCCTGGAGCTATAGTGTGTGAGTGATGCTCCTGGCCGTCTCACTCCGAGTCCCTGGAGCTATAGTGTGTCAGTGACGCTCCTGGCCAGCTCACTCCGAGTCCCTGGAGCTATAGTGTGTGAGTGATGCTCCTGGCCACCTCACTCCGAGTCCCTGGAGCTTAGTGTGTGAGTGATGCCCCTGGCCGTCTCACTCCAAGTCCCTGGAGCTATAGTGTGTGAGTGATGCTCCTGGCCGTCTCACTCCGAGTCCCTGGAGCTATAGTGTGAGTGATGCTCCTGGCGGTCTCAGTCAGAGTCCCTGGAGCTATAGTGTGTGAGTGATGCTCCTGGCCGTCTCACTCCGAGTCTCTGTAGCTATAGTGTGTGAGTGATGCTCCTGGCCGCCTCACTCCGACTCCCTAGAGCTATAGTGTGCGAGCGATGCTCCTGGCCGCCTCACTCAGAGTCCCTAGAGCTATAGTGTGTGAGCAATGCTCCTGGCCGTCTCACTCGAAGTCCCTAGAGCTATAGTGTGCGAGTGATGCTTCTGGCCGCCTCACTCTGAGTCCCTGGAGCTATAGTGTGTGAGTGATGCTCCTGGCCGTCTCACTCCGAGTCCCTAGAGCTATAGTGTACGAGCGATGCTCCTGGCCGTCTCACTCCGAGTCCCTAGAGCTATAGTGTGCGACCGATGCTCCTGGCCACCTCACTCCGAGTCCCTGGAGCTATAGTGTGTGAGTGATGCTGCGATGCTCCTGGCCGCCTCACTCGAGTCCCTAGAGCTATAGTGTGTGAGCGATGCTCCTGGCCGTCTCACTCTGAGTCCTACAGCTATAGTGTGCGAGTGATGCTCCTGGCCGCCTCACTCCGAGTCCCTGGAGCTATAGTGTGTGAGTAATGCTCCTGGCCGTCTCACTCCGAGTCCCTAGAGCTATAGTGTACGAGCGATGCTCCTGGCCGTCTCACTCCGAGTCCCTAGAGCTATAGTGTGCGACCGATGCTCCTGGCCGCCTCACTCCGAGTCCCTGGAGCTATAGTGTGTGAGTGATGCTGCGATGCTCCTGGCCGTCTCACTCTGAGTCCCTGGAGCTATAGTGTGCGAGGGACGCTCCTGGCCGCCTCACTCTGAGTCCCTGGAGCTATAGTGTGCGAGCAATGCTCCTGGCCGTCTCACTCCGAGTCCCTGGAGCTATAGTGTGTGAGTGATGCTCCTGGCCGTCTCACTCCGAGTCCCTGGAGCTGTAGTGTGTGAGTGATGCTCCTGGCCGTCTCACTCCGAGTCCCTGAAGCTATAGTGTGTGAGGGATGCTCCTGGCCGTCTCACTCCGAGTCACTGGAGCTATAATGTGTGAGTGATGCTCCTGGCCGTCTCACTCCGAGTCACTGGAGCTATAGTGTGTGAGTGATGCTCCTGTCCGTCTCACTCCGAGTCCCTAGAGCTATAGTGTGCGAGCGATGCTCCTGGCCGTCTCACTCCGAGTCCCTGGAGCTATAGTGTGCGAGCGATGCTCCTGGCAGTCTCACTCAGAGTCCCTGGAGCTATAGTGTGTGAGGGACGCTCCTGGCCGCCTCACTCCGAGTCCCTGGAGCTATAGTGTGTGAGTCGCGCTCCTGGCCGCCTCACTCCGAGTCCCTGGAGCTATAGTGTATGAGTGATGCTCCTGGCCACCTCACTCTGAGTCCCTGGAGCTATAGTGTGCGAGTGATGCTCCTGGCTGTCTCACTCCGAGTCCCTGGAGCTATAGTGTGCGAGCGATGCTTCTGGCCATCTCACTCCGAGTCCCTGGAGCAATAGTGTGTGAGTGATGCTCCTGGCCGTCTCACTCCGAGTCCCTGGAGCTATAGTGTGTGAGTGATGCTCCTGGCCGTCTCACTCCGAGTCCCTGAAGCTATAGTGTGTGAGTGATGCTCCTGGCCGTCTCACTCCGAGTCCCTGGAGCTATAGTGTGTCAGTGACGCTCCTGGCCGCCTCACTCCGAGTCCCTGGAGCTATAGTGTGTGAGTGATGCTCCTGGCCACCTCACTCCGAGTCCCTGGAGCTATAGTGTGCGAGCGATGCTCCTGGCCGTCTCACTCCGAGTCCCTGGAGCTATAGTGTGCGAGCGATGCTCCTGGCCATCTCACTCCGAGTCCCTGGAGCTATAGTGTGTGAGTGATGCTCCTGGCCGTCTCACTCCAAGTCCCTGGAGCTATAGTGTGTGAGTGATGCTCCTGGCCGTCTCACTCCGAGTCCCTGGAGCTATAGTGTGTGAGTGATGCTCCTGTCGGTCTCACTCAGAGTCCCTAGAGCTATAGTGTGCGAGTGATGCTCCTGGCCGCCTCACTCTGAGTCCCTAGAGCTATAGTGTGCGACCGATGCTCCTGGCCGCCTCACTCCGAGTCCCTGGAGCTATAGTGTGTGAGTCGCGCTCCTGGCCGCCTCACTCCGAGTCCCTGGAGCTATAGTGTATGAGTGATGCTCCTGGCCGTCTCACTCCGAGTCCCTGGAGCTGTAGTGTGTGAGTGATGCTCCTGGCCGTCTCACTCCGAGTCCCTGGAGCTATAGTGTGTGAGGGATGCTCCTGGCCGTCTCACTCCGAGTCCCTGGAGCTATAGTGTGTGAGTGATGCTCCTGGCCGTCTCACTCCGAGTCCCTGGAGCTATAGTGTGTGAGTGATGCTCCTGTCCGTCTCACTCCGAGTCCCTAGAGCTATAGTGTGCGAGCGTTGCTCCTGGCGGTCTCACTCGGAGTCCCTGGAGCTATAGTGTGAGAGTGATGCTCCTGGCCGTCTCACTCCGAGTCTCTGTAGCTATAGTGTGTGAGTGATGCTCCTGGCCGTCTCACTCTGAGTCCCTGGAGCTATAATGTGTGAGTGATGCTCCTGGCCGCCTCACTCCGAGTCCCTGGAGCTATAGTGTGTGAGTGATGCTCCTGGCCGCCTCACTCCGACTCCCTAGAGCTATAGTGTGCAAGCGATGCTCCTGGCCGCCTCACTCAGAGTCCCTAGAGCTATAGTGTGTGAGCGATGCTCCTGGCCGTCTCACTCTGAGTCCCTAGAGCTATAGTGTGCGAGTGATGCTCCTGGCCGCCTCACTCAGAGTCCCTGGAGCTATAGTGTGTGAGTGATGCTCCTGGCCGTCTCACTCCGAGTCCCTGGAGCTATAGTGTGTGAGTGATGCTCCTGGCCGTCTCACTCCGAGTCCCTGGAGCTGTAGTGTGTGAGTGATGCTCCTGGCCGTCTCACTCCGAGTCCCTGGAGCTATAGTGTGTGAGGGATGCTCCTGGCCGTCTCACTCCGAGTCACTGGAGCTATAATGTGTGAGTGATGCTCCTGGCCGTCTCACTCCGAGTCCCTGGAGCTATAGTGTGTGAGTGATGCTCCTGTCCGTCTCACTCCGAGTCCCTAGAGCTATAGTGTGCGACCGATGCTCCTGGCCGCCTCACTCCGAGTCCCTGGAGCTATAGTGTGTGAGTGATGCTGCGATGCGCCTGGCCGTCTCACTCTGAGTCCCTGGAGCTATAGTGTGCGAGGGACGCTCCTGGCCGCCTCACTCTGAGTCCCTAGAGCTATAGTGTGCGAGCGATGCTCCTGGCCGCCTCACTCAGAGTCCCTAGAGCTATAGTGTGTGAGCGATGCTCCTGGCCGTCTCACTCGGAGTCCCTGGAGCTATAGTGTGTGAGTGATGCTCCTGGCCGTCTCACTCCGAGTCCCTAGAGCTATAGTGTACGAGCGATGCTCCTGGCCGTCTCACTCCGAGTCCCTAGAGCTATAGTGTGCGACCGATGCTCCTGGCCGCCTCACTCCGAGTCCCTGGAGCTATAGTGTGTGAGTGATGCTGCGATGCTCCTGGCCGTCTCACTCCGAGTCACTGGAGCTATAGTGTGTGAGTGATGCTCCTGGCCGTCTCACTCCGAGTCCCTGGAGCTATAGTGTGTGAGGGACGCTCCTGGCCGCCTCACTCCGAGTCCCTGGAGCTATAGTGTACGAGCGATGCTCCTGTCCGTCTCACTCCGAGTCCCTAGAGCTATAGTGTGCGAGCGATGCTCCTGGCCGTCTCACTCCGAGTCCCTGGAGCTATAGTGTGCGAGCGATGCTCCTGGCAGTCTCACTCAGAGTCCCTGGAGCTATAGTGTGTGAGGGACGCTCCTGGCCGCCTCACTCCGAGTCCCTGGAGCTATAGTGTGTGAGTCGCGCTCCTGGCCGCCTCACTCCGAGTCCCTGGAGCTATAGTGTGTGAGTGATGCTCCTGGCCACCTCACTCTGAGTCCCTGGAGCTATAGTGTGCGAGCGATGCTCCTGGCTGTCTCACTCCGAGTCCCTGGAGCTATAGTGTGCGAGCGATGCTCCTGGCCATCTCACTCCGAGTCCCTGGAGCAATAGTGTGTGAGTGATGCTCCTGGCCGTCCCACTCCGAGTCCCTGGAGCTATAGTGTGCGAGCGATGCTCCTGGCCGTCTCACTCCGAGTCCCTGGAGCTATAGTGTGCGAGCGATGCTCCTGGCCATCTCACTCCGAGTCCCTGGAGCTATAGTGTGTGAGTGATGCTCCTTGCCGTCTCACTCCAAGTCCCTGGAGCTATAGTGTGTGAGTGATGCTCCTGGCCGTCTCACTCCGAGTCCCTGGAGCTATAGTGTGTGAGTGATGCTCCTGTCCGTCTCACTCAGAGTCCCTAGAGCTATAGTGTGCGAGTGATGCTCCTGGCCGCCTCACTCTGAGTCCCTAGAGCTATAGTGTGCGACCGATGCTCCTGGCCGCCTCACTCCGAGTCCCTGGAGCTATAGTGTGTGAGTCGCGCTCCTGGCCGCCTCACTCCGAGTCCCTGGAGCTATAGTGTATGAGTGATGCTCCTGGCCGTCTCACTCCGAGTCCCTGGAGCTGTAGTGTGTGAGTGATGCTCCTGGCCGTCTCACTCCGAGTCCCTGGAGCTATAGTGTGTGAGGGATGCTCCTGGCCGTCTCACTCCGAGTCCCTGGAGCTATAGTGTGTGAGTGATGCTCCTGGCCGTCTCACTCCGAGTCCCTGGAGCTATACTGTGTGAGTGATGCTCCTGTCCGTCTCACTCCGAGTCCCTAGAGCTATAGTGTGCGAGCGATGCTCCTGGCGGTCTCACTCGGAGTCCCTGGAGCTATAGTGTGAGAGTGATGCTCCTGGCCATCTCACTCCGAGTCTCTGTAGCTATAGTGTGTGAGTGATGCTCCTGGCCGTCTCACTCTGAGTCCCTGGAGCTATAATGTGTGAGTGATGCTCCTGGCCGCCTCACTCCGAGTCCCTGGAGCTATAGTGTGTGAGTGATGCTCCTGGCCGCCTCACTCCGACTCCCTAGAGCTATAGTGTGCAAGCGATGCTCCTGGCCGCCTCACTCAGAGTCCCTAGAGCTATAGTGTGTGAGCGATGCTCCTGGCCGTCTCACTCTGAGTCCCTAGAGCTATAGTGTGCGAGTGATGCTCCTGGCCGCCTCACTCTGAGTCCCTGGAGCTATAGTGTGTGAGTGATGCTCCTGGCCGTCTCACTCCGAGTCCCTAGAGCTATAGTGTACGAGCGATGCTCCTGGCCGTCTCACTCCGAGTCCCTAGAGCTATAGTGTGCGACCGATGCTCCTGGCCGCCTCACTCCGAGTCCCTGGAGCTATAGTGTGTGAGTGATGCTGCGATGCGCCTGGCCATCTCACTCTGAGTCCCTGGAGCTATAGTGTGCGAGGGACGCTCCTGGCCGCCTCACTCTGAGTCCCTAGAGCTATAGTGTGCGAGCGATGCTCCTGGCCGCCTCACTCAGAGTCCCTAGAGCTATAGTGTGTGAGCGATGCTCCTGGCCGTCTCACTCTGAGTCCCTGGAGCTATAGTGTGTGAGTGATGCTCCTGGCCGTCTCACTCCGAGTCCCTAGAGCTATAGTGTACGAGCGATGCTCCTGGCCGTCTCACTCCGAGTCCCTAGAGCTATAGTGTGCGACCGATGCTCCTGGCCGCCTCACTCCGAGTCACTGGAGCTATAGTGTGTGAGTGATGCTCCTGGCCGTCTCACTCCGAGTCCCTGGAGCTATAGTGTGTGAGGGACGCTCCTGGCCGCCTCACTCCGAGTCCCTGGAGCTATAGTGTACGAGCGATGCTCCTGTCCGTCTCACTCCGAGTCCCTAGAGCTTTAGTGTGCGAGCGATGCTCCTGGCCGTCTCACTCCGAGTCCCTGGAGCTATAGTGTGCGAGCGATGCTCCTGGCAGTCTCACTCAGAGTCCCTGGAGCTATAGTGTGTGAGGGACGCTCCTGGCCGCCTCACTCCGAGTCCCTGGAGCTATAGTGTGTGAGTCGCGCTCCTGGCCGCCTCACTCCGAGTCCCTGGAGCTATAGTGTGTGAGTGATGCTCCTGGCCACCTCACTCTGAGTCCCTGGAGCTATAGTGTGCGAGCGATGCTCCTGGCTGTCTCACTCCGAGTCCCTGGAGCTATAGTGTGCGAGCGATGCTCCTGGCCATCTCACTCCGAGTCCCTGGAGCAATAGTGTGTGAGTGATGCTCCTGGCCGTCTCACTCCGAGTCCCTGGAGCTATAGTGTGTGAGTGATGCTCCTGGCCGTCTCACTCCGAGTTCCTGGAGCTATAGTGTGTGAGTGATGCTCCTGGCCGTCTCACTCCGAGTCCCTGGAGCTATAGTGTGTCAGTGACGCTCCTGGCCGCCTCACTCCGAGTCCCTGGAGCTATAGTGTGTGAGTGATGCTCCTGGCCACCTCACTCCGAGTCCCTGGAGCTTAGTGTGCGAGCGATGCTCCTGGCCGTCTCACTCCGAGTCCCTGGAGCTATAGTATGCAAGCGATGCTCCTGGCCATCTCACTCCGAGTCCCTGGAGCTATAGTGTGTGAGTGATGCCCCTGGCCGTCTCACTCCAAGTCCCTGGAGCTATAGTGTGTGAGTGATGCTCCTGGCCGTCTCACTCCGAGTCCCTGGAGCTATAGTGTGAGTGATGCTCCTGGCGGTCTCAGTCAGAGTCCCTGGAGCTATAGTGTGTGAGTGATGCTCCTGGCCGTCTCACTCCGAGTCTCTGTAGCTATAGTGTGTGAGTGATGCTGCTGGCCGTCTCACTCCGAGTCCCTGGAGCAATAGTGTGTGAGTGATGCTCCTGGCCGTCTCACTCCGAGTCCCTGGAGCTATAGTGTGTGAGTGATGCTCCTGGCCGTCTCACTCCGAGTCCCTGGACTATAGTGTGTGAGTGATGCTCCTGGCCGTCTCACTCCGAGTCCCTGGAGCTATAGTGTGTCAGTGACGCTCCTGGCCGCCTCACTCCGAGTCCCTGGAGCTATAGTGTGTGAGTGATGCTCCTGGCCACCTCACTCCGAGTCCCTGGAGCTTAGTGTGCGAGCGATGCTCCTGGCCGTCTCACTCCGAGTCCCTGGAGCTATAGTATGCAAGCGATGCTCCTGGCCATCTCACTCCGAGTCCCTGGAGCTATAGTGTGTGAGTGATGCCCCTGGCCGTCTCACTCCGAGTCCCTGGAGCTATAGTGTGAGTGATGCTCCTGGCGGTCTCAGTCAGAGTCCCTGGAGCTATAGTGTGTGAGTGATGCTCCTGGCCGTCTCACTCCGAGTCTCTGTAGCTATAGTGTGTGAGTGATGCTGCTGGCCGTCTCACTCCGAGTCCCTGGAGCTATAGTGTGCGAGCGATGCTCCTGGCCATCTCACTCCGAGTCCCTGGAGCTATAGTGTGTGAGTGATGCTCCTGGCCGCCTCACTCCGACTCCCTAGAGCTATAGTGTGTGAGCGATGCTCCTGGCCGCCTCACTCAGAGTCCCTAGAGCTATAGTGTGTGAGCGATGCTCCTGGCCGTCTCACTCTGAGTCCCTAGAGCTATAGTGTGCGAGTGATGCTCCTGGCCGCCTCACTCTGAGTCCCTGGAGCTATAGTGTGTGAGTGATGCTCCTGGCCGTCTCACTCCGAGTCCCTAGAGCTATAGTGTACGAGCGATGCTCCTGGCCGTCTCACTCCGAGTCCCTAGAGCTATAGTGTGCGACCGATGCTCCTGGCCGCCTCACTCTGAGTCCCTGGAGCTATAGTGTGTGAGTGATGCTGCGATGCTCCTGGCCGTCTCACTCTGAGTCCCTGGAGCTATAGTGTGCGAGGGACGCTCCTGGCCGCCTCACTCTGAGTCCCTGGAGCTATAGTGTGCGAGCGATGCTCCTGGCCGTCTCACTCCGAGTCCCTGGAGCTATAGTGTGTGAGTGATGCTCCTGGCCGTCTCACTCCGAGTCTCTGGGGCTGTAGTGTGTGAGTGATGCTCCTGGCCGTCTCACTCCGAGTCCCTGGAGCTATAGTGTGCGAGGGATGCTCCTGGCCGTCTCACTCCGAGTCCCTGGAGCTATAGTGTGTGAGTGATGCTCCTGGCCGTCTCACTCCGAGTCCCTGGAGCTATAGTGTGTGAGTGATGCTCCTGTCCGTCTCACTCCGAGTCCCTAGAGCTATAGTGTGCGAGCGATGCTCCTGGCCGTCTCACTCCGAGTCCCTGGAGCTACAGTGTGCGAGCGATGCTCCTGGCCGTCTCACTCCGAGTCCCTGGAGCTATAGTGTGTGAGTGATGCTCCTGGCCGCCTCACTCCGAGTCCCTGGAGCTATAGTGTGTGAGTGATGCTCCTGGCCACCTCACTCCGAGTCCCTGGAGCTATAGTGTGCGAGCGATGCTCCTGGCTGTCTCACTCCGAGTCCCTGGAGCTATAGTGTGCGAGCGATGCTCCTGGCCATCTCACTCCGAGTCCCTGGAGCTATAGTGTGTGAGTGATGCTCCTGGCTGTCTCACTCCAAGTCCCTGGAGCTATAGTGTGTGAGTGATGCTCCTGGCCGTCTCACTCCAAGTCCCTGGAGCTATAGTGTGAGTGATGCTCCTGGCGGTCTCACTCCGAGTCTCTGTAGCTATAGTGTGTGAGTGATGCTCCTGGCCGTCTCACTCTGAGTCCCTGCAGCTATAATGTGTGAGTGATGCTCCTGGCCGCCTCACTCCGAGTCCCTGGAGCTATAGTGTGTGAGTCGCGCTCCTGGCCGCCTCACTCCGAGTCCCTGGAGCTATAGTGTGTGAGTGATGCTCCTGGCCACCTCACTCTGAGTCCCTGGAGCTATAGTGTGCGAGCGATGCTCCTGGATGTCTCACTCCGAGTCCCTGGAGCTATAGTGTGCGAGCGATGCTCCTGGCCATCTCACTCCGAGTCCCTGGAGCAATAGTGTGTGAGTGATGCTCCTGGCCGTCTCACTCCGAGTCCCTGGAGCTATAGTATGTGAGTGATGCTCCTGGCCGTCTCACTCCGAGTCCCTGGAGCTATAGTGTGTGAGTGATGCTCCTGGCCGTCTCACTCCGAGTCCCTGGAGCTATAGTGTGTCAGTGACGCTCCTGGCCAGCTCACTCCGAGTCCCTGGAGCTATAGTGTGTGAGTGATGCTCCTGGCCACCTCACTCCGAGTCCCTGGAGCTTAGTGTGTGAGTGATGCCCCTGGCCGTCTCACTCCAAGTCCCTGGAGCTATAGTGTGTGAGTGATGCTCCTGGCCGTCTCACTCCGAGTCCCTGGAGCTATAGTGTGAGTGATGCTCCTGGCGGTCTCAGTCAGAGTCCCTGGAGCTATAGTGTGTGAGTGATGCTCCTGGCCGTCTCACTCCGAGTCTCTGTAGCTATAGTGTGTGAGTGATGCTCCTGGCCGCCTCACTCCGACTCCCTAGAGCTATAGTGTGCGAGCGATGCTCCTGGCCGCCTCACTCAGAGTCCCTAGAGCTATAGTGTGTGAGCAATGCTCCTGGCCGTCTCACTCGAAGTCCCTAGAGCTATAGTGTGCGAGTGATGCTTCTGGCCGCCTCACTCTGAGTCCCTGGAGCTATAGTGTGTGAGTGATGCTCCTGGCCGTCTCACTCCGAGTCCCTAGAGCTATAGTGTACGAGCGATGCTCCTGGCCGTCTCACTCCGAGTCCCTAGAGCTATAGTGTGCGACCGATGCTCCTGGCCGCCTCACTCCGAGTCCCTGGAGCTATAGTGTGTGAGTGATGCTGCGATGCTCCTGGCCGCCTCACTCGAGTCCCTAGAGCTATAGTGTGTGAGCGATGCTCCTGGCCGTCTCACTCTGAGTCCTACAGCTATAGTGTGCGAGTGATGCTCCTGGCCGCCTCACTCTGAGTCCCTGGAGCTATAGTGTGTGAGTAATGCTCCTGGCCGTCTCACTCCGAGTCCCTAGAGCTATAGTGTACGAGCGATGCTCCTGGCCGTCTCACTCCGAGTCCCTAGAGCTATAGTGTGCGACCGATGCTCCTGGCCGCCTCACTCCGAGTCCCTGGAGCTATAGTGTGTGAGTGATGCTGCGATGCTCCTGGCCGTCTCACTCTGAGTCCCTGGAGCTATAGTGTGCGAGGGACGCTCCTGGCCGCCTCACTCTGAGTCCCTGGAGCTATAGTGTGCGAGCAATGCTCCTGGCCGTCTCACTCCGAGTCCCTGGAGCTATAGTGTGTGAGTGATGCTCCTGGCCGTCTCACTCCGAGTCCCTGGAGCTGTAGTGTGTGAGTGATGCTCCTGGCCGTCTCACTCCGAGTCCCTGGAGCTATAGTGTGTGAGGGATGCTCCTGGCCGTCTCACTCCGAGTCACTGGAGCTATAATGTGTGAGTGATGCTCCTGGCCGTCTCACTCCGAGTCCCTGGAGCTATAGTGTGTGAGTGATGCTCCTGTCCGTCTCACTCCGAGTCCCTAGAGCTATAGTGTGCGAGCGATGCTCCTGGCCGTCTCACTCCGAGTCCCTGGAGCTATAGTGTGCGAGCGATGCTCCTGGCAGTCTCACTCAGAGTCCCTGGAGCTATAGTGTGTGAGGGACGCTCCTGGCCGCCTCACTCCGAGTCCCTGGAGCTATAGTGTGTGAGTCGCGCTCCTGGCCGCCTCACTCCGAGTCCCTGGAGCTATAGTGTATGAGTGATGCTCCTGGCCACCTCACTCTGAGTCCCTGGAGCTATAGTGTGCGAGTGATGCTCCTGGCTGTCTCACTCCGAGTCCCTGGAGCTATAGTGTGCGAGCGATGCTCCTGGCCATCTCACTCCGAGTCCCTGGAGCAATAGTGTGTGAGTGATGCTCCTGGCCGTCTCACTCCGAGTCCCTGGAGCTATAGTGTGTGAGTGATGCTCCTGGCCGTCTCACTCCGAGTCCCTGAAGCTATAGTGTGTGAGTGATGCTCCTGGCCGTCTCACTCCGAGTCCCTGGAGCTATAGTGTGTCAGTGACGCTCCTGGCCGCCTCACTCCGAGTCCCTGGAGCTATAGTGTGTGAGTGATGCTCCTGGCCACCTCACTCCGAGTCCCTGGAGCTATAGTGTGCGAGCGATGCTCCTGGCCGTCTCACTCCGAGTCCCTGGAGCTATAGTGTGCGAGCGATGCTCCTGGCCATCTCACTCCGAGTCCCTGGAGCTATAGTGTGTGAGTGATGCTCCTGGCCGTCTCACTCCAAGTCCCTGGAGCTATAGTGTGTGAGTGATGCTCCTGGCCGTCTCACTCCGAGTCCCTGGAGCTATAGTGTGTGAGTGATGCTCCTGTCGGTCTCACTCAGAGTCCCTAGAGCTATAGTGTGCGAGTGATGCTCCTGGCCGCCTCACTCTGAGTCCCTAGAGCTATAGTGTGCGACCGATGCTCCTGGCCGCCTCACTCCGAGTCCCTGGAGCTATAGTGTGTGAGTCGCGCTCCTGGCCGCCTCACTCCGAGTCCCTGGAGCTATAGTGTATGAGTGATGCTCCTGGCCGTCTCACTCCGAGTCCCTGGAGCTGTAGTGTGTGAGTGATGCTCCTGGCCGTCTCACTCCGAGTCCCTGGAGCTATAGTGTGTGAGGGATGCTCCTGGCCGTCTCACTCCGAGTCCCTGGAGCTATAGTGTGTGAGTGATGCTCCTGGCCGTCTCACTCCGAGTCCCTGGAGCTATAGTGTGTGAGTGATGCTCCTGTCCGTCTCACTCCGAGTCCCTAGAGCTATAGTGTGCGAGCGTTGCTCCTGGCGGTCTCACTCGGAGTCCCTGGAGCTATAGTGTGAGAGTGATGCTCCTGGCCGTCTCACTCCGAGTCTCTGTAGCTATAGTGTGTGAGTGATGCTCCTGGCCGTCTCACTCTGAGTCCCTGGAGCTATAATGTGTGAGTGATGCTCCTGGCCGCCTCACTCCGAGTCCCTGGAGCTATAGTGTGTGAGTGATGCTCCTGGCCGCCTCACTCCGACTCCCTAGAGCTATAGTGTGCAAGCGATGCTCCTGGCCGCCTCACTCAGAGTCCCTAGAGCTATAGTGTGTGAGCGATGCTCCTGGCCGTCTCACTCTGAGTCCCTAGAGCTATAGTGTGCGAGTGATGCTCCTGGCCGCCTCACTCAGAGTCCCTGGAGCTATAGTGTGTGAGTGATGCTCCTGGCCGTCTCACTCCGAGTCCCTGGAGCTATAGTGTGTGAGTGATGCTCCTGGCCGTCTCACTCCGAGTCCCTGGAGCTGTAGTGTGTGAGTGATGCTCCTGGCCGTCTCACTCCGAGTCCCTGGAGCTATAGTGTGTGAGGGATGCTCCTGGCCGTCTCACTCCGAGTCACTGGAGCTATAATGTGTGAGTGATGCTCCTGGCCGTCTCACTCCGAGTCCCTGGAGCTATAGTGTGTGAGTGATGCTCCTGTCCGTCTCACTCCGAGTCCCTAGAGCTATAGTGTGCGAGCGATGCTCCTGGCCGTCTCACTCCGAGTCCCTGGAGCTATAGTGTGCGAGCGATGCTCCTGGCAGTCTCACTCAGAGTCCCTGGAGCTATAGTGTGTGAGGGACGCTCCTGGCCGCCTCACTCCGAGTCCCTGGAGCTATAGTGTGTCAGTCGCGCTCCTGGCCGCCTCACTCCGAGTCCCTGGAGCTATAGTGTATGAGTGATGCTCCTGGCCACCTCACTCTGAGTCCCTGGAGCTATAGTGTGCGAGTGATGCTCCTGGCTGTCTCACTCCGAGTCCCTGGAGCTATAGTGTGCGAGCGATGCTCCTGGCCATCTCACTCCGAGTCCCTGGAGCAATAGTGTGTGAGTGATGCTCCTGGCCGTCTCACTCCGAGTCCCTGGAGCTATAGTGTGTGAGTGATGCTCCTGGCCGTCTCACTCCGAGTCCCTGAAGCTATAGTGTGTGAGTGATGCTCCTGGCCGTCTCACTCCGAGTCCCTGGAGCTATAGTGTGTCAGTGACGCTCCTGGCCGCCTCACTCCGAGTCCCTGGAGCTATAGTGTGTGAGTGATGCTCCTGGCCACCTCACTCCGAGTCCCTGGAGCTATAGTGTGCGAGCGATGCTCCTGGCCGTCTCACTCCGAGTCCCTGGAGCTATAGTGTGCGAGCGATGCTCCTGGCCATCTCACTCCGAGTCCCTGGAGCTATAGTGTGTGAGTGATGCTCCTGGCCGTCTCACTCCAAGTCCCTGGAGCTATAGTGTGTGAGTGATGCTCCTGGCCGTCTCACTCCGAGTCCCTGGAGCTATAGTGTGTGAGTGATGCTCCTGTCCGTCTCACTCAGAGTCCCTAGAGCTATAGTGTGCGAGTGATGCTCCTGGCCGCCTCACTCTGAGTCCCTAGAGCTATAGTGTGCGACCGATGCTCCTGGCCGCCTCACTCCGAGTCCCTGGAGCTATAGTGTGTGAGTCGCGCTCCTGGCCGCCTCACTCCGAGTCCCTGGAGCTATAGTGTGAGTGATGCTCCTGGCGGTCTCAGTCAGAGTCCCTGGAGCTATAGTGTGTGAGTGATGCTCCTGGCCGTCTCACTCCGAGTCTCTGTAGCTATAGTGTGTGAGTGATGCTGCTGGCCGTCTCACTCCGAGTCCCTGGAGCAATAGTGTGTGAGTGATGCTCCTGGCCGTCTCACTCCGAGTCCCTGGAGCTATAGTGTGTGAGTGATGCTCCTGGCCGTCTCACTCCGAGTCCCTGGACTATAGTGTGTGAGTGATGCTCCTGGCCGTCTCACTCCGAGTCCCTGGAGCTATAGTGTGTCAGTGACGCTCCTGGCCGCCTCACTCCGAGTCCCTGGAGCTATAGTGTGTGAGTGATGCTCCTGGCCACCTCACTCCGAGTCCCTGGAGCTTAGTGTGCGAGCGATGCTCCTGGCCGTCTCACTCCGAGTCCCTGGAGCTATAGTATGCAAGCGATGCTCCTGGCCATCTCACTCCGAGTCCCTGGAGCTATAGTGTGTGAGTGATGCCCCTGGCCGTCTCACTCCGAGTCCCTGGAGCTATAGTGTGAGTGATGCTCCTGGCGGTCTCAGTCAGAGTCCCTGGAGCTATAGTGTGTGAGTGATGCTCCTGGCCGTCTCACTCCGAGTCTCTGTAGCTATAGTGTGTGAGTGATGCTGCTGGCCGTCTCACTCCGAGTCCCTGGAGCTATAGTGTGCGAGCGATGCTCCTGGCCATCTCACTCCGAGTCCCTGGAGCTATAGTGTGTGAGTGATGCTCCTGGCCGCCTCACTCCGACTCCCTAGAGCTATAGTGTGTGAGCGATGCTCCTGGCCGCCTCACTCAGAGTCCCTAGAGCTATAGTGTGTGAGCGATGCTCCTGGCCGTCTCACTCTGAGTCCCTAGAGCTATAGTGTGCGAGTGATGCTCCTGGCCGCCTCACTCTGAGTCCCTGGAGCTATAGTGTGTGAGTGATGCTCCTGGCCGTCTCACTCCGAGTCCCTAGAGCTATAGTGTACGAGCGATGCTCCTGGCCGTCTCACTCCGAGTCCCTAGAGCTATAGTGTGCGACCGATGCTCCTGGCCGCCTCACTCTGAGTCCCTGGAGCTATAGTGTGTGAGTGATGCTGCGATGCTCCTGGCCGTCTCACTCTGAGTCCCTGGAGCTATAGTGTGCGAGGGACGCTCCTGGCCGCCTCACTCTGAGTCCCTGGAGCTATAGTGTGCGAGCGATGCTCCTGGCCGTCTCACTCCGAGTCCCTGGAGCTATAGTGTGTGAGTGATGCTCCTGGCCGTCTCACTCCGAGTCTCTGGGGCTGTAGTGTGTGAGTGATGCTCCTGGCCGTCTCACTCCGAGTCCCTGGAGCTATAGTGTGCGAGGGATGCTCCTGGCCGTCTCACTCCGAGTCCCTGGAGCTATAGTGTGTGAGTGATGCTCCTGGCCGTCTCACTCCGAGTCCCTGGAGCTATAGTGTGTGAGTGATGCTCCTGTCCGTCTCACTCCGAGTCCCTAGAGCTATAGTGTGCGAGCGATGCTCCTGGCCGTCTCACTCCGAGTCCCTGGAGCTACAGTGTGCGAGCGATGCTCCTGGCCGTCTCACTCCGAGTCCCTGGAGCTATAGTGTGTGAGTGATGCTCCTGGCCGCCTCACTCCGAGTCCCTGGAGCTATAGTGTGTGAGTGATGCTCCTGGCCACCTCACTCCGAGTCCCTGGAGCTATAGTGTGCGAGCGATGCTCCTGGCTGTCTCACTCCGAGTCCCTGGAGCTATAGTGTGCGAGCGATGCTCCTGGCCATCTCACTCCGAGTCCCTGGAGCTATAGTGTGTGAGTGATGCTCCTGGCTGTCTCACTCCAAGTCCCTGGAGCTATAGTGTGTGAGTGATGCTCCTGGCCGTCTCACTCCAAGTCCCTGGAGCTATAGTGTGAGTGATGCTCCTGGCGGTCTCACTCCGAGTCTCTGTAGCTATAGTGTGTGAGTGATGCTCCTGGCCGTCTCACTCTGAGTCCCTGCAGCTATAATGTGTGAGTGATGCTCCTGGCCGCCTCACTCCGAGTCCCTGGAGCTATAGTGTGTGAGTCGCGCTCCTGGCCGCCTCACTCCGAGTCCCTGGAGCTATAGTGTGTGAGTGATGCTCCTGGCCACCTCACTCTGAGTCCCTGGAGCTATAGTGTGCGAGCGATGCTCCTGGATGTCTCACTCCGAGTCCCTGGAGCTATAGTGTGCGAGCGATGCTCCTGGCCATCTCACTCCGAGTCCCTGGAGCAATAGTGTGTGAGTGATGCTCCTGGCCGTCTCACTCCGAGTCCCTGGAGCTATAGTATGTGAGTGATGCTCCTGGCCGTCTCACTCCGAGTCCCTGGAGCTATAGTGTGTGAGTGATGCTCCTGGCCGTCTCACTCCGAGTCCCTGGAGCTATAGTGTGTCAGTGACGCTCCTGGCCAGCTCACTCCGAGTCCCTGGAGCTATAGTGTGTGAGTGATGCTCCTGGCCACCTCACTCCGAGTCCCTGGAGCTTAGTGTGTGAGTGATGCCCCTGGCCGTCTCACTCCAAGTCCCTGGAGCTATAGTGTGTGAGTGATGCTCCTGGCCGTCTCACTCCGAGTCCCTGGAGCTATAGTGTGAGTGATGCTCCTGGCGGTCTCAGTCAGAGTCCCTGGAGCTATAGTGTGTGAGTGATGCTCCTGGCCGTCTCACTCCGAGTCTCTGTAGCTATAGTGTGTGAGTGATGCTCCTGGCCGCCTCACTCCGACTCCCTAGAGCTATAGTGTGCGAGCGATGCTCCTGGCCGCCTCACTCAGAGTCCCTAGAGCTATAGTGTGTGAGCAATGCTCCTGGCCGTCTCACTCGAAGTCCCTAGAGCTATAGTGTGCGAGTGATGCTTCTGGCCGCCTCACTCTGAGTCCCTGGAGCTATAGTGTGTGAGTGATGCTCCTGGCCGTCTCACTCCGAGTCCCTAGAGCTATAGTGTACGAGCGATGCTCCTGGCCGTCTCACTCCGAGTCCCTAGAGCTATAGTGTGCGACCGATGCTCCTGGCCGCCTCACTCCGAGTCCCTGGAGCTATAGTGTGTGAGTGATGCTGCGATGCTCCTGGCCGCCTCACTCGAGTCCCTAGAGCTATAGTGTGTGAGCGATGCTCCTGGCCGTCTCACTCTGAGTCCTACAGCTATAGTGTGCGAGTGATGCTCCTGGCCGCCTCACTCTGAGTCCCTGGAGCTATAGTGTGTGAGTAATGCTCCTGGCCGTCTCACTCCGAGTCCCTAGAGCTATAGTGTACGAGCGATGCTCCTGGCCGTCTCACTCCGAGTCCCTAGAGCTATAGTGTGCGACCGATGCTCCTGGCCGCCTCACTCCGAGTCCCTGGAGCTATAGTGTGTGAGTGATGCTGCGATGCTCCTGGCCGTCTCACTCTGAGTCCCTGGAGCTATAGTGTGCGAGGGACGCTCCTGGCCGCCTCACTCTGAGTCCCTGGAGCTATAGTGTGCGAGCAATGCTCCTGGCCGTCTCACTCCGAGTCCCTGGAGCTATAGTGTGTGAGTGATGCTCCTGGCCGTCTCACTCCGAGTCCCTGGAGCTGTAGTGTGTGAGTGATGCTCCTGGCCGTCTCACTCCGAGTCCCTGGAGCTATAGTGTGTGAGGGATGCTCCTGGCCGTCTCACTCCGAGTCACTGGAGCTATAATGTGTGAGTGATGCTCCTGGCCGTCTCACTCCGAGTCCCTGGAGCTATAGTGTGTGAGTGATGCTCCTGTCCGTCTCACTCCGAGTCCCTAGAGCTATAGTGTGCGAGCGATGCTCCTGGCCGTCTCACTCCGAGTCCCTGGAGCTATAGTGTGCGAGCGATGCTCCTGGCAGTCTCACTCAGAGTCCCTGGAGCTATAGTGTGTGAGTCGCGCTCCTGGCCGCCTCACTCCGAGTCCCTGGAGCTATAGTGTATGAGTGATGCTCCTGGCCACCTCACTCTGAGTCCCTGGAGCTATAGTGTGCGAGTGATGCTCCTGGCTGTCTCACTCCGAGTCCCTGGAGCTATAGTGTGCGAGCGATGCTCCTGGCCATCTCACTCCGAGTCCCTGGAGCAATAGTGTGTGAGTGATGCTCCTGGCCGTCTCACTCCGAGTCCCTGGAGCTATAGTGTGTGAGTGATGCTCCTGGCCGTCTCACTCCGAGTCCCTGAAGCTATAGTGTGTGAGTGATGCTCCTGGCCGTCTCACTCCGAGTCCCTGGAGCTATAGTGTGTCAGTGACGCTCCTGGCCGCCTCACTCCGAGTCCCTGGAGCTATAGTGTGTGAGTGATGCTCCTGGCCACCTCACTCCGAGTCCCTGGAGCTATAGTGTGCGAGCGATGCTCCTGGCCGTCTCACTCCGAGTCCCTGGAGCTATAGTGTGCGAGCGATGCTCCTGGCCATCTCACTCCGAGTCCCTGGAGCTATAGTGTGTGAGTGATGCTCCTGGCCGTCTCACTCCAAGTCCCTGGAGCTATAGTGTGTGAGTGATGCTCCTGGCCGTCTCACTCCGAGTCCCTGGAGCTATAGTGTGTGAGTGATGCTCCTGTCGGTCTCACTCAGAGTCCCTAGAGCTATAGTGTGCGAGTGATGCTCCTGGCCGCCTCACTCTGAGTCCCTAGAGCTATAGTGTGCGACCGATGCTCCTGGCCGCCTCACTCCGAGTCCCTGGAGCTATAGTGTGTGAGTCGCGCTCCTGGCCGCCTCACTCCGAGTCCCTGGAGCTATAGTGTATGAGTGATGCTCCTGGCCGTCTCACTCCGAGTCCCTGGAGCTGTAGTGTGTGAGTGATGCTCCTGGCCGTCTCACTCCGAGTCCCTGGAGCTATAGTGTGTGAGGGATGCTCCTGGCCGTCTCACTCCGAGTCCCTGGAGCTATAGTGTGTGAGTGATGCTCCTGGCCGTCTCACTCCGAGTCCCTGGAGCTATAGTGTGTGAGTGATGCTCCTGTCCGTCTCACTCCGAGTCCCTAGAGCTATAGTGTGCGAGCGTTGCTCCTGGCGGTCTCACTCGGAGTCCCTGGAGCTATAGTGTGAGAGTGATGCTCCTGGCCGTCTCACTCCGAGTCTCTGTAGCTATAGTGTGTGAGTGATGCTCCTGGCCGTCTCACTCTGAGTCCCTGGAGCTATAATGTGTGAGTGATGCTCCTGGCCGCCTCACTCCGAGTCCCTGGAGCTATAGTGTGTGAGTGATGCTCCTGGCCGCCTCACTCCGACTCCCTAGAGCTATAGTGTGCAAGCGATGCTCCTGGCCGCCTCACTCAGAGTCCCTAGAGCTATAGTGTGTGAGCGATGCTCCTGGCCGTCTCACTCTGAGTCCCTAGAGCTATAGTGTGCGAGTGATGCTCCTGGCCGCCTCACTCAGAGTCCCTGGAGCTATAGTGTGTGAGTGATGCTCCTGGCCGTCTCACTCCGAGTCCCTGGAGCTATAGTGTGTGAGTGATGCTCCTGGCCGTCTCACTCCGAGTCCCTGGAGCTGTAGTGTGTGAGTGATGCTCCTGGCCGTCTCACTCCGAGTCCCTGGAGCTATAGTGTGTGAGGGATGCTCCTGGCCGTCTCACTCCGAGTCACTGGAGCTATAATGTGTGAGTGATGCTCCTGGCCGTCTCACTCCGAGTCCCTGGAGCTATAGTGTGTGAGTGATGCTCCTGTCCGTCTCACTCCGAGTCCCTAGAGCTATAGTGTGCGAGCGATGCTCCTGGCCGTCTCACTCCGAGTCCCTGGAGCTATAGTGTGCGAGCGATGCTCCTGGCAGTCTCACTCAGAGTCCCTGGAGCTATAGTGTGTGAGGGACGCTCCTGGCCGCCTCACTCCGAGTCCCTGGAGCTATAGTGTGTCAGTCGCGCTCCTGGCCGCCTCACTCCGAGTCCCTGGAGCTATAGTGTATGAGTGATGCTCCTGGCCACCTCACTCTGAGTCCCTGGAGCTATAGTGTGCGAGTGATGCTCCTGGCTGTCTCACTCCGAGTCCCTGGAGCTATAGTGTGCGAGCGATGCTCCTGGCCATCTCACTCCGAGTCCCTGGAGCAATAGTGTGTGAGTGATGCTCCTGGCCGTCTCACTCCGAGTCCCTGGAGCTATAGTGTGTGAGTGATGCTCCTGGCCGTCTCACTCCGAGTCCCTGAAGCTATAGTGTGTGAGTGATGCTCCTGGCCGTCTCACTCCGAGTCCCTGGAGCTATAGTGTGTCAGTGACGCTCCTGGCCGCCTCACTCCGAGTCCCTGGAGCTATAGTGTGTGAGTGATGCTCCTGGCCACCTCACTCCGAGTCCCTGGAGCTATAGTGTGCGAGCGATGCTCCTGGCCGTCTCACTCCGAGTCCCTGGAGCTATAGTGTGCGAGCGATGCTCCTGGCCATCTCACTCCGAGTCCCTGGAGCTATAGTGTGTGAGTGATGCTCCTGGCCGTCTCACTCCAAGTCCCTGGAGCTATAGTGTGTGAGTGATGCTCCTGGCCGTCTCACTCCGAGTCCCTGGAGCTATAGTGTGTGAGTGATGCTCCTGTCCGTCTCACTCAGAGTCCCTAGAGCTATAGTGTGCGAGTGATGCTCCTGGCCGCCTCACTCTGAGTCCCTAGAGCTATAGTGTGCGACCGATGCTCCTGGCCGCCTCACTCCGAGTCCCTGGAGCTATAGTGTGTGAGTCGCGCTCCTGGCCGCCTCACTCCGAGTCCCTGGAGCTATAGTGTATGAGTGATGCTCCTGGCCGTCTCACTCCGAGTCCCTGGAGCTGTAGTGTGTGAGTGATGCTCCTGGCCGTCTCACTCCGAGTCCCTGGAGCTATAGTGTGTGAGGGATGCTCCTGGCCGTCTCACTCCGAGTCCCTGGAGCTATAGTGTGTGAGTGATGCTCCTGGCCGTCTCACTCCGAGTCCCTGGAGCTATAGGGCCCGATGTAGGTAAAAGGGAATTTCCGATTCCAAAATACCGAGGCGGGCCGAATCGGTATTCTGAAATCGGAAAACGAGATGTAGGAAACAAACAGCGAAATAATAAGGAATCGGTCGGCATCGGTAATGTGAATCGGTACGTACCGAATCAGCACGGACCGAATCGGAAACTACCGAATCGCCTACCACCGATTCGGAACTAGCCGAATCGGCTACCACCGAATCGGAACTAGCCGAATCGGCTACCACCGAATCGGAACAAGCCGATTCGGCTACCACCGAATCGGAATTAGCCGAGTCGGAACAAGCCGATTCGGCTATTGCCGAATCGGAGGTATGAAAACACACCCATGGCCAAAAAGCCCATAGGAATGCATTGAAGAAACCGATTCGGCTATCTCCGAATCAGATGATACCGATTCGGAATCTACCGAATCGGTATTATCCGATTCGGAGATAGCCGAATCGGTTAAAGCCGCTTCAGCCAATGAGGTGGCTCCCCCTCCCCCTCCCAAACAGGGAGTGGCAACCCTGGCAGGTGCAGCCAATTAAGAACTTTCTGGAGAGCCTGCCTGAGCTGAGCAGTCACAGTTAGCAGCAGTGGGAGTAGGAGGTAGTGAACTGTTCAGACCAAGATGGCAAACCAGAGTGAGAGCCAGAAGTCCAGCCAGAAGAGGAAGCCTAAGTTCAGCAGCACCGAGCTGCAGGTGTTGGTTGAGGAGGTGGTGAGGGTGCACCGGCAGCTATTCGGAAGGCTGTCCCTCAATGTGCCAGAATGCACCAAGAGGAGGCTCTGGAGCGATATCGGTCAGAAGGTCAACGCTGTGGGTGTCACCCCCAGGTCCCTGGATGAGCTGAAGAAGCGCTTCTACGACATCCGCAGCCTGACCAAACGGAAGATGGCAGAGATCCAGAAGCAGGCTGGAGTCACTGGTGGTGGCAGGAACCCGGCGCCACCCCTCACCGAGCTGGAGGAACTGGTCTCCAGCACCATTGAGAGGGAGAGCGTGACCGGAATTGGGACCCTGGACAGCTCAGCCAGAGCTACAGCTACAGGTAAGAGGCATGCGCATCAGGACACACCCTACCAGACACCTCCCCATTAGACACAATGCATAGCCAAACCCCAGCACAGTACTGCAACCAACATACAAGAGACAAGCATCATGGTACATCCAGTCAGCAGTAGGTATCAAAATATGGCAGTGCAGAATCACAAGACATGAAACAGTGGAACACATTCTACGGAGATGCTAGGACATGTGGAATGCTTTAATTGTACTGACTGTAATACATCGGTACTCTATTTACAAATGCTTCTTTGTACCTAGGGGCACCATCAGGCGGACAAACACTGCCAAAGGAGGCAGCAGCACCATCTACCACTGCACTCGCAGGGCCGAGCACGAGTCAGGCTGCCGAGGATGAGGAGGAAAACACCATAGGCCTGGATATTGAGGGAGACCTGGAAATTGACTTTGATGCACTTCACTCCCCACAAATGCAAAGCACACCCTCCTTGCAATTCTCCCCAGAGAACTCCCCGACAAGGGAGCTCTTTCCACCTACACCAGCTCCTACCACTGTGGCTCCAGTACACCCTGTCCTGGGAGCAGGGGCTCAGGCCCCGGCCAGCACCACACCCCCACCAGTGGCACCCCAGCCCACGCAGCAGGCGGGCAGCAGCAGTACCCGGCGCCGTGCCATTCCCACCACTGCAGACCCAGCACGGGAGGCCAGTGTGTTCCGGGGCCTCGAAGGCAATATGGTGAAGATCCAAAGGCAGCAGGCGAAATCCATCATGGCATGCCAACGCCAGCTCCTGCAGCACAACCTGCAGATGGGGGAAATGGTGAAAGGATTTCAGGCCTTTGTGGCTTCCAACAAGGAGGCAGTAGCAGGTTTAGGCAGGCTAACCACTGCCATCACACAGTTATGTGGCAGAATGGAGGAGCAAGAGGTGGTGCGCAGGCGGGATGCCCGGGTGCAGAACCGCTCCTTGAGCCGCCTTGCTGCAGCAACGGCACAACTCTGTCAGCGTGGTGCCAACATGGAGTCTAGTCTCGCTCAAAATACCGCAGAGTTGACAAGGGGAATGGCCCGCATCACTACAGCAATGGAGGCCTTGATCATCTCTAACACTGCCGCAAATCCTGCCCTGGACCTGGGGGATGCTGGGGACAGCAGCAGCCGCAGCAGCCCGGCCAGCGCTGCGTCAGAGCCACGCAGGAGCACCAGGCGCTCCGCAGATGCCGCTGGTCATTCTGAAGGGGGTGAGGGACACCACAGTGGGGCTGCAAAGCGCTCAAAGAAATAGCCTAGCAAGGGCGGGTGAGGCAACCTGGACCCTAGACTTTTGTTTTCATTGACATTACACCTTTGTTTTGTTGCACATCAGTGCAGTAACTGTGTAGCAACAGTATTAAAAATTGCTTATTCAACACAACCATTCACCTGTCTGTGCATTTTTACTCACTCAGAAATAGTTTGCTGTTATCTCCTCACGTCTATGTCTCCCATCACTTGGCGTACACACCCCAGCTGGCTGTGTTAGTGGCACAGCTTCGTCGTCATCATGGTCCTCGTAGTCACTCAACTCCACCTCAGTGCCCTTCTTCACCGCAAGGTTGTGTAACATTGCACAGACAGCTATGATTTTGCAACAGGTGATGGGGGTGTACTGCCTTGCACCTCCACTCTTGTGCAGGCATCTAAACCTGCTTTTCCAGATGCCGAATGTCCTTTCCACAACATTCCTGGTGCTTTTGTGGGCACGGTTATACCTCCTTTGGCTGGGTGTAGAGGGGTTGAGGTAGGGGGTGAGAATGAATGAACGGAGGGCATATGCACTGTCGCCTAGAAGGAAAAGGGGTTAAATTACTTACATGCATACATGTATTTCACTTTGCTGTTTTTGGTTATGGGGGGCTGATGATGTGTCTCACCTAGGAGGTATCCTTCTCCAAATTCCCCAGCCATCAGCCGTGCATAGATGCCGCTCTGTTGGAAAATGTAGGAGTCGTGGGTACTACCCGGAAATTTTGCTACCAGGTCTGTGATGATGCATTTCGCATTGCAGATCACCTGTACGTTGATGGTGTGAGTGGACTTCCGATTGCGGTAGATGTATTCTGTGTCAGATGGTGGGCAAATCGGAATGTGTGTGCCGTCTATGCAGCCAATGATGTGGGGGAATCTTGCCATCTGGTAAAAGTCTGCTTTGGTCTGGACAAGTTCTGCCTGGGTTGCAGGGAAGGAAATGTAGTGGGCCATCCTCTGGATCATGGCATCAAGGAACTTGTGGAAGAACCTTGACAGGCTGCTCTGGGTCACCCCTCCTGCCACAGCGACTACACTTTGGTAGCTGCCAGACGCCAGCAGGTGTAGGCAGCATAGCACCTGCACCTGCACAGGGATTGCGTGTGCCCTTGGGGTGGGGTGCTGCAACAGGGGTTGGAGGTCCCTAATGAGGTCTGTGATGGTCTCTGAGTCCAGCCTGTACCGCTGTAGGATCTCTGCATCTGTCAGCATGACCAGGGTGATACGTTGTCTGTATACCTGCTCCTCTCTTTGCCATTCCCTCTCTCCTTGCTGCTGTAGCCGTAGCCGCCTCGCTATGACATAAAAAGCTGCCATCCTGCAAGTTGCAATGCATTTTGGGGCTGTTTTTATGGGTTGGAGTTGGTTACCACCTGATCGTAATCCATGGTAATTTCCGAGTGGATTCTACCGATTTTGAGCCAAAATCGGTGTTTCTGTGTCTCCCTACATCTCCCCATCTGTCCGAAGCGGGGATTTTCCCGATCGGTGAATCTACCGAATTGGTAGGTTCTCCGATTCGGCTTCTGTCCGATTCGGTGTCACTTCCGAATCGGTACATGCACCGATTCGGCTTATGTCCGAATCGGTGTCACTACCGATTCGGTACATGCACCGATTCGGCTTATGGCCGAATCGGTGTCACTACCGATTCGGTACATGCACCGATTCGGCTTATGTCCGAATCGGTGTCACTACCGATTCGGTACATGCACCGATTCGGTGTTTGCATCCGATTCGGTGTGTTACCGATTCGTACTGTATCCGATTTTCGGTATGTACGTATCGCATTCTTTTACATTCGGTAATCATTCCGATTCGGTTTTCGCTCCCATTTGTACTTTTTTTTGTGCCCTACATCTCGATGCCAGTATACCGATCGGTAAGGGCCCAGATTCGGTATTTTCGGCCGTTACCGATCGGTAACGGCCTACCTACATCGGGCCCATAGTGTGTGAGTGATGCTCCTGTCCGTCTCACTCCGAGTCCCTAGAGCTATAGTGTGCGAGCGATGCTCCTGGCGGTCTCACTCGGAGTCCCTGGAGCTATAGTGTGAGAGTGATGCTCCTGGCCGTCTCACTCCGAGTCTCTGTAGCTATAGTGTTTGAGTGATGCTCCTGGCCGTCTCACTCTGAGTCCCTGGAGCTATAATGTGTGAGTGATGCTCCTGGCCGCCTCACTCCGAGTCCCTGGAGCTATAGTGTGTGAGTGATGCTCCTGGCCGCCTCACTCCGACTCCCTAGAGCTATAGTGTGCAAGCGATGCTCCTGGCCGCCTCACTCAGAGTCCCTAGAGCTATAGTGTGTGAGCGATGCTCCTGGCCGTCTCACTCTGAGTCCCTAGAGCTATAGTGTGCGAGTGATGCTCCTGGCCGCCTCACTCTGAGTCCCTGGAGCTATAGTGTGTGAGTGATGCTCCTGGCCGTCTCACTCCGAGTCCCTAGAGCTATAGTGTACGAGCGATGCTCCTGGCCGTCTCACTCCGAGTCCCTAGAGCTATAGTGTGCGACCGATGCTCCTGGCCGCCTCACTCCGAGTCCCTGGAGCTATAGTGTGTGAGTGATGCTGCGATGCGCCTGGCCGTCTCACTCTGAGTCCCTGGAGCTATAGTGTGCGAGGGACGCTCCTGGCCGCCTCACTCTGAGTCCCTAGAGCTATAGTGTGCGAGCGATGCTCCTGGCCGCCTCACTCAGAGTCCCTAGAGCTATAGTGTGTGAGCGATGCTCCTGGCCGTCTCACTCGGAGTCCCTGGAGCTATAGTGTGTGAGTGATGCTCCTGGCCGTCTCACTCCGAGTCCCTAGAGCTATAGTGTACGAGCGATGCTCCTGGCCGTCTCACTCCGAGTCCCTAGAGCTATAGTGTGCGACCGATGCTCCTGGCCGCCTCACTCCGAGTCCCTGGAGCTATAGTGTGTGAGTGATGCTGCGATGCTCCTGGCCGTCTCACTCCGAGTCACTGGAGCTATAGTGTGTGAGTGATGCTCCTGGCCGTCTCACTCCGAGTCCCTGGAGCTATAGTGTGTGAGGGACGCTCCTGGCCGCCTCACTCCGAGTCCCTGGAGCTATAGTGTACGAGCGATGCTCCTGTCCGTCTCACTCCGAGTCCCTAGAGCTATAGTGTGCGAGCGATGCTCCTGGCCGTCTCACTCCGAGTCCCTGGAGCTATAGTGTGCGAGCGATGCTCCTGGCCATCTCACTCCGAGTCCCTGGAGCAATAGTGTGTGAGTGATGCTCCTGGCCGTCTCACTCCGAGTCCCTGGAGCTATAGTGTGTGAGTGATGCTCCTGGCCGTCTCACTCCGAGTCCCTGAAGCTATAGTGTGTGAGTGATGCTCCTGGCCGTCTCACTCCGAGTCCCTGGAGCTATAGTGTGTCAGTGACGCTCCTGGCCGCCTCACTCCGAGTCCCTGGAGCTATAGTGTGTGAGTGATGCTCCTGGCCACCTCACTCCGAGTCCCTGGAGCTATAGTGTGCGAGCGATGCTCCTGGCCGTCTCACTCCGAGTCCCTGGAGCTATAGTGTGCGAGCGATGCTCCTGGCCATCTCACTCCGAGTCCCTGGAGCTATAGTGTGTGAGTGATGCTCCTGGCCGTCTCACTCCAAGTCCCTGGAGCTATAGTGTGTGAGTGATGCTCCTGGCCGTCTCACTCCGAGTCCCTGGAGCTATAGTGTGTGAGTGATGCTCCTGTCGGTCTCACTCAGAGTCCCTAGAGCTATAGTGTGCGAGTGATGCTCCTGGCCGCCTCACTCTGAGTCCCTAGAGCTATAGTGTGCGACCGATGCTCCTGGCCGCCTCACTCCGAGTCCCTGGAGCTATAGTGTGTGAGTCGCGCTCCTGGCCGCCTCACTCCGAGTCCCTGGAGCTATAGTGTATGAGTGATGCTCCTGGCCGTCTCACTCCGAGTCCCTGGAGCTGTAGTGTGTGAGTGATGCTCCTGGCCGTCTCACTCCGAGTCCCTGGAGCTATAGTGTGTGAGGGATGCTCCTGGCCGTCTCACTCCGAGTCCCTGGAGCTATAGTGTGTGAGTGATGCTCCTGGCCGTCTCACTCCGAGTCCCTGGAGCTATAGTGTGTGAGTGATGCTCCTGTCCGTCTCACTCCGAGTCCCTAGAGCTATAGTGTGCGAGCGTTGCTCCTGGCGGTCTCACTCGGAGTCCCTGGAGCTATAGTGTGAGAGTGATGCTCCTGGCCGTCTCACTCCGAGTCTCTGTAGCTATAGTGTGTGAGTGATGCTCCTGGCCGTCTCACTCTGAGTCCCTGGAGCTATAATGTGTGAGTGATGCTCCTGGCCGCCTCACTCCGAGTCCCTGGAGCTATAGTGTGTGAGTGATGCTCCTGGCCGCCTCACTCCGACTCCCTAGAGCTATAGTGTGCAAGCGATGCTCCTGGCCGCCTCACTCAGAGTCCCTAGAGCTATAGTGTGTGAGCGATGCTCCTGGCCGTCTCACTCTGAGTCCCTAGAGCTATAGTGTGCGAGTGATGCTCCTGGCCGCCTCACTCAGAGTCCCTGGAGCTATAGTGTGTGAGTGATGCTCCTGGCCGTCTCACTCCGAGTCCCTGGAGCTATAGTGTGTGAGTGATGCTCCTGGCCGTCTCACTCCGAGTCCCTGGAGCTGTAGTGTGTGAGTGATGCTCCTGGCCGTCTCACTCCGAGTCCCTGGAGCTATAGTGTGTGAGGGATGCTCCTGGCCGTCTCACTCCGAGTCACTGGAGCTATAATGTGTGAGTGATGCTCCTGGCCGTCTCACTCCGAGTCCCTGGAGCTATAGTGTGTGAGTGATGCTCCTGTCCGTCTCACTCCGAGTCCCTAGAGCTATAGTGTGCGAGCGATGCTCCTGGCCGTCTCACTCCGAGTCCCTGGAGCTATAGTGTGCGAGCGATGCTCCTGGCAGTCTCACTCAGAGTCCCTGGAGCTATAGTGTGTGAGGGACGCTCCTGGCCGCCTCACTCCGAGTCCCTGGAGCTATAGTGTGTCAGTCGCGCTCCTGGCCGCCTCACTCCGAGTCCCTGGAGCTATAGTGTATGAGTGATGCTCCTGGCCACCTCACTCTGAGTCCCTGGAGCTATAGTGTGCGAGTGATGCTCCTGGCTGTCTCACTCCGAGTCCCTGGAGCTATAGTGTGCGAGCGATGCTCCTGGCCATCTCACTCCGAGTCCCTGGAGCAATAGTGTGTGAGTGATGCTCCTGGCCGTCTCACTCCGAGTCCCTGGAGCTATAGTGTGTGAGTGATGCTCCTGGCCGTCTCACTCCGAGTCCCTGAAGCTATAGTGTGTGAGTGATGCTCCTGGCCGTCTCACTCCGAGTCCCTGGAGCTATAGTGTGTCAGTGACGCTCCTGGCCGCCTCACTCCGAGTCCCTGGAGCTATAGTGTGTGAGTGATGCTCCTGGCCACCTCACTCCGAGTCCCTGGAGCTATAGTGTGCGAGCGATGCTCCTGGCCGTCTCACTCCGAGTCCCTGGAGCTATAGTGTGCGAGCGATGCTCCTGGCCATCTCACTCCGAGTCCCTGGAGCTATAGTGTGTGAGTGATGCTCCTGGCCGTCTCACTCCAAGTCCCTGGAGCTATAGTGTGTGAGTGATGCTCCTGGCCGTCTCACTCCGAGTCCCTGGAGCTATAGTGTGTGAGTGATGCTCCTGTCCGTCTCACTCAGAGTCCCTAGAGCTATAGTGTGCGAGTGATGCTCCTGGCCGCCTCACTCTGAGTCCCTAGAGCTATAGTGTGCGACCGATGCTCCTGGCCGCCTCACTCCGAGTCCCTGGAGCTATAGTGTGTGAGTCGCGCTCCTGGCCGCCTCACTCCGAGTCCCTGGAGCTATAGTGTATGAGTGATGCTCCTGGCCGTCTCACTCCGAGTCCCTGGAGCTGTAGTGTGTGAGTGATGCTCCTGGCCGTCTCACTCCGAGTCCCTGGAGCTATAGTGTGTGAGGGATGCTCCTGGCCGTCTCACTCCGAGTCCCTGGAGCTATAGTGTGTGAGTGATGCTCCTGGCCGTCTCACTCCGAGTCCCTGGAGCTATAGTGTGTGAGTGATGCTCCTGTCCGTCTCACTCCGAGTCCCTAGAGCTATAGTGTGCGAGCGATGCTCCTGGCGGTCTCACTCGGAGTCCCTGGAGCTATAGTGTGAGAGTGATGCTCCTGGCCGTCTCACTCCGAGTCTCTGTAGCTATAGTGTTTGAGTGATGCTCCTGGCCGTCTCACTCTGAGTCCCTGGAGCTATAATGTGTGAGTGATGCTCCTGGCCGCCTCACTCCGAGTCCCTGGAGCTATAGTGTGTGAGTGATGCTCCTGGCCGCCTCACTCCGACTCCCTAGAGCTATAGTGTGCAAGCGATGCTCCTGGCCGCCTCACTCAGAGTCCCTAGAGCTATAGTGTGTGAGCGATGCTCCTGGCCGTCTCACTCTGAGTCCCTAGAGCTATAGTGTGCGAGTGATGCTCCTGGCCGCCTCACTCTGAGTCCCTGGAGCTATAGTGTGTGAGTGATGCTCCTGGCCGTCTCACTCCGAGTCCCTAGAGCTATAGTGTACGAGCGATGCTCCTGGCCGTCTCACTCCGAGTCCCTAGAGCTATAGTGTGCGACCGATGCTCCTGGCCGCCTCACTCCGAGTCCCTGGAGCTATAGTGTGTGAGTGATGCTGCGATGCGCCTGGCCGTCTCACTCTGAGTCCCTGGAGCTATAGTGTGCGAGGGACGCTCCTGGCCGCCTCACTCTGAGTCCCTAGAGCTATAGTGTGCGAGCGATGCTCCTGGCCGCCTCACTCAGAGTCCCTAGAGCTATAGTGTGTGAGCGATGCTCCTGGCCGTCTCACTCGGAGTCCCTGGAGCTATAGTGTGTGAGTGATGCTCCTGGCCGTCTCACTCCGAGTCCCTAGAGCTATAGTGTACGAGCGATGCTCCTGGCCGTCTCACTCCGAGTCCCTAGAGCTATAGTGTGCGACCGATGCTCCTGGCCGCCTCACTCCGAGTCCCTGGAGCTATAGTGTGTGAGTGATGCTGCGATGCTCCTGGCCGTCTCACTCCGAGTCACTGGAGCTATAGTGTGTGAGTGATGCTCCTGGCCGTCTCACTCCGAGTCCCTGGAGCTATAGTGTGTGAGGGACGCTCCTGGCCGCCTCACTCCGAGTCCCTGGAGCTATAGTGTACGAGCGATGCTCCTGTCCGTCTCACTCCGAGTCCCTAGAGCTATAGTGTGCGAGCGATGCTCCTGGCCGTCTCACTCCGAGTCCCTGGAGCTATAGTGTGCGAGCGATGCTCCTGGCAGTCTCACTCAGAGTCCCTGGAGCTATAGTGTGTGAGGGACGCTCCTGGCCGCCTCACTCCGAGTCCCTGGAGCTATAGTGTGTGAGTCGCGCTCCTGGCCGCCTCACTCCGAGTCCCTGGAGCTATAGTGTGTGAGTGATGCTCCTGGCCACCTCACTCTGAGTCCCTGGAGCTATAGTGTGCGAGCGATGCTCCTGGCTGTCTCACTCCGAGTCCCTGGAGCTATAGTGTGCGAGCGATGCTCCTGGCCATCTCACTCCGAGTCCCTGGAGCAATAGTGTGTGAGTGATGCTCCTGGCCGTCCCACTCCGAGTCCCTGGAGCTATAGTGTGTGAGTGATGCTCCTGGCCGTCTCACTCCGAGTCCCTGGAGCTATAGTGTGTGAGTGATGCTCCTGGCCGTCTCACTCCGAGTCCCTGGAGCTATAGTGTGTCAGTGATGCTCCTGGCCGCCTCACTCCGAGTCCCTGGAGCTATAGTGTGTGAGTGATGCTCCTGGCCACCTCACTCCGAGTCCCTGGAGCTTAGTGTGCGAGCGATGCTCCTGGCCGTCTCACTCCGAGTCCCTGGAGCTATAGTATGCAAGCGATGCTCCTGGCCATCTCACTCCGAGTCCCTGGAGCTATAGTGTGAGTGATGCTCCTGGCGGTCTCAGTCAGAGTCCCTGGAGCTATAGTGTGTGAGTGATGCTCCTGGCCGTCTCACTCCGAGTCTCTGTAGCTATAGTGTGTGAGTGATGCTCCTGGCCGTCTCACTCTGAGTCCCTGGAGCTATAATGTGTGAGTGATGCTCCTGGCCGCCTCACTCCGAGTCCCTGGAGCGATAGTGTGTGAGTGATGCTCCTGGCCGCCTCACTCCGACTCCCTAGAGCTATAGTGTGCGAGCGATGCTCCTGGCCGCCTCACTCAGAGTCCCTAGAGCTATAGTGTGTGAGCGATGCTCCTGGCCGTCTCACTCTGAGTCCCTAGAGCTATAGTGTGCGAGTGATGCTCCTGGCCGCCTCACTCTGAGTCCCTGGAGCTATAGTGTGTGAGTGATGCTCCTGGCCGTCTCACTCCGAGTCCCTAGAGCTATAGTGTACGAGCGATGCTCCTGGCCGTCTCACTCCGAGTCCCTAGAGCTATAGTGTGCGACCGATGCTCCTCGCCGCCTCACTCTGAGTCCCTGGAGCTATAGTGTGTGAGTGATGCTGCGATGCTCCTGGCCGTCTCACTCTGAGTCCCTGGAGCTATAGTGTGCGAGGGACGCTCCTGGCCGCCTCACTCTGAGTCCCTGGAGCTATAGTGTGCGAGCGATGCTCCTGGCCGTCTCACTCCGAGTCCCTGGAGCTATAGTGTGTGAGTGATGCTCCTGGCCGTCTCACTCCGAGTCTCTGGAGCTGTAGTGTGTGAGTGATGCTCCTGGCCGTCTCACTCCGAGTCCCTGGAGCTATAGTGTGCGAGGGATGCTCCTGGCCGTCTCACTCCGAGTCCCTGGAGCTATAGTGTGTGAGTGATGCTCCTGGCCGTCTCACTCCGAGTCCCTGGAGCTATAGTGTGTGAGTGATGCTCCTGTCCGTCTCACTCCGAGTCCCTAGAGCTATAGTGTGCGAGCGATGCTCCTGGCCGTCTCACTCCGAGTCCCTGGAGCTACAGTGTGCGAGTGATGCTCCTGGCCGTCTCACTCCGAGTCCCTGGAGCTATAGTGTGTGAGTGACGCTCCTGGCCGCCTCACTCCGAGTCCCTGGAGCTATAGTGTGTGAGTGATGCTCCTGGCTGTCTCACTCAGAGTCCCTGGAGCTATAGTGTGCGAGCGATGCTCCTGGCCATCTCACTCCGAGTCCCTGGAGCTATAGTGTGTGAGTGATGCTCCTGGCCGTCTCACTCCAAGTCCCTGGAGCTATAGTGTGTGAGTGATGCTCCTGGCCGTCTCACTCCAAGTCCCTGGAGCTATAGTGTGAGTGATGCTCCTGGCGGTCTCACTCCGAGTCTCTGTAGCTATAGTGTGTGAGTGATGCTCCTGGCCGTCTCACTCTGAGTCCCTGCAGCTATAATGTGTGAGTGATGCTCCTGGCCGCCTCACTCCGAGTCCCTGGAGCTATAGTGTGTGAGTGATGCTCCTGTCCGTCTCACTCCGACTCCCTAGAGCTATAGTGTGCGAGCGATGCTCCTGGCCGTCTCACTCCGAGTCCCTGGAGCTATAGTGTGCGAGCGATGCTCCTGGCTGTCTCACTCCGAGTCCCTGGAGCAATAGTGTGTGAGTGATGCTCCTGGCCGTCTCACTCCGAGTCCCTGGAGCTATAGTGTGTGAGTGATGCTCCTGGCCACCTCACTCTGAGTCCCTGGAGCTATAGCGTGCGAGCGATGCTCCTGGCTGTCTCACTCTGAGTCCCTGGAGCAATAGTGTGTGAGTGATGCTCCTGGCCGTCTCACTCCGAGTCCCTGGAGCTATAGTGTGTGAGTGATGCTCCTGGCGGTCTCACTCCGAGTCCCTGGAGCTATAGTGTGTGAGTGATGCTCCTGGCCGTCTCACTCGGAGTCTCTGTAGCTATAGTGTGCGAGCGATGCTCCTGGCCATCTTACTCTGAGTCCCTGGAGCTATAGTGTGTGAGTGATGCTCCTGGCCGTCTCACTCCAAGTCTCTGTAGCTATAGTGTGTGAGTGATGCTCCTGGCCGTCTTACTCTGAGTCCCTGGAGCTATAGTGTGTGAGTGATGCTCCTGGCCGCCTCACTCCGAGTCCCTGGAGCTATAGTGTGTGAGTGATGCTCCTGGCCGCCTCACTCCGACTCCCTAGAGCTATAGTGTGCGAGCGATGCTCCTGGCCGCCTCACTCCGAGTCCCTAGAGCTATAATGTGCGAGCGATGCTCCTGCCCGTCTCACTCTGAGTCCCTGGAGCTATAGTGTGTGAGTGATGCTCGTGGCCGTCTCACTCCGAGTCCCTAGAGCTATAGTGTGCGAGCGATGCTCCTGGCCGTCTCACTCCGAGTCCCTAGAGCTATAGTGTGCGAGCGATGCTCCTGGCCGCCTCACTCCGAGTCCCTGGAGCTATAGTGTGTGAGTGATGCTGCGATGCTCCTGGCCGTCTCACTCCGAGTCCCTAGAGCTATAGTGTGCGAGCGATGCTCCTGGCCGTCTCACTCCGGGTCCCTAGAGCTATAGTGTGCAAGCGATGCTCCTGGCCGTCTCACTCCGAGTCCCTAGAGCTATAGTGTGCGAGCGATGCTCCTGGCCGTCTCTCTCCGAGTCCCTAGAGCTATAGTGTGCGAGCGATGCTCCTGGCCGCCTCACTCCAAGTCCCTAGAGCTATAGTGTGCGAGCGATGCTCCTGGCCGTCTCACTCCGAGTCCCTGAAGCTATAGTGTGCGAGCGATGCTCCTGGCCCTCTCACTCCGAGTCCCCAGATCTATAGTGTGCGAGCGATGCTCCTGGCCGTCTCACTCCGAGTCCCTAGAGCTATAGTGTGCGAGCGATGGCACTGGCCGCCTCAGTCCGAGTCCCTGGAGCTATAGTGTGTGAGTGATGCTCCTGGCCGTCTCACTCCGAGTCCCTGGAGCTATAGTGTGTGAGGGATGCTCCTGGCCGTCTCACTCCGAGTCACTGGAGCTATAGTGTGTGAGTGATGCTCCTGGCCGTCTCACTCCGAGTCCCTGGAGCTATAGTGTGTGAGTGATGCTCCTGTCCGTCTCACTCCGAGTCCCTGGAGCTATAGTGTGTGAGTGATGCTCCTGGCCGTCTCACTCCAAGTCTCTGTAGCTATAGTGTGTGAGTGATGCTCCTGGCCGTCTTACTCTGAGTCCCTGGAGCTATAGTGTGTGAGTGATGCTCCTGGCCGCCTCACTCCGAGTCCCTGGAGCTATAGTGTGTGAGTGATGCTCCTGGCCGCCTCACTCCGACTCCCTAGAGCTATAGTGTGCGAGCGATGCTCCTGGCCGCCTCACTCCGAGTCCCTAGAGCTATAATGTGCGAGCGATGCTCCTGCCCGTCTCACTCTGAGTCCCTGGAGCTATAGTGTGTGAGTGATGCTCGTGGCCGTCTCACTCCGAGTCCCTAGAGCTATAGTGTGCGAGCGATGCTCCTGGCCGTCTCACTCCGAGTCCCTAGAGCTATAGTGTGCGAGCGATGCTCCTGGCCGCCTCACTCCGAGTCCCTGGAGCTATAGTGTGTGAGTGATGCTGCGATGCTCCTGGCCGTCTCACTCCGAGTCCCTAGAGCTATAGTGTGCGAGCGATGCTCCTGGCCGTCTCACTCCGGGTCCCTAGAGCTATAGTGTGCAAGCGATGCTCCTGGCCGTCTCACTCCGAGTCCCTAGAGCTATAGTGTGCGAGCGATGCTCCTGGCCGCCTCACTCTGAGTCCCTAGAGCTATAGTGTGCGAGCGATGCTCCTGGCCGTCTCACTCCGAGTCCCCAGATCTATAGTGTGCGAGCGATGCTCCTGGCCGTCTCACTCCGAGTCCCTAGAGCTATAGTGTGCGAGCGATGGCACTGGCCGCCTCAGTCCGAGTCCCTGGAGCTATAGTGTGTGAGTGATGCTCCTGGCCGTCTCACTCCGAGTCCCTGGAGCTATAGTGTGTGAGGGATGCTCCTGGCCGTCTCACTCCGAGTCACTGGAGCTATAGTGTGTGAGTGATGCTCCTGGCCGTCTCACTCAGAGTCCCTGGAGCTATAGTGTGTGAGTGATGCTCCTGTCCGTCTCACTCCGAGTCCCTAGAGCTATAGTGTGCGAGCGATGCTCCTGGCCGTCTCACTCCGAGTCCCTGGAGCTATAGTGTGCGAGCGATGCTCCTGGCCGTCTCACTCAGAGTCCCTGGAGCTATAGTGTGTGAGGGACGCTCCTGGCCGCCTCACTCCGAGTCCCTGGAGCTATAGTGTGTGAGTGACGCTCCTGGCCGCCTCACTCCGAGTCCCTGGAGCTATAGTGTGTGAGTGATGCTCCTGGCCGTCTCACTCCGAGTCCCTAGAGCTATAGTGTGCGAGCGATGCTCCTGGCCGTCTCACTCCGAGTCCCTAGAGCTATAGTGTGCAAGCGATGCTCCTGGCCGTCTCACTCCGAGTCCCTAGAGCTATAGTGTGCGAGCGATGCTCCTGGCCGTCTCTCTCCGAGTCCCTAGAGCTATAGTGTGCGAGCGATGCTCCTGGCCGCCTCACTCCGAGTCCCTAGAGCTATAGTGTGCGAGCGATGCTCCTCGCCGTCTCACTCCGAGTCCCTAGAGCTATAGTGTGCAAGCGATGCTCCTGGCCCTCTCACTCCGAGTCCCCAGAGCTATAGTGTGCGAGCGATGCTCCTGGCCGTCTCACTCCGAGTCCCTAGAGCTATAGTGTGCGAGCGATGGCACTGGCCGCCTCAGTCCGAGTCCCTAGAGCTATAGGGTGCGAGCGATGCTCCTGGCCGTCTCTCTCCGAGTCCCTAGAGCTATAGTGTGCGAGCGATGCTCCTGGCCGCCTCACTCCGAGTCCCTAGAGCTATAGTGTGCGAGCGATGCTCCTGGCCGTCTCACTCCGAGTCCCTAGAGCTATAGTGTGCGAGCGATGCTCCTGGCCCTCTCACTCCGAGTCCCCAGAGCTATAGTGTGCGAGCGATGCTCCTGGCCGTCTCACTCCGAGTCCCTAGAGCTATAGTGTGCGAGCGATGGCACTGGCGGCCTCAGTCCGAGTCCCTAGAGCTATAGTGTGCGAGCGATGCGCCTGGCCGTCTCACTCCGAGTCCCTGGAGCTATAGTGTGTGACTGATGCTCCTGGCCGCGTGCTCCACTGTAATCAGATGAAGACGCCGAAAGGTAGAATGAAACAATTAGGATAGTGTGTGGGTCACTAAAAGGGGCTTGAATTAAGTACAGTTCCGGAAAACACGAGCTACTATAGAGTGTGATCCACTGTTTGATCCACTGTGCTTTGAGGAACGTTTACCCAGTGGGCGGATCACTGAAAAATATTGGTATCAACTTCCAGAATAATCCTACAATTCACACAAGGTTCCAGTAGATCGTGCAATCACCTTTTAAAATATATTTCTAAAGGCTGTGACGGGTTCCAGAGACCAACCGTGGGGTCTCTAGTCATCCCCAGTGACCGGCTCCACCTTCAGGGTTTGAGACGCCGTGGCGATCCGGGCTGCGCTGACCTCCTGTCCCTCTCCTGTGACTCCTACGGCAGCTAGCCCCGACTTCTTGCCCGGCATGCACTCAGAGAGGTTTTGGCGATGGCCGCAGGGAGGCTGTAAGCGCATAGGTTGTTTGTCAGACTCCCAGGGGATAATCCCATTTCATGGATTACAGACAGATTATGGCCTGGTGGAGGCAGACCGCACCCAGTGCTTACAAATACAACACTGGGTGATGCAACTGCCTCTCTGACCCTGTGCAGAGTCACCCCTGACCCCTTTGACAAATGGCTTCCTTCAATACAACGATCCCGGCGTAAACCATTCTGGCGCCTCCCAACCCTGCCACAGACCCTCTGCAAAACCATTCTGGTGCCTCCCAACCCTGCCACAGACTCTCTGCGAAACCATTCTGGCGCTTCCCAACCCTGCCGCAGACCCTCTGCGAAACCATTCTGGCGCCTCCCAACCCTGCCGCAGACCCTCTGCAAAACTATTCTGGCGCCTCCCAACCCTGCCGCAGAACCTCTGCAAAACCATTCTGGCGCCTCCCAACCCTGCCACAGACCCTCTGCGAAACCATTCTGGCGCCTCCCAACCCTGCCACAGACCCTCTGCTCGCGTTGGGAGGGAGACAGATGGCCCTGGCCTTAGGGGCAGCTCACCAAGTCATACCTTTCCCATGCGGTTCCGACAGGGTCCCTGACTGCACAGCCTGGTTGCGTAAACTATGGTACATTTTGGGTATGGAAAAGCTATCCTTCACCATAGAATCGAAGCATGGCTCCTACTCTGCCCTGTTGGCACCAAACTGCTGTGCCTGTTCCCCTCGGCGCAGACGTCGGAGAGAACAGCACCACTTTGAGGACTTATCAACAACACACGTCTACTCCGGTCCTTATAACGAGCCATCGTATTGAAGGTGTAGGCCACTATGGTTACCTCTGGACGCAGCTTTGGGGATGGAAGTTCTGCGGGATGTTTTCTGAGTTATGATTCTGATTGTGCCTTGACGACTCTGCTGGCCCCAGGATTGTAGGCGGACAGTCGTGTACTTGACTGATTTACTTTCTATAAACAATAAACAGAATTGATCCATAGACGTGTCTCTGGCCTCCCATTGTTGAGTGTGTGGGTGCAGTTTTAAACTGTCATGTCAAGCTGGCAACATTAACGTTTTGCAAGGCCCAAACCTTCCTTTTTAATAAATATGTGATCCCAGGGTAGGCTTTAGACAGTTTAGGCCATTATAAACTAATGGAGTAACCCAAGGTAAGCAACAGGACCTGGATAACGTTTGGCACATGTAACAATCTGGTCCACTGGCAAATTATGTACAAGATAGTGTACAATATTGAATAACGTAATGTAGTCATGGCACGAATGAAATAAAAAAAGACCATACAAGGAATATTCAACTCAATTCAATTTATATTTTTCATTTCCAAAAATTCCCTAATAAATGCATGCATATGTTTAAGAAAATCACATCACATTTGCACCAAAAAGATACATAGAAAAAGTGATCATAGAGGTGCTCGTGTGCAGGGTGACGTAAAGAAGAGAAAAAATGATTCATCCAAAAGGTTTCATTTTATAATTTGGAAAATGGCTAATGTGCTTCAACTAAGCCAATGTAATACGCCTGTTTGAAAACACAGTTATCTCCTGATGATCCCGCATATCTATTGTACAAATACCAAACTGAACGTGCTGGATACTTAGGAGCACTGTATTCCAAGCCTTAGAAAAACAGATACTTTGGGCCAACAACACTCACAATAGAGATCTCGCATCAGGCGAAATCACGCTTGGGCTGCGCTAAAACCCTTACAAAATCAACACTGTTGTGGTATACCCATGAGCTAGGTTTATTATGTCACCAACCAGGCTTTGACAGATGGGATAAGATCGGGATCTCAGTAGTTGGAGACCTGATCAAAAAGGGGTCTATCATGAGGTTCGAGGAACTACGGGACCAATATCAAATGGCCCAGGGAGAATTCTTTCGTTACTTACAAATCAGACATGCCATTGTTACACCATTTCCACAACCCAAAGATATACCTGAGATAGACTGCTAGATGGGCCGCTACACTCAAAAGCTGTATCATTAACCTATAAGAAAATATGTAATAATCTGCCTGATACCTTTCAGACACTCAGAGAGACCTGGGCCCTATAGATGATAAAGACTGGCAATTGGCCTTAATGTCCCCTAAAGAGCCGGCAATCACTCTCCGCTTCCGATTGATACAACTCAGGATTCTGCATAGGTCATATTTGACAGGGGTCACTTTGGCCAAAATAGGCGTCAGAGCAGATGTACGTTGCCTAAAGGGGTGTCGACAAGCGGCTACCTTATACCATATGATCTGGGACTGCCCTGAGACACAGCATCTATGGAAGGGGGCTACAAACCACATCCAGGCAGCTTTTGGAAAGGAATTAGCTCTTACACCGCAGCTAGGAATACTTAATATATGGACGGCCACAGACCTCACAGAAATCGAACAGCAACTGGCTACAGAATTAGACAAGTGTATGATAGCGGAGAAGGAAATTGTTACGATACGTGGGCGTCCAAAGAAGTGGGACAAGAAATGGAATGGATATCGAGCAAATCTGTTAGTATCCCCTTCGGTGGAACTGGAAATGCGAAGAGGTGGTGACAGAAATGTAACAGTATGTAATGATGGTATTCCGCTCCCAGACATTGTATGATGTAATAGATATATGGATGTAGGCAATGAACGGTACTATATATGATATTCAATAAAAGAATATATATTTTTTAATGGTGTATGTGTTGCAGTGTTGATATAATATTTCAGGAACCATGAGACCTATATACTTCATGTTGGTGTCAAAACATCGGTTTTGGCGGTCAAGTAGTCTTATAGAGATAGAAAATAACTTCTCAGAGCAACCCTTCTGCCATTTTCCAATATGACAACTATTTTAGAGGAAGAAGAGACATATATAGAAATGAAACATAATATTGTTCTTTTAAATCTTTTTATGTATACACCAAGCAATGTTTATAGTCTAAATATGAAAATAAAATGTGTATCACTCCAGTTTTAGACAGATTTTCATAGTTCACTTTATTTATTTGTTTCTGCAATCGCTCGTGGTACATTTGTAGTATGGTGTACTTATGAGAAGAGCATATCGACAGGGCACAGGTTTTGCAAGTACATGTACGTGTAAGTTATGTGGGTAGAGGCTTTAGAAATTTTGCAGGTTTTAACACACCATCAATATCTTCCCAAACAAATTCACTCAGAACTTTCTCTATATATGCATGAGCCAAAACATTTACCCATCTTCTGATCAAGTAGAACACTCTTTTGAAAATTCGGCCCGGATTAGCATTGTCTAGTTAAAATATATCTTAAATGATACAAAAACACAAATCAAAAATTAATATCTCTGGACAATAATTATTTTACAGAGGTATATCAAGGGGCCAGGACTAACTGCTGTGGTCGGTTGAAGATGCTACATCGTTCCCTCTTCCTGCAGCATCGAGTAAAAATGGTGGAATGGGACTGGTCACCAACATGCCTTGGTAGTGGTATGGTTAGGAAGCTGATGCTTTGACATCTGAAGGTCCACAGGGAAATGGGTAGCTGCCTATAATTTATGGGAGGTCAGGACTACATTTACCACAATGCCCTGGACATCTACTTTTGGGCAATCCCTCGGAGGACCCGATAGTCAAAGATTCTTTGGTTCCGGCATGTAAATTGTACATGTGGCTTCCGGGAACTAGTACCACTAGCTCAAGGCAGTCTGTATGAGCTTTTGGCTCTCAAAGGGGTCCTCCTGTCTGGGGAGCAAGGCTTTATTCCAGGATGAGTCGTATTTGTGCAGTTTTGTGAGTGTTGTCACAGGTGCAGAGTATCCTCCCTTTGGTTTGTTCAGCTCCTTTTGTCATAAACTCTGGTCTCTTGTTTGACCTTCTTTGCATTCTTAACAGATCTGAGGTTCTGGTGTCAAGGGTGTCCCATAGATGCTAAATTAAGGGCATTAGGGATGGGGGTGCAAGCGATCAATTGGCTACTTACCCCAGCAGCTAATCTGCCCTGAGGAGACCACATCCGGGAGTGTCCCCTTTTCTACCCAGAACCTCTATTCTGCTACTTCTAAAAATGGCAGGAATTTTCCTTGGCTGCACAGACCAGGTAGCACACACTAGGGGTGTGGCTAGACTTCAGGGGTGTACGCCTCCTGACTAATTAAGTTTCCCACCTGCCCGGGTGCAAATGTGCCAGGGGCTGGAGGGGTGAGATGGATCATGGCAAAGGTCAGCATTCATGACACTGGTTTTGGAGCTCACTCCACCATGGGAGCTAAGGCCTCCAAAGCTGTCCAGATAGGAGGCAGACTAGACGATATCATGAATGGGGCAGAGTGGTCCTCGGACACCACCTTCAAGAGGTTCTATTTTAAACCAATCTACGACGCAGATGCACTGGTGGTAAGCTTTAAACATGCATAATCCTCGTCTCCAGTTCTAACATAGAATGACAAATGTCCTAGTTCGCATGAAGGAAAGTTTCAAATCTATTAAGGACGCGGAGGCGAGTATTATCCCCCCAGGCATGCACTCCCATGCTACCCGCCCTTGGAGGAAAAGGGGGACTAACTCTACACTATGCTGGAACTTAGTGAACTGAACTCTGTGTCTAACAGGGGAGTATTCTGGATCTTACTCAACCTCAATGCAATGCTACGACTGTGGGGTCAAATGCAATGTTCTCTACCTGACAGACAGACACTTCATATAAATCTGACTATGGTAGTCGTACTTAGGAATTGTGGTTACTGTAGTTAGGCTCAGATGCTTTGTTGCGTTGTGAACTGTTGTACCACGCCTGTTACATGGTGTATGTTCTTGGGAAGTTTTTTCACCATATCCTCTTAGGTTCAGAATCAAAGAAGGAATAAGGAGCATCGTGCTTCACTTCCTTCAGTGAAGAAGAGGAAGGACTGCAATGTGTTACATAGATTATCGGACTGTTACTGGATTGGACTAATGGTGACCATAGTTACTCCCTGTGGTTCATGGGAGTTTTAGTATTGCTGCTATGTTGTTTTTACTTTTACCTTTGAACTTGCTATTAATAAAGAGTGAAGAAAGATATGCATAATCCTTGCCTCTGCGTCCTTAATAGAATTGAAACTTTCCTTCATGCTAACTAGGACATTTTCCAATCCTCAGCACTGAACCATATCCTTGGGTAACCATCAGCGTCTGGCTATCCAGGTCTTGATCCATATGTTCCTGCTTTTTCTCCTGGTCCTAGTCCTCCAGTTCCCACTGGTGATGCTGTTTCGTCAGCTAGTTCTCGAGGTCAAAGTGCTTCTGGGTCATGTCCTACTATTCTTTGTCCTCCTCATCTTTGTTCTTGTAGCCGAGACTCCCGGTTCTTGTCTTCATGGATTATAGCTCCCTTCGTCTTCTCAGTCGTGCATACCCTGGTTGTCCTGGTTCCTTAACCTCCTGGCCTTAATCACCGGCCAACTGACTGCAGTCGTCATGGTCCATGTACACCTGGTCCTAGACATCCTGGTCCTCTTAATCCTGCCAACAACAAAAATCCGTGGGTCTAGAATTCAAGGTATGTGTGTTTCTCAAAGTTGGTAACAAAAATGAAATCCACCAGACAGGAGTCAAAAGAAAACTAGTGAGAATGTCTCTGAGAGAAGTAGATTCCCATCAGTCACCGAAGTGACATTTGTCATAATTTGGGAACCTCGTCTGTACCTCCTGGATGTAAAAAGGAAGGTACTCACAGATCTAGAGATACAATCTGTAAATAAAGCATGATGTAGTGCATGTAATTGTGCAGTGTGGTGATGTGAAATTTAAAATGTGATAACCATTAGGAAAATAGTATTTATTAGGTATCCTTTGGTATCAAAAGTAAAACAAAAAAGTGCATGAACGCCCTTAATAGATGTGTGGGCGTACTATTGCGGTCGACATGTTTCAGCCAATAGAATGAGGCTTTCTTCAGGACCAGATTTTTTAACCACTGCACGTATAGAAAATAGTGAAAATAGAATGAATAGATACAACCTTACACCATTGCGCAGCTATGGTTTGACAGCTTAGGCGTAGGTATAACCTCCCGTTGTAAATCAGGAAGATACTAACCGCTACTGGCAACCGCTCAGGGCGTGAGGCAACGCTCTAATCTGTCGTTACCCCGGACCGGAACCTGAGTCCGCTCGTCCTGAAGAAAGCCTCATTCTATTAGAGAATTTCCTCCTGTTTCTTTTCCACCTGGTCCTGGTTCTCCCGGTGCCCCCCTCCATAGCTAGGCCCACAATGACTGGTCTTAGTTGTCCTTGTCCATTTACCCTAGTGCACCTGCTCCTGATTTTGTTGTACTTCGTTCTGGACTCCCATGCACCCCCTAAAATGCAAGGCCAAAGCAGACCTATTTATATAGTCTCTGGACCTCCCTGATCTCACGCTCTAGTTAATGCAGGTCCTAGTGATGTGACTGCGGTCTTCCTGGACCTTGGTCAGCTTGGCCCATCTCCACCTAGCACTGGGCCTCATGTTCATTGTCCACCTGGTCATAGTTCTTGTTATCTAGTTCTATTTTTCCTGCCCCCTTTCTTTTTGGTTTTCCTTTGAATTTGAATGTAAAAATATTTCTATAGCGCACTTTTACCACGCGGTTTCTTGGCGCTTGTGAATAGTAGGAGGGCCAACAGGAGCAGAGGGAAGACTAAGCATTGTGAGCTCGAGAAAAGAGCAGGGTTTTTAGACCTTTCCGGAACTCAGTGTAGGAGGGTGTCCCGCGGAGTTCCGTCGGGAGGGAGTTCCAGAACGCAGGAGCGAGAACTGCGAATTTTGTTCCGCCTGCCTTTTTCTTTCTGAAACGAGGGATGGTTAACAAGGCCTGATGAGAGGAACGAAGCTCTCTGCCCGGCGTGTAGGGCATGATGGCGGAGCAGATGAACTCCGGAGCGGTGCCCATTCTGGCCTGAAAGGTGGTACAGCCAAGCTTAAACAAGGCTCGTTCTTTCACCGGCAGCCAGTGCAGGGCCTGCAATAAAGGAGTGACGCGATGGAATTTAGGCAGGCCATGAATCAGGCGGGCAGCCTGATTCTGCACTAGCTGCAGACGGCGAATGGCATAGGCTGGGGCGCCGTTGTAGATGATGTTGCCGTAATCAAGGCGCGAAAGCACCATAGCCATCACTATGATCTTTAGAGCGGGCAGAGAGAAGAAGCGAGAGATCTTCCTAATGGTTCTAAGGGAAAAAAAAACTGGAAGAAACAACTGAGTTGACCTGGGAGTGAACAGAAAGTGAGGAGTTCAAAAAAATACCAAGGGTTTTGACCTTAGGAACCGGGATCGGAGGGACACCAAGTGAGGGAGGCCAGTGAGAGGAAGACCACAACCACCTCCGGTTAGGACTAGTTCCGTTTTGTCCGGATTGAGTTTGAGGTGGTTGCAGTTCATCCAATCCTGAATGAACAACATGATGGATTGGACGTTCAGGGATGAGGAGGAAGAATGGGAAAGGTTAAAGATAAGCTGGAGGTCATCGGCGTAGTTAAACACCGTGACCTCCAGCTGCTGTAACAAAAAAATAAGGGGGTAGATGTATAAATTAAACAAAAGGGGAGAAAGTGAGGAACCTTGGGGGACTCCACATACAACCCCACGAGGGGCAGCAGTGAAACCAGCTAGGTGGACCGCCTGAGCCCTATCACTCAGGAAGGACTCAAGCCAGGCGAGGGCCAGGCCCTCTATGCCCGCCGCCCTGACACGGGTAAGGAGGATGGAGTGGTCTACCGTGTCAAAAGCGGCGGACAGATCTAAAAGAATGAGGGCCTGCGGAAGGTTGGTGTCAATGCCCTCGCGTAGGCAGTCCATCACTGAGGTCACCACCTTCTCCGTAGAATGGAGGGGGCGAAAACCCGCCTGCCGAGGGGAGAGGCAGTGATTGGCTTCCACGTAGGTGCTCAGGGTGCTGGTGACATGGGTTTCTAGAACCTTGCCCAAGTAGGGCAGAAGGGAGATAGGACGGTAATTAGAGGGTGATGAAGGGTCGGCACCGGGCTTTTTAAGGATGGGGATAACAGCCGCGAATTTGTGAGCGGTGGGGACCACACCATTGCTGAGTGAATCATTCAGGAGAGTGAGGGGGGGGATAGGGCAGTTTAGGAAGATTTCTCTCAAGATATGAGCCGGGGCAAAGTCTAGGGGGGAGCCTGATTTTATCTTGTGAAGCAGGGGAAGAAGCGTGACCTCGGTGAGGGGGGGAATGGAAGTAAGTTTGGAAGTGACAGCAGGTGGGGAGGGATTGGTGAAGGTAGGGGAAGGGAGGGGGATGTTGGCCTTGATCTTTGCGACCTTGTCAATGAAAAAATCGTTGAGTGAGTCGCAGAGCGATTGGGAAGGGGGGATCGAGGCCGTGACTCTATTAGATGAGGCAAGCTCATGTACCGTAGCAAAGATCTCTTTAGTTTGGGATTCTGCTGCCAGTATCCTGTTAGAATAAAACAGGGTCTTGGCGTCGAGGATGCCTTGCTTATATGCTTTGAGCACAGAGAGATAAGTGAGTTTTTTGACAGGACAATAGTCTCTTCTCCATGCACGCTCTGCTCTACGTGCGGCCAGTTTCTTCTCCTTAAGCTCAGAGGTGAACCAACGGTTAGCAGCATGAGCTCGCTTAACCGTGATCCGCCTCAGAGGGGCAAAGTCATCGCCTGCCTGGGTCAGCCAGCTGTCAATAGTGGCCATTTGGACCGGGGCGGCGAGGCCAGAAAGGTCGGGGCAAGAATTGAGTAGAGATGAGCAGAAAGATGGCATATCTGCCTTGCCCCATTTCCTAACCCAGGTGTTCTTGGGAAGGGGGGGGGCTTGGTCGCTGGAGCTAAAGCAAGGGAGAAGGAAATTAAAAAGTGGTCCGACCAGGAGCAGGGGGAGATGGTGAGGGGAGTGGTGGGGATATTCAGAGTCCAAATCTGGTCGAGTGAATGGCCATGCACGTGGGTAGGGCTATGAACATGGGGAATAAAGTTGAGGCAGGTCATAAGATCAGTAAATTCTTTGGAAGAAGGGCTTTCGGCCGGATCGTTGGGCCAGAAATTGAGGTCGCCCAACACCAAAACTGATGAATTGTTAATGACCAGTGTTGCGAGAATATCCTGGAGGCTGGAAACAAAAGTAGGGGTGGGTTGGGGGGGGACGATAAATCAGGACAGCAGTGAGGGGGGCCGAATAAGAGCAAAAGCGGATTTTCAAGCAATCCACTTCAGAGATGGGGGTAAAAGGGAGAATCTGAAGGTGGGAGTCAGTATGAGCTATCAAGGCCACTCCACCGCCTCTTCGGCCCTCCGGTCGGTCCGCTCGGATGATGGAATATGAGGGAGGGAGTGCGGCTAAGACGTTAGGTGTGGAGTCGGCCTTAAACCAGGTCTCTGTTAAAAACAAGAGATCCGGATTGTGAGTGTCAAGGTAGTCAAATAGCTCATACTGGTGGCTGACTGCTGATCAGGTGTTGAGAAGCGCCGCAGTAGTGTTAAAGATCGGCGTGTGGGGGGCAGGAGGGGGGGGGAGAGCAGGGGCAGGCGTGACGGCAGGTGGAATTGCCGGGGGTCTCAAAAGGAGACTTAGGTTTTGCAACCGATTGCGCACGAGCGTACTGATGGTGCCTGGAATCCAGTGGGATATGAGGGCGAGGGATGAGTATGACAGCGGCGGGGCATAAGGAGGTGCCCCCTGCCCCGACCTGTCGCGGACGGGCGAAGACGGGCTTAACTCAGGCGCAACTCCGGCGCGCCTCCGTCGCGCCCGCTGCGCTCGTCCGCTGCGCTGACGCATGAGGGACATCTATGTAGGCTACGACGCGGTGGGGGAGGAGTCAGGAGGGCGGGAGGGGGGGAAGTAATTAAAAAACCAAGATGCCCGTCCGCCGCTCGCTCTCAGCGGGACGGTGATGTCAGCAGGCTGCTCGTAGTCAGCAGAGAAGGTAAATGAGATTATTAAAAATTAAATTAAAGTCACTTTCGAGCGCTCTGCGCGCAGCCTCTGCCCTCTGCCACAGGGCTTCGACCTACGCGAGAGGGAAAGTGGGCGGAGCCTATGTAGGCTACGACGCGGTGGGGGAGGAGTCAGGAGGGCGGGAGGGGGGAAGTAATTAAAAAACCAAGATGCCCGTCCGCCGCTCGCTCTCAGCGGGACGGTGATGTCAGCAGGCTGCTCGTAGTCAGCAGAGAAGGTAAATGAGATTATTAAAAATTAAATTAAAGTCACTTTCGAGCGCTCTGCGCGCAGCCTCTGCCCTCTGCCACAGGGCTTCGACCTACGCGAGAGGGAAAGTGGGCGGAGCCTATGTAGGCTACGACGCGGTGGGGGAGGAGTCAGGAGGGCGGGAGGGGGGAAGTAATTAAAAAACCAAGATGCCCGTCCGCCGCTCGCTCTCAGCGGGACGGTGATGTCAGCAGGCTGCTCGTAGTCAGCAGAGAAGGTAAATGAGATTATTAAAAATTAAATTAAAGTCACTTTCGAGCGCTCTGCGTGCAGCCTCTGCCCTCTGCCACAGGGCTTCGACCTACGCGAGAGGGAAAGTGGGCGGAGCCTATGTAGGCTACGACGCGGTGGGGGAGGAGTCAGGAGGGCGGGAGGGGGGAAGTAATTAAAAAACCAAGATGCCCGTCCGCCGCTCGCTCTCAGCGGGACGGTGATGTCAGCAGGCTGCTCGTAGTCAGCAGAGAAGGTAAATGAGATTATTAAAAATTAAATTAAAGTCACTTTCGAGCGCTCTGCGCGCAGCCTCTGCCCTCTGCCACAGGGCTTCGACCTACCCTTTGAGACCTGGTTCTTGTCTACCTGTCCCTGGTTTCCTTGGTCACCTAGCTCTGGTTTCCATGGTCCTCCGGTCCCTTTTCTCTTCCTAGTCCCTTTCCTCCTTTCCTTTACCCCCTAACATGAGCCAGATTTGTCCCCAAGCCTGTCACCAAAGTATTTTATTTGGTTCTAGTTTTTTTACTGAAGGGGAGCCGTCTACTACACAATAAGAGGGACCGGCAGAGACCTCTCTCAATGCCTGTTCTTTTGCTTTGCCAGTGATTAACACCAGCATGACCTGGTCCACTGCTAGGATGTGATGTGGCGGTCACACGGCCAACCAAACCAACATGCCTGATATCCTTATGAGATAACCAGGCTGCAGTCTATTGGCTGGCACCTCTTTATCCCTGTACATCTCCCAGCTAAATAAACGTGACCTGCACCAAGTTGCAGTACCATGAGATCTGCATCTCATTAGCGATCACCAAACACTGACTGAAATCAATACATGTATATAATGAAAGACATCAACACTACAAGCTGTTCTCCTACCCGACTGCTGGATTATCTAGTGCCAGCCAGGATACAGATGTTTGTGCCAAGTCTGCCAGCATACCGCATTTGGCAAATGTGAAACTGGCATCAGACTACGGATTGGCATATATTTTCGTTTGGTTGCAATTTTGTATTTGTTTCATTTGCTTGCATTTTACATTATTTGCATTTTTGCTTCATGGCTTACTCCTCCCTATGTTGACACTAAGGAATAGCTTTCTTTATTGCAGCAGGTTCAGTGGTACCAGGGCCGAGGCTGTGAGGGACCCACTGCTACCCAGCTGTGGCCATACTTTACTACCATACACTCAGGCAGCAGTTTCTAATTTACTTGCTTGCTTTAAGCTAATAATATGCAGCGGCCGCTTGAACTGCTGACTGACAGGAGATAAGTGCCTTAACGTCCCCCTTGGATGTAACCCAACTCCTGAATGGGCTACCATTTGCCCCAGAGGCTCCTGACCTCTTTATCTGCTGTTTCCTCAGAGTTTTGCCACTTTGATGTATTCTATGCCGCTCTGTAGACTTCTGTTTACTATTACCCCTGCCCATCAGAGCAGGCTGGTCTCCTTCCTCACGGCTGCCCATATAGGAGCCAACCCAAACCTCGGTGCCAGGGGCAACCACAATAGATCAGGGGAGGGGCTCATGGCCACATATCTGCATATCCAGGTCGCCAGACTGCCGCCGAAGCCCTAGCTCTGATCCCTGGCATCAACGCATCAACTATTAGGGAGTTGCAGACAGCTGGCTGTTCTTTGGTACATGTTGTAGATAGTCCTTCGCTGCTCCACAATTGGGGCCCAACATGCTATTTCACATGACCTGTTACCTTGAGCAGACCTCTTCCTCTGTAGTGGGGATGAGCTTTGTATTCAAACAGTGTAAAGTTAGCATAGGCTTATTAGAAGTTTAAACGCCATTTTACTTTCCTGCTCTGCTTTGCACACGGCACGCACTGGCGCTATTGTTTAGAGAAAGCTAAGTATTTTGCTTCACATGAGAATAACTTGTTTTCTACACATTTACACTGTTTCATGAGTTTAGTCTGCACAGTGAGTGCTGCGCTAGTCAAGGTTATCTTGGACACTGTGTCTGTTATTCGGAATGATCAGCGCGCGTTCTAGACAAAACACACATGCAGCTGGGGCCACCTCTGATACTGGCGCGTTTAATAATGCACTTTTCAGGCATGATAACACACACTTGGAGAACATTTGCATGTTGAGCGCTTGTGCAGAACTTGATGTGAACCACTTCTGCTAAACACCAGAGGTATGGGCCCGCCCATGTAATCCCAAGAGACCTTCTGTAGTTATAAATGAACTTACTAGCAAGGGAGGGTGAAATATAGGTATATTTTAAACCTGTTTCCATTTAGCATTTTAACATGCTTTCTCCCTTTGTATTTTATGGAATAGTACCTATGCTGACAATATTGTCTCTAATAATATGTTTGCTTGTATTAGCTAAGATGCTGCGCTTGAGGACACGGCGTTAGAAATGAACCTTTCAAACTTGCTCGTGTCTCATTTACTCCCTGTTTTGGACTGGTATGAGAGTGTAACGAAAGACCGCTCTTGTTTTCCACAACCTCTGAGGTCGCATGTTCTGGGTTGACTAATCATTGGTGTTTTTGCTATAGGAAGAAGAGCCAATGAGTCACTGATGCTAGTCTGGTGGGGGATCTGGGTACTAAGGTGAGTTTTGGTACACCCTAATTTACTGAGGTCCCAAGTCTCCGTGCACAGTTCTGTGTAGGAGCAGAATCCCTGCAACATGGCGCCCAACGTGGTCGGTCGTATTTACAAGGCGCTTGAGGAGTGCTTGTATCAGTCCATAACCCCCTCACTATTGTTTCCGGTTAATGGTGGTGACGGATAAACCTACCTATAGTTACATAGGTCTTTTCAAGCTTGAATTGTTCGAAACGGTGTCCTTTTGAATTACAACCCAGTTGTGCTACGTTGTTTTGCATTGTTCCCTTTCTTTCTGTGTCGTTATGGCCAACGTTGATATAACGCAGCATAGTCGCATTGCGGTGCGCAGATCATTTGTAGGCGTATAATGTTTCCTTGGAAGGCATGGTGGTTATTCTTGTGGTGAGTGCTGAGATAGCATACCCATTTGAGATATTTTACTCATGGGTGACGTTTCCCGCCGTGGAGGCGGCTACTCAGGTGTTTGAGACATATACTCACACAGCTGTGCCCATGGAATATGTTCCATATAGAACACAGGAAGTTCCTATTTCTGCTTGGCAGCACCAAGTTTGGTTTAATGGAGCCCTTCCCCACAGCCTAACGGCAGTTTGATTAGGTCCGTTGTCCATTCCAGGCGCTTCGTGGCCTGTGTTGGCTTGATTTACCCTGCATCCTCGTGCAGGGAACGTCCCCGTTGCCGAATTGAGGCCCCTGTATACCTCCGCCATGTGGCACACATACATGCCCTAAGGGCATGTATGTGTGTCACATTGCACACAAGCCAGAATCAGGGGTGCAACAGGGTGTCAAAGAGACACCCTGTCCCCCTTGTAAATTCGGTAATTTTACAGAATCGGTATTTACCGATTCGGTAATTGACATTGATTCCTATGGGCCTCAAGGCCCATAGGAATCAATGGCAATTACCGAATCAGTAAATACCGATTTGGTAATTACCGAATCTTACCGATTCGGTAATTTATTCGGTAAATATACCTACATCCCGATTGCCAGTTCTTAAATACCGAATCGGTATGATTCGGTATTTAAGAATCGGTAATTGGGGATTACCTACATCTGGCCCTTGGTTCACAAAGCCGGTGAGTGAGTCATGGGGTCAGATTTTTGCAGCATGGTACACGAGGTGCTTAGGTACTCCCTTAATGGCTGTCCTTCCCTCAGTCATTAAGCATGTTCAGGATGAGCACGGACCGGAGGCTGCGGTTGAATTGGGGATGAGACTTGTTGGATCGTTTGACGTTGTTTCCGATCTAGTCCTTTCTAATGTGAAGGGAGATGCGGTGTGCTTTCAGGTGTCTAAAGCCTTACGCGAAGTCCCTGATGCCGATAAACCCGCCAGTTACCGAGAATTATTAGGGCGGCTTATAAGACCATTGGCCGTAATTGTTTAGGTGTCAAGCCCTTTTCTGTTAAAGAAAAGAAACAAACTCAGGGTCAGACGTCTGAAAAAGACGTCCAGCCCAAATCTCAAAAGCAAAATTGGGGTAAGAACAAGAAGAAGGGGGATAAACAGCAACAGAATCAGGAATCACGTCCTGCATCACCAGCCCCTGCGTCTACTGAACGCGCTTATGATTTGCGCGACCGCAGTACGATTAAGTCACCTGATCGATTCCAGGTTCCTGATCAACGTTCTCCTTGTTCTTTACATGACACATTGGCCTCACAATCCGGTGGTGGAAACGGCGACAGAGGACGGGGTGGCCAGCAGAGTCGTGACCAGCCCCGCCCGAAAGACGGAAAAGGCAAGCAGGACGATTCTTCACAGAAGAGACCCCAGTTTCAGAAAAAGAAAGTCGCCGCTTTAACAGCGAGATATGCCACTGATAGTGAGAATGCAGCTTCGGAATCAGACGTGGGTGCTGATGCTGTTGGACAGCGCAGCGGAGATTACCATAGTGCGAGAGGCCCTGCGTCCACTACTGAAGGTGACAGTGACTGACAGATATGTTGTTGTTGAGACAGCTGACACTAGAGTAGCTCCCCCTGACAGGCTTTATGAGATTGTTCTTTTTTTTTGTAAAACATATTTTTATTGTATTTGTTCAAAGGAAAGAGGGAAGGGAGGAAAGGGGGAAAAGAAAAAGAATAGGCGACAACCCCGCCACAAATCCCACACAGGGGAGTGTAATATGCTGTGAAAAAAAATGCGGAAAGCAATCCATAATAGTACACGCTTCATCAGGTAAGGGTCAAACACAAAGCTCGTGCCTTCTCAATTGTCCGCAAAATACTGTCCAGGAGCATTAACAGAAGGGTGCCTGAAGCCATAGAAATCCCGAGGCCCCAAGCTAAGCAGAGCCGCAACAATGGATAGAAACAAACCCCCAACTGGTTTCCCCCCCACCCCCCACCCTTCCCCGGTGGTGACGACATAGCTACTCTCCCACCATATCCCGGTGGGAGGACACACAATCCAATCAGACTTGAAACAGATGCAAGGCTCTTAGCGTGGGCGGGCATACCGCAGACGGCAGGCCAGATGACAAAAAGCGGACTAGCGGACCCCATCGAAAGTGGAAATTCTTAAAGTCTCCCAGGAAGATGTCCGACATTCTCTCCATGCTCAGAAGGCCCCACAACCTCGAGTGCCACAGTGATACAGCCGGGGCGTGTGGCTTTTTCCACGCCGCCGCCAGTGTGAGCTTAGCCGCCCCTAGGCATAGCCACTGAATACGCTTGTCTGCCTTAGTCTGGTGTTCCAACAGTGGGTCTCGGAGACCCAGCAGGACATGAGCCACCGAGTCCGAGATCGGGTACCCCAATATCTCCTTGATGTGGGAGAGTATCTCCGACCAGAAGGGGCGGATGATCGGGCAATCCCACCTGATATGGTGGAAGTCGCCCAAAAGGCCACACCCTCTCCAGCATCGATCCGAGGACGCAGGAAAAATGCGATGGAGCCTGGATGGGTACAGATACCAGTCATACATGGTTTTCAGATGGGCTTCCCGAAGGCTCACAGAATGGTTGTGCGCAGCCACATCCCTCCAGAGGTGCTTTCATTCCGTATCAGAAATGTCCCGCTCCAAAATGCTCTCCCACCGCTCCATGTATCGAGGACGCGGGGCAATTGCCGTGCGCAGAAGCAGGCTGTATAAGAACGAAATCGCTCCCCGCATCGTCGAAGTGCGAAGCAAGAAGGATTCGAAGAGAGAGAGTGGACGTGTAGCAGCCTCACGAACCCCCTCCGATGTCGCCCAGTGAAGGAGCTGGGCATGGCGGTAGCACTCTGCGGGTGGGAGATCATAATCACGCATACAATTGTGGAAGGTGAGGGGTACGCTCCCATGAAACAAGTGCGTAAGTGCCCGACATCCACCCTCACGCCACTGGCGGTAGGGACCCTCCTGAGCGGCCGGAGGAAAGGCCGGATTAAAGTGGATGGGGGTGAAGGGAGATGGGAAGGTGGTCCACCGATCATCACCAGTGACCGTATCCCACACCTTTAGAACCGTGCTAGTGGGAGTGCTGATGTAAGCATTCTTCGGTCGATCTATCTTAGGCTTCCAAACCAAGTCCCAGATCGACCTACCCGCCACTGCCCGGTCCATATGTAGCCAGTGCTTCTCCGAAAGCTGTTGGGTCCATTCCACAATCACCCGCAACTGTGCAGCCTTATAATACAGTAGCATGTCCGGAAGCCCGACTCCCCCCTCCGCCCTTGGCCGACGAAGTGTCGTAAAGGGTATCCGAGCCCGGCCCCCCTGCCAAACAAACTTCAGCATCATTGTCTTCAGGCGGCGGAAGAAGTCCGTGTCTAAAGGGATAGGGAGGGCCTGGAAAAGGTAAAGGAACTTAGGGAGGAGGACCAGTTTAAGCGCATGTATCCGGCCAAGCCACGAAAGGTATTTAGGCTTCCACCGGTCTAGGTCACTGCGCACCGAAGCCAACAGGGGGGAAAGTTCGCTGCAAAGAGGGAGCCCACAGTGGGTGTGAGGCGTACCCCCAGGTACATCAAGGATGTGGGGGTCCAAGACAGAGTCGTCAACACGCGCAGCCGGTCCACCTCCGCAGACGGTAATGTCAAATTTAGGACATGCGACTTGTCAAAGTTGACTCGGAATCCCGCCACTGCCTCAAATCGGGATAGCTCCTCGTGGACAGGCGGTAGGGATTGAGCGGGGTCACCTAAAGACAGCAGGACATCGTCTGCAAAGAGAGATATTTTATGCTGTTCCCCCGTGAAGGGTATGCCCTTGATGCGGTCATTCTCCCGAATCGCTAGCGCCAGAGGTTCAATACTCAAGGCGAAGAGGAGAGGGGAGAGAGGGCACCCCTGTCTCGTACCTCTAGAATGGGGAAACGCAGCCGACCGATGCCCATTAATCATTACCCTCGAGGTTAGTTGATGGAAATTCGCCCGAAGCATCGTAAGGAATTGGCGTGAGGATCCAAAAGCAGACAGGGTGCGGAACAAGAATCCCCAGTCGACCCGATCAAAGGCCTTTTCCGCATCCAGACCCACCAGCACCGCAGGGATCCGGAACCTAGAGGCCTTCTCTATCAGGTATATCACTCTCCGTAAGTTGTCATGAGTCTGCCGCCCCTTAATGAAGCCGGACTGGTCCGGGTGTATAATGGCCGGCATCAAATCTTGCAACCGGCGGGCGACGAGAGAGGAGTACAGCTTGGCATCTATATTCAATAAAGCTATAGGGCGGTACGAGGTACAGCTGGAGGGGTCCTTCCCCTGTTTGGGGATCACAGATATCAAGGCCTCAGCCATAGTGCCCGTGGTCTCCCCGGCTGTCGCCATGCTATTGAAAAGGGAGACTAGGCAGTCGACAAGTTACGAGGCAAACGTCTGATAAAAATAAGCTGTATACCCATCAGGCCCAGGGGCTTTATTGGGTTTCAAGGCCTTGATCGCCCCAAGGACTTCCTCCCTAGTAAAGGGGGCCCCCAGTTGGTCATTGCTAACGGCAGAGACCTGCGGAAGGGGGAGGCTTGACAGAAAGGCGTCTTGCTCGTCCGGGTCGAGAGAGTCACCTTTATAAAGTGTCTCGTAGAATCGTCCAAAGATATCTGCCTTGTCCCCGTCCCGATGATGAATCGCGCCTCCCGAGTCCCGGATCCCCCCTATATATTCCTTCTCCCTCTTTTCCCAGAGCTGGCGAGCCAAATGGCGGCCCACCTTGTTCCCCTGAGCATACGACCCCCGGCGCAATCGCAGGAGGGTGAGCTCAGAGCGATTGGTGTAATGCGCCTTCAACTTCCCCCTAATAGCCGTCAGAGGTCGGAGTGTCATGCGAGAGGGGTTCAGTTTGTGGGCCCGCTCAAGTTTCTCAAGCTCAGCCTCCAAGGTCTCCCGCTCCACCCTACGCAAGCGGTTAAGAGCCGTGTTAAGCCCTATGCAGGTGCCCCTCAGTGAGGCCTTACAAGCATCCCAGGTGTTAAACACCGAGGTGTCCGAGCTCGGGTTAAGTGTCAGGAACTCCCTAATAGCTTTCCTAAGTTCCTTACAAGACGCCTCATCACGCACTAGAGCTGCCGGAAAGTACCACTTCCGATACCCATCCCCCCTCACCGACCACTGAAGTTGGAGTGTCAATAGGCCATGGTCTGAGACAGAGAGAGGGAAAATCGTAGAATCCCGGACATCTCCCCTGAGGGCCTGACTCACAAAAACATAGTCAATGCGTGAGTAGGTGTGGTGCACATGAGAAAAAAACGTATAGTCCCTGGCCTGCTGTGAGAAGTTGGCCTGATGTGCAGTGCTCACTATTCTAGTGATCACTATATATCAGTCCAAACAACCCTTATTGATGATTGGTTGTAAGTCAACCTTATAGACCAGCTATCCTAGTAGCATGGATACGAGCAGTCTAAGGCTAAGACTCTAGAGGGCGTGTTAAGCCAGCTGTTTTACCATCACATTACCCCTTGAACACCCAGTGAAAGGACACCACACAAGTGTTATGAAAATAAACAATGTATTTATTAGAATCACAACAACCCTGTACTCTTTATGAGGACAGGGTGCTAAGCACACAACAAAACTCTTACGAAAATACTTTTAAGTTAGCACGTTACACAAATGCCCGAGGGGCACGAAAAACCATATACGCTAAAAGTGGAATGCGAATTACTAGCAGGTAAGTAACAGTTCTAATAGGCTTTGGAATCGCTAGGACTGGACTAGGGAATCGTTAGATTACTACTAGGAGACCCAGGGGACTCGGGTGCAGAGTGTGCACTCTCACGCGGGATGCGGGACAAAGTCTATGGAAGCTAGACTTCACAAAGTTAGTGTTCACGGGCGAACCCGACCTGGTAGGGAGAAAACGACAGTGGATCCTGACCCTTGGATAGTGAGGCTATGCTGGGACACCGGAGTGCCGAAGTTACCTAGCCCAGGGGCTGCAGCTGCATAGGTCTGAAAAGACGTCGGGGATCTCGTTGCCGGACCAGGAGCCTGGAAGAAGGGAGTTGCTGGCAGGCGACCAGTGAAGGAAAGTTCGATGGATCCAAGCCTGGATCAAGGAAGAAGAAAACCTGAAAGCAGAGGGGACCAAGTTCTTGAATCACTAGCCAGTGATTCAGTGGGCACCAGGATGGCACCGGGCGAAGTCACCGCAGTCAGGTGAGTGGGCGCTGCTGGGCTCTGCAGTCTCTCGGACCAGGAGGCGTTGTCGGCGACCAGGATGGAGGTGCGAGCTGTCCCACGAAGGATGAAGTCGTTGGCGTCGAAGTTACCCAGGATTGGGCAACAAGCCTTGGCTAATTCAAGCCCACGCGGTGGACTCAAAATGGCGTCTTGAGTGGACCAGGAGGGTCCGGGGTGCTCCTCTTCTGGAAGGGAGCAAGGGCCAGTCTGGAGCAACCCGACCAGCAACAGAAATGTCGTCGGGCGTCGTCAGGAAGGCCACAAGCCAACGGGCTAGTAGCCAAACAACGCGGTGAACAGCGGAAAGCAGAAGGGCCCCACGCAGATCGTGGAGATGCTGGGGGGCTGCACTTCGGAGCTGGAGCTGCTCAGAGTCGGGGCTTCTCGGACCCCAAAGCACTCACCAGTAGATTACTCGGCGGGCTTGCTGGAAAGAAGTCGTGCAGTCTTGCAGATGGCCGGTCCCTTGAGGTCTCGTCGCACCCACGGTTCTCAGCTGGGCTGTAGAGGTGGGTAGAGGTCAGAGGTGCCAGGGAAGCCGGTTCTCGTCGAGCTGGGCAGTCGGATTCCGGAGGAAGGACTTACAGCAGACCGCAGTGTTCTTAGATGGTGCCTGCGGATGCAGGGTGACTACTCCTTAGTCACAAGGGAGAAATCTTAGGAAGAAGTCTTGAGTTCCTTTCGCAGAAAGTAGTTTCAGGATTCAAAGATGATCTGATTTGGAAGGGGGCCAGTCTCTACCTTTATCCTGTAAAAAGGGGCTGGCACGCGACTAAGTCCTGCCCTATGGGTGGGACTAGGAGGGGGGTGGTTACACCCACTTCCTTGGCGGGCTTTTCCCCAGCACAGGGTCTGGAGTGACCCTGGAACTGGTTCCAGCCAGCCTATGCACAGTGAGCACCGGGGTGCCACGTGCAGTCACCTTCCTCTAAAGCCCTGCCTACCTACAATACACAAAACCCTGTCTGGGACGGTGCTGGCACCGCCCCTGGCAGGAAACCCTTTGTCCTTATCTCCTGCTCTGGGAGGACTCCCAGCAGCAGGAGGGCAGACTTGTGTCTCGGTGGCAGCATCCATTTTGTGGATGCTAAGGCTCTGTCTGACTTTTAACCGGGTTATAGGTTACATGCATGTCGTGTCCCTCTAGAAGGGTGGAATGCTAACCCCGTCGCCAGAATTGGCGAGGGGTTAGTATTCCAATTCGTATGACACCTTACTCGACATGTTTTGATAAAGCGATACCAGAGTTGGCACATAACCGCGAGGATTATAATGCACTTAAGAGTATATGGTATGCGATATCATGGAAACGGCTAAGGGATGGATCCCGAAAGCCGCAGACAGGCTCAGCTCATGCTAGAGCACCATCTCACACGATTCCAAGCACTCTGCCTTCAGGATTGTTAAGGCCTGCTATAGGAGTGACTGATAGGAGATCTGTGTGTCCATTTTAGGGTTAGATATAGGTATACTATATCTAAAGCAAAGGGTGAGTACACCACCTTGCCCCAGCTGTCGTGCAGCCAGTTGTGTCAGTTTTAGTTAGTCAATCCAGGGGTGGCATAATACATGCTTCAGCCCCTGGGAGACTTCTGGGTGCACCTCAGCCCTGGGTACAGGGACTTGGAGAGGGCCCAGTGCCAATTCAGTACCTAAGTACAATTTGGATAGAGAGAACAGCTAGGCTGTGGGTCTGATTAGCAGGCCCACAGCCAGGGAAAGTCGTAAACCAGTGCAGCAAAAAGCAAAAAATCTGGGTGATCATAGGATTGCAGACCCTACTCTCCTACATGACCCCCCCCCAAACTTTGGGACAATAAACTAACCTTGACCAGGTGAGTCTTCTTGCTCTAAGTGGAAATACCTGGAGAGCCCATCAGCATTGCTGTGATCAGTCCCAGGTCTATGCTCCACTGTAAAATCCATCCCCTGTAGGGAAATGGACCACCTAAGCAGTTTGGGGTTTTCACCCTTCATCTGATTTAGCCACAAGAGGGGCTTATGGTCTGTCTGAATGGTGAAGTGAGTGCCAAACAAGTAGGCCCTCAGCTTCTTCAGGGCCCAGACCACAGCAAAGGCCTCCCTCTCGATAGCTGACCAATTTTTCTCTCTGGGTGTCAGCCTCCTACTAATGAAAGCAATAGGCTGATCATTACCATCAAAATTCAGTTGAGACAGAACAGCTCCCACACCCAACTCAGAAGCATCTGTTTGGACAATGAATGGCTTGGAGTAATCTGGACTCTTGAGGATAGGTGCTGTGCACATGGCCTGCTTTAGGTCATTGAATGCTTTCTGACAGCTTGCTGTCCACTGAACTTTCTTTGGCATCTTCTTGCTTGTCAGGTCATTAAGGGGGGTCACTATGGACCCATAATTTCTGACAAACTTCCTATAGTACCCAGTCAGGCCCAAGAAAGCTCGAACCTGAGTCTGGGTGATTGGAGGAGTCCAGTCCTTGATGGCCTGTATCTTACTCTCCAGTGGCTGAACCTGGCCTCCACCTACAAGGTGGCCCAGGTATACAACCTGTGACTGCCCTATCTGGCACTTTGTGGCCTTGATAGTGAGGCCTGCCTTTTGCAGGGCCTCTAACACTTTCCTCAGGTGGACCAGGTGATCCTCCCAGGTGGAGCTAAAGACAGCAATATCGTCAAGATAAGCTGCACAGAAGTCATCCAGCCCAGTGAGGACTTGATTCACCAACCTTTGGAAGGTGGCAGGTGCATTTTTCAGTCCAAAGGGCATTACCACAAATTGATAATGCCCTCCAGGGGTAGAAAATGCTGTCTTGGGTTTGGCTTCCTCAGCTAACCTGATTTGCCAATACCCAGCTGTCAAATCAAATGTGCTTAAGAAGTTGGCAGAAGCCAATCTATCTATAAGCTCATCTGCTCTTGGTATTGGGTGGGCATCAGTCTTAGTGACTGCATTGAGGCCTCTGTAGTCTACGCAAAACCTCATCTCTCTCTTACCACCCTGGGTGTGAGGCTTTGGCACTAGAACTACTGGGCTAGCCCAAGGGCTATCTGAGGGCTCAATGACTCCCAGTTTCAACATTTTCTGCACTTCAGTTTTGATGCAGTCTCTAACATGATCAGGCTGCCTGTAGATTTTACTCTTGACAGGCAGACTGTCTCCAGTGTCAACATCATGGGTACACCAATCAGTTTGGCTGGGTGTCAGAGAGAACATATGTCGAAAGGATTGCAGAACTTGCCTGCAATCCTGTTGCTGATGTTCAGTGAGGCTGCCACAAAAGACAACACCATCAACTGACCCATCATCAGGATTCTGAGTGAGCAGGTCTGGGAGAGGGTCACTCTCTTCCTCCTGTCCCTCATCTGTGGCCATGAGCAAGCTCATGTCCTTCCTGTCAACATATGCCTTGAGCCTGTTAACATGGAGCACTCTGAGAGGGCTCCTGGGAGTTCCAAGGTCCACCAAGTAGGTAACCTCTCCCTTTTGCTCAATGATGGTGTGGGGCCCAGACCATTTGTCTTTCAGAGCTGCTGGGGCCACTGGCTCCAGCACCCACACCTTCTGTCCTGGCTGGTACACAGTCAGTACAGCCTTTTGGTCATGCCAAGCTTTTTGAAGTTCCTGGCTGGCCTCAAGGTTTTTAGATGCCTTCTCCATATACTCAGCCATCCTGGAGCGGAGACCAAGTACATAGTCCACTATGTTGGTTGCAGGCTTTTTGAGAGGTCTCTCCCATCCTTCCTTCACCAAACACAGGGGTCCTCTTACAGGATGCCCATACAGAAGCTCAAAAGGGCTGTAGCCAACCCCCTTCTGTGGGACCTCTCTGTAAGCAAACAAGAGGCAGGGGATCAGGACATCCCATCTTCTCCTAAGAGGTTCAGGTAGTCCATGAATCATCCCTTTCAGGGTCCTGTTGAATCTCTCAACAAGCCCATTGCATTGTGGATGATAGGGTGTGGTGAACTTGTAGTTCACACCACACTCTTTCCACATGGCAGTCAGATATCCTGACATGAAGTTTGTACCTCTGTCAGAAACGACCTCCTTAGGGAAACCCACTCTGGAGAACACTCCAACTAGGGCTCTTGCCACTACAGGGGCTGTAGTGGTCCTAAGGGGAATAGCCTCAGGATACCTGGTGGCATGGTCCACCACCACCAGTATAAACTTGTGTCCTGATGCTGTCTGGGGTTCCATTGGACCAACAATGTCAATCCCCACTCTTTCAAAGGGAACCCCCACCACAGGTAGGGGTATAAGGGGGGCCTTTGTTGTGCCACCTGACTTACCACTGGCTTGGCAAGTGACACATGAGCGACAAAACTCCTTGGTATTCTCATTCATATGGGGCCAGTGAAAGTGTGAGACAAGCCTGTCCCAAGTCTTTGTCTGACCTAAATGACCTGCAAGGGGAATCTCATGGGCCAAGGTGAGAAGGAAACCTCTCAGAGACAAGGGGATGACCAGCCTCCTGGTTGCACCAGGCTTGGGGTCTCTTGACTCAGAGTACAGGAGTCCATCTTCCCAGTATACCCTGTGGGCACCTGTGGCATTCCCTGCAGCCTCAGCAGCAGCCTGCTGTCTGAGGGGTTCAAGGGAAGGGCAGCTCAACTGTTCCTTCCCCAGGTCTGCTCTGGAGGGTCCCCCTGAGCCCAGAAACTCAACTTGATCAAGTTCAAGCTCTTTAGGCTCAGTTTCCCTCAGCTCTGCTAGATCAGCCTCCTCAGAGACTTGATCCTCAACCTGGGGCAAGGGGGAAGGCAAAGCCTTACCCTTACTGCTCTTCTTCTTGGGAGGTGTCTGGTCCATAATTTCAGGATCCAGCACCTGTTCAGTGGGGCATCTTCTGGCCTGTGACCTAGTCACAGCAAGCACATGTGCTGGCAAGCCTAACATCTCCATGTGAGTCCTCTGCTCCACTTCTGACCATTGTGATGACTCCAAATCATTGCCCAACAAACAATCAACTGGGAGGTCTGAACTGACTACAACTTTCTTTTGTCCCTTCACTCCACCCCAGGAGAAAGCTACAATTGCCACACTATGACTAGTAGTGACATTGCTGGCATTGGTCACCAGGAAATCAGTACCTGGCATGATCTGTCCAGGGTCCACGAAGTTAGGTGTCACCATGGTGACACTGGCACAAGTGTCCCTATAGGCCTGAGCCATTTTGCCATTAATCAAAGGTGTCTGCCTGTATTTGCCCAAAGTATTGGGACTTATTTCAGGGGACATATCCACATCCCCAGTACAGACAAGGACAGCCTGAGTGAGTGTGCCAACTAAGTTGTCAGACCCCTCAGTACCCAAGGTTAACCCAACTAATGCCTTGGGAGTGACACTACCACTACTGACTGTACTAGGGGGTGCAGTTGCTTTAGGAGCTGTAGTGGTAGGAGTTTGTCCTCCTCCTCTTTTGGTGCACTCACTAAACCAGTGAGATTTACTTTTGCAGTACTGGCACCACCTTTTGGACTGGCCTTCTTGAGTCTTCTTCTTCTGGGAAGCCTGACCCCCACCCTCTTTGGTTTGTTGGGGACCTGGTGAAGACTTCTGGTCATTTTGCTCATTCTTAACATTACCCTTCTGGTCTGCTTTCTTCTGACCACCCTGGTTCTGGTTCTGGTTCTGCTTGATCCTTGTCCTGACCCATTTGTCTGCCTTCTTTCCCAATTCTTGGGGAGAGGTCAGATCTGAATCAACAAGGTGCTGGTGCAGCAACTGGTTCTGACAATTGTTCAAAATTTGTTCTCTCATCATTAGATTATACAATCCTGTGTAATCTGTAACCTTGCTACCCAGCAACCAGCCCTCCAAAGCCTTAGTGGCACAATCCACAAAATCAGACCAGTCCTGAGACTGAGTTTTCTGGGTGTCTCTGAACAGCAACCTGTACTGCTCAGTGGTTAAACCAAACCCATCAACCAGTGTATTCTTCAGGACCTGGTAATTGTTAGCATCCTCCACTCTTGTAGTGAGGAGCTTATCTCTACCTTTACCATCAAAGGAGAGCCACAGTATAGCTGCCCACTGACTCTGGGGAATGTTCTGCACAGTGCAGGCCCTCTCCAGAGCAGCCATCCATTTCTGGATGTCATCCCCTTGCTTAAAGGGGGGCACTATTTTAGTCAGGTGTTTAGTATCTAAACCCTTCTCTCTATCTCTTGGGAGATTGCTGCCACCAGTGGGAGCTAGCCCACTCATCTGCTGCTCTCTTGCCAGGGCAAGCTTTTCTTTGGCCAGGGCAATTTCTTCCCTTTCAATCCTCAGTTCAGCTTGTCTCATCCTAGCCTCATGCTCCCTTCTCTGAGGGGAAGTAAATCTCCTCTGTGGAGGATTCCTTCTCCCCTGAGAAGAGGCATTAGAGTGCAGAGATCTATTGGAGTCCCTAGAAAGAGATCTATCTCTCCTAACTCCAAGGTTAGGCCCACTTCGGGTCGGTACTGGGGGGCCCCCAGATCCTAGCCCAAGTAAGTCTAAGTTGGTCCTGGTTAGCCTTCTGACTACCTCAAGACCTTTGTCTACCTCATCCCCAGAGAGTACCTCCTGATCCCCCTCCTCAACTGCTGAATCAGTGTTGGGGAGGTCTGGATCCCCAGAGGTTCCCTCTAAGGCTGGCATACTCTCATGTAACTGAGAGAGCTTTCTGGCATCATATGTCTCTAAGAGACCTATCAGAAAGGGAAGGGTGGGGTTAGACCCCTGCTTCAGTTTCCTGGAGACACAGATTTGTCTCATCTCCTGAAAATTGAGAGCTGCATATCTTGAAGTGACCTGTGGAGGGTCAACACTGACCAGGGGAGTCTCAGTAGAGTCCCCCTGAGTCGACATGCTTTTCTAGTGAGGTGTAAGTGGTGCACTTACCTACACTATATGTTTGCCTACTGATCCCTTGCTAGAGTTGTAGTTTAGGGTGTGCTAGGCCCTAGGAGCTACAACAGCTGGTTCAGTAGAACTCAGAGTATTCTAAGCTAAGTTATATGTACCTTTAGTACTTATGTGATCTTTCACAAGATATTCTTAGGGCATGTGTGGTAAAACAACAGCAAGCTCAAATCCCAACCGCTGCTCACCAATGTGAGAAGTTGGCCTGATGTGCAGTGCTCACTATTCTAGTGATCACTATATATCAGTCCAAACAACCCTTATTGATGATTGGTTGTAAGTCAACCTTATAGACCAGCTATCCTAGTAGCATGGATACGAGCAGTCTAAGGCTAAGACTCTAGAGGGCGTGTTAAGCCAGCTGTTTTACCATCACATTACCCCTTGAACACCCAGTGAAAGGACACCACACAAGTGTTATGAAAATAAACAATGTATTTATTAGAATCACAACAACCCTGTACTCTTTATGAGGACAGGGTGCTAAGCACACAACAAAACTCTTACGAAAATACTTTTAAGTTAGCACGTTACACAAATGCCCGAGGGGCACGAAAAACCATATACGCTAAAAGTGGAATGCGAATTACTAGCAGGTAAGTAACAGTTCTAATAGGCTTTGGAATCGCTAGGACTGGACTAGGGAATCGTTAGATTACTACTAGGAGACCCAGGGGACTCGGGTGCAGAGTGTGCACTCTCACGCGGGATGCGGGACAAAGTCTATGGAAGCTAGACTTCACAAAGTTAGTGTTCACGGGCGAACCCGACCTGGTAGGGAGAAAACGACAGTGGATCCTGACCCTTGGATAGTGAGGCTATGCTGGGACACCGGAGTGCCGAAGTTACCTAGCCCAGGGGCTGCAGCTGCATAGGTCTGAAAAGACGTCGGGGATCTCGTTGCCGGACCAGGAGCCTGGAAGAAGGGAGTTGCTGGCAGGCGACCAGTGAAGGAAAGTTCGATGGATCCAAGCCTGGATCAAGGAAGAAGAAAACCTGAAAGCAGAGGGGACCAAGTTCTTGAATCACTAGCCAGTGATTCAGTGGGCACCAGGATGGCACCGGGCGAAGTCACCGCAGTCAGGTGAGTGGGCGCTGCTGGGCTCTGCAGTCTCTCGGACCAGGAGGCGTTGTCGGCGACCAGGATGGAGGTGCGAGCTGTCCCACGAAGGATGAAGTCGTTGGCGTCGAAGTTACCCAGGATTGGGCAACAAGCCTTGGCTAATTCAAGCCCACGCGGTGGACTCAAAATGGCGTCTTGAGTGGACCAGGAGGGTCCGGGGTGCTCCTCTTCTGGAAGGGAGCAAGGGCCAGTCTGGAGCAACCCGACCAGCAACAGAAATGTCGTCGGGCGTCGTCAGGAAGGCCACAAGCCAACGGGCTAGTAGCCAAACAACGCGGTGAACAGCGGAAAGCAGAAGGGCCCCACGCAGATCGTGGAGATGCTGGGGGGCTGCACTTCGGAGCTGGAGCTGCTCAGAGTCGGGGCTTCTCGGACCCCAAAGCACTCACCAGTAGATTACTCGGCGGGCTTGCTGGAAAGAAGTCGTGCAGTCTTGCAGATGGCCGGTCCCTTGAGGTCTCGTCGCACCCACGGTTCTCAGCTGGGCTGTAGAGGTGGGTAGAGGTCAGAGGTGCCAGGGAAGCCGGTTCTCGTCGAGCTGGGCAGTCGGATTCCGGAGGAAGGACTTACAGCAGACCGCAGTGTTCTTAGATGGTGCCTGCGGATGCAGGGTGACTACTCCTTAGTCACAAGGGAGAAATCTTAGGAAGAAGTCTTGAGTTCCTTTCGCAGAAAGTAGTTTCAGGATTCAAAGATGATCTGATTTGGAAGGGGGCCAGTCTCTACCTTTATCCTGTAAAAAGGGGCTGGCACGCGACTAAGTCCTGCCCTATGGGTGGGACTAGGAGGGGGGTGGTTACACCCACTTCCTTGGCGGGCTTTTCCCCAGCACAGGGTCTGGAGTGACCCTGGAACTGGTTCCAGCCAGCCTATGCACAGTGAGCACCGGGGTGCCACGTGCAGTCACCTTCCTCTAAAGCCCTGCCTACCTACAATACACAAAACCCTGTCTGGGACGGTGCTGGCACCGCCCCTGGCAGGAAACCCTTTGTCCTTATCTCCTGCTCTGGGAGGACTCCCAGCAGCAGGAGGGCAGACTTGTGTCTCGGTGGCAGCATCCATTTTGTGGATGCTAAGGCTCTGTCTGACTTTTAACCGGGTTATAGGTTACATGCATGTCGTGTCCCTCTAGAAGGGTGGAATGCTAACCCCGTCGCCAGAATTGGCGAGGGGTTAGTATTCCAATTCGTATGACACCTTACTCGACATGTTTTGATAAAGCGATACCAGAGTTGGCACATAACCGCGAGGATTATAATGCACTTAAGAGTATATGGTATGCGATATCATGGAAACGGCTAAGGGATGGATCCCGAAAGCCGCAGACAGGCTCAGCTCATGCTAGAGCACCATCTCACACGATTCCAAGCACTCTGCCTTCAGGATTGTTAAGGCCTGCTATAGGAGTGACTGATAGGAGATCTGTGTGTCCATTTTAGGGTTAGATATAGGTATACTATATCTAAAGCAAAGGGTGAGTACACCACCTTGCCCCAGCTGTCGTGCAGCCAGTTGTGTCAGTTTTAGTTAGTCAATCCAGGGGTGGCATAATACATGCTTCAGCCCCTGGGAGACTTCTGGGTGCACCTCAGCCCTGGGTACAGGGACTTGGAGAGGGCCCAGTGCCAATTCAGTACCTAAGTACAATTTGGATAGAGAGAACAGCTAGGCTGTGGGTCTGATTAGCAGGCCCACAGCCAGGGAAAGTCGTAAACCAGTGCAGCAAAAAGCAAAAAATCTGGGTGATCATAGGATTGCAGACCCTACTCTCCTACACCTGCGCATTCACTGCACGCCAACCATCCAGAAGCCCCAGCTCCTCCATCCTTTGTTTAGTGACAGTGGAAAAGACGCCAGAGTCTGTCCTCTGGGCACGTGAGCTGTCCATGGCCTGATCCCACACCATGTTAAAGTCCCCCATAACCACCAGCTGACCCTCCACGAAGGCCCCCACCGCATCCAACAGGCCCTGAAGAAAGTTATTCTGCTGGGCATTCGGCACATACACTACCACAAACGTACACAGGCGCCCATGAAGCACCCCTTAACCATCAGCCATCTGCCATCCTTATCGCTATTCACTCCCAGAGGCTGGAATTGAATGGAAGACCTAAATAAAAGGGCCACCCCTCTGTGTTTAGTAGAAGCGGAAGACCTATATATGAGGGGAAACAGCTTATGTCGGAGCCTGAGCTCATCTCTACGGGCCAGGTGGGTCTCCTGGAGCCCCACCACATCTAAATGGTGATCCAAGAGGTATTTCCACAATTTCAGGCGCTTCTGCGGGGCGTTAAGGCCCTTCACATTCCAAGTCCCCAAGCTAATAGGCATGTGAGCAAGTCAGGCCCCCCGGCTCCCCGGTAGCTAAAACCAGCAGGCCCCCACCTCCCCGGAACCCCCCTCTCCAGTCAACCTCCAGGTCCGGGAAGTCTCCCCCCCTCCTCCCAGTTCTGGCTCCACCCGCCCCACTCCCAGCTCACAATCCCAGGCCTACAACCAGCCCACAGAGCCCAGCATAGAAGGACAAACGCCATCCACAGCCAGTAGCAGCAGGTCAGCAAACCAGCCCGCACACGCACAACCAGCCATTCGTCATCACCACCCCTCCCCCCCCCAACCCCCTACCCCCATCCACCCAACAGCACCCCATCCCATCCCATCCTGCCCCCCATCTTCCCCCCAACTCCCCAACAACCCAAAACACAAACAAAGTGAGCCCCAAAGTGGACAGTCCCCGCAGAAAGTCTCCCAAGGGGCGTAGAAGGGGACCCAAGAACGAGTCTCCCAGGGCCAAGGACCGGGGTGTCTTCTCGGAAAGTACATTCATAGCCCCGTTACCTGCGAGTGTGTGCCCCTCCGGCACCAAGGCATGCGGACCGAAGATCAGGCCGCCCCAGAGCTCTGTTGGGACGGCGGAAGCGTGGCGGAGGCCACAGAGGCCACTGCATTCCCCCGCTCCTGAGGCTAGTCGTGCGGTCGGGCCTCCTGCGATTCTCCGGGCCCACCCTGTGCCAGGACGAGGAACGGCGCCTTCTCCGCGGTGAGGGGCTCCGACGTTCGGGTGTCGGGGACTCATCCCCAATCCCCAACAGTTCCTTTGCTTCCCGGAGAGAGCGAATCTGCGCCAACCTGTTCTGCCATCGGAAGATGATTCGGAAAGGGTGGCCCCAGGAGTAAGAGATGTTGTGCTCTCGGAGATAGGCAGTGACGGGACGGAACTCGCGCCTCTTCTGGAGTGTCGTCGCGGCCAAGTCCTGGTAAAGCTGAGGTCGATGATCTCGAAATTGCAGAGAGGGGACATCATGCGCCTTCCTCAGGATTCTTTCCTTGACCTGGAAGTCGTGGACACACACCAGGATATCAGGGGGGGGACCTCCGTTCCGCCTGGGCAAGCCCACTCCATGAACCCGATCCATTCTGATCTCCCGCACGTCTTCCTCATCCAGGATCTGAAGAAAGAGAGCCTGCACATATCCTCGGAGATCTCCCGCTTCACCGTCCCAGGGGACCGCCCGAATGCGAATGTTGTTCCGGCGGGAGCGGTTCTCCAGATCTTCAGCATGGGCCTGCAAGTCTATATTCTGTTCCATCAGGCAGAGCACGTCCTGTTGCAGCAGGTGGACATCATTGGCCATGCTGAGGTCGTGATCTTCCAAGGTGGCCACTCTGTCCCCAATACCGTCGACATCCCTCCGCACCTCGCGGAGATCCGACGTAAGCTGGGCGCGCAGTTCCGATATATCGTCTTTGATGGAGGTAAAGAGTTCCTTCATGAAGGCCTTCGTTGCCGGGGCCTCATCGTCAGATCTCCCCGATGATGAACTCTGGCCCGGGGAGGCCGGGGCCTGAGAGCTCCTAGTAGTCCCTTCTTTCCCAGCTTTCACTTTGCGGGGATTATTGGCCATCACTGCCCCAATTCCTTGCCCCCAGGAGTCGGAAGAGCGCCCCGCAGGGGAATGGAGGGCAGGCAGATAAAATCACAGGATCACCAGCCGCCTCACAATGCTCCAAGATCCAAAGGCAGTCTCTTAGTCCAGTGCCCCAAGGGTGTCCGCAGGGGGGAACGTGAGGCAGCGCCAAGGGGCCGGCCACCCAGCAATATAGGGCCGCTAGGCCCACAACCTCGCAAGTCAATCAGCGCTCTCTTCCCTTGCCACCCCGCTCCGACTCCAAGCCTGGCCGCCTTCCACAAGTCGCTCACCGGGTCTGCTCTGCCTCCGGGGATCCAGCCGCCAGGTAAACCCTCCTTCGGGCAAACACTCCGCGACTCAAAGCGGCCACCGCTGCCATGCTGCGGATGCTGGGCAGGTCGCCCAACCGTAACTCTCTCTGGGGCTTAGAGCACAGGTGTTCCCCCCTCCAATCTGCCTCCGCCGGATCACGGAGACTCCCGGTGCCAAGGAAGGCTGTCTCCCACTCCGCTGCCTGTCCGCAGTACCTGCGCTCACGGGGGGGGGGGGCAAGTCCGCCCCCGCTGTATCAGCGGACCGGCCGCAGAGCAAAGGCCGGGCCCCAGGAGCAGCGCCGTCCGCCTCCCGGACCAGGCCTCGATCCCCGGCCTCGATTAGGCCGCCGACCGCCTCCACTCAGGCCACCGCGGCCGCAGGCCCCGCCTCCTCCCGAGGCTCCAGGTCCGGAGCCAGGCAGACGGCTGCCCGCGATCCGGGGGGTCCGAAGGTGCCCACCGGGTAGCTCAGGCTCTCACCCCACTCTCCGGCCGCCGAGCCGCGCCGAGTCTTCTCCCGCTTCAGGCGAGGCCCCAGCCCGGAGCGCCGTGCAGGCCCTGGGCACCAGGCAGCGTTGCCGTCTCGGGGGTCGCGTCTCTCGGGACAGGGGATCTCGAGAGTCGCCCCAGCGCCGGTCCCCACTCCGGAGGGGGTAAGGGGCAATTTTCCGACCCGAGAGACTCCGGGTGCCGCCGCTAAACAAGGCTATGTAAGGCCGGGCGCCGGAAGGGACACACAACACGTCCTACTCCGCCGCCATCTTGGCCACGCCCCCGAGATTGTTCTTTTAATAGAAGGAGACATACAACGTACCATAAAAGGGGTATTTTGGGAAAATTTAACTACAAAGTATGACGTTTTGCTAGCGGAGGCTGACTGGCCCCCACCTTTTGTTCTCGCAGCTCCGAGAGGGGAGGAGGTGATCCTCCCTAGTTTCGCGCACATAGTGTCTAAGGAACATGTATTGATATTTGCAGGGCTACGGCCCTTGCGCCGGCTTTGTACCCTACTCATTGTGGTTGGGATAAATTATCCCCCCAACAAGAGATTCCCCTACGGTCAATGCCGCAGCTTCAACCACAATATCCCATGCGGCGTAAAGCTAAGGCTTCCGTGGCAGAAATCCTTGAACAATTAGAATATCAAGGTGTGATTGAAACTTGTGTGACTTGATGAATAACCCACTTTTTACTGTGACCAAGCCTGACGGGTCGTACCGTTTAGTATTGGATTACCGGCATTTAAACTTGCATAGCCGTAACTTTGCAGTACAGAATACGCAGGGCTCCGCTTTAGTGGATAGTCTTGTGCGAAAACGGTTTAAGACCACACTTGGCATTTCCAATGGTTTTTTTGCCCACAACTTATCTGGTCTTAGTTCCCAATGGATCAGTTTTACCTGTGGCGGCAAACAGAGGCAATTTAAGAGACTGCCAATGGGCTATAAAAATCGTCCAGGAATATTTGCTGCCCGCGTCGTCTCTCTTTTGGAGGGAATCGACCCAGATGCGTGTTCGTATGTGGATGACATTTATCTCACTGACGACGAAATTTGGGCGCATCTGTGTCGCGTTGACAGCATAATCTGGTGTTTTGCGGACTTCGGCTACAAATTCAACTTTGCAAAGTCTCACATTGCGGAGTATACATTGTTGTTCTTGGGCTATGAGCTCAACTATGAAGGTCGAGGTTTGGCTCCTCACTTCTTAGAGAAGTGTGCACAGGAATATTTGCTGCCCGCGTCGTCTCTTTTGGAGGGAATCGACCCAGATGCGTGTTCGTATGTGGATGACATTTATCTCACTGACGACGAAATTTGGGCGCATCTGTGTCGCGTTGACAGCATAATCTGCTGTTTTGGGGACTTCGGCTACAAATTCAACTTTGCAAAGTCTCACATTGCGGAGTATACTTTGTTGTTCTTGGGCTATGAGCTCAACAATGAAGGTCGAGGTTTGGCTCCTCACTTCTTAGAGAAGTGTGCACAATTGCGCGCTCCAACAATGCTGAAAAAAATACAGTCCTTGCTGGGATTTTTGAATTTTGGGCATACTTATATTCCCGAAAAAGCCCAGCATATCAAGCCATTGTATGCTTTGATACAACCAACTTTTACCAAATCGTGCTGGCTGCCGGAACATTCAGCTCTTTTACAATCTTTGCAAGCTGATCTTCTAGAATCTAAATTCTTACTGACCGGTGATAACCGCACCAACCTGGTGATAAGAATCGTCCCTGGGGCAGTGGGTTTCACGTACCTCACTTTTAATGAGGGAGACACAGTACCTATAGCTTACAAGTCACACTTGTACACTTCGGCTGAAATGCGATTTTCCACTGTGGAAAAAGTTTTGACAGCAGTGCAAATGGTGATTCTTAAGGAACGTGCACTGTCGCAGGGATAACGCATGTTGGTTGTTACCCCGTATCCTGCCCTGGAAGCAGTGACGAAAGCCAGTGTACCTAATTCTAAAGCTTTGCACCCACGGTGGATACAATGGGCCACATCTTTGACGTCTCTGGATGTCACGTTCATCTTTGACGCCTCCTTGCAGTCGCAGGAGTATTTACAGTATGAATTTGCTCATCCTGCTCCTTTGACTATGCGCCCTTTGGAAGATTTGCATTGTATCATATACACTGATGGTTCTGCGCAAGTTGCGCATGGGTCTAAGCACGCATATATATCAGCCTGCGCAATTTTCGTCGGTACAATGGTGAATGGTGAGTTCAAGTCCGATGTCATGCATACACAGACATTAGGAGACTGTATGGCACAATTGGCAGAACTCCGTGCTCTACTGCTAGCAGTGGAGTACGCAGATTCTGGTGTGACAACTCTTATTGTAAGTGACTCTTACTACTGTGTCCAGCCTTACAATGACAATCTGTTCTTTTGGACTCTGAATGATTATCGTGATTCCAAAGGTAGCACAATAAAACATAAAATGATCTGGGTTTGAGTGGCTGAACTTAAAGAACGACTGCCACTTGTGTTTGTAATTCATACTCTTAGTCATCAGCGTGTGGGAGTTCACGCTGCTGGCAATTCTTTGGCCAATGAGGCCGCAAAATCAGCAGTATCGACATATTTAGTTGCAGCAGTTACACGTGCCAAAAGTCAAATTGATGATGACATCATGGCAGCAATTGCTGCTACTGAGAAGGGAAGTAAATGTTCTACTGGATTTCCTTCGAAGTATACTTATCACTTAAGTCCTGATAAAGTTCCTTATGTGAAGATACCAGACGTTGGTGACAGATTAATTCCCAACGCGGACCGCAGGCCAACGCTGATTACTGCTGCCCATGAAGGTGTTGCGTCCGTGCATGCGGGCGTCTCGGCTACTGTATCTCAGCTTCAATTACGATTCTGGTGGCGGGGACTGTACAAACAGATACAGGATTATGTCCTTCAATGTGACATTTGTCAGCAGATCAATCCTTCGACTGCCACGCGTCCGCCTCAGACACAGTTGTACATATCTATTAAACCACTTGCTTGTGTTTATTTAGATCACTGCGTATAAGTACATCTTAGTTGCAGTTGATTCTTGCACACGCTTTGTTTGGGTGTGGCCACACTGCAACGCTGATTCATGAACTGTCATAAGAGACTTATGTGTCTTTGTGGGAATTTTTGCCTGTGGCACCTTCCATTCGGACCAGGGTCCAGGGTTCGCCTCTAAGGCGTACAAGGATGCCAATTGTTCATTGGGAGTCCAAGTCACGTTTTCGTCTCCATACCGACCTGAGGGTAATAGTGTTGTGGAACTAATGAACCGAGATTTAAAGCAGTCTTTGACAGCGAGAGTTATTGGTACTGGAAGTGTTGGACGTGCCCCTTTTGGCAGGTTCACCCCTAAACTTTTTGCTTTTAAATGTGACCTAATGTTAGTTGTTTTTGGCTTCTACGCACTTTAACACTGTGTCCCAGTGTAAAGTGCGTGTGCACTCTGAGTGCGTGTTGTGAGATTGGCCTGCCCTCCCATAGGAATGAATGGGGAATATGTGTGTCCATGGTAGTTCCTGATGTGTGGGGAGTCCAGTGGCGAGTTTGGTATGTGCGAACTCGTGAGATTAAACGCTACGCGACGGTGTGCACAGATGTAATGTGTCTAGTGTAGAAGTGCCACTTCGAGAAGTTGGCATGTCTGTGCAGTGAATGTGAATTGACTGTCTGGCTTGTGATTGGCTGGAGCTGGCTGGTGTGCCTGGCTCCAGGAGTCAGGATGGGCTGCCCGGTGGTGAATGGGGAGATCTGCATGTTGATGGCAGGGAGGAGCTGCACCTGGGACCTGAATAGGTCTGTGCCTTCCCTCCACAATGCTGGCTACACCCCCTGTGGTGCATCTGATGTCACTAGCCTGCTCTGTGAATAGGGAGAGGGGCTGAGCACAACAAAGTGCTCCAAAACCAGTTGCATCTGGATGTTACTTAACCCTGACTTTTGAGACAAAGGAATTGGTTTATAAAAAGTGGCTGTGACCCCAGGTGAAATGTTGTTCTCTGGATCCTGACTTGAAGGGGGCTGCTGCTGGGCACCAGGAGGAACCGCCACTGGGGCCTGCCTCCCTCTTGGAGGGCCCTGTGAGCTGGCCCCTGGGTCCAGCCTTTGCCCCCTCCTGCATTCTTCAAGAGACTATCCATGGGTTTTGGGACTTCCAGCACCTGGAAGCGCTGGGCTGCCTTTCTCCTGTTTTCCCAGGAAAGCGTGTGGGCTGCGCAGCGCTGATGCTGCAGCCCTTTTTAGAGGGATTCCCCCTGCCTGCGGATCCCCCACTCCTTGTGTTACTAGCAGGTGCCCACCCTGCATTTTGTCAGCTTGCTTTGGCTTTCTGTTAAGCAGGTGTCCACCCTGCATTCTGGCCGTTTATTTTTCTTATTTAATTTCGGGTGCCTACCCCGCTTATTAGTATTTAATTTCGGGGGCCCACCCCGCTGGCTAGATTTATTGTTAAACTAGAGGGAGCCTACCCCTCGTATTGCTGCCGTAGCCCGGACCGGAAATCAGGCACTCCTGCCCGTGACCTGGGTGGGGCCTGAAATCCGGCCAGAAGAGGAGGCTGCAGCTTGGAGCTCCGCCGGCTCCACACGTAAGTCTCAGTCCCGAGACGGTGGACCGGGTGAACTACGGCGCAGCAGTAAGGCGGGGCTCCTGTAAGGAGGGAGAGCCCCGCAGGCGCCAGCAGTCCAGTAGAGAGCCCCGCAGTGTGGCGGTTGCAGCGCCATTGGCCCGAGGCGTTTTTGGTGCCGGCCCCCGCCGCATCTCAGAGAACACCCGCCAGGAGCCCAGTAAGGAGGGGACTCGGGTTGCCCCTGTTGGTTCTTCGAGCGGCCCCACTTGACAGCGGGCCGCTCCAACGTTGGTTAGCCCCCGCTTAGCCGGGCCCCGAGGGGCACATCCTTTCATTGTATATGGGGGCGTAATTGGTGACAGAGCCCCGGAGGCCCCAACGTAGGGTACAGTCGCTTTTTGAGCCCAAGTGGCTGCAACGATGAGGCACATTATTTTCAGAGCCTAAGTGGCTCCCCCAAGCCATATTTATTTAAGGCACCGGCCCCCTCCCCAGTGTGTTCCACATTTTGGGGGGCAAGATTCCCCTTCAGGATTATGGGAGCACAGTTATTTCAGGAGCCAGCGTGATTGTCTTCCTGATCCTCGTGGCTCCAACATTTGGCGCAATTTGTTTCCAGGGCACTGAGAGCCCTTACAGTATTTTTCCCTACCTCACAGCTTCCCAGCAAGTAGTGGGCATCTGCACCGTTTAGGTACTTCTTCATTTTAGGGAACATGTTTTTAATTTAGGAGTGAGACGCACTCCTTTGCCCCATCTCTGCCTACCCAGCTGCCCAGCAAGTAGTGGGCAGCTGCTACGTTTAGGCCCTAAACTTTTGCGCACTCTTCTTTTGGCTGCGTGCGCAGCCAGCCCTGACACTGTTGGACAAAGGGCGTTTGAGCCCCATGGACGGCCAGTTGGCCTGGGGTCAGTACCTACTGTGACTCTGTGCAAGGTAATTGGTGATTGGTGTTTATGCTGATAATTGCCTACTGTGTCTTTTGCGTAATGTGAAATGCCTTTATGCCTGTGATACCTCTAACTGTGTTTTTATGCTTAGGAGGTTCTTTTGCCTAGTTTAGTTTATGCTAGTCAGTTTATGTGTCCCTGCGTGATCTATGCCTAAGGAGATTAGTATTGCGTAGTGTGTACCTACCTTTTACCAGTGGTTTCTGGTTGTGTTCTACACTTGTTATTTGGTGCTACAATTATTCTGTGTTCTAGAAGTGCTATTTCTACTAAGTGCTGATTCTGACAGTGGCCCATATGGCCCTGTCATGTGTATATAATCCCCTGTAAATACTGCCCAGTGCCAGTTGGCAAAGTGTACCTGTGTGATTATGATCTAATGTGTTTATGGTAATACAAAGGCTATTTTTATATATAACTTTGTGTGGAGTTCCTTTTTGTGGTGTACCTAGTGTGTTGCTGCTGTGTGTGTGTGTTGCGCAAACGCTTTACACATTGTCTCCGGGATAAGCCTGACTGCTCGTGCCAAGCTGCCAAGGGGGTGAGCAGGGGTTATCTTGGCGTGCAACTTACTTGCCCTGACTAGAGTGGTGGTCTCTGCCTGGCTTTGGCATAAGCCTTAGCCAACCAGAGATCCCATTTCTAACAGGCAGGAACTGGTTAGCCCACCTCAATGGCGTACAACGTGCACTTAATAATCTCCCTAGAAGATCTCTCGGTGGGCGGACCCAGAACGAAATACTCTTTGGTATAAAAATGTTCGCCCCGGACCTTGAAGGTCTAGACCGGGTGGCGGCTGCTACCCCCTTTGACGTAGATGAACATTGTAAAGTTTTACAGAATCTACAAAAGACAAGAGACAGTCTTTCAAAGGAACACTTGCCCTGCACGTCTGATGCTGCGTTGCAGATTCCGGTAGTTGGCTGGCTACCCCGAGTTGGAGAACTGGTCCGAGAGAAGATCGAGAACAAAAAAGAATTTGGTCCCTCGTATCGAGCTCCAGTTCAGGTACTGGAGTGCAGGGCACAGGAACAGTCATTTTACCTCCGCTTCCAGGTCGTAAAGAAAAAAGGTACATTTCCATTGACAATGTCAAACTACACAGAGTGGCCGATTCTTCTTAGTATGACACCTGCGGTCTCTTGTGCGGCTATACTGAGGAATTCTGTTTTGGCACCGGCTCCTAGGAAAAGGCCTGCTGATGTTGCTTTGGAAATGCCTGAAGTTTTGAGTCCTTTATTGAATATCTCACCTGCTGCTCATCTTGATGATACTGACTATACTTATTCAACTGACTTATCGATGCCCAATTTACAAACATGCATTGCCAATGAGTCCAGATTCTCTTTTGATATGAACTCTACCACATCAAAGACCCCTTCAAAAATTTCTCTTTTTTCTACATGGTTTAAAACACATTTTTTGATTCCCCCTTGGACTTACGTCTGGTTGGTGCTTTTTTCAATTTTTTTGTTTATGTCAATTGGATTTGTGGTTTATTTTTTCTGTCTTGTGAATGGCCACTACGTTGAGGAACAAACTGTTATTCATCCAATCAATGCAACATTGGAGCCCTTCTCCTCATCCCACAGAATAAAGAGAGACCTGGCCTTTGTTAATATTACTGCTTGGCCCGTTTTGGATGGGATTGTATTGGACGCTGTTAGATTTCAGATCCATGGTCTCACGGAGTTCATTAATGTCCCAAATGTACTGAGAGTTTCCATGGTTGACGTAATTAAACAAAATATACGTTCTGATGACTGGGATGTCCAGGCAGTGGAGGCTTTGTTTTCAGATTTGAATTACTATGCTGCCTTTGATGCTGAGTATTTATATTTAGATTCTGCTAATTACGGTGATTTGTTTTGTTACCAACACTATGGCAATCACTACCTGCATAAGGCAAATACAAGAAGGAATGTAGTTAATTATACTCAATGGGAACATTGTCCCGCTCCTATTGAAGGGAGCTCGAGTTCTCTTCTAAAGAAATTCACATATTTTTCAGATTTCAATCAGTCAAATCCTAATGCATTTTATTTTAAGATGACAGAAAAGTCCTCTTCGAAAGTTAGACTTACACACACTAAATTGTTATATTCCAAGTCCTTTTTAAACCAATTGGCTATTGGGGGCTACGAACTGTGGAAAAATACTATTGATCTTAAATCTGTTTGGGGTTAATAAAATTGGCAAGTGCAGGGCACTGAGGCTTTGCACCGTGCATGTCTTTCCCGAACCATATGTTGTTTTTGAATTTGACTATTTTACAAACAACCTGCTTTGGATTGGCTACCACCAAAAAATTAAATGGTCCTTCATTTCCTGAGTTAGAAGAATATCCAGGCTGGGATAGTTTTACAAATCAATCAATTAGAGAATTGCAGACCCTAATGCTGAATTCTTCTTTTAACATTTCCATTTTGGATCCTAAGGGTTGGTTGCTCTGGCACAAAAGTGCAGATTCATGCCAGCATCGCTTTCTGGGTTTGGCCTCTGGCTATACACAGGATAGGTTGGATCCCCGTTTTGAGAGTGACCATTCTGTCACTACCTATTCTATAGGTAAGCTATGCCAGAATTGGCTCAAACATTCCACTTTAGCGTCAGTTAAGCTTCATTTATCTAAACTGACTGACGATGTTGATCTGAATGACTTTGTCAAGGGGCCCGGTTAAGGCAGATCTAAACGATGGATATATACTATTTACAACGAGGTTTGGAAACTGTCTCAAATTGAAGCTGCTTCCCGAATTAGGGCTATAGATCAAGTTAATTTAGAAAAAGTGCTTGCAGTGGTAGTCAATAGCATTAACACGCTTTCTTCCCGCATTTACACACTAGATAATATTGTTTTGTCTGTTGTAGATATTGTGCAAGAAGATGTCTCGGTTTTGTTTCATGGTCAAAATCAACTGCGTTCCATCATGCAGTCTGCATGGACTTTGCAAACGTTAAAGGCTGGTCTAGTGCCTTGGGACTACATGAATACTTCGTCCTTATTTGCACCATTTAATTTGACTGAAAAGCAACAGTTTATATCAATGAAAGATGCAACGTTTTCTATGTTACATATTGAAAAGTTAGAACCTTTACCATTTTCTGAATTCAATTCTGCTGTGTGGCTCATCCATGGGTTAATAACGCTCCCTTTCCCTCTGTTCAAGTTCGGAGCTTGCATGAAATATTATTCTATAGGTAGGTATGAACCTTTAGGCAGTGCTTATCTCCATGAAGCTTGGTCGCTGCCGTTTACCGATAGGTGCCTGAGGGAGGGTAAAGAGGTGTATTTGAATGGTGAAGATTGCACTACAACACCTGATCTTTCATTGGTGTGTAGGCACATCGATTACATGGCTCATGTAATCAAAATTAACCGAATTTGGCCTGTGTTTTGAAAGGCACACCTACACCTGCTATTACACCGACATTTACATTACTGGTAAACAGAAGTAATTTATTGTTAACTAATCAAGAGTCTTGTGGGATGCTCCGTGGAATTCCTTACGTAGTTACCATTTCCCAGAGAGTAATTTGTTGTAAAAATGTCCTGTTTCCTCCTCCACATGGGAAGCTGGATATTTCCATCTGGCCTTCGATTCCGACCTTGAAAGCAGAGTTCAACAAGATGAGTCGAAAACAGACGCTTTTGTCTCAGAAAGAAGTCCCTCTTACATCTGCTTGTGGAACATTTGTCCTTCACGTGGCAAACACCCGCACCGAGGTGCATGCATTATTAAATACAGACCTCCCACTACATTTTGGGGAGTTAATTCACAATATCTTTAACGCGTCCTCAACAACAGGCCTGGCTCACTTCTTTAAAGTTGTTAGTAGTGGCCTTGTAACTTCCTTTCAAACTATATTTGGTGCGTTCCCCTTTTTTTTCATTCGATTTTTTCCAGCCTTTTTGGAGGCTTTCCCTTAATGCTTGCTTTAGTCGGAGGTGTGCTTCTGTTGATTTAAAAATGGATTCACATCCTGTACCACAAGACAACATGTCCCGGCTGCAGCTGCTCCGCAACCGGATGCTTAGCTATTATGGAGCACTGCCTCTGGCTACATTGAGTGCGGCTTATGGATTATCGTTTAGATTCTCCTTTTTCATATGTGTGCAGCCTGTCTTTCACTGCCTGAGCTGCGATTTCGACTGGGCCCTGGATTTGTGTCTCAGCAGTACGGTGTCTCCCAACGCGGATTATGATCAACTGATGAGCCCCTTAGTTTCTCATGAATTGTTTTGTTCTGGCGGCGGGATTAAGGCCTATGCAGCGAGACATAGAATATTGGGACGTTGGAATGTTTTTGCAGCGGCGCACGACTTCTTGGCACACAGTTACATTGAGGAAGACCCGAGTTGTCCTCTGATAGTGCAAGGGGCTACGGTCATTGAAGAACATGTATGTTCATTCCCATTATTGAATTGGATGGCTGAAATATTTTCGGCTGAGAACAATGACTTTCTGTTGGAGGCTGTTGCAACTTATTGTGCTTACACGCTGTTGGAGTGATACAGTTTTTCTTTTTTCTCTCCATCTTCACCGCTGAGGTTGTGTGTTGCACAGCAATGTTCTTACTTTAAAAAAACAAATTCCCCTCACCTGCCGTGATTGTCCACATTGGAGGTGAATAATGACTTGTTGTATTATTTCATAATTCGGAGTTCTCTCGAAATGTATTTCCATTGCGGCATATTGAACTTGATTCTGCCTCTCGGACTTGAACTCTGCGTTCTTAAATTGCCCACGTTCTTATACGTGCTCCGATCAAGGGAGGGTGTAGGGGGGAGGAGCTTTGTATTCACACAGTGTTAAGTTAGCATAAGCTTATTAGAAGTTTAAACGCCATTTTACTTTCCTGCTCTGCTTCGCACATGGCACGCACTGGCGCTATTGTTTAGAGAAAGCTAAGTATTTTGCTTCACATGAAAATAACTTGTTTTCTACACATTTACACTGTTTCATGAGTTTAGTCTGCACAGTGAGTGCTGCGCTAGTCAAGGTTATCTTCACTGTGTCTGTTATTCGGAAAGATCAGAGCACGTTCTAGACATTACACACATGCAGCTGGGGCCACCTCTGATACTGGTGCGTTTAATAATGCACTGTTCAGGCATGATAACACACACTTGGAGCACATTCGCATGCTGAGCGCTTGTGCACAACTCGATGTGATCCACTTCTGCTAAACACCAGAGGTATGGGCCGCCCATGTAATCCGATGCGACCTTCTGTAGTTATAAATTAACTTACTAGCAAAGGAGGGTGAAATATAGGTACATTTTATACCTGTTTCCATTTAGAATTTTAACATGCTTTCTCCCTTTGTATTTTATGGAATAGTAACTATTTTGACAATATTGTTTATTTCAGGTTCAAAAAGATTTTATTTAAACATATATATGTGCCATTGAACAATAAAAGCAATTAAGCATCTAACAGTGAGCAGCAAATATTACAAAACAATGGTATTCCAGCATACATATTTGAATAAAACAAGGTATAATAATATCCACATGAGATAAAAAGAAAAATATAATAAATAAGTCATAAAAGAAAAAGGAGGAAGTTAAGAGAATTATGGAGGTTTGAGTACTTCTTTTTGAGAGGGTTTCAGCAAAGACTGATTTTGATTTCTGGCACTGGTGTCAAAAAATGTTGTAACTGGTAACCACAATTGAAGTCTTTTAAGAACAATGGGTGAAGGTAAATTGGAAAAAGTGTCTAGTCTATGATTATGGCAAACATCATACCACCATGCTTTGTACGAGATTTTCGCAGAGTTTTTCCAATTCCTTGTTATTTGTTGAAAGGCATCAACAACACAGGACCTGTTCCTAAGGTGTTTCAATTGCTCTGGTTACTGCCCTACCATCGTAATGGGTGTAGGGGAAGAACTGCCCATTTATCTGGCAAGTTACTCAACCTGGCTGAACACCATTTACACAATTCTTTATTAAAAATGAGAACGCTATTCACCCTTTCGTCCCCATCTATCTCACCCTCCCCTGCCTGAAGACTACAGTGAGGAGAGATTAGAACAAGGGACAGAACTAGAAAAAAGTGTGGGAAAGAGTGGGGACGCCTCACGGGAGTAACACCATGGAGGCTCTGCAGGATGGTACTCGCCTGCCGCCTAGGTTCTCATCATCAGCGTCCACCACTCAAACAATACAGTGTAGGGTGAAAGAGAAAGAAAAAAGTGAAGATGCTAGGGAGCCAATCCGTACACGTGCATCAGGGTTGGTGCACGGTAAGATAGGACCCAGAAAAATAGAACAGGGTGCCTTCAGTGTGTGCACTCTGTTACAAGTGAAATTAAAACGAGCTATTCCTTGCTGGCCATGTGACTTTTATTCTCGGCTGCAAGTATGCTCCCACTAAAATGCCGACATGTTTCGTTGCCAAATACCAAACTTACGGCAACTTCTTCAGGGCGTGGGTCTTTTGCTCCTCCCTGCACCACTTCACTGGTGTGCCATTTCCAATCTGGCGGAAGGCATACCTATACCTCCTCCTTGGATCATCTCTAGCAAGTGTATATGCGACTTGGTCTAGCGGACTGCTCCTGTCAGTCTCGGGTCACGGCTGGGTCCGGGCGTTGTCTCGGCAGGACAACGCCCGGACAGGAGTAGTCCGCTAGACCAAGTCGCATATACACTTACTAGAGACGACCCAAGGAGGAGGTATAGGTATGCCTTCCGCCAGATTGGAAATGGCACACCAGTGAAGTGGTGCGGGGAGGAGCAAAAGACCCACGCCCTGAAGAAGTTGCAGTAAGTTTGGTATTTGGCAACGAAACATGTCGGCATTTTAATGGGAGCATACTTGCAGCCGAGAATAAAAGTCACATGGCCAGCAAGGAATAGCTTGTTTTAATTTCACCTGTAACAGAGTGCACACACTGGAGGCACCCTGTTCTATTTTTCTGAGTCCTATCTTACCGTGCACCAACCCTGATGCATGTGTACGGATTGGCTCCCTAGCATCTTCACTTTTTTCTTTCTCTTTCACCCTACACTGTATTGTTTGAGTGGTGGACGCTGATGATGAGAACCTAGGCGGCAGGCGAGTACCATCCTGCAGAGCCTCCATGGTGTTACTCCCGTGAGGCGTCCCCACTCTTTCCCACACTTTTTTCTAGTTCTGTCCCTTGTTCTATTCTCTCCTCACTGTAGTCTGCAGGCAGGGGCGGGTGAGATAGATGTGGACGAAAGGGTGAATAGCGTTCTCATTTTTAATAAAGAATTGTGTAAATGGTGTTCAGCCAGGTTGAGTAACTAGCCAGATAAATGGGCAGTTCTTCCCCTACACCCATTACGATAGCAGGGCAGTAACCAGAGCAATTGAAACACCTTAGGAACAGGTCCTGTGTTGTTGATGATATAGAGAGTGGGGGACAACCTGTTCCTTTCATCCCGTTAGCTCCTTTTTGTAGTATTTGTTGAAAGGCAACAGCAATTAATAAATCAATAATTTTAAAATTAGTTGCATTATTATTCCAAACTTAAGAAAGAATGCCTAAGAAAATATGTGTTGTGAAAAACGGAATATGTGTGCTAAAAATTAAGTTAAGTTGACGCCAGAACTGTTTCCAAAAGTTATGAACTGGAGTACAAGAGAATAAAAGGTGAAAGAGATCTTCATTTGGAGAGGAGCATGTCCAACATATATCCGGAGTATTAGGGAATCTTTTGTGTAGCGCCTTTTGAGATACTTTTGGTGTTCTTGACCTGCCTACCTGGAACTGCGTCGCTGGATTCTTCGTCGCCCCTTGCTGGCTGTGGGGCTTTGCTGACTGCTGGGGGGATTGTCGCCTGCTCTGGGTTGGCACCTCTACCATCCCGAGGACCGCGCGTTGCCCTGGACTCTGTCTCCCAGAGGGCACCGCGGTCTCGCGAGAGGCATGCAGCAGTTCCCCCGCCCCCGGGACTTTAAATTTGTGCGCAGGCTCCCGCAGTGCGGGACGCGCCTTTTGAGCTACTTTTGGTGTTCTTGACCTCCCTATCTGGAGCTGCGTCGCTGGATTCTTCGTCGCCCCTTGCTGGCTGTGGGGCTTGCTCACTGCTGGGGGGATTGTCACCTGCTCTGGGTCGCCGCCTCTTCCATCCTGCGGACCGCGCGTTGCCTTGGACTCTGTCTCCCAGAGGGCACCGCGGTCTCGCGAGAGGCGTGCAGCAGTTCCCCCGCCCTCGGGACTTTAAATTTGTGCGCGGGCTCGCCCGGGCCAAGGGCGGGCCCGTCGTTGCCCATCTTTGACCGGATGATGCTGGGCTGGGCCAGGTTCCTTGGTTTTGTTTACTGAATAATTAATTATTGTTGTAAGTAAAACGTGTATTGTTTATATCAACAGTATTTGGTTTCGTTAGGAGGTCAGAAAAACGGCTACCATTATGGGAAAAAGGAAATTAGCGAGTCCCAAACCTCCTAGTGGTAACAAGTCGACTGCCGACTCTCAGCAAACTCTCCTGAATTATTTAACTGGGGCAGTAGGAGTATTAGACCAACAGATCTTATCAGTTGAGGAGTCAATTGAAGGGACTTCCTCGGGGCTAAGTCAGGAGTCACTCCACCATGATGAAAATGTTCAACTAGACTCAGGGAAGACAGCTAAAAATCCTTCTAATGGTTGCATCCAACCAAGCTCTGACGAGATTCTATCTATTGTCATTGACTCTCCTTTGCAACCCCCCTCAAAAAAGCATAAAAATCTGAGACACAATGATACCCAAAATATCCTGAAAGATACAGCTCAAGTTGTTATTCATTCTACTTCTAACCAAAAAACACTAGCGATAAGTACCCCACAGGGGAAAAAACGAGCAAGGCAGTGTAAAGGTCAGTTGAAGCGAAAGGCCGAACCAACTAGCAGTTCTACAACTCACTTGGATATTAAGCATTTGGTATCTTTGGTGGAGAGATTAGATCTCCTTGTAAGGGTCAGGCTGGATCAGTTATCACCCAGAATGACCAACATAGAGGATCTTCTCAGCAGCAAGCTCAATCTAGTGGCCCAACGTTTGAATAGTTGTGAAAATGCTAGTACGAATACTAACATCCCTGGAGGGAAATCACACTTACCATTAAATGTAGCCAGTGTAAATAAGGGAGCAGACCAGGTTGTAAATAGCAAAACCTTGAATGATAATGGACCAGTAGCAAATAAAAACAAACGGTCAGAGCATCTGCCCAAAACATTGACTAACATTCATAATAGAAGCTCAGTAACCTCTCTAGTTTCCATACCTCAGGTACAACAGACTCTTTTCTACCAACAGCAGCAACAAGCACATTCAACGACATTTCTTACTGGGGACTCACCTGTTACAGATACTCATGTAGATCTCCCCCCGGAAGCTACCCCTTACATTATTGTTCTGGGTAATGTACCTAAAAAGCAAGTTGCTGAAGAGGAATCATGGGTATCCCTTAAAAATAAATCACTACGTTGGTTGAGCGCTAGGGTAGGATTGAACAGACAGTTATTGCAGGAGTTCAAGATGGTTAGACGAGTTCAGTGGGTGGGACCACGTGAAAAAATGTTAGCAGGTGACTGCATAGTCATGACATTTGGTTCACCGTTGTTGGTAAATGAAATCTTGAGGTTTGGTGCAAATCACAATGTAGATGCTTTTGGGATAAATATCTTACTGCTGGGCTTCTTCTATCCCCCCAGAAGAAATACCCAGACCCCTTCTAATAGGAGAAACCCATTCATTCATCAATCTCAAACACAGTTTGTTCCCACCCATAACAGATTGGATGTTCTTTCAGGGTTGGACGACAATGAATGACTGAAACCGGTGGACACTCTAATAAGGGGATTACCGACTGTTATTCCTAGCTTGGTTCTTAGTCATCTGGAAATGCAAGCACTAGGAAATTATCCTAGCAGCCTGAAGGTAGCCACTTCTTTAAACCCAAACCCGCGTCGTCTCCCGCAGCGTCTAGAACCACTCAAAGTGCTTGAGGATGTAGGGTCCGACATGACTGTGGTGGAGAATGAAGCCGAGCTGACACCCTCCATATTAAATACAGAGGCATTCACCCATGCTTCGACAGGTCAGCTCGTACCAAGAGACCTAAAACTCGATATTGTCTTTTGGAACGTAGCGGGGCTTCAAAACAAATGATACTTGGTTAGAATTGGTGGGGAAGCATAATGTTGTGTGTTTACAAGATACCTGGTCAAGCGTCCCAATTCATTTGGAGGGGTATAAGACTTATTCCTCGAAGGCCTTGCCCTCAATCTCGGGAAGGCTGAAGGGGGGTCTAATAACGTACATATCAAATGGTTCTGCCTTCAAGGAGATTGTTTCGTTGAGGTTGGAAAGTAATTATCAGATCCTCATGCTAACTGTAAATAAGTCGTCCATTTACTTTCTGGTTAATTTTTATAATAACCTTAACCAAGTTGTCTTAATTGTTGTTTTAAATAATATTTTTTCTTTTAAACAAGAATTGAAAATTAAGTATATTAATAAATCGTTCATGTTGATCTGGGGCGGAGATTTTAACTTATCACTCTGTAAAAAGAATAATAGTAATAACTGCGGAATCCAGGACGAGTGTGGGAATAATTTAACACATTTTACCCACACTAATATTGGCAACCGCATGAACGAGATCCTTTTTGCAATGGAGTTGGGTTTTGCTAATGAATTGGTAGTTCCCTCAGTTACTTTTTCCCCCACATATATCGGGAGGGGGTTCACTAGTACAATAGATTGTATACTTGTTTCTTATAGTATTGCACCAATCATGCGGAAGTTTGATACAATTAATAATGCAATTAGCGATCACTTCCACATTATTTTTAGCAATAGCTTCGGGGATGCCTAACCATTTGAGCCTTCTGGATCACCAAACTCTGAAATTAGATAGACTAAATGGTTTCTCCTTAAAATGGGAAAAGATCAATCCAGCCTTCATGACAGCTAATGTGGTTAAGCGAGCTTTGCCTCTACTTGAAATATGTCTTAATCCCAACACTTCCCATGAAGAAATATTGTCCAGATTTATAACCATTACTAGAATCGTACAAGATGAATTACGTCAAAAACAATCAAAAAAGGGAAGTGTAAAAAAGGATGGTTTAATAGAGTGTACAAAAGCTTACTCAAGACTAAAAAATTTAAGTAAGAAATGGTTTATGGGAACAACTACATAAGAGTTGTTCCATGAACGATAGTGGTAATTTTTGCAGAGTAGTTAAATCCCCTAAAATAGACGTTGCTGTGGATGAAAAAACATGGGTTAATCACTTTACCCAAATATTTAGCTTGGCCGCGCATGTATATTTGGAGCAATCGGAAAAAGATGGGAGGCAAGTATTGCCTATTTAGTCAGTATATCCAATCCCATTAGCTTTTACACATACAGAGGTGATTAATGCCCTAATTGCTTCCAAATGTGGAAAAGCGCCGGGACCCGATGGGGTCCCGGTGGATTTCTTCAAACATAATTCGGATTTATGGTCCCCTATTCTTTCAAGAGTGTTTGAAGCTGCCAATACGGTAGGCCTAGTTGAATCGTGGTCTGCTTCTATTCTAGTACCGATCTTTAAAAAGGGGACCGACACAGCCCAACGTGCTATTGACCTATATCCCTCCTAGATTCCCTTGGTAAGGTCGCTGGCCGCATCCTTTTAGAACGCCTCCAGGATTGGGCCACTGACCACAAAATAATCTCCGATTTACAGTATGGGTTTCGCGAGGGACGGGGCACTGTGGAGCAAACCTTGAATCTTTCACTTTTTTGGTGGAAATACGCTCAAGCTAAAGGGGGGTATTTATTGATATTGATATTGATATGCATTTATTAAGCGCTCGTACGCCCAGGGGCTTCATGGCGCTATAGACAGGAACACAACGTGCCAGTTAAGAGTGGAGATAAAGCGGCTCAGCAGAAAGCCTGGGAAAAAAGGCAGGTTTTAAGGGAGTGTCTGAAACTGAGGATGTTATCGCACAGTTTTAAGTGAAGGGGGAGAGAGTTCCAAAAGGTAGCTGCAAGATGGTCAAAGCAGCAACCTCCGAGACGCTTCCTCTTGTAAGAAGGGACAGTCAGAAGGGATTTATGCATGGAACGGAGATTGCGGGAAGGATTGTATGTATTGAACAGATCTCTAATAAATAGAGGGCCAGAGTCATGTAGAGACTTAAATAGAATACACCCGGTTTTAAAAGCTACCCGTTGCTCGACAGGCAGCCAGTGTAGCTGTTTTAGCCCTTATCTAACAGACTGCCTTTTAGGTAGATTAGGAATGAGTCTGGCTGCCTGGTTCTGAACCAGCTGGAGGCGCTTTAACCCTCCAGCCTGGAGCCCGAGATAGAGGCTGTTGGAGAAGTCCAATCTAGACAGAACCAGGGAGATGACGATCTGTGTGAGGGCCTCCAAGGAGAAAAAGCAGGCAATTTTCTTAATTTTCTTCAGCTGGAAAAAGCTAGAAGACACCACTGCGCCAACCTGCCTTTTCAGGGAGAGATCCTCACTGATAAAAATTCCTAGGCTCTTAACTGAGGATGACTTAGATGGAGAGACTCCCATGCTGGCTGGCCAGAAGCTAGGGTTCCAACTAAGTGCACTCTGCCCAGGCAAGACCAATTCAGTCTTGCCTGGGTTGAGTTTCAAATGACTTCAGCTCATCCAACTCAGGATGTGAGACATGGTGTTTTGAAACTCTTCCACTGAGTCCTTGGTGTTTAAAGGGAAGATGAGCTGCAAGTCATCTGCATAGTTGAAGATGGTGACTCTAGCTTTCCTAAGAGAATACAGAAGGGGGCGTAGATATAAGTTAAAAAGCAGAGGTGACAGAGATGAGCCCTGAGGTACTCCGCAGATGGTAGGAATAATGGGGGCTGTGAAAGAACCCAGTCTAACAGATTGAGTGCGGCCAGTGATGAATGAGCGAATCCAGCTCAGCGCAGGGCCCCTGAGACCTGCCTGCTCGACACGGTTGACCAAGATGGTATAGTCAACCGTGTCGAACGCAGCTGAGGGGTCCAGTAGCACCAGAGCCTGGTGGATCCCCTCATCAGCATTCCGCCTCAAAGTATTCTGCACCGAAAGAATAACTGCTTCAGTTGAATGACAAGGGCGGAAGCCAGCCTGATTGGGTGCAAGATACTTTGATTCTTCCATAAATTTGGAAATACTGTCACAGACATGGGCCTCCAGTAATTTGGCACAATAAGGCAGCAATGATATGGGCCTATAGTTAAGTGGGTCCAGCGGGTTAGCTCCAACTTTTTTTATCAGGGGAATAAGGAGGGCTTTTTTAAAGTTGTCGGGAACTTTACCCTGTGAGAGAGATCCATTCATCATGGGGAGCATGCCCTCGGGGAGGGTGGTTCCCACTTCTCTCAAAATGTGTGGGGGACAAATATCATCAGGGGAGCCAGTTTTGACCTTGACAAGAAGTTTAGATAAACAGGCATCATCAATGGGGGGGAAAGATTCCAAAGTTGAGGGATTATAATAGGTGTCGGCCAGAGGGGAGGGAGACAGAGTGGTGAGGATACTTTGTTTTATGGTGCAAATTTTATTAAAGAAAAAAGTGTTTAATGAGTTGCAGAGATCCTGGGTGGGGACCACAGATGGAGAGGTTCTGTCACAGCCACTAAGACTTTCCACAATGTTAAACAATTCTCTAGATTTGTTGTGTGAGTGAAGGATTTTTTCCGAAAAATAATCAATTTTGTGTTTCTGAATGAGTTTCTGATATTCCTTTCGAGCCCTGCAATAATTGGCTTTATCCAGTTCAGAATACGCTGTTCGCCACTTCCGCTCCTTTTGACGAACTTGAAGCTTTAAAGCTTTCAGATGAGGTGTAAACCACCTGTGAGCGTCATAGGTGCGGGAGCGGGGAAAGTTAGAGCAAGGGACATGTGCGTCAGCTGCCTGGAGTAGCCAGCTGGAAAAGGCTTCTTCAATCCCTTCAATATCCTGATCTAATAGGGGAAGGGATGAGGTTAAGGTGTCAAGAAAGGCAGAGATGTCAACATTCTTCCAAATTCTGACTTTCCCTCCTTTCTGAAACGGCTGCTTTCTGCTCTTAGCGATGGTAATAGAAAAATGAATCAGAAAGTGGTCCGACCAAATGCAGGGGGTAATGGAATTAATAGCAAGTGAAACGTTCTGTGACCAAATTTGATCGAGGCTGTGCCCTTTTTCATGGGTAGGGAGATGTATCTGTTGGATAAGATTCATATCTAGAAGAGTCTCCTTCAGTGCAGCTGCCTGAGCGTCTAACTCGGTAGAGTTCAACCAAAGATTAAAATCTAAAATTTAGATATGGCCTATGTCGATCTGACTGCGGCTTTTGATTGCGTCAGCCATACAAAATTGTGGTCGATAATTATGGCAATGGGCATGGATCCACCACTGGTAAATTTTCTTTGTGAGCTCTACTTGAGCGCAACAGCAAGAGTCAGGTATGGACTCAGGGGAGAATTTACCGAGTCATTTTGGGTGGAGAAGGGGGTTAGGCAAGGCTGTGTCTTGGCTCCCTTCTTATTCACCCTTTATACCAATGGGTTAGAAGCAGTAATGTTGGAAGGGAGCCAGGATCTGCCTACCATTGGTCGTCGTCCAATACCGGCACTATTACATGCCGACCACGCGGTGATCATGGCAAGAACCCCCCCTGCAGCTGCAGCATGGTCTAGACAAATATTGTAGCTTCATGGCGAGTTTGGATCTTATGGTTAATATAAAAAAGACTTATGTAATGCACGCAGGCCCCAGACCAAAAAAGATAAAAGATATTTTTATTAATAACATCAAGTTAGAGTGTACGACTTTTTATCCCTATTTAGGGATTTTAATTGATAATAAGTCCTTATGGACGCAGGCTATAAACGCGAGGAAACTATTATTTCTTAGGGCTACCACGGCTCTTGTAGCATTTGCCCAGAAGATAGTGAAGAGGTCGCCCCCAGAAATGATAAAGATATATCAAGCCAAATGTATTAGTGTAGCTAGCTATGGCGCTGGGGTGTTCGGCCATGCTAACGTGGACGCTTTACAGAAGATTCAGAAGAGCTTCCTGAGATATTTACTCGCAGTTCCTCAGAGTTCCTCAACATATTGTTGCCATTTAGAGTTGGGGCTGGAATATATATCCGATATAAATAGAATCCAACAAATCCTGTTATGGCATCGTGTCTGGACATCGGAACAGTGTGAATTGTCACGACGCCTTATTCAAGACTGCCTTATGTTAGATAAGATGTATAAGATCAGCTGGCAAGTCATTGTGAAAACATTCTTGGATGATTTAGGCCTTGTGAGATATTTTAATCATCCACAAACCATCTCTGAGATATCGAGGAAAGAATTAAAAAAGTTATGTTTGTTGCATCTAGGGCAGCTGCGACTCTTCATTGAGATCGGAAAAAGTTCAGTGCAGCACACCTTAGCTATCCAGACCACTTTTACTGTACAGCCATATTTAACGTACAATTTGAACATATACAAAAAAAATTTACTAACTCGTTTTAGATTTAATATCTTTCACCGCCTAATAACCTTCCCGTCACAGAATGACTGGTCTAGGAACCTATCTGTATGTCCATGTGATGATGTTTCCTCACAATCTCTAATTCACACAGTGCTATTTAGTAGATTTTATGGAAATCCACGAAGCCGATGGATAGTCCCTATATTGAGATCAATGGATTTACGATGTTGTTGCCCAGCTTTCCTCGCGCTCCAATTCCTGGAAAACGAACTGTATGCCAAGTCTATAGCCTGTTTTCTGAAATTTTGTGTGAAACATCGTTCTAATCTTGGTTGATTTTTGACGCACCAGCACTTTGACTTGAAGGACTCTGTTTTAATTGTTTCTTTTTAATAACTACTCAATTCGCAATGCACTGATTGGATCTATTGCTTGAAATATGTTTTTATCTGTACTTTCATGGTTTTTCTACAAATTATTGAAACCAAATAAAGGAATTTGATTTGATTTGTGTAGAAGTTGTGGAGAAAACAAGAGTCTATTATGCACATAAAACAATGTTTGCGTTAAACTGGCTGATCTGGAGGACTTACGCATTTTGGTCCATAAATTATTCCACAAACTAAGAGACCATTCTATGTTGAAATCTTTTTCCCACGCCATTTCAATATTCGTTTTCTGTCGCAAAGTGCTGGTGCTTTGCCAAAAGGAGTATAATTTAGAAGCCTTGGGTCGAGTGTGTAAGAGATCGGAGAAATCTTTATGTACATGAGTGGTGGGATTGGAAACAATGTTATTGGATAATGATACATAAACATCAAGAACAGCGAAGAAGCTGATATTTGGGAGAGAAAGAGTTGGTAGAGCAACTGTTGAAGCGAAGAAAATGGAAGAAAGTCTGTATTTGAGAACAACTGGTGTACCCTAAATATACCACATTGTTTCCTTGAGTACCAGTAAAAAGGTGTTGGACCTGGTCTCGTGGCGTGGTTCCCCCGATCCTCAGCACCCTGTTAGCTCAGCCCTGCACCCCGACAAACCCTGGTCGGCCTGTCCCCTGTCCGCCCAGCTCCCTACATGACACTCCCCGCATGCTCTGACCCAGTGCCGGGTGCCCCGTTCCGACATTCCTACACATGGCCACCGGCCGCCATTTCCCTTCCCGCAGTCCCCGACTCCGTAGCCCTTGGCCGGCCCCAGAGAAGTTTAGGCGGCAGACGCGCCATGACCCGGCTGGGGGGTGGATGTCTTTCTGAGTACCTAGGACCAAAGAGTTGATGGCACCTTCGACCTCCCCCAGAGAGACTAGTTTCTGTCACGCTTCTGACCTGCCCCTGGGGGCTAGTTTCGATCGCACCTCTGGCCTCCCCGAGAGCTGGCTCGAGACCTTCATGGGCGTCTTGGAATCCCCGGATGCATCCTCTAAAGAATCAAAGGGTCAGCCGACAGAAGACTCTGCCGCCCTGCCCCCAGGCCAGGAGATCTACTCCTGCGAGGGTCCTGACATCAAAGGAGCAATGTACTATATGAAGGCCCGCCCAAGGACTAGCGGGCAGTTATGTCCTGGACAACGCAACCTGACTCGAACCGAAGTGAGTAGAGCAGCCAGTACAACCTCCATCTTCCGTATTCCCCCGGCTCGAGGATTGAGAGCTGTGTGCAGGGTATGCTACGTACTGGCCTACTATTGAGACTGTCCCGCTTCCCTATTCCTTCCAACCGGGACTGTACGATCCCTTGATCGCTTGTAAATACTTACCTCGTTCTACTGTATGATAAAGAACGTGCTTACTAAATCCACAGTGTGATGTCCGTTCATATGTGTGGTGTGAGCTCAGTGTGTCCAATCATAGATTCCAAAGTCCTCCCTGGAGGGGACCTTTCGTTAAGACTCTGCAGTATTGGTGGGAGAGGTGGATCACGGGGTGGTCGGGAGAGCATATCCTGACCCCTGGGATCGCCCCTTCTACCATTGGTGGCAGCGGTGGGATAAGAACCTACATTTAGAGATCGGACTACTGACACGCTACCTGAACGAAGACACAGCAGCAACAAGAGAAGGAAGCAAACATGATTTCCGCCGAGATGAGCGAAAATATCACATTTGATAAGGACCTTTTGGGAGATTATACCTACCGAGAACTAAAAGAATTCTGCAAGGAACTTTACATCGCTACCACAGGTCTAAGCACCAAGGAAGACTTCCAGAAAGCTCTGACAACCTGGGTAGAGGCCGGGCCTCCCCTTCCCCCTCCAGAAGGAGATGGCGGAGAAGGAGAGCCGCAGCCCGCTCCCCGGGAGGTGAGAGAACCAACTCCCTGGCCCGGAGCCGCAGCACGGAAAGGGGTCTGTCACAAGAGGAGATGACCGACCGAGAGCGAACCCGAATCCACGAGCTAGAGCTAGCACGCCTCAAGATAGAAGGAGAGCTCAAACTGTCCGAGAAAAAATTGGCCGTCGAACAATTGCGGTTACAAGGAGAACAAGAGGAAAAGAAGCTCCAGAGGGAGCACGAAGGAAAGAAACTCCATCTCGAGCATGAGCGCAGCCTCAAGGAAATAGTACTAAAAGCCCGAACTGAAGTGACCCGACCCTCAGGAAACGAAGGAACGCTTCCCCCGGTGGAGGCCAAAGTACACATCCCCAAAGATGTCGTAAAGGAGTACTACAAGGGTGATGACATCCAGCAGTGGTTCAAAGCGTACGAAGTCGCCATGACCTCCTACCGGATCCCCGAGAAGGATTGGGGGGCCGGCTTGTGGGGGCGCTTCCTCAGTGAGGGAAGAGACACCTTGCTGGACCTGCCCTCCGCCGACATGAATTCCTATCAACGCATGAAGGACGCTCTGTTATTCCGCTACGGGCTCACCCCGGAGATGTATCGGCAGCGGTTCAGAGACTGCAAGAAACTGCCCGGCACCACCTGGGTAGACTATGTGAGTTTCTACACCCGAGCCTTAGAAGGATGGATCAAGGGCAGCAAAGTCAACACCTTCGAAGGCCTAATTGACCTCATCGCCTATGAACACCTATCCACAAATTGCTTTGTAGAGCTAAGACAGCACCTTCTGGACAGCAAATTGGCAGACCCACGGAAGCTGACTTTCGAGGCCGATCATTGGGTAAACACCCGGGTCCCGAGGGGGCCCGCGGGGGACTACGGCAGAAACTAACAAGGATCTTCCCACCAGAGAGGAGGGGGAGGTCAAGGTAGGCAGCGAGGGTCCCAGTCAGGGCCCCAGCATAGTCCAGCCCCGCAACTCTCCTCCCTTGACTAGAGCAGCTCCTCCCGTCAGTAGACAGGGTCCCCGCGTTAGCGTAGGCTGCTACAGATGTCAGCAACCAGGGCATTATGCCAGTGTTCCCCACTGCCCCATGAATAAGAAATCTGCGGCTGCTAGTCCCCCCACGCGCCAGATAAACTCCGTAGCGATAGAGGAAGAAGGGATGAAGGACCCCGAGGGGTGGGAGGCCGCAGCCATGGTATTAGTCTCCCTAGGGAAGAAAGAGATGGTCCCAGGAGATTCCTTGCCCGACAACACTGATAAATACCGTCAACAAGTGACGATCAACGGCCGCAGCATAGGGGCTCTCCGCGATACAGGAGCAAGCATCACCTCAGTAAGATGTACCCTAGTCCCAGAATGTGAGAAGTTGGCCTGATATATGATGTTTCCAATTCTGGAACCACCTTGTATCAGTCCAAACAATCCCCTTATGGTGTCTGGTTGTAAGTCAACCTTATAGACAAGCTATCTTAATGGTAGCATAGACTAAGCAGCCTTAAAGGCTTAACTCAAGAGGTCGTGTTAAGCGAGCTGTTTTACCAATCACAATCCTGTAATATCAAATGAAAGGACACCACACAAGTATATATTATAAAAATATGTGTTTATTTCTAAAATAATCCCCAGTACTCTTTATGAGCAAAGGGGCACAAGCGTTAAATCAAAAGCACTGTATAACATACAAAGTTGCACAATTATGGATGAGGGCGGGTGGCCACTCAAACCTTATATTAAAAAAGTGGTATAAGAGATACCAATCGAACAGTGGTTAGGCCTAGGGAATCGCTGGGAGCAGTGGGGACTAGCAATGCTGAAGTCGGGAAAAGCCCGCGGGATTCAGGTGCAGCACTTAAAGTGCGGCTTGCACCAATGCAATGTCAATGGTGCGTAAAAGTTACACAAAGAGAGTTTTAGGATACTTCCGCTGAACCTAGAAGGACGAAACTTTAGACACAGACCCTAGAGGTGTGTACCAGTGTGGGAACACCGGCGTTGCAATGTTACCTCACCCACAGGAAGCGGGTGCATAGGGTCGAAGTGGCGTCGGGTTTCGTCACGCAGGCTCTGGGTGCTTGAAGCTGAAGATGCTGCAGGCGGCTCGATGTGAAGAGTTCCGGTGGATCCAAGGGTGGATCTGAAGTGGTGAAGACCTGAAAGCAGAGGGGACAATGTTCAAAGTCACTGACCAGTGACCACCGTGGAACCAGATTGGAACCAGGCAAAGTCAGGTGTAAACAGGTGATGAGGTGTTGCTTCTCTCTGCAGCCACGTGGACACGAAGAGGTCAAGGACGTCCAGGAGTCGATCACGAGCTATCCCACAAAGGCTCTAGCTGATGGCGGTGTCGGCAACGTGATTGAAGCAAACAGGCCTTGGCTAATGCAAGCCACGCAGAAAGTGAAAAAGGCTTATTACTCGGACCAGCAAGGTCAGAGCGGGTGCTCCTTTCTACAGGAGCGAGGGCAAGTCTGGAGCAACCAGACCCGCAGTGTAAATTGTAGGTTTTGTCACCAAGATGGCCGCTGACCACGTGGCAAGTGGCCGGGATGGCGCGTCGAGTGGCACAAAGCAAAAGGGCCCCACGCAGATCGTGGAGATGCTGGAGGGCTGATCTTTGGTGCAAATGCTGCTCGGTTGTGGGGCTTCCTAAACCCCAAAGCACAGAGTCGAGGGTGCCTCGGGTGCTGCGCAGTCAGCGTCTCGGGGGTCTTCCAAGATGTCCGGTCCCACGTCTCTCGGTGCCTCCACGGGTCCCTTCTTTGCAGGGACTGTGGATCGGGCTGTAAGAAGTCTGGGAGTCTGGGTCTTGTCAGGCTCTGCACTCGGGCTCCGGCGGGAGGCGGCGGCAAAGCAGACGTCGAGTTGCTGGATGGTGCCTGTGTTCACAGGGTGGCCCCTCCTAGGCCACAAGGGAGATGCTCTTCAGTCTTCTATTCATCAGAATGTCGAAGTCCAGTCGTCTTCTTAGTTTAAAGTTGATTCAGGATGATCTGAGTGCTTTGGCACTGCTCCCATTCTTATACCAATCTTGGGGGCTGGACATCCTGCTAGGTCCCCTCCTATGGGTGGGACCCAGGAAGGGGGTGGTTACACCCCTTTCCCTTTGTACAGGTCATTAAAAACATGGCTCTTCATTCAAGCATTTCAATAGATTTCCGTCTACTCTTTGCTCAAGTATTTTTCCTTCTTCTGTCTGTTAGCGCCAAGAAACTAATTGGTGTTAGCGCGCTTTATAAATCATTTGTTAACATAACATAAACAGGTCGCACTGGAGCTGGGGCTGGTGTGCCCCAGAACCGGTTTGACCGGATTATGCAAGGCGAAGCCTTGTGCTCCCCAGGCACGGTCTGGTTTCTTTCAAACCTCCCTGCTACAATCCACTATCACCTGTCTGGGGTGGTGTGACACCTCCCTGTGACAGGAAAGCCTTTGTCCAGGCCTCCTCTGCTGAGTTTCGGTCAGCAGCAGGAGGTCAGACATGTGTCTGTGGCAGAAGCATCCATTTTGTGGATCTGAGGCTCTTTTAAAATTCAACCGCGTTTTAGCAAAGTAACATGTCGTCTCCCTCTAGAGGGGTGGAATGATACCCCCGTCGCCAGGACTGGCGAGGGGGTAGTATTCCAATTCGTATGACACCTTACACGACATGTTTTGATAAAGCCAAACCAAAGTTAACATATAACCGCGAGGATTATAATGCACTTAATAGTATATGGTTTGGCATTATCCCGGAACAGCTAAGGGAATTGGTCCCGACAGCTGCAGACAGGCTCAGCTCATGCTAGAGTCCCATCTCACATTAAACCACGCACTCTGCCTCCAGGATTGTTAAGGCCTGCCATAGGAGTGGCTTATAGGTTTATATATGTCCAGTTAGGTTTAGATATAGGTATACTATATCTAAGCAAGGGGTGATTACACCACCTTGCCCCAGCTGAGTGATCAGCCAGTTGTGTCAATTTTAGATAGCCAGCCAGGGGTGGCAAAAGATATGCTGCAGCCCCTGGTAGGCCTTGGATGCACCTATGCCCTGGGCACCTATAGTGCTCTGTACAGGGGCTGATAAGGTGACCCAAGCCAATCTAGTTATGCACCTAGGGTACATGGAATCCATTTTTCAGAGAGAGCAGATAGCCTGGGGCCCTCATTAGCAGGGAACCAGGCCAACTAAGTCGAAAACCAGCTAAACACAAGGCAAAAAATCTGGGGTAACCATAGTCAGGTATCCACCTTCCTACACAGAATCCCAGATCATCCCCCACGCTTCCTGCCGGGTGATAGCAGCCAACAACTCCATCCGCACCTGCCGAATAGCTCAGGTCCCGTTTGAGTGGGAGGGAGTCTCCGGTGTCTTACGGGTAGCGGTCCGCACTGAGATGCCAGTGGACTGTCTACTAGGGAACAACCTGGAGAGCTCCCCGTGGAAGCAGGTAGAACGAAGGACTCATCTCGAGATGGTGGGCCTACCCGACTGGGCCTGCGTGACCACACGAGCCATGACCGCCAGAATGTCCCCCGGGGGGTGGGGTGGAACCAGAGATCCCTAGCCCGGCCTCTAACGGCCTGGAGGGCAGCGAACGACCAGAGGTCCTCGACTTACCCCCAGCCAAAGAAAATGACCACGATGACGGTCCCCTAGGGCCTCCCGTCGAACAGATCCCGACCCTGAACGACCTCCCTGAGTTAGCCCAGTGGCGCCAGGAAGGAGGACCGTCGCGAGAGGAATTCTGCCTGGACCAGTCCGGCTCCCACTTTATCTATTGGGAAAAAGGCCTTTTGTATAGCGAATAGAAATCCGCCGAACTAGGGTCAGCACGAGTGCTGGTAGAACCCTACGTTTCCGCGGCTTCCTCCTGAACCTGGCCCATGATGTACCCCTGGCGGGACACCTGGGACAAGACAAAACGTATCACCGCCTGATCACTCATTTTTATTGGCCCCGTATGCGCACCGATGTGGAGACCCACTGTAAGTCCTGCCCCACGTGCCAGGCAAGCGGGAAGAGTGGTGGGTAGCGCAAGGCTCCTCTCCAACCCTTCCCCGTTGTCAGTACCCCCTTTGAGCGGGTGGGAATAGCCATCGTGAGACCCGTGAATCCCCGGACCTCTTTAGGCCACCGGTTCATCCTCGTCCTGGTAGATCATGCCACCCGGTACCCCGAGGCCATTCCCTCAGGACGGTGACGGCCCCGTATTGGGGCGGGCCCTCATGGGGATCTTCTCCCGGGTGGGATTCCCATGAGAAGTGGTGAGTGACCGAGGAACAAACTTCATCTCGAAGTACATGAAGTCCCTGTGGCAACATTGTGGGGTGACGTACAAGTTCACCACCCCATACCACCCCTAAGGCAACGGCCTGGTTGAACTATTCAACCGTACCCTCAAGGGTATGATCATGGGTCTCGAGGAGCCCCTGAGGTGCAAGTGGGACATCCTCCTACCCTGCCTCCTGTTCGCCTACCGAGAAGTCCCCCAGAAATCCTTGGGGTTCAGCCCCTTCGAGCTGCTCTACGGACACTTCGTCCGGGGACCCTTCAGCCTGGTCAAGGAAGGTTGGGAAGCACCCCAGATGTGTTTTCATACATTCTGGCCCTCCGGAACCAGACTCGGAAGTTCCGGGAGCTGGCCGAGGCAAACGTCGAGGCCAGCCAAGAAGAAATGAAACGCTGGTACGACCAGAACGCCACTCTGGTCGAGTTTCAGCCCGGACAAAAGGTTTGGGCAATGGCTCCGGTGGAACCATGTGCCCTTCAGGACAAGTGGACCGGGCCCTTCAAAATGGTGGAACGAAAAAGCCAGGTCACCTATCTCATTGATATGCAATCCGCCAGAAACCCCTTGAGGGTTCTCCATGTGAACCACCTCAAGCCCCACTTCGTTCGGTCTGAGTTGGGTTTGCTCCTTGCCACCGACGACGGAGCGGAAGAGGACACGGAGCCCCATCCCGATCTCCTGTATGCGAAGGAAAAAGATGGCTCCGTAGAGGGAGTGAGTCTCTCACCCTCCCTCACCCCCGAGCAGCGTGAAGGCTGTCGCCGATTACTGAGACAGTTCTCTGACCTTTTCTACCTCACCCCCGGCGTTACCGGGTGGTGCGTCCACGATGTGGACACCGGAGACAGCCCTCCGGTACGGCGCAGAGCCTACCGTGTCCCTGACCGAGTCCGGGCCTGCATCAAGGCCAAAATCTCCAAGATGTTAGCCTTGGGAGTGGTCGAGGCCTCCGACAGCCCATGGGCTAGCCCCGTGGTCCTGGTTCCGAAGGCGGCCGCCCCCGGCACTGTTCCCGAGCTGAGGTTCTGTGTAGACTACCGCGGGCTCAACGCAGTCACCAGGACCGACGCACACCTCATTCCCCGAGCAGACGAGCTCATTGACCGCCTAGGGTCTGCTCGCTATCTCAGCACCTTTGAACTGACCAGTGGGTACTGGCAGATCCCCCTCACGGAGGTGGCCAAGGAAAGATCCGCGTTCTCCACTACCACTTCAGGGTGATGCCCTTCGGCATGAAAAATGCTCCCGCCACCTTCCAGAGGCTGGTTAACCAGGTACTAGCAGGGTTGGAGGGATTCAGCGCTGCCTATCTTGATGATATTGCGGTGTTCAGTGCCCACTGGTCCGAGCACCTACAACACCTCTGGGAGGTGTTAGAGGCCCTGCGCCACGCGGGCCTCACCATTAAAACCAGCAAATGCCAAATAGGACAGGGATCAGTGATCTACCTGGGGCACCAGGTCGGAAGCGGCATAGTAGCCCCCTCCAACCCAAGATCGATGCAATCAATGCCTGGGAGGCCCCCACGACACAAACCGAAGTGCAGGCTTTCTTGGGGCTCACGGGGTACTACCGAAGATTCATAAAGGGATATGGCAGCATCGTAGTTCCCCTCACAGAGTTGACCTCTAAAAAGCACCCAAAGAAAGTTAGCTGGACCCCCGCTGGTCAGAAGGCGTTTGAAGAATTGAAGGTCGCCATGTGCACCGCCCCAGTACTACAGGGCCCCAATTACTCCCGAGAGTTCGTGGTCCAGACGGACGCATCCGAGCATGGCATCGGAGCGGTCCTCTCGCAGATAAACGAAAAGGGCATCGATCAACCCGTGGCATTCATTAGCCGGAGGCTACTCCCTCAAGAACAAAGGTGGAGCACCATCAAGCGGGAGGCCTTCGCAGTGGTTTGGGCCCTGAAGAAGTTGAGGCCCTACTTGTTCGGTACTCACTTCTGGGTCCAAACCGGCCACCGACCCCTCCGGTGGCTAATGCAGATGCGAGGAGAGAACCCCAAACTGCTACGCTGGTCCATCTCCCTCCAGGGGATGGATTTCACTGTGGAACACGGGCCCGGTGCTGACCACGCCAACGCGGACGGCCTGTCCCGGTTCTTCCGCCTCAGTGAAGAGAACGCCCAAGAGGATGGGTAGTTCTCTCTGCCTTTCAGCTTGGGGGGACGCATGTTGGAGCTGGCCTCGTGGCGTGGTTCCCCCAATCCTCAGCACCCTGTTAGCTCAACCCTGCACCCCGACAAACCCTGGTCGGTCTGTCCCCTGTCCGCCCAGCTCCCTACACGACACTCCCCGCATGCTCTGACCCGGTGCCGGGTACCCCGTTCCAACATTCCTACACATGGCCACTGGCCGCCATTTCCCTTCCCGCAGTCCCTGACTCCGTAGCCCTGGCTGACCCCGGCCCCAGAGAAGTTTAGGCGGCAGACGCGCCATGACCCGGCTGGGGGGTGGATGTCTTTCTGAGTACCTAGGACCAAAGAGTTGATGGCACCTCCGACCTCCCCCAGAGAGACTGGTTTCTGTCACGCCTCTGACCTGCCCCTGGGGGCTAGTTTCGATCGCACCTCTGGCCTCCCCGAGAGCTGGCTCCAGACCTTGATGGGCGTCTGGGAATCCCCGGACGCATCCTCTAAAGAATCAAAGGGCCAGCCGACGGAAGACTCTCCCGCCCTGCCCCCGGGCCAGGAGATCTCCTCCTGCGAGGGTCCGGACATCAAAGGAGCAATGTACTATATGAAGGCCCGCCCAAGGACTAGCGGGCAGTAGTATCCTGGACAAGAGAGCCCTGCTGATCTGATCGCGGTTGACCTTAAGGAGAACTGAACTCTGAATCTACGAGCCCTGCTGACGCTGTCGCGGCTCACTCTCATGAAGAAGGAACTGGAACCTTGGAGCCCTGCTGACCTCGTCGCGGCTCATCCTTGCTACGCGAAGGACCTTTCGCTTAACACCCTGAAACCTGCTGACGCTGTCGCGGCTCCTCAAGAACTAACAGCTACTCTGTTCACTCTGGATCGAGCCCTGCTGACCTCGTCGCCGCTTGAGGAGTACCCTGGTCCGGCTGGACCATCGACGCTACCAACGCAACCTGACTCGAACCGAAGTGAGTAGAGCAGCCAGTACAACCTCCATCTTCGTATTCCCCCGGCTCGAGGATTGAGAGCTGTGCGCAGGGTGCGCTACGTACTGGCCTACTATTGAGACTGTCCCGCTTCCCTATTCCTTCCAACCGAGACTTTACGATCCCTCGATCACTTGTAAATACTTACCTCGTTTTACTGTGTGATAAAGAACGCGCTTCCTAAAATTCACGGTGTGGTGTCCGTTCATAAGTGTAGTGTGAGCTCAGTGTGTCCGATCATAGATTTTAAAGTCCTCCCCGGCGGGGACCTTTCATTAAGACTCAGCAGTATTGGTGGGAGAGGTGGATCACGGGGTGGTCGGGAGAGCATATCCTGACCCCTGGGATCGCCCCTTCTAACACAAGGTTTATTACGGATGAACAGCTTTTTATCATGCCACATGGGGGAATCCATAAAGGACTCTAAAGTATCATGAAGCAGAGGAAAAACATGGTTTAATAATTTGGAGATAAACTTAAGTAATGGAGTAGAAAGTATTTGATGTTTACGAGAAAATGAGAGGTATTCTTGAAAGGAAAAGGGAGAGAGAAACGAATGTTCCACTGACGTCCAAAGAGGACAGTTCTCCATAGAGTCAAGCAACCAGTATGAAGCCTGTCGAAGAAGAAAGGCTTTATGGTAATCAATAAAGTTCAGGAAATTTAGGGCGTGAGAGCTTTGAAAGGGACATACGTGATCTCTTCTTGTTCCATAAAAAGGAAGAGAGCACTGAATTAATGGATTAACAAAATTTAGAAGATATGGAAGCTGGGATATTAGAGATGGTGTATAAAACTGACAATATTGTTTCTAATAATATGTTTGCTTGTATTAGCTAAGATGCTGCACTTGAGAACATGGCGTTAGAAATAAACATTTCGAACTTGCTTGTGTCTCATTTACTCCCTGTTTGGGACTGGTATGAGAGTGTAACGAAAGAGCGCTCTTGTTTTCAACAACCTCTGAGGTATCCTAAGTCGCATGTTCTGGGTTGACTAATCATTGGTGTTTTTGCTATAGGACGAAGAGCCAATGAGTCACTGATGCTAGTCTGGTAGGGGATCTGGGTACTAAGATGAGTTTTGGTACACCCTTATTCACTGAGGTCCCAAGTCTCCGTGCACAGTTCTGTGTAGGAGCAGAAACCCTACAACACCTCCTTATTGCTCTCCTGCTCTGGAGCATCCATATTGCTCCCCTTAGTAGCTCCGCGGGCTCATCGCCTCCCACACAGCACAGTTTCCTTTTTTGTGCCATAACGTTAGATAAACTAGAGCTACTCTGTAGCTGAAGATAGCAGGCAGCAGATCCTCGTGAACAGCCAGTCAGTCAGTTTCCAACCGCGCAAGCTGGGCCTGCAAAGCAGCAGGTAGACAAAGGGCTGGAGCTCAGCAAAGTGTACACCCTCGCAGGATCATGCAGCCATCCACAATGGAGTAGATACAGAGAAGGGGCCGAGCACCCACACAAATTCACACGCTCAAGTCTCCCAGCTGGATGACTAGGCTGAGCCGAGGCCTGGTAAGAACAGCAGCGGTCAGGTGCACGGCAGAGAACACACCCCCACTGGTGCGGTTCAACGCGCCATCTACCTCCTCACGTCCACCATCTTCCACACCTACCAAACACTCTGGCAGCAGTTTCTAATGTCCTTGCTTGCTTTAAGCTCACAATATGGAGCTACAACGGTTGTCAGAAGGAAGGAAATGTTGCATCCAACTATTTATATTCTGCTTCACAACTTTGACCTATCACTAAATGATTTCAAACACACAGGAGTCTGGTTTTCTACATATATTGTTATTCATATGCAGAGGTTTACCGGAAAATAATTTATCAAGGCTGTCTTTGAAAGTGACATTGAAGGGAAGTCATCATGCAGTATGATCAATTGACTTTTAACACAACAAAAAAATATATTAAAACAATTAATTCGATATAGTACCTATTTTGGTCCGTAAGTCTATGAATAACAACGGCTAGTTTTAGGGTGAATACTTTGTGTTGTGTTCAGAGTAAATACGGGGCACAACATATGTATATAGTTGAAGTTTTGACCCCTGCTAGTAGTGTTTTCTGAAAACATCAGATTGGGTCTTCCTCAGTTCTAAAAACAAGTGCAGCCTGTGCAATACAAAAGATACATATTTTAAGTCCTGTTTTTTACATGATCGTAATTAAATATTGTAGTGAATGAATCACGACTCATCTGGAGTCACAGGAAGCTTGCCTGTCCAATGTGAATTCTGGATCAGAGATCACAAGAAATGTGCATAGAAGTAGAACAAGCATTTGCAATGCAATAGGTCTCGCATTTTTTGAGAGTTAGAGCTATTGGCGTTGAAAATGACAATGTCGTTTACCTATGTTTTTTGGTTTGTAGTGTAGTGGGTGTATGAAGAGAGACAGAGTTGCATCACAGCCTAGAGGACTTAGAATGAGGAATTACAGACCGAACCAGACAAGCAGCTAACAGCACTGTCTAGAGGACTAAGAATGAGGAATTACCACTGTCACCAGAGAGACAGCTGCAGCACGGACTAGAGGACTAAGAATGAGGAATTACCCATGTGACTGAAGACACAGCTGCAGCACTGTCTTGAGGACTAAGAATGGGGGAGTTACTGACAAGATCAGATAAGCAGCTGCAGCACTGCCTAGAGGACCAAGAATGAGGAATTACCTTTGTGACCAAAGACACTTCTGCGCACGGTCTAGAGGACTTAGAATAGGGGAGTTACCGACAAGACCAGATACGCTGCTGCAGTACTGCCTTGAGGACTCCGAATGAGGAATTACCTGTGTGACAAAAGATAGAGCTACAGCACTGTCTAGAGGACTGAGAATGGGGGGAACTACTGACACAGCAGGCTGTAACTGTCTGTCCTGAAAATGATGGCGCTGCAAAGGATTTAACACAAAACAGATGGGTAGTAAATATTGTGCAAGCACAGTCCTGTAGTTGTTCACAGTTGCACGCCTGTTCTGACCGGATTCTCAGACCAGAAATCACCAATTCACCTAGATACAACCAATCCAGCCAAAATGTAACAACATCCCTCCCCAGAGCCTATTGACAACAGTAACTGGGGACTTACCTGGGAATGGGGAACTCGCAATATACAAGCTTATACCATCAAAAACACTGCTAAATCTAAGGGATTACTAAGAATAATCAATAATAGCTACGGAATTCCATGTCCTACGCTATAATCTCACCTTATAGCCCCACAGCAATTTTGGCCCGGACTATTCTACCCTCCCTCTCATATCGGAGAGCAGTTCCACTGCATCTACCATTACACACCGACCACAATCGGTGCTCTCATTAACGCCCTATCCTGAGCGATCTCATTACACACTGATCACAATCAGTGCTCTCATTAACGCCCTATCCTGAGCGATCTCACTACACACTGATAACAATCAGTGCTTTCATTAACGCCTTATCCTGAGCGATCTCACTACACACTGATCACAATCAGTGCTCTCATTTACGCCCTATCCTGAGCGATCTCCCTTTATAGAATCCCCACTTTGTCCTATTAATACCTCCTGATCTCTGTGGGGAGTTTCCTACGTATCTAATGGGGGTGTCTTCTATCTTATATGAATTATTATCCGATCCTCTCACACAAGAATTGCCAAATTATTATATGCAAAGGTTATTCCCAGATTCAGCCTCACCTTCTCCCTTGGTCATCAGTTACCTGTAAGAAGGGAATGGCTCCTCCTTCTATACGACAGTACCTGGCTGTAAAGAAAGGGTAGTCCTATCATAAAGAGGAACAGTTACATAGATATTCATTTAGAACTGGGGTCCCTTTATTGCACAATAACAGATTATACAGTCACAAAAACAACTAGCAATCTAAGCATAGCCTGAAAAGTAAAAGAAAGAGTTAAGATATGTATTTGCGCACTAAGAAGAAAGGTTCGACGTCACCTTATAATTACGAAGTCCGGTTCTGTCATCTGGGTCCCTCTCTCTCTTGTGGAGAAGTGTGGCTCAATGATTAGAGGAACAGACCCTGATGCAGATGTCTAGCCCGGGACCAGGGTTCAATTCCCCTCCTCAGCGGGTCTTGGGCTCAAAAAATTCCACGGACCTGATAATTCTCACCTCGGTTCCGATTCCAATCATGGAGTCCCACTCTGCAACTCTGGGCAATAGCTTGCTTAATCTCCACAACGGCCCCCACAATGCTAAGGATGCCTGGACTCCACCTTGGGGGTGCCCAGAAGTGGACGTCTCACAGTGAAAGCCAGGATGGGTTCCACAGCGGTATTCGTACAAGCGCCTTGAGACCCTTGCGGGTGAGTAGTCCGCTATACAAGTATCAATTTACAATTTTTTACAATTTCTCGTCTGTGCCTTGGCTCATCTCAGATTCTCCCCTGCACCCACGGACACACGTCTGCGCCGCTATGCTCCTTCACCTTCGTCCCCCTCCAAAACACTGGAACCCTTCTCTCGTCTCTGTCTCTTCACTCTGCACTGATCACTCTGCACCGCCTTCCTCTCTCCCATGAACTGTCTTCACCTTCAAACTTCAATCTAATAATATAGTTTCAGCCGCTCTGTAAACCATCTGCTTCACTAACTTCTTCACTCTGATCGTTCTAACTCCGATGTCAAAACTAACTCCAACTGCTCCAACAGACCAACTCACGGTATAACTTCAGTCTTTCTAAGAGATCATCAGCCTTCGATCATTCCGAACTCCAACTGTCGACTGCCTGCTCCTCCTCTCTACTTTGATAATATAAAGAGCTCCTCGTTCAAGGAAATTTCCAGACAGTAACCTGCCGCCCACCAGATTCCTGTACCAAGCTCCCCGCTCCCAACGCAATACTAGCGGACTACCCTAGTTGCGTCTGGAGCACGAAGGATAAACACATTCCTCCGATAAGGGCCGGCTCCGACCGGTTTCTCCTAAGTGAACAACAGCTCATAACTAAAACATCACTCTTGACCTACAAGCGCCTCGAGCAGCCAATGCAAGAAAGAAAATGGAGTCTCTCGTTCGGGCCTTGTAGGCCCGAAAAAGAGTAAAAGAGACGCATAGCTCTATCAAAATACATAGACAAGCCCTACCAATAGGTAATATGATGTCAACACTAAAGGATCTACCTTCTACCATAGGCCTTCAGGCCCGAAAATGATGAAAGGACACCTAATTATGTCAAAGTCAATAGGCTAACCCTAAGAATAGGCCGAAAATAAGGATCTATCCACTGGACTTAAGATAATAGTAGACTAAAGTCACCATCACTCAGAAATAAGGCAAAATATCAGGTCACTACATTTCACTCTTGACTTTCGTCTACTAATATCTGTTAAATTGAGCGAACATCTGATGAAGAATAATAAACAAAACTAACAGACCTAGACATAGTGTGTGATCTAAAAACCTGAATCAGGGAAGGGACATATTCAATGCAACAACAAATAGTAACTAAAATACAAAAAGCAATCAGGATACCCCCTAACACTTGACGCAGGGAGTGTAAATCAGGCAACCAATTGAAAAGCCAATCAAACCACCCTTGATCTATATGTTGACTTACTTCTTCAGTCAATTCATGAAGCTTATTAATATGGGATTGTATGGATTTGGAATGGTCTGATAAATTAAAACATCAAAGGCCCTCACAGTCTGAACAGTCATGACCATGTTTAAGTAAGAGATAATCTATTGCAGCTCTATTTTGTAAAATGGCTCTACGCTCACCTTGAGCATCTAATAATAGGTCAGATAAAACGACAGAAGTATGATAAATAGATGTAACCATCCAGCAAGCAATGTTTCCGATTGATTTAGCATTATATACAGATAATGCAGGAACACCTACAATAGAAAAAGCTAAACTAACATATTCAGATTCAGAAAATAAATGTAATGAGGAATCGCAATTTGCTTTCAAAGATGGGGCCTCACGTGTGGTTCGGGAAATTGCATTAGGATGTGAAGAAAACATTAATAAACTCAATCTAGTAATAGCACAGGGACCTCCAGTAATATTTGCATGGATATAGGGCCAGGATGAATTGCCACATGAGAATAGCCATCCAGAAGGTAATAGCACCATACGATAGTGACTACGGGTAACTACAAGGGGACTCTCTTGTGAACTTCGGCGGCATTTCCAGGCTCTTCTGTGCTGCTTCCCGGCTTCCTGCTTTCCCTTCTGGACCCGCGCTCTTGCCCCGACGCTAGTCTCCCCCCGCCGCCGCAGCCGATTGCAACCTTGGCGCGACCGCAGTGAGGGGGGGGGGTGGACTACAACATCCAGCGTCCATAGCGGCATGGAGGCGCCAACGCCTGCTTCCCGCCCTGAGGCGTTTTAAAATCTGCGAGAGCCCCGGTGGAGCAGGGACTCTCTTGTGAACTTCGGCGGCATTTCCAGACTCTTCTGTGCTGCTTCCCGGCTTCCTGCTTTCCCTTCTGGACCCGCGCTCCTGCCCCTAGTCTCCCCCCGCAGCCGATTGCAACCTTGGCGCGGCCGCAGTGAGTGGGGGGGGGACTACAACATCCAGCGTCCATAGCGGCAGGGAGGCGCCAACGCCTGCTTCCCGCCCTGAGGCGTTTTAAAATCTGCGAGAGCCCCGGTGGAGCGGGGACTCTCTTGTGAACTTCGGCGGCATTTCCAGGCTCTTCTGTGCTGCTTCCAGGCTTCCTGCTTTCCCTTCTGGACCCGCGCTCCTGCCCGGACGCTAGTCTCCCCCCGCCGGCGCAGCCGATTGCAACCTTGGCGCGGCCGCAGTGAGGGGGGGACTACAACATCCAGCGTCCATAGCGGCAGGGAGGCGCCAACGCCTGCTTCCCGCTTCCCGCCCTGAGGCGTTTTAAAATCTGCGAGAGCCCCCGCATCGCGGGAGCGCCCGGGCAAAGGGCGGGCCCTCTGTGGCCCTCAGAGGCCGGAGGAGGCTGGGCCGGCCCCCCCCTTATATCTGCAATCAAAGGTACGTTGTACTGTTTATGACAACCAAACTTCACGTGCCATATTTAATCTTGAGGAGTGTTGCGAGGTGGGGAGGACAACGACAACTTCCTATGTACTGTGCTAAGTTTGTACAGATTTGCGTAGCCCTGCTGACTGTATTTGTCCGGACCTTGTCACTGGAACAGCCGCACTAACCTGGATCACACTGTTGCACCCGAACTATACCATCAGCGTGCTTACAGTGTGGCTGGGGATCGGGGCACTAAGGCCCATGTGAACTATCGAGACTAGTACTGTTTATGCCCGTAAGCCGTATTTGGACAACTCAGTCTAAGTGGCGTCTACACAAATTGACCCTAATTTAGTCTGTATACATGCTTTGCGCCTTTTAAATATTTGTTTTTATACTTCAAACTTTGGGAACGTATACTGTAATTGCTTTATAACATGTCTACAAGGGGAAGTAGAAGTAAGACAGCTGTGGGTGGAGCCCCAATAATCGGCCCAATTGATAACTTCATTATAAGGGCCAATGAAGCCATAGATCAAGGCATCACTCTTCTAGAGCGCAGAGTTTCCCAGAACTTAGCCTTCGCAAAAAAGATCGTCCCTGGGATCTCTTGCGCTAGCTAGAACCCCAGTGCAGGCTAAGGATATGGGTCCTACATTAGATGTTCAGGTAGACATCCACAGCTTGCCAAATGAGGTCGACCTGTCCGTATCACAACTTTTACTAGACTCACAGTTGAGTCCATCTTTAGAAAGGACCCCAGAATTAGTTATTGGCCTCACACCAAATGAGACAAGTATAAGCAAATTAAGAGGGGAGAGGGAGGGCGCCATTCAGAAACACACAAAAAAGACAAATGCTCCAAAGACAAATGGAACGGATGCACATAAGAAAAAACCCGAGAAAAAACAAAAACAAGATCATGCCTTAAAAAATGGCAAAGAGGTTCCACACTCAGTAGCAAATAATGCTGTCCCAGACAGTTAATGTAGAGGCTTTCGACGCTCTGGGCAGAGGGTGTAGTAATTGTCAAGCAAATAGCCAACTGCTGACAATAATCAGGGACCTCTTTAAAACTTATCTGTCTCCGATAGAGACTAGATTTGCTTATATAGAAGAGCAATTGGCCGAATTAACTGTCCTCTCTAAAAACCCTCTCATCTCAGGGGCCCCAATGGCCGGGGGACCCAAACCTAGTAACACCAAATCAGCAGGCCAACTAACCAACAAAACTCCTGCCCAAGCAGTAAACGCAAAGGCTAAATCAAATACCCTGCTGATCACAGCTAACAAACCGGTAGATAAGCCGGTAAATCAGACTGTGTTTTTAAAATCAAAAGATAATGCTCCTAAGGCCCCACTCTCACCTCCCAAAAGGGATAGGAACATGGGAGTAAAAGAGGGTAGACTCACAGTTAACCTACCACCAGAAGCAAGCCCTTTCGTAGTGGTCATGACTGGAGTTCCTGAAGTGGCGGACCATATAGTCGAATCTACTGAGTCGCTAAAGAACAAAGTCCGACACTGGCTCAACACCAACCGACCACTACCCCCCCATAGGTCAAGTAGGATCCTAACGGTCCGTAGAGTGCCCTGGGTGGGGCAGGAAAGGAAAACAATCCAGGGAGATTGCATTATAGTTAATTTTGAGGATCCACGCACAGGAGATTATATATGCTCATGGTGGAATCAAGGGTTTATTGAATCTATCGGAACCAAACGACTCTCCTTCTATCCCCCTCGTAGGAGGGTTGGGTTCGGATATGATGAGCAATGGAGTAGGATAGGATGTCGGGACTGGGGAGGAGACTGGGGATAGTGGGGAGGGAACCTTTGCAGAGATAATGTTGGAATATTCTTGCAAACTGGCAGAGGGATTCCGACAAGCAACAGATCTAGCTGCCTGGAGATGGTCGACTGACTGACAGCATACTTCGGGCTCCCAAATACAGACCAAGAGGGGTTTATGGAGGACAATGATGGAGCTATTCAGACACTTAACAGTCTTCCGAAGCCTATCCCTAAGGGTGTGGAAGTTGGGGCCACCACAGCTGCAGCAACTACTCCGCAGGGCCCACCAACCTATGCAATAAATAGTGCTGAAACAGTTGCGTTATTGTGTCCCGGGGAAGGAGAAGACAGTGCGTTAGTCAAGTATAGGCCTGTTAGCAAGGTGGTTACAAACGGGAAGTCTGAAAAATCCCGCCCGAACAATCCAACTAAAAGTGATCTTAGGATCCTTAGTTGGAATGTTGCAGGGCTGGAGTCGAGAGTATTGGATCCAGACTGGTTGAGGATATTATCTGACATAGATATAATAATGTTTCAGGAGACATGGGCTACAGTTGATTTCCATTTAGAGGGCTTTTATTGTAACAGTGCACATGCACTTAAGCCTGCTTTTGGTCGGCCTGTAGGTGGCCTATTAATTGGCATCGGGATAACTGCGGGCGGGACTATAAAGATAATACCAACTGGAAGCCCAAACATTCAGGTCATCGAATATAAAAGGAAGTTTCCTTTTTATTTTATTAATTTTTATAATAATGACTTTCACTCAGTCCCAAATAAAAATTATATAGAACTTTTTAATTTACTGACGTGATTGAGCCCCTAGATAAAAGTATGACAAATAGGATTATTCTTGCTGGAGATTTTAGTGCAAAGATGTCAAACACCTCCACAAGTAATGGAAACATTTATACCGATCGAGCTGTGAAAAGGGGTCTAGAATTGGATTGTTTCATCTCTGAGCATATCCTAATTAACACAATGGCTGTTAGCCCCACTCCAACAACTAATCAAGTCCCAACATTTAGAGGTAGAGATTTCTCTACAACTATCGATTACATCTTCATGTCATCTGTGCTAATCGACTCTCTTATAATGGCCAAGGTCCTAGAAACTGCATTCGGGGACCATAATGCACTAGTGGCTAATATCAGAATGGGCCCCCCTCAAGTGTATACTCGTACACCGGGTGCAAGCGACGTTACCACTTCCACAAATAATTTAAGATTGAAATGGAGAGGGGTTGACAGTGGAGACATAGTCAATCTTGTTGTTAACAAACACCAAGACTTGATTGACTCATGTTCTCTCTCGGATGGGAACTATCTAAGGGTAATTAAAGATTATACCAGTTTGTGCACAGTAATTAAGTCACTTTTAACAGTCCCCATTAAAAAACTGGACAGAAACCCCAGATGGTTCGACAGTAAATGTTCAGCCGCTAATAGGGCGTTACGCAAAGCATTAAGCACTAAGCCTAGATGTCCAATGGAGGTCAGGGCAGCAAGGATTAAGTATAAATTCACAATAGGTGAACGTAAGTCAGCAATCCTGATAGAACAGTGGGACGAGTTATCCAACTCTGCAGCAGGAAAGAATGGAGCATCTTTCTGGTCCGCAGTGAAAAATGTGCGCAATATGGGAAACCACCTATCCACAATCAGTTGCACTATCTCGAGCAATCGGTGGGAAGATCATTTCTCTAAGGTATACGCCACACCTCCAAATGTTATTGATACCTATAATCCCGGCCAACTCTGTCCCCTACAGATCAGTTTAGGTGAGGTGCTCGCAGCCATCAAACAGAGCCTAGGCAATAAGGATCCGGGGCCAGATGGCCTTCCCATAGATATCACCAAATGGAAACCCAAACTTTGGGCACCTATTTTAACCAATGTTTTTAATAGCTTACCTTTGGTGCCAATGCCAGATACATGGTCCACAAGCATAATAGTGCCAATATATAACAAGCATTGAAAATGCAATAGGTCTCGCAATAGAAGAGTTTGACCTTTTTTGTTTTGCAAATGGATGAGTGGCGTTGCGTGGATGAGTGGCGATGCGTGTGTGAGTGGCGTTGCGTGGGTGAGTGGCGTTGCGTGTGTGAGTGGCGTTGCGTGTGTGAGTGGCGTTACGTGTGTGAGTGGCGTTGCGCGTGTGAGTGGCGTTGCGTGTGTGAGTGGCGTTGCGTGTGTGAGTGGCGTTGCGTGTGTGAGTGGCGTTGCGTGTGTGAGTGGCGTTGCGTGTGTGAGTGGCGTTGCGTGTGTGAGTGGCGTTGCGTGTGTGAGTGGGGTTGGAATGCAATAGGTCTCGCATTAGAAAAGTTGTAGTTATTGGTCTAGTAAATGACATATATTATTTATTTTTTGGTTGTTAAAATTGCTAAATTGATGGCTTTGTCATTTACAATGCCAATAGTTATAACTTTTGCGAATGTGACACCTATAGCATTTGGAATGCAACATGTTTTGTATTTACGTGACTTATATGGCAGCTCTTGTCGTTATGCCACATCTCTAGAGAGCAGGAGAGTGCAGCAGGGGAGAGGGTGAGGGTGAGGCTGAGGGGTTGAGGGTGAGTGAGGGTGAGGGGTTGAGGGAGGGTGAGTGAGGGTGAGGGTGAGTGAGGGTGAGGTGTTGAGGGTGAGTGAGGGTGAGGCTGAGTGAGGGTGAGTGAGGGTGAATGAGGGTGAGTGAGGGTGAGGGTGATTGAGGGTGAGGGGGTGAGTGAGGGTGAGTGAGGGTGAGGGTGATTGAGGGTGAGGGTGAGGGGTTAAGCATTAGCATAGCCAATAGGTCTCGCTTGTGGGACCCTAGTATTTAGTTACAAGGATATTGTGCTGCAAAACAAAATACTTATAAGGTCCCACAAGCGAGACCTATTGGCTATGCCAATGCTTGTTTAGTTCCTTGTGATTGTACGGCAGCGGAACCCTTAGATGGCAATAATTTTTTATTGTCTTGATAAGTTTGATAGCTATTACACATTTGTATGAAAAATATAATTAAATGAATAAAATATGCTTGAGGCAAGATTGCGGCCGTGGCGTGGGCTGTGTAGGCAGCTCAGACCTTCTCTCTCCTGGTCGGTGGTTTATAACGGTTTAGGGAGGGGAGTGCTGTATGTTTTTCCGGTGAATCAGCCACTTGGTGATTTGGTGAGACCGAGTATCGAATGCAAGAAGGAAGGCGGAGATCTTCGACCTGCAAAACTCTTCTGCGGCTTGAATTATTTTTTTTGAAGTCAGGACGTCAGAACGCTAATGCAGAAGCCGCGGCTGTTGCGGTGGTGCTGTGAGTGGGTACAGATTGACGTAGCTTGAACCCGCAGGAATTGAAAAGTGACTGTAAACCGGCTTTTGTGTTAAAGAGACGCCGATAAATGTTGAATATAAGAAGAAAGATTTGCGATTTTTATTTAAAGGGCAAAAAAAGAAGAAAAAACTACTCTGTGGATCAGCTTTAATTTGGTATCTGCCTGTGAGTGGTGACGCCGAGATATCGTAAAAAAGTGGACTGGAGTAGAGTAACATCGGTGGTGGTGCTGTGAGCAAGCACGACCTGAACGTGGTTTAAAGCAGGAGATTAAACGCGGTAAGCTTGTGCAGAAACAGATGCTGGGCAGTTGGCTACTGACTCGGTATAGGGCTCCATTCTGGCAGCTTCCTTTTTGCTTGCTGGGGTATCAGCTTGGAGTAAATCGTGGCAGAGGAGGAGCCACGCGGAAACAAGACGGAGGGCATTGCTGTGGGGAGGGGGTGGAGGAGAAATGCACACGGCGGGCAGGGGAGGGGGCGGAGCGGGGAGAGCGGCATGTGGGTGTGAAGAAGCCGGGGGCCTTTGAAGTGAAGCTAAGCTTCACTTCAAAAGGTGTCGGAGGAATGCGGCTGAGGGAACAGACGGCGATTGCGGCTGAGGGAACTGATGTGCACGCGCTTTTAAGCTCAATGCACATGCGCATTGAGCTTAAAAGTCACGGGCACTGCAAGGAATCGCCACGATTCCTTGCTTGTTAGTTAAAGAGTGGTTAAGCCGCAATAGGCTCGCAAGCTCGATGAGCATCGACAGGCGAGACCTAAAAAGGGGGAGAGAACAGACCCAGCTAATTACAGACCCATTTCTCTCCTAGATAATACTCTGAAAATGTTGGGTCGAATTTTATTTAATAGAACAAATGATTGGGCTGAGGAAATGGGCATTTTGGACCAGTGTCAAATGGGCTTCAGAAATAGGGTGGGGACGACAGAGTAGTGCCTGAACCTGAATTTGTTTATTGGCAAATACACCATTGCCAGGTCGTCACCAATCTACTTAGCCTTTATGGACTTAATCTGCACACCGACACAATGGCTCAAGTAAGGATAGGGATGGCTGGGGAAATCTCAGGGGCCATAAAGGTGGAAAGAGGAGTTAGGCAGGGGTGTGTTTTAGCACCCCTGTTATTCATAATTTATATTAACGGGTTAAGCAATACCTTAAAAATGGCAACCACGGATGTCCCGAAAATAGGGGGGGGGTTGTTACCAACATTGTTGTACGCAGAGGATGAGGTTCTTATGGGCTTGACACCAAATGCCTTGCGCACTTTAGTTAGTAGTTTTGCACAGTTCATGGACAACTTAGATCTTAAAGTAAATAAAAAAAAATCTTTTATAATGTCGTGTGGGCCGGGGGAAAAACAGCTAAGTGTGATTGCTGTAGGAAGTGATAAACTTTATTCCACAAGCACCTTTCCCTATTTAGGAATGGTTTTTGCTGCGAACGGCTCGTGGAGTGGACACTTGGTCCACGCCACGAGCAAGTTCTCAAAAGCCCTTAACTCTATTCTTAGTCTCCCACGGCCCAAGAAAACTGGTGCTATTAAAACTATTTTAAAAAATGTTAAATCACAGTGTGCTCCGGTAGCAACATATGGGGCCGAGATATGGGGTTTGGGTAAGCCATCTAGTATCCAAACCGAGGAAAACCGTTTTTGCAGGAAAATTCTTGGTGTTCCTATCTCAACTTCAGAGTACATTTGTCATCTGGAACTAAACCTGCACCACATATCGGATTTTATATTAACCAGACCAGCCTTGTTTTGGTTGGCCATTTGAAGGAACACATCAGCATCCCTAACCCACAGGATTATAAGAGATTGTCTCAATTGTGAGAAAGGGATGTTAATCCCCTGGCTCTCTGGAGTTTACAAGAAATTAAGTAGTGTGGGTAAGGGCCATCTTTTTATCGATCCTACCAAGATTGAGCCCACAGACAAAAATGAAATCAAGTCTGCACTATACGAACTTTATACTAAAAAGAGACTGGAGGGGGAGTTAACTAAATCTACTGTTCAGGCCTATGTGAACCGAGACTTGTACAGACAACCAATCCCATTGTACCTCACGTTACCAATGACAAATTGGGAGAGATCACTCTTATTTCGCCTGAGGGCAGGTACTGTCAGATTTTTATTATGTTTCCCATTAGGCCACCTCTATGTAAAATCTGAGGACAAATTTTGCCCTTGCGACGGAGGAAGTTTACAAAATGACATACACTTCTTCTTTTCTTGCAAATTTTATTTAAAATATATTAAATGGTTTTTAGTTCCATATTTTAAGAAACAAAGGCCAATCTCTTTGGAACAGTCTTATTTGTTGCTGCTCACTCTTCACAATGATGAATTGATATTTCGTGTGAGCTCTTTCTTGAGAGTTATCGTCCATGTGCGTAAAACAATGGAAAATCCTTGAAATGCCATTTGTATTGCTGCTGTAATATAATATAATGTGTGCCGTTTTTAAAATGTATAGGAAATCGTAATTATTTTAATTGTGATTGTACATATATATGTGATTGCTTTTATGGATTTGATGGAATCCGAATAAAGATTTAAATCTGAATCTGAACTACAAGACGTCTACAAGTCATATTATTTCTAACAGAAGTACAAGATTTAGGTAGTCTTTCAAAGCATAGAATTCTTTCATGGGCAGTAATTGAAGTTGCATCTTTCTGTTTCAATCTAATACATTTGCTCATAATTTTAGGATCACAAGTCAAGAAAAAACAGAGGTCCCCCTCGGTAATATTGTAGATGACAGTCCTCCGTGGAAATAGAAGCTTCTATTTCCACGGAGGACGAGTCCCCACACGACGGAACACGGAGCAGCAACATCGTGCTGTCTGTCCTTGATTTCCCGATTACCGAGTCTATATGTCATTCCATAACAAGGCGCCATCCTGAGTCTACCTGCTTGAAGTATATACAGCACAAGCACTATTCTAAATCAAATTAAGAGCCCACTCTTCTGACCCTCAAAATAAGACGCCATGAGCAGTTAGTCTAAGTTACTACGTCAAGTCCACTAGCCGACATAATATTTTAAATCAAGTTATTGTGTCTTACTTATTGATATGGGACATCTACACTACGGCTATCGTTGTTTGTACAAAGACTCACTTGTATCAACCTAATCTACACGTCCTATCTGGAATCTCAGGATCCATTTTATCCAACAATTATACTGTCATCTATAATCATTACATGAAGTGCTCACCTTCAGTGTTCTTGCTGCTTGGATAGAGCCTCAATTGTTGAACTAAAACTGTGTCTCCTGAAGAAGGCGGTCCTCTGCCGAAACGCGCGTCGAGTTTTTATATTTTTTTCATTAATTTTGTGATTATCTTATGTTTTTGCCAATATATTATTTTACTTTGTGAAATATGAGTTTTATGCTAATTGTTTATTGTACCTGTATATAAATTTGGCAAGAAATTTTAACTCCCATCGTATTGTTTGGCCTCCGGTCAGTTTCAATATGATTTTTAAATATACTAAATAAAAATATACTTTTTATACAGATTTGGCAACCTTTTCCTATTGTTTCTTCTTGATCACTGGCCTGACCTAACTGTCCACTCACACACCCAGATGTCCTAGGAATTTTTCTCACACCTGTTGCTACCCTGCCCTAGGAGTCTATAGATCGTTACTACCCAGGGGGTCCTTGTTATTCTCACATAATTAGCAATTGAGCAACTCGGTCTGTTTTGTGCATCAGTAAATCAGATCACCACTGTTGAATAGGAGTACTTTAATTTCTCCTTGATAATCACTGTCAATGACACCTCCGAGCACTTGGATGCCTTTTAAGGCCAGGCCAGATCTCGGGGCAATTAATCCAAAACTTCCAGCTGGTATCTGGACACCAATGCCTGTCTCCACAATAGTAAAGTCTCCTTTCTTTAAAGTAATTGGGTTTATAGAATGCAGGTCCAAGCCTGCAGAACCTGGGGTTGCTCTGCATGGAGCCAAGGCTCCATGGGAAATTTCCCAATACATCACTGTACTCTCCACTGTATTAGGTTTAGCATCAATGGCTGGAGGAAATAAACGCATTAATGGGGAATCAGAATTCAAATAAGGACGATTATTTAAAATCAACAATGCATCAAACAAGCAATCTCTCCAATTGTTATAGTTGTCATTTGATAATTTACGAGGTTGATCTTTCAGCAAGCCATTCATTCTCTCCACAAGGCCTGCTGCCTGTGGGTAATAAGGTATATGAAACACCCATTCAATGTTGTTCTCCACACAGAATTCCTGCACTAACTTGCCTTTAAAATGGGATGCGTTGTCAGACTGTATTTGAAGTGGAACATCATAATATAACATAATCAACTCCAATGTTTTAATAGTATTTACTTGGGTAGCTCTTTTACAGGGAAAGGCCACTGAAAGTGTCTACAACTGTACAAATGTATTGACAATTTTTACTCATGGGAAGAGGACCAATATAATCTATTTGCCAAATCTGTGCAGGTGATTTCCCTCGATGTAACTGTCCTCTGATAATATGGCGCAGCTCTCGCTGTCTAGAATGTTGACATATGGGGCAATGCATATATAAATTCTGTGATCAAATTAAGTGGAATATAAATCCCTCGGTCAGCAGGCCACCTGCTAGTGATTCTTTCTCCAAAATGTCCTGCCTTCTGATGGGCCCATTTCGCCAAATCAAAATCTTGTTTGTCCACCATTGCCTCAGAAATTTTAGATTTCTCATCTGCAATTTGGTGAAAAAATTTGTCAAGGGAATCAGTAAAAATATGACATGTACCGGGCAATTCTTGTTTCAAAACTTGATAAACAGCATATAACTCAGCAAATTGACTACTTTTTCCTTCACCTGTTGTACTTAGCAATTTTTGTGTGATCGGATTATAGGATACTGCCTTCCAATGCCTCTTCTCTCCCTTATACCTTGCTGAACCATCCGTAAACCACACATGTTTTCTGTCCTCCACGGACAAATCATCAAATGGCTTACCCCACTTAACAGGGGATTCCTGTACTATAGGTACGGAACAATCACTCTCTGCCTTTTCCAATGGCGCCAGCGCCACTTGCTCATGTAACATCGCAACACCCTTTGGTCCTACACGTGCTCTGTCTTGTATATACCATTTCCATTTAATCACACCTGCTTCTTGAGCGTGTCCAATTCCATGAGTTTTTGGTGAACTCAAAACCCACTGCATAATAGGAATTTCAGGTCTCAAAATTACATCATGTCCCAAAGTCAGTTGCTCGGTATCCACCAGAACCCAATAACATGCAAGTAGCTGTTTCTCAAATGGTGTATAACGTTCGCCAGCATCGGGTAACTTTTTAGTCCAGAAACCTAACGGTACTTTTGTTCTAACTTGTTTTTGCCACAAACTCCAATTCGCATAAGGACCTTGCACAGACACATTCAATTCCACATCACCATCACGTACAGGCCACAAATCCAAAGCATGCTGAATCGCTTCTTTCGCCAGATCAAACACATCTTGCTGGGGTTTGTTCCATTCAAACACATTCTTTTTCCGAGTAACTTTGTACAAAGGGGCTAATATTTGACTCAAATGTGGAATATGTTGACGCCAGAAACCAAATAAGCCAATAAACTTCTGTGCTTCCTTTCTGTTCCGTGGAACGGCAAATTCTGCAATTTTCTGTTTTACTTGTGGAATCACCTCTCGATTCCCTTCATGCCAATTAATGACTAAAAATTTCACACTTTGTGCTGGACCTTGTAATTTATCTGGATTTATTTCCCAACCTCAATTTTGTAAATGAGTTACAATCTGATCTAATTGGGTCTGAACTTGATCTTGTGTTTCACCTTGAATCAAAATGTCATCAATGTAATGACACACCTGTTCTTGCGGATTTACCGGTATTTCAGCTAAATGTTCTGTACATAGCCTTGCGGAAGACTTCTGAACGTCATTTGACGTTCATTACATGTAAAGCTGAACTGTTCATGACACTCGGGGGCAATCGGGATGTAAAAGAAAGCATTAGCAATGTCAATTGAAGCATACCAAGTTCCTGAATGTTTTTGAATTGTCTCAATTAAGGTAATAATGTCAGGTACTGCAACAGTCAAAGGGGGTGTATGTTTGTTTAATTCGCGATAATCAACTGTCATGCGCCAAGAATTATCACTCTTACGCACTGCACCGGCCATACGGGATTATTCCAGGCAGAACTAACTGGGGTAATAACTCCTGCATCCACTAAATCCTGAATTGTAACACTAATTTCTTCATACCTACCTGGAATACGATACTGTTTCTGAGAAACCACTTTTGTAGCTTGGGGAATTTTCACGGGAGGAATTCTCGAACGACCAACTCTCACAGATTTTGACGATATGTATTTCCTGTCTCCAAATTGATAACGTCCATCATCTAAACATAATGTCATACCTTTCAAAATGTCAATTCCAAATATGTATTCCAAAAGTGGTACCACTAGTACAGAATATTCTTTTCGGGGAATTCTACCTATTCTCATTTCGACATTAGCTTGCACTGCGGGAGTTACTTTACCACCTAAGCCAGTAACTGTAAAGAATTGTCCTTTAAATTTCTTTGGGTTCCCATAAATTAAAGTGGCCTCCGCTCCTGTACCTACCAATGCTCGGGCCCTCTGTATGTTACGATGTCTCCAAAAAATGTCAATCTCTACATAGGGTCTGTTATCTTTGTGAGCCCAATTGCGTACCGGAGCTTGACCTATTTCCTAGTCATTTTTATTGCGTTCTGATGCCGAAGACAAATCAGGGTAAAGACTTTCAAATCTTCTAGGTAGTGTCACCTCTTGTTCATACTTGTTTCCCTCACAAAATGGAATCTTGTCATCCGCAGAGTATTGTGAATTTCGCTCAGACAACCTGTGTCGTCCATCTCTCATTCTCATTTCAGGAGATTCATCCCTCTCCTCTCAATGTCTGCTTTCAAAACGCTCATCTCTCCCCCTCTCTCTCTCCCCCTCTCCCACTCTCTCTCGTTCACGACGGGGAGACACATCCCTCTCATTCCGTCTTCCATCATACCTGTCAAATTGATTACGGTGTCTGTCATTGTCACTGTCATCAGAATAGTCACGATCACAGTCCTGTTTACGCACTGGCCTAGCGCCTTCTTTCCTGTCCAAGCCACGTTTGCGGATCATAGCCCACAATCAATTATTCGGCTCACCATCAATATCTTCTCTTTTCACACCATCATCCAGCAAGGCGAGAAACATATCACGTCTAGTAAAATGATAGTTACCACTAGTACGACCCTCGGGTCTGGATTGTCTTTCCGGTTTAAGCCATTCGCCCAATTCACCAAGCTGACGCACAGCCTCAAGCACAAGAGACAAAGGACTGCCAGTTTGATTAATCAACAATGTCATCATAACTTGCTTATAGGCCACAGGGGCAGAACGAATAATCCTATTCCGCACCGAAGAAGTTAACAAACCATCCATCAATCTGTCAGATGTACTCAGAAAAATTGCAGTTTTCATCACTTCTTCTTTCAGTCTTTGTGAGGCATCTCTCAAAGTATACCACAGCTTATCATTCAAAGGCCAATCATATTCAGTAGGATATTTGTGATTACAACCATCCGTCGCTAATTGAAGCAAACTAATTTGACCAGCATTAGTATAATTCCGAAAATGATCTTGTACAGTAGAATCAGAGCTCAAAGAACAGAATTTCAGCGCATCTCCCATATCCAACATGATGCCAGCAGCACCCAATTCAAAAAGACGCACCATCCATGTAAGCAAGGCCTCACCAGGCCGTTGTCGAAATCGTTCTAAAATGTCACTAACTTCCTGTTGCGTAAAATCTTCCAAACTATCCAAAGGAATCCCATTGGGATTGCCAGGAGCCTGCTGTAATTTCCTTCGAAAGACAGGGTGCGCAGAAACCTCCGCATGATCTTCACATGCATACCGGTCGTCAGATTTACAGCGACCGTCAAATTTACAACGATCGTCAGTTTTACAACAATCATCAGGTTTACAGGGACCATCAGGTGTACAATGATCATCAGATTTACAAGAAGCACTCGATTTACAGTCACGCCCAATGCGAGAATGCTCGCGTCTGTCAGACTCCTCAGCTGAAGAACCAGAATCATTCGAGTCCCAGATATTACCATCCCACTCATCAGGGTTCCAATCAAGCCCAGCTTTTGCTACAACCAAACGCACTTTCCGTTTACTGACTCGACCACGTCGATTCTTGTATTTGTATTTAGCAATACGAACTGCAGCTCTTTCTGCAATAGTTTGATATGTGTCAAGTTTGTCGGCAAGCAATTTATTCTGACATCTCAAAAGAGTATAAGCATTTTGCAGCTCAACAAACTGATCTTAAGATTCTTTGCACTGACGTTGCAACTTCACATATTTCTCATGTACAATCCTGTACGCATACAACAAAATCCAACCTCTCCATCCCAATATTGGAAGCTCCTCGCCCTTCACAAGAGGCGACTTCTGCAAACAAGCAATCACCTGAGCCGGATCTGCCGTTTCCAGACAAGAATTCCAGCTCTCACTCAAACCAGTACAATCCGCCCATTCATGAGCTGGCGCTTCATAAGGTGTCGATTCCCATCCGGGAATTTCAATAGGCAATTTAAAAGTGGATTTTGACTTTCTCAAAAACATCGTACCAAAAGTAGATATATAAATATATACAGATATAAACAAAAAATATACAAAAAGACTTACCGCACGTGCCGAGCGCAAACCAATAAAATGAAAACAAACACGCGCTACAAGGTATACGTAAGCGGTTCGTGACGCCAAATGTTCTGACCGGATTCTCAGACCAGAAATCACCAATTCACCTAGATACAACCAATCCAGCCAAAACGTAACATCCCTCCCCAGAGCCTATTTACAACAGTACCTGTGTACTTACCTGGGAATGGGGAACTCGCAATATACAAGCTTATACCATCAAAAACACTGCTAAATCTAAGGGATTACTAAGAATAATCAATAATAGCTACGGAATTCCATGTCCTACGCTATAATCTCACCTTATAGCCCCACGGCAATTTTGGCCCAGACTATTCTACCCTCCCTCTCATATCAGAGAGCAGTTCCACTGCATCTACCATTACACACCGACCACAATCGGTGCTCTCATTAACGCCCTATCCTGAGCGATCTCACTACACACTGATCACAATCAGTGCTCTCATTAACGCCCTATCCTGAGAGATCTCCCTTTATAGTGTCCCCACTTTGTCCTATTAATACCTCCTGATCTCTGTGAGGAGTTTCCTACGTATCTAATATCTAATGGGGGTGTCTTCTATCTTATATGAATTATTATCCGATCCTCTCACACAAGAATTGCCAAATTATTATATGCAAAGTTTATTCCCCGATTCAGCCTCACCTTCTCCCTTGGTCATCAGTTACCTGTAAGAAGGGAATGGCTCCTCCTTCTATACGACAGTACCTGGCTGTAAAGAAAGGTTAGTCCTACCATAAAGAACAAGTTACATAGATATTCATTTAGAACTGGGGTCCCTTTATTACACAATAACAGATTATGCAGTCACAATAACAACTAGCAATCTAAGCATAGCCTGAAAAGTAAAGGAAAGAGTTAAGATATGTATTTGCGCACTAAGAAGAAAGGTTGGACGTCACCTTATAATTACGAAGTCCGGTTCTAGCTGTCATCTGGGTCCCTCTCTCGTCTGTGCCTTGGCTCATCTCAGATTCTCCCCTGCACCCACGGACACACGTCTGCGCCGCTATGCTCCTTCACCTTCGTCCCCCTCCAAAACACTGGAACCCTTCTCTCGTCTTCTTCGTCTGTCTCTTCACTCTGCACTGATCACTCTGCACCGCCTTCCTCTCTCCCACGAACTGTCTTCACCTTAAAACTTCAATCTAATAATGTAGTTTCAGCCGCTCTGGAATCCATCTGCTTCACTAACTTCTTCACTTTGATCGTTCTAACTCCGATGTCAAAACTAACTCCAACTGCTCCAACAGACCAACTCACGGTATAACTTCAGTCTTTCTAAGAGATCATCAGCCTTCAATCATTCCGAACTCCAACTGTCGACTGCCTGCTCCTCCTCTCTACTTTGATAATATAAAGAGCTCCTCGTTCATGGAAATTTCCAGACAGTAACCTGCCGCCCACCAGATTCCTGTACCAAGCTCCGCCCTCCCAACGCAACCCCAGCGGCCCACCGTTGTTGCGTCTGGAGCACGAAGGATAAACACATTCCTCCGATAAGGGCCGGCTCCGACCGGTTTCTCCTCAGTGAACAACAGCTCAGAACTAAAACATCACTCTTGACCTACAAGCGCCTAGAGCAGCCGAGGCAAGAAAGAAAATGGAGTCTCTCTCGTTCGGGCCTTGTAGGCCTGAAAAAGAGTAAAAGAGACGCATAGCTCTATGAAAATACATAGACAAGCCCTACCAATAGGTAATATGATGTCAAAACTAAAGGATCTACCCTCTACTATAGGCCTTCAGGCCCGAAAATGATGAAAGGACACCTAATTATGTCAAAGTCAATAGGCTAACCCTAAGAATAGGCCGAAAATAAGGATCTATCCACTGGACTTAAGATAATAGTAGACTAAAGTCACCATCACTCAGAAATAAGGCAAAATATCAGGGCACTACAACGCCTGAGTAAATATTGCTGAGTCCTGTAGGATGGTAGGCTGATGCAACACACCAGACTGAGTGGCTTGCACAATAACGTATAGCCTGAAAGGCTACTTTGTGATGTGATGTACCAGGCTTTAAGTGTTACCCGATCCCCCAGCGCAGCATTCACATTGCAAGTTGTTGGACACTAGCCTTTAGATGGCTGGTTGTAGTAACAGAAGATGGTTGCCACAGAAGAATCCCTTGCCATGACTCTGCTTCCCGCCTCCCACTGCAACTGGTGTGCGAGAGTTTTATAAACGTGATATTACACTCAGTGGCACAGCAAGGCTGCATTAACAGCCAGGCAAGAAATATAAATGTTGTACTAGAAACACCGTAACCATATGGAATTCAAAAAAGTCCCTCTTAAAAATATGTCGTCCCTACATAAATAGTATTTTATAGGATAAGCAATCAATGCACACGTATATGCACGGTTTGTAAGGCACAGAAGAATGCATCAGATATTGTCACAGAAATCAGGAAGGAGAGGACGGTCAGAACATAAGGAAGAACGCGTGAAGTCCAAAGATGATCAACACGTTCAGGGAAACAAGAAACCTCAATTCACCAAAAAGAAGGTAGCAGGTCTAAAAATCCGACATGCCGAGGATTTTGAGGACACAACTCAAGAACAGGGAATGGGCTCAGACAATGTTGGACAGTGCAGCAGAAGTCACCATAGCTCACAAGAACTTGAAAGATCATCTGGAGACAGTGGACTTGAATGAGTTCATCCAAGTTGAAACTGCAGATCCCAGGGTTAGTTCTCCACATAAGTTATATGAAGTAACACTCCAGATGGAGGGAGACATACCAAGAAAAGTGAGAGCACTCTTTGGGGAGCGACTTTCTAAGGGTTACGACATTCTTCTTGCTGAACAAGACTGGCCACCAGAATTTGTCAGGGATTGCCCATATGGCGAAGACATCATCATGCCAGCCTTCTCCAACCACATTCCAATTCATTTAAAATATACTTATGCCAGGAAATGAGCAGTTGCCCAAGCTCCTGCATTATACAAAAATCATGTAGGATGGGATGAGGATTCTCCATAAGATCCAGTTAAAAAATCAACAAACTGCACAAAGGCAGTACCCAGTTAAGCAAGAAGCTACAAAACAGGTCAGGGAGATCTTAGATCAACTTGAATATCAGGGGGTGATTGAAACATGCACCTCGTCAATGAACAATCCTTTGTTTCATGTCTCCAAACCAGACAATACATATGGTCTAGTTTTGGATTACAGACATCTAACTCTTGTTGCAAAACTTTTGCAGTACAAAAAGCACACAGTGCAGCATTAATGAGGTAAGCCTTGTGGGGAACCTGACAGAATCGGAAGCCCACGTTATTCATTCCGCCCAGACGACATGAGTGATCCAGAGATTACGCTACAGGACATAGCAGCCATGCTGACTAGCATACAGGCAGAGAACCTCAGCCTACGCCAAGACATGACCGCCTTACAAGGTCAAATGGCAGCAGGGGTAGCTAGTCCCTGGGGACACTCCCCGAATCCCAGAGCCAGGCAAGAAGGGTTGTTACGGCCACCTACTTTCACATTTGGAGGGTCCTCCTCTGCTCCCAATCAGGGCACAGCAATACAAGTAATTACCCCACACCCTGTGCAACTCGCACCTCCAACGCTTGCATGGCGACAGTACCAAATACAGCATCTTCCTTCACCAGTGCCATCTGCATTTCATGGCTAGAGCAACCGCCTTTCCCGATGATGCGTCCAAAGTCGCATTCATACTCTCTTACATGGGTGGAGATGCCGCCCAGTGGTCCATATCGTTGGTGGATAACGACGATCCTATGTTGTACAACCTACCTGTCTTCAAGGAAACTAGGCGGCAAACGTTCGCCATTCATACGTTTGTTCAGGCCGCGGACAACAAATTACTCAACCTCAAACAGGGCAACAACGATCTGCTCCACTATATCACTACGTTCAGTAGACTAGACATTGAGGCGCACTGGCCTGAGTCAAAAAAGGTGTCTGTTTTCTATTGCGGCTTACGCGACAAACTGAAGGACTTGATTTCGCAGATGCCTGATCCACCCAAAGAAATAGGACCGTTCATAGACCTAGTAGTCAAGGTAAACTACAGAGTACAAGAACGAAGAATCGAAAGAGGGAAAGGGAGCGACAACTGCTTTCTGTCGTTTGGGGATAAAGGCACAGACAAAAGTAGAGATGAGCCAACCACTGCTAGCAACGCCCCGGAACCGATGCAGATAGGAGTACGCAGTCCGCTCACCAGTATGGAAAGAGAGAAGAGAAGGAAACAGAACCAATGCCTGTATTGTGGCAAAAGCGGACACTTCGTTAGAGAATGCCCAGTGAAGCCCACACGCACACGAGGAAGAAGGCCGTTTGTGTTACCCATTAACAAAGGAGACAAGACGGAAAACGAGACAACCCAGTAGACAAAGGGGTCCGTCTACTGGGTTTGTCGTCCTGTAAAACGGTGATGCCTGTGGTTTTGGATGGCAGCCATCATGTGGGTGTGGAGGTGACGTTACGGAATCAGACAGGCAAGGAATGGCTGGTAACCGCCTTACTGGATTCCGGGGCAACCGGTAACTTTATTGACACCCAGTATTCGCAAACGTTGGGTATGACCACGTTACCTAAAGACATACCGGAAACCGTCAAGGCGGTGGATGGAACCAACCTTACATCAGGCCTCATCAGGTATCAGACAGAAGAAATGGTAATGTCCTTCGTGAACCACCATACCGAAACCATTGACTTCGATGTGATCGATGCACCACAGTTTAAGGTCATACTAGGCCTACCATGGTTGGTAAATCATAACCTTCGGATCAATTGGATATCCAGAGCCATAACCCTGGACTCGGACCACTGCAACACTACTTGTTACACAGAGGAGGCTTCCTTTGGCGTTCGTACCATACAAGCACACTCATTACCCCTGCAAGGCATGGGGGTGGTCACCCAAGCAGACGTACCAGAGGCCTATCTAGACCTGGCAGATGTATTCGACAAGAAAGGGGCCAACATCCTGCCTCCTCATCGTTCTTTTGACTGCAGGATAGACCCAATTCCCGGTTCCGCCCTTCCATGCAGTTGGATATATTCCCTCACCCAAAAGGAGAATGACCATCTACGCTCATACCTGGATGAGTACCTGAACACGGGTTCATACGCCACTCCCGGTCTCCGGTGTCCTCCCCTCTTTTCTTCGTGGCTAAGAAGGAGGGAGACCTGAGGACCTGCATTGACTTCAGGGCTATGAACGCCATAACGGTGAAGAACCGATACCCTTTGCCATTGATCTCCAGTCTCTTAGATCAAGCGAGGAACGCCTCCGTCTACACGAAGCTGGACCTACGGGGGGCTTACCACCTTGTCAGAGTCCGAAAGGGCGACGAATAGAAGACGGCCTTCCGGACCAAATTCGGCCTCTACGAATACCAAGTCATGCCCTTTGGACTCTGCAACGCCCCCGTAGCGGTTCAGTGCTTCATCGACGAGGTGTTGAGGGACTACATCGATATCTCCTGCATCGTCTAAATCGACGATATCCTGATCTATTCACACAACCTCGCGGACCATATCCAGCACGTGCGTTCCGTCCTCCAGCAGTTAGGAAAACACCGTCTGTACGTGAAGTTGGAGAAAAGCGTGTTTCACGTTACCACGGTCGAGTTTCTGGGCCATATCATCACTCCAGCTAGAATACAGATGGACAACAAAAAAGTGGAGGCCATTCTGTTATGGCCTACTCCGACCTCCGTGAAAGACGTCCAGCGATTACTGGGGTTTTCCAATTATTACCGCCGGTTCATCACAGGCTTCTCCGGAATGGCAGCATCTATCACCCGTCTTCTACGCAAAAACGTACCTTTCTGTTGGGATATCAGAACAGAAGAAGCGTTCAGAGAACTCAAGAGACGATTCACTACCGCCCCGTGCTAGCTCACCCTGATGCGGAACGACCGCTCATAGTGGAGGCAGATGCCTCACAGGACGCGTTGGGGGGCGTATTGTCACAGAGAGACGCCGACTCAGGTCTCTTACACCCCGTGGCCTTCTACTCTAAGAAGCTCCAACCCGCTGAACGTAACTACACGGTGTCGGATCGAGAACTGTTGGCAATAAAGATGGCATTCGAGGAGTGGAGACACTACCGAAAAGACGCCAAACACCCAGTGACCATATATACAAACCACAGGAATCTCCAGTTCCTACGTTCAGCGGGAGGCCTCACAGCCAGACAGCTTCGTTGGACCTTGTTCTTCAACGAATACAACTTCACCATCACGTTTCATCCAGGAAAAGAGAACGCAATAGCAGGCGCATTATCACGACTAGTAGAACCCGAAGGCGTAACACCCACAACCGAGCCCGTTCCTATCATACCGGAACAGCACTTCCAAGGGGGTGTGGTAACTTTGGAGTTCCTAACCCTGTTACAAAAAGACGTCAGCCACACTGACCCGGTCATTCTGGTAAAGGGACACCAGGGTGTGACACGTGAGAACGGGTTTCTGTTCAGAGAAGACAAGTACTATCTGCCGCTAAAAGCTCGCCAACAACAAGCATTGTTCATGTGTCATGATCATGTCCTCTCCAACCACCCGGGTTACCACAAAACCTTGGATCTACTTCAGAGGGAATTATGGTGGCCCACCATGGAGGCTGACACAAGAAACCACGTAGCCCATTGTGCTGTTTGTCTCCTAGGCAAAATCAAGTCGGAACCACCCACAGGATTGCTACACCCCATACCGATTCCGCCGTATCCATGGCACACCGTGTCCATGGACTTCGTTGTGGAGCTTCCGATTACCAAAACCGGCTTCACCACTATACTCACCATCATGGACCACGTCTCCGAGATGGCTCATTTTGTTCCCTTGAAGAAGCTGGCGATGGCAACCGAATTAGCAGTGGTCTTCCTGCACAACATTGTTCGCCTCCACGGCATCCCTTCGGTGCTGATAACAGACCGTGGTACGCAATTCGTGTCCCGTTTCTGGAGGGAGGTGTGCAAAATTCTAGAAATGGACGTACGTCTTTCTTCCGCATACCACCCCCAGATGGATGGACAGGCCGAGAGAACCAACCACACTATGGAACAATACCTCCGCTGTTTGCTGATCATGGTGGAGAAAGAATGGGTCGAGGTGCTATGGTTGGCAGAATATGCATACAACAAGCATACCGCCATCGGGATGTCTCCTTTCTTTTGCCTCCAGGTAAGGCATCCTCGTACCACAGCCTGGGAGGAACCATGAAACAGCCCGTTACCCACGGTGTGGGCTTATCACGGGACACTGCGCGATCTCTGGCAACAAGACCGGCTCGAGTTGGCCAAAGCCAAGGAATCATACAAGGAACATGCCGATGCGCACAGGCTAAAGGAACCTGAATACCGGGAAGGAGACAGAGTGTGGCTCTCCATTCGGCACCTCAATGTGCATGGTCCCAAGAAATGGTTGCCTCGCTTTGTGGGTCCCTATGCCATTGAGCGAGCAATCAACCCTGTGTCCATGAGACTCTCCCTGCCTCCGCACATGAAAATACACCGTCTTCCATGTCTCTCTTCTGCGTGCTGTTCATCCTGAGTGCACCGTTCCCACTCCACCTTCTCCTGTGCTCCTGAATGACCATTTGGAGTACGAGGTCAGGGCCATACTGGGTTCTCGCGCACCAGGGGGAAGCTATTTTACCTGGTTGACTGGAAGGGGTATGGTCCTGATGAGCGTTCCTGGGAACCTTTGTCACACGTGCGCCACGCTCCCGACTTGGTGCATGCCTTCCATCTTGGTCACCCGCTCAGTCCTCGTCCTGCCTCCACTGTCTGATCCAGGGTGTGAGGGGAGGGTCTGTTTTGGAGGGGGGTACTGTCATGTTGCAGCACCTTGCCGTTCCGTAGTCACCTCTAGACACGAGCAGCAGTCCGTATACTCACTTCCGGTTTGAGGCCCAGTAGCCGTCTAGTTGTTGACGGTCCTTCCTCTGCAATGAAGCACTTCCAGGGGCACGCATAAACTCTGCGTTTCCCACCGGCTCATTGCTTCGGATTCTTGCCGGTATCCAGGTTGAAGCAGGCGCCTGCATTTCAAGAGGAAGACACGGGGGACGCCAGTTTCCTTGCATCTGAGCTTGGTTTCCGCTACCTCGGAAACACCCGTTCCCGATTCCCGCGCTGGAGCGCGTTCAGGTATCCTGTCCTTTTTTTTTTTTTAACAAATCTTTATTAAGATTTTAGCCCTTTTTTTTACAACATGGTTACCCCTCCCTCCCCCCCCCCTGTCAGGTATCCTGTCCTTGCCGACTGGTGAGGCATTCCTTACGCGCAGGGGTGCTTTCTATTCTGATACATTTCCGCGCTGGAGCGCTATTATTTTGGGCTAACATTTCCGCGCTGGAGCGCTATGGTTTTGGGCTATCATTTCCGCGCTGGAGCGCTTTGTTTTTTGGTGATTGACAAGCACGCGTAGAGCGCTATTACTTCGGCTAATCTTTTCCGCGCTGGAGCGCTTTGTTTTTGGGGGCATTAATTCTCGCGCTGGATCGCTTATTTACTGTTCATTGTAACCGCGCTGGAGCGCTTTGTTCTTTGTTCATAAAACAAACGCAGGGGTATGTTTGTTTGGATGACATTGCCGCGCAGGAGCGCTGTTCTGAGAGCATACAGCAGCGCACTGTCGCGCCTTATCCTAGCTTTATTATAACTGCGCAGGAGCGCTTGCCTTTGTTTTTTCTTACTGGAGCACCTATACTTTCATTGGCTGCGAGGAGTTCACAAGTCTGTTGATATCACGATTCTACCAGAACCGCTTCCTCCAGTTCCCATCCAGTCTTCTTTTGCTCCTTTCCCTGGTTTCACCTCATCGCTGCCGGGTACATCCCTCCGTACGGGGTCAGGTGGGTACAGGGGCGGTGGCTCTTGTCGTCTCTGCGGAATGTCTTCACAAGCAGAGGTAAGTCTTGTGGGGAACCTGACACAGACATGTTAGCAACAAAACATTTGCAAACACGCGTAAACATACGCAACTTAGTGATCAGAATCATTCCATGAAAATGTGTATTCACGTACTTAACTTTTAACGAAGGTCAAAAAGTACCAGTAGCTTACAAATCACATTTGTACACACAAGTAGAAATGAAATTCACTTCTACAGAAAAAATTCTGACAGCTGTTAAAACTGCTGTAGCGAAAGAGAGCCCTCGCACAGGGTAAGCGCATTATGGTTGCTACACCTGTACCTGCCTTAGAGGCAGTGACAAAAGCGAGCATTCCTATGCTTAAGCTTTACCTCCGAGATGGATACAATGGGTTAATTCTCTTGCTGCGAAAGACGTTGACCACGTTTTTGAGCCTTATTTGACAACACAAGCATTTTTACAATACGAACAAGAATGTCCAATGCCTAATGAAATTCTACCTCTAGAACACTTATAGTGACGGTAAACAAGCCTATAGTGCGGCATGCGCAATCGTTAAAGGGTGTTGGCGCCATGGCAAATTCCAACCAATGCTCACTAAAACTCCATCTCTAGGAGATTGTACAGCTCAGCAAGCTGAACTACAAGCATTCAAGATGGCCGTTGAGAATACGGACCGCGAATTCCCCACACTCATAGTGTGCAATTCGTTTTATTGTGTTCAGTCTTACAATGAATACTTCCAAAACTGGATTCAAAACAGTTACAAAGATGCAAAGGGTGGCACAATTAAGCATAAGTTGCTTTGGGAACAAGTAGTTCAGTTACGACAAGAACTATAAAACACTCACATGATACATAGGCTGAGTCATCAACGTGATGGCGTTCATGTTGCAGGGAATTAATTGGCTGATGAAGCCGCGAAGGCAGCTGTGCAAACGGCTTCCGTAGCTGCAATTACTCTTTGAAAAACAAAAATAAACGGCAAAATAATGTTGGCTGTCAATGCTTCAAGCAAAGACAGTGGTAAAACATTACCAAAAGGGTTTCCACTCAAATACTCATACATAAATGATGCGAACAATGTTCCATTTGCTCAAATCCCTGGAGTGGGGGATAGAGTAATTTCAAACATGAAACATAGATTAGGACTAATCTTCAGAAGCACATGAAGGGCTCGCCTCTGCACATGCAGGTGTTTCCGCCACAGTGTTATTATTAAAGCAGAGGTACTGGTGGCCGCGCATGAGGAAACAAACCAGAAACTATGTTTTGGAATGTGAAATATGCCAAAAGATGAAAGTCTCTACTGTGCAACCTCCTGCGTAGACACCCCTGTTGGTTTCAGATAAACCATTAGCTTGCGTTTACCTGGAGCACTGCGGTCCCTTACAGAGGGATGGCAACTATAAATATATCATGATCTCAGTGGATTCGTGTTCAAGATTCATTTGGATGTGGCCTCAGCTATCGGCTGACGCTCGAACTGTTATAAAAGATTTGCGAGTCTTTATCGCCACATACGCAGTCAGAACGCTACATTCTGACCAAGGTCCTGCGTTTAGCTCTCGAGCTTACAAGGAGGCCATGGCCAATCTGGGTGTTGCATTGCGGTACTCTAGTCCATTCCATCCTGAGGGAAATTTGCTATTGGAGAGAAAAAAACGGGACATAAAGCAATCAAACAGCTAGGGTATTAGGTTTGGGTGACGGGTGGGTCAAACATCTAATAAGTGTCCAACATAGTCTTAACAATCTGCCACGAAGTTCTCTAGGGGGTATCACTCCATATGAAGTCCTTTTTGGGACCAGAATTTTTGTAGCGGACCTTGATTGTCAGACTTCAATGCCAGACCGAAAAATCTTTGATATCAAAGATAGTTTGGCTGTCTTACAGGACTTAAATGAAATAAGAATGAAACAAAGTAACGTGTTCCTGAAGCCAACCACCACTGAAACCGACCGTCCCAGCAAGGCCTGTCTGGATCCTAAAGCTTGGTGATCTGGTCAGAGAAAAGAATGCGGCAAGAAGGAATTTGGGCCTTCTTACTGACAACCAGTGCCTGTCCTTGCAATCAACGGATCAAGAACAGTATTACTGCCGCCCCTTGCTGGAAAAAAGGAGAACAGGTTTGTATCTATCAACCTGGTCAAACCACATCATGTGGCCGATCATAAGCAGTAGGCCAAGTGGACTCCGCCAATGTAGCAGATACCCAGCTCTGGCTACTATCCAAGAGGTTCAAACTGAGAGACTCATCACCTTTGAAGAATCTGCAGTGCGAAATGAAGGACTAAGCAACAAAGCTATGAAACTTGTACCTCTTGAAACCCAAATAACAGTTTGTCAAGAATCGCCTGTCTACAATGAAGTACCATCTGACTACACAAATGTTACAAGTAATCCTGAGGTTCCAGTGATTTCAATGAATCCTTATGCAATCCCAACAATTGACAGAACAGCCTCTGGCTATTTCATTAACTTTGATACGTTTTCCGAGGATCCAAGCGAACCTGAAATTGCGCCAGTAAAAAGAACTTTGAAAGAACAAGCAACAGACCTTTTTCATCACCTGGAAAAGACTTATCTGGTTTCACTATGGATTGAACTTGGATTGTGTTGGGTGTGCTTTTTCCTCTACTTTGGTTGACTCTGGTAATAACTTTGGGAATCCTGATAAATGGAAGATATGTCAAAATGGAAACAGCAGGTAAGAACATCAACTTACTTCTCAAGCCACACAAATCATCCCATCGTGAACAAAGAGACTTGTCATCAGTGAACATCACAGCCGTTCCTATACCAGGGAGTATAGCTTGGGACAGAACTAATTATGCCATTTTTGGACCGTCAGAGCTGTTGAAGATTCCACACCAGTTCAAGATTTCCTTGAATGACTGTTTCATCTAGTACCTTTTCCGATGATTGGGACTTCAAGACTGTTAATAATATGTCAGACTTTACAAATCATCAATACTTAGAAGGTTCATCAGATTATAAACAAATGTATTGTTATAATCACTATGGTCATCATTTCTTGCACACATCTGCAAATCCTAGAAATGTATTAATGTATAACCAATGGGAACATTGTCCTACGCCATCAAAGAGTAGCTCAAAAAAATTTTGTAGAAAATTTCTGTACTTTTAAGGGTTCAATGTATCAAATCCGGAATCATTTTACTTTAAAAATGTAAAAAAAAAACGGAATGAAAAGTATATTAACAAATACCAAGCAAATGTATTCTACAGCCTTTTATGCTCAACAGTCTTCACTAGGTTTCGAATCTTGGAAAGACAACATTGAGACAAAAACTGTCTGGGGCACAAAAGATTGGCAAGTGCAGGGGATAGAATCTTTATTTAGAGCCTGCATCATCCCTGAGCAAATTATTTTTTTGAATGACACTGTCCAACAGACGTCTTGTCTTGGGTTAGCCAAGATAAAAGACTTGAACAATCTGTCCATTCCTACACCTACACATGTTAGTGATAACACTTCAGAGGGGGGAGTCGACGTACATACTATTTTGCCTCACAACAGAACAGATCCATATTGGAATAAATCTGGCCCACAGACACCAACAACTGTCAAGATAGATTCCTGAATAAAACAAAGGGATTCACATTCATTAGGCCAGAACCAAGATATGTTTAAAGACAGCATCCAGGAATAGTAACAACATACAGTGTAGGGAAACTTTGCCTTGATTGGCTACATAGATCTACACTGAAGGATGTAAAGCAACACTTCTCTTTACTTAAAGATGGCACTGATCTTAGGGAATTGTTGCTAGGATCAAGAACACCGCGTCATAAATGTTTTATATATGCCGGTATCTTTGCTGCTTATAATAAAGCATGGAAAATTAGGCAAGCAGATACTGCAGAACGAATACGAGAAATTGATCGTATTAATTTAGATAAATCTCTCTCTCTCTGTGGTTGACAATGGGCTAACGACTCTGTGATCCAGGATATATTCTTTAGACAGCATAGTGTCTTCTGCCACTGACATCATGGAACAGGACTTGGTCATGTTGCAACATGATCAGTCGCAATTTCTTTCTATCATGCTATTAGGCTGAAGGTTGCAAAACCTTTGTTCTGGCTATGTGCCTTGACGTTTAATCAATTCTACGTCACTGTTTTCAGGATTCAATCTCACTGATAAACAGATCAAATTGGCACAAAGGGGAGCAGACAATACGGTGCTGAGCATTGAAAAACTGGGAAGATTGCCATTTACATTCGTTGAAAAGCCAGTTACGTAATGGATTATACATTAAACAATCACTCTGCCTGTTACAATTTTCCATTTTCAATATTGCCTACAACATATACCAGCAGGTACATATAAAAGGTTGGGTAAATAATACATTAAGACATTCTGGGAATTGGCGTACACATACAGATGTTGGAGTGGGGGTCGTGAAGTGTTTCTTAGCGGGGAAAATTGTGAAAACGCACTAAGCGGTTCTCTCCTATGTCAGGGTCCTACCCGGGGCCTGTGATAGTTCCTCTAAAAACGTATCCTGCCACCTGCAAGGTTCACCAGCCATGGTGATTGATCCAATTTTTGGACAACTCTCGAATAAGAGTTACCTTATGTTGAATGATCGCAGCTGCTGTGGCATGTTGACAGGAATACCATATCTAGTAACTGTGTCAGCCAGGGTCACTTGCTGTAAGCAAGTATTGTTTCCTAAAACCAAGACAGCCGGGAGTCGCCATTTTGGCTTTCACTGAACATCTCTTCTACACGAATTGATACTTTAAGCAGAATGAAAGCCATTCTTTTGCAAAAAACTGTGCCACTGACCTCGGCCAAAGAAACCTATGATCTGCAAGTCGCAAGGACTTCTGCAGTTACATGCCCTCTTATCTATAAATTGCCCTATACATTTCTCAGGAATGTTAAGTCGTATCTTAAACATGTCTGATACGAGTGGTATTGAACATGTATTTAAGACCGTATATTCTGGACTGTTAGCACCTTTTGAAGCAGTCCTAGTAATATTTCCAAACTTTGTGCACTCTGTGTTTGGCCGATTACCTCTCATTTTGGGACTTGCTGCAGGAATACTATTTTTGCTCCTATTGCTGCGATATGGCAAGTCATTTCACAAACGACACCTAGTGCTCCACGGAGACAACTCTACTGGCGATGAAGTGTCGTGAGCGCATCGTCCAAAATGTGGGACTTCCTCGTCTAAGAGAATTAAATACCACATGGTTTCTGTTATTCATACCAATTTGGCAAGATTGCATCTTACCTGTTCTACGCTCCCTGCTATGCGGAGAAGAATGCATCTTAGACACATGTCTCACACTCCCATCAGTCATGCCAATGGATGTTGATACTTTGCTTGAACCAGTAACGGCTCATGCACTGTGTTGTCCCCAGCGGCTACCGATTCTGATGACGGCATTCATTGAGATCTCAGACGCAAAATGCTACTTCTGTAATTCATGAATTTTTATCTTGTGTTCTGATTAACTTGGACATATTATATTTGTCAATCTGTAACTTGGAAGATGTTTTTCTTTATTAAAACTGAATAAAGTTTGTTAATAATCACTAGGGGATTATTTTACAGGGTAGCATGGTATCCCTCACAATAACTCCAGGAGTCACAGTCCACACAATGTACATGCTTTGTTCACCCTACTTCCAACTTTACATGTAACCCTTATCACCTGCCCAAACCTCTCCCTGCTGATGCCAATGTGGTCCTCCGTCATCCCACAGACCATATTTTTGGCCCCTTTGAAACTGCCCATACAATAAAAATGCTGCCGTTGTAAATACATATCAACTACCATTTGTTGTGTTTGAAACATTTTATTGAATAATAAAACCTAATAAACATAAGCTGATTATTAAAGCAAAACAAAACATCAGTTACCATACACATAAGAGACAAAAGTAGTACATAAAAATCAACGTACTGTAACACAGCAAAGTTATGTAGAGCACAATTCCTAATTTCGGGCAATCTTTAAAGTTCAACAATAGAAACGTTTATAAAGAACAGGAAAGGAAACAAAGAAGGTGGGATACAGTGATTTCATTAATGTAATGCTTCCTACATATAGAAAAACAAATACTAATTATTTTCCTTAAGCAATAAAGTCCTCACATTAAAATACTAAGAGAAATATATTGAACAATGAACATTTCATGTGTAATTAGAATTCAATTTGAATATTTTAACCTCCTCAGCATTATTTGACTCATGATTACAACCTGAAGGCTTTCTGGAAAGGAACCCCCTCATGGGGTTCAAAATCACATCTTTTCCAACAATAGGATTCAAATGATAAACTTGAATTTCAATTCAATTTATTGATTTAGGCCATTTTGGAGATCAACAATTTGAAATATATACAAAATCCATACTACAAAATCCATACACTTTTGTAAAATTGTCTCCTAAACTTGAATTCCATCCATTTTTTGATTAAACACTTTCCATTCCAGCAAGCATCACAAGACCACTTGTTGTTATCGTCCAAATTAGTAATAATGTTTCGGCTGGCAAAAACAATAAATATGTTTAGAATTTTACCTCCGAAAGCCAAAACATGCCATTTCTGAATCATGGTGCACAATAAAATGTAGGAACAGAAGGGCATCTTTTGGTATAGCATTCATTAAGGTTTGACCAGGCTTGAAACTAGAATTCCTGATTTTTTTGGACATTTAAATGTCATATTTTAAAAGAGTTCTAACAGACCCATCATGAGCTCCATGAAAAATAGAAGATGACTGAATTGTACTTAGAGAAAATGTGCTGATAAGTAATCTATTGAAGTAAAATACAGTGGTCAGGCAATGCTTGTGGATCTAATCTATTCAGATTTTAACTCCATAGTTTGTTTAATAAATTGACTGAGCATAATACTTGAAGGTCCACGTCTCAGATCAGTTCTATTACAGTTTAAGTTGCGATAACACTAATAGAGATCATTGATAAATAGATTTTAAAAGCCATGGGTGGAATTGATCCTTGGTCTAAATCTAGATTATTGTCTGCAATAGAAACCAGTACAAACAGATCAAATCTAAAAGCATTGAATATGTTTATTATAGTGGTTTAGAGTAAACCCAGAAGACACACATTGTTCCTGAAACTCAGAAAATGTATCTAAAGATTACGATTACATCCTATTTTATGTCCAGAGACTGCTTTAGCTGCTTTCCTGTTTAAGTGACAACATTTGCAAATATATTTAACAAAACATTAATGCTGGATGTCAGAAATTCTGTTTTTAAGTATTGTGTAAGAGTTAAGTGTAATGGTTTTTATTTGATCTGAAGCAACACTAACACTAAATATGTACATGCACCGGTTATCATTCATTCAACTAACATTATTAGCAAACTTAATTTGGAGGGAATTGAGAAAATGGCCTCATGTTTTATTGTTAAAAAAATCCACTGGTTCAGTAATTCCCAGAGTTTGCAAATGCTAAATCCCTTTTGGAAATGTACTAAGCCCATTTAACAATTCAGAATTTGAAAGGGGAATTTTAATAATTTCCCTTCTGAATATTTAATATGTTGTTAAAGTTTGTATTGAGCTTTGAAACCATATGTGGGCTGAAAAACAGTAACAGGAGGTAGTAACCCAAGGGGACATTTGTGAATCTGAAAGTAAAATGCGGTGCATTAAAAAATGCCTTTATTTAAAAGCTATCACAGACAAAGTAGTGCGCTGACTCTACATGCAACTACTTTTTACCAAATGGATTATTAGTACATGAACCTCAGTATTGCCTATATTGCTGAAATTTAGTCTCTAATATTTTTGTAATGTCATGTAAATATTTGTTCCTGTTAGTTGGCATTTCAATATGGTCATGAAATGTACCTGTTCTTTTTGTCAAACATATTGAAATATCTTTATCACAATTTTTGGGGCATTCTAAAAAGTGTTTTCACTCTCTAACTTGAACCTTCCTAAGAAATATACTGACGCCAGTTCCTGGTTTCTCCTAGATCATTTAGCTTTCTCACTAAAACAAGCACAATATTGATATGAGAGAGGTGGTTATTGTAGTCATACGCACTGGGATTAGTTTAGAAGAGACCAATATAGAACTTCCTAATCTTTAGAAATAATACTTGGAAAAGTTTATGTTCAATAATTTCAGATAATTTACTGATAAAGATATCAGATAAAGATCCTCTTAATTTCTTATACCTTGTGGTATCAAAAATATGCTAGAATTAACAGACTTCTCTTCTAGATAAAACCAGGTATGAGAAGTTATTAAATAAGATTATCAACTTTCCGTTATTTTAACACATTTTCTCAGTGTACAGAGTATTTTCCCTACATAGATCACAACATTTCATGCAATAGTCTGTGCTTGAACGTACAATGAAAGGGTAAAAATGCATTTCTACCACAATCGAGAAACCCTTGGGTCTCTGAGGATTACTGTTGCAAATGAAGACCTAGCTAAGAAGAAATATCCCTTTAAAAGGACGATTTCCCTCACCCACCATAGTTGGCATGCCTCCTTATTGGGAATCTCCTTGCACCATGAAACAACCCCCTCACTGAGAGGGAGGAGTTCAGGCATATTTTGTTATAGAGAATGGCATACTAAATACCACAATAATGAGCTCAGGGTAGTGGGGGCAGCAGAGAAAGTTAAAACTTGCTAAAGGGTATGTGGTTTTCATTATTTGTACGCCCCTGGGCCCGGATTAAAATCAGGACACTGTGGGAGAAATATATATGCACTGTTAAGAGTCAACAAGAGGTCAACATGTTTCAGCCTATTAACCCTCCAAAGAGGTGTTTGCGACATTCTTCAGGACTTAATCAAAAGTTCTGCAGCTCAATGTACTCAATCAATAACAAGCATTGTCATAGCCAATAGGTCTCGCCTTTGGGACCTTATAAGTGTTTAGCCATGCAGATTCAGTAACAATGAGAAATAATTTCTATTAAAAAAAACGAAGACTTTAAACTAACTAAGCTAGATGTGACTTTATAACTGGTTAATCGAACATTTCTGGAGGTTTAGAATATATAAACAACTCCTTTTTTCTATGGTGTGTCATATAAAATTGATGCTTTAAATGTTGGTAAGAGTACACAACGTCAAAAAATTCAATACTGCTTTTATATCAATTTACCTTTGAAAGCTTGACGTGAAATAACATTCTAAGTGGCATTTGGTTATGAGTAGGCTCTAATGACTATTTCCGGATGACAATGTATTTAGCATTTTTTGTATAAGATGTGTTAAAAGTATGGATAGGGAAAATGGCTATTTGCTATGTGGTACACTGTAATGTTAGATTAATCTGTTTCAAGGGATGACTATGAACCGTTTTTTCGTCCCTGGTTTTAAATGGATTCAGGTAGGAACAGTTTGGAACAGACAAGGATTTGGTTGACTTTATCTCAGAAAATGGTTGTTTCCCGCATGCTGCTTTCATGCAACTTAAACCCCTTCAGTGGAAGAGGCGGCTGCATGCCTGCATATATGGCCAGATCAGTACTTGGCTGTTTCGGTTCTCCAGTGGGGCTAGAATAGAAGCTGTTAAGGGCAGGGGCTTAGCTTCCAATTGGTGCAGCAGGTGCAGTGGCACCAGGTCCCAGATGCCTTAAAGGCCCACTGAACCCTGATAACTGCTGTTTGTCACAGTTCAAACAGAGGCCTGAGGGGCCCATAGAACAATGATTATTGCTGTTTTCCACAGTCCAAATAAAGGGCAGAGGTCACATTTCCTTTCTTGGGGCCCAGGGCACACTGGCTAGGCCACTGGTTAAGGATGCAGTCGGGAGGAGGTGGCAAGACAGGTGGATTATCTAAACAGCTCGACAATGACTTCATGCCTGGGTATTAAAGTATTCATTACAATTAAAGACTGAAGCAGGAATAGATATCATAATATAGGAAGGCCTATGTACAAATGCAGCTCGATTAGCGGCTGCCTTTTAACTTCTCACCTCTCCTAATTTACAGTTTTATTTTAAATGCAGACATAAATCGTGACCTATGAATATGTTTATCTATCTTTATGTTCAAATGACCCATCTTTTCCATATGCAAGTATCAGACAGGTCGGGAAGGCCTAATGGCTTTGAACTTGATAAAGCCACATTAATCACTGGTCTTGAAATGCAAATGGCAGCATTAGGCACCAAGAGGTGTATTCTACATAATCTCATTATGTTTAGGGTACTGGAGAGTGTTTAGGGCATAAAGCACTTTGACAAAAACATTTCTGCCACCGTAGAAATTCCATCTTCCTTGTCCTACCCTAGTATACAAATAGTACCACATTCTTTGTATACCTGAATTAAATAGGCACACAAAATAGTACCGTATTTAAAGGCCCAGTTCAGAATTACATGGAAGGTGCACTGTCCCAGACTACACAACGGTGCAGTTTTCAGTGGGTGCTATCATCCCACATAGGGGGTACACCAGATTATGCTGGAAAAAACATGTGGTGCCCCAACGTGGGCGCAGCTGTAAACCACCAGTCTGCTTACATAGTAAAGCGTCTGGCAGCTATTAAATGAAGTGGCATGTTTTTCCTGCAGGAGGTTGGGGTCTGTCACCATCCTGTCAGGTGGGGGGTATTCAATCAATGTGCCTTGTTTGCCCTTTCGCCTGTGTCAACAATACAGTGCAGTCGCAAGACAAAAGGTTCTCTCACATTTTTCCCAACTAAGAGACCAACATGTCCAGCTCTCAAATACTTTTTATATTTCCCTGTGCTAATTAACCACTAATCATTTTGGATCCTGGAGTAGCGTGCTACTCGCGGGAAAATGCGCTTCAATGTTCGTCAGGGGTAGTAAGCATTATATAAATGCAAATACATTACAGTTACTGTTTACATCGGGCTGCACTAACACGAGGATAGAAGTAGAGTGGGGCTTAGAGTTGATCTGCCCAGAACGAAGCATACTACAGAAAGTGTGTGAACAGTCTATATGTTGTGCGCCTGGCAGAGAAAAACAAAGCATACAATATCTATCGAAGAGTCTATTGACTCAGTGAAGGCTTGTATTTTTAATACAATTCATGTTCGCAAGCACAAGGATAGGAAAAAAGCTTTCTAAATATACAAACGAAAATTGGATGTTTTTGAAAAACTCTCCGGGCCACACCTGTCTCCCATGTAGCAGGAAGGATACACTGCGAATGCGATATCCTCTGTGGAAAGGTGTGCCTCTACATAAGTTGCATTTGAATTATCAAAAACATACCTCCTCCCAAAAAGAAAACGTTACTGGGCCAACCGGAAAGTAAATGTAAAGGAATAAATAGGCACTGTATCAATACTGAAGGCATTTTGGACAAACCGGGGTTAAATGTTTTAGAAGGCAACAATTCGATGAACCAGGCTACCAAAGCACAGGAATGCGGCAGTAGCCTCTAGCTCTGGGTCGGATTCCTGTAATGATGCACGGTCCGCAGGGAACAGATGCAAGGGGCACGCAGCGTTCTCGTAAACTACTTATGAATTATATGGTGTAAAAATCTAGGCGTTTTCATTATTTGGTATTAAAACGCATAGATATAGAAGACAGACCCAACGCTCTGCACCTCAAAAGAATGGATACTTCGGAATCCTGAAATTTTTTGTGCAAGGAGGGATTTAAAATTAACTATGTCGCCTGCAAAAGGTCAGAGGGCACGACATGCTCCAGTGCATGCATAATTTGGTTCCCAGAACTCCTTGCAAGAAGGAGCTCGAGAATGTGAGTCTCCACAGAGCTGCGGCAGGATCTCTTACAGTCAGTTGATCTCTCCAAGCTATCATGCAATTCATTTCTCATTGGTCAATGCTCAGAATCCGGCAGACGATGTCCAGCTGTCATGGGCTTGTCGTACTCCAATCTGCCATAGCTTCCAGGCACAGGTTGATAAAAAAACGCCTTATTAAAAGAATAACGATCGGTAAGCAGGTTTGACAGCTTTTTGTTAAACATTGAAACGGTCCCAAAGCAAGAGAGGGAAAGGCAGAAAAGGGGAAGGTGATAAAGAGAGACAGCAAGGATGAACAAGTGCGGCTGCACTTGCCCGGTCGGCGCGAAAGTGAAAGCGCCGCGCTTGGAGCAAAAATGCACCAGGGCCAGCGCGACCGCCATCTATTTCCAATTGATAATTGGAAACAGATGGCGCTGCTACTCGCTCCAGAGCTCCATAGGCCAGGGGAGAGCGAAGGCGGGACATGCACCCGCCTTTGGCCAATTGCATGCTGTCTTTCTTAGAAAGACTCATGCAAAGGCCAATAGCGAGTGATGAAAAAAAAAGCACACGCATGAGCGTGCGTTCAGAGTGTAAAGCCCTTACTAAAAGCATCGCAGGTGGGTCCTAAAAATGGTGTACGAACCGATATAAGTATAAAGAAGGGTTTTCATATACAAAACCATCCAGTGATCATATTAATCTTCATATAGAGTGGTGAATTCAATGGTGGTACCTAAAAGAACACATGCATAGGAAATATAAGAATGGTTTGAAAAAATCTAGGTCAGACATTTGAACAACTGTGCTAGCGTTACATTTCGAAGCAATTCAGTCCAGGACATACAAAACCATCCGAACAGGACACAACCATATACTGTATAGTCAATGTCGGTTATTCTTAGTATAGGTGAAAAATAAAATATTTTTTAGGCAACAAGGTTCACTACAATAACAATATACTGTAGAAGGCTTAATCGCTTACGTCGGGAAATGTGCCTAAACTCACTGGGGCATGCGGCTATCCGCCCTATAAAAGAATTATAGGAAGGGGAGCATGGTAAGAAAGAAGTCTTCTGGAAGGTTGTAACAGTTCCAGCCATTTTACAAACAAGTATAAAGAAAAAGTGTGCCCATGTAGATTAAAACCGTCCAAATACTCATAGGCCATGTCTGCAATAGTGATTGAGGTATTTGCGTATGGCTGTGAAGTCCCTAATATGTTCCCCAAGCATATATTTAGATTTCACTAAGGTCTATCAAGACAAGCGGGCAGCGTAATGGTGTTTAACACTAGGGGGAGACACGCCAAGACCGTGGAGGCAGTCGTGTGTCTGCCTTGAAGTTTGTGTATCAATGCTTTTGATGGCTCTTGCCTCAGAACAGGCGTGTGTTGCGGCAGCACAGGGTGAACAAAGGCAGAACCTAGTGCAGTAACTTCCATAGCAAACATGTGTTATGGGGAAAAAAAAGACTCTTAGAGCTAGTTGGTCTAACACACAAGTGCAATGTGCTTAGATTTCAGAAGAAACTGCCCTATCAAAATATGCAGTGGCAAGGCACATGATAACACTGCCTGGTTCAAACATAAAGGCAGGATTCTTCAAGTTGAAAACCGTGGACATTTTTGATGTTCCCCGCAATAACGAGGCTGCGATGCAATGGAGGAAATGCGCTTAAAATAGTTGACCTCAGCATGGGTGCAGCGTGCTTTGTTTTCAAGACACAACACCTGACACATGTGCACTGAGAACTGTGCTTTGAAACTTCCATATTGTTAACACGAATGCAACATTGTTTACGTTTTCATAATAAACAAAAAAAGATAAGACACGCTTAATGCACAAAAGATTAAAGTCAAACAAAATCAATCAATCAATCAATCAATGCATTTATAGAGCGTGCTACTCACCCATGAGGGTCTCAAGGCGCTAAGGGGAGGGGTGCTGTCATTGCTTGAATAGCCAGGTCTTGAGGTGCTTCCTGAAGGTAAGGTAGTCCTGGGTCAGTCGAAGGTGTGTGGGGAGTGAGTTCCAAGTCTTTGCGGCCGGGTAGGAGAACGACCTTCCTCCAGCTGTGGTTCTGTGGATCTGTGAAACGGTGGCGAGGGCGAGGCTGGCTGAGCGGATCTGGTGGGTGGGGGTGTAGAACGAGAGGCGTCGTTGAAGTATGCGGGTCCTTTGTCGTGGAGTGCTTTGTGGGCGTGGGTATGGAGCCTGAACGTGATCCTCTTTTTGACGGGGAGCCAGTGCAGGTTTCTTAGGTGGGCGGATATGTGGCTGTGGCTGGGGATGTCGAGGATGAGACGGGCAGAGGCGTTTTGTATGCGCTGAAGTCGTTTCTGGACTTTGGCTGTGGTTCCTGCGTAGAGGGTGTTTCCGTAGTCCAGTCGGCTGGTGACGAGGGCCTGGGTGACGGTCTTTCTGGTTTCTGTGGGGATCCACCTGAAGATTTTTCGGAGCATGCGCAGGGTGTTGAAGCAGGATGAGGATACGGCGTTGACTTGGCTGGTCAATGAGAGGGAGGAGTCCAGGATAAATCCTAGGTTACGTGTGTGGTCCGTGGGAGTCGGCGCGGGGCCCAGCGCTGTGGGTTCAGGGACCCATTCCTGTATGCAAAGAACACACTGCCTCTAAACAATTACAGATATAACAAACGTAGGGTCAGAGACCCATACCTGTGTTTGGGGAGCCAGCAATCCATTATACCACAGCAGATGAAGGACGGTGTCCAGAGCAATTGCTGTTGCTTGTATAGACGATCCGGGGCTCACTAAAGCCAAATTTGGTGTGTGTCTACTCATTCGGGTTGTATAATCGCATTACTCTGATGCAGTCACGTGACCACGTGTACTTGGGAAATGTAGTCCCATGCCAGCAGCATGAATCTGAATGAACGTGCACTAAATGCTGAAGGCTTTCGTGCCTGTCACACACAGCCGCTTCTTCACGTGGAATAGAATCACTAAAGATGGGCCTCCATCGAAGTTAAATGCAAACACCACAATGTACTGGCATGTGTTTTTGAAGGGTCAGAGGCGTATACCCAAGGGCAGAAGACCCATTAGGAAAATAAGCACACACCCGAAAACCAGATTGTCCATAGTAGAAATGAGTGATGGGTGTGTAAACCATGTTCCTTGTACTGCACATGTATCCTGTTGCAAGCGGTCAGCCCCATATGTCTAAGGGTATAGAGATGTCAGTGCACCTGAATCAGAGAGCCCAATCTTGTATGGATAAGTGTAGGATGTTTGGCCAATGTCCAACAGTCTGTTACAGGTATCTGGTGGCGCTAATCTTCTTTTGAGCTTATAAGAGGACAATAAAAAAGAGATATATTTGAAAATATAGAGATGAACAGGCAGTGTCCCTCGCACATATTTTAAGGCACCTGGTTATCAGGAGCCATAGTTCTAAATGGTTAGCCGTATGTATTCTCTTGTATGTTAGGCGACTGGTGGCATTTCACCACACACCCTGAAAAATCGCTCATGTGGAAAAGGTCAAGTCTAATGGCCCCCCTCACCCTCATCAGAGAAGAGACAACTCCCTTGTTCCTATTGCAACCAATGGAGATTTGGGACTATCCTACATGGACAAGGGAAAATGGTGTTTAAGCCCGGTCCGATCCAAATCACTGCTTTTGTTCCCATGGTTTGTCTGTGCCAATTGGGATTTCAGTTATATGTGTGTATCAACGATATTTTGGTCATCTGGCGAGGTGAAGATCAATCTATCACTACCTTCGGGAAATCGATTTGCAAGAACAAAGAGTGTGACAACAACTTCAAGAAAATATTGTACTACCTTATAGTCCCTATTAACAGAATTTACATAAAGTAAACAATTGGTTTAATAAGGAATTCAGACTATCACTTAGATATCAGGGTAAGGCACTTTGCACAAAGGATATCTCAGAAATCAGTCTGGGTGGAGAGAGGTACAAAAGGTAGAGTTTCAGGATTAGACAGCATTCCATCTTATATCCTTCTGCCAGAAAGAGATAAATTGTCTTGGTATAACCTTTTCTTAACTAATACCATGATCAGTGGTGCCCAAGTACCTGAGTCTTGGAAGGAAGCGGACGTCGTCCCGATATATGAGAAGGGTGATAGATTCCATCCTGCCAATTACAGGCTGATCAGATTGATCAATTGTGCGAAGAAAATTTCTGCCCAATTGGTCTTGAGCAAGATTTAAAAATGGACGGCTGCTAAAGCCATTGTATCCCCCTTTCAGGCAGGCTGTCAGAAGAAGATATCCACATTTTATCTGGTTTTCCGCTTCCTTTTATTCTATTGGAAGATCGTTGTGGTTGGCAGGGCAACTTTTATGTTGCCTTCATCGACCTTAAATCTGCTTTTGACCTGGTTCCACGAAGCAGGCTGTGGCAGGTTTTGGGTGATAGGGGCCATCCCAGGAGGCTCTTGAGCCTATTGATCAGTCTACATGAGGGTAATTATCCCCAGGTTCGCTGGAGAACCCAGGGCAAGGTGACTGAATGATTAACTATCAATTAAGGTGTTCACCAGGGCTGGGCACAGGCACCCACCCAGTTTTCTTTCTATATTAGTGTTGTTCGTTATCTGCCCTCTTTCTCAATTGATGCACCATCCCTGGTAGGCACAAAACAAACAAGTTACTTACCTTCGGTAACAATGTATCTGTAAGCAGTGTCTACTTAGACTGCACTCCTGGGCGCTAACGTCAGTTCTGATACGATGTTCCATGCCAGAAGCACAGAGCCATGCAAGACACTGACCCCTTGTGCACAAAACTAGGGCCCTGTAAGGGAGTCCTTATCCCTAGAAGTCAGTGTGCAGAATGGGGAGGATGGGTGGGGTGGTAAGGAATCTATAACTGATATATGTCTCTTACAGATACATCGTTACCGAAGGTAAGTAACTGGTTCATCTGAAAGAGACTACTATTTATAGAATCCTTACCTTAAAATAGATACCCCAGCTATACCAACCCCGGGGCAGGGTCTGCGAACCAAGTTCACACAAGGAAGTCCTGGAGAACAGAACGGCCGAAAAAGCCATCTCTCCGGAATTGGCTGTCCAGGCAGTAATGCTTAGCACCCTGGTTTACTGAGTCTCTTAGACTAGAAAAACAAAGCTGTAGACGACAAGAACGCAAGTGGCGTAACAAATATGACCCCCATGAAAAAAGCTGTTATAAAGAGAAGTTAAAGAACTACAAACAAATGATCATCACTCAGAAGAGTATTTTCTTTAACACTCAAATTGAATCAGCTCAAGACTCAATTAAACAACTCTATCAGGTCGTCTCCCACCTCACAGGCCATGACAAACCCCCTCTAAAGACGCGTCTCAATCGATGTGCGACACCCTGTCAACATACTTTCAAGAAAAGGTTTGCGATATATACTCCAAATTCAATAAACTTACCAATGACACAGTTAACCCTCACACTCCACCTGAACCCATGCCCACCAACTCACCCACCTTTTCCTTCGCTCATATCTCTCCAGAGCTAGTCCATAAACTCATGATGACCATCAACTCTGGCTCACCCAATGACCCTCGCCCACCCTCAATACTTAAATTGGCTCCTGACACTATCTCGCTAACCCTTGCAGACATCTTCAATGCTATGATCACTTCGGGCACCTACCCCTCCATTTGGAAAAAAACTGTAATTAAACCCCTCCGTAGGAAAAACACCCTAGATCCATCCAAGGTCACGAGTTACAGACCAATAGCATGTCTCCCCTTTCCATCTAAGATCATAGAAAAAATTATAAACAGTCAGATCTCCGAATTCATAGACAACAACAACTGTCTAGATGACTCGCAGTTTGGATTCAGAAAGGGACACCGGACAGAGACTGCACTAATAAAAGCTTCTGATGAGATCAGAATGATCCTGGATAAAGGAGGTGCCGCGGTGCTTATAATGCTCGATCTTTCCGCAGCATTCGACACGGTCGACCATTCCATCCTTATCGACCGTGTCAAAAAATCTGGAATCTCCACGAATGCCATTTGCCTCCTCGCCTCCTTCCTGGCAGACCGGGAACAATCGGTCTCCATGGGCGGTTTCTCCTCCGGCTCCTTCTCCCTGCCTTGTGGTGTCCCCCAGGGATCCTCGCTAAGTCCAACACTTTTTAACATCTATGTGGCGGACTTGGCGAGGATTATCAAAGCTCATCGTCTAGCAGTAACATCTTACGTCTTACGCAGACGACACGCAGCTTGTCCTGGCGATCAATAACAACGGACTGGAAGTTGCCACCAACTTCCAAAAGGGAATGCTTGGCATTAGCAACTGGATGAACATAAACTGTCTAAAGCTCAATTCGGACAAAACCGAAGTCATGGTGTTCGGCAAACTCCCTCCTAGCTGGTCCCCTACCTGGTGGCCCCAAGACCTTGGACCCCCACCTATCCCAGTCACCAAGGTTAGGAACCTGGGCGTGATTTTCGACAACAAACTTTCCTACATACACCAAGCCAACTCCATAGTTTCTGCTTCGTTCTATACGCTATAATGATAAAAAAACTGCAACCTTACCTCCCCTCGAACACTATAAATACCTTGATTTCAACTCTTTTAATGTCCCGGGTTAACTATTGCAACGCCCTCATGCTCAATGCCCAAGAACAGGTGTTGAACAAGCTCCAGCTGGTTCAGAATGCGGCCGCCAGACTAGTTACAGGAACACCTAAGTTCAAACCCATTTCTAATAGCATCCGTAAACTTCACTGGTTGCCTGTGAGGCAAAGAATCAAATTCAAGGCTCTGTGCATAGCCTTCAAAAGCATTCACGAATAAGGCCAGGTTTTCCTAAAACACTCCCTCTGTCCCTACCGACCACTCCGCACTCTGAGATCTGCCAATGCCAATCTTCTGGAGGTAGCCAAAACCAGGAAAGCTACATGGGGAGACAGATCCTTTGCAATAGCTACGGCCAAACTATGGAACACCCTTCCCTGCCATCTCAAGAGCATTCTTACATTAATTTCCTTCAAGGAAACAACTAAAACATGGTTATTCAACCAATAGACCCAGTTTAATGCACTCGAACCCTAACTCATCCGATCTTCTGTCCAGCGCCAAGAAACCCATGGGTATTCCGCGCTCAACAAGTTGTATAAAATAAAATAAATAAAATAAACATGTGCAGGGATACCCACTTGGCTGTGTGACAGATGTCAATCAGCACATCTCCACGTCCCAAAGCAGTAGTGGCTGCCGTCGCCCTGGTAGAGTGGGTGCGCAGTCCTACTGGAGGTTGATTTTCAGCCAAAGAATAACAGATCTTAATGCATAGGACGACCCATCGAGAGATGGTACCTTTGTGGACTGCCCGACCTTTCTCGGTACCCACATAATCCGCAAAGAGTTGATCGTCCACTCGGAAGTCTTTAGTGCAGTCAAGGTAGAAAGATAGCACACGTTTTGGGTCCAGCCAGTGGAATCTCCCCTCCTCTTTGGAAGGGTGCAGAGGCGGGAAGAAGGTGGGCAATGTGATGGTCTGACCTATGTGGAAAGAGGTAATCACTTGGGCAGAAAAGAGGGATTAGGACTACTTTGTCCAGATGGACAGCAAGAAAGGGAGGTCTGGAAGATAAGCCTGAAGCTCACTCACGCTGCAGCAGAGGTGATGGCAAGCAAAAAAATATTTTTCAAAGGAGGCGAAGAGGACAATTATGTAGGGGCTCAAAGGGAGCACGCATAAGATAAGTGAGGACACACCTGCACCACTCTTCCTTTGACAGAAGGAAGGAATGCCTTCAGTGCAGGACGAATCGCCCGGAGCTCCAGAAGGTTGATGTGGTGCCTGGACTTCGCCGGAGACCAGAGGCCTCTGATCTCCGCCTTTCCCATATGGCTGCACAATCCCAGGAGTGACGCATCAGTCACTATTGTGAACTCAGGTTGGGGAAGGGAGAGGGATCTGCCGTTGACCCAATCCTGGTTTGTGAACCACCACTGCAACTGACTTGCAGTCCCCTCTGAAATGTGAATATCATCGGAAAGATTCCCCTGGTGCTGTGCCCACTGGAACTTCAGGTCCCACTGCAGAGCCGTTTATGCCATCTGGCATAATCCACCAGCAGGATGCAGGAGGCCATGAGGCCCAGCAGCCTCAGGGTCATTCTCATCGAAAACCAGGATGGAGTCTGAAACATCAGTATCATAGCCCGACTATCCTGGACTTGCTGCCAGGGAGGATACACCCAAAACTGCGCTGTGTCCAGAACTGCTCCGATGAAAAGGAGCTTATGGGAGGGAATCAGGTGCGACTTTAGCATGTTAACTGGGAACCCCGGTGAATGCACGAAGTCCGTCGTCGTCTGGAGGAGGGAGATGACAGCCTGGGCGAGCCCGCCTTCAACAGGCAGTCATCGAGATGGGGGAAGACTGGAACCCCTGATCTGCGCAGCGGACCTGTGACCACCGCCATCACTTTCGTGAACACCCGAGGGCGCTGGTAAGGCCAAAGGGAGCGTGGAAAACTGAAAATGCGTGTGGCATGTCGCGAATCGTAGGTAATGCCGGTGGGCAGGTAAGACGGGGATGTGAAAGTAAGCGTCCTGCAAGTCCAACGCTACCATCAAATCTCTCAGATCTGTGACTGGGGGTGAGTGTTTGAAAAGTTTCAGCGCTCCGTCGATCATCTCCTTGTGTTTGCTGGTAAAACTTATTTCAAAAAGGAACCAAGGCTGCTCTAAAGTACAAGCAACAAAAAAAAAAGCAACAGAAATGAAATCACAATGGAAAACTTTACATTCTTTCAAATGAGGTTGCATGAACAAAGAGAAATGAAAAAAGGGCAAGGTCAACCACCTGCAAAGAAAGGGAAACCAAAAATGTCTGAAGCACATTTGTACAAACCAGGTTTAAATATAGGTGCATAGAAGTCCACTGCAGTCAGGAAAACAAAACAGAATAAGATCAGGTGACAAGGGGAAGATGAATTTCAAATACTAAGTCTGCCTTATGGTAACCCACTGTGATTAGGAAAAAGTCTGATTAAAAGTGCGTAAGGGAAGTCCGAATTCATACCAAAATCACCCTCAGCAAGAAAGGGAAGTAAATACTGAAACCTATTCACTATGTAACACTGGTAGTGCCAAAGAACAGACAAAATTGAACAGTTTGCAAAAAATCCACAAAGGAGGGTGAAAACATATCAACTGAGAGAGAAAAAATGAAACCTCGTCAATTCACGTTCTTGGAAAAGGTTTTTAAAAACACCAAAAAAAGAAATATAGTGTAAACAGGAATACAGTGGAGACATAAGAACTCAAGATGTAAAAAGTATGAAACATGAATGTATGGGCTCAAAATCACAACAGGCCCTCCCCCCAAAACAACAAAAAATTCAATATTTGGAATTGCTTTTGGCCGAAGTTGATAAAATGTAAAGCAGGTGTCTCCAACCAGTCGATCGCGAGCTCCCAGTAGCTCCCAGACACCACTGGATTATCTCACAGCTGTGAGTTAATTTTTAAAGAAGAACAAAGTCATATTTTACTTTTAAAGTTAAGGGAAGGCTGTGTTTATTTTATATTATTATCATCAGGCTGCAGCTAGCAGAGTCTGATAATGTAAATGTTAATTTTTTTACCAAGCGCACGATTACCAAAAAGGCATCTTGGCACTAGTGTCATTTGAAACCTGACAGTACGGGATATAAAATACCTAAACATTTGCCTATCAGTTAGATGCAAACATTAAACTATGGGCTGAAAAGAAAAGTCTTAAGTTCCTTTCTGAACTACAATAGTTTAGGCTGACCTCAAATCATTGGATAGAGTTCCACCATCTGGAGGTAGAGTAGGAGAAACGTCTTCCTCCCCAATAGACACTTTCTATTCTGGGTACACATACCTAGTATTTCTGGACCATAGAGTACGAGAAGTGGAATATAATTTGAACATCTTGTAGGAAACGAGGGCCAACCTGATGCAGTGCCTTATGGGCACAGAATAAGGCTCTGAATTTAATTCTTTACCTAATAGGCAGCCGATGGAGGTCATAAATGACTTCAAAGGCTGAGCAGAATTTGGGGAGGTTCTTCAGTGCTCTTGCTGCCACATTTTGGACCTTGTGCAACTTATTGAGAAGACAACTGGGAGCCCATATAAAGATCTATACAATAATACATTTTAGAAACAACAAGAGCCAGGATAACACTTTTCTTAGGCTCCATGGGAAGGAAAGGCAAGATTTTCTTTGAATGTTTTAACATAAGGAAACAGGAAGAGGTTACCTGATTGGAGTGATCAATAAAAGTGAGTTTTGAGTCAAAGACAACTACCCAAATTTCTAGCCTTCTGGACTGGGAGTGGAAGGGGCTCGAGACTGTGTGGCCACCAAAAGGTGTTCCAGAAGGAGGAATCCTTAACAAATAGCATTAACTCTGTTTTTTCTGTATCCAATTTTAAGAAATTCTTTTGCATCCAATTAGCGATGCTAGTCATACTTGTTCTAAAATCTTTTGCCACTTTTTCAGGTTCTGCAGTAACCGATACCACTATTTGGGTATAAAAGAATGTAGAGAAGCAACAGGATCAAGCTAGTCCAATTAATGGAGTGCTGTAGGCACTAGGCAAGGTCAGACGTATTGAAGATCCCAGAGACCCCACAAGGAAGTGAAAATGGGGCAGAGGTAAAATCTTCCAAAGGTACCAATTGCCCTTTGTTTGACAAAAAGAACCTGATCAGTTTGAGAGCAGTACCGTTGATGCTTATATTTTCTAAACCGCTTACCAAAGAAAAATGGTAACTGTATCAAATATGGCCGAAATATCCAATAGGATCCAGGGCGCATTAATCTCCTCTATCCACAATGGATCTGATCTCTTCAGTTACTGCCGATAAGGTTGACTCTGTACAGTAGTAGGGTCTAAACCCATGTTGAGCAGGATCCAGACAGTCGGTATTTTCAAAGAAGGTGGTGATATCCTGATTCATGGCCTTTTCTAAAATTTCATCGGGAAGAGGAAAGACCAATTTGGATCTGTAGTTCTTTACATCTGAGGGATCGAGGGAAGGAGTCTTTAGAAGTGGCACAATAGATGCCTTTTTCCAAGCATCTGGAAAAAAGACAGACTTGAGCACCACTGTAATAACAAAGTGAGATGAGTAGATATGGTAACTGAAACCGGCTGGAGGGCAAGAATCTGCAGGGCTCCAAATTTCATAGTGTTGATAAGATTAGAGACTTTCTCTTCAGAAAGTGGGGTGAATGTACTCATGACCAGGAAATGGTAAGTTAGTTTATTCACCGTACGTTCCTCCACTGTATCTGTCCCTAAAGATTATCTGGTGTTATCTTAAATTCCAGGAATATTTTATGTACTTTGGAAAAAAGAATTCGGCTAGTTCATCACAGCTTTTTGGCTGGGATTTGCTACATTTTTATAACCAAAGGATGAAAGTGCTTTAACTGTGTTGAACAATAGGCTGTAACTCTTCCTCCACAATTGCTATTGGTGCCTACATTTTCTTTTACATTTCTCGAGATCATAGGAGTACAATGGTGCGGAAGGCGCAGACAGGTGGTTAGTCTTCAATCTAAAAGGCCCTACTTGACAAACTGACTGGTAACAATGTGCAAGATGATTAGCCTTGAGTAGCTCAAGACTTTCACTGATCAGAAGTAGCTCTCACTACAGAAAAGGTTGAAGATCCCTGTTGTAAACACTTAATATCCCCAAAATCAAATAATTTGAAAAACGCAAAAAAAAACAGAAATGTGCTACAAAACAAAGAGTTTCCGTTTAGCCAGTCCTGTGAAAGGGGGCTCGTTTTCACAGTTGCAACAATTGTCTAGGATAGATAGGACGGACAGGCATGATGCAAAGTGTGAAAGGGAGATGGGCACAGGTAACTTACACCCTTTTCAAGTGGTCTGAGTTTCCCAGAAGTGTACTGAACCCCAGTCCGACCGGAGCCTTGAAGCAGCAAGAGTATATTGTAGTTACCAGACAGCCCAAGAGCTCTAGAACCAGCAGAATCTACCCTCCAAGACTCTACACAAGAACGAAAAGGAGTCAGAATAGCCTAGCCCTTTTCCATGTCACCCTACCCCACAGCACTGCCACCAACCCCACCACAATAACCTTGAAAACCATAGCCTCTTTCCCCAAAACACTGCCATCATCCGTTCCCACAAAACACTGGCCCTTTCTGCTTGCCCTAAAGCTACTCCCCCACACTGCAACCTACCCTCAAAACACTACATGGCTACACTGTCTGCTTCCTCCATAACACTGCCCTCTATCCTGCCACCCCCTCCCAAACTGACCCCTACCGTACCAATGTCCCTATTGCCAAACACTTCCCTCTAACCTCACCATTGTATCCTGAAAACACTGGACCCCCAGCACCAAAACACTAGTGAGATAAAGCTGGATGAAAAGGGGTGAGTGGGAGCCACCAAAGAAAGACCAGAGGGCTCAACCAGTTGTTTTTTTTTAAGCAGTGGACGGGGAACTGGAGCGTTTGGTGGGCCCCTTAAGAAAAATATTGGCCCACTGGACCCGGTGTTCCACTACATTTAAATCTTGCCTTGTCCCAGGTCCCACCACATCCCCCATGGGAGCTGGACCCCTGCATTAATATACTGCCCCCTCTCAGGGGCCATCATGCTGGTTTGCACATGCCCCCTTTGATTTCCTTGCCTAGGGCACCCACAGCCCTTGGCGAAGATAAGGAAGAACAGACAAGCTGTAGGAGTGGAGGAGACAGGTGCACACTGCTGCAGCATGCCAGTATAACCTACCTGATCTTCTTTTTGGTGCCCCGTTCTCCAACGTACAGTCTGTTCCCTCCTCTGGCTGCAGAAGAGTCCAAGCTGCAGCCAGGAAGGTCCTCCGGTCCGGCGGCAGGTGGTGGAGTCCGAAGCCCTTCAGATGAATGCAAAACAGCAGGCAGGCCGGTGTGGAGTAAATAAACAAAGAACACATCACTTGCCTGCTGCTGAGACTCCTCCTTTTATTGGCCCATTAGCGAGCGCTGGATCAATGCAAGGACGAGGTAGCATTCACTGGCATTTTAATTAAAAGTGCAGACGTGTTACAAAACTGGAAATTTTGTTTTGTACATCGCTAAATCCTGAAGGGTCTGAATGGCAATGCTCCCCAATATAATCATGCCCTGTGGGATACAGTGGCCCAAACTCTGCCGGGGAACACAAGCTATTCAGGATAGATGTGTTGCAGCAAAGTTTGTACTATGTTGTGCACAGATTCCTTGGGTCTGTCTGCCTCCGCCACGCAATTTCATCACAAATCTTGTCCCCTTTTGGCTACCGTAGAGTTTTTCAACACTGCCAGCGTCAGACCCTGCTGCAAGCCCAGCAGGTCTCCCAGTTCTTTCATGGCCATGGCACACAAAGGCAAAGGCCAGGACATTATGCCACTGAGTGACCTGCTGCTACAGCTGGCACAGCCGCAAACCCTCTTTGTGTCCTTCCAGACACTCACTCACCCTATTGTAGGCAGTATCCAACATTTTCTCCAGTAAATTAGATTGTGCCAGTGGCAGACCCCGCTCTCTATTCCACCCAGACTTAACAGTGCCGACGGATGCATCACTTCAGGGATGGGAAGGCCATATGGGAGACAGAGACTAGGGAACCCTCGTCACCGGCAGAGACCCAACTCCAAATCAAGCTGTTGGAGTTGCAAGCATTTCACTTGGTGGTGAAGGTCTTCCGGCCCACCATCACAGGAGGCCTGGTGCAGCTTCTCACAGACAAGACAGTCAATGGCGATGGTCTCATCAGGAAGAGTCACACTTGAACTTGTTTGACAGCGAGCCGAGGAATCACTGGCTGCAGTTTGGTCCGACGAACGGGCGCTGGAACTGCTAGTTGAATTTGACTTCCTCCCAGGTACGCTGCCCCGAGATACAGAAGAATCCTTACTCGGTTGTATTGAATACAGTGTGAGAAGCATATGGGAGAGACAGCGATATACCGTCCTGATGAGACCATGGTAATTAACTGGAACGGTCAAAACATTGACTATACAGGGACAATTTCACATAAATTAAGTCTTCCAAGAATCGCCTTTGCTTAACTTGTATTGTACAAAAGTAGTTTACAGCCCTGTTTGTGGGTACAACATGTGGAGCGGAACTGTTTTATCATCGTATCACTTTCATCTTGAGCACTGCACAGTCATCACTCAACGATTTTATATATAAACTTGCTGCTGAGAATACAATATGAATTTTTGGAAATGAAAAGGTCTAATCTGAATTCTAATCATGATATAAATGGTGAATTCATATCTGGCCAGGGCCTGCATATGTGATACAAACCTCTGAGATAATTAGGTCACAGACCCTTGTACTTGTTCACAGTGCACATAGGAAGTGCTTATATGGGTCTCCGCTTGTCACTTCTGGAGCAGAATGATGTTGACACTGAGCTGCAGGATGTCTCCTACTGCGTGAAGCAAGATTGCTTTAAAGTTTGAGAATCCAGTCTGGCGTGTGGGAAATATTCACAAGGTGAGGAATCTGCAGGTAAAGTAGTATCCACCAGAAAGAGCGTTACCGAAGGGAAGTAAGGATTAGTTACTTACCTGTAATCCCAGTTCTCATCCAGGGGATACTCCTCAAATCATCAAAGTCATAATCTATGAATAATCCCCGCCTATGTGCGGGATCCCGGAGCATATAGAAAAAACATATAAAAATGTATATATAAAAATGTATGTATATATGTATGTATATATATATATATATATATATATCGAAGCAAAGATTCCCTCAGCCAGAAGAAAGGAGCAGAGACAGCATGACGCGTTTCGGCAAAAGTGCCTTAATCATATGCCTAATCACCTCGGTAGTCGGCACCACTTTACAAATGTTCCATCTCACTCCCATTGATGAGAGTCCAGCTATGTCGGAAATTGCGTAGGTTCTTCATCGTAGCCTCTGTCTCAAGACTACGGTTCCCAGTAGGCACCATCTCGGCCTACAAGGTAAGATTCCCTCAACATCTTTAAAACCCAAAGTGAGTGCTGGGGAGTCTTTGACAAAGTGTGAATGGGTGCAGATTAAAATTAATGTCCTGATGTTCGCTGCCGCACAAATACTTCTCCTTGGTCCCCAGACGCCTAAACCACATATTGCCCAAGTCCTGCAGTGCCGGAGACTCCGATACAGTGATCCGGGCGGTCTCTCCATGTAATCACAGACTGTGGCCAAACAGCAGCGTTTCTCTGCACCTGGATGCAGTGGGCCGGGGCAAATCCAATCCCTTGGCACATACAAAAAGAGAAACCTCTTGCCCTTGATGCTCCGGCCACTTGTTAGACGGGTCCCCCTTTAGCGTGCCCAGGGCTCAGCACGCAAAATATCGAAGCAAAGATTCCCTCAGCCAGAAGAAACCAGAGGGACACAGCGGGGAGGTCAGGAAGCTTTATTTGTGGCAGCAGAGACGGCAGGACGCGTTTCGGCAAAAGTGCCTTAATCATATGCCTAATTACCTCGGTAGTCGGCACCAGTCACTTTTCAAATGTTCCATCTCACTCCCATTGATGGGAGTCCAGCTATGTCGGAAATTGCGTAGGTTCTTCATCGTAGCCTCTCTCTCAAGACTACGGTTCCCAGTAGGCACCATCTCGGCCAACAAGGTAAGATTCCCTCGACATCTTTCAACCCCAAAGTGAGTGCTGGGGAGTCTTTGACAAAGTGTGAATGGGTGTAGATTAAAATTAATGTCCTGATGTTCACTGCCGCACAAATACTTCTCCTTGGTCCCCAGACGCCTAAACCTCATGTTGCCCAAGTCCTGCAGTGCAGGAGACTCCGATACAGTGATCCGGCCGGTCTCTCCATGTAATCACAGATATATATAAACATATATTTGCAGCCTAAAACATTTTCCAACTGGCAAATCTGCCGCAAAAATACATGAATTAGCATACACCCAGTAGTACTCTCCCAATCCCTACGGAAGAAAGAGCAGTAAACATTTGCATACAACAATGCTTTATTGCCAAAGGAAAACCTGTAATTGCAGGCATTTGCCAGTAGGCTGCAGTAGAGTATGAAGAAACAAAGAAAGACTGACACCTTGCCTTTAAGGCATTAGAGTAGGAGTACCATGCCTTTAAGACCTGAAGGCGACCCCCTGCTCCCATGATGCACCACAGGTGGCAGTTGGGTCAGTTCTTTTTGGAGGTGCAAGACACCTGAGTAGATCCGTAGTAACTTTTCATAACATTATGATCATGCTCGTACGGGGAGGAGGGCGGGAGCTTATGACTTTGATGAGTATACCCCTGGATGAGAACTAGGATTACAGGTAAGTAACTAATCCTTCTCATCCATGGGATACTCATCAATAGTCATAATCTATGAATAGATTAGCAAGCTCATACCCAAAGTCTCGCGCACAAGCAAATAAGTATACATAGATACATGAATAAACTTTACATTTCACATACAACTTATGCAAATACATTTCTCAATGAGGCCTGTCCCACTCGAGCATCAGCCTGTGTATCTGAATCCAGGCAATAATGGCGGGTAAAGGTATGCACTGACCGCCATGTAGCCGCCTTGCAAATTTCAGAGACTGGAACATTACGAAGGAGAGCCGTAGTAGCTTTCCCTCCAGTAGAGTGTGCATGAGGTCGACCCTGTAAAGTCTTGTTAGCTAATTGATAAGTCAGAGCTATACAGGAGTGTAGAAAGGAGACGGCCCTTACCCCGGCCCGGAGGCGTGGCATTCCCGCATCCATAGGTCACGAACCAAGCCATGGGGCTTTCCGGTCATCCCGGACTCCTTCTCACTCTCTCCCCCTGCAGGAACCCGTGACGGAGTGCGCAGGACCGGAAGCAGTTCCCCGTGACCCCGGAAGTCCACCGCTGGAACACAGAAAAGACGGCGCACAGGAAGAGAAGTTGTTCCGAGCAGCAGACCCGTGGCAGGAGTACGCAAGCGAAGAACCCGAGACCGAGAGCGGAGGAAAAGAGAAGACCAGCGGAGAGGACGAGGAGGACGACGTCTGGTCCGAAGACTGGTGGAGTCCTCAGGAGGTGGCTGGAGAGCGGCCGTAACTCACAGGAGAGTTACGGCGGGCCACGTGAGTACAGCGTCTCCGTGTCCCCTCTGTGTATAGTGTAAATAGCATTAGAGTTAAACCACCTGTAATTGCACCGCCTCACTGTAAATATATATAGAGCACCCCGTTAGTTGGAAAAGGACTCCCCTTTCGCCCGCCCTCACAGGATCACCCTTTTTTCTCCTCCCCTGTATCTGATTCTTTCCCTCACGACCCTCCCCTCCGTCCTACCTTCACTGTTTCTCTTCAGTCATACACACCCCGGTGTCGGTGGCAGAGCTCTGACCGTCCAAAGCTCCGGGACTAACGGCCCTGTCTTCTCTCCTTTTACATACCTCCGAGGGACACCTGGACCAACCCAGACCTGAGCACCCGCATCCTACCGGACCTCCCTCCGACGACAACACTCCCTGAAGACAGCAATCCATCCTGCCGACCTTTCCTCCTGGCATCTCCTAACCTGTGTGTCCCACACAATAAAACTGTAAATCATTGCACATTTCATCCGGCCTTCTCGCCTGTTATTCCGGTCCGCCCGAACCCCTTCCTCACACTTGGTGTCAGAAGTGGGATCAACCGGAGGAATGGAGGAGGCTGTTAAGAAACTGGCGGAAAGCCAAGAGGTCCTGGGTAAGATGATGGAGAAGTTCCTGAAGACGGCTGAGGATGATCGCGGACAGCTACACGACGTTCTAAAGGGCCAGGGCACAGCTCAGGATCAAGCCATCGGACGTCTCACCGATGTTATGGGACAACAGAGACCGGTCACTTCGCTGCCCTCCGTCGTACTGCAGAAGTATGTGCCGGGCGAAGACCCAGATTTCTTTTTTACGAACTTCGAACGCCTAGCTCAGGCTGCCGCATGGCCTGCAGATCGTTGGGGCCACTATCTGGGTCCGCTGTTAACAGGGGAACTACAAGCAGCCTATCAACAGGCAAATGTACAGGGGCAAACCCCTTATCAGGACATAAAAACTTGCATCCTGGAGCGTCTGGGGATAGTCGACGAAGCATACAGGGTTCGTCTGAGACAGGTACGGGAAGGACCCCAAGAGACACCACGGGCCCTGTCGTTCCGTATACAGGACTTAACTAATCGGTGGCTGAAGCCAGCAACGGCCTCGAAGGAGGATATCCTTTCGAAAATTTACCTAGAGCAGTTCTTGGCCTCTCTTCACCCGGCCACCCAAAAATGGGTACGACAGCACGCCCGTTTAACGCTAGAGAGCGCTGTCGAGATAGCCAGCGCCTACAGCAGGGCACAAGACATCAACCGAAGTAAGGATGAACACGCATCCCGGGCCCTGTCAGTCGGTCACCTCCGGCCCCAAAGACCTTCCGTGCCCAAGAAGCCCGATCCTGTTCCCTTGGTGCATTATCCAGTACCCCATCGCCCGATACATCCAGGTCCTCAGTGCTACCATTGTGGTGGGTATGGACATATAGCCCGCACATGCCCACAGAAGGAGGAACCCATGGACATTGCGATACGTGCGGAACTATGTGTGTCTCGCCGACGAAGCGGCTCCTCCCCCATACAGGTGTCCGGTGAGAATAGACGGGCACCAAGTGATGGCCCTGGCTGATTCGGGATGTCGACAGAGCGTCCTACGGCCCCAGGAATTGCCCACCCCTGTTGGCCCCGTGACTGGCACGGTGGCTATTAAATGTGTGCATGGGGATACGAAGAGTTATCCGACAGCCAGAGTACGTGTACAAGATCCCGCCAATGAAGAAAGTTTGCTAACAGTCGGACTGGTGCCCAATTTGCCGGAACAAGTCATCCTGGGCAGTGACTATAGTGGTCTTCCCCGTCTTCTTCACGAAACCACTGACTCCCTGGAAAAGTGGTGGGCCGAAGCCCCATATTTCCAAAACCCTGCTTCACCGGGGTCACCTTCTAAAACCCACAAAACCAAGAGCCAAAGAAAGAAAGAAGGGACTACGCCATGGCCTATCCTGTTCAAGTGGACACCCATCCTTGGGAAACCGATAGAGAGTTCCGCACAGCCCAGCAAGAGGACCCTATTTTACAGGACGCCTGGGGGCGCGCTCTGGATAATGAGGACCCTCTGCAAGTAGGTCCTTATTTCTTCAAAAAGAATGGGCTCCTATACAGGAAGGGAGGGCCCCAGCAAAACACCCAATTGGTCATTCCCAGCCTGTTCCGGGACAAGGTACTGTTTCTGGCTCACAGTCACTTACTGGGTGGTCATTTCAGTGACGAAAAAACGGGACAAACAATCCTGGAGAGGTTCTATTGGCCTGGGGTGTACGGACAGATAAAACAGTATTGCCGGGAGTGCCCGGTGTGCCAGAAGAACAGTCGTTATAGACCTCCTAGAGTCCTGTTACAACCGCTCCCTCTTATCGACATCCCCTTTAGCAGAGTAGGGATGGACCTCATAGGACCCCTGCTTCCCTCTAGAGGTGGTCAAAGGTATGCTCTGGTCTTAGTGGACTACGCCACCCGCTTCCCTGAAGCCGTCCCATTACGCCAACCCACCACGCAGAACATCGCGAAGGCCCTCATTTCCATTTTTTCCCGGGTTGGATTTCCCAGGGAGATCCTAACGGATCAGGGGACCCCTTTTGTTTCCTCCCTTATGCGTCAAGTCTGTTCCCATCTAGGGATTAAACAAATAAGGACCTCAGCCTACCACCCCCAAACCAACGGGCTTGTGGAACGCTACAACGCCACCCTGAAAACCACCCTCAAGAAACTGTTGGGACTAGAGAGCAAGAGATGGGAAGAGATGCTACCCCTGGCATTATTTGCGATCCGGTGTAAGGTCCAAAGCAGGACAGGGTACTCCCCTTATGAACTCCTGTATGGGCGAGCACCACGCACGTTGTTGGACATGGCTCGGGAGGCGTGGGAAGCTGAACCAGACCGAACCAGACCCCTGCCCGAATACGTGGACAACCTGAAGACCCACTTAGGGAAAATACGGGAGATAGTGAGACAGAATTTGGTGATCGCGCAAACCACCCAAAAACACCAGTATGACAAAGGAACCAAACCCCGTTCCTTTGTCCCCGGGGACCTAATCCTACTTCTTATACCGTCGTCCGATCACAAGCTACTAGGGCAGTGGCAGGGCCCGTTTTCCGTCTTAAGACAAGTGACTCCTGTCACGTATGAGATCGAAACCGACGCTACTCGAGGACTAACCCAGATTTACCATGTGAACCTCCTAAAGAAATGGGAGGGACCACGCCCCATCCTCCTGGCAGGCCCAAAACAAAAACCCCTCTCATTTGAAGGTTGTATCGACTCGGAATTACCAGAAATCAACAAAGAGGACCTCAGACGGTCCTTAAACGCCCTACAAACGTGTTTCTCCTCTCTTCCAGGTCATGCCACCATCGTTGAACACGCCATAACCACGGAGCCAGGAAAAATAGTGAGACAAAGGCCCTATCGGATCCCTGAAGCTCGCCGGCGGGTCATCAAAGAGGAAACAGATGTGATGTTAAGGATGGGCATCATAGAACCGTCCATCAGCAGCTGGAATTCGCCGATTGCCCTGGTGCCCAAACCCGATGGCTCGACCCGGTTCTGTATAGACTTCAGGGAGGTGAATAAGGTCTCTAGCTTCGACACCTATCCCCTGCCTCGAGTGGACGAGATGGTCGAGCGCATAGGCAAAGCCACCTACATAAGCACCCTTGACTTGTGCAAAGGATATTGGCAAATCCCACTGAAAGAAGAAGATAAAAAGAAAACCGCCTTTTCGACCCCAGAAGGCCTGTTCCAGTTCAAGGTGATGCCCTTCGGGCTCTACGGAGCCCCAGCTACCTTTCAAAGGGCAATGAACCTGGTACTACAGCCCCATTTCAGATACGCCGGGGCCTACCTCGATGACATAGTCATCTACAGCGATGACTGGGGACAGCACCTTGATCACTTGCAAGCTGTCATAAAGTCACTTAGGAGTCATGGTTTCACCATTAACCCCGCTAAGACCACCTTAGTTGCCCAAAGCGTGAAGTATCTGGGATACCTGTTGGGGGAAGGGGTTATCAGACCCCAGGACAACAAGATCAAAGCCATCCAGGCCATAGCCTTTCCTCGTACAAAGAAGGAGCTCCGTGCCTTCCTCGGCCTGTTGGGCTACTATAGGAGATTCATCCCCAATTTCTCCCAGACAGCCGCTCCCTTGACGGACCTGTTGAAAAAGACCACCAAAACCGAAGAAGCTCTGCATCATCCCTCTTCCCTGTTGAGTAAAGCATTTCACGAGCTAAAACGTTCGTTAATCTCCGAACCAGTTCTTCTGAGCCCTGACTTCACACAGCCCTTCATCCTACAGACGGATGCCTCAGATCAGGGTTTGGGTGCAGTCCTTTCACAGAAGGACTCAACAGGGGCAGAACGACCCATTCTTTACCTTAGCCGAAAGCTCTTTCCCCGTGAGTTAAATTACGCAGTCGTTGAGAAAGAGGCCCTAGCCATAAAGTGGGCGGTGGAGAGCCTTAGGTATTACCTTGAAGGGAGGGAATTCGTCCTGTACACCGACCATGCCCCCCTAGAGTGGATGGCCCGCAACAGGGGTCACAACGACAGGGTACTCCGATGGTTCCTGTCCCTGCAACCCTTTCGGTTCAAGACTCTCCATCGGAAAGGAACGGAACAGGGTAACGCGGACTACCTCTCCCGTTATCCTCATCCCGCTACCCCTACAAGAAAGACAGCTAGGGAAAGGGGATGTAGAAAGGAGACGGCCCTTACCCCGGCCCGGAGGCGTGGCATTCCCGCATCCATAGGTCACGAACCAAGCCATGGGGCTTTCCGGTCATCCCGGACTCCTTCTCACTCTCTCCCCCTGCAGGAACCCGTGACGGAGTGCGCAGGACCGGAAGCAGTTCCCCGTGACCCCGGAAGTCCACCGCTGGAACACAGAAAAGACGGCGCACAGGAAGAGAAGTCGTTCCGAGCAGCAGACCCGTGGCAGGAGTACGCAAGCGAAGAACCCGAGACCGAGAGCGGAGGAAAAGAGAAGACCAGTGGAGAGGACGAGGAGGACGACGTCTGGTCCGAAGACTGGTGGAGTCCTCAGGAGGTGGCTGGAGAGCGGCCGTAACTCACAGGAGAGTTACGGCGGGCCACGTGAGTACAGCGTCTCCGTGTCCCCTCTGTGTATAGTGTAAATAGCGTTAGAGTTAAACCACCTGTAATTGCACCGCCTCACTGTAAATATATATAGAGCACCCCGTTAGTTGGAAAAGGACTCCCCTTTCACCCGCCCTCACAGGATCACCCTTTTTTCTCCTCCCCTGTATCGGATTCTTTCCCTCACGACCCTCCCCTCCGTCCTACCTTCACTGTTTCTCTTCAGTCATACACACCCCGGTGTCGGCGGCAGAGCTCTGACCGTCCAAAGCTCCGGGACTAACGGCCCTGTCTTCTCTCTCTTTTACATACCTCCGAGGGACACCTGGACCAACCCGGACCTGAGCACCCGCATACTACCGGACCTCCCTCCGACGACAACCCTCCCTGAAGACAGCAATCCATCCTGCCGACCGTTCCTCCTGGCATCTCCTAACCTGTGTGTCCCAAACAATAAAACTGTAAATCATTGCACATTTCATCCGGCCTCCTCGCCTGTTATTCCGGTCCGCCCGAACCCCTTCCTCACAAGGAGACAATCCAGAGAGAAATTGACCTTTTCGAGGCTGACAGACCCGTATTAGTGCTGCCATAATTAACAAAAAGCCGGTCAGACTTCCTAAGTGGAAGGGTTTTAGCCAAGTAAAAGTTCAGAACCCTCCGGAGATCTAGAGAGTGTAAAGACCTCCCCGGAGGAGTGGTAGGTTGAGGAAAAAAGGTAGGCAGGGTGATAGATTGGTTGATATGAAAGTCTGAGACTACCTTAGGCAGAAAACCTGGGTGCGTACACAGTACCACCCTGTTGGCATGAAACACTGTGTAAGGTTCCTTACAACACAGGGCCTGGATTTCGCTAACCCTACGGGCAGAGGTAATCGCCACTAAAAACGCGGCTTTCCAGGTCAAGTGCTTCAAAGAAGCCTTATGTATAGGCTCAAAAGGAGTACCCATCAGTTTAGTAAGTACGATGTTAAGCTCCCAGGGAGGGGAGGGGGACCTCACTGGTGGAAACACTTTCCTAGGCCCCTCTAAGAAATCCTTAACCATAGCCATAAAGAAGAATGATGTCTGAGAAGGTGATTTCCTATAGGCTGTGATTGCCGCTAAGTGAACCCTGATGGACGGGTACTTGAGGTCTGACTTTGCTAAATACAATAAATAGGGTAGGATCACCTGCTCCTGGCCGTGGATAGGGTTAAGAGAATTGTCAAGACACCATAGGAAAAACCTCTTCCACCTGATAGCATATGACTTCCTAGTGGAGGGTCTCTTGGCTTCTTTGAGAATGTTCATGCAGTCTGCTGGGAGGTTTAGGTGTCCATACTGGATGCCGTAAGTCAAAGGGAAATCCCTGGGGGACACTCGTTATGTTTTAATACCACTTTGGCCACACACAACTCTAGTCTCATTAGCCAGGTGGCCGTATTCTAAAAAGTATAGTAATTTCCACAGTCAAATTGAGTCGTTTACAGTCTATTTTAATAAAAACATTGTACATGAAAAATACATAGGTGCTAGAGTGCCACATTTAAAACATTTCTTTTATGGAAACAATCAATAAAAACATAATAAATCACAATAAATGCAACACAATATACAGCTCCACGTT